>NC_084466.1:136980400-138426650 GCF_027409185.1 Cynocephalus volans | reverse complement strand
CTACCAACTATTAAATCCAGTCCCTTGGTTCAGAGGGCAGGGAATCTGATACGGATCCACTGCCAGGCTTGAAAGTGATTATATGAGGCAAGATTGTGTGATTGTCACAGTGTCAGGTCTGGATGCCCACCAGAACGTGCAGTCTTCCTTTCATAACAGACATCCTTTTGCTGGGGAACTTGAATAGAAGTGGTGTTTATCACTTGTGAACCGAGGCTTCCAAGAAGCAATGTTGTCCTTTTCACACTTTCCCATTCGACTCTCCAATGCAGAAAACAAAAAGCACTAGCTGATGCTATATCCATAAGATGAAAGGAATCTAGGGCATTGATGACAGCAAGTTAGTCTGCTGTATGTGAATGAGAAGAAACTTCTGATACGTTATGTTAGGAAACTACTGGAAATTACTTGTTACTGCAGTTGGTGTTACCCTACGAGCTTCTCTTAAATGTGAGACTTCTCCTCTAAGGCAATATTTGTCAGAAACCTGATGATGAAGAAGGTGACTCCATCACAATCAGTGTGCTAGACTCTTACTGTACAATGAATAAAAAGGTCTTTCATTTATTCTTAGAACATAACTCTAGGTTTGAACAATCTCAGTATTTCATTTGTTACTAGTTGTTTTTATTTATAATAATTAGAAAAAGTGTGCATTTGGAAGAATCTTTTAAGTTTTTCTAAGTGAAAATATAAATTAGTGAAAATTGTTAGTTTTCTGTTTGTTCTCATCACTCTTTGATAGCTCAGGAAAGGTTTCAGTGGTTTTCTCTGTCTGGAAGTAGGAGATAGGTTTCTATTCTGCATCTCTTCAGATAACCAAGCACCTGTTTTTGTAAAATACAATAATGTTGTTTTATCTAGATCATTACTTAAACTAATAAAAAAAAAATACAAAACATTGCCAAGCAGTGTAAACATCAATACACATAAATTATTACTCTTTTAGGAATGTTGGCTAAATTTACATATAGATTGAACTTAAATTTATGAAATGTGACTTTCTTTCATTCTGATGGCTTAATGCCACTTGTATTTTATGGGTAAGGTTTCTGCACAAAATGCTGTATGTTTTTCCATGTGACTGAGGACATGGAAGACCTCATATTTTGCAGACCTCATGGCAAAAAACTGCAAATTGAATTTGAGATGGCAGAGAAAGAATGAGTTAGAGAGTGACTGAGCCTTGGAAATTAGAGCAACATGGAGCTAATACACATGGCCAGAGAAACTTATAATGAAGCTTCCTTCTCTTGAATGGGGATTTACAGAGATGAAGTTTCTATACTGAGGCCATATGTTTGATGTCAGTCTCTGAGCAGCACCCACTCAACTTGTTATTTGCATGGGAACAAGTTGATCTCCTTTCCTGGTGGTTTATTAACGTGCACACACACATATGCACCCTGACACACACACACACAAACACATCCCTAGGCTGGGCCTTTTCTCCCACCTAGACTGACTGTAGGTAAAAATGAAACCACTAACTGAGGACTTTTACTTGCAGCTTTGCTGACCGAATCTGACTTTTTTGGCAGACCCGACAACATTAAATTGCAAATTGATTTTGAAATGCAGCAAATAGATACGGTAGAATGTGAGTGAGGCCTGGAAATCAGAATGATGTAGGGTTAATACATGTGGCCTGAGAAACTCGTAATGATCCTTCCTGCTTGCTAATGAAGGTTTACAGATAGCAGATTTAATTATTGAAGCCGTACGTTTGATGTCAGCCTTTGATCAGCACTGACTCAGCTTGTTCTCTGCATGGAGGAGACTCTAATGCAGTTTCCTGTTATGCACACGCACGCACGCTCCATCCCCAGCCTTCCTATAGCCTGATTGTGGGTAAAAGAGAAACCAGACTCTCATGTTTTCACTTTGATTCCTTTATGCTCTACATCTGAATAACTTTCCCATAGTAACTTTGGTGGCAAAACCTAACTTTTTGCTTTCTTTCTTTGTCACTTTTCTTTCCAAGAGCATGTGCTTTAATACAGCTTCTTAATGATCTTCGATTCCTCAAGAAACAGCCATGTAGACCTGCATGCTGTGCTCTGCCCACCTCTTCCATTCTCCTCTGATATTGGTCCAGTCCTTTGATCTCTCCTGACTTTTTATCAACAGTTAAAGGCAGTTGTAATAGATTGTAATGTAGACCTTCTCATATTGTAGGGATGATTAAACAACATTACAATGTCTCTTTTTCTAAGTCTTTGTCTGTTTCTTCTTCTACCACTGTCAGTTACTAAGAGGACTAGGGATAGGTGTTTTTAGTTTGACAGGATAGGGGATTTTAGTTTGACAGGAGGAACTTTCCACTCGTGACCAGCTTAACTTCCCCAAATAGACTAAGAGTGAGTTTAGAAGGGTGGGAATGGAAGTTAGTTTCAGTGGGAGAAAAAAATAGAAATTGACCAGGTCACTCACAGAAGATTAACAAATCTCTCAGAGTTTTGATCACTTTATGGTTTCTCAAAATATGATTTTCCAATCCAGCAGACTCACTTTGGGTGCTTATTAAATATTGAGAATCCTGGACCTGATTTCAGACTCATTGAAAACTCAGGGTGTGGAGTTTGGGCCCGGGAAGCTGCTTTTTGAACGATATTTCCAGGCGATCATGGCAAACATATAAGTGTGGGAACCACAGGCCTAGTGAATACCAACTGCAGTAGGAGTTTCAAATGAGATATAAATAAACAAAATAATCAAAGCAGATGGTTTTCCATTTTGATATATTAAATAAAAATCCTTTTTCCTTCCCCTTGCCACCCACCTATCCAGAACAGTGCTTTGCTAGAACTCAAAGAACCAGCCCCAATTCTTCCCCCAGAGCTGGGAGAGTGATAAACACAGGCCTGTAGGTATAAAAGTAAGTGTGCTTTAAAGCATTGCAAATTCTTCTTGTAAGTAGAAAAGTATAACTTATGAACAAATAAATTAGGAAATCAACACCCACCCAGTGAGATCTAAAAGGAGCTTTGAGCCTCTGTTCCTCAGATCTAAAGGAAGTTATGAAACTGTCCAAGAAAGTCACAGTCTTTGCAGCCTGCTTCAGAATCATTATTCATAAATATTTATTTATTTACATATTTATTTGTTCAATAAAAAATTATTACCTGCTTCAGCTTCACAAAATAGGTATGAAATGAAAGCCTTTGCTTATGGGAGAATATTATGTCTTCTCGGTTCCAGGCCAAAAGCTACAGTTAACATATCTTATTCATTATCTCCACTTTAAGATGTGTTTTAACATCCACATGATGTGATTCTCTTTCACTCCCAGGGTCCATTTTCACCAGTGCTGTGGCATTGATTTTTTTGTTTTTTATTAAATTAGGAACAAACATATAGTCTATAAATGTGTTTTCAATCACCAAGAGTCAAGAGTGAAGATTTTTGTTTGTTTATTTGTTTGTTTGTTTTGTTGTTGTTTTTATATTCTGTTTGGGGAATAGAAAGTACCTTCAAATTTTCTGATTTTTCTGATGATTCCAATCTCCAGAAAGACTACTAGGGATCCAAGGAATGGCTAGTATATTCACCTGGGTCATGTTGTTCCTATTTGTTCTATGTGCATCATATCTATTCCACATGTTTTTATGGACATATATTTTCACCTACACAGAAACACAGACACACATCCACATGTACACCAGTCTGTGTGGAAACTGGCAGATCATTGTGGGAAAGCAAAACTCATAACTGGAGTGACTGATCCCTGGTCTTATGAAAGTCTAAATTCTAACTGTGCTCAGCATCAGGATAATTCTCATTACTTTCTTAGAGAGAGAGTCAAAAGTCTCAAATTTGTTGTTCTTGGTTTTGTTTCGTTTTGCTTCCTTTTGCTTTTGATAGATGGATCTACAACAAGAGAGAGACACTTACCAAAATGGAAACACTGGATGGATAGTTCTGTTTTGTTTTGTTTTTCTATATTTATCTATTTCCTCCCTTTCTCTAAATTATTTTAGCTAATGTTTATCAGGTATTTGGCTTATTAAAGGCTCTCTAATATGTGCTTTATGAACATTTTACTTCATTCTCAAAACTATACAGAAGAGGCACTTGAGTTTAGAAAAGGAAATAAGTTATTCGAGATCATATAGCTAGTAAATGAAAGGGTCAGCTCACTTATTGGTTCATTCATTCATTAAAGTCACTGATATTTATAGCTCACTTATTCTGAACTCACATACTATATCTTTGTTCCTGGGATGCAGGAATGAATTAATCAGGAATAGTCCCTGCCTCATAGAGCCTTCATTCTAAGGGAGAGGTAGACACATACACACACATACAATTATGTAAATATGGACTATAAATGCTATGGAGAAAAATCAAATTAGATAAGAACTAGAAACTGATGGGGGTGACAGTTTAGACAGTTGATCAGAGAAGGCTGTGGAGTACACTAACATTTATGAAGCAAATGTATTTCACAGGGCCTAGTTTCTAAAGCCCTGCAGTTTCAAGTTTAGCCTAACTTCTTAAAATTACATATAGAAATATTAACCTTGCAGAAGACAGGAAACTTTCCCCAGGCTAAAGCCTCTGGTATAAATATAGAATTGTAACACAGCAAAATTGCTGGCTTAAAGGGTAGATGTCCTTGGAGTAGGTTAACCTTACTTAATTGTTATGTAAACGTACTGAGGAAATTGCTGTAGGGAAAGAAAATGTTTACTAAGAACAAGCTTTTGTTGGTGGGTCTACTTAACTTTTTGCAAATTGCATTATGGAATGTCACGTTTTTATCTCACTGATGTTACCAGCCTCTATTCAACTATACTTAGCCATAACTCTACCTATGTTGTTTTTCTGTAACTTTCTGGTTTAGAGAATAAATACTGAGACAGAACCCCAGTTCAGTGTTAATTTCCCAAAGGGAAATGCCTCTCTCTTGAGGGTTCTGGGAAGTTAACCCCTTCAGGGTGTCTCACTGCTCAGAAGAGATGGGTTTTGAGTAATCGTTTTTGGGTTCCTGTCACTCAGGGGAAGAGAGGTGACAAATCCTTGTGAGGCAAAGCAACATAAGGCATTTAAGAGAATGCAACATGTGAACTAAGAAAACTGAGTGATGGAAAGTGGACTGTGCAGATATTTGGAATATGCACGAATCTTAATCTGACCTGTAAGTCGCTGTGTAATAGGTTCCTTGCCCTTCTTAGCAATACATTTTTTTCTGTTCTACCCCTCATTCTAAGCATTTCTGAATTTCTCTTCGTTTCCTAATGGCCTATGCAACCTCTTAGTTTAGAACTCTCAACTGTGCCTTTCCTTATTTTCTTTTCCTTTTAGGATTCCCTCCATGCAGGGTCTATCTGGCAATTTTCTGCTACTATGTCACAGGCTGTGTGTCCTGGTAGCAAGATATTCACAAGTTGTCATTAACCTATTCTGTATTTTCTGTTAAACTATTAGATTAATGAAAGAAATAGTTATATACCCAAAATAATTGAAACAATGATCTCAAGCATATTTTTGTATACCAATATTCATAGCAGCATTGCTCACAATAGCCAAAATGTGTAAGCAACCCAGTGTCCATCTACAGAAGAATGAAAGAACAAAGTGTGCTATATACATACAATACAATATTATTCAGCAAAAAAAAGAAATAAGATAGACCTAGAGAACATGCTTCATGAATTTAACTAGACACAAATAGAAAAATATTAGGTACTTAAATTACAAAAATTTATGGAAACAGAAAGTAGAATAGAGGTTACTATGATTGAGGCTGGGGGACGGAAGAAGATAAATTACTTTCTAATGGCTATAAAGTTTCTGTTTGGGATAATGAAAACTTTCTGTATATAGATAGTAATGATAGGTAAACAATATTGTGAATGTACTTAATGCCAATAAATTATACACTTAAAACGGTTAAAATGGTAAATTTTGTTATATATATTTTAATCACAAATAAAAAGGACCCATAAAAGGAAGGTTATTTTATTCTTTTTTTCAATAATAAAAAGATAACTTTTATTTATTTTTATTTTTTATTTTTAGCAACATACAATGTAGTTGATTTTTTGTCCCTTTACCGATTCCTCCCTCCCCACTTCCTCTCTCCCCTCCCACCCATCAACATCATATCTGCTCACTTGTCTTAACAAGTTCAGGGAATAGTGATTGTTGTGTCTTCTTCCCCACCCCACCCCGTTTGTTTGTGTATTTATTTATTTATTTTTAGCTCTCACAAATAAGTCAGAACATGTGGTATTTCTCTTTCTGTGCCTGACTCATTTCATTTAATATAATTTTTTTCTAAGTCTATCCATGTTGCTGCGAATGGTAGTATTTCATCCTTTTTTATAGCAGAGTAGAATTCCATTGTGTAGATGTACCACATTTTCCGTATCCACTCATCTGATGATGGACATTTGGGCTGGTTCTAACTCTTGGCTATAGTAAATAGTGCTGCAATAAACATTGGAGTACAGGTATACATTTGACATGATGATTTCCATTGCTCTGGGTATATTCCCAGCAGTGTAATAGCTGGGTCATATGGTAGATCTATCTGCAATTGTTTGAGGAATCTCCAAATCATTTTCCATAAAGGCTACACCATTTTGCAGGCCCACCAACAGTGTAGGAGGGTTCCTTTTTCTCCACAACCTCATCGGTATTTATCATTCTCAGTCTTTTGGATATTAGCCATCCTAACTGGAGTGAGATGGCATCTCAGTGTGGTTTTGGTTTGCATTTCCTTCATACTGAGTGATGTTGAACATTTTTTCATGTGTCTTTTGGCCATTCATATATCTTCCTTTGAGAAATGCCTATTCAGCTCCTTTGCCCATTTTTTAATTGGGTTTCTTGATTTTTTTTTTTTTTTCCTGGAAAGTTGTTTGTGTTCCTTGTATATTGTGGATATTAATCCTTTGTCAGATGTATATTTTGCAAATATTTTCTCCCACTCTGTTTGTTGTCTTTTAACTCTCTTAATTGTTTCTTTTGCTGTGCAGAACCTGTTTATTTTGATATAATCCCATTTGTTTCTTTTTCTTTTGCTTGCCTGTGCTTGTGGTGTCATATTCATGAAGTCAGTAGCCAATCCTACTCCCTGGAGTGTTTCCCCTATGTTTTCTTTAAGGAGTTTTATTGTTTCAGGCTCTATTTTTAATTCTTTAATCCATTTTGAGCTGACCTTGGTATATGGTGAGAGGTATAGGTCTAGTTTTATTCTCCTGCCTTTGGATATCCAGTTTTCCCAGCACCATTTGCTGAAGAGGCTGTCTCTTTCCCAGTTTGTAGACTTAGTGCCTTTGTCAAAGATCAGATGGTTGTAGATGTATGGGCTGATTTCTGAATTCTCTATTCTATTCCATTGATCTGTGTGTCTGTTTTTATGTCAGTACCATGCTGTTTTGGTTATTATAGCTTTGTACTATAGTTTAAAGTCAGGTAGTGTTATGCCTCCAGCTTTATTTATTTTTTGCTCAGAACTGCTTTGGCTAAGTACTCAACATAATGAAAGCCATGTATGATACACCCACTGCCAGTATCATCCTGAATGGGGAAAAGTCAGCTTTTCCCCTTAAGAACAGGATCTAGACAAGGATACCCACTCTCACCACTCCTATTCAGCAGAGTGCTGGAAGTACTAGTCAGAGCAATCAGAGAAGAGAAGGAAATAAAAGGCATCCAGACTGGAAAAGGTAAAGTCAAACTGTCCCGGTTTGCAGATGACATGATCCTATATACTGAACAGCCTAAATCCTCTACCAAAAAAACCTCTTAGAGTTGATAAATGATTTCAGCAAAGTTGATATACAAAATCAACTCACAAAAATCAGTAGCATTTCTATTCTCCAACAGAGAACATGCAGAAAAAGAAAATCAAGAAAGCTAGTCCATTTAAAATAGCCACCCCCAAAATGATATAGTTAGGAATAAAGTTAGTCATGGATGTGAAAAATCTCTACAATGATAACTACAAACCACTGTTGAGAGAAATCCGAGGACACAAGAAGATGGAAAGAAATCCCATGCTCTTGGATTGGAAGAATTAACATTATGAAAATGTCCATACTACCCAAAGTGATCTACAAATTCATTGCAATCCCCATCAATATTCCAATGACATTTTCCTCTGAAATGGAAAAAAACAAAAACAAAACAAAACTATCCTAACATTTATATAGAATAGCAAAAGACCAAGGTTGTTTTATTCTTTCACCATTATATTACTAGCACCTTCCACCCTACCTGGCACATAGAGCAGGTGCTTAACACACATTTTTGGAACTCATGAGGCAGTATCAAGCCCAATTCCGTGTCCAGAGCCCTCCATTCTCTTAACCACCACATACATGATTTTCAGCATACATTATGCATGAATCTCGCTTATGGTTTCAGGTGGAGTTTAAAATGTTTTACGTGGTGCAGAGCCAGAACATCATCACCAGGTAACACAGCACTGTATCTCACAGACAGAAAGTTTTTACTTACTTTCTAATTATTATTACTATTTAAAAATTTCCTGTGATTTACATCAAGACCAGTCCCATTTTTGTGGATATATCTTGAACACTTTTATAACACCTTCTAATCTCTTTCTCTTCTGTTCCTTTCCTTTCCTTTCCTTTCCATTCTTTTCATTTCCTGTCCTTTCCTTACTTTTCTTTTTTTTTTTTTCCTTTTCTTTATAATGTGAAGAAGCTTCAGCCTCAGATCTCTCTACCTCCTATGGGCAGCAACACTTAAAATGCAATCATAAATGTAAAATGTTGTTACTTTGATTTTTTAACTGTAAGTGATACTGGTTTTTCATAGGTGGTTCTAGGAAAACATTTACATAAAATATTTTAAATGATCTTATTTAAAGAAAATATTAAAAACAATAATAATACAGATAAATCCTGAATACTGCAAAAACCAGGAAGGTCTTACAAGAAGTTCTGAGATGAGCTAAAGCTGCACTAACTCTAGGGTATCCCTACCACCCTGGGCTTGGGTCTGCCTTTCCTTCTGCAGCAATGCCACTGTTGTGTGTCTATGGGTTCTGTGCCTACTTCTCCTCCTTCCTGTCTCATGCTGTCTGTCTGCTGTCCCAGCTCCACATCCCTATGTGGTAAACCTCAGACTCTGCCTTTGAATAGCTGTGTCATCACACCATGCCTGGAGATGGGAGAAAGTGCTGATAGTCTAGGAGTGGCTCTCTACATGGAATAATCGCTGCTTTTATTTGTTCCAGATAGATCCTTGATAAAAAGTATACAGCAATAAAGAATATTGCTTTATTCACTACCTTGGATTCCCCTCGCCCCAGCCCCTACAAAAGACTGAACTTTCCCCCAGCCTTCATTAATTTTCCGTGTTGGTTCCAAGTGAGTGGATGCTGACAGTGGCTACCAAAATACAAAGGGGTGATGACCTGTATCATAGAAGAATGTTACTTTAAATTAAAGTGCATATATTCATTTTATCCTGTGCACCCATCCCAGCACACACACATACACACACACACACACACACACACACACACAGCCCCTTTTATGATTTTGAACTTAGAGCAAACCACAAGTTATGGATACCAGATGAAGGTGGGTGGGCTGATGGTTAACTGAGCCCTCCATTGGAAAGGAAATCCAGAATACTTCTCTTGGGGCTGAGGACCTAGGAATGGGATATGATGTGTGTGTGTATGTGTGCACACTGTATTTATAATGAAAAAGTATTGGGGTTTTTTCTTCCTTGTTTTTCCTCTGGAATATTAGCTCCAGGACAGCCCTCTAACTTCCTTCCTTCACTGTGTTAAACAATGAGATGACAAACTGGATTGCAAGGGAATGAGAAAACTTTAGTGTATTCAAATTCATTTTCTACTTCCACATCATTTTTCATTAGGTGCCATGCTGATAAAATTATTTTTAAAAGTACAAAGTGCACAGAGTTGTGTAAACCCAGGACAGGACCTGTGCAGAGATGCACAGAAGGGAGGCAGGAGTGTGATACATAGCACAAAAACCCTAAACCTTGACTTTTTCCTCAAAAGGCTCATTTCCATTGGGGGGCAGGGGGACGCAGTGGAGACTAATTCATAGATGCATTCTGAATTAATCTCCAAGAAGAAAGTGTTCAAGAATTGTGGAGTGTACTAACATTAATAAAGCAAATGTATTTCACAGGCCATAGCTTCCAAAGCCCTGTAGTTTCAGGTATAGCCTAACTTTTTAAAATTACACAGAGAAATGTTAAGCTTGTGAAAGACAAAAAAACGTTCCCCAGGCTAAAGTCTCTGTTGTAGATAAAGAATTGTAACACAGCAAAATTGCTGGCTCCAAGGGCAGATGTCCTTGGTGCAGCTAAACCTAATGACTCTTGTCATGACAATTATCTTACTGTTCTTTTGTAACCACCTATGTTCCTTTTCTTTAACTTTCCTGCCTGAAGAATAAATATAGGGACAAGACCGGAGTTTGGTGTTAATTTTCCAGGGAGGAATGCCTCTCTCTTGAGCGTTCCTGGAAATTAACCCTTTGGGGCTTCTCACTGTTCAGAAGAAATGGGATTTGAGTAATCCTTTGTGTCTCTGTCACCCTGGGGGAGAAGTGACAAAGAATCACTGCAGACATTTCCTTGCAACAGGTTTTACACTTCACAGCAATAAAGACAGTCAGGAAAGCCCTGGATGGGGCAGATACCCTCCTCTTCTCCAGCAAAAGAGCTGTGATGAATGATGGGACAGTGGTCTCCTTGCTATTTATCTCCACAAGTTGTGTGCCAGCCCGCATCCTTCTTACTGCTACTTCTGACCTCACTTTAGGGAGACAAATATATTTATTGTCTCTGCTGTTCTCTAAATCTCAGCATCACCACATCACACCTCACTCATGGTTCACTGAGTCCAGTATTCTCTTTCTATCAGAGATGATAAATGGGATGACATATTTGTCACCCATACAGTCCCACTGATGCCTATTATCTCTTAACCTGTGTGGCTCATATGCTCACTTATGCATTATTTAAAGCCATCTTAAACAAGTTTGCACTTCAACCCGTTTCAAATCTTAGGTCAATATCTCTGCGGGTGGGATGGCTTTTGCTTCCTGTCACTCGCCTGAGAATGGTTTATCTCTTGTGAGTGGTACTTTGTGAATATCCCCTTTTCCTGGTGGGAACAGAGGGGGTGGAGGGTGGAGAGGACACTAACCTCAGACTCAGAGGCCTGAGCTCTCTCCTTGTCACTGAGTCTCTCACTTCTAAGTGATCCTGATACCTAACATTTTTTGAATCTCAGCTTTTTCATCTGACAAATGGAGTAATAAATATTTGCCTCTTCATATTATTACTTTCAAAAGATCCCAGATAGAAAATGAGAGGGGAAACCTATATTATTAGTTGATGCACTTAGTTTACATTCTTTACAAAATCGTTTTAAAACTTTTATAGCCATATTTTGTAGAATCTTAATTAATTACATGCATCAAAGTAATATGTGATGTGGTAAAAAAAAATCTGTGGAATTATAACGGAAAGTGACACTTTCTTAACCCATTGCTCCTTGCCAGAAAAGCTTCTCCCTGAAAACATTTATTTTAATAATTTCTGGCTTCTAACTTCAATCATCTCTGTTTTGCAGTGTTTGGGTTGTTACTTCATAGATATTAAGCAATATTCTTAAATTTCTACATCTTAATTTATTACTTAGACATTTTTGTCTTTATTTTCTAAATTTTTCCATCTCACCTTCTCAGAATGCTTCTATTTTTCAATCCCAAATTTCTGCCCCAAAGAGAAACAGAGTAAAAAGAGAAGGAAAATCTTTCCCTGTTCCTTTCCTATGTTGTCCTGCACCCTACAGGAACATTATCCCTGTAGGGAGAGGGTGCCAACCTGAGACCAAAGGTCAGCCCGAAACATTCACTCATGGGCCATCAATCAGTAAAAACACTGAGTCCCTATGTGACAGCTGTCAGAAGGTGATTTATTTATTTATTCAGTGGTAAGACGAAATATGGAAAATGATTCTGAATCCCCTTCCTGATCAATAATTTGCCTAGACTGAGGAAGGTAGCTTGGTGCCCTTCCAAATTTAATAGTCTTTCAGCTGCATTGAGAGTTGCTTTGACAGCAATATGTCTTTTGTTTTTCGCAAGCCTCTGCCTTCAGTTTTAATAGCAGCACAATTGGACCTGGATTCCTGCAACTGTCAAAATGAATGAGCTGAGACATGAATTCCATTGCTTTATCCTGCTGCATTTTGGGTTTGTTTTCTAAAGTAATTATTCACAGGATGCAGCACTGTGTTTTGTCTCTCCATGGCAGAGGATAAAGACACGCTATACATCAATGCCTTATTCTTATTTAAAATCACACAGGAAGAGAGCTCTGAATGTGATTGGGGATGTCTGGGGGAAGGAGAGATTTCTTACAAGGAAAAGTGAAAAGGATTGCTTGGCTTATACTGGAAAAGGTTTAGGAGAAATAGTGCCAAGGAATATAAATTCAGAACTCATGGCGAAAGCCAATAGGATATCCCTATTTGCTAAAGAGCAATGAAAATTTTTTAGCAATACATTTAATTTGGATTAAAGCAAATTCTTTTGTTGGATGCAGCATTTCATCTGTAAGAATTGTTTCATAAGATGAATTATAAAACTTTTCTTCACCAGAATAAATGATGCTACTACTACTACTACTAATAATAATAATACTTATTGTAATATGTAGGAACAGAATAGAGATTGTTAGATGAATTAGTTGATTCAAAATTTGCCTCATATGTTACAAATTATAAAACCACTATTGTGATAAAGACCCATTTTCTCTCTGATTTTACAAATGGTATTGGTAAACAACGGCACATATACACCGAAGAAGGGACATTATATAAACTAATAATAATACGGTCCTCCATTTGGACAGTGTTTTTAGGTTTTCAACACTCTGAAATTTCCCCACCAGTCTGAGTCTCCTGAGACTCTGTGAAGTGGGACAGAAGTTGTCTGTGCTCTTACTTTTTAGATGAGGCAGCTAAGCCTAGACTGGAACTGCTTCTCTTGAGCTCCCAGACTTATGATAATTCAGCTGGACAGGAAGTGAGCCCACTTCTCTTTAGGCCTAAATTCCATAATACTTCAACTAGAAGTAAACTTCTGAACAAAATTTTCATTTTCTATTTTTTGGTTAAACCTGATTAAGAAAAGGAGCATTTCCCTTGCCTTTCTGTTCAGCCAATCCTACACTCTTCTTCAAATCCATGTAAGATTCTTTTCTTTCAAGAACTCTTTTATAATTCTTCTCATTCCATTCAAATACTCCTTATATTTTTCATTCCTAGAGCTGAAGAGAAAAGGTTGGAATACCTTTACTGTTTTTAGGTTGTTCTGAATTCAACAAGTAGCATATTAATAGTAGCCCTTCCAATAGGTTGCAGATAGAATCAGTCCTTAAATCAAGTCTTGTTCTCCCACTTACACATGGATACCCTTCCACAAGTTACTGAATTGCTCCAAATTTCTGTTTTCTGGTCTATAAAATAATTAAATGAATCTACCTCAGAGTAGTGGTTATCTGATTTGTTGTGTGTGTCTCCTTCACCAACCTGTTCTCTTATGATGGACCTACCAACCATAGGACCCCACCTCCAATACTTTAGGGTTTGGTAAGTGACCCAGGACGAGCCAGCAAGAGAACTCCAAAACCCCTGGCTGTGGTGATAGGTACAAGGATGGATATGTGACCCAAGGAATATAGATCACTGCTCTTCCTTCTCTGCTGGAGCAATCACAGGTAACTACCTCTTACTTGTCCATATTCCTTATTGAACGAAGAAAATGAGTCTGTACAAGAGGAGAATAAGTCCAAGGCACAAGAAGTCAGTGAAAGGAAAGAGAGGGAGCAAGTGGTGGATCTAAATGATGCCTAATCCACCAACTTCATCAGAATCTTTACCTGTTAAGGCTCCTACTTTCTTATTTTTAATTTTAATATTTTTATTTTTATTTTCAATTATTTAATGTGTATTTAATATTGAATTTAATATTTATATATATTTTATTTTTTAAAATCTACCTTGAACTATCAGACTTTTCTTCTTTATAATTTGAGAAGTTTTGATTAAGGATTACTTCATAGGATTATGGTGACTTTTAAATAAGCTAATAAATAAAAAGTGCTTAGCACAGAATCTCACACATAGAAAGGCTCACTTCACTTCACTCTTACTTTCAATATTGTTTTACTGAGGCTCCGAGAAGCTAAGTGATCTGCCCAAGATGAAACACCTAGAACATGGCAAACTGAGCTTTCTAGTCAGGACTGTCTGACTCCAAAAGTCCATGCTCTAGCACATTGTGGTTTTCTGCTATATTAATTTTTTTTTTCTGTCATCCGGAAGCAGTGTTGTCAGGCACTTAGCTAAGTGATCTTAGTCCTTTCCCCATCATCTTGACATATTTCCTATTATTCTTAAAGAGCCTAGTGCTGCTGTAGTCTGGCCATGAAGGGAAACAGGTTTTTGTTTTTGTTTTTACCTTCAAAGAGGTAAACCTTCTTTTCTTAGGTGGAAAAAAAGGTCCTAAGTCCAAAGAGATCCTGGTGAGTGGCCAAAACCCTGGAGGTGTTCATCGAGGTCCCCTCATCTTCTTTCTCCATTTTTTGGAACATACCCAGCTAAGCAACCTTTTAATGGGCTGCAGGTCTACCTTCCTGATAAAACTCTATCAGGGGCCATTTACTGGATATATGGTTTAGACTGTTTGGTGTCCTGCAAAGGTCCTTAATAAAACAAGTGCCCTTCTGCTTTTCAATCTTGAGGGAATAATTGACTTTTTTGTTTTTTAGTTTGTTTCTTAACAGCCATTCCTTCTTCCTCTCAAATTTCTACCAAGAGATAGTAGAGACAGAGGCTGTTTCCTTTTGGATTAAAAGTCCACAGTTTGGTGCCAGGATTGAAATGATTTTGCAAAAGTTTTTATGAAGCTTAGGAAGGGTGTGCATGTACATGGATACATGAGGGGGTGTTTTAGTATGTGTGTGTATGCATTCCCTTGACACCTGAAAATGTGTAAGGTTAGAATTCCACGAGCAAACTTCTGTTCAATGCTAATGTCTACTCCAATGTGGAGGACAGACTTTAGGGTGGTCCCATGAACCCTGTATCTTGAGGTTGATGCCTTGCATAATCCCCTTCTCTTGATTCTGGACACTCTGTTTCTGCTTCTAGACTAGACTACAGCAAAGGTGATGGGAGTTCACTTCTGCGATTTCTGTGACTTTGCTACATTATGTAAGACTCCTCTTGCTAACTGACTCACCCTTACTCTTCCCCTTGCCTTGAAGAGCAGGCTGCCATGTTGCAAGCTTCCTGTAGAGAGCAGGAAGCAATATTAGGCAGCCTCTAGGAGCTGGGGACGGCCTCTAGATGACAGCAAGAAACCAAAGTTCTCAGTTCTATAGCCACGAGAAAATGAAATCTGCCAACAACCTGAGTGATTTTGAAAGCAAATTCTCTCACCTTACCTAGATGAGCACACAGGCTAGCCAACTACTTAATTGCAGTCTGGTGAGACCTGGAAGCAGAAGACCTCATTAAACTTTGCCTGAACTCTTTACCCATAGAATCTGAAAGACAGTAAACCCATGTTGTGTAAAGCCATTAAGTTTGCAGTAATTTGTCATGCATTAACAGATAACTAATCTAACAGATTATAAATAAATTGTTCACATTCATATAATTTGTATCCAATAAGGGGTTTTTAGCCAGATCTTCCTGGTTTTGAATATTGGGTGCAGCCTTTACTAGCTATCTAGCTATGTGTATGCTTCAGAAACTTATTTAATGTCTGTGAGCTTAGCTTAGGCTTCCTAAACTGTAAAAAGAAAAAAAAGAAAGAATGAATGAAAACACATAGCCTTAGTCCTTAACTTACAGGTTGGTTATAAACTTTAAATGAGCTAATTTATAGAGTAAACGCTCAAGAAATATTGCCTACTTCTAACCCTCTGAATAACCACTGGCATGGTTAACCTCATTTCCCACAGTACTTTATTAATACCTTTATTTCACCTCATAACTAGTCTGTGAGATCAACAGGAGTATGAAGATCTGTCTTATTCACCTTAAAAATCTCCAAATAAATCACAGCCAGTTTGTGTAGCAAATGGGCTTAATAAATAATTGTCAGATTTGTGAATTCCTTAATCTGCATTAAGGGTTCTGAGCACAACAACATGATGTTTGTTGAACCTGGCAAAGTGATAAATTATATTTGTGTTTACTCTATCAATCCCAAGGCTAATTGATGTGCCAAGAGTCTAAAATAAGATGGATAAATATATTTATCATTAAATTAAAAGCTGGATTTTTGCACATATAATACTGGATTGCTGACCAGTGGGTGGCTCATTGACGGTCATTGACTGAATGTCGACATTGCCTGATGAATAGAATGTGCTATTTATGTTAGAAAAAAAAAATCTAGTTTTAAAAATCTAGGAAGGATCTAAGATATAATGAGCACAAATCAGGAGGACTTTTCCAAAGTACTTTTTGCCTGAACCTTGAATTCTGATAGAGTCACCCTTAGGGTGTATGATAGATTACAAAAAATGGGTAAATTTTCTTCCCATTCCAGTGTGCACTCCAATCTTCAGTGTGACTCCTTTTATTAAGGAGTAGGGACTACTTGTTCAACCTTGAAACTACCGGGCCTTACAACTTGTGCTGACCAGCAAATTTTGGCTAAAGTGATGTTAGGAGACTTCCAAAGCTCAGTTCAAAGGACTTGCATCTTCTACCTTTGCTCTGTTGGGCACCTCTCTCTGATCAGTCACAAGGAAGTCGGGCTAGCCTTATACAGAATGAGAAGCCATGTAGAGATCTGACATTCCCAAATAACAGCTCACAGCAACTTGGAGGCATCTAGATAACACAACTTCAGCTAATACAGCCACAGAAGTGAGACCTTGAAAAACTCACACAGAAATCACACAGTCAACCCACAGAATTGTGAATAATAATTAGTTATTGTTGTTAAGCAATTGACTTTTGGAGTGATTTGTTGCCCAGCAAATGTTGTCTGATGACAACTAACTGAAGTCTTTCCCCCAAGAAAACTCTCTCTTTCTCTCTCTCTCTCACACACATACACACACACACAGAGCACTGAGATTTATTGTTAGCTATTCAATGACTGATGATAAATTTTTTATCCTAAATGCATATTTGGATCAAAGGAAAAAAAAAAAAAAAGAAAATAAAGAAACAACAATTGGGGAACATAAACCCATTTTCCAAGGCTGTTATTCTTGTATGTAAAATGAACATCACTATGTCCTGAGGATTAAATGCACAGGGCCTGAAACATAGTAAGGGTTTACCTGGTTCATTTGCTTCTCTGAATCCTAATGATTCCTTAACTCCTGCTGTAATCTTGCTATCACTGCATTACAAACTTTTAATTCTCAGTGTGCTGACTTGCTATCATTGCATTATAAACTTTTAGCTTCAAAAGTATGACCTGAAGTACTGCAAGCAAGTACTTCCCCAATTTTTTTTTTTTTGGCTTTTTTTTTGTGTGTACTTTTTAAAATCCAAACCTGTTCTCAGGAAGGAAACAAGGAAACAGAATGTCATTCAAACTCTAGTCTAAATGTCAGTCATTGTCACAGGCATATTCCTCATTTTTTCTTTCTTTCATCTATTTACTTTGGGAACTACCCCTCTCAGATACAATGTAATAAAACAGGGGGTATAGTCAACCAAAGAACTCTGCTACCCAATCGGCAATCAGAGCCTTCTCTTAGGAGATAGGTTTAGATGCAGGGAGAGAGGGAACCCCTGACTTTCTGAGATCCCAAGCTGTAAGTTGTCATGTGAACCTGGAAAATTTGCTACTTTTCCCACCAAGAGGAGAGAACACGCCAAAAGATGAAAATGTCACAGAGGAAAGCAGGGAGGAGAGAGAGATTATCTAGAGATAGTGCATTGAGATGCATTTCTTTTCTTCTTAGAAACATAATTTGGACCCCCAGATCCAGCTATCTTGTATATATATTTTCAGTAACGTGATCAAATGATTTTATTTTCTTTCAAGAAGCTTGAAATTAGGCGTTCATTTTTCCCAGCAAAAAGCCCTATGATTAATATACTGACATAGACTTTTCTGCAGATTTGCATTTCATTTATATCCTTGTCCCTTATAATGGCATGAAAATGCTATTTTTTAATTAAAGGCATTTCAAGTATCAAATTAGCAAGGGTTTTTATTTGGGAATACAGTAAAAATTTTCCTCGGGTTCCTAAAGTTATGTCCATAGACATATCAGCCCAGTCCCTTATGTGCTGACATTTAACCTAAAATCACTAAGTAAATGGATTACACTGTGATTGTGCTTTGTGTGTGTATATTTGTGTGTGTGTGTGTGTTCTGAACTAATGACAGAAAATATGCTGTGAGAGCTATATAAATATTTCAACAGTTCCACAGATGTTTTGCTGTGTGACTGAAGGCAGATCACTTACCTTTTCTGAACACCTAATCTTCTACATTGCTAAAACAAAGTTGTTAATGTTAATATGCAGTTCTATAAAAATCAATAAATAGTACATCTGCACTAAATCAACAAGTAAATAATTTGAGAAAGCTACAGAAGAGATTAATTCTCTACAAAGTTTACTCAATAATCACTGACCAATCCAAAATTACCATTAATTTGGGCAATGAATATTTGGTTTTAAAAGTATGATCTGAGGTATTGCAAGCAAGTGAATGAAATGATTTCAGAGTCACTTAAAGGAAAGTGTTTGTGTGTGTCTGTATGTACATATGCATATTTATGTGTGTATATATTAATGTGTTGCTACATGACACTTTTGGATATTTATGGTATTCTTCCATATTTTTCTCCTTTTTTTTTAATCTCCTCATTCATGCAGGTAGCAGCTTCTATCCCATCTCCCCTACAGAGATCCTGTGGGAGGATAGAAAGCAAGACTACAAATCCTGGCATGTGTATTTGAAAGCCCAAGTCTGCCAAGTAAAGATGGACTGGGGAAAGAGGTGATGTGAATTGGATGTAGCTGGCAAAGAAGATTTTTTTTTTGATACAAGAAAGAAATGATCCCAAGCTGTTGGGAAATAGACACAGAGCTATGTAACGCCTGAGCCAGTAAGTAATGGGCAGTGCCAATCATAATTCTGAAAGACACAGTTCCAACCACCGTAATCCTGAATGAAAGATCAAAATCCCTAAAGTCTAAAATCCTGAAAGATTAAAGTCCTAATGTTGAAATCCTGAATGTTGAATTCTGGGGAAGGGATTAGTGCATTTTTGGTGTATATCCAATCACAGAAGAATTTCAAAAAGAGCAACTCCACATAGAAAATGAATGTGAATGTATCATCTGAGGAGGGCCATTCCCTATAAAACAAACAAACAAACAAACAAACAAAACACCCAAACAAACAAAAAGGAGATATTAATCGCCATGCAAGACTTCAAAATACAGTGCATGATCATGAAGTCGGCAAGCTCTTATGGACTACCTACATGCCGTGGTCCATAATCTATACTTGTAATACACTTTCTCATATGCCGTGTTTTCTTTGTAGGGTTTTTGGTGTTTTTTAAAAATTTTTTATTTATTTAGTTCTCTTTTTGCACTATTATAATCTGTCAGCATTGTTTTTTACAATTTCTCATGCTATGTATTTATCTTTGTATCATTTCCAATACTGGAGGTATAAATTGTATAAGGACTTTTAGAGAGTTCTAATTCATTTTATGCATTGTTTTTTTGCAAATTTGACTCCGTGAAAGTGCATTATCAAAAAGTTGATTTTGCATGTAAACATTGTACATGTACGTAAAAACATTGAAATTTCCTCAGTAAATGAAGAGATGTCCTTTATGTAAATCTGCGCTTGTGAAATCTATTTCATCAAATGACTTATCTATCACCATATTTCAGATGAGTTATATGCATTTATACATATCTCTTCTTGATCTGTTATGATTATGATTTGTCTACTCATAATTGTTAGTATACTGTGCAACTGTGTATGTTGTTATTGCCTATTTTATTGTGTAAAGTGACCTATGCAGTGTACTGTCCTGCTTTTATATTTTTCAAATAAATCCCCTTTTAAAAATGCAAATAAATGTCTTTTAATTTTTTTTAGAATTATATTTTCAGGATTTTGATCTTTTGGGATTGTGACTTTTGAGATTTTAGACTTTAGTTATCTTGATCTTTTGAGATTATGCATTTAGGATTGTGTCTTTTGGGATTATGGCCAAAACCATACATCTCCTATTGGTCCTGTTTGTCTGGTGAACCCTGACTAGTACAGACATTAGGAACATTCACAACCTTTGTTTCTCCGTTAGTTTCCTCTACTGAAGAAGAAGAATCTTAAAATATTAAACTTCTAAGACTCCCTCGTAGGTAAGTGTGGCCATGTGACCCAGTTTTGGACAATGTGCTTTAGGTGGAAGGCTTTCTTCAAGCCTTCCAAGAAGTGTTTAAGATAAAAAGACTAGGCTGGCATGATCCTTTGGCTTTCTGCCTACCTCTTTCCTGCCCGTAACACAGATGCCGTGATGGAAAAGTGTAGCATCCGTAATGCAACCATGAACATGGAAGCCATACACTAAAAATGACAGAGTGAAAACATGAAAAGTAACTGGGCTCCTGGTGGTATAACTGAGTCGCCATACAAACCTGGAACTATCTTCGGGGTGGCTTTTCTTTTTCCATGAGGCAAACATTTAAGCCAACATTATTTTTTCTATTTTTAAGCCAAATATATATCTGACTATTCAAGGCACAACTTTGATAAAATGCCATGTATACAAGTTATTTAGCAGGCAGGTGAGGCCTAATAAATTTAAAGTGCTGTGACAGTTGCCATTGCCATAATTAGTATTATCTTTCAATATAATACTAATAAATACTAATACTATTCAAAAAGAGAGAAGCACCTCTAAACAGACCAGAGGTCCTTGAGATGATGTTTATTAATGAGAATCTACACTTGCTATATACAGATGTTTTTTGTCTTGGATTTTACTCTCAGTAGAGGCAGGAAGTATTTTCTCATCCCTAAAGCAATGAGCTTGATGCCCTGAGCCTGATACCCTGGGCCTGCTTTCTCTACAGAGACAGGAAGCCTAGGTCTTTCTGGATCAGAAAATAATAGGCTGGTCCAGGAGATGTGGAACTCTCAGGTAAATGCCTGGTGTCAATGTTCATCCAAGGACATTCATGGGAGAGATAATTGTCCAGACATGTTTCAGAAAGGTTTGTATAATGTGAGGGATTGGGGGGAAGTTGTCTGCTTATTAAAAATAACTAGTAACAGCCAAAGCTTAATAAAAGGAATGGGTTTATGATGGTGCCTGAGTTCTAGGCATTTGGTCATGGGCAACTGAAGTCAATCCTGACTAACAAGTTTAAGAAATGTTTCATTAGAAAGCTTTCCATTATCTCAAAAATCTCAGGTAAGTTTTTTTTTTTCTTCTTATTTTAAAGAAGGAATTAAGCTAGGAACAAAGTAGAAATTAAGTCCCATCATCTACAATATATTAACTAAATTTCAACCACTTTTTATTTGCCCATTCTTCACTCCACTAAACTGTCAGCATCTTGCAAGAGAAGATACTATTTGCCAAGCCAAAATTAAGCAAACTTCTCCCTTGACCAAACAAGCAAAAAAAGTGGAAAAAAAGGACCTATGGGAATTTGATTTTACAGAGATTCCTAGGAGCCCAATCAGTTTCCTTTGGACTGATGAACAAACTCAAAAAGCCCGTACGCCCTGTGAAATAATAACTAAGAAGGAAATCTGAGTGCTGCTTTAGAAGTGGGGAGTGGTGGGAAGCCATCTACAAACTGTTTTTTCTTTCATGAGTTTCAGTAACCATCTCTGTACATATCACCTTGTGAAATGTGTAACCTTTTTCTCTAGGGTATACTCCAAGAAATAGAATTGCTAAATATTCAAGTATATGTATTCAAAATCTCCATTAGCCTTGTTGGGCTGCCCCTCTCTGTGCCTATCCCAAGTCACATTCCAAGAATACATATGGCCAAACCTGTTTCCACTCCATTCTTGCCAAGCCGTGAACTTTGAGACTGTTCACGTTTTGCCAATCAGACCCTTCCAACTCTTCAGTGATAATTGACACCAGGCAGGCAAGAGTTTGTTTCTGGTCAAAAAGGTGACAGAGTGTGTGTAATGGGTGACAGGAGGAGGTACACATCTAAAAAAAATGGAATGTTAGGAGAGTTCTCTTCGTCTTCGTAATCACATCCCCTGAGGAAGAAAGGGGCAGATTCCAGTCAGGGAGTGAGCCTGGAGACACTGTAGATATGGCTTATTTCTATCTTACTGTGATCTAGTCTTAGATGGCAGCTGTTCACCCCCTGATTAGTCAGTTTCTCCTGAAGGGCAGCTGTGAACCCGTTCTGCTGGGGGCTGTAGGAAAGAAAAAGAAAGCAGAAACCATTAGACTGTTTTCAGGGAGTTCCCAGCTCACAGAAATCACAAACTAGTGCCCTTGAATGTAACTCAGATCAAAGATGTACTTTGTTGACCTAAAAAGTGATTAAAGCTTTTAAAATAGTTTTCCCAAAAATAATACTCAGGACATCTTAGCTACTAATTCAAATTCCAGCTTCCTTTAAAAATGGGACGATCTGCTTGCTATAGACAGCCATACACTCTCCAGTCTCCAACAGTCTCCCTGTTTTATTATACTCAAGCTGCCTCATTCCTCCTTGTTACCTGAAAGCACTAGATATTGCAACACCTTGTCTTATATCACGAAAGCAGAGTTAACCAGAGTAAAAGAATTGACAAGGACTCCAGCCAATTTATATAACTATCAAAACATGCTAATAACTCTTTTAAATATATTGCTTTCTTGTACTTATCCAATGTGTAGAAATAGTAGGCTTCCAGCACCAGTAACAAGGTGTCACTGTGGAAAAGTAGAAAGATAAAAATTTTGCTTAAAATTACTATTAAAAATGGTCTGTTCTTTACTGACTTGTTGGCGACTTTCTTGTTTGCTTAATCTTTAATTTTTCCTGACTCAGAATATGCTATTGAAATGATAGAAATGTTTTTGGGAGTGAAAGATTGAAAGATTTCCTCAAAGGCATATAGCAACAGCAATGAAAATTAGGTTTAACATTTGGTTTTCACCTGCAACCTGAGACTGCCACTTAAAAAGAATGCATGGCAGGGGGAAATCTACATTATCAGTCTATTTCTTTTCCCTCTTTAGAGATAAGTAAAGCTGTTTTATTTTTTTATTTTATTTTATTTTATTTTTGTCGTTTTTTCGTGACCGGCACTCAGCCAGTGAGTGCACTGGTCAGTCCCATATAGGATCCGAACCCGCGGCGGGAGCGTTGCCACGCTCCCAGCGCAGCACTCTACCAAGTGCGCCACGGGTTCGGCCCAGTAAAGCTGTTTTATGATGCAGTATTATATCTCATGGCCTTCTCTCTTTGCCTCATGTAGAGGAAAGGACCACATGTTATACACTATTTCCTATTTTACAAAAAATGAAAACACTCTGGATTAGTGATAGTGGGGCAATAAAGATCACAAACAATGCAGGCTCAAAAACATATAAACACAAGTATTCTGAGTATTTCTGGTCACTTTTGAGATTTGTAAAATAATGGATAGCTCTCTCATCACAAACCAGTGTGGGTGATCTTTTTCTTTTAATGTGAGCATACTGTGGCTTCTATTTTAAGTTTTCAAAACCAAACACTTGCTACCTCAACTCCATAAAAGAGGAGGGATTGTCTTTTTAGCTGGGTTTTTCTGTGCAGGTATGTGAGGGAGGAATCAGATAATTTGATAATACTTGGTATTTTAGACACAATCAAAACTAAAAATCAGGAAAGAAAATAAGACAAGATGACTGGCAATGGTTTATACAAGAAATTTATAGTGGGTATCTGCAGGACTATTATGATGGTCAGCTTCAGAGGAAAAACCTGGTCAGTTGCAGAGGAAAAAAGAAAACAATATATATACACACACATTTATATAAAACATATATATCTATATACATATTTATATACATATATAAATATTTATATATAGTATATGTATATAAATATATATTTTTATGTATAAACATATATACACACACATACACACAAACATACTCTGCATATGTACATGCTCCTCCACCTGTAATGGACCTTTTACCACTTCTGGATATGTGGCCCAAAGGTAACATGCATCAATAAAGCAAACGTCATTTTAATATGTTCAGCTTAACAAGAGGTTCAGAGTATCGTCTTCTCCTCTATATGAACATTACTTTGAACTCCAACTAGAAAAGATTTTTAATGGCATAGTTCCAGGGAGAAGTATCTTTACATTCAATTGCTGAAGTTCTTGGAAATGCCTAGGTTCTAATGCTTCCCAAAACTGGTTGTTTAACTATTTTTTGGATTCAATAAGATACCCCAGCATCTTTCATTATTTTGCTTGGGACACTGTTTGGTTTATTTTTGTTTTGTTTTCTTTTGTGACCAAAATAACTTAATGCATATTCTAAAATTCACACAGCACTTGAGTAGCTGCTGGGGATTTGAACATATGTCTATCTGACTCCAAGATGGGGCACTACTTCTTCTCACCACCACACAGCATTGATGATAATAATTCTTAAACTAAGTAAAATACTCTATAGATATTTTGTTTGAAGAATCATATTAACATTTTCATAATTTTCCTTATTAATATTTTGTTGATTTTCTAAATCCATTTTCTTTGCATTTAATTTTAAATGAGAAGGAAAGACATCATAATCACTTCGAAGCTTTTTGTTCTCATTTTCTCTGTTGCCCAATTACCAGTAACTACAAAAGGCTTTCTTGGGAGTTTGAATACTCGAGGCTTTTCTTTTTCTGAGGTTTTCTGAGGTTAGAAGAAGAAAACTTATTCACACAGTATACAGAAGCAAATGTGGTTCCATCCTACCACAACCCCCTGAATGGAGCTGGCTCTCACCCAGTTAGTTATGCAATGAACAAGCATTCCACAAATGTGACTGATAAAACTGGGCTCTTTTACTTTTCAAAGATCATTTTACTCTTGGAGCTAAAGTCACTGATCCCAGCTCACCAGCAAACAGCTGCTGTTCAATAATAGCCTCCTCAGGCACTTATCTCAGCTCCTCAGTCTGCTGTGAAAGTAGATGAGGTTTATTCTGAAATGACATGCTTGAAGTGCAGGCCTACTGGTACAGGTTTGCTAAAACCAGCAAACTAATTTACTTTTTTTTTCAATTTTTGAATGAACTCTTCTGATGTCTTCACTTGTTCATAGTCTTCACCTGTTCGTGTTTTTGTTTTATTGGGAAAAATGCATATTAATTGCTTAGTGAGTAGCGTGAAAATAAATGTGTTTATCAGCATTTTACTTAAAGCCAAAGAGCATGTAATTCCTGATCTGAATAATTTATTTAGAGGAACAATTATGACAAGGTGGTTTGAGTTGCAGCTGTCACATGACTTTTAAAAGTGCTTCTTAGAGAAGCAATTCCTTTTAGTAAATCCATAAATGTTGACCCATTCAATTAATACCTCCTTGAATTATTGATCAAACACTTAAACTTATTGAAGTGTCTTGACAGCTCAATGGTGTTGAAGGAGCTAAATTAGAGTGCTGTAATCAACATAGCACTGGATAGTATAATTAACTAGCTGTGTGACCTTCAATAAGTCATTTGACCACACTGAGCCTCATTTGGTTCATTGGCACATAAAATACTTGCCCCATCCTGCGTCTAGGTTATTATGACATTTCAATGAGATGACGTGTATCAAAATATACGGTAAACAGTATATTTAATATGTATATTTGATATTACTTACTGTACTTACCTTTTATTTTTTTATTAGAATGATAAAATTGTGGGGCTCATTTTGTGAATTTAGAGCAAATTGATCATATATTTGTAGCAGGGAAACATCTGTTTTATGGAAAAATTCTCTCATTGTGGCTTACTCTCATTAAATTACTGCTTAAGAGCACTACAACTTCTGAAACTGTGAACACTTTACAATTTCAGCCACATAACTGTCTATGGGTTTTGTGGAAAGAAAACCATTATTTCAAAACTGTTCATTTTGAGCCCCCTCCCCCCCATTTTGTCAGCTTAAAAAAAGAAACTATAGTATGCTTTCCTTTTATATGCCAAGCAAAGAAATGGAATATTTTAAATAGAGGCATAATGAATATTTTGATTATTTTATTATTAGAAAAAGTGAAGAGAAAATTTAAAGGATCTTTAGTTTTCATTAAATGAATTTAAAAATACCAAAGTTATAGTCATAGACACATATTAGGTGTGTATGAGATACAAAAATTACTGCTTGTTTGCTTCTAAGCCACACAGTCTTCTTTCTTCTTCTTTTTTTCTTTAATAATCAGCTTGTGGAGCCAAACAACTTAGTTATCTCATTTAAAGGATGAATGTATTTGAACTGAGACATTCCATGTGATTCAAAGTATAATTCAAGAATAAAGCTGTGCCTGGGAAGGACACATCATCAAGATGGTTAACTAGAGGTACCCAATGCTTACCTCTTACACAAAGAAGAAACAAAACCAAACAGAAAACAAATAATAACTGTACTTAAAGTAGAGTGTGTGAGGGAGAACACTAAAATTTAGCAAGAAAGTGGCAAAAGCCCTATTAAGCACAGAACCTTGAGATGGCAGAATAGAGAGAGAAGTACAGAACCCTCTCAGGATAAGCAGAAGAGTCTCCTTATCACAAGAAGGTAAGTTAGAGATTTCTAGCAGTCTTCATTACCACTGTGGATGTCTGCAGTCCTAGCTACAGAGGAGCTCCACAGTCCTCACAGGCGCTGAGCTCAGTATAATGGGTGCCTAAAGACCACACAGTTGCATTGCTCCACATAAGAATCCCACACTAGGTCCACCTCACCCCCAGGACCCAAGCTGCTATGATGTGATGCCATTTTCAGAACAGAGCCACTACTAGCGTGCATCCTGCTCTGTGGGCCAATACCCTTATATATCCACACTGCTCAGACACTACCTGCATCCCACTACACACACACAAAATGTTACAATACCACAACCCCAGCTTGACCCAACAGTACAATCATAAATGTGGTACTCAAGCCAACATAACACCCAGCATCCCCAAAAGCAGATGATTCAGCACAGCACGGTGTCTGTCCCCAAAACTAGGGGAACAAACACACGTACCTCTCAAGGCATGAGAATCAGCCTCATGATGCATACTGCTGCTGGATGCACATTGCTGCTGTCGGCTCCACTCAGCATGCATTCCCCATTTCCTGAGAACTGACCCAACTGGCAGCCCTGGCTGCAATGATGCCATACCACTGCTTCCACAAATGCTTCAGTCTAGTTCACTGAGGCACTCACAGACACTGCTGGCATTGATTACAGCTGAAGAAATTACACAGAGACTACACTACTATACCATTGCAGAACTAAATCCAAATACCCTACCCAACTGACACTGTAGGACATATCTACAGGAAAAAGTATTTCCTGTGAAATCGACTCCATAAAATTGAAAGAGGTGACAGTTCTGCCAGATTTTCAGATATCAACTTAGGAAAACAAGAAATATAAAAAAGCAAGGAAACATAGTAACCCCAAGGAAACTCATCAATTTTTCAGTAACAGACACCAAAGAAAAGTAAATGTATGAAATTCCTGAAAAGGAATTCAAAAAGTTATTTTAAGTAAACTTATTGAAATACAAGAGAATACAGATGGACAATTCAATGAAATCAGAAAAAAAGAATTCAAAATCTGAATGAGAAACTCAACGAAAAGCTGGATATCTCACACACACAAAAAAACAAATTCTGGAAGTAAAGAATTCAATGAATGAAATAAAAAATATAATTGAGAACTTCAACAACAAAGTAGATCAAGCAGAACAAAGAATTTATAAAAAAGTGGGGTCTTTTCATAATTCAGTCAAGCAAAATAGAAAAAAAAATATGACAAAATACTATATGATGTATGAAACATCATTAAGTGAACCAAAAAAGGACACAACAAAAGCCAAAATTACAGACCAAGTTCCCTGATAAACACAGATGCAAAATCCTCAACAAAATACTAGAAAACCAAATCCAGCATTACATGATTATACACCAAGATCAAGTGGGATTTACCCCAGGGTCTCAAGGATGGTTCAACATGTGCAAATTGATAAGCATGATACATTATATCAACAAAATGAAGGACAAAAACCATATGATCATCTCAATAGGCACAGAAAAAACATTTCATAAAATTCAACAGCCCTCCGTGATAAAAACTCTCAACAAGTTAGGTATAGAAGGAACATACCTCAACACAGTAAAGCCCATATATGACAAACACAGTTAACATCAAACTGAATGGGAAAAAGTCATAAGCTTTTTCTCTAAGAATAGGAACAAGACCAGAATGTCCAGTTTCATCACTTCTATTTGACATAGTACTGGAAGTCATAGCTAGATCAATTAGGCAAGAGAAAAAATAAGGGTCACCCAAATGAAAAAGGAGAAAGCTAAGTTATCCTTGTTTGCAGACAACTGTATTTTATAAGTAGAAAAAAACCATTGACTCCAAGCATTCACAGAAAAATACCTCTTAGGACTGATAAATAAATTCAGAAGCTTCTGAATACAAAATAAAAAATTAGTAGTATGTTTTTAATACACCAAATATGAACTGTTGATAAAATTTCTTTTTAAAAAAATTTGTTGAGACTTGTACCATGACCTCACGTATAGTTTATTCTAGAGAATGTTCCATGTGCTGCTGAGAAGAATGTGTATTCTGTAGCTGTTGGATGAAATGTTCTATCTAGGTCTGTTAAAGATCAACCCAGAGCAGATATTAATTTTGATGTTGATGTTTCTTGGTTGATTTTCTGCCTGTATAATCTGTCCTTTGGTGAAAGTAGGGTGTTAAAATCTCCAACATTATTGTGTTGGAGTCTATTTCTCCCATTATGCCTAACAGTAGTTGCTTTATATAAGTGGGTGTTCCAGAGTTGGTTGTGTATGTATTTAGAATTGTTGTATTCTCTTGTTGAATTGATTCCTTTATAACTGTATAATGACCTTTCTTATCTTTTTTTTTTTACTTTCCTTGACTTGAAGTCTAGTTTATCTGACATAAGTATAGCTACTCCTGCTCTTTTTTGGTTTCCATTTGCATGAAATATCTTCTTTCATCCCTTCACTTTCAGGTGGTGTGCACCTTTATAGGTAAAGTGAGTTTCTTGTAGGCAGCATATTGTTGATTCTTGTTTTATAATCCATTGAAACACTCTGTGTCATTTAACTGGGGCATTTGATCAATTTACACTGAGGGTTATTATTGATATATAGCACTGTCACTGTCACTTTGTCCCTTCATTTTGTTGATTTTTTCCCTTTTTTTCTAATCTTACTGTCTTCCTTTGCGATTGAGTGGTTTTCTCCAGTAGTATATTTTGATTTTCTGCTATATATTTTTAGTACGTCTCTTAGAAGTTCTTATGTTATGATTACCATCTGGCTTACCAAAACCAAGCTATAGTTATAACAGATTATTTTAGACTAATAACAAACTATTATATCTAAGAAAAAAAAAGAAACAAAAAACAAACAAAAAACAAAGTCAACTCTAAGTTTTGGCCTGACTCCCCCCTAGGCACACTTTTTGACAGTTTGTTTTTTCAGCTTACATCTTTTAATATTTCCTATCTCTTATATGGTTATTGTATATATTAGTAACTTCTTAACTTTGTTCTTTAGTCTTCGTAGTAAAATTGAAAGTAGTTTATTCGCCACTCTTATGACACTGGAATATTCAGATTGTCTGTGAACCTACTTTACTAATGAATTATGTACCTTCAAGTGTTTTCTTACTGCTCCTCAGCATTGTCTTCTTTCAGATTGAAGAACTCTCTTCAACATTTCTTGTAATGCAGGTCTAGTGTTGATGAATTCCCTTAGGTATGGTTTATCGGAGAAATAATTTATTTCTCCTTCATATTTGATGGTTAGTTTTGCTGGACAGAGAATTCTCAGCAGACAGCCTTTTTCCTTCAGCACTCTGAATATACACCCCATTCTCTTCTGGCCTGTAGGGTTCTGCTGAGAAATCCCTTGAGAGATATTGGGGCTGTGCTAAATGTTATGTGTTTCTTTTCTCTTGCTGTTTTGAGTATTCTTTCTTTACCTTAGTTTTTGATAATTTGATTATGATGTGCCTTGTGGTGTTCCTCCATGGATTGAAATTCATTGGCAGCCTCTGAGATTCCTGTACATGGATTCTGTCATCTTTCTCCATACTTGAGATATTTTCAGTCATTATTTCCTTGAATAAACTTTCTACAACTCTTCCTTTTCGTTCTTTAGGTATGCCAATTATGCAGAGTTTCTTTCACTTGAGGAAGTTCCATATTTGCTGTATTTCTGTTTCATTTTGTCTTATTCTCTTTTTTTTTATTCTCTGATTTGATAATTTTTTATGTTCTATCTCTGAGCTCACTGTTTCTTTCCCCTATCTGCTTGAATCTACTGTTGGAGCTTTATAGCTTTATATTGAGTTTTTCCTTTCAGATAATGGATTCTTTATTTCCAGAATTTCTATTTTTTAAAAATTAATTCAGTTCATTTGTCAAGTTTCTCATTCTACTATTGGATTATTTTCCAGATATCATTTAATTTTCTTGTGACTTCCTGAACATCCTTAAGAGGGTTATTCCAAATTCCCTGTCAGAAATTCCATAAATCCTCTGGTCCTCTGAGTCCATTACTGGTCATTCATTTGTTTTCTATGTTGGTGTCATATTTCTCTGATTTTTCTCAATCTTTGTGACTCTACATTGGTGACTGGGCATTCTAGGAGACTGCTATCTCTTCTAGGTTTTATTGGTGTTCTTTTCTTTGGTAATGTTAGACCTTGCTGTTTAATATTATAGCTTTGTTTCTCATCTGTGGTTTTGGTTAATTACAAAATTGGGGGAACTTCCTGTTGGGACCAGCACTTGAGCTCTGTTGTTGTGCTAGATTTCTGCTTTGCTGCTGATTGCTTGGGGAAAGCTTTATGTGTGGACCAGATTTTAATTGTTGGCCTTCTAATCTCTTCTCAGTCTTGTGAGGTCATATGGACCTGGGTGATATGGAAATTTTGCCCCATGACAGAGTCTTTCCAGCAAACTGTGTCCCATGCAGTTCTATCCCACTGACCAGTCTCCACTGAGTGGGCTGTCAGAAAACACTTCCTATAGGGTAGGCTGTGTGCAGGTCCCTCATGGTGACTCATGGGCCTGTGTGTGGTTCCCTTCTTTGGTGGCTATAGTTCCTCATTCTTATGTGAGTCCAAAGTAACCATGTCAGTGGTCTCATTGGCCTGGGGGCTGTATGGTGTACTCCGAGGCCTTCTTCTTCCCTGCAGACTCCAAGCAACTTCACGCAAAGTGTGTAGCTGCAGCTTCTAATGGCTCCTTCTCTGCATTTGCTGCAGCTTCTTCCCTCTCTAACAGGGCCAGTCCTGAAATGGCTGGGGCTTGAAACAGTTGGGGCAGCTTCTCCCACCTTCACGAACTCTGCAGGTCTTTCCTCCTCTTCCCTCAAGCTCCAATGGCCCCAGGTCTTTGCTCTTGAATAGTTAAAGATTGGTTGTTGGTGGGGGAGAGTGATGCTGGGTACCATCCATGCCACCACTTTGATGATGTTACCTCTCTCATATAGTAAAATATTAAAGGTAGCATTTATATAGTGATTACATGGGAATTCACTATAAAATTCTTTCAAATTCTCTGTAGCTTTGAAATTTTTCATTGTAAATTGTTGAGAAAAGTTCACTGTAAGCATTTTGAAATACACTTTTTTTCTTCTTTAGAATTTTTTTGTTTGTATTACATTGCAAGGAATGGGATTACTGCATCAAAAGATCTAAAAAATAAATAAGACTTTTTTAGTTGATATAATTTTTTAATAAATATTAGTTTTTAATTCTTACAAGTGCCTACTGAACTGAGTATGCCACACATGATTTCTTTTTTTATAGTTGTAGAAAACTGAATCTTCTAAAAGAGGTTAACTGACTTACCCAAGGCCCATTGAACAGTAGGTATCCAGGGGCAGATCTAGAGGAAGCATCTTCTCATCTCAGTATTTTTCTTTAAATTTCAAACTAAAAGAGAAAATTGTCTTATTCCATTTTTAAAAAAATTTGTGTTGATTAGTTTCCAATTTTCATAGTATTTTTATAGTTAATTACAAGATTTGGGAAGAATACGTCAAGAGAGGAGAGAGAAGAAATCTACTTAGTGGCTTTAGATATATATTATTGTATTGTAAGACAAACAAAATTATTATAAAATAATTATATAACCTAAAAATATAATAATTATAAAAGCTTGCCTTTACTGAGTACTGAAGTACTATGGTAAATGCTTTCAAGAATTATACCATTTAATTCTAACTATAACTATGATGTTTTTAGTATAAGATTTTGGGAGAAAACGACCTCTTTTTATATATTTCTCAGTGATTTAATATCCCAATATCAGATAGTAGGTTGCAGAATTAGGATATAAATCATGATAACTGAGACATCAAAACATTTAACTTAATCGCATTTTTAATATCTCCCAACTGTCATATAAGAGCATTGATAGGTTAAGAATATTCCAGATTTATTAGAAACCATTATGGGTTCTAGGTTTAGCTTTTGCTTTGTGTTAACTACACCTAACTAATGAAGCTCAGCATTAGAACAAGCATCATGTTGTCTTATAATTTTCCAGCTGAAGTCCTTGGGATGAGTTAGTGGCAAAATTTCCCAGTTTTTTGAATGATTATATTGTTCTGAGGGCATGAGTAACTTGCCTAAAGTCACTAAAACTGTTCCCCTCCAGGCAGATATTTGAGCTCTGCTGGTTGCTATGATAAATGGGATAAGTGCCCCAAGGTTATGACTCAGGTAAGCAATAGAGATGGATGCTCAGCCTGTTCCAGTAATGGATCACCATAAAACTCCACCAAGACTGATAACAAGTATTCAGTATTTCCTTTATATAAAATCCATTTATTTCTCCTTCAATGATAGTGGGGTTGTAATATTACTGTTTTGTGATGCTCCATTTATGACAGTACAGTTATTCAGAAGAAAGATTTTTTTTTCTATCTCTCTTCTATCTCTCTGTCCATCTCTCTGGTTTATTACCTTTGCAGATGTTTTAGAAAAATTTCAGGGCTTAAGCCAAAAATGGATCACAACAGCTAATAAAAGGAAGCTTTTGCATTGGACATCTACTGTGAGAAAACAAGTATAGTATGTAGGTCAACTGCAGGCTGTACAGATTTTGAGCCCAGAGTATCTGGTATTTTTAGAACAAGTTGATTGCTATGCTAGTAAAACTGTACTGTTATCTCTAGAAAATTAGGATTTATAAGTAGTGAATTTACTAATAAAAAATCTTAAAATCTTATCTTTCTTTCACCTCCCTCAGAGGAAACTGGTGTAATTATAACTCCCTGTATTTTTTATATCATTTTCCCTTCTACTTGTATAGGTGTTTTGTCAACATTCCTAAGAGGAAAGGAAATACAGATAGGTAATATTATTACCACATTTCTGATGAGTAAACTGAGAATCGAATAGGTAATCCGTTACATCAAGATCATGCAGGGCCGAACCCGTGGCTCACTAGGAAGAGTGCAGAGCTGGGAGCTCTGAGGCTGCAGGTTCGGATCCTATATAGGGATGGCCGGTGTGCTCACTGGCTGAGTGCGGTGTGGGCGACACCAAGCCACGGGTTATCCCCTTACCGGTCACAAAAAAAAAAAAAAAAAAAGAAAGAAATAGATCATGCAGTTCTCCAGTGAAGGAAGAACCAAGGTCTTATGATCCTAAGCCTAGTAACTTTTTTATTATGTATCACGTAGACCCTCTGACGAATGTGCAGAAAATAGATGTTTCTTTTTCCACATAGGGCTCCTTCTGATTCACAATTTATAAGGGAAGCAGAAGAATTTACCTTCTGTAGGCTTCTTTTTCATGTTATCCAACATTACTTGTTTTCAGAGAAGAAGGCAGAAGCAACTTTTCACTAAAATATTACCAAACTTATGATTTCGGTTGGATTTACAAGGTTTTTCCAACTTCAATTCAATATTTAAATATATCCTAGGCACCCTTAATATTTTTAGTTATTAGATAAGTAATTGTGTGATGTGTTAGACTGCTGTGTTAGTCACCCAGAGTAAACCAGGCCTCCCAGCATTTACGTTCTTATGTCTTGCTTTGGCTAATGGGACATTATTAGGTGTAATACTAGCAGGAGCTTTATAAGAGTTGCACTCTAAGGCCATTCCTCTTGGAATGCTTAATTCTGGAAGCCAATTAAGAGGTTCAACTACTCTAAAAGTATCCTTCTTTGAGTAAGCCCAAGTTATCCACAAGGAAAGGACTCTTTCTCTCTCTCTCTCTCTATCTCTCTCTCTCACACACACACACACACACACACACACACACACACACACCAGAGAGAGAGAGAGAGAGACTAGAAAGTCCCAGATCTTCCAACAAGAGATGAGTTGACAGACATTTGAATGAAGAAAACATCTTGAATGTTCTAAGCCTTTTTGTTACCCCATTGCACAGAACTCCACAGCTTAACTCATCCCAAATTACTGAAGTATAAAAAAAAATAATTACACATTTTGTTTTAAACCACTAAATTTGGTGTGGTGTGTAATGCAGCAATAGACATTTGAACTAATCATATTATTCCATATTTTTCCTTGATTATAGCTTGCCTTTTCATTTCTTTACATAAAGCAAACATTTTTAATTGTGTTAACGTCCAATTTATCAGTTTTTTATTTAGTGAAATGTGCTTTTGGTGTCAACCCATTGCCTAATCATAGGTCCAAAGATTTCCTCCTACATTTTTTCTAAGACATTGATAGTTTTATGTTTTACCTATAAGTTTGTGATCTATTTGGGGTTATTTTTTATGATATGAGGGGTTTATTTTTTTGCCTAAGGATGTCTATGATGGCTCTTTTGATGTGTCAAGAGGCTAGGATACCTTCCTCAGTTATCCAATCAAACACTAATCTTGGTGCTGTTGTGACAGGACTTTTCAGAAACAGTTAAAGCCCCTAATCACTTGACTTTAAGTATGGAAGATCATCCTTGAAAATCTGGGTAGACCTGTCTGAATCCATTGGAAGCTGTTAAAAGCACAGTTGGTATTCTCCTGAGAGAGAGAAGAAATTCCATCTATGGACAATAGCTTTGGGGCCAGTGTCCATGGAGTTCTATTCTGTTTACGGTCTTTCCTTCCTGGCTGCCTCTGCCTTGAATTTCAGACATGCTTAGATGGCCACCCCAACCGGTTGAACCTGGTTATTTTTCTCTCGTTAAACCCTGACTGATGTAATGTCCATTTACTCAAACACCACTTGTCGAAGAGGCAATCCTTCTCCTTTGAATTGAGTTTCACTGTTGTAAAAAATGAGTCAGGCATATTCGTGTGGATCTACTTTGGGTTTTCTATTCTATTCTAATTACGTATATGTCTTCACTTTGTCAATACCACACTGCCTTGATTAGTGTAGCTATATACTAACCTTTTCACACTTCCTGTCAGACATCTTACCTTTGCTTGATATACATCCCACCATACATTATTATTGTTTGGGTTTTAAATAAATTATATTTTAAACAGTTTTCTTTAAAAAAATGTATTTCTGATTTTGGACAAGATATAATTAATGCAGACAGGATCCCTTAATTTTTCTTTGTTTCTTCATGTATGATATTTCTTGTTTTTTCCAGTTTTCTCTAAGATTTAGGGAAATAATATATATATTAGGGGGAAAAATTAACTATTATGTGTCTAGGTCTATGTTCTGTTTTGTTTGTATCATTCCTTCTTGGAGTTCTCAAGGCTTCTTAATCTCTAGTTTATTGTGTTTTATTAATTTTGGAAAATTCTTAACTATTACCTATTTAAATATTTCTTCTGTCCTGTTTTTCCTTATTCTTCTGTGATTCCAATTATATATGTATCAGACCTTTGACATTGTCCCACAGTTCTTAGGTACTCTGCTGATTTTTTTTCACTTTTTTTCTTTTTTTTTTCTTTTGAATTTCAGATGGAATTATTTATATTTATCTGTCTTCCGATTCACTGATTATTTACTTTTCAGATGAGTTTACTGAGCTATTTGTTTATCTCTGATATTTATTAAATTTATTTTATTACATTTTGACTCATCAAAGTTTTCCTCTTCCTGTTTTAATGTCTCATTTATTTGTGTATGTTGTATAGCATTTCCTCCAGTCCTAAAGAAATGAGGGCATACCCCCTATGCGATATTCCTGAAAAAATATGTGCCAGTAGATGTTCAAGCAGCTTAAGCCATCCTAAATTTGATAATGCCTTTCTATCATCACTTCATTTGTCCATACCTGTAATAATCTGTATGGGCTGCCCACTACGTCCCACGCATCTTTCTGAGTTCTGGGAATATAAAAGGAGATAATTTTCCTTCAAAAAGCTCACATAATTTTTTGAGAAAGTGGTTTATAGAATTTTAGTATTACTGATTTAACAAAATTTTAGCATAGGTATGTAGAATGCCAGAAAATCTATAATTTTCAGTATTGCATACAGAGGAAAAATGGGGATATAGCCTTGAATTATTCTTTTAGTAACCAGTACATTTTGAAGTATATAAATATGGCTAGTTAGAAAAGAAAACTGAATGATGTTTACTTCTATGGGTGGAGTTGGGGGAGAAAGGAAGTGTATTGCTGACTGTGTTTAATAGATCTTGTTAAACACTAGTATTTCAGAATAAGTTACAAGAAGAGAATTGTACAGATATGCTGTCCTCTGTAAACAAGACAGCTGGACAAGATGGGCTGTTACCTAAGTGAGAATAACCACCATAGAACAGTCACTAAGTTCCCCAGATAAAAGACATTACCTTCTTTTTTTAATTCAAATGTTTATACATATTTGTGGACATAGTCATGATTTTCAATATCCTTAATAGATATTTATTTTCATATTCAAATAAGAAACAGACTTCCAGTGTCAATTTTGTTCTCATTTTGAACACACTGATTTCTGATTTTTAGCAAGACATTGCTCTTTGAATTGCAATAAGTAACTACGAAAGACAGGATGAACCCCTGCCTTACCCAAGAAAGTTCCACGAACTTGTAATTGGTTAAAATTCCTTCACACTTCCTTGGGGGTGAAGTAACAAAAATGTAGTCACCAAAATCCTTTATTCACCCAGAACGGTTTGATTTTATGTTACTCGCTCAAACATTCTGACTGATCAGGATCCTTCTATCTCTCTCAAAAGTGTCCTTGAATGGAAATTAATTATACATCATGCAATTACCCTTGCCATAACCAATCTTCTCTGCACTCCACCTTAATTCTAAAGGGGCCAAAGAAAGCATAGTGTGCCAAAACATTCCAGGAAGAGATTAAGCCAATAAAGACTATATCATGAGAAAAAAAGAATCTTCCATTCCTGTTCACTATAATTAGATTCTTCTGTTAGCAGAGACATTTTCATATACTCTTAAGCTTAATATGATATTTGCCTTAATACCATACAGTAAGGGGCAGATGAAGTTGAGAGTCAAAAAAATAAAATTAAAACAAAGCACATTTGCAAATTTAAATGGATTTCCATGACCTAGAGAAATCTGCTATGCTCTTAACAGGAGATATGTAAAAGTCATGTGTCCACAAAGAGTAAAGTGGATAAAATAACAAGAACATACTAAACCACTTCCAATTTGGGAAATGAAGCCTCCCTTTCAGGGAATTGGAGTCCTCAATTTCACCCTCCACGTGGCTTCTCAGCTGGAGGATTCTGGCACTAATTTGACAAAAACGCAGTGATAACCAAGCCACTTTGACTGGAAGTGGTGGTGGTCATGAGCAGCTCATTAAAACACAAATTTGTTTCCATGAATCACAGCAGATGAGGAGGAAAGTGTGTGAAGATCTGAAAAGGAAGAAACATCAAAATAGTGAATCAGGGGTGGTCTCTGAGGAAGAAATAGTACTTGGGAAAACAAAGATAATGGCAAATGGAAAAAAGAAGACCTTGTGAATTTCTGAAGCTATAAACAATTGAACAGGATTTCTAATTTATAATCTGACATGTAGGGAGTGTGAACTTATCACTCCTGTTTTCACGATAATGAGAAAAATGAACAAACTAAAAATCAACAACTCTTCTCAGATGCATCAAACTTTCAGGTCACAAGGAAAAACACTGCCTCCAGAATTGGAGAGGGAGGTGTATACAGAGAATTACAGTATAGTGGAGCAGAATAAACAAGCTTGAGATTTAAAACCACATGGGGGTGGGTGAAGATTGGCCTTAGGGTGGGCCCCACAGTTTCCTGAGTTTCACCTCTAAGGTTCTCAGGATACTCCGAACAAAATTGACTTCTGCTTCAGTCACTAGGAGGGAAAAAGTAATCATTTTGAAATACCCACCAAGCATTCTGTACCTGTTAAAAAAAGCATGCCCTTGAAGGAAACTATTTCACCATAGGCTCACCTCCTTGAGATTTATCAGAGACTAACAGACCTGGGGGAGGAGAAATACCCAACTTGAATCCTTCTAACTTTCCACATGGAGAAAAGTGAATTCACATCTCTAGCCCCTTTCAGTTTTCTACATGGGAGAAGGGAAATAGCCAACTCTAGGCCCCTCCATCCTACTGTCTCGCTTGATTGTGGGGTGGGGGAAGAAGCTGTCAAAGCAGTTGTGAAGGTCAAAACCCAGGGCAATGGCTCTCTAAATAAGCAAGACCTAATTTAAGACTATACAGAGTGCTTCCTTTCTTCCCACGTTCTACCACCATATCTACAAGGATCCTATATAAAGAGAGTAAAACTAAAATAACTGAACATTTCCAAAGGTATCTAAGAAGTCTCTAGAGAAACACAAAAACAATAGAAGAGACAAAAACAAGAACACCAAAAGAAAATTTAGCATCTGAAACCTAAGCAAACAGCAAACACACTAACTCCTAGCCAGATAAACATTAGAACTCACATAAAGGCCTATATAACCCTGTTCCTTTAATCCATTGTATCTGGCTTTCAAACAAAAATTATAAGGTTTACTAATAAAAAATACAGTTTAAAGAAACAAATAAACAAAAAAGCATCAGAACGAAACTCAGTTATAGCAGAGATTTTGCAATTATGGATCAGAAATATAAAATAGCAATGATTAATATGCTAAGGAGTCTACTGGAAAAAGAGAACACACATAAGAACAGATGACTATTGTAAGCAGTGAAATGGTAACTATAAAAAAGAATCAAAATAAATAAATAAATAAATGAACACAGTAACAGAAATTAGTAATCCTTTTAATGGACACATCAGTAGACTGAATGTAGCCAAGGAAAGAACTATTGAGCTTGAAGATTTATTAATAGCAACTTCCAGAACTGTAATGCAAAGAGAAACAAGAATGAAAAAGGTAAAATAGAATATCCAAGAACCATGAGATAATTACAGCAAGTGCAGCATATGCATAATAGGAGTACCAGAAGGAGAAGTTTGAAAGAATAGAGGAGATAGTTGAAGTAGTAATAACTAAAAATCTTTCAAAATTGATGACAAACACTTAAATATGGATCCAGGAAGCTTTTAGAACACGACGCAGAGCAGGATAAATACCAATGAATGTATGCCTGGGTATACTGTATTTAATCTGCTGAAAATTTAAATCAAATAGAAAGTATTGAAAGAAGTCAGGGTGGAAAGTGCAAAAACCTCACCCATGTAAAAGCAAACATAAATATTCCATTGGACTTTTCTTCAGAAATTATATAAGCAAGAAGAGAGTAGAGGAAAAATATTTAAAGTATTAAAATCACAAAAACAAAACAAACAAAAACAGCTTAGAATTCTGAATCCAGAGAATTTATCTTTCAAAAGTGAAAAAGAAATAAAATTTCTCAGCAAGCAAAGTGAAGGAATTTATCACCAGTAGACATGCCTTGCAAGAAACGTTAAAAGAAATTATTGAGAGGAGGAAAATAATATGTCAGAAAATAATTTCTAAATAAAGAAATAAGAATATTAAAAAAGGTAAAATAAAAACTTTTCTTTTTCTCATTCTTAATTGATCTAGCTGATGTCAGTTCATTCAGATAGATTAGCAGTGATATAGTTGGCGATTTTAGCTTACGTATAAGGGGAATGAATGACAGCAATGCTCTCGGGGTTGGGAAGGAAGAATTAAACAATCTGCAGTATGTGATAATTGCTCTGCCTGTGAAACAGTACACTGTCAGCTGAAAATGGACTTACATTGACTTTAAACGTATATTGCAAACTCTAGGACACCACCAGAATCATTTTAAAGAAGTATAATCTATATGGTAAGAGAGGAGAGAAAAGTGTATCATGCACAATCCTCCATTAAAAACCAGAGACAGTATCAAAAGAGTTGAAGACAAGAAAAAAGAAGAGGAAAAAGAAAAAGTAGGAGGAGAAGGAAAAGAAAAAGGAGGGGGAGGAAGAAAAGAAGAAAATGGAAGAGGAGGAGATGAAGAGAAAGAAGGAGCAGCTGCAGCAGAAGCAGCACAACAATAACAACAAAAAAAAGGAAGACAAATTGAAAATATTTAGTGTAGAGTAAGTGTGAATTCACCTATATCAATAATCATGTTAAATGGCAACAGTCTTAATGCACCAATTAAAAGTCAAAGATGAATAAATAAAAAAAAATCCAAAAAATAAAATCCAATTGTATATTGTATAAGAAACTTACTTTAAATATAAAGACATGGGTAGATTTAAAGTACAGAAATGTAGACAAATATACCATGAAAACACTAATCAAAAGAAAGTGGAAGTGGTTATATTAATTTCAGGCAGAGCAGACTTAAGAGCAAAAAAAAAAAAAAAAAGCTGCGATAAGGAGTGGCAATACATAATAAAAAATGGGGCAGCCTTCAAAGAAGACATGGCATTCCTTAATATGTATGCACCTGACAATGGAGGTTCAAAATATATGAGGGAAAAAGTTACAGAATGGCAAGGAAAGACAGATGAATCCACCATTACCATTGGAGACTTCAACAGCACTGTGTTGGTAATGGACCAGTAGGCCGAAAATTTGTAAGGGCATAGCTAAATGCAGCAGCATCATCAATTGTCTAAATAAGTCATCTAGCGAGAGTAGAGCACACATTTTTCTCATGATCAAATGGAATATTCACCAAGATTTAACATATTCAGGGCCATAAGACACACTTTAATAAATGTAAAAGAATCGAAACCATTCAAAATGTGCTCATGGACCACAATGGAATAAAACTAGAAATCAATAACAGAAAGACACCAGCAAATCTCAAAATAGGTAAAAATTAACAGCTCCTAAATACCATATGAGCCAAATAAGAATTTTCCTAAGTAATTTTAAGATAATTTTAGCTAAATGAAAATGAAAATATGACTTATACAAATTTCTAATATGTAGTCAAAGCAGTGCTTAGAGAGAAATATATAAAATTGAATGAACATACTAGAAAAGAAATATCTAAAATCAATAATGTAAGATTCAAGTTAAGCAAAACAGAAAAAGAAGGGCAAATTAAATCTCAAGTAAGTAGAAGAAATAAATAATAAAAATTAAACAAAATTGAAAATGGTAAATCAAGTAAATCATTGAAAGCAATGTTGGTTCTTTGAAAATATCAATAAAATTGATAAACTTGTAACCAGGGTTAACTAAGGAAAATAAGAGAGGAGACATAAATGACTAGTAAATACAATAAAAGAGGTAGCATCACTACTGATCCAATGAGCATAAAGCAGATAATATAAGAATAGTGTGAATAATTCAAAGTCCACAGATTTGATAATGTAGGCCAAAAGGACCAATTCTTTGAAAGACACAATCTACCAAAAGTTACATAAGAAAGAAATAATCTGCTTTTTTCATCAGCATATTCATTGTTACAAATCATACTTATTCTTTATGTCCTTTCTCCTATCTCTCCTTTACTCCCTCTCCGCTCCCCCTTCCCCTGCCCCCTCCCCTGTATAATAGCCATAGATTTATTCTCTTCATCTGATACATTCATTGTAAGAAATAATCTGAATAGACCTATACTTATTAAAGGTATAAAGTTAATAATTTATCACATTTTAAAACAGAAATAGGTAAGCCCAGATGAGCTTACTGGTGAATTCTACCAAATAGTTAAGAAAAAATGTATACCAATCTACAATTAATTTCAGAAAGTAGGAGCAGAAGGAATACTTTCTAACTCATTCTATGAGGCCCAAGTTACTCTAAATACCAAAAATAATAAAGACATTACAAGAAAAAAAAACCAAAAACCCACACCAAAACCCTTCATGAATATAGATACAAAAATCTTCAACAAAATATTAACAAATCAAGTCCAAGAATGTATAAAAACTATACAGTATGACCCAATGGGATTTATTTTAGGTATGCAAGAATGATTCAACATTTGTAAACAAATTAATGTAATCCATGACATCAATAAACTAAAAAAGAAAAATTATATAATCATATCAATATATACATTAAACGCAATTGACAAAACCCAATATCACTTATGATAAAAACTAGGTATAGAGGTAAAGTTTCTCAACTTAATGAAAAAAACGTTCAAAAATGTTACAGCTAACATCAAACCTCATGGTAAGAAACTAGATATCTTTCTGTTAATATCAGGAAAAAGCAAAAACACCACTCCTATTCAACTTCATACTGAAATTTTCAGAAAACACAGTAGGACATAAAAAGGAAATATGAGGTTTGCAGATGGGAATGGAAGATAAATAAAACTGCCATTGTTCACAGATAACATGATTGTCTACACAGAAAATTCTAAGGAATATTAAAAATAATAACAATTATTAGTAGCAACATCATCATCATCATCATCATCATCATCTCCTGGCTCTAATAAGAGATTATGGCTAAATTTCAGAACACAAGGTTAATATTCAAAAGTCATTTGCTCTCTTATTTACTAGCAATAAACAATTAGAATTTGAAATAAAAAGTACCATTTACATTAGCACCAAAATAAAAAAAAAAAAAAAAACTTAGGTATAAATCTAGCAAAATATTTACAATATCTATGTGAGGAAAACCACAAAACTCTGATGAGAGATATCAAAGAAGATAAAAATAAATGGAGAGATAGTCTGTTAAATAGATAGAAAGACTCAATATTGTTAACATGTCAATTACTCAGAACTTGGTATATAGTTTCAATGCAATCCTAATTAAAATTCTAACAAGTTATTTTGTGGATATCAATAAACATATTCTAAAGTTTATATGAAAAGTCAAAAGACCCCACATTGCTAACAGAATGTTGACAGAAGAGAATGACAAAATTAGAGGACTGACATATGTAATTTTAAGAGTAATTATAAAAATACAGTGTAGTGTTGGTAATAGAATACACAAATAGATGAATAGAAAAGAACAGAGAGATCAGAAATACACCTCTTCAAATAAATACAGTCAACTGATCTTTGACAAAGGAACAAAGGCAGCTCAAGATAATAAAGATAGTCTTTTCAACACGTGTTCCTGAAACAACTGAATTTTGCATAAAAAAAATGAATCCAGACACAGATCTTATATCTTTAAAAAGTCAACACAAAATGAATCATAGACTTAAATGCAAAACACAAAACTATAAATTTCTAGAAGATAACATAGAAAATAATCTAGGTGACTTTGGCTTTGGTGATGACTTTTTGATCGATTGCAGAACAATGCATGATAAAGAAAATGCATGTGAAACCTCATAAAAATTAAAAATTTTTGCTTTGTGAAAGTCATTATTAAGAGAATAAAAAACCATACACAGACTGGAAAAAAGCATTTACAAAACACATACCTCATAGAAGATTGGCATCCAAAATTGAAAAAAAAAAAATCCTAAAACTCAACAATAAGAAAACAAAACAAAACAAAACAAACAAACAAACAAAAACAATGAAAAAATGGCCAAAAGCATTGAACAGATATTTCAACAAAGAAGACAGACAAATGGCAAATAAGCTTATGAAAAGATCCTTAACATCCTGTCATCAGGGAAATGTAAATTGAAACAACAATGAGAAATTACTAGTCATACTGCAGTTCTATCTGTAGTTGTTTGAGGAAGCTTTATACCATTTTCCATAATGGCTGCACCATTTTACAGACCTTCCAATAGTGTAGGAAGTTTCCCCTTTCTCTGCATCCTCATCAGTATTTGTTATTCTCTTTTACATAATAGCCAGTCTAAATGGGGTGAGATGATATCTCAGTGTGGTTTTGATTTGCATTTCCTGGATGCTGAGAGATGTTGAGCATTTTTTCAAGTGTCTGTTGTCCATTCTTCCTTTGAGCAATGCCTATGCAGCTCCTTTGTCCATTATTTAATTGGGTTGCTTGTTTTTTTACTGTTAAGTTGACTGAGTTCTTTGCATATTCTCAATATTAATCCTTTGCTGGATGCTTATTTTACAAATATTTTCTCCTACATTGTTGCTTGTCTTTCATTCTGTTAATTGTTTCTTTTGCTGTGCAGAAGCTTTTTAGTTTGATATAATCTCATTTGGGGTTTTTGTTGTTGTTGTTATTGCCTGTGCTTTGGAGGTCATATTCATAAAGTTTTTGCCCAGTCCTACTTCCTGAATTGTTTCCACTCTGTTTTCTTTTAGGGGTTTTATAGTTTCAGGATATCTATTTAATTCTTTAATCCATTTTGAGTTAATTTTGGTATATGGAGAGAGATACGGGTTTAGTTTCATTCTTCTACATATGGATGTCCAATTTTCTAGCACCATTTATCATACCCAAAGGAATGAAAATCATTATGTTGAAGGGACATCTGTACTTCCATGTTTATTGCAGCTCTATTTGCAATAGACAAGAGTTGGAACTAACCTAAATGCCCATCATCAGATGAGTGGATAAGGAAAATGTGGTATATTTACAAAATGGAATACTACCCTGCCATAAAAAAGCATGAAATATTGTCATTCACAGCAACATGGATGAACTTAGAGAAAGTTATGTTAAGTGATATAAGCCAGGCACCGAAAGAGAAATACTGCATATCTTCACTTGTATGTGGGAACTAATAAAAAATAAATAAACAAGTAAATAAAAAAGGAAAAAAAAAAAAAAGATACAACAACCACAATAATACACTGAACTTTTTAAGAGAAGAGAACTGAACTGAGGTTGCCAGAGGTGGGAAAGGGGGAGGGGAGGGAAAGGGAGGAATTGGTAAAGGGCCCCTAAAATCATTTACAATGTATAATGATGAGTGTACTAATTATCCCAATTTGAACATCACATATTACACAATTGTCTTGATACTCAAGTCTGTTCCCCACAGATACGTACAACACGTACAATCATCTATGTCCCAATTAAAAAAAAAATAGCAATGAGATACCACTATAGACTGGCTAAAATCCGTAACACTGAAAACACCAAATGCTGCCAAAAGGGTGGAGTAGCAGGGACACTTATTCATCACTGATGGGAACATAAAATTGAACAGCTACTTTGGAAGACAGTTCAGCAGTTTCTTACAGAACTAAACATACTCCTACCACGACTAAGTAATCATACTCCTTGGTATTTACCAAAATGAGTTGAAAACTTCTTTCCACACAAAAAAAACCCTTAACTTGAGTGTTTATAGCAGTTTTATACATAATTCTCATAACTCAAACCTAACAAAGACATTCTTCAGGAGGTAAATTGAATAAACCTTTGTGCACTCATACAGTGGAATATTATTCAGCAATAATGAGAAATGAGCTATCAAGACATGAAAAGACATGGAGGATTCTTAAATCTATATTCCTGATGAAAGGACAAGCTTGAAAAGGCTATAAACTGTATGATTCCAGCTATGCATCATTGCAAACAGGCTAAACTATAAAGACAGTAAAAAGTTCAGTCGTTACGAGGGATTTGGGGTAGGGAGCGAGCAACAGCTAAGCAGAACACAAGATTTTAGGGCTTTGAACATATCCTGTTAGGTACTGTAATGGTAGCTAAAATAAATGTTATTATACATTTGTCCAAACCCATAGAACATACAATGCAAAGAGTAAACCCTAGTGTAAACTATGGACTTTAGATAACAATAATCTATAAATATTGACTATTAATATTAACAATTGTAGCACATTAATACAAGATCTTAATAGGGGAAAATGTGTGTAGAGTGAAAGAAAGGAAGTATATGGGAATTTTATGTACTTTCAGATTTTCTCTAAATGGGTATCTGTTTTAAAAATAAAGCCTATTGTACTAAGTGAATACAAAATGTTAAGGGGCAGGATGAAATTTTTAGTAGAGGTAATCAGGAGAGTAGAAAATATGGCAACTAACCAGTCTTTTATAGAGCATGATAGAGATTTGTGGTTGTTAAGTCCTAACTCCAGAGCCAGAGAGACGTGGGTTTTTATTCCAGTTCTGCTACTTCCTTCTTGCTCTGTTGTCTTTCATCAATTTATTTAACTGTGAGAAATGTTTATTCACATGCAAAATTGGGAAATATAATAATTACTACCTTATAGGCTATTTTTTTTGCGGAATAAAAGATATACTTTGCACAGTATTTGGAAGAGAAATTGTATAATAAAATATATCTAATATCAATATTATTGAGGGCCTATTCTATTACAGATACTTTGCTGGAACTGTTCATACATTAATATACTTGGTCATCCAGACATTATAGTTTTATTACTCCCATGATATAAATAAGGAAATAAAGTATGTACACAAGTAAACAGCTTGCTCTAGACCACAAATTGAGTAAATAGAAGAATTTAAATAAAATCTCAGTTCTCTGCCTCATTCCAAAGTGTGTTTATTCCCTTCCCTCATTCACCAATATATGTCATTCTGTCTGAAATTTAAAATAAATATATTATATTATTTACATAGTTACCCAAATTTGCCTGCTTCTGATTTAAAATTTCAATTTAGGCTGGAATTGTGAATAAAAACAGGAAGAACAAGGCAGAAATGTTAGGACTGAATTATTTATACATGGCTGTCTTCAAATGCCATATGTAGAAAACTAAACTCAGGATATGCAAACTCTCTAAAAGATTAGATTGCTAAAACTTCCAATGTTCAGCTCTTTTGCAATCACTCTTTCTCTTAAGGCATAATGAAACCAGAGAGATCCTGAGGTTTTTCTAGCTCAGCTTTGAGACAAATGCCCATCTAAAAACAGTTGACCTGTCCTTTTCTTATAGTTGCATCTGTCTAAAGTTGGACCTGTTCTCTTCCAATGCAAGGACTCAAAATCTGGGACTTAATCCTCCAAGACCAAGTATAGTGATTTTCCTTCTTTGGATTTCATATTTTAGCACAATGTCTGGCATATAGAAGATTCCAATTATGTATTTCCTGAATGTGTGCTAAATATATGTGTCTGAATATTTCTGCAGTGTAGTGGATAGAATTATGTCCCCCCAAACTCATTGGAGCTTGAATTATATTCCCCATGTTTGTTTTATGTATTAGAAACTTAGACCCCACTGTAACTGTTGAGAGGGTGGGAAATTCTATTATGGTAATTGAAAGGTGGAGCCTTGAAGAGGTGATTGGATTGTAGGACCATGCCATAGTGAATGGATTAAAAATGGTGGTCACGGGCATGGTTCTGAGAGCTTTAAAAGAAGAGGAGATTCTCTCTCTCTTTCTCCCCCCTCCCTCCCTCTCTCTCTCTCTCTCTCTCCCTCCCTCCCTCTCCCTCTCCCTCCCTCTGTCTTACCCCCTCCCTCCCTCTCCCTCTCCCTCCTCTCCCCTCTCTGTTTCCACCATCTTGCAGTGTGAGGCCCCTGAGTTGCTGTTGCCACCACCAGATGGACTTTGGACTTCCCAGACTGAGAAAGTGTAAGCAATAAATTTCGTTTTTTCTTTATCAATTATCCAGCTCCAGGTGTTCTGTTACAGCAACACAAAATGGACTAATACACACAGTCCAAGAAGGAATTTTATCTTTCATTTTTTTTGTGTGACCGGTAAGGGGATTGCAACCCTTGGCTTGGTGTCGTCTGCACCGTGCTCAGCCAGTGAGCGTACCGGCCATCCCTATATAGGATCCGAACCCATGGCGGGAGCACCACTGCGCTCCCAGTGCCGCACTCTCCCGAGTGAGCCACGGGGTCAACCCTTTCATTTTTATAATAAAGAAGATTCTCTCCCCCAACTTCTCTCCCTCCTTCCCTCATTTGCCTCCTCTCTTACTTTCTGTCTCTTTCCCCCTTTAATTTCTAAAAGCCATTCATATGTTGGCTGAAGTTAAAGAGGGTCCACTCTTTCTCTCTTGTAATGTTAATAATATCTGCTAACTATCTTGGAGGCTCTATGAAACCTCCTGTTTCAGTATCTGGTTACTCCATATGTTGCTCTGTCTACCCAATCTCTGGCCTCAACTTAGCTTTCTTCTACAATTCTACTGCTCTTTTCAGTTCTAGTACATTTCTTTTTACTTAGTCTATTTCATAAGAATTCATTTTGTTATTGTATTTCTGTTCTTCCTTTTTCCAGGCTACTTAAAATTGGGGGTCAATGCAGCATGTTCATTCCCATGGCTTTTGCTGTGTAGATCTGTACCATTATGGAAACTTTCATCAAAGGTTAGGGAAAGAAAACAATTTTGGTCTCAGTATAGATGGCTGAAATATATTAAAGCAGTTGGTTATCCTGGCTTCCACCACACCTGGGGAATATTTTACCTACACATAAGATTCTCTTCCTTTAATAAATAAGTTCTGCTATTGCCCCCGATGCTGAAGAAAGACATTACATGATAAAATATCTGAGTACAGAAAAAAATTAACCAAATTTCCTTTGAAAAAGTTCTTTTTTCTATTGCACCAGATATGCTTTTTAAATATTCTATTAAAATGAGATGATTTTTAAAATCATATAATCTTTACTTCGGTTTTCATCCATTCATATCACCCATTTTAGTTCTCTATGAGAGATTTCTTTCTGTGGGCATTTGTTGACTCTGTTCTCCAAGTTGCCTGTGGGTGGGTATGAATGAGAATATTGACACCAATATGGAAATGAACTTGAGAATCTGTTTCACCATAAAGGAATACACAAGAGTTGAACTGAATTGTAAATATTTACTAAAGCTCATGCATTTCTACTATGGTTTCTGCAAATTTCTTAAAAACTCAAGTAATTTTAAGCTGAATAGAATGGTACAAATATAAGGATCTTGAAAGTCTATGAAGGTGAGGAGCCTTTAAGAAAATGACAAACTTGTTTTTAGTTTATATTAATTGTCAAAGGTACTAGTAATATATAAAGGTAACTCTTAATTTTATTCTAAGCTAGACTTCTGATGGTATGTTCTTTAAAAATGCAGGTCATGATTTATAAAGCAAACTTGCCATAAAAAGATTAGAGTTAGCAAATTGATATTGATCCGTTTAATGAGTAGTAGCAAATATTTCTTTTCATCAGCTATGCATTTGCACATTTATCTGTTTCAGACGCCAATCCAATAAAGCCTCTTACTTAACATTACTTTCCTATGTCCCACAGTATTTACTCTGCTTGGATTAAAATGTGATTGTTGCTACAGTTTCCTGAGGGCATCAGTATACTTGCCATTGAAGAACAATTTCTTTCACAAGACTTATTTTTCTCTGTTCGTTTCAAGACTGGTTTCCTTTCCACTATGAATGACCTGGATTTGCAAGCAGGAAGATAACCATGGTATCTGATTGTGCCATCACCCAATAATGCTAGCTATGCTTAAACAACTTTCCAATTATGTGACCCTATTCAATATTATGATGAACAACCTAAAATGACATTTTGTAAGGTATGTTATCTACTTCCATGTAGACGTTCAAGTCTTTGCATGCATAGCAAAATTAATCTTTTGGTGACACAAACACCAAAGCCCCTGAGTTTTGAAAAAGAACATACTGAACTTTAGACAGAATACAGACTCTAAATTTCCAATTATATGTGATAAATCATTAAAAATGAAACCATATTTAGCTCTCTGGAGGAATCTTTATACTATTTCCACAGTGGCTGTACCAATTTACACTCCCATCAGCAATGTAGTAGAGTTCCTTTTTCTCCACATCCCCTCCAGCATTTGTTATTTTTTGTCTTGTTGATAATAGTCATTTTAACTGGAGTGAGATGATATCTCATTGTGATTTTAATTTGAATTTCCCTGATGATTAGTGATGGTGAGCATTTATTCATGTGCCTGCTAGCCATTTGTACGTATGTCTTCTTTTGGGAAATGTTTGTTCATGTCTTTTGCCCATGTTTATCAGGTTATTTGTTTTTGTTGCTGTTGAGTTGTTTGAGTTATATTCTAAATATTAGCTAGCTCCTTACCTGATGTGTAGTTTGCAAACATTTTTTCCCATTCTGTATGTTATCTTTTCACTCTGCTGATTGTTTCCTTTGCTATGCAGAAGTTTTTTAGTTTGATGTAGTCCCATATATGTATTTTCACTTTAATTGCCTGTGCCTTTGTAGTCTCACTCAAGAAAGCACAGCCCGCTCCAATTTAGTGTAGCATTTCCCTTGTGTTTTCTTCTAGTAGTTTCATAGTTGTGGGTCTTAAATTTAGGTCTGTGATCCATTTCGAGTTGATTTGTGTATGGTGAGGGTTAAGGGTCTAGCTTCAATTTTCTGCATGTAGATATCCTGTTTTTCCAGCACCATTTTTTGAAGAGGCCATCCTTTCCCCATTGAATATTTTTGGCACCGTTGTCAAAAGTCAGCTGGAGCTCTCTATTCTATTCTATTGGTCAATTTGTCTGTTTTTATGCCAGTATCATGATGTTTTTGTTACTACAGCTTTATAGTATATTTTGAAGTCAGGAAGTGTGATACCTTCAACTTTGTTCTTTTTGTTCCAGATTACTTTAGCTATACGGGGTCTTTTGTGGTTACATACAAATTTTAAGGTTGCTTTTTCTATTTCTGTGAAGACTATCCTTGGTATTTTGATAGGGATTGTGCTGAATGTGTAGATTGCTTTGAGAACTAAAAATAGATCTACCTTACTTCTTAGCTATCCCAATCCTGGGTATACACCCAATGGAAATGAGATCAATATATCAAAAAAGACACATGCACTCTCATGTTCACTGCAGCACTATTCACAGTAGTCAAGAGATGGAATCCACCTACATGTCTATCAATGGATGAATGGATAAAAACACTCTGGTAGAAATACACAATGGAATACTCCTCAGCTATAAAAAGAAATGATATCCTATCATTTGGAGCAATATGGATAGAACTGAAAACAATCATGTTAAGTGAAATAAGTCAAGCACAGAAAGACAAATACCTCATGATATCACTGATATGTGGAATCTAAAAAAAAAAAAAAAAGTGGTTCTCATAGAAGTAGAGAGTAGAATAATGGTTACCAGAGGCTGGGAAGGAAGGGGAATTGGGGATGAGAAGTGGTAGACAAAAAGGTACAAAACTATGCTATTTACCCTAAGTGATTCTCAGTGCAGCCCACAAAATATGCACAAGTAAATGTTAAAATAGTTGAATTAAAAAGAAAATGCAACCATAATGTGTGTGTATGTGTGTTTATAGTCTCCCAGGCTTTAGTGAATTTGCAGTCATGAATTTGCTCTTGATATATAAGACAAAATTTTAAAAAATCCTTTCAGTAAATAGAATGAAATGGAACAATGAAATCATTTAATGCATCCAGGTCTTTTTCTCCCCTGCTTTCCTTTGCTCCTTCCAGTGTGATCTATTTAAACACTGTTGAACAAGCAATGTACATTTGAGACTCAGTATAGGATAGAGGTTCAAAATGTAGGTGCTCAAGACAGGTAACCTGTGTTCAAGTCCCAAATATGCCTCTAAGTGGCTGTGTGGCCTTACATAAAAGTCAACCTCTCTATGGCTTAATGATCTTAAATGTAAAATATGAATACTTGCTCATAGGATTGTTTTTAGGATTAACTAAGGTAAAATATATTTAATGCTTACATAAACATATGTGTCAGTTATTATTAATCTCCAGCCATTACCATATTTAGTGGCTATCACTTGCTTTGCCTGCACAGCATCCCTTCTTCCACCTTGGTAACAATTCTTAAATCTTCTTCAGGAAACTCCTTTTCCTTACTGTGATTTTTTAGACTCTTACTCAACACGCTCTCTCCTGCCCAAGCGAAGAAGTGAACATGAGACCCTCCTAAGCCAATCAAATCTTCATTTCATGTAATTAAAAAAAAGTTAACAATACTATATGGTATACTTTAGAACTTGCTGAGAGTGTAGATTTTACGTTAAGTCCTTTATTACAAAAAAAACAAGCGTGTGGGAAAATACTTTTGGAGGTGGTGAATAGGTTTATGGCATAGATTGTAGTGATGGTTTCACTGTTGCATACTTATTTCCAAACAACTAATCAAGTTGTATAAGTTAATTATGTTCAGCTTTTTGTTTGTTAGTTAAAAAAATGGTAATGAAGAGACTAGCTTACTTTGGGTTAACTTGTTGTTTCCAAAAATAAAATTCACTGAAGTGTTATTTGTAGGAGTAGAGTACACAAACAATAAAATTCTAGGCCTGTGGCACACTTGGGAGAGTGCGGCTCTGGGAGCGCAGTGACGCTCCCGCCCCGGGTTCGGATCCTATAAAGGAATGGCCGGTGCATTCACTGGCTGAGTACCGGTCACGAAAAAGACAAAAAAAAAAAAAAAAATCTAGACATATGAATTTTATATCTATATGAATTCATATAATCATCCCTTAGATAGAGAAAAAGAATATTTCTTATACCACAGAAACCCCTTTTATGCTCCTTCCCAGTGACTACCAGTGAGGTAACCACTATTGTGACTTCTATTATCACAGGATAGTTTTACATATTTTTGAAGTTTAATAAATGTGATCATAAAATATGTATTCTTTTATGCCACTCTTGGCAGGAATATGTCTGAGATTCATCCATGTTGTATAGCAGTAGTCTTTTTATTCAGTGTTGTGCAGTGTCTGATTGTAGGAATACACCACACTTTATCCTTTCTACTACTGACAAACATTTAGACTTGCTAATCATAAATAAAGATGCTATGAGAATGCTGATATGCATCTTTTGATTAGTAAGTATATCCATTTCCATTACTGTTTATCTAGGAATTGAATTATTGGATCGTAGAATATCATGTATAGAATATTACCCTTAATAGAAAAAGAGTTTTTCAGAGTTTCTGAAAAAACTTAAATTATAATTCTGCCAACATTGAGTGATAATTAAAATTGTTCTATTTCATTGTCAATACTTGATATTGGTTGCCTTTTTAACTGTCATGTGAGTTGGAATGTAGGGATATTTCACTGTGATTTTATTTTGTATTTTTCTGATGATACTTATGATGAGTTACTTTTTATACAATTTTTTTGGCCATTTGGATATTTTATTTTATGAAGTAACTGTTTAAGTATTCTCTTCATTTTTATTGCATTGTCCATTAGTTTCTTAATGATTTGCAGAAATTATTTATTTTAGATGTGAGCCCATTGCTAAAATATGTATTGCAACTATCTCCTCCCAAATTGTGGTTGCATTTTTTTTCTTTTAATGTTGTATTCCGATGAACAGAGGTTCTCAAGTTTTTTGAAGTCTGTTTTATGTTATCATCATTATTATATTGGTTAGGGATTTTGTGTTGTGTGTAAGAAACCTTTATCTACCCCAATGTCTGAAGATAATTTCATGTGTTTGGTTCTAGAAGATTTGTTACCTTTCACATTAATGCCCATGATCAATCTCAAATTAAATTCTGTATATGTTCTGTAACTGAGTATCATTTCTTGAAAGACTATTTTCCTGTAGAATTACAGTAGTAGTGCCTCTGTCACAAATCAAGTGATTCTGTTCTGTCTCTGGACTTTTAAATATATTTAATTAGGCTGTTTTTCTATACTTAGCCCAGCATTTACACTATCTTAACAGCTGTAACTTTAAAATAGATCTTATTATTTGGTAGTTTAAACCCCCAAGCATAGATTTCATCTTTAGGAATGCTTTAGCTATTCTAGGTCCACTGTATTTTCATACAGAATTTAGAATCAGCATCCAAATTTCCATAAAAGTAAAGTACTGGGATGTTGACTGGACCTTTTAAAAAATATATATAGACCAATTAAGAGGAATTGATATATTATTATTGCATCCTACAAAATATAAACATGGTATATCACTTTTTAATTTCTATCATTTTTTATTTTTTTCTAAATATTTTATAGTTTCTAGTATAGAGGTTTTGCATATAGTTTGCTAGATTTATTAATAGTTACATAAGTGTTTTTAATATTGAATTTTCTATTTGTTTATTGCTATTATATAAAGTTCAATTGATTTTTGTATAATGACTTTATTGTAAATAAACATTTCAGTTTTTCTGTGTGTGCCTCATGAGTTTTTAAAATGTAATCTTTATATTATTTTTTCTTTTGTCAAGTTACAGTAGCCAGAATATCTAGGAAAATGTTAACGTGAACTGCTTAGAGTATACACGCTTGACATTACTAAACTCAATGAGAAAGTGGAAAACTCTTTTTTATTCTTAATTTGCTGAGAATTTTTATAGTGTAAAGTATGAACTTTAAACACATTAACTTTAAATGTATTTTCTGCAACTATTTAAGTGGTCATAATATTTTCTCCTTTATTCCTTTAATGTGTTTTATAATTATTTTATCTAATTCACCTAAATTGTCAAAATTCTTAGAATAAAATTGTTAATAATAACTCTTTATTATCTATCTTGATATTTACCCATTTGAGATATACCCTCTTTTCATTCCTAATATTAATACTTTGCGTTTCTTATCATTCTTGCTAAGGGTTTAATGATAATTGGAATGAACTAATTTTAGCTTTGTTGATTTTATTTCACTTTTTCTTTCTACTTCAATAATGTATGTGGTTTACTATTTGATCCCCATATTTCCTTGAGTTTAATGTGCTGGGGTTTTTTGTTAATGTTTTCTTGACATAAATTCTTAGATAACTAATTTTCAACTAAATTCTATTGTAAAAGATGTATGCTCAAAACACAATTAACTAAGAATGGCACATATCTATAAGGGAATATATAAAAAAATAAAACTGGAGGAAAATTTACCCTAAAACACATCCAGGAGAAATCTGTCATAGTTAGGGGCAGTTTGTGGGAACTTCAAGACCACAATCAATTGGTATAATCTTTTACTGGAAGACATAAGAGAAGACCTAAGCAAATAGTACGACATACTATATTCCTGGATGAAGAAATCCAACTTTTATAAAGATAAAATTTCTTTCAAAATTAATATAACAATACAATGCAATCACTATAAAGTGGTAATAGGATTCTAAAAACAGAAGATGACAAGGTAATTCTAAGGTTTGTGTTGTAAATCAAATTTATAAGAATACAAAAACATTGCAGAAAAGAACAATAATAAGGAAAACTCTGTCCTACTACATATCATATTTAATAATTAAATATGGTATTCAAAACAGGACAGGACTAGAACAATATGCCAGTGGAATAGATAGTTCTTAAGCAAGCCTACATAAATATGTGCAGCTAGTTTAGGATAAAGGCAATATTTTAAATCAGTAGGGAAATGATGCTGTTTGCATATCAGGCTAATCTTTTGGGGGGAAGAATTGTATAGGTAATAAGATCCTGGGTAGGTAGTGACCCACGCTGTATTTTAATATTACCAGTGACTGGGGATTCACTACATGAAGAAAGCAGGCAATTCACTGGTTGAACAGCTTTAATCAGGTTTAATATTAATATCTGTGTTTACCAGCTTAGTTCCCGGAAATGTTACCCATTTTATCCTCAGAAAAACATTTTCATATATTTAGAAACTGTTACCCTGTCTACACTGAATCTTCCCTTTTACCCTTCCTGTTCCATTAATCATTCCTTGGAAGAGAGGGTTTCCAGCCTCTTGTCAGCCTGCGTACACTCTCTGGATTGCATCACATTTGCTTGGCTTACAACTGACAGATCAAAGCCTGTCATTCAAGATGTGTGACAATGATTGCAGATTACAGTGAAACTCTTACTCGATATCCATAAATTATTTAACTTTGCAGTTATTAGGAAATAAAATATAATAATATGTTACAGTGAAAAAGATTGTTGCTAAAATATGATTAGATGTGAATTTATATTAAGGTATTTTAAATGAGTCTCAAATCCCTTAACCACAATCCCTTAACCACTGAAAATGAGACTGTGGCACAAAAATAATTGTCCCCTTTACGAAATGTCTTATGGGTGGGATACATCTTTTAAAAACAAACACATTAAAAGTGTAATTGATAAACTAAATATGGTTATTTCCCTGCGTTTGCTAATGATATTTCATTCAAACCCATCCCACATTCACAGTAGTAGATTACTGAATATGAAAACTCAATGATTTCATTGAAAATACCTCATGAACTTCCTGTATTCTGAAGAGTGCATTCTAGAGATTTTCAGAAGGTGTCTTAGGGGCTGCCACCCAGAATGGGAATAACAGAAATGGTGGCTCCTCCCCCAGTTTTGACAGAGAAATTCCCCTTTTATTTATTTTATGAATTTGCATCCTGCCTCAGGTTACTCAAATAAAGTATTCTATCTTCAGAAATAGTTTTTAAATCATAAACTCTCCTGATAAAGGATGTCTCTGCAACATAGCATCCAAGTCTGCGGTGGTTTACTCTGCTATCTCCTCTCCAGCACGGCGTTTATTACCCCTTGCTCTGTTCTTTCTGGAACACCTGAACTCACCATCATGGTGTTTACAAGCTCTGCTTTTGCTCATTGGAGTCCTATCTTCTGGAAATGCCCGTCATCCTTTATTCTGCTTGGCTAACTTTTGCTCATGCATTTAGATTTATTTTAAGATGTATCTGTAGGGATGGATCTTTGACACCAGAATGGGTTACTTACTCCTTCCCATAATTCCATTTTATATACTGCTTTGAGCAATTTTTCAAATTTGATCATATTTCTTCTTAAGTGACTCAGGGCTCAGCCTTTGGTCTCTTTTGATCTCTTCTTTATCCTGTCTACACCCACTTAGTAATCTCATCTGGTTTCTTGCCTTTATAAATTATCTATATGCTTATGATTCACAAAATTATCTCCAGCTTTAACATCTCCACTTAAAATAAAGACTACTATAATAAATTTCTTACTTAAAATTTCTAATTGGGTGTTTAATAAATATCTCAATCTTGTTCAAACTGAACTTTTTTTTATATCCCCCTCCGCAAACCGCTTGCTTTTGATGCATTTTTATGCTAACGGCAATAGCGTTAGCCCAGTTGTCAAGCCAAAATCCATGAACTCATTTTTCTTTCTTTAAAAATCAATATCTGACTATAAAATAATCCTCTTAGTTTTATTACCAAAATATATTCATATAGCTCTAGTTATACTATTTCAGAGTAATCCCCTTAGAGATTAGCCCTCCAGCTAATTGCGAACATTAACTTGACAAAATTCAAAAGAAAAAGTGACTATCTGAAAACTCAGTAGAGCAAAGAAAAATAGCCTGATTGCTAGAGGAAAGTAAAAAAGTGTGGAGATGTAACCAGCATGGTGTTAAATGGGGTTTGTTACTTTTCTAACACTTTTGGCTTCATCACAAGACCATTCCCAAGTAATGGAGAAAGCAGCATGGGCAGCTGAAAATTCAACCAACACCTCAAGAAGGAAAAATAGAAAACTACTGAGAGAGGTTAAAGATGAACTAAATAAGCAGAGAGACATACCATGTATTTGTGTTGAAAATATCGCTGGTGTTAACACAGTAATTCTCCATGAAATAATTTATAGATTAGGTGCAATTCCTATCAAAATTCTAGAAGGTATTTTGTAGACTTTGACAATTTTAAAGGTTTATTAAAATGTATAGTGTAATACAAAAAACATAGAATAATGCAAGTTTTAAAATAATGACAAATTTAGATTACTTGCATTATCTGAATTTTAAAAATTAATATAAAGATACGGTAATGACAGTTAGTTTGGCAATGGTCCAGAAATGGCTCCAGTTATAATTGGTCAAGTGATTTATTCTATTATTATTATTTTAACCTTTCATTTTGTGATAATAAATTCAAATGTAATTGTAAGAAATAATAGAGTGTTCCCATTGTATAAAAGACAGACTTATCAAGTTTTCCCCAGTAGTAGCACTTTTCAAAACTATAGTTCAATATCACAACCAGCATACTAAAGTTAAAGCAGTCACTACCCAAAACATTCTTCACCCAAAAGATCTCTCACGATGCTCATTTACAGCCACCTTATTTCCCTCTGGCTACCACACCCTCACTAATCTCTATCAATCATTAAGTTGTACATACATAATTTTATCATTTCAAGAATATTATAAAATGGAATCATGCAGAATGTAACCTGTGTCAAAACTTAGTTTTGCATTTATGTGTGTATCTATTTCTGGGTTATTCATTATGTTAGATTAATATATGTATCTATTCCCCCGAATAAACAAATGACCTTGATTAGTCTAGTCACATGTCTTGAAATAAGATAGTGATTTCTCCCATTTTATTATGTTTCACAATAGTTATTCTAGTTACTTTGCTTTTCAATGTAATTTCTAGAATATCCTGTTCTAGATCTACAAGAATATTTGCTGGTATTGATGTCTATGCTCATCTTTATTATTCCCTTCATTCTGCTCGATTTGGGTCTATTTTTCTCTTCTATGTTCTCAGGTGGGAGCTTAAATTATTGACTTCAGACTTTTCCTCCTCTATTGTATGCATTTAATACTATAAGTTTCTCACTCAGCACTTATTTTGCTGTATCCCACTAATTTTGATATGTTTTGTTTTTATTCAATTCAATAAGTGTTTTGGTTTCCCTTGAACCTTCCTCTTCAACCCATAGAATACTTAGAAGTCATTTGTTTAGTTTGCAAAAGTTTGAAGATTTTTTAATCTTTCTATTTATTGATCTCTGGTCAGATTCCACTGTCAGAGAACATACTGCATATGATTTCACTTTTAAATTTGTTGAAGCATGTTTTATGGCCCAATATATAATCTATTCTGATATACATTCTGTGAGCATTTGGAAAAAGTGTATATTCCGCTATTGTTTGATGGAATATTATATAATGTTGATTAGATGTTGTTGAGTTCTGTATTTTTGCTATTTTCTACGCAGTTGTTATGTCAGTTGCTCGATTGCAGTGTGCACATCTCCAAGAATAATTATGTATTTGTCTATTTCTCCTTTCACATATTTATTCTTCCTTCACGTATTTAGTACGGCACATGAATATTTTAAATTATTTCTTCTTTTTGCATTGGCCTTTTCGTACTTTCACAATGTCCCTCTTTGTTGCCAGTTCTAGATATAGATATAGATAAATATAAATATAGCTCTTTATCAGATATAAAGATAGTCTACTTTATCAGATATTAATATAGCTGGTCCTGTTTTGTTTGATTAAGCTTTGCATGACATTCCTTTTTCATCTTTTACATTCACTATACCTTTATTGTTATATTAGAACTGAATTCCTTGCAAACAGCCTGTGGTTGTATCATATTTTTTAAGAGGATTTCCATTTAATGTAATTACCAATATTTTTAGATTTAAATAACACATTTTGCTTTTTGTTATGTGTTTGTTCTCCCTCCATTATTTTTCTGTTTTCTTTTTCCTATCTTCCTGTGAGTTACTTGCACTTTTTTCAGAATTTCATTTTCATTTACCTAAAGTATTTTTGTGTCTATCTGTTGTATGCCTTTTTCACTGGTTGTAGTATGTATTACATAATACATACATAGCTTATCACAGTCTACTTGTACCATCATTTTTCCAGGTTAGGTGACATGAAGAAACTTTACTACACATTATATTTCTTTACCATCATCATTTACAATATGATTATCTAAAATATTTTCTCTACATAAATTTGAAATTACGTCAAAAAGTGTTATAATTTTTGCTTGAAGAATCAAATGTAATTTAGAAAATTTAACAGAACAAAAATGTATTGTCTTTACCAATATTTTATACTTTCAAGTTTCTTTTTTTTTCTTCTCTATAACAATTATTTCTTCTTTTATTGTTTTAAGTTCAGAGAACTTCCTTTAACCATATTTTTAGGTTAGATCTGCACAGTTTTTCTAAGTCATCTTAGTTTTTCTTCATTTCAGAATGTCTTGATTTGCTCCTTTTTCCAAAATAAACAAGATATGGAATTCTGGGTTGACAGCACTTTCTTCAGCTCTTGAAAAATGTCACGCCTCTTCTTCTCACTGCCATGGTTTCCAATAAGAAATCAACTGCCATTCAATTTTTTTTCTGCAAAGGTATGCTGTCAGTTCTCTTGCTGCTTTCAAGTTCTTTGTTTTGTCCTGAATTTTCAGAAGTTTGACTATGCTGCATCTTGGTAAGAATTTCTTTGTGTTTATCCTCTTTGAGACTCACTTAGCTTTTTGAATCTGTAGTTTATGTCTTTTGCCAAATTTGGAAAGTTTATAGCCATTATTTCTTATAGTAATTTCTCAATACCTACTCTTTCTTCTTTCCTGGGACTCTAATGACACAAATGTCAAATCGTTTGCAGTCTCACAGGCTCCTGAAGCACTATTAATTCTTTTAGGTTGTGAGTAGTATATTTTGGTAAAATTATAAGTGGATAATAACTCAAGTTTTAAAGCTGGATATTCTATTAATCTTGAAATATTACTATTAAAAAAGGTACAACTTTTGTTATCTCCATTGCTTATGCTGAGTGATAGAAACCCATATTTTATGTTACTCCCTCCTTCAACCACATAAAGAGAATAATTCAATAACGTTTTATCAAATTAAGAAAGAATAAATTAAATTAAAATATTTTACATTCTTTCCACAACTGCATAAAACAGCAGATATCCTGAATACTTACAAAGAATAATGAGCTTTCTATATTTTCAAAACTTTATTACAATCAGAAAAAAAATATTTACAGAAATACTATTGTTAGTGACAGAGTCGCAACAATGAAAGATAAACTTGTTTCTCATCAAATATGAGCCTATTGGCTGTGATAAACATTCTTTAAAAAATGGCTTACTGAATAAAACAATTAACATGTCTTTTCTTTCTATTTCTTAACATTTAAAATAGTTTGAGTGGAAACATATTTTATCTTCTAGACCACCAAAATAAATCTATCAGTTTAATGTTTTTAAGTTATAGTATACAAAGTAATAGAAAAACTGGGGCTATATTAAAAATGTTTTCGGTTCAATATTTTATTTGACATCTTATATTCCTTGCCTAGACAAAAGTGAGAACTAACAAGAGAAACACTGGCAATTTAAAAAATCTAACAGATATGCAGAGCCTATATTTAGACCAAGGATATTTTTTTTTACTGTCTAACAGTACTATTTTAAAAGTTCTTCAAGAATGTATCATAAGGGTTCACGTCCTGGGATACTTATTTTACAATGTCAAGATAATGTATATTATGGAATTATCACAGAAACTCTAACCAAGACATGGGTGATGATTACTCAGGGAAACTTCTTTTGAAGAAATGACAGCTTTCAAGATGTTCAGAGTAAGAAATACCACATTTCAAAATGAATGAATTCAATGTACAATAATTCATCCTGATGTTTCAGATAAAGTCATATGCTTTAGTTCTATCTTTAAAATGCATAAATTGCTTCAAGAAAATATAAAGATGGTAAGAATTAGGAATTGTAACTTAATTTTTCTTTCTTCATCAAACTGAAGTAAGAACAAAATAGGTAATAACTACTAAAATATTTGGGGATATTTGAAAATTTTTCAAGTTGAAGGCATAAAGAAAAAAATATAATTTCCATAATGCGCAAAGTTAATTAGTATTTTATAAAATTTGTGTTTCAATTAAAATTAAGAATGTCTTTGCTACCATCAGTATGGAAATGAAATTGATGGGTACAGAGTTCTTTTTGGCTAGATCACAAATTTAAGATTACTTCTTAATCATAGTAGTTGGCTGTTTTTAATTTAAGAGGATAGCTTATAAAAATTTTATAAACTCAGAGTTTTAATCTTGTATCAATACCTTAAAGGAATTTTGTAGATTCAATAATATTTATTTTATACTGTAATATCTAATCCCCCCAACAACTGATAAAAATTTTCCCTTTTGAAACACCCCACTGAACTTTGGGTAATACCTACTGAAAAGCTTTTGATTACAACTTAAGCAAAATAAGAAAAAAAGTTCAACCCAATGGACCAGAATATTAATGTTGGACACTTGATAGTGTTTCAGTTCATAGTTATGAAACACTAATCAGTGATTTAAAGCAGAGAGGTTGTGCTATTGACATTTTAACCACCATAAATTCCATCAAATTATACCAAAAATCATCACAAAATAGAGAGGCAGGAAAATGTTTATATCGTACACATTTTTCTTGAAAAGCATGCTGAAACCTGCAGTATGATGTCTCTTCCTTTGCTCTGAAGTATCTAGAAATAAATGGTAAAATTAGAATTTTAGAGCAGCTGTACTGACTCGGAGTGTTTGGGATCTATCTAAATATATTTCCTGCCCTTTTTTGTTATGGTAATGTCAAATTCAAAATTATGTGCTATATGTTAGCTTTGTTTTTTTGTCCCAACCACACTCAGATTTTTAATTTGTGACAGCATAAATCAGAGGAAACTAAACATTACAGTCTTTTGAATTCTGGTCTGAACTTAGACCATAATGCCGTGTACACACAACATAACACAGAAGATTTTATTACAAGGTCTAGCACTACTGAAGCTCTTGTAAACTGACTTTAGAGGACTTCCCTAAATCGTGTTTTCATGTCTGACCACCATTTATTGTATTAAGTGACCAAGAGCAAGTTTTTGTTATGTTATAAAAATCTAAGTATTACTCTTCTGATTTTAATTAATCAGAATTTTCATACAAAAGTGATTCCACAGGGCCACGTAAGTTCTAGTTAAATCTTGCCCATGAACTTAAGTCCAAAAATATATAAGGCATTTCCCAAAAGAAGATATACAAATGGCCAACAGGTCTATGAAAAAAAAATGCTCAGCATCACTAAGCAACAGGGAAATGCAAATCAAAACCACATTGAGATACCATCTCATTTCAGTTAGATTGGCTATTATCAAAAAGACAGAGAATAACAAATGCTGCTGAAGATGTAGAGAGAGAAGTACCCTTCTACATTGTTGGTGGGACTGTAAGTTAGTACAGCCATTATGAAAAACAGTATGGAAGTTTCTCAAACAGTTTCGGATAGAACTGCCATGTGATCCAGCAATTCCACTGCTGGGTGCATACCCAAAAGAATGGAAATCATCATGTCAAGGGATACTCATACCTCCATGTTTATCACATCTTTATTTACAACAGCTAAGAGTTGGAATCAGCCTAAAGTATGTCCATTGAAGGATGACCGGATAAGAAAAATGCAGTATATATACACACAATGGAATACTACTCCGCCATAGAAAAGAAGGAAATTCTGCCATTTGCAGCAACATGGATGAACTTAGAGAAAATCCTGTTAAGTGAAATAAACTGAGCACAGAAAGAGAAGTATCGCATGTCCTCATTCTTAAGTGGGAGTGAAAAAAAGAAAGGAAGAAGGTGGGGAAGAAAGAGGGAAAGGAAGAAAGAAAAAGTCATTTCCCTTCTAAGAACTGAGTTTTGAAGAGTGATTTTTTTGTAGAGACAAGCTATCTTGTCAAAAGTTTGCTTCTGATCCAGTTATTTTCTTCTGTATATGTCCATCAACAAAAAATTTATAGAGATAGACTGCATTTGGCTAGACTAAGAAAAAATTTAGTTGTAAATGAAATTTTGTGGACATATTATCATCATTTTTTAACACAAGGCTTTGATTTATTTATTCTTCTCACCCCCATTTCCTTTTGCTATTTCCCTCTTCTCACGTAAAAAGTGCAAATAAAGTACATCTTTTCTTAAAAAAAAAAATATATATATATATATATCAGGAAGAAGTAAAGTCATTTTAGTTACTTTATTACCTTTTGAAAAATATTTTAATATCAAGATAATTTTGTAAAGACCTTTATCTACCGACATTTGCTTTTAGAACTGACTTCAACCCCAAGATATATTTGTTGATTCCAAAAGGACACTTATTTATATAATTATTTATTTCCTCTTTGATTTAAATGTTTTCACCTCTTTTATTCTTTTAGTTATGCAGGCTTTTGCATGAATAATCATTAATGCATTGGTGATTTTAATAGAAATGGCTGTTAGCAGAATGAAGGAAGACGTAGTTACAAATGGAAAGAATTACTCAATTTAGTTTCTACAGGTAAGCTTCATTGTAGAGAAGTGCACGCGTTTGATATACATTCAACATTCAATCATTCATTCATTCATTCACCTCACAGAATTCTGACTTTGCACTTACAGTACTGGGTGTGGGATACCAAATAAGATGACATAGTCCCTGCTCTCAAAGAGCATATTACCTAGTTGCAGAAATGTTTATATAATATTCTATCATAATGACAGACTCTGAGGACATATTATATCCTATTAATATAAAATCTTGAAATCACAATTATGACCAGCTCCCACAAAATTTCTAGCCATTCATAAGCTCTCTTTTCTTAAAAATGTCTTTATTATTTATTAGTTTTTAGCTTGTAGGAAATTTATTGGTAGTTTATAAAAACTGCATACATTATTCTACTATACCAGTGACTAGAAACCAATGTATTTAGCATTAATTATGAATCATGAAAATATTATCATCTATAGAATGCTTTGCTTAAAAAGAAAGGCAGTGATCCCGAAAATGTGCCATTTTAGCTGACAGCACCTACGCAAGAGCCACGCAAAGCCCTCCTTTAATCTTGGCAAGGCATTGGAATCACTGAGGGAGCTCTTAAGAGTATGGATAATCAGGTGACATCAAGGTCAATTAAATTAAAATATATCATTATATTTAATTCATTGATATGTGATGGATATTGAAGATTTTTCCAAATTTTGGCTATTATGAATAAAGTTCTAATAGACATTCTGAGATGTGCCTGCTTGCAATATTAGCTAATTTCTCTAGAAATGACATTTTCTACATCAGTGGGGAGGCATTTATTTACTGATAGTAGATAATGCCAAGCCATTTTTCACCAAAGAACTTGTACCAATTTACACACCTAACAGAAAACTGTAGGAGTTTTACTGCTTCAAATCATCACCATAATTTGGGATTGTTAATCCTTTTAATGTTAGACATTCTATTGAATATGTTACAGTATTTCATTGTGATATTAATTTGCTTTTTCTTAAATGCAAATTGTACAGTGCTAGTTTAAATACACTGTCCATTTTTTATTGTATTTTACTTACTGTTTTGTAGAAGTTCTTTATATGTCCTTCATGAGATACGTATAATGAGAATAATTACTCCAAATGGATGATTGGTCTTTTCATTATCTTAAAAGTGTCTCTTAATGAATAGAAGTTCTTTCTATTAATTATTTCTAATTATTTAATTTTTTTCTTTTTTATGAATTATGAAGTTTAATAATTGTTAAACACGTTTCATGATTCAAAAAAAGTTTCACAGTGCACATGAGTCAAACAACTGAACAGCAAGAAAGTCTTTGTCTCTACCTTGTTTTAAAGGAAAATCCTGCACAAGTTATTTGTCAACTGTAATTGCATAGAGCCAAATTTTTGGTTCTACATTGTCTCAATCTGATTATTTATCAGGCATGTTCTTTGTTTAGCTCTCTGAGTCATAAATATTCTGTATTTATGTTGTTTTTTATCAACAAAGAAAAACAATTTATAGCAGAACTTTTACTGAAGAAGTACACTTAGGCTAACAGATTTACTTCAGTTTCCTTTCAATTACGATTGATTAAACAGAGACATATTTTTCCTTACTTCACTTATTTTGTTTTCATAATACTTATGGTCATAAAACTATAGCAATAAGGTATCATTTTATATGTAAAGTTTAGCAAATAGAAAAATTAAAACTTGATATTCTTAAGTATTTACAACTATGTGGGGGAAATGAGTACTTTTTCATGTTTCTGTGTAAAACTACTACTCCATGTCAAAATAATTCCTTTACTTTCTGTTCATCAACCCATCTCTAGGATCCCAGACATTTTAGGCAGATAGAGTAGAATAAGAGCACAGCCACTAAATTAGCAGACCTGAATTCTCACTTTTACTCTGATTATCAGGAATTGTATGATCATAAGCAAGACAAGGTGCAATTCACAATTAGAAAGGTAAATATATTGCTGGAAAAATAATACCAAGAATTTTGATACTATGCACTGTTTGAATTAGTTATATCACTGTCTCCATATTAAAAATAACAAAAACTACTTTTATGGAGTGTTTACCAAGTTTTAGTCATTGTTCTTCATTTTTGTCATAATTATTAAAAATGCAATCCTTCTAAATGTTTATGAAATAGATACTATATTGCCCATGGCACAGCTACGGGTTGAGGCTGAAAGCACTTGGTCACAACCATAAGTGACACAGCCAGGACTGAGCCAGGGGTAGTCCAACCCAGAGCTCCTGCTTTCTTTAATGCATCATCCTCTTTCTGTTTCTATGACAACTGAATTTTGTTCTCACCATTTACCCAGGACTCACTGAAGCCAATTTTTCCTAGTACAGTGAGGATGAACACTAGAATGCCAAAGCAAAATTCAAATCTTTTACTTCCATTTCCTCTTTTACATCCAAGTTGTCATTATCAACAAGTTGTTGTGCTATAAAATAAATGAGGTAGAACAAATCCTCAATTCCCTCCCTCCTTTTTTCCATTTTTTTTAGGCCACAAGCACATTTATTAAAAAGATCAACAAATTTGGTAAAACCTTAGCTATAATGAACAAGAAAGAAAGGAAAAAAGTACAAATTGCTGATATTAGGAATTAAATGGAGTTATCACAATAAGTGCCATAGCTATTAAAAGAATAATATGATAATGTTATAAATAATTTTATGCCCTAATATAAAGTAGTAAGGCTGAAAAGAACAACTTTTTGAAAAACTACAACTTAACAAAATTGTCACAAAATTAAGTGAATTATTAACAGCTTTATAGCTAGTAAATAAATTGAATATTTAATCAATAGTCTTCCCTGAAGAAAATCCCCCAGTACTAGGTATTTTTATTGATTAATTCTATGAAATATTCAAAGAAGAAAGAATATCAGTCTTTCACAAACTCTTTCAAATGAGCTCAGCATTACCCTGACACACAACCTGACAGGGATTACAGAAAAGTTAAATAACGGGTCAGAACTTTTTGTAAATATATAGCTCTCGAATACTAAACAAAAAATATTAGCAAATTAAATCTAACAAGATAAAACAAGCATAGTACACCATAAGCAAGTAGCATGTTGTTATAGGAATGTATGGTTGGTGTAATATTGGGGCTTAAGATAGTTTATGATATTAGAAGAATAAAGGATAAGAGGGAAGCCACTGATTATTAAAACTGACAAAATTCAATACCCATTCTGACTTAAAACACAAAAGCAAAATCCAAAAACAAAACTCAGTGAATTATGAATAGACAGGCATCTATTTTAAATCTATAGCTAAGATTATTCTTAATGGTGAAATATTGGATGCTTTCTCTTTTATTTACTTATTTTTAATTAATTATTTATTATTTATTTATTTTGGAGGGGCCACAAAACAAGTCTTAATACTTTTTAAAAGACTAAGATCATAAAAAATATGTTCTCTGACTACAACAACAGAAAGGAAATTTAGAAAACTCCTAAGTGTTTGGAAGTTAAACATCACTCTCCTAAATAAACAATGGGTAAAAAGAAATATCACAGGAAATTAGAGAGTACTTTGAGATAAAAAACGAAGTGCAACATATCAAAATGAATAGGAAGCAGGGCTTATGCAATGCTTACAGGAAAACTTATTACTTAGGACACCTATATTAAAAATAAGAAAAATCTTAAATAAGTAATGCAAATTTCTACCATAAGAAAATAGAGAAAGAAGAGCAAATTAAACTAAAAGCAAATATAAGCAGGAATAAACAAAGATAACATCAGAAACATATGAAGTAGGGAATTAAAAAATGATAGAGAAAATTAACAAAACCAAAAGTTGATTCTTTAAAAAGACCAACAATATTTGCAAATCTTTATCTAGACTGACCAAGAAAAAATGAGAGAAGACTGACATTACTAAAATCCAAAATAAAACATGGGCATTATTACGTTGTAATTATGGGGTTTTTTTGTTTTTGTTTTTTAATGGTTGTAAGATTTAGTTTCTTTCTCTTTCTCATTTACAGTTTTGTTCTACCACTGGATTTTGTTCTTTCTTGTGTATTCATGGTAGAGATTACCATATTTTCATATTCCAGATGCAGGGATCTTTGAGAATTTCTTGTAGGGCTGGTCATGTGGTGGTGAACTCCAGCAGCTTTTGTTGGAAAATACAGTATTTTTTCCCCCTCTTTTCAGAAGGATAGACTTCCAGGTATAGAATTCTTGGCTGGCAGTTTTTTCTTTTAATATTTTGAATATATTGTCCCATTTTCTTCCTGCCTATAGAGTTTTTGTTGAGAAGTCTGCTGTTAGCCTGATAGGAACTCCCTTCTAGATGACTTGACACTTCTCTTGCTTGTTTTAAGATTCTCTCTTTGTCTTTGAGTTTTGCCATTATGGCTATAATGTGTCTTCGAGAGGATCTTTTTGGATTGAATCTGTTTGGGGATCTTTGAGCCTTCTGGATCTGAAGGTCCATGTCTCCCCCTATACCTGGGAAGTTTTCCATTATTATTTAATTGAATAAGTTTTCTGTGCCATTTCCTTTCTCCTCCTCTTCCGGAATACACGATTCAAATATTTGTGTGCTTAAGGTTGTCTGCTAGCTCTTCTAGATTTTCTTCTTTTGTTTAAATTTTCTCTCTCTCTCTCTTTTTTTTTTTTTTTTTTTGGTCCACCTGCATTATTTCAAAAAGTCTGTCTTCACGATCAGAAATTCATTCTTCTGCTTGTTCTAGCCTGCTGCTTAAGCTATTGGTTGGTTTTGTTTTTTGATTTTTTGTTGTTGTTGCATGAATCTTTCAGTTCCAGGAGTTCTGCTACATTGTTTGATAAGCTATTAATCATTTTGTCAATTTCCTCTTTCATTTCCTGGATTTTTTTTTCTCATTTCATGATGTTATCTAACTGAGTCTTCTCATATCTCAGTAAGTTTTTTTTAAGATAGTTGCTCAGAATTCCTTTTCAGTTGTTTCAAGGCTTCCGGCTACATAGGGTCTGGTATTTGAGAATTGTTCTATTCTTTTGATGATGTCATATTTTCCTGGGTTTTTGTATTTCTAGTATCTCTGTGGTGACTCTCCTTGTGTCAATGCAGTTGAGTGTCTGGTGGGCCACCTACACAGCAGCTATGGCTACTGCTATGGCATCAAACTGCATTTCAGGACCTTAGGCATGCTGTGTTGTCTGCTTCCAGGTGGATGGGGCTGCCCTTGGACTGTTTAATTTTTTAAGGCTTAGTCTTTTTGTGTTCATGGTTATGCCAAGATCATGAAGATAACATTTTTCTCCTATAAGATTTTTCCTTTTAAATTTAATACTTAGGTGTACTATGTACTCAAGATTAATTTATTTCTATTTGTGCATCAATTGATCTATTTATTGAAAAGAACATTCCTGCAAAATGGTGCAGCCTCTATGGAAAATGGTATGGAGGTTCCTCAAACAATTGCAGATAGATCTACCATATGACCCAGCTATCCCACTGCTGGGAATATACCCAGAGGAATGGAAATCATCAAGTCGAAGGTATACCTGTTCCCCAATGTTCATTGCAGCACTCTTTACAATAGCCAAGAGTTGGAACCAGCTGAAATGTCCATCATCGGATGAGTGGATACGGAAAATGTGGTACATCTACACAATGGAATACTACTCAGCTATAAAAATGAATGAAATACTGCCATTTGCAACAACATGGATGGACCTTGAGAGAATTATATTAAGTGAAACTAGTCAGGCACAGAAAGAGAAATATCACATGTTCTCACTTATTAGTGGGAGCTAAAAATAAATAAATAAATTCACACACACACACACACACACAAAAAAAAACCGGTGGGGGGGAGATGACATAACAACTACAATTCCTTGAAGTTGATATGACAAGCAAACAGAAAAGACATTGTTGGGTGGGAGGGGGGAGAGGAAGGAGGGAGGGGGGTTTTGGTAATGGGCCACAATAATCAACCACATTGTATATCGACAAAATAAAATTAAGAAAAAAAAAAAAAAGGAAATGTTTGAGAAGAAGAGTTTGGAAAATCTACAAGATATAGTAGGGGAACGTTTTGCTTCCATCTCTAAGAAAGTTGATTTTAAGTAACTCAAAAATGGTTTCAGTATACACCCAGAGTGCTGAGTGGCTATTTACTTATGTATTTTAAACTTTGATGGACATACAGAAGTTCCAAAAGATAAAAAAAGAAAAAGAAACGAACATTCCTCCATTGAATCGCATCACTGTCATAAAACAAGTGACTATATATATTTATGTCAAAGTCTGGATTCTCATTTATTTCATTAATCTATTTGTCTGCTCTTGTGTCAATACCACACTGCTTATTAAATGAAGCTTGGGTATTAGTATTAAAATTTCATGGTGTAATTCATCTGGTTTCTTCAATCCTTTACATATTCTATATCTTTTGCATTTCTATATAATTTCTGCAATCAACATGTCAATTTTCACAAAAAAAAGCCTTTTAGGATATGAATAGAGTTTTCTGAGTCAATATATTATTTTTGGAAGAATAGATACCTTTATATTGTTATAGAGTTTTCCAGTCAATATTAATAGATCTGTTTAGGGCTTCTTGAAATTTTCTGCCATGATATGTAGGTTTGTTTTTTTTTTTTTTATTTTCACTGATGTGTAATTGACAGATAAAAATTGAAATTGTGTTTAAGATGTACAACTTGATGTTTTGATATATGTTATACATTCAGAAATAACCACCATAGACTATTTATTAATCCAATCATCTTGCATAGATTTTATTTTATTTTATTTTATTTTATTATCTTATTATCATTATATTTTTGTGTGTGGTAAGAACACTCCAGATTTACACTCTCAGCAAATTTCACATATCCAAAACACTATTGTCATTACAGTCACATTGCTATACATGAGATCTTCAGAAATTGTTCATATTGCCCAGCTGACCCTTTATACCTTTTATCAATATCTACTCATTTCCTCCTCCTCCCAGCTGCTGGCAAGTACCATTCTACTCTGTACTTGTGTGAATCTGACTATTTTAGATTCCATATATAAGTGAGATTATGAATTACTTGCCTTTCTCTGTGTGGCTTAGCATAAAAATCACCATTTTTAACCATATTGTTATAAATAGCATGACTTTTTCTTTTTTTTAAGGTGAATAATATTTTAATGTGTGTCCATGTGTGTGAATATAAGCACATACATGTGTATATACATGTGTATACATGTTTGTGTATGTATTCACCCACACACACCCACATACACACACCCCAAAGACATAGATGCAAACGGAAGGAATACCTCTATTAGTTCCTATGGTTGGACTTTATTATAGAGAAGTGTACACATTTGATATACAAGGATAATCAAAAAATTCATGGAAAGATCCATACTATCTTTTAATTCCATTTTTCCATGACATTTTGAAGTATGCTTACACATTTAGCCTTGACTCTTTCATTCATTCATTCATTCATCAAATAGAATTCTTACTTTTCAGTAATTACTATGCAATACATATATGTATATATTTATATATATTTGTATATATATCTATTTACCACCTTTTTTGTACTCATTTGTCCATTTTTTAAGATTTAAGTTGTTTCCTCATTTCCATACCTTGGATATTATGAATAATGCTTCAATGAACTCTGGATTACAGATATTTTTTGAGATACTTATTTCATTTAGTTCAGATATTGTATTAGTCCATTCTTGTTGTTTATAACAAAATACCTGAAACTGGGTAATTTGAAAGAAAAGAAAAACTTGTTGCTTACAGTTTCAGAGGGCGGGAAGTCCAAAGTCCATGGAACACATTTGATGAAGGCCTTGATGTTGGTGATAGTGACCCAGGAGTCTCACATGGTAAAACAGCAGAACAGAGAGAGGGATAGTTCTTCATATGCTCTCCCTTTAAAGCTGTCAGAACCATGCCCCTGACCACGATTATTAATCCATTCAGTATGCCATGGTCCTACAATCCAATCACCTCTTCAATGCCCCATCTTTCAACTACTATAATAGGATTTCCCACCCTTAACAATTACAGTGTGGATTTAAGCTTCAGTGGGGTTGGTGGAGGGCATCCAAACTACAGCAGATGCATATTCAAAAGTTAGAATCCTCGGTCATATGACAGTTTTACTTTTGATTTCTTGAGGAAAATACTGTTTTTAATAATGGTTATACCGATTTACATTCCCCAAAATAGTGTACAAGTGTTCTCTTTTCTTCACATTCTACCTAAAAATTGTTATCTTTTGTCCTTTGATAATAGCTATTTTAACAGGTACAAGATGAGAGATCTCATTATGGTTTTAATTTGCATTTCCCCAATGATTAATGATATAGACATTTTCATTTCCATGTTGGTCATTTGCATGTTTTCTTTTGAGAAATGTCTATTAAAATTCTTTGCCCATTTTTAAAATCAGATTATTTATTGTTTTACTATTGAGTTATATATGTTTCTTACATATTTTGCATAGTAATCCTTTGCTAGGTAGATGATTTGCAAATACTTTATCTTGTTCCATATGTTGACTTTTCCCTCTGTTGATTGTTTCCACTGTTAGGCAGAAGATTTTTTATTTTGGTGACATACCATTTGTCTAATTTTGATTTTGTTGCCTGTGGTTTTGGTGTCATATAAAAAAAAAATCATTGTCCAGCCAATGTCAAGAAGCTCTTTTCTATGTTCTTTTTTCCCTAGTTGTCTTATTATTTTAGTTCTTATGTTTAAGTCTTTTACTTTTGCGAGTTAATTTTTGCATATGGTGTGAAATGAGGTTCCAATTTTATTCTTTTCCTTGTGGTTATTCAAATTTCCCAACATCATTTACTTAGGAGACGATCCTTTCCTCATTATGTGTTCTTGACACTTTTGTCAAAAATCAATTGACCTGAAAGGTATGAATATTGCTGGGCTTTCCATTCTGTTCCATTGGTCTGTGTGTCTGTTTTTGTGCTGGTACCATAGTGTTCTCATTATTGTAGATTTATAATATATTTTGAAATCAGGAAGTGTGATGCTCCTATTTTTGTTCTTCTTGCTCATCAGATGAGATCAGCATTGGCAAAGATTGTGGCAGTACTCAGTGGTGAAGGCTGTGGAGTTCTGTGGTGGCTGTGAGGGCTGCTGGGGTACTCAGTGGCAAAGGTTGCTGGGTTTCGCCTGTTTTCTTTTTCTCCCAGTAAAGTCACAGTCAAAGGATTCCTATTGGTGATCTACTGTGCTGGGCTACAACATGTGGTGCAGGAAACAAAAATGCTTCCTACACTTTTCTACTTGAATATCTTTGGTTTTTATGTACCACTGAGTTCTTGTCTCTTCATTGAACTCCAGAGACCTTTGAAAGCTATTTTTGACCATGAATTGTTCCTAAATCATTATTTTTGGGGGTGGTGGGGCAAGGGCTGGGACCTCCCATTCTGTAAACATGCTGGCATCACCCTCTCCTTCATTAATTTTAGAAGTCTTCATAGGGGCTTGTCACATATGCTATTCAAATTTCTGTATTTCTAGATACACTCTCCACTGAATTATTGCATGATTTAAACACTTTAATATGTAGTCAAAGTATTTTAAATTCACAATTTCAAAATAAAAATATTGCAAATGGTGATTTCTACCCATGATTGGTGTCATCTAAATGCTTGTAGTAGAGAGTCAGTGATTCCTGATGCCTCTGCCCAGATCTCTCTCACCCTCTTTTCTCATTACTCCTGTGTCCCCTACAGCACTATGGAGGCCAGGGTCTCTCTGCTTATATAATGCTGTTCACTGGATTGTGAGAAACTGCGAGCTTCAAGTTGCCTGAAATTTCCTGAAGCAATTAAACTAAGTTATTCTTTTCCAGAAGTAACACTAGCAAGTATTAAATTAGATGGAATATTTACAGAAGATGCTTCTTCCATGGATGGCATTTGAAAACTTCTTCAGAAAGACATTACATGAAGCTTTGATAATTTTTCCTATTGCTTTCTTGGGTTTTATTTTCCCAGTGACTTGCTTATCAATACAAGGTAATTGCAACCTAATTTATAGAAGTGAATCTAAATTTCGTCATGATATTGAAGCCATTGTAGGGAATGTGACATATTCAATTTCATTTTCTCCTCAAGGAGAAGTAGCTAATCTTTTCTATAGGTAAAGTTTATGGAAAGGTACATATCCTTGTAATTCCAGTGTATCTTCCTGACTGTTCATACAGAACATACAAGCCACTTTTTAGTTTCCTTAGATTTTCTCTCTTCGTATCAGCTCCACTCTTAAATAATGCTTATTTTACCAGACAGCATTGACTGGGGAAAACAAAAGCATTTGTGCAACCTCAGGTACTGCTTTGCTATAGGTAGAACCTATGTGCCCATTTTCCTTCATGTTTAGTTTCCCAAAATACTGCTTTCTATTTACTCATTAAAGAGAGACAATAGATTAGGTAGAATAGTCATTACAGCTATCAGGAAACAGATTTTCAAGTTAAAAACAATAAAATAAAGCTTTGGGTGTCTTACCAGTCTGGATAAAACCTTACAGGTATTACCATACAGAAAAATTCCACATTGTGTCAGAGGCTGAATCAGTCTCTTTCCCCTTGCACTTACTTTTTAGAGTTTATTATGATGGAAATGGGCTATGAATGAGCTCCAGTTGAATCCAGACTTGAAAGCTATTTCATAACTGCTTTTAATCTGAGTATTTAAAAGTATAACCTCCAGTTAAGATTTCCAATCTATTTCCCATGCAGAAATAGAAATTATTAATAAGAACAGTTATTCCCATATCCCTCTTGTCACATGGAATCATGAAATAATGCTTCCCTTGAGTGTTTAAGAAAGAGGGTTCATGTTACCATTAGTATGAATGCACCCCTACCTCTCTTACTCATGCTGAAAAATCAATCCAGAAGTTACTTAATGATGGCTTACAATCAAATATATGCTTGTTTAATACAAGCACAATATGCTTAGAGAACATTAAAATGGCTCTAATTCAGGATGGTAATTCATTTTCTTTTCAATATATATATATATATATATAATCTCTTTAATAGTGACTATCTTCAATGTATTCACCATGAGGAATAAAAGCCCATGGTAATGAAATATAAAAATGTAGTGCTGCCTGCAAATTTCAGAGGGAGGATTAAAAACAGCAAAAACTTATGTAGCAGGTTCTAGGCTGTGATTTTCCTTAAAATACTGAATAGTTCATCAGCTCCTGTAACACTATATTCTCATGCCAGTAACCTATGTTTCCTCTCCTCTGATAAATTCAATATATATTACTATAAAAACAATGTTTTATTTGGTTGTGTGTGTGTGTGTCTGTGTGTGCATGTGTTAGTTGTCAACCAGATGGGAACACTGACAGGTTTGTGGGAATCAAATTTGAAGACAGTCTTGGCTCTTTGACTCTTTGAGTAACTATTTCAAAACTCCATTGGTCTAGTGGTATACTGGCCTAAGTAAATGATTGTCTGAGATCCCCAAGGCAATAGACCTAGCTTTGTTTCTATCACCTGAACATTGTCTTCTAAATTTCGCATCATCCAAAATACCCCTAGTACCAAGTAACATAGAATCCTCCTTATTCTTTCGGAAGGAGTAAAGAGTTAATATTCTATAGAAAATGAAGACAGAGAGAATTGGCAGAGAACTATCTACTGAGTAACAAAATACATGTAAGTAAGCCTCAACAAGGTCTACACTTGCAAATGAAGCTTGAATATCTTCACCTCTGCTCTTTCTCTTTTTGAAGAGTCTTGCTGCTTTGTGGAATATTGTTCCTAATAAGTGTTTAAATTTTAAAAAATGTAAAATTAGGAAGTAATTTTACTTCTCATTAAAAAATCATTAAGGCCTAGGTTCCTGCCCTAATAATTAAATCCTAATACAGAATATTCATGATAGTTATAATTCCTTCATTACCTTTGCCTATGAATCTGTGAGTGGCTATTGATATCTAAGGATTGGCTTTTACTTAATTATTGTGATCTTTCCATTAATACTGCATTTTTTCCCCAAATGCTTGAACTCTAGAACTATTCATGAGTCACTTCTGTATGTGAGTTGCAGCCCAAGATGAATTACCCTGCTTCATTTTATCAAGGGCTTAATTTTAATGACTACCTGCTGCACAAATAAAATAAGATGCAATGAAAATTTCATTATTGGTAAATTAGTAGCATGTGTTTTTGATAGGAGTTATTTTTGGCCAATCTCCTTGAAGTTTGCTGTAAATTCTGAATGAGATAGCTAGCATGAGGTGCACCAAAACTACAAAGTTTGCTTAAAGAAATAATTGACAGTGCACTGATACTTACATTGCAGTGTCATTTTAAATTGGTTACAGTGGTTTTATGATGATTCTTCTGTTATTTAATGCTCATGTGCCTACTTCTATAACCTTGTAGCAGTATTCCTGAAGGCAATTTCTAGGGTGAGATCAAAACCAGCTTCTTCCTATCAGAAAGTTTGGGGGAATGGACATATAAAATGAGTTATGATAGCTGATACAATATATATAATGAAAAATAAATTATGAAGAATGTTTAAAAGTTTAGACAGAAATTAAACATGAGGACTTGCTGGAACATTCACTCTAAATCATTTTTGTGGATTACTGGATAAGCATAAAAGGGTACATACAATCACTTATTTTGTAGCCCTGAGTAAACAATTCATTTTCAAAGTTAAGTATGCATGTATTTCTCTACCTCACTTAGTTTTACTGGTTGCCAAAAGTAAGCATAGTAAATGATGTTTACTGGATAAATTGTCTGTTGTTGGCTGGTAGCAAAAAGGGGAGATTTTCCATTGTATCAAGGAGTTATGTTGCTTTTCTTTCTACCAGAGGAAACATTGCGTCCTACCAGATGATATACAATTATTCTAATACTATTAAAATCAAAGTTCTTTGGGGCCCAAGCCCACTGTGCATAATTGATGGAGGCGATGTTGTAAAGATTTGATTCTTTTTAATTTCTTATTTCATAAGTATTTTGTGACACCTGAAATTCATGGCAACAAGGATTAAACTTTCTGGAACTGGTGACCTAGGAATGCATATGTGTGTCAGATGGTAAGATAAGAATAAAATTAATAAAAATAACATTTGGACTTTCAAGAGTCTCCAAGACTATAGAGTATCATCTGAAGTCTTTTCCTAAAGATGAAATTAAATCCCTTTCATGATGCAAAACCTGATGAGAGCAGAGAGCTCTGCTGCCTTTCTGGTTCTTTCTAATTGTGTATGTTTACTCTGAGGCAGGCAATTAGTACAGAAAAATTAAGAACGTGAAATGTATCATGAATTACTAATAAAGTATGTAGATTTGGTTCTAGGACATGCAGGATGAGTGGAGCACCTTTTGCAACGTTTTTCACCTCTGCCTGAGAACATCATCACAGGGCTTTACTGCTGAGGTGCACCGAGACTCATCATGTGGATTTCAATCCCCTAAGTAGCTACGGAAATGGTGGTGGTGGGGAGGCAGTAAGAGGATAAAGGTTATTGTCATTGTGGAGCACGATTGGAAAACGTTTTTATCTGTGCCATCACCATCTTTAAATTAGCCAGGAGGACTGAGCCAAAATTTCCCATAGTAATAGCAGCTAATTTCTCCTGGCTGTATGCCTGGTCATAATTGTTCTGTCTAAGACCCATGCTGTGCTTATCTGAACAATTTCAAAAAATATATATATTCCATCTCAATTTGGGTCAGGAGTTGTTCTAGGTATTAGGATTATAGGAGGGGAAATCAGTTTAGTGTTTAAAAGCTCTGTAGTCAAGCAGAACTCTTCAAATACTTCAGTCACCAACTAGTATTATAGATTTTATCAAATTATTACCTTTATATACTTTATTTTTGTTACCTAAAAATGCGAATAAGACTAATACTTACACTAACAAAATGAGTGAGTGTTAAACAATGAATATAATGCATTTAGTAAAGTGTGATTAATGTTACTTATTGGTAAACATTGTTAATATTATTGTTTCAGTGAGTGTTAACACTGTGTCAGGCACTAATCCTGGTTTTGTCTGCTAACCTGGGATAGAGTCCAGGGTAAAAAAAAAAAATGCTTCTCTGTAGAATTAATTTCTTCCTGCAGGGCTGCTACTCACACCTGTAGGTCCCTTCTCTGGTGATGAGCCTCTATGTTTAAAGGGACTTATTGGTGTGATTACTACTGGGTGTCTTTAGCTGAGAGATCCTCCTGTCTACATAAGAGCCTTCAGTATATCTGTGTTCAACGAGACCCTTAGGTATTAAGTGAATAAAGGATTCTGCCATCTATTCAGCAGCTCAATTGACTAGACTATAAGGAGAATTCTACATTCATTGGGACTCCTTCCTTTCCTCTGAAATGCAGCATCTCATTTTAGAAAACATAAAGTTCGTACATAGACATGTAAATCAGAATAACACAAGACAGTGAAGAAAGAAGAAAAATCTGAATGAGGAGTAGTGTGGAGTATGCAATTGCTCAGCCTCCTCATGACTGAATTGTGAATTAGTATTAAGGGGTGGGTTTTTTCAATCCTCCAGATTCCTTAGCTCCTTGCTTTGCCTGCTGTTATCTTCAGCTTCCTCACCAGTGCAATAGAGTCATTTGCAACACCTCCTCCTAAAGTTACTGCAGGGTGAGGTACCGTTTCTGGTATCTAGCACAGTGCTTGACAGGCAATAGGCTCTCGGCAAATGAAACCAGTGAGAAAACCCAAGGTCAGGGGCTTTTAAATGTTTTTTTTCCCTTCCTTGAAAAAGAGATTAAAATCATGTAGCATAATTTCCAGGTCTTCAGAGGTTGTTTCTCATTCATTGTGCAGACTTGTTTGATGGCTCCTTATTTTACAGATTCCATGCAGCATCTAATTCTGTTAGGGATCACCAGGATTTTAGACCCCAAATCTGTTTTTTTTCTTTCCTTCCATTTTTATCCTCATTAGATACAGATTCCAAAGAATGAAATGTTAATTAATGATTTTAATTATTTATGTTGAATCTATTAAATTCAATAACAATAGAAATTAGGTGGGTAAATAGATATGACTGTCTTTAAATTCCTCATGCTTTACATCATCTTTATCTATGTGACAAAACAGTGAGGGTACATAATGAAATGAGTAACGAGAGGAAAAATTGTCCTTTAGTTGTAAGCCCATGATGGTATAATGCCAAACTTATCTATGAGAAAAATCTTTTCATATTGTTTACAAGACCAATGAAATAAAAAATTCTGTTCCCCAATTTCTTTCTGGTTATTGAAGTGTTAAATGCTCCCAAGCCTTATGAAATGACCACTCCATGATAAAGAAGCCAGGAGTATATCAGAATAATTATGTTGTTGGTTTCAGTCCAGAAATATCTTATTCTTGCAATTTATTAGTGAGTTTATTGGGCTGCTAAATCAACAATTTATTAAACTGTTATTTCTTAGTTTTGCCAAAACATCAGGGTTATAGAGGAAAGTACCTAAGGCTACAAAATGTTGAACAAAAGATCATAAGCTGGAGTTCCTAGTTAAAGCAAAGCTAATTTGATTTAAAATGATCAAAGATTTAGTCTCACCCTTGGAATTAGCAAAATGGTGCACTTTAGAAAATTTTGTCTGGAATTGAAGTAAAAGGGTGGGGAATATGGAGAAATCTCTGCCACCGAAATAGCATAGGTAGATCCCTTTTTATAGTCCTGGCTTCAAAATGGTAAGCAGTTTCAGCATTATTTGCCTGGGAAACCATTAAGTCCTTAATTCTCATTTTAAACTGCTATTTACATTGTATGAAACTCATCGATGGTGCTGAGAACCCATCAGTAGAATCTGAACCAATAAAAATGATTTGCAATGTGACAGTACATTTCCTTATTTTGAATGACCATCTCTTTCTCTAATCAATTTCTATTTGTATTTTAAGACAGTGTTAATGCTTCCCCTGTGATATTTTTCATAGCTATTCTCACTTTCAGTAAATTCCTTTAGCGGTAGTGTTACTGGGCAAGGGCTCACTGCCTGACTTGCATAGAAGTCAATACTATAGCACCAGTGTTAGGTAAAAAGAAAAGGTTTTATTGCAAGGTAAATTGACAAGTAGGAGGCAAGGCTCAAATCTATTTCCTCAGTCTGGGGTCCAGGCATGTTTCATGGGGTTAAGGAGCAAGAAAATTTGAGTTGGCAGAGTGAGAATGGTCAGTGCATCAGATGTTCCTTATTGCATGACCTCTCACTTCAGAATGGGCCCCAGTAGATAAATTTCCAGCCTTTTGGTTCTGCTCATGAGGAACTTTGTTTCTGTAGTCCTCAGGGTGATCACCTTTTCTGCCGGGCATGATCAGTGGGTTTCCTGCAAATCAACATGCTAGAACAAAGAAGTGAGACCAGTTGAAACCACCTATATGACGTCAATCCCCCCTTTTGTTGTACATTTCTCAATCTTGAGGGACTAGGGAGACAATTATTCAAGCTTCTTCCTGCTGATGATAGGTGTAGACCAGGGTTAGAGAAATGGAATTGTTTTGCATTTAATTGTAAATATTCATGGTCCTAGGTTGTCAAACAGGATTGTTATTATGAAGGTAGCCATTATTTAATTTTACAGGGAAAAGGCTAGTGGATTTGCTCAGCAGGAAAAAAACTCTTGGAGTCTGACTTACAGGTAAGATGACTCAGTCCTCTAAGCAGAATACAAAAGATCATGAGTAAGTAGGTGAGGTAGGGAAACTTGTTCATTACTTATCTTGTAGTACTTTTTTTTTTATTTTTTGAAGAGTACCTTCAAAGCTGTCAAAGGTTCACAGGAGTATCCTGAAGTGGAAAAGTCCTCATATAGGTAGTGGAGCCATCTAGTGTTCAGACTGGCCCCTCAGCTTCTTACTGTCCATGGGAATTATTGCCTGATTGTAATACACAGGTCTAGAGGGGCCCTGATCAGCGACAGGTACAATCTTTACCCTAGTATGGTGGGTCCAGGGCTTCATTTCCTTTAGTTTAACTGAGGAGTAAGTGACCAAAAAGACTTCATAGGGCCCATTTCATTGAGGCTACAACTAGTTTTCAGGGTGATGACTTTTCCAAGTTTTAAGGAGTCGCCCAGTCTCCAGGAGTTACATGAAGTAGGGGAACATCTGTAGGAAACAATAAGCAACTAGGGGCAGATTTATGTAGAGCAGACAAAGTGACAACCAGAGATTGTACATATGTTATACTATGTAATACTTTTATAATATGCATAGGAGTCCAGTTGGAGCTTATTTCTAGGAGCAACCCTAACTTGACTCAGAGCAACTGGAAATGCCAGAGACCAGCTCCAGTCGAGTTTGGGGGTCCTTGAAAGAGGGATGAGGAAGCTGGCGAAAATTACAAACACAGACAGAGACCTCAATGCATCAGTATGCATGTTCTCTCTCTGCGGGCTGTCAGCTTGTTGCACAGTAGAGCATGAGACAATGCCTTTTATTTAGATTTTTCTCTGCAGGGGGTTTTGGGTACTATTTTTATTACATCAGCAAGCTTGAATTAATAATTTAAAAAGGACAGGGAAGCCAGTTTTTTTCCTTCGTTAGTACGCCTCAGGTGATTAGCTCGTGCTTCCTCCTTTTGGTATCAGGTTATCAGATCGGGACAATCTTTTCATTGTCCTGAAGTTAACCTGTGACCTTTTCTGGTTGGCAAGCTGTGGTTAATATCTACCCTATTAACAGGGTGGGACTATTGCAGTTGTAAAGTGATAGACAGTACTATCATACGACCTATGTCTATTGCTAAATGTAAGTACAAATTTGCTAAAAGGAAAAATGCAAACATTTAAATTCTAATGGGGGTGTAATGATTTTATGTTCTAATGGAATGAACCTACTGTTCATATGGAAAAAGAACAGTGGATATTTGAGCAGCATTATCATGCACATTTTGAGGTTATGCATTTGCTGTGGCCCTGTAATCTTGACCTAAATTTTAAAGTGTCCTTGTGCACAGCACCATCCCTCACAAAACCAGTTACACTCTCTTATTTTTCTAAGATCTAATTTTGCAGGTTTAATAATTTTACAGCATATATTTTTATCCCAACACCTGATTCTTAATGATTTACTTAAAACTGGACACCAGCAAGTAAAGGGAATTCTATGGTTTCATTCCCATATACTCAATTTATCCCAATCATATAATTTCCCATTAATACCAACCATTTTCTTTGCCATTAATATAATCTCCAGTAAATGATGTTTGCCAGCTTACATCATATTTTGGACATCCCCTATGGGGATACCAAATTTTTCCTTTCCCCATTTTGTATCCCACATATAACTTCGCGTGTTTAGGCTGCAGCTCATATTTAGTAATGAGCGGTGCTTTTGGAACATATGTTGGTGTGGTCAATTTATCAAAGGCGATAATTTTGAATTGTCCAATTTACTTGGATCCTCTGTGGGAATGTTTAGTTCAATGTCCGCATAATTATTTGTGTTATTTTTATAATCTTTTGGGAATTCAGAGAACTGCCACACTAACCAAAATATCGAAAGAGAGAGTAAAAGCAGTACCACAAAGCCGAGGCAGGCAGCCCTTCCGGTTGCAGCAAGTGCTTGTAGCTGTGGCCTTGCCGACAGCTCTCCCTCTGGTGGCGTTGCCAACTTGGAGAGGGCAGCCCAAGCTGACTCCTTTAGGATTCTGCCATGGCATGGACCACACCATGGAAAGACTTTAATCTCGTGTTAAATTAGTTTCTTGGCATATTTTAGAAATGGCCTTTTTTAGAGTATGATTCATCTTTTCAGTTTTTCCAGTTGATTGTAGTCTCTAAGAGACATGTAATTTCCCATGTGTTCCAAGAGCCCCCGACACCTCCTGAGTAACCTTGGCTATAAAGGCTCCTCTGTTTTCACTTGGTATTGAGAATGGCAGTCCAAATTGGGGAAAGATTTCCTTTAATAGGACCTTAGTCACTTCTGATGCCTTCTCTCTTTGACATGGAAAGGCCTCTACCCAGCCAGAAAAAGTATCAGTCCTGTGGCTCCCTTGGCAGGGTGCAACACTGGCAGCACTGAGGCTGCAGGTTCAGATCCTATATAGGGATGGCCGGTGCGCTCACAGACTGAGCATGGTGCAGACAACACTGTGCCAAGGGTTGTGATCCCCTTACCAGTCACAAAAACAAACAAACAAACAAACAAATGAATAAGCAGATAGATAGATAGATAAACCTTCTTCTCAGCATAAGTTCCATCAAGTTCAAGACACTTTTGGAAGTGATGATATCAGCCATTTATTCCATTCCTAAAGAACTGAGCATCCATTAACCATGTCAATGCAATCTTCTTTTTTTCTTTTTTTGCCTTTTTCGTGACTGGCTCTCAGCCAGTGAGTGCACCGGCCATTCCTATATAGGATCCGAACCCGCGGCGGGAGTGTCGCTTCGCTCCCAGCGCCACACTCTCCCGAGTGCGCCACGGGCTTGGCCCTCAATGCAATCTTTTGTACACTAATAAGAGAAAAAAAATGGGTGCCCTTTAAAGATTTTTTAAGATTAAGAAAATCAAAAAAAGTGTCAGAAGAAGCAGAGGACAGTAAGGTGGATGCCTAATGATTTCTCATGGAAACTCTCACAAAATTGCCCTTGTTTGATGAGAAAAATGAACAGGAGGAGGTTTGTCATAGTGGAGACGGATTCTCTGGTGAAGCTTTCTTGGTTGTTTTTCTGCTAAAGCTTTGGTTAACTTTCTCAAAACATTCCCATAATAAACAGATACTATCATTCTTTGGCCCTTCAGAATGTCAACAAGCAAAATGCCTTGAGCATCCCAAAAAACTGTTGTTATGACCTTTGCTCTTGATCAATCCACTTTTACTTTGACTGGGTCAACTCCACCTCTTGGTAGCCATGGCTTTGATCATCCTTTGTCTTCAGGATAGTACTGGTAAAGCTATGTTTCATCTCTTGTTACAAGTCTTCAAAGAAATGCTTCCGGATCCTGATCTCGCTTGTATAAAATTTCTATGAAAAGCTCTGATCTTGAGTGCAGCTGATCTGAGCACAACAATTTTGTTAGCCATTGAGCAGAAAGTTTGCTCAACTATAATTTTTCAGTCAGAATTCCATAAGCTGAACCAATTGAGATGTCTATGGTACTGTCTATTGGTTCTGCTGTTGATCATGGGTTCTCTTCAATTAGGGTAGGAACAAGATTCATTTTTTCCTTGCAAATGGATGTGAATGGTCTGCCACTGAGGGCTTCATCTTCAACATTGTCTTTCCCCTTCTTAAAATGAAGGGGAAACTGCTGATTTTGGGGGGGAATGCTCTCCATTCACCTTTAGCAAAGCATCAATGATTTCATCATTTTCTCACCCAGGCCTCACCATAAACTTGATGTTTGTTCTTGCTTTAATTTTAGCAGAATTCATATTACCCTGACAAGGGCTCTTTTGAAACTGACGTCTCATCTTTCTTAGTACCTGAAACTAGATCCTATTCAGACATGTTATAACATATCAGTATGAGTTTATTTTGGTGCAAAAAAATTTTGCAAACCATGCATAGCTTTCTCATAATATACATTTTCTATGAACTTTTTGAAGGCCCCTAGTATATGTCTTCCAACTTGTGGCAGGGACTGTCAACATGTACTTCCATAAGTTTCCTGAAAAAGGAAATATTCTGTGGGAGAACAAGAATAATTCTATGTACAGCATGGAATCTGTCACTTGTCTCAATTCCTGGTCCATCTCCTACATAATTCATCTCTAAATTCAATGTGGAACAGAGGTTTTCAAATTATAAACAAAACAAAGCAAACAGGGAGAACTACTGTACTGAAATCTCTGAAATATTCTGACAGACACAGAGGAATAAATGTTCCTAAGGCAAACTCCAGCACCTGGTGGGCATGTGATTACTCATCAGGGACTATGAGCACTTAGGAATTCCACGGAGCAGTAACAGTGGGATCCAGCAGAAAATTAGCCTGTTTGTGAGCACATGCTAATCATCTCCATAAGGATCCCAGACATTTTTTTTTTTTTTTTTTGACCGGTAAGGGGATCGCGACCCTCGGCATGGTGTGGTCTGCACCACGCTCAGCCAGTGAGTGCACTGGCCATCACTATACAGGATCCGAACCTGCAGCCTCGGTGCTACCAGCGCAGCACTCTCCCAAGTGAGCCACGGGGCCGGCCCAGGATCCCAGACATGTTTGACTAGAGAGGGGAAATAACTTTCTAGAAGAATGGAGATCAGACTCAGTGAAAGTTGCTTTATAATTAACAGTATGACTTTACATGTGCCACCACCTGTTAAAGCATAAATAAACTTGGATTTCAGTGTTGGTCTCTTAGGCAGATCTTTTAAATGACAGAAAAAGAATCAGAATAAGGGATACAAAACATTTTTCTGAAGTGTAGTCTTTTATGACTTTCAGTATGAAGTCAGTAAGAATTAGGTTGACTCAAAGATCTTATTATGGGAACTAACAATTAATTCTTCCAGATATACCAGAAATCACTCAAAGAGGATAATAATTCTTTCTTTGGATAATTACATTAAACATTAATAGTACTCAGATAATCATAATGGTGTGTGTGATAAACAGTGTGACTTTTTAAACTTTAATTTTTTTATTTTAATATTTATTTTAAATTGACTAGTAATAATTATATACTTTATGGGGTACAATGTAATATTTTGATATATGCATACATTGTGAAATAGTTATATGAAGCTAATTGACATATCCATCACCTCACCTATTTATTTCTTGTGTTAAGAACATTGTTTTTATTGAAACATAATTGATTATACATATTTGTGGGGTACAGAGTAGAATATCATTCCCTGTATACAATGTGTGATTATCAAATCAGGATAATTAGCATATTCATTATTACAAAACATAGTCATTCTCTATGTCCACTAAACAATGTCTCATTAACCCTCCTCCACTCCCCCTTTCCCACCTCTAGGGACCACAGTTCTGTTTTGTCTTTCAGCAAGTTCAACACATTACTGTGATTGTTGTTCATTTCTTTGTTTCTTATTTATTTAGTTATTTAGTTTTTAGCTCCCACTTATGAGTGAGGACATGTGGTACTTCTCTTTCAATGCCTGGCTTATTTCACTTAACATGATTTTCTCTAAGTTTTTCCATGTTACTGTGAATGGCAGAATTTCATTCTTTTTTATGGCAGAGTAATATTTCATTGTGTGTATATACCACATTTTCCTTATCCAGTCATCCTTTGATGGACATTTTGTTTGGTTCCAAGTCTTGGCTGTTGTAAACAGAGCTGTGATAAACATGAAAGTACAGGCTTCCCTTCAACAGGATGATTTCCATTCCTTTGGTTATATACTCAGTAGTGGGATTGCTGGATCATATGGTAGTTCTTTCTGTAGTTGTTTGAGAAACCTCCATAATGTTTTGCATAATGGCTGCACTAATTCACAGTCCCACCAACAGTGTATAAGAGTTCCCCTTTCTCCACATCCTCACCAGCATTTGTTATTCTCTGTCCTTTTGATAATAGTCATTCTAACTGGGGTGAGATGATATCTTATTAAAGTTTTGATTTGCATTTCTTTGATGATTAGTGATGTTGAGCATTTTTTTTCATATACCTGTTGGCCATTTCTATGTCTTCTTTGCAAAAAGTCTATTTGGCTTGTTTTCCCATTTTTTAAATAAGATTATTTGGGTTTTTTTTTTTTTGCTTCTAAATTGTTTGTGTTCTTTGTATATTCTGCACATTAATCTCTTGTTGGGTGCATAGTTTGCAAACATTTTCTCCCATTCTTCAGATTGCCTCTTCACTTTCTTGGTTGTTTCCTTTGCTGTGCAGAAACTTTTCAGTTTGATATAATGCCGTGTTTATTTTTGCTTTTGTTGCCTGTATTTTAGAAGTTTTTGCCCAATTCTATGCCCCAAAGTGTTTCACCTGTGTTTTCTTCCAGAAGTTTCATAGTTTCAGGTCTTATATTTAAGTCTGTAATCAATTTTGAATTGATTTTGGTATATGGTGAGAGATAGGAGTCTACTTTCTTTCTTCTGCATATGGATGTCCAATTTTCCCAGCACTATTTATTGAAGACACTGTACTTTTCCCAATACATGTTCTTGGAGTCTTTGTCAAAAATCAGTTGATTGTGGGCTGACCCCGTGGCGCACTCAGGAGAGTGCGGTGCTGGGAGCGCAGCAGCGCTCCCGCCGTGGGTTCCGATCCTATATAGGGATGGCCGGTGTGCTCACTGGCTGAGCGCGGTGCAGCCGGAAACGAAAAAAGACAAAAAAAAAAAAAAAAATCAGTTGATTGTAGGTATGTGCGGATTTACTTCCAAATTCTCTAATCTGTTCCATTGGTCTATGTGTCTGCTTTTGTGATAGTACCATGCTGTTTTGATTACTATACCTTTGTGGTGTAATTTGAAGACAGGAAGTGTGATGCCCCTCAATTTGTTCTTTTTTCTCCGCATTGCTTTGCCTATTTGGGGCCCCTTGTTGTTCCTTTAAATTTTTGAATCATTTCTATTTCATATTTTGAGTTTATTTTTTTACTGAGCAATGAGAGAATATAAATTCACATCATAGATATATGAGAGTGCCAAATTCATTGCATATGCACAATCACATTTTTTTAAATCTTTGGATATTTGCTATATAAAATATATAATTGTTTCATTAATTTCATGTAACACATAAATATTATTATTACAAATTAGTCAGAAAATAAACAATATGGGATATTTTGTAGGAAAACTAACCTGGAGTCATCTAAAGATTCCGTATCATGAGAAATATAGGATGGTGGGTGGTCTAATCTAGATAGGGAAGACTAAAAGGACATAATAATTAAAGTAGATGTATGAACTTTTACTGGACCCTACATTTAAAACGAAACTATGACTATGCTTTTTCAGATCACTGGAGATGGAAAATGAGCAGAATATTGTTGAATACAGTTGAATTAAAATTAATCTTTTCATATATGTCAGTGGTGTTGTGACTTATTAGGGGAATATCCTTGATATTGAGAGATGAATTCTCCAATATTCTTGTTCCTGAGATGCACATTCAAAAATATCATTATGAATGCATCCTGCATTCAAATGGTTTGATAAATAGAAATTGTGTATGTAGGGAGAAAATGAAGCAGTAAGTGAATGTAGGGGTTTTTGTTTTAATTATTTTCTGTTTTTGTGAGTTTAAAACCTTGGGATGTTTGTTTTAATTATTTTCTGTTTCTATGAGTTTGAAAAGTTTCTGGATAAATTATATGCATACATACATACATATATAATGATAATAGAAGTTACTACCTCATAGACTTGTCATGAGCACTAAAGTTCTTATTCATGTAAAGAGCTTAAAACTATGTTTGCTAAACTATTACTATTTAATGCTTGTTAGGTAATTTTGACACAGAGAATCTTGGGATGACAATACTGAGAATAATGTTTTCTTATGGTTCAAAATAATAACAATAATATTAATAAAGTTCAATCATCTATGCAATGACTAAAGCAATCCTACCATTTGGTTTCCCTACTTATGCTTGAATGTCTCTGATAAGAATAATAATACCTTTTAATTTTGCCATCTTTGGGAAAACCAATGCTTCATGCTATTTTAAGTCTGTTTGCTTTAATAAAATTTCTCTGGAGCATTGTTCAGAGATCCCAATTGATATTATCTTTATTTTTTTCTTTCTGCATCTTACAAATTAATTCATTGACTGTATTATTGCTCCGGGCATCTATATGTTCCACTCTTGCTTTTCCTACCTCTTACTACTCTAAAATGCTTCATAGCTTTCAGTACAGTGCTCATTTGTAGTATGAGAACAAAAAATATTTTAAAGAATGATCAAAATGGCATTTTAATAAAAGAGGAATATTCTAGACTATAGCAGAAGTTAATCTTTACGATTATGCCAATGAGAATAATCAATTGAGATAACTTACTACCTTCTAAGACAAGTGAACAGATATGATGTAGTGGGAGGGGCAGGGAGAGGGGTGGAAAGAGGAATGAGTAAAGGGACATGAAAATCAACTACAACTTATATCGAGAAATTGAAATAAAAATAGATCTATAAATGATAGAAAGAAAGAAAGATAGATAGATAGATAGATAGATAGATAGAGATTTTGCCTAATTGTGAAGGTAGAGTTTTCCTGAAACATATCAAATTTAAAATGAGAAAAATCATATTCCTTGAAAGATCTCTTTAATTGCACTATACAACCCTCAGTACAAGGAACTACTGGATTTTTCTATGCACATTAATTCCGGCATTCCTTGCCTACTTACTAAATGCAAAGATATTTTCTGTAATGAAAATTGACCCCAGAACAGGATTAATGTAGATGAGATTCCCTCAAACACAATACCAATCATAATCCCTTCAATTTAACTTTTTACTTTCATGGGATTTGCAGGAAAAGAAACTTCATTTTTCCTGAAGACAAATGTATTAATATTTAATAAAAACAAAGTCCAATGACAGTGTTAGTAAAAAATAAGAAATGTACATAAAGCCCCTCTATATTTGAATAAGATGACTGAATTGAACAGCATTAGCTCTTAGACATGAAATATGATGTGGGTAAGAGGAAGAAGTTTGGGCAAAAGAAAATGTTTGCTTATTGAGTTAAAATGTTGAATGAATCTATGTTATAAAAATAGACCACAGACTTATTATCAGAAAGATTGTCCTTTCAGATATTGTTGGAATGCAGATGTACATTAGCAATAGCCTAGGAAATCAGCAGCTGTGTTTACTATAAGTTACTTACCATAAGAAAAGTAAAGGCTTTGTTTATACAGTGGACGACAGTTATTATTATTATTATTTTTAACTATCTTTGCTCCTTTGTGCTTTCAATCTTCCAATATTCTATTTGGTTTTCCTGCATGTCTCCAAGTTGTGCCTGTGCAATCAGATTATTCCAAATTCTTGGTCATAGTACTTAATTCAGAGATTGGCATGCAAAAAGTTAGTGCACTGAGAGGTATTTCTCAGAGTTTTTAAATCAGGTTGTTGAATTAATCAGGATAAGTACGATATACTGCAATGACAAATAAACCCTTGTATCACAGTAGCTTCACAATTTAAAGATGTATTTATAGGTCAAGGAAAGCCCAATTTGTTTGGGTTACAATTCTCTTGCTTGTATCTTTTCCACAGAATACATATCCCCTCCAAGACTGCTGCACTTAGGGAGTAAGACAGCAAAAAGAAACAGAAAAGCAATGTTAAGAGGCAGGTCTGGTTTTTACTTAAAACTTTTTTTCTCACAACTCATTGACTGGAGCTCAATCATAGGCACCAAATGTGAGAATAAGCCTAGACAATGAGTCTTCTTATTTGTCCAGGAGGAAGAATGTGCTGGTAAAAATGTCTCCATCTTAGTGCTCTTTCTTCTTTTTTTTTATTCCACAAAACATTATTGAGCACGTGCTGTATGCCTTGCCCTGTGCTAGGCACTTTGTACAAATTATCTCATGAGTTCTTCACGATCACTGTATGAAGTAGTTAGTTTGTGTAGCTAAGGCTGCTTTAAAATATCACAATATTTTTCCTTATTTATTGTTTTATTTATGGAATATCATGATCTCTCCAAAATGCAAAATAACTTGAAGTCAGTATATCATTGCGAAAAGAGCCTTGGTCTTGAAGCAGGGAGACCCTGGGCATTAGGAAGAAGAACTAAGAGATGTAGATAAAAATGATGCTGAACCTAAGTGAAGATAAAAACCACTGAATTTAAGTCAAAAAGGAAAGAAGTGGGTCATTTATCAGAACTTTATTAGTCTCTAGTGTTACAGAATAACTAAAATTACATCTTTCATGGTCCTTGAAAGTCGCCTTGATAGAAGATCCAGGGGAAGATTGAAGAACTGTTTATCAATAATTTCTTGACTTGGGTGAGGGACTAGTAGGACACAAAGCTGAGAGGGATAGCTAATGTCAAAATTCAAATATGAGCAAAAAGAAATTTAGCCACCTTATCTAATGTTTCTGATTTTAACAAAAGATTAATTTGGCACACAAGTCAATGTGGCCATGAGGGACTAACTGTCACCAGAGTAATCATCTTGTCCTAAAAAGGTGAATATAAAAGACCCACCCAAAGTCAACATCAACTGAACAAACCATAAGGCAATTGTGTTCAAGCACCAGACAACAGGCAGAGCAAGACTGCAATCCCAGGGTGAGTGGGAACTGAGCAAGTGAGCCCAGACTCCGCCAGGGGACCAGCAGCTGGGGAACAGGGACAGAGCAGGGCAGGCCTGTGGAGAGGAGGCAGACATCATCGTGAGGGACTGCAAAGGCATTCATGGGAAGAACACAGAGGATCCGCAGTCTGCAGGGGCTTTCTCGCTCGTCCTTCGCTGACAAGCTGCACAGGTGCAGAGCGAGAATAAGACAATCTTGATGGACTAGCTGCACAGGGCCTGAGCACAGAGCACAAATTTGAGAGGTCGAGAAGTGCTGGAGATGAGGAACCGTCCAAAGAGAGCACTTTAACACCTAGGTGGGCCCTCGGCTGAGAAAGAAGGAAGGCCTTTCCTTAAGAGCAAGAAGCCTGACCTAAAATGGCTAAAGCGAAACTCAGAGGCAAGGCTGAAAGTCTCTGGGAGGACGGGGCATCTTCACAAGTGGAATTAATGACACAGCCAGTGTTGGCTCAGGCACCGCAATCAGAGGATAATCTGTTTTTACTCCCATGAAAACTGAAGTGAGGTTTATGTTTCTAAAAAAAAGGACAAATACTTCAACAAGCATGTAGCTACATTTAGATGGATGTAACTGAATCAATCAATAAATATTTTATTTGGACATTCCCTTACAAAAAGTTAAACCTCCAAAGACATTTTTATAATGGCTTAACAGTACCAAGACCTCTTCCTCCCAAATCTTGCAGGTTAATATTTCCATAAAATATGAGCCTTGAGTAACTGGTGATCAGTTATTTATACCCAACATGGAAAAAAAAAAATCATTGGTTAAAAGCAAATAGACAGAGGCATTGTCCAATTATATTACTGAAGCATCTAGAAGGAGACTTGCATGTGACCTCATAAATGCTCCCCTTCTTTTTTCCTAAGTATAGTTTGAACTGGATTTCTCCTTACAAGCAAGAGCCACCATCACTAATGTAGAACTTTCAGACTAGCAAGCCCAGTGCTTTTTAAAATTAACTCCATTAATCAATTAATCAGTCAATCAATACATCAGTTGGAATGAATTACTATCTATCATGTCCTTAACATTATAGTGACCCTGGCAAACTTCTACTCATCTGTCAAACTTTGTTCCAATGTCACTGCTCAATGAAATGTCTTCTTTGCATTCTGTACACAGCACCATCAATTCACATAATTCCCATGGGCAGCATGGCATGAAAGATAAACGCATAGGCACTGAAGCTAGAATTCATAGATCTAAATCCTGGCCTGCCAATTACCAGTGTTGTAGTGTTGAAGGTTGTGTATAATCTCTTTGTTCCCCACTTTAACACAACCACAAAATGGGGGTATTAAAAAGTTATCTTAATGGAAAAAGGACTTAATAAATAGAAAGGTGAAGAACAGTGGCAGACATCAGGCATGCTGGATAAATACTAGATATTTTATTGCTATTGTTTTTACTTTATTTTTATTAGACTGTAAACTTCTCAAGAACAAAGACTGTGATTACATACTGATATTTTTTTTCAGTGCCAAGAGCATGCTTAGTACATAGTAAGCACATTAAATATTAGTTGAATGTATTGAATTAGTAGTAATATTAGTAATAGTAGTAGTAGTAATTTTGACAATAACTAGCATTAATTAGCACATAACTACTGAGTGCCAAGAATGTTTCTAAGTGCTTTACACATATTAGTTCATCTGATGAATAAATAGAGGAAGTTGTTTATCAGTCAGGATAGTTAATACTTCCTATACTTATTATTATAAAATATACTACAAAATCTCAATGGTTTAAAAAATAAGAGTTGATTTCTCATTGGCACAGAATTTAACTTTTATGTTGCTGATTTGAAAGATCTGGGTAGAACTTCTGAAAGTACTGACTCAGTGCTCAAGGCTTTGATCTTGTTACTGCACATCCTTAACAGAAGCTTCTGAAGTTACCCGGAAAGGAAGAAAGAAAAGAATTATAAAGGGAATTTTATTTTATTGTTTAACTTGGACAAGGGCTAGAAATGTGTCTATTACTTTCATGCCAATTCTATTGGCCGAAACTTGACACATCATAATGCAAAATAATAGGCCTCCTCTGTGATCACAAGTAAAATTAAATTATCTGGCAAACAGGAAATTTAAAAAATCTATTACAAGTCAAAACAATTGAAAGCTAAAGACTGCTATCGTTGGCAAGCTCCACTAAACAAGAATTTGAATGTGGCCCTGCAAGACAAGGAAAAGTTGGATTGGTGAAAAAAAGGAGATGGCATTTAGGTAAGATGACTGGCACAGCTAAAGGTGTGGAGGGAAAACTGAGAAGAAAACCTTCCTATTAGGTGGCAAAAGGCGGAGAAGAACACAGACTCAGCACAAATAAACCCAGCAACAAACACAGCGTGTGGTCATTCCAACCATGTAGCAATGAACAAATGTATCTTTCTAGAGATCCCTCTCCACATAGAGCTTAGTTTCCTGCTAGCTGGAGATTGGGGTTGACTCCGCTGCACCTGGTTGTCAGATAAACAGATTCTTTAAGTCTGAATCCAGTCTGTTTTTATACTCTTGCATTCCACAAAGGGTGGTTTATTGATCTGGTTTAGGATGATGGTGCCGGGAACATTTTCTTACTGTTTCAATCTGTTGTCCTGTATTCTGGATCCTGATTGTTTTCACATAATTTAGTCCTGCCTCCTCACCTAGACTATACACTACGTGAAAATAGAGATGAATCATTTCAAAGTCCTGAGCACACTGCAGCCCTCACTGCAATTGTTCAAATAACATTTATTTATCTCTTGATTCACTGGATGTTTAGGTAGATATCTGGCATTGCAGGTTTTTGCTCTTCGTACACAGGCTTCTAAACAGGAGCAACATCATAACCCCACATTATGTCTGAACATTTTTTTCTATATTTTTCTCTTTTCTACTGGCCAGTAAAGGAACAAAATGCAAAGTTGTGACATTTCAAGTCATGGGCCTGTCCTGGTTCCTGTAATCCATTTTAGGAGGTAGGGGGTAGAGCTGACCATCAGTAAATGATCGATACTTCCCATCAACTCTGTTCGTACAACCCGCAGTACGCACATTCTGTTGAATATGTGGTCCTCCGACACATTATTCTTTCACTCTTCTGACACATTTGCAGGTTGCATGCCATGTTGGCTTGTGTGGGTGCCAAAGCTCAGTTTAAAATTCTAGTGCCTTCTCTCTTCCAAGGGCTAAGGCACTTGGAAGAGGTGTAAATGCTTCCTGAGAATGTATCTGTCAAGCGTGGAAATCAAATAAGCAAAGAAATTGAAATGACATATCACTTAAAACACAATTCAAGTCCAATTGGGGTGTGTCCAAGAAGCATCTTTTAAATATAAATTTGTAATCTATGTTAAATTTGTATCTTAAATTAAATGCTTATGCAAATGAATGGATTGTTTATGTGGGAAAATTGCTTACAGTGACTAAGTAAAACTAAGTTTCACTCTTAATCTGAAACATATTTTCTCTGTGGTTCAAAATAGGTTGGTTCATGGTCTTCTACTATTCAGAGAATTTCTTCTTTAGGTTTCTGGATAATTAAAAAGTAATAATAATAATAAAGTTTACATTTTCTCTGCTTATTCCACAAGGTGTTTTTTAGCTGAAGGCATCTAAATTGGGTTTAGGGGCCTGGTGGTGTGCTTTACCTTCACTAGCTAAAGCAGGGCAAAAACAGCTTTAAAGGAGGGGACAGAACAAGGTGGCTAAATAGGTAGCTTCATTGTTCCATGCAACAAGATTTGACTACCAGCATAAGTAGGTGAAACTGTTGAGAAGCCTGTAATTACAGGGGCTCTCGAGGGAGCCAAGAGATCTTACTGTACTAACTAACTCCATTGCATCGGAGTCAATGATCACAGAATTAGGCTAATGGAGAAGTCAGGCTTTGGATGAGGAGAAATGGCAGGAAAAGGGAAAAAAATTAAAATAAAAGACTTTTCAGGTCACAAGGAAAAGTACGTAGTAGGGAGTTGCCAAAGTTGGACTCTCAGTCTCATCTCCCTCTCCTCTCTGTTTTTCTCTTTCTTTCTCCCACCCCCTTCCCTACATGTATATGTTAATGTAAAAAAAAGCAGATGGTTATTATATTCAGGTTGTTTCTGAACACAGAATGCTTACACAAGCAAACCGAAATTTATTTAGTTTTTAATAAATTAATAAATTTATTTGTTTATTTCTAGTGTTTTGTTTTGTTTTTATTGGTTATGAATATTCGTGGGATACAAAGCAAATTGTCAGCACTCGTGCTTAAGATGTGACGGCCAGATACATACTGGCAACATGTCCATTACCACAAGTTGTGATTATACCTCATGTCCCCCACCCAATTAACCCCTCAATTATCCATGACCTCCCTTCCCATCCTCCTTTCCCCACTCCACTTTGTATCCCTAGGTATGTTTTCTCCTTCTGCAAATCCAATGCACCACTGCAGTGTTTCTTTCTTTCTTCTTTATCTCTTAGCTACCACTTAAGAGAGTACATATGGTATTTATCCCTCTGTGTTTTGCTTATTTCACTCAACATAAGTTTCTCCAAGCTCATCCATGTTGCTGCAAATGGGAGCATTTCATTCTTTTTTATGGCAGAGTAGTATTCCATGGTGTATATATAACACATTTTTCTTATTCAATCATCGACTGATGGACATTTATGTTGGTTCCATATCTTGACTATTGTGAACAGAGCTGTGAGAACATGGGAGTTCAGGTATCCCTTTGACATGATGATTTCTGTTCTTTGGGTATATACCCAGAAATGGGATTGCTGGGTCATATGGAGGATCTATCTATAGTTGTTTGAGAAACCTCCATACTGTTTTCCATAGTGGTTGTACTAATTTACAGTCCCACCAACAGTGTAGGAGTGCTCCCTTCTCTCCACACCCTCGCCATCTCTTATTATTCACCATTTTTTTGATTATAGCCAGTCTAGCTGGGGTGAGATGATATCTCAATTGTGGTTTTAATTTGCATTTCCCTGATAACTAGTGATGTTGAGCAATTTTTCATGTATCTATTGACCATTTGTATGTCTTCCTTTGAAAATTCAGTTCCTTTGCCCATTTCTTAATTGGGTTATTTGTTTTTTTACTGTGTAATTGCTTGAGTTCCTTGTATATTATGGATGTTAATCCCTTGCCAGATGCATAGTTAGCAAAAACTTTTTTCCCACTCTGTAGGTTGTCATTTCATTCTGTTGATTGTTTCCTTTGCTGTGCAGAAGCTTCTTAGTGTGCTATAGTCCTATGTAACTTAACAGGCACTCATTGTAACCGATTCATTTTGGGAAAAAAAAAAAAATTAAACTGAGTTTCAGCCAGTCACAAATGGCCATCTAGCCATTAGTTATATAAGTAGGGACTATCCACTAGGTCATACACAAATAAAGCAAAAGCCTAGCTATAGCCAATCAGTTACAGAAAGGAAATAAAGATTTCCTTTCTTTGCTTCAGTGTCCAGCCTGTAAAATGCCTTTGCGTGCTCACGCTGCTGGAGTCCAGCTCCTAAACCTCTTTTGATTTATGAATCATTTAATGTTCCATTAAACTCTGTTACATGTATTTTGTCTAAATTTTTTAAACATATATATGGATTTCCAGCATGTATGGCTTCCTTCAGTTCATGACCATTTCATGGTCCAATCGTTTGTGAACAGAGTAGCAGGGTTTTAGTTTCATTCAGTCAATACATGCAAAGAGAATAAGCCTTTGCCACCGAGTGAGGAAGAAACATGTCAGGACTGCTTTCCTGAGGCAGCACGTCCTCCAGTGATGTAAGTCAACTGTAGAAAACTCAAAAGTGAAGGCTGAGGATCCGTGATGAGGATGATGACAGATGGATAGATGAATAGATGGATAGAAAGACAGATAATGCTGCTGATAATGACGGTGATCAGTAACTCTCAGGTTTTACTTGCTCTTTTTCAGGCTGTGTTTTAAAGTAACGACATGGCTTAACTCATGTAACTTTCACAACACTATGAAATAAATACTATTTTCATCCCTTAATTTACAGAAAGGCAATTAATACAAAAAAAAAAGTTTAATTCGTCTTAGTTCATAGTTAGTAGGCATCCAGGGAGATATAGTATTATTAAAACTAAAACCAAAATAAAAAACAAACATAACAACAAACACTCTCAATTTGTTATAGCCAAGCTCCAGGGAAACAGCATCCACAAGCCTTGTTAATTTCTGTAGTGTTTTCCCCCAAGTAACACTGAACTTCTCAGTGAATCTTTTTTAGAAGACAGTATTTCAAACTCATATCTAGCAGAGGGATGGAGTTCTCAGGAATCTTGTTGCCTACAGCTATGATGCTGGAATTGTAGTGCTTCTCAGTTCCTCTTTGTGTTATTTACTATTCAACACAGAAATTAATTTCAAAGTTAAGGATGTTGAGAGTTGGATTCTGTTCTCTTATAAATGTGCCATCTAAGTCCCAGTAATCATGAGTAGATGGCTTAGACCCTCTGCTCCACTACCTCATTCCATTTATTACTTATTCATTTGCTGACCCTGCAGTGAAGACTGCATGCAGGCTTTCAGAAAAGCCACCCATTTTGTAGCTTATATCTGGTCCCCCACTCCTCTGAGTCCACCAGAGACAGAGAAGCAGCTCTCCTCAGGTTACTGATTCCTCCAAAGAGAAATTTAAAAAAAAACAAAAAATGTAAATTACTATTTCAACATATCTCCTTTCCTCCTATTTTATTGTTCCTGGAGGTTGGCATGTTTGAGAGTAGGCTTTATCTCAGAACTATAAATACAACACCTTGACACGAAAATAAAGTATATGTCAATGTGAGATCTGGCAAGAATAATGCCATTCAATAAATCTGTTGAGAAGAATTAAATTTTTCTCTATATATTGTCATTAGCCTTTAGGTTTGATTGAAAAATGAGTCGTTCTCACTGGCACTAGAAGAAGCAGATCTCAAGTATTCATATGTCAATAAATAGCTAATACCAGGCATTGTGTATATCATTAAATAATCCTAACAGTTATTCTTCCTTAATAGGACTAAAGTGCTTTGTGTACTGCTTCCACGTAAATCACTGCACTTGATGGTTTCCTGTTTTACTCCAAAAAGCAGAAGCTGTGAATAATGTAAGCTGTTAGCTGTCACACTACTCAGATCATTAATAGGAGAAATATTTATAGAACCCTAAGCAAACCTACTATGACAGAAAAAGGATAAAGAGAAGACAGCAAAGGCACAGATAGAAATATTAGTGGAAAAAATAGCAAGTGATAGGCTATGTAAAGTATAATAATATACAAACCGATTTTTATCAGCATTCCTCTAAAGAACTAATGTGTTGAGACTTAGAAGTTTACTTATACTTGGTTGAATGGTTTGGTGGGGAAATATGTCCTGGATTACAGTACTATCAATTGTAGTTCAGTTGCTTGGCTGATGTACAAAATTCTGTTTATCCCAGAATAAGAACAACATATATAGTTATGTATTAATAGTTATTTGAAATTATATTCACAATTATATTGCCATTCATTACAAATTAAAGAAATATCAGTAGCTTTAAGAAGATTTAGGTGAAGAGCCAATATCATAGATTCATATTCATTTGGAATCCAGCCTTTTCATATTTTACTTTTCTCCCATTTGTATCTCATATCTTGCATTTTCAATATGCTGCACGATTCACTACTGCTTCTGGAATGATGAAAATCATGTCTGCGTTCTAGACAGCATAAAGGAGGAGGACAAAAGGTGCTGCTTAGATGTTTTTAAGAAGGTTTTCTGGAATTTGCATTAAAAAACTTCTATTTACATTTTATTAGTCAAAACACCTAGCTTAAAGGAAGCTGAGAAATATAGTAGTTAAAGAGGCACATTGTCATATTTAATAAGATTACTATTAAAATCTCCACTTCTAGCAATGGCTTAATTCACTGTGACTAATGTGCCCTCTCACAACAATTAAATAATTTGAAGGAAAATTATAAATTATAAATAGATTACATATATACTACATGTATATACAGAGAGAGATACAGACACAATATTTTAATATATTGAAGACCTGCTAAATGATGAGTTCTGGGGTAAAGATCTACAGGAAGAGAAAGTATAATGATGTTAATCAGGGATTTGGGACTGCTGAGTTCCATTTCCTAAGTCAGTGGCTAAAAAGCTGAAAAAACTTGACATGTTCCTGGGGATGGTGGGGCACCAAAAAAAATAAAAGTCCTGATAAATACCTAAGATTTTTGGTTGTGACCACAGTAAAGATACACCCAAGAAGAAGGTTGTAGAAGAAATAGACAGGTCCTTACATTAAATAGAGCCCAACTTTAAATCATCTCAATCCCTGGTTAGATTAATATGATCTGGAAGTTCTAGTGCTTCTAGTCTAGCTGCTCAGCACAAGAAAATTCTGTGTGGAAGTAGATAGTTCTATTAAATGCCTTATATTATCTCTATAATTTTAATACTTAATGCTTGGATATCAATAAATAAAATAAGTAGTCATAAGAGAAGACAAAACATGAAGGAAAGTAGATGAAAAAAGTAACAGATAAAAGAGGCAGATCCACTGGGACTCCAAATAATGGAGTCATTAAACTATTAATTTAAAAAAGAAAAAAGAAGCCCAACTTGAATGTGTTTATGGAATTAACCAAAGCATTGGAAATTTCAGTTGACAACTAAAACCTGTAAGCAAAAATCAAATGGAAATGATATAACTGGAAATAAAATTATGAAAATCAAAATTGGTAGATTTACCAACATATTAGACACAGACAAAAAGAAAACTATTGTCCTGGAAGATAAAAAAGGAGAAAAAAATACAGGTCAATGTATATTGTATTAGTCCATTTTTATTGCTTATAATGAAATACCTGGATCTTGATAATATGTAAAGAAACAATATTTATTGCTTACAGTTTCAGAGGCTGGAAAGTCCAAAGTCAAAGGAACACATCTGGTGAGGATCTTCTTGATGCAGGGTGTCACACTGTGAGAAAGTCAGGAGCAAGAAAGAGAGACAGTTCCTCACGTGCTCTCCCTTTAAAGCCTTCAGAACCATGCCCAAGACCAACATTAAAACATCAGCTTTATCACCTCTTCAAGGCCCCATCTTTCAATTATCATGAGGATTTCCCACCCTCAACAGTTGCAGTGGAGATTAAGCTTCCATGAGTTTGGGGGTAACATTTAATCCACTGTAAATACAAAGACAAAATTGTGGAAATCTCAAAAAGAAAAAAAAAAGGAGTTTACGAGGGCATATATGGAATAAAGGAATATATTGCAAAGTTCTAGCATTCATGGGATTGTGGAATTGAAATCCAAAAAGGTGAGGAAAGAGAAAATTGGGCAGAGATAGTGGCAGTGTATTTTCCCCAGACTGATGTAAGTTATCAAGGCTCATATTTAGAGATAACAATTTACTGAAGCAGGGAAAATGACAAGAAAATCCACACAAGAACACCATGATAAAACCCCAAAACAAAGAGAAAAATTCTCCCACATAGGAATATAAAGGCCTATATTATCTTTGAAGGAGCCACAAGGAGAGTTATAGCTAACTTCTTAACAGAAAGACTAGAGGATAGAAAAGAGATGAACAATGTGTTTAATACATTAAAGCATGCAAATGTCAATCTTAAATAATCCCTCCAGGAAAAAATTAAAAGAAAAAATATGTATTCTTCAAAAAGTTAGCCAATGATGTTAAAACAGACAGACATTTTATTAGCAGCAAATTTGTACAAAATAACTGCAAAAACACTGAAAAACATCAAAAAATCACCACATAAGTATATTTCCAGCTGGATGAAAAAGAGCCTAGGTATTAGGTGCAATATGCATGAAGAAAAGGATAGTAAGAGGAAAGATATGAGAAAACTGAATAAACATTGATGGTAAACACAAGAATTTTAATATAAATGTATGGATAATCATATTAATTAACAATTTTCTAAATATTCTACATAAAAGAAAAAGAAAAAAATACTTTATTAGTTTCCTAAGAATGCCATAAGAAATAACCACACACTTCTTGGCTTAAAACAGCAAAAATTTATTTTCTCACAGTTATGGAAGCCCAAAGCTCAGAATCAAGTTTTCAGCAGGACTACACTTCCTCCAAGTATTCTAGGGGGAGTAAAGGGGGTTAGTTTTGGATATATCTTTTGGGGAACCATTATTTAACCCACAGTTGCGTGTCAAATTTGAGGAAAATAACTCACCTATATGGTGCTTACAATAGACCCACCTTAAATATAAAGTTGAAAAAAAAAGAATTGAAAAAAATATACTATGCAAAATATACAAATTCTAACAAAAAGGAGGTTGTTGCATCAAATTTACATCACAGAATGCAGATTTTAAGATAAGAATTATTATTAAAGATAAAGGGTGATAATTTTATAATGATCAAAGATTTAGTTTGTCAGGAAATGTAAAATGTAAGCAATAATTCTAAATGTATTTGTACCTAATCACATAGCCTCAAAATATTTAAAGCAAAACTATATAGAAATAAATAGCAAAATAGGTATATCTATGATTCTGGTACAAGAAATTAATATGGCTCTCTCAGTATATGATAAGTAAACAATCAAAAAAAGATCAATAAAATATAGAAAATTTTTAAAAAATCAACAAAGGTTGATACACCTGGACAAATTTGACAAGCACTGAACCCAAGAATTTCAGAATACAAATTGTTGTCAAGAGGACTTGAAATTTTTAACAAAATGGACATGTGTCAAGCCATAACTCAACTCTTGAAAAATGTCACATAATTGAAAGGCTAAAGGATATGTTCTCTATTTTGAAATTAAGATGAAATGAACTAACAAATTGCCAAAAGATTGGAAATTCAGCAGTATATGTCTAAATAATTGATAGGTTACTGAAGATATCAGAGTGAAATTAAAAACAACTTTTAATATAATGGCAATAAATATTATCATTGCAACAAAAATTCAACATTCAGTAGTTAAAAATGGAGATAAATCTGAGAATAGAGGAAATTCTTAAACATGTACAGTAGAAAGTTTGTAAGCTTGTGAAGTCATTTATTGAATACATATGTTAAGTGAAATAAGCCAACTACAGAAACATTGTATGATCTCACTTACATGTGGAATCTAAAAAAGCCAAATTCACAGAAGCAAGGTACAATGGTGGTTACTAGAGGCAGGGAATGGGGGATTTGGGGGGTGGGGGAGATGTTGGCCAAAGGATACAAAATTTCTCTTAGGAGGGGTGAGTTCCAAGAGATCTATTTTATATTATGGTAGCTATAATTAATAACAAGCTGTTGTGTATTTGAAAATTGCAAAGAGAATTGATTTTAAGTGTTTTCACCACAAAAAGAAATAAGGATGTGAGGTAATACATATGCCAATTAGTTTGATTTAGCCATTTCATAATGTATACATATATTACATCACATTATGCACCATAAACATATACAATTTGCATTTATCAGTTAGAATATAGAATAAATTTTAAAAGAATAAAAAATTTTTAAAAATGCATCTCAACTTTTCAAAAAAGAATCCATCCAAAAAATCTTAGAACGTGATACCAAACTAATATCCCCAAAAGAGTAGAAGGAAGAACATAACAATGATAAAAGTAGAAATTGGCAAATAAATCAAGTGTATATTCAGGAAAATCAACAAATCCTAAATACAGTTTCTTAAAAAGACTAACAATATAAATTAATTCATAGCAAGGCTGAGAGGCAGACAGGGAGAAGCTATGAGAGAGGCCTCTAGCAAGCCAGGTCATGGGCAGCAGGGTTGGGATTAGCTCCCTTTCGCCAGTTTCTGGAGTTTTCCTTCCACACTGAGTTAATTGTCTGCATCCACAAATAGCTGTCTTTTGCTTACTGTAGATACATTTCTAAAGGTCAGACTGATTTATGAATTTTGGCTACATTGTCAATTTTTAATATTTAGATAGAAACACAAAAGAATCCAATGCAAAGGAAATCTGAGCGAAAATGATGCTTCTATCAGATTTCCCAAATCTGAATGTCTTCTTCAGGAGCAAAATCTGCTCCTGGTGCAGGAACTTGGGGCAATTCTAGCTAGAGGAAAAAGAAAATAAAGTTTATAAGAGATTTATAACACCGGATATTCTAGATCCAGAATCAGAGTGACAAATGGGCATAAAGAGAAGTTGTTGGGAGAGTTATTGCTGGGAATCCTGCTGGTCACATTTTCAGGTCAAAACTATTAAACTGTTGACATAAATTCAAAGCTCACACTCTGTTTCTCAGAACTTTCCTAAAGGCCAAAGAAGTCCTAGCTATATCATGAGGACCATGGACAGGATGGGATGAAATTGTGGTTTTGTTCTAAATGTAGGGGAAGTCATTGGACGAGATTTTATTTAAAAGATCAGTCTGGCTGTTGTGGGAAGAATGAACTGAGTGACCATGTGTGGAAACAGAGAGACCAGTCAGGTGGCTGCAACAGTGGCCAGTGAGAACATCCAGCCAGCTCCTGGGGAAAATATTGAGTAGAATTAGTGCGTATAAGTGAATCTGACCTCACAGCTAAATCGGACATGGGTTTACTCCCCCAGGCTGCATTAATTATCATTCCCTCTTCTAATTAGTTTGGAGCAATTATTTTCTTTGTGAAAACAATTTATGGGTGAAAACTCTTGTTTTTTCTTAAGAGGAGAGGAAGCTGAACATCAAAAGTTCTTATATTTATGGCCAAAGTAATATGAAAGACAGTGACAATCTTTCAGCTATAAAAATAATTACCTGAAATCAAAAGCATGAAAATGCAGGCCGGCTTTAGAAATGTGTTTTAGGTCATGTAAATCATGTTAAAAGTTGCATTTAAATATGAGTTTTTTCCCCTTGGGAAGGCTACATGCAATTTTAGCTGCAGAAATTTACTTTCTCTTGAGCTCCAGGCAACCATCCCTGCAAACTGTAATCTGTTCTTCTATATTACATGTAAGAATTGCTGCTGCGGTCAATGTCTTAGTGATATAAATCGTCTCCTGTGCCTGATATGTGTTTTCTTTTAGGAATATTAGACTGAAATAGTCTAATAAAAGATATTATGGAACTAATTCTGAACCTCCTTTCTGATTGCTAGAAAATTGGTAACTCTCATCCATCAAAAATAATTTTCTAACATAATTTTTTCTCCAACCCTGCTGTAGGGTTTTTAAGACTATTTGAAGAATCACCTTTGCTGCAGAATTCATCATGGGATGTAAAATGACAAAGTTTTAACATTTTTTTGTCTGGTGTTCTTGGTCATTCTTTATTGTAAGCCACTGGGTTATATTTTATTTGTGAAGTAAACTCTAAAGCAACTTTGAACAACTAAGCACCATTTGGTTTTAGGTTCAAGAAAGGCTTTTGTCATAATCTTATTTCACAAGCTTCTGATGTTTCCATCTGCAAGGCTAGGTACAGTAATTTGTGATGCTTTCATCTAATTATTAATAAATACTGAACAGCATCTATGCGTCAGGCACTGCATTAGGTCCTCGGCATACAATAGCTTTCAAAACTGATGGGATTCTTGTTCAAAAGTAGCCTTCAGTCTAGTGTGAGCAAATGGCCATTCACCCAAACTCCCTTACTCTGCTGGCTCCTGATAAGATGTAGAGGAAATTCCAGGCTTTATATTTAAGCATTTTTATTTTATTTTGAAGATGAAAATCTGATGATTTCTCTGTGGCTTGAGACTTGCATATGTATTGCCCAGTCTTTAGTGTTTTCTATAAATATGGCCCATGGATTCTGATTTTTGAGTCCTTATTCTGTGTCAGGCACTTTAGTGTGTATGTGCATACACACATGTATGTGTTCCTGTACTCTTTGTGCCTTTGCAGTATTCCCTCAAAGCAGATTAGTATGACCAATTTACAAACGAGGGTACTGAGACTGAGAAAATAACCTGCCCCTAGCCAAACAACTGGCAAGTGGAAGAGCTAGGAATCAGGCTCAGGATTGTCTGCTTCAGTGCCCTGCACCCTTCCTCTTCCCCGAGCCCTGCAACACCACATCAACACCTGTGTGACTTCTGTCACCTCTCCCCCAGGGTGATGGAGATGCAAAGGATTACTCAAAGTCCATTTCTTCTGAGCAGTGAGAAGCCCCAAAGGGGTTAATTTCCCACGAATCCTCAAGAGAGAGGCATTCCTTGGAAAATTAACACTGAACTGGGGTCTTTTCTCATTATTTATTCTCCAGGCCAGAAAGTTACAGAAAAGGAACATAGGTGGTTACAAAAGAACAGTAAGATAATTGTCATGGCAACAATCATTAGGTCTAGCTGCATCGAGGACATCTGCCCATGAAGCCAGCAATTTTGCTGTGTTACAATTCTTTATCTACAACAGAGACTTTAGCCTGAGGAAAGTTTTTGTCTTTCAGAAGCTTAACATTTCTATGTGCAATTTTTTAAAATTAGTCTGTACCTGAAACTACAGGGCCTAGCTTCCAAGGCCCTGTAAAATACATTTGCTTTATAAATGTTAGTATCCTCCACAACTTCTGCCTCTTTTAGCCCCCTTTCAGTTACCTGAGTAGAATAGGGCAGCTCTTACCAGTTTTACATCTTCAGACCAAAAAATATCAGTGCCTCAAATTGTTGGTTCCTCAAATTAGTTTTCGGTTGTCTCTTTCTTTCTAATGGAAAAAAAGGCTACACACACACACACACATATATACTTTATATATTATATATATATTTAAAACGAGAAATTAGATTAAGGCCAGATATTCAGTTTAGATTGTATATGTTGACATTTTTGCATATACATAATGTTTCAAACTACACAACTAAAATAAATAAGCCTCCAAATTGAGAATCTAGACACTGTTTTACGGACTGAATTTTGTGCCCTCAAAATTCCTATGTTGAATCCCTAACTTCCCACATGACTGTATTTGAAGACAGAAAGTTAAATGACATCACAAAGATTAATCACAAATCCAATAGGACTGGTGTCCTTGCAAGAATAGGAAGAGACACCAGGGAAGTGCACACACCACACAGAGAAAAGACCTTGTGAGGACAAAGTGAGAAGGTGGAATCTGTAAATCCAGGAGAGATGCCTCAGGAGAAACCAGACTCACCGACACCTTTGATCTTGGACTTCCAGCCTCCAAAACTGTGAGAAGAAAGGAAAGAAGAGAGGAAGGAAGGAAAGAACTGTCAACTGGAAAGGTCTTGGGGAGAAAGAATAAAACATTTTTTAAAAGTACAAAAGGGAGAAAATAAGTGGGCAAGATAAGGAAGATAAAGTCTTGAAAGGCAGCCCAGTAGCCTCACAGTAACTAGTGTAGTAGAATTCCCTTACTCTCAGTAGTAACTGATGTTCTATTGTATTCGTCATTCAGAGTCAAGGTTCTTCCCTCCGCTGAAGCGCTCTACATGGGGTGGGGTTCAGAACCACCCTTTCCCCGCCCAATGCAACTGCCAAGAGATTGTCATATCCTAGATATCTGCCTTCTGCTTCCTTTTCTGACTATGCGAGTGAACCCATGTCTGACTCCCAACGGTGGTAATAACACACTTTCTTCTCTGTGTTGAGAAAAGAGGACTTGTGGGGCTTTTCACCCAGTTGCCCTGTCTGGTGCACTGGTAAACACTCTGTCACACAGAGGAGTCATCTTGCTTGCATTTGGACAGTCATCAGCAGAATTTTCTGCCAGTCTTTGTGAGGTCCTGGGATGCTTTTCTGATTTTTCTGGTGTCCAGGAGACATTGTGGAACCAATAGTTGAACATTTAAATGCTTATCCAGTGGGGTGAGTGGTGGGAAGATTTAACGTCTCCTGGCTCACCATAAATATGTTTTAGTATCCATGGCCTGCCTCACAGGTCAGTCCTCATCTACTGGTCATTTGTAGACCTTACATTATCCACTGACAATATTCCTGGTACGTTGCACCATACACCCCAACAAATTAATTTTGTACACAAAGTAGTGAGTGATAAAACACTGGTGGTCAAATCTATAGGGAACTCACAATCTTCACCTCCCTAAGCCTCAGTATCTTCATTTGTAAAACTGGAATAACAGTAGCTGTCTCTTAGGGTGGTTGTGAAGATTAGATGAGTCAATGTGCTAAAGTATTTAGAACAGTACCTGGTACATGTAAGTTACCAAATAAATAGCAGCTAATGATATTGCAATTATTCAAAATGAGCATTCAGGTTATGGCTTCTTAAAAGAATGATAATATTAACATGGTGCTCTTCAACTAAGGGACAGTGCATAACCACTTCCATTATTACTAGGGTGGTATTTCCAGGATGACTGACTTCTGTTCTGAACCAGAATGTCTAGTCTCCTTCCCAGTCTACCAGGCAACATCAACTTGTATCCTAGTGAGGAAAGATCCTGCTTCTTCTCCCCCACTCCCCTTATCTCTGTAACTAAGGACCAGAACCTCAATGTGGAGCAATTCTCTTTTATTTTGCAATTTCAAGTGGATGTTGTCTCCCCAGCACATTCTCTCCTCGAATGCGCTGTCTACAAGAACATGTCATTACCTGTCCCAGAGAATGCTGTAGATATAAATAAACATCCAGGGGAGATGTTTTGAGTACACAAAATGAATCCTCAGGAAGAATTTCTTTCCTTCTTGCAGAGAACTCTCTCCTTACTTCCCCTCTCTGGGGACTTTTAGTGAATAATGTGTGAGAGTTAAGGAGTAATTGAGAATAATGGTCGTGTCAACCTTAGGACAAGTGATAAATCTTAGTTTGTTTATGACTTAGAAGTTTTATTAATGCTTGATTAAAATAATGCTTCTGAGTTGTAACTTGAATATGCTAGAGTAGTTTTTTAGCTTCACAAATGGAGAAAGAAGTTTGCAAAATATATTCATAGATTTCTTTTCAGGAGGTGCAAAGTAAACTTTGATAAGAAGCAGCCAAACCACAGATTATTCCAGAGCACGTGTAATTTTAAGGATTTTCTATTCTATTTCATTTATTTTTAAATAATCATATGTCCTGGCTGCCTATTATCTGCAGTGATAAAACAATCTCCACTCTTGGGGAAGTTGAGTGACAGTACAAACACAAATAATTATACATAATGTGATCAGTACAAAAACAACACTTTATGCAACGTGTTATAGTTACACAAAAGCTGTGATGCTTAAATCACACCTTTTGAAAAAGGAAATCATATGACCTCAGTCCTAGAGATATTGATTTAATTATCTTGTTGAAGGACCCAGCCTAAGTATTTGTTTTTAAAGTTCCACTGATATCTGTATGCAGCCATGAATGCGAACCACCGTACCAACAGGTAACTTCTGAGATTCCTATTTTTTTGGCAGTAGCATCTTTATGATCTTTCCCAGGGAAAGAAGGCAAGGGAAAATGTTTATGTTCAGGGTTCAGGATCTCATCATGAGAGAACATAGGACACAGCATCTTCTGCACCCTGTGTGTAAATAGAGCTGCTCATTTGGCAGAGGGCTGGGAGGTGGGGAACTAATAAGAGCCAGATATATTCAGAGACTAAGCCTTCATTTCACTGAACCTCAGTTCCTCACTCTGAGATGAGAGAACTGAAAGTAGGTAACCCTCAGTTAACAAGTACAGAAAATGCTGGACAAAAATAGGTTAGGACAGCAATTGTCAAACTTCGGTGGGTATGAGAATCACCTGGAGAACTTGTTATAAAGCATATTCCTAGGCCCCATCCCCAGGGATTTTTTTTTAGTATGAATGGTGTGGGGTATAGAAATATATAATTTTAGTAATCTATTTAGATGATTTTTCTGGAAGGGACCTGAAGGACATACTTTGTAAACACTGCACTGGGGCAGGAGGAATCTCAGAGAGCTTTCTGTACATTAGACTTTTTATAAAGATAAGAGGAAATGGACATGGACAGAAGAGGAGAAGGTTCAGGCATAACAGAAAAGAGATTTCATGGGCCAAAGTATATTTTGTTTTAAAAACAGTGCTTTAGTGCTGGAAAGCACATCCAAGGTGTTTTGATCTAATTAAATGAAGCAACATCAGTTATGCTATCACAAATGAACAGCCATACAGCCTTGGCTGAATTCTCTCACGGGATTCCCTACATCCATGTCCGTTTCTGGAGGGCTCTGCTGTCCATTTAGCTGACCACATGCACCAGCCTACACCTTCTACCTTTTGGATTTTAGCAACATTGGACAAGGCAGCTTGTTTCTCCTCATGAAGCTCAATGACTGTCTTGTCAGCTTCACTCCTGTCAGTCTTCTTTTCTCCCTGGAGAGGACACTTCCTCCAATTAATCTTTTTTTTCAGTACTTTCCCCATCCTGCTCTCAGTACTTGGAAATCTGTAAGTCACAGAATGGGACTTTCCAATGCTCCATGGAAAGCAGTATTAATGATGTTTTATATCCACATCTGCTCTCCCCTTCCCCAAGTGCAATGAGAATGTTTCTTTCTGAAATCACTTTTTATTGCTTTTTTCAATGGATTTACAGAAGACTAGCAAATAAGCTTAACTTGGAACTTGAAAAAATTGGTGGTTTTCTTTGGGTTCCTTCAAATCACTGACCCGCTTGTCAAGGAGTAAACTTATTACAGCAGAAAATAAATTGAATGCCCCAGAATCAACCAATTCTAACCTGTCTAAAATCTTTCTCAGAATGTGTGTTCAAGTGTACCTGAATTAGGTGTGTCAGGACTCTTTAGCTTCTTAGAGATAGAGCTGGTACATCGCAAAGTTTGTTTGCAGATAGCAGGACTTTACCTTAATTCCACACCCAAAACCGTGTGTCCAGATGGTCATATTGTCATTCTATGGAGTTGGTTCATCACCAGAGGTGGTAAACGATCATTTTATAGAAGATGTTGTCTGCTGGATTGGCAAAACAGAAACCATATGCCCATTTGTGAATCTTTGATTTGCAAAGTTGCTGTTTTTTTTTTTTTTTTTTTTGTGCCCTCCCTCTGTTCTTCCTTTAAAATTAGCCTGACTATTGCATATTTGATTTTTCACAAGAATTTTAGAATCAGCTTGCCAAATCTGGTAGGAAATTTGCTGTTGATTACATTTAATATATAAAGTTGAGTCAAGTTGCTGTTCTAACACCAAATGTGGCAGAATTTTTATATATCATATACAAACAAGGCCGAAGACCCTTTACTTTAAAAGGCCAGTGAATATGGTGGGGATGGGAGGGGAAGAAAGAATGTCTGTTTCTACTCCAAGTCTGCATAGTGATAAAAAGTGCTATAGAGAAAAGAAATCTGAGAACGTGGATTAAATGTTCTTAAAATATTCTAAGGGAAAACAAAGCATCTTGTTTTCTGTGGAAATATTTATGTTGTCCAGTTAACTAAGGTGGCTGGCAGTGGAATGGGAGATGAGTTATGGATAGACAATCAGTAAACTGAAAGACGTGAATAACTTCTTTTTATACTGTGCATTCTCCCATAGAAGTAGAACTTGCTTGGTAAGACTCGGTCAAGTGTATATTCCTGCACAGTACCTATAATCATGATTAATGCACTGATCATTCACTCCTCTGTAGACTATTTGCATCATGAATTATCTCTCTGTGGCTCCCAAACCTTCCATAATGAACTTCCAAGGCCCTTTCCTCTAGAGTCGTGCTATACCGGGTAGCTCAAGGCTTCACATCCTCAGCTGTGTTAGCCGTGTGCTGTGCCCTGAACAGGGAGGCTCCTGTGTACCTCAGGCCACATAGTTCTTGCTGGCTCTTCACCGGGCACATTACTTCTTCTGACCTCCTTCCATTGAAAATCTAATTACTTTTCAGCATCAGCCACAATGATACTATGTCCATGAAGGCTTTCTTGATTTTTAAATGATTGCTATAATTTATAAGGCTTCTATTAGGTAACAGGAATCATGCTAAGAGAAAATAAATTATTTATCTAATTCTCATATCCATCCCATAATGTTAAGTGTTATTTTTTTCCTATTTTAGGACTGGAACCAGAAACTTAGAGAAGTTTTTTATTTATTTTCCTCTTAGTGTCTCAAAGCTTATAAGTGGATGACTTGGACTTCGGACCCAGGTCTGCAGATACCAGAATCAAAACTCATCATTACTATCCTCTGTCACCTTTTATTATTACTCTTACCCTCTCCAAAAGTACTTGCACCTCTATTTAGTACTTATTTCAACTTTCAATATAGTTGATTGTTTGCGTTCTATGTTCATTGCTCTGCTCCAGGCAGTTCTTTCTCACCTCCCCATCTTCCCTCTCTATTGAAGAGAGAGCCATACCCAGTAAATATTTATTGAACTAAAAATGAATAAACAATGGCTGAGACTTTTGCTTCTGGTTTTGATGTAGTAGCTTGTATCAAAGTAGTAACTCACAGTCAAAGAAATACGAAAGTCACTTAGCCAAAAGTCAAATAATCCCAGATGAAAGATGAGGCAATTGTAAAAAAAAAGTGTAATGTAAGTAAGTGCATCTAGACTGTAATTGTTTGGGGTTTTAATATATATTGTAGGTAAGAGTTACAAAATCCTTCGATTGTTGTGGAAATGATAAAAGTACTAATTTATTGTATACTCTAATAAAAGAAGGATAAATGTGGAAGTGAATGAAAGAAGTACATAATATGCAAGGTTTTGGAGCAGAAAGAGATGACTTTTAATATTTATAATTATTTTAAAAGATGAGACTATGAAAAAAGAATAGATATAAACTTTTATAGAACAAAGAATAAGATGGTAGACTAAATCCCAAATATATTATTAAGTAAGTTAAACTAGACTAAATTTTCTAATTAAAGTAAGAATTGATAGACTGGATTAAAAAGCAAAAAGAAGCAGCTAATCTAGCTCAACCACGATTAGAGAAACAACCTTAAATGTAAGAAAACATGAAAATAAAAGGATGTATAAAGATAAAACACAATCTAAGCAAATGTTAACCAAAAAGAATGTCAGTGTGACCTTACTATTAAATAGGGAGACATTTATGGTTAGGAATATTTCTAGAGAAAAAGAGAACATTTCATGATGTTGAAAAGATCCACCCAACGGAAATACACATCCATCCTAAGTCAGCATGCCTTTATTAATGTGTCGTGAAGTAATTCATAAAATGAATGGTGATTATTAGGTCAGTCACAGTATCTGATTTCTCCTTCTGACTTTTTCAATGACATAATCATTCTTTTTATCAAGTGTATATAAAGAGCATAATTCTGAAAATTTCATATTCAAGGTGGCTTCTGTGATATTATTATTATTTCTATTAATATAAATATATTATTATATATTCACACATATGAAATATATAAGCTCACCCATATATATGGAAGGGGAGTGTGTGTGTAATGCAACCAAATAAGATATGAATACTAAGGTGCCTAGGTCAGTAAAATGAACTCTGTTTGCAAAAGAACTAAACAGTTTGTGTAACCCTAAATATCCTATCTGTGACCAGATAATATGCAGAATTTGCAGAGTATACAAAACTGCCGGTTAAGAAAAATAAGCTTTATTGCTGTGCAGTTGAACTAGGCACCTATATTTAACAATAATTCATTGTATGTTATCAAATCACCAGAAGAGAGGAGATCAAATGTCCTTCACACAAAGAAGTGATTACATTTTATAATGATGAATATGCTGATTATCCAGACTTGATCACTGCGTGCTGTACACGGGTGAATATGCTGATTATCCAGACTGGATCACTGCGTGCTGTACACGGGTGAATATGCTGATTATCCAGACTGGATCACTGCGTGCTGTACACGGGTGAATATGCTGATTATCCAGACTCGATCACTGCGTGCTGTACACGGGTGAATATGCTGATTATCCAGACTCGATCACTGCGTGCTGTACACGGGTGAATATGCTGATTATCCAGACTTGATCACTGCGTGCTGTACACGGGTGAATATGCTGATTATCCAGACTTGATCACTGCGTGCTGTACACGGGTGAATATGCTGATTATCCAGACTTGATCACTGCGTGCTGTACACGGGTGAATATGCTGATTATCCAGACTGGATCACTGCGTGCTGTACACGGGTGAATATGCTGATTATCCAGACTTGATCACTGCGTGCTGTACACGGGTGAATATGCTGATTATCCAGACTCGATCACTGCGTGCTGTACACAGGTGAATATGCTGATTATCCAGACTCGATCACTGCGTGCTGTACACAGGTGTGGATGCTCAGCTCTGTACCTCACGAATATGTATAATCAAATCCGTTTCAATAAAGAATTCTTAGATTTACAAGACTTCCTTTGAAATGATGACACTAAATGAAGATAATCCTTTAATGAGTGTATACTTTACCTTAATATTATTTTGTTTGTTAATTATTGAATAGTTAGTACATGCACGTTGGTCAAAATTCAAAAATACAGAAGAGAATAAAATGAATAGCGTGTTTTTCTCCCTCCCTGTCTTATTCCCAGATAAACCAGTTCTCCATGAAAGCAGCCAATAATGCCTTTCTTATTTATTTTCCAAAGGTATTAGGTACATTTAATAATAGCACTTAGTAGTTATATATATAATTTAGTTTATTATTTAGTAATAATACGTATTCTATATATGAGGCATATTCAAAATGTTTTTGGAAAGATTCATATTATCTTTAAATTTCATTTTTCCATGACTTGTGTTTGTGTGTGTGTGTAACATGGAATGTATGTGAGTGTACAAGTATCTGTGTGTGTACATAGCTGTTTTTTTCTTCTGTCACATTGCTTTATAGCTGAATTTTTTATTTAAAATTATTACTGGGAGATGTATAAAGTTGTCTTTCTTTTTCACAGCTATAGCATATTTCATTTTCTGAAGGCATAATTTATTGTACTGTCTTTTTATCCAAAAATTAATTTGGTTCCTATATTTGGAAGTTACAGCTATGCCATGAATGTCCAAACACATATATAACTTTGCTTTTACCCTATTGTAGTTAAATGAAAGTGCTTCTGTAGAATAAGTACCTATATTTGGAATTACAGGATCAAAGATTCTTATCAATTTAAAATTTTAAAGCCATAGCCCAATTGTCCTCCATAAAAGCAGCCCAGTTGACATTTCCACTGGTAATGACTTCTCTTATTCAAATTTCTCATCATATTGTTCTGTGAGAACCTGAATACAGTGGGAGAGAAGCACAAAGAACAGCTGAAATTTTCTAGAAAATCAGTGCTGCAACTTCCCAATGATTGTGATTAGTAACTGATCACATTCCTGAGCCAACCCGATTTAGAGGGGATTCTCAACTTAAAACTCTATTAGGGTTCTATTTCCTTGCAGGAAAATTATATGCAGCAATGTCATTCTTTGAAACTATAAGACCTCAATAATATAAAATTTAGTGATTCCCACTTGATGTGAAATTTAGTGGATCAAGCATTAAAAAAAATCAAATTAAGTAATTAAAAAAGCATTTAAAGAAAATGTTATTGAAAACTCACAGTAGACTGTAATGCAGGGAAAATTGAGTATATGATGAAAGAGGGGCAAAGGAGAGGGTTGAGAACTATATTAAACCTTTAAAAATAAATTGTGTTTTCCCTATTTTAACCAATATTATATTTCTTCTGGTAATTCACAGGTCAGCATGTTAGTTCACTGCAAAGCTCCAGAAATAGCAAGAACCATCTGGATGTATGGAATATAAAAAAATATTTTCTCCATAATTCATTAAAAAAAAATCTTTTAAACCTCTCTCTGTTTCTCCTTTCCTCCCTTTTCCCCTTCCCTCTTCTAGGAACATTATTAAAGTTCTCCCAGGAAGATGACTTTAATAACTTCTATCTTCACACAATTTTCACCTAGTTCTCCATATAAGCATAAGTGTTTTAGGGATGTTGAGAAGCCTGAATACGAGAACTAGCCCACACACTTCCAAAACTGTCTGCGTAATAAATTTAAAAATATTAAGTTCTAAAGTGTTTTCCCATGTGGTTCAGACCTATGTATTCTCATTGTTGCTCCCCTTTTTTGGGGGTAGTACTCCTGGATATATTTATTAAATTAGTCCAGTACCTGCTCCGCAGCTTGGCTCTCAGACCCCTGGGGCTGGTGTCTGCGTAAACTCACTGGGGAGTTCTCAGTGGCGACTTGCAGACATTCATGACCTATGGTGTGGTCAGAGAAGTTGGTAAGGGGTGGAGTAGAGAATCCACTGACTTAATGAGTACAAAGAAGGAGTAGAATTTCATTAGGAAAGAAATCCATTCACAGTTTCTTTTACTTTGTTTTTCTTTTCTTAAAATATCTACATAATTATTAATAAAAAATAATTTCAGTAAACAGAGGAAATAAACAAACAAACAAAAAAATGCAGCATTACCCAGACATTAAACATGTTCAACCCCTCCATTAAATTTTATTATGATCCTTTTCAATTTTTAATTTAATTTTATTTTTTTATTTTTATTGAATCATAATTGATTATACACATTTGGGGGGTTCAACGTTTAGGTATGCTGATCAAATCAATATTACTAGCAATATTGTTGCGAATCATACTTATTCTTTATGCCCTTTGTCCAATCTCTCCCCATCCCCCTTTCCATCATCCTCCCTACTCTAATTACCCTAGATTTCTTCTCTCCTTCTGAAAGAGTAATGGTTACTCTGTTGATTTGTTGCCTAGATGATCTGTCCAATGCTGAGAGGTGTGTTCAGGTCCCCCAATATTATCATAGGGCAGATGCTTCTTCTGTCACTCTGGAATGGGCTTTGTGGAGAGAGACATCCTCTGCTTTTCTTTGGTCTCTGCTGGTGACTCTCCTTGTGTCAATGCACTCCAGTGGCTAGAGGACCATCTACGTGGTGGTTGTGGCATCTAGCCACTTTCGCGGCAGCTGTGGTTATTGTGGTGGCTGTGGTGAGCTACCCATATGGAAGTGATGTTTTTGGCATGCTCCATCACACTGGCGGTGTACTTGGCTGTGGGAGGGTGGTCCGGTCTCTGACTCCATACCTCAGGTCCCTGGGTGGGCCTTACCTGGCATTATGCTCGAGGTAGTTGTGACAATGTTATGTGATCAATTTCAGAGCCTGAGATTTTTCATTTAACTTTGCAACACATACTTTTTGATATCACATATTCTTTGTTATGAATATAACAATATTTTAACAAGAAAATTATTGTACTTAGAATGCTAATTGTGTCTCTTTTATATACTAAAACATAGCATAATGGTTAAGGTAATTTTTTTTTTAAACTTGAATGAGCTCAAATTCAGACTCACCACTTTAATAGTGGGGTGATGAAGGCATGTTATTTAATTAATCTGTTCATCAATTTTCTCTTACATAAATAAGAGCTAATCTATGTTCCTACTGTACATAAGCATGTACCACACTGAGTTCTTGTGTGCATAAATGAGTGTATCCCTGTAAAGTACTTCTTATACCCCAGCAGATTGAACCTTACCATTTGCCTTTTCTGCTGCCAGCATTCAAGGTGCTATTCAGTGGTCAGGAATATCATCCAACCTGGACTTTAAGAACAATACCCTTTCATAGTTGGCCTTTGCAAAAGAACCTTCACAAATGCTGGCCACTATTGGTAAGACCCTAGTTAAAATCCCCTCAGCTTCCCACCCCCAAATCTTAAACCTACCTGCATTGCATCCATCCCATCTCACATCCTTCATGCTACAATGCAGGAGCTGCCCTCTCTACCAACACAAACCTTTCTGTAAATGCTCTGGGCCCCAACATCATTTGTCTTCATAAGAACTTTCAGCCATCTTCTTAAGTCTTATTTTATTGTGGTAGGAACACTTAACATGAGATCTGCTCTATTAATAAATTTTTTAATGTGCGATGCATGGTTGTTAACTATAGGAACAATTTTGTATAGCAAATCTCGAGAACTTACTCATCTTGCATAACTAAAATTTTATGCCTGTTGATTAACAACTCCACAGTTTCTCCCTCCCCCAGCCCGTGGCAATCACCATTCCACTCTTTGACTTCAATAATTTAACTATATCAGATACCTCGTGTAAGTAGAATCATGCAATGTTTGTCCTGTGACTGGAGTATTTTAATTAGCATAATATTTTCAAAGTCTATCCATGTTATCACTAATTGCAGAATGTCCTTCTTTTCTTAAGACTGAATAAAATTTAATTGTATGTACATACCAGATTTTCTTTATTCATTCATTCACTGATGGACATTTAGGTTGTTTCTATATCTTAGCTATTGTGAGTAGAGCTGCAATGAACGTGGGAGTGCAGACATCTCCCTGAGAATCTGATTTCAATTCTTTTGGACAAATACCCCGAAGAAGAATTCCTGGATTATATGGTAGTTCCATTTTCAGTTTTTTAAGGACCATTTATACTGTTTTTAATAATGGCTGCACGATTTTGCATTACTACAAAAAAATCTAGAAGGCGTCCAATATCTCCACATCCTTGTCAACACTTGTTGTCTTCTGTTTTTTGTTTTTGTTTTGTTTTATTATTTTTATTATAGGCTTCTCATGATTATCACCATTCTGCCCCATTTCTTCAATTTCTGCCTCACTTCTCTACACATCCCACCAACAGTTAAGCATGCAAAAGTATTTTCCACTTTTAGAAACAAAGAAACTAAAGACAAAACAAACCATACCAATTTCTTTTAAGCTCATAAGCTGAAGGGAAATACCCTTCAGCTATGAGGGTATTTCCAAAAGTTCATGGAAAAATTCACACTGTCTTTCTATTCTATTTTGCCACGCACTTTTAAAATTACCCTCGTACTTCCATTTCATTTCTAATTTACAGGGGAACCTCTCAAATGAAGTGTTTTCACTCTTTTTTCCTGCTTTTTCACCTTCTTTTTCCTATTCCACCCACTTGAATATTTCTTTTACCCTTTCCACTCCAGTAAAACTGCTCTCACTAAGGTCAACGATGGCATTTTTTTTTTTTAATAAAGCCAATGTACACTTCTAGGTTTTCATTTTAATTGATTTCTCAAGACCATTTGAAATATTTGAAAACATCCTTTTTTAAAAACACTTTTCCCTTGGATATGATAATATCACAAACTCTGGTTTTCCATTTAACTTTCAATCTGTTTTATTTCAGTCTTCATTTTTTACTTTATTTTCCCACCTACATATCTAATTACTAATTTGATTTACATATTTTTCTTACTTATTTATTTATACATTACATACTGTTATGGGCTGAATTGTGTTCCTTCAAAATTTACATAATGAATTCCTAACTCTCAGTATCTCAGAAAGTGACTGTATTTAGAGATGGAGATTTGGAAAGTTTGTTAAGGTAAAATAAAGTTGTTTGGGTGGCTCTTAATCTATTATGACTGGTGTTCTTAACAGATAAAGGAAATTTGGACACAGGCATGTGCCCACATGAAGAAATGACCAGATGAGGAAACAGTGAGAAGGTGGCCATCAGCAAGCCAAGAAAAAGAGGCCTCAGGAGAAATCAGACCTGCCAACAACTTGATCTTAGACTTCTAGCCTCCAGAACTGCGAGAAAATACTTCTGTTGTTTAAGCCACCCAGTACATGGAATCTTGTTATGGCAGCCCTAGAAAACTGATACATGTACATTAAAAGATTAAATGCTTATGTGTTCAGTGTAATGAAATTTTATACATTTATAGGATGATATGTAGTCATCATTTAGGTAAACATATAGATCATTGTGAGCTTTCCAAGTGGCTTTTCTAAAGTAACCACTATCCTGATCTCTGTTACCACAGATTAGTTTCATTTTTGAGAGCCAGTAAATGGAATCATGTTGTGCATATTGTGGTGAGGGTTTTTTTTTTTTGTCCAGCTTTTTTTTTTTTTTTTTTTTTTGCTCATGAGAACATCTGGGAGACTCATCCTTCTTACTGAGTGCAGCAGTAGTTTGCTTTCTAATTACATGGCTATATAATATTGCATTTTATGACTATACAACAATGTATTACTCAGTCTCCACTTTCTGAGCATTCATATTGTTTACATTTTTGTACTATTATAAATAATGGCACAGTGGACATTCTAGCAAATGTCTCATAGGGGACACAGTGCTCCTTTCACTGGCATTCTTGTGCGTGTCTTTTACTAAACATGAGCACTACTTTCTCTTGAATATAGGAATGAGATCGATCACAGAATATATGTATGTTTCATGTGAATTGATTTGGTCAAATATTTTGTAGAACAGAGTGTAATGATTAAAACTATAGTTTGTTATATCTGAGAGTTTCTTTTGCTCCACCAGTTCACCAACACTAAGTATTTTCTATCATTTTAACTTTAACCATTCCGACTGGGAGTGCAGTAGTATCTCTTTGTAATTATGTAATAGTTTGGCAGAATGTTTTTAACTGATTTGTAGAGATTCTTTAAATATTCTAGATACAAATATTTTGCTGTGTGTGTGTGTGTGTGTGTGTGTAAACTTAGTTTGTGGCTGACATTTTCACACTCCTAAATGTTTACCTTCTTTCTTTCTTTTTTTTTTTTTTTTTTAGATGACTGGTAAGGGGATCTTAACCCTTGACTTGGTGTTGTCAGCACCACGCTCACCCAGTGAGCAAACTGGCCATCCCTGTATGGGACCCGAACCTGGGGCCTTCGTGCTATCAGCATCACACTCTCCCAAGTGAGCCACAGGCCAGCCCCTAAATGTTTACCTTCTTGAACTGAAATTTTTAGTATTCATAAAGTACATTATTTTTTGACAGCTGACCGGTACATTTTATATTTTTTGTCATGAATGTTAGAGCTTATATTTAGCATTTATAATAAACAAACAAAACAAAATTTCTAAATTTTATCTTCCCCAAGATAATGTTATTTTTTTCTTACAGATTAATTGATTTAACTCTCAAGTTTAGATATACAATCCATAACAAACTAATTATTTTTGTACAACAGAACATAGGCATTATATTTTATTTTTTTACATTTAAAACCCAATTGACAGAACACTATTTTTGTTTTGGAAATAAAGTTCTTTTTCCCAATGAATTTCAAAGGCACTTTTGTTATAAATCAATTGACCATTTATGTCAGAATCAGTTTTAAATCTCCAACTATCGCTGTGTTGGGATCTATCTCCCCACTTAGATCCAATAACAGATGCTTTATGTATCCAGGTTTTCCAATGGTGGGCACATATATATTTATGATTGTCATATATTCTTGCTGTATTGATCCTTTTATCATTATAAAATGTCCTTCTTTGTCTCCTTTTATACTTCTTGGTTTGAAGGATACTTTATCTGATGTAAGTGTGGCAACTCCTGCTCATTTTTGGTTTCCATTTGTGTGGAATATCTATTTCCATCCCTTTGCTATTAGTCTAGGTGTGTCTTTATTAGTGAAGAGAATTTTTTGCAGGCAGCATATAGTTGCTTTAGTTTTCTTTTTCTTTTTTTTTTTTCAGCCAATTAAAATTTCCTTCCTGACTTGCCTTCTTTTTTTTTTTTTTTTTTTTTTTAACTTTTATTTTGTCGATATACATTGTGGTTGATTATTGTTGCCCCTTACCAAAACCTCCCTCCCTCCTCCCTCTCCTCCTTCCCCCCCAACAACGTCCTTTCTGTTCGCTTGTCGTATCAACTTCAAGTAATTGTGGTTGTTATATCTTCTTCTCCCCCCCCCCCGTTTGTGTGTGTGTGTGTGTGTGTGTGTGTGTGTGTGTGTGTGTGTGTGTGTGTGTGTGTGAATTCTAACCCATACAGCCAGTTTACTTCTTTTAAGTGGGAAAATTTAATCCATTTACATTCAGGGTTGTTATTGAAAGGTATTGCCTTGTTCCTGCCATTTTATTAATTTTTTATGGTTGTTTTATATTTATTTTGTTCCTTTCATTCCCTTTTATTATTTATCTTTGTTGTTTAGTGTTTTTTGGTAGTGCTGACATATGTGGTCTTTCTTTCTTTCATTTGTGTGTCTGTTCTACTGGAGGTTTTTACTCGTTCTCCTGAATTTATGGTGATATATACCACGCTTTTGATTCCAGATATAGGACTCCTTTAAGTACTTCTTGAAGGGCCAGTCTTTTGGTGGTCAAAGATACCACTTCTCCTTCATTTCTGAAGGAAAACTTTGCTGAATATAGTATTTTGGGCTGGGATGACTTCAAATTATATCACAAAGTTGTAGTAGCCAAAACAGCATGGTATTGGCATAAAAACAGACACACAGACCAATGGAACATAATAGGAAACCCAGAAATCAATCCACATACTTACAGCCAACTGGTCTTCAACAAAGGCACCAAGAACATACATTATTAGGGAAAGGATAGCCTCTTCAGCAAATTGTACTGGGAAAACTGGATATCCATGTGCAGAAGAATGAAACTAGACCCATACCTCTCAACATTCATGAAAACCAATTCAAAATGTATTAAACACTTAAACATAATACCTGAAACTATAAAACTCTTAGAAAAAAATAGAGGAAACACTTCATGAAGTACAGCTGGGCAAAGACTTTATGAACAAGACCCTAAAACCACAGACACCAAAAAGAAAAATAAAGGAATTGGATTATATCAAACTAAAAAGCTCTGCACAGCAAAAGAAACCACTAACAGAGTAAAAAGACAGCCTCCAGAATGGGAGAAAATATTCACAAACTATGCCTCTGACAAGGGATTAATATCCAGAATATACAAGGAATTCAAACAATTTAACAGTAAAAAACCAAATAATCCAATTAAAAATGAGCAAAGGAGCTGAACAGATATTTCTCAAAAAGAAGACATACAAATGGTAACAGATACATGAGAAAACTCTCAACATCATTAATTATCAAGGAAATGCAAATCAAAACCGTACTAAGATATCATCTCACTCCAATTAGACTGGCTACTATCAAAATGGCAGAGAATAACAAACGCTGATGAGGTTGCAGAAAAAAAGGATCCCATATATGCTATTGGTGGGACTGTAAATTAGCGCAGCCATTATGGAAAACTGTATGGAGGTTTCTCCAACAACTATGGATAGAACTACCATACAATCCAGCAATTCCACTACTGGATATATTTCCAAAGGAATAGACATCATCATGTTGAAGGGATACCTGAACTCCCACATTTATCACATCTCTATTTACAATAGCCGAGATACAGAATCAACCTAAATGTCCATTGATGGACACTGGATAAGGAATATATTCTATATGTACAAAATGGAATACTGCTCATCCATAAAAAAGAATGAAATTCTACTATTCACAGCAGCATGGAAATGCTTGGAGAAAATTATGTGAAGTTAAACAAGCCAGGCACCGAAAGTGAAATACCACATGTTCTCACTCATAAGTAGGAGTTAAAAAATAAGTAAAAAAGAAGGAAACAAAAAATGACAATCTCAATAATACCTTGAACTTTCAAAACAGAACTGTGGTTACTAGAGGTGGAAAAGGGGGATAGGGAGGGGGATTAGTGAGAAATTGGTTAATGGACGCAAAGAATGATTACATTTTGTAATTATGAATATGCTAATTATTCTGATTTAATCACCACACATTATACACAAGTGTTGATATTCATCACATACTCCACAAATACATATAATCAATTAAGTTTCAATAATAATAATAAAAAAATCAGTTTTAGATTTTTTTCCAGTTCTATTGGATTATCATTTTATATCATTGTGCCAATTCCACAGTCTTAATTATTATATTTTTATAGTAAGCTTTATTATCTGTTAGTGAAAGTACTTTGTCAAGATGACCTTGGCTATTCTAGATGCTTTCCTCTTTCATCTGAATTTATTTAAAATCAGCCTGTAATTTCCAACAAAACAAAATGAAAATGTTTTGTGATTTCTATTGGTATAGCATTAAATCAATAAATCAGTTTGAAGAGTCTTCATATCTTAATAATACAGTGTTTCATTATTTGATCATGGTATGCTCCCATTTATTCATCTTTTTAATTTCTCTTAACAATGCTTTGCAGTTTTCCATGTAGAGTTTTTGCACAACTTTTATTGTTTTTATTCCTACATTTTTGATTCTCCATGCTACTATGAATACAATTTTCTTGTCATTTATTATTAACATATAAGAATACAATTGACTTTTCAGTACTAATCTTCTATCTATAGACCTTGATATGTTACTTAGACATTTCAGATTTGGAGGGAGTTATCAGGATGTGTCTGGCAAGGTTTTCTATATCAATAAACATGCATTCTGTAAATTATGACAGTTTAACTACCTGTAAATCTTTACTTCTTTTCCAATCTTTGTAAAATTTTTCTTTGCCACACTGTGGTAGCTATGTTTCCAGTACAATGTTTAATTGAATTAAAGAATAAAGCTGTCCTTAATTCATTCCTGAACTCAAGTTGAAAATTTTGAATACTTTACCACTGAATATGATGTTTGCTCTACCCTTTTGCAGATACATTTCAGAATACGAAAAGTTTCCTTCTAATTTTTTCCAAGAGTTTTGCATGAGTGTGTGTTGAATTTTATCACGTTTTCTATGCATTTTGTGTGATATATCTCCCTGTATTCTATTTATGTGGTAAACTATACAGTTAGTTTTCAAATGGTAAAACAACCTTGGATTGTGGTCATAGAATACACTTGGGCTTAATGTATTATCCTTTCTACATATTTCTGGATTTGATTTATTATTATTATGTTGAGAATTTTGTTAGGTTTTTGTAAAGATATAATGCTGGTCTTATAAAACAAGTTAGAAATATTTTTTATCTTTCTCCATTCCTTGAAAGATGAGTGTAAATAAAATTCACATTAATACTTTCTTAAGTGTTTGAAAAATTTATCAATTAATTCATCTGGAGCTAGATTTTTCTGTGTGAGGAAGATTCCTTTTTAATTCCTATATTTATTAATCAGATATATGAATTTAGATTTTATTTTTCTTCATGTTTCAGTTTTGACAATTTTTAAAAAGAAATTGACAATTTTATCTTGTTAGTAAATTATTTGTCATGAAACTTTTTAAGGTATTACTGGATATTTCCAGACCTGTAAAATGTGTAGTGATTTATTTTTTCCACATGTTCTACATGTTTCTTATACCTTGTTTTGTTTTGTTTTAACCTTAATTTTTATATATATACTTCAATTGGGATATTTCCATTGACCTGACCTCAAATTTATTAATCCTATCTTCTGCTTGTTATGTTTTCTAACATCTCAGGGCATTTTATATTTCATATATGCTGTTTTTTCAGGATTAGATATGGTTGGAAACAAGAGCCATCAACCAATATGGGATTGAGTTAGGTCAGAGTGGGATTGATGTTTGTGGGAAGGGTCAATTCAATTCAGGTTTGTGCCTCTTCCTAATGCAGGGACTTCCCTGGCTATTCACTCAAACCCTGGTGTGTTTTTATTTCCTCATTTCAAAAAGGATGAAGCCCTGTTCTTTCCTTCTGAAAGTTGAGCCTTTTATTGTGGTCTTTCTTTCTTAGTTACCACTAAGGGGGTAGGGATTAATTGGGTAAGGGACACAAAGAATAATTACAATTTGTAATGATGAACATGCTGATGGCATTGATTTGATCATCACATACTGTACATTGATACAAATAGCCAACTCCATACTCCATAAATATGTATAATCAAAAATAAAATAAATAAATAATTTTTTTAGGAAAAAAAGTGGATGAAGGATGTTCAGTTCTGCACTCTCTGACATTAGATCTTCTCTCTTTAGCCCATTATTTGGAGCTTCAAAAGGGCAAACATCTTAATGAAGAGACAAGATGTGTGCTCAGTGCAGGCTCCTCCCTCTAGCTGCTCTTGCCTATGAAGCAATGAAAGATTATAAGAGCTTTTCTCTGCCTTCTAGAAGATGCTTTGTGATCCTTGAGCCTACTGAGCATAGCCTCAGGACCAGAAAATGTCCCATGGGAAAAACTTCTGCTCATTCAAGACTGCACAGTTTTCAGCTCATAACCTCATGCCCACTTGTATGCTAAGGCTTTACTGTTTTGGTTTTTGTTTTTGTTTTTCTCTACTATTTTATTAAATCTATGTGGACTAAATTTCATACTTAGGTCATGACCAAACTCTGCAAAGGCCCCAGTCAATATTATGGCCAGTGATAGTCATCTCACTTTGAATGGGCTTCATTGTCTCTGGAACTTTAATTTGTTTGCTCCTCATTGCTTACATCATGCTCTAATTTCTTTAAAAACTACTTGTAAAATTTATACAGCTTCTTCTAGTTGTTGTAGGGGGTATGCTGACTGCTACAGTTTACATTCAAAGATAGGACCAGGCACAAAAGAGCCCTCCTACTCTGCCCTATTCTGTTGCTGTAGGTTCATTCCACATTGTTGATAAACAACATAAGCAGAAGTTATTTGTCAAAAACACATTTATTGGAATCATCTTTTTGAGACTTCTACATTTATTTTGCCAGACTAGACCCATGTTCTGAACTCCATATGGTTATATGAAGTGACTGCTATAGCATGCTTGTGTTGAAGTTACAAAGCACTTACGTGATAATAAACACATGTTTGTCACCCCCAACTGGTCCTGTAGCTCATTTTGGTGAATGGCAACAGCATCTGGTTGTAGTGTTTCCATTCTGCCCAGAAGCCTGGGAGTCTTCTTTAATTTCTCCCTCTCCCTCCCAAACACCCCAGTCACGGACACCACCAAGTCATTATCTGATCGTGCAAACACCTTTTGAATCCATCAACTTCTCTATGTGTATGCTACCTTCATTGTAATCTTTTCCACCATCATTGTTCACTTCAACTTTTGCAGTAGCCACATAGTCCTTTCTACCTCTATTTTGTCCTCTATTTCACTCTTCAAGTGTAAGAAAGTGCTCTTTTAATAACTCATACTTGATCATGACTTCTCCTGATAAAACTTATCAATGGCTTTTAAATTTTTATAAGAATGTCCACAATATTTAATAAAGGCATTGAAGCCCTGTGTTATTCAGCCATGTTTTTATACCCAGAACTTCTAGCAGCTCATTCTGTTTCACTGTGCTTCAGGTTGAGTGGTTTATTATCATGATTTTTTAAGTCTATCCAACCTTTTTCTACTTCAAGGCTTTCCACATATGTTGTTATCCTGACTTAAACAATTTTCTCTACCATACATCTATGGGTAACTCTTACTTATCTGCTTGTTTTTTAGCTCTAAATTTAAATGTCACCTTCTTAGAAGAGTCTTTCATCAGCCTCTATTCTGAGGTTGACTTCTCTCTTATACACATTATAGCTCTATTCTTTTCTGTTGCACTATCAAGAAAGGGTATTGTTTTATTATGTTTAGTTGTTTTTTTTTCTTAGAAAATTTCTGACATACAGAAGAGAGAAAATAAACATCGATATACTCATTATGTAGCTTCAAAAATTGCCAACTCATGGCCAATTTTATTTCATCTATATCTTAATATACCCTTCTCTAATTCTGATGGTTTTGAAACAAAACCTATCAACATTGTAATATGTCTTTAAAAGATAAGTTTTTTAATTATATTATTTATCACACCTAAAAATCTACACTATTTCCAATATTTTCATTTTCTAATATTCTTATAGTATTTTAAAATATCTAACCATTATTCCTATTTTCCTTCTCTCTCTCCCTTCTCCAAGTTTATTTATTTGATCCATCATTGAAATCATGAGCCATAAATAGGTATGCATTATAATGAGTTATTATCTCTTTTAAATATCTTCTCAAATATTTTATTTTTGTCTTTCCGTTTGCTTAGTAAGGAATCTTAAGTTATTTATGCTGTTAATTCCACCATGCTCAAACATTTTTTTTAAAATTGCACCATCATAATAACATTTAATGTATTTCTCTCCCTCTGTATATACTTTATGAGTTGTAGGTTGCTGCAGTGACAATTTTGTGTAACTTCCTGGACTGGATCTAAAACTTTGTCATATGTGAGTACTTCAAAAAGTTTGTAGAAAATAAAATGAAAATTTGTAAAGTACCATGAACTTTTTGAAGTACCCTCATATGTCAATGAGGTTTTGAGTGGATGCTTTTACTTAATCACATAATTTTATGTGCTGTAGAGAGCTATCAGCTGATGAAGAATCTCAAAGATATAAACTTCTGCTATTTGATCACCTTAAATTCTGAGAGTGGTGATCAAAATAATAATACCATATGCTTTGCAGTGTATCATTTTCAACCAAACTGCTCCTAATGCGTGATTAACCCATGGTAGTATTGTCATGGCCTCTAAATCTAAATGACTGCAACCCCTTGAACTAAGTTTACGATGTGAGAAGTCACTTTGTGGTTTAAAATTTAATATGCTCAGTTAACTCAGGTGCTTTTTTCTTTGCTCAGCAGACACAAATAATTTCTGTGATTGAAGACTGACGTAAACTTTGTATGCCTTTGTTGTTTTTTCTTTATTTTCTGTTGTTTGATCCATATGCTGTCAACTTAACATAAACATAATATTTTTCCAGCCTCTTCTTAAATGCACATTGTATTTTCTTCCTTTCCCCTCTCAGCATTCAAAGACAGGACCAGGCACAAAAGAGCCCTCCTATTCTGTCCTATTCTGTTGCTGTAGGTTCATTCCACATTAAGCTGATAAATCACATAAGCAGAAGTCATTTGTCAGAAATACATTTATTGGAATCAGAATGACTTTATGTACAGGAGTCACAGAATTGGTTTACTAATACTAAATAATTCATCAAATCCTGATTTGCTAGAATGCAACATAAAAGGAAAATACAATAAAATTAAATAAAGTTCTTCTATCTTGTAATAGTACTTTGAAGGAAATGTAATTATATATTATTGTTATATCATAAATAGCATTATGCTGAATTCAGTAGTCAAAGATTTGCTAGTGCATTTCAAAATAGACATAATAAATGGCGGTTATATTTTGTTACTACTCAACTTCAAAGTGGTGAATGTTTTCCAGTCACACCCATGACCTCTTCGTAGGTCTCTCCTGTTGATGAAAAATAATAATAAAAATCCTGTTTGATAAAGACAGAATCTTTGGCTGTCTTCTGAGCTCCTAAACTCTAAAAGGTTCCTTTATCAATATTTTACTATGTATTTTTGTAAAAATAACTGAGATTTCCCTCTGATCAATCTTTGAAATTAAAATTAATTAGTCTACCTGAAAATTAAACAAAAGAAAATGTAAAGCCTGTCAAAAATTACTATAATGTATGCCACTAAGGCACATGATAAGAAGCCTCCCTGTTAACAAATCTGATACGTTAATTGAAGGATCGATGTTGAGCACGTCCTCTTGATAAAAACCCATTAGGGAATTTTCTCTCAGCTTCTTATGTACTGCTTCTACATCTCTTAAACCTTGTTTAATTTCATATCTTGTGAACCCTATAATTCATGTAAGTAATCAAATTTTCTTTTTGTTTTGACTGTTAGACAACTAACCGGCTATAGCCCACCCTAACACCTGAGCAGGATTTTTTTCACCTGTGTTTTGAATACCTACCACCCTTACACTGGCCTTGGATTTGTTTTCCTAATATTACTATTTTTTTTGTCTAATGTTCTTATGTATTATTTATGACAATTTGATATGTTTTTCTGTGTATTGAATCCAGTAGTTCTATTTCGGGGTTCATATTTTCCTCACTCTTGGGTAGTTCTTAGCCTTTTTTGTTTGTTTGCTCATTTGTTTTGTTTCTTAATAACTTTCAGAGTAGTCATCAACATATTTTCTCTAGATGTGTTTTTCCTGTAGATATGATTTTTCCTACTGTCTCTCAGAATTGCCTCAATTTCTTTTTATTTCTTCCAGCTTTATTTAGGTACTGTTGGCAAATACAAATTGCATCCATTTAGGTTATACAATGTGAGGTTTTGATATATTGGCAATCATTTCACAATGTATACATATATCAAAACAGAATTGTCTTAATTTCTTGTGTTCTGATAGCAGTTTCTTTGTTGTTTTTTCACATATTCTATAATTTCTTCCATTTCTGTAATTTCATACATGAAAACAGCACCTAGTCTAAGTCTGTCTTCTTGATTTAGTCTCCCTCAATCACCATTTTCTATCTGTTGGAGGAAGAAGTCTATCACTTGCAGGTGTGTGTGGATATACCTTGGACACTCACTTGTGTGACATTCATCTATGTGTCACCCTTTCACTAATGCTACACTGTCTTGATCACTTTGGGTTTATATAAGCCTTAAAATTGGGTAATATCTGTCCTCTAACTTTGCCATTCTTCTTTAGTATTGTGTTGGCTATTCTAGACTTTGTTTGCATTTTTTTCTTTTTCTATAAATTTTAGTATTAGTTGGTAGATATCTAGAAAATAGCTTCTTGGGACTTTGATTGAGATTGCATTGAATAAATAGATCGAGTTGGAAGTAACTGATTTCTTAGCAATATTGAGTCCTGCAGTCAATAAGCATGAACTATCTCTTCATTTATTTAGATTTTCTTTGGTTTCTTTCATCAGAATGTTGTGGTTTTCCATATATTTATCCCATAAATATTTTTGTTTGATTTATACCTGTTTTTATATGCTAATGTAAATGGTATTGTGTTTTTAATTTTAAGTTCCAATTATTTGTTACTGTTATAAAAGAAAGCAATTGACTTATTAATCTTTTATCCTGTGGCCTTGCTGTAAGTTTTTATTAATTACAGGAATTTTTCCTTGATTCTTTAAGATTTCCTAAATAGAAAACTATGTCATCTACAGACAAAAATAGTTCAGTTTCTTCTTTTCATTAGTGTGCATATATATATATACACATATATAATATATATGGGTGTGTGTGTGTGTGTGTGTGTGTGTGTGTGTGTGTGTGTGTGTGTGTGTGTCCTTTTCTTTACTCATTGTATTAGCTAGGGCTTTCAGTACAATCTTCAACAGAAGTGGTAAGAGAAGGCTTCCTAGCCTTGTCTCCAGTCTTTCCCCCAGGGGAAGTATCCAGTCTCTCATCATTAATTATGATACAACTGAAGGTTTTCATAAATGTTCTTAATCAAGTTAAGAAATTGTCATTGTATTCCTACTCTGCTTAGCATTTTGAGCATAAATTGGTGCTGAGTTTGTCAAAAATCTTCTCTGTATCAATTGATATTATCATATTTTTTCTTCCTTAGCCAGTTGATATGATGGAGTAAATTAACTTATTTTTGAATGTTGAATCAGATTTGCATACTAGGAGCAAATCACTGTGGCTGTGGTGTACAATTACTTTAATGTATTGCGACAAGGAATTTTATAAAATTTTGTTGAGTTTTTTGCATCTATGCTTATAAGAAATATTGGTTGTAGTTTTCCTTTCCTGTAATGTCTTCATCTTTTTCTATATCAGGATAATGCTGGCATCATAGAATGCACTAGAAAGTGCATCCTCTGCTTGTATGTTTTGTAAGAGATTGTACAAAATTGATATAATTTCTTCCTAAATGTTTGGTGGAATTTTTCAGTGAAACCATCTGGACATGGAAGTTTTAAATAAAAAATCGTTAATCATTAATTTAATGTATTTAATAATTACACACCTATTTAGATTGTTTATTATTTTTTGTGTGAAGTCTGTTATTATTTTTGTCTATCCAGGAATTGGTTTGTTTTATATGTTTTCAAATTTATGAGCCTAGAATTGCTCACAACTTTCCACTATCATCCTTTTAATGTCTGTAGGATCAATATCTATGATCCTTCTTTCATTTCTGATATTAGCAATGTGTGTCTTATTCCTTTATGGATTATTTAAACTAGGTTTTAAAACTGCCTTTAAACTAGTTATTTCATACAGAAATGTACCACAAAGACTACAAACAGGATTTGAGAGTTGGTTAGCCCTGAGAGTTTATATAGTATTTTGCTTGTTTATTCACCATCTCAGACTTACTAATTTTCTTTTTTTAATATATACAGGGCCATTGTCATTTAGATTTTCACACATCCTGCCACAGAAATTCACAGAAATAAGCAGAGTCTGATCTCTTAGGTGGCATAAGGAAGCTACCTGCAAAGAAAGGAGAGCTGTTAGAAGACCTACTCCTTGGAAAAGCAATTGGAAGATGTTTACATGACTTTTCAATTCTCACAGTACTTTGGGAACTTACACTTCTCAAAACAGTTAATGTATTAATTCATTCTACAAAGCATCAAATCCCCTGAAAAATAAGTCTAAGCCTGATGTTTTGGAAATGAAGCAGGAGATGTTGGACAAAATGTCACATATATCTCCCCTTGATGAATATTTTGTGTGGGCCCCCTCCAGATATCTTTCTCTTGTAATAGGGAATTTTCCAGATATGAGTTAAGCTTCCTTACTTGCTTTTCTGGCTTTACTAGGAATAGCCCAAGCAGAACTTTTCCCTCATTTTTGACTGTCACAGTAGAGACACACTTATTGGTCCTTATAGAAATATTTTCCTTTGAATTGATTAAAAGAGTAATAGGCTTATTTATTTTTATGTATAACATCTTCACTGAGACACAATGAAAGATTAATTTTAAATTAAAAAATAATTATGTGTTCTGATTTTGACCACAACAAAATAAGTAGTATTGAACTTCTTCCCCTCACGAGAAACAATTATAAAGTAGGACATACATGAGGAGAGAGAGAGAAGAGGAAAGAAGTAGGAGCAATTTTTAACATTACAAGTGAATAATCAGGTATCATTATAGATGATACATGACTTAAATATTAAAATAAACATTAATTTCACTCAAGATAAGTTTCTCCAGGTTCATCCATGTTATTTCAAATGGGAGTAATTCATTCTTTTTTATGGCAGAGTAGTATTCCACAGTGTATATATACCACAGTTTCCTGCAGTGGTCTTACAGAGGGAGGGAATGTTCCCAGGGCTACAAAGCAGAGTGTGTGTGTGTGTGTGGGGGGGAGAGGTGAGGGGGAAAGAGGTTGGGGATAATTGGGTGGGGACACAGGGTACAAAAGTAATTTCTGGTAATGGGTATGCCCCCAGGATGAATCTGGCCCTCACGTCATGGACATAATAGGTGACAATTAGCTTTGTACCTCATGAATATTCTTAATAAATAAAAAAAATTCAATCGTAAAGTGAAATAAATAAATAAATAAATAAAAGAATATAAACATTAAAAATGATGGACAATTGTTTGCCAAAATACTTGAAAACTTCTATGAAATGGGTTAATCCCTTAAAACGAAACTTACTATAACTGTAGGAAGTCGAGAGAGTTTATTTTACTAGGGCTGTATCTATTTTAAAAGATGAAGTTAAATATATACACACAAAAAATCTACCAACATAAATATGTTCATTGGATAATATTAACAGTGATTGAATAAAGAAATAATGCCAATTCGACAGAAATGTTTCCAGAGAAGAGAAAAGAAAAGAACACTTTCCAGCTCAATTTATGAAGCCAGCATTACTTTTTTAAAAAACAAAACCAGACAGATATTTTACATAAAGGAAACAACAGATCAATATTCTTTATGAACATAAATGCAAAAGTCCTTAAGATATCAGCAGTTCAAATCTAGCCAGGTAAAAAATAATAATACTTATTGTTCGGAGAATAAAACATGAATTCAACATTAAAAATCAAATGATTTATTTCACTGTATCGATAACCAATAACAAAGAAACATTTAATCATTACAATGGATGCTGAAAAAGCATTTGTCAGAATTTAACAGCTATATGTGTTTCAAACAAACTCTCAAAGAAGAACAGGACCCCAAAAGCACAAGCAACTAAAGGTAAAATAAACAAATGGGATTATATCAAACTAAAAAGCTTTTCCACAGCAAAAGAAACAATCAACAGAGTAAAAAAGCAACCAACAGAGTGGGAGAAATATTTGCAAAAATGTACATCTGACAAAGGATTAAAATCCAGATATACAAGGATCTCAAACAACTTTATAACAAAAAAATAACCCAATTAAAAAATGGGCAAAGGAGCTGAACAGACATTTCTCAAAGGAAGATATACGAATGGCCAACATACACATGAAAAAGTGCTCAAAATCACTCAACATTCGGGAAATGCAAATCAAAACCACACTGAGATACCATCTCACTCCAGTTAGGATGGCTAACATCCAAAAGACTGAGAATGGTAAGTTCTGGAGAGGTTGCAGAGACAAAAGAACTCTCATCCACTGTTGGTGGGACTGCAAAATCGTGCAGCCCTTATGGAAAACGATATGGAGTTTCCTCAAACAATTGCAGATAGATCTACCATATGACCCAGTGATCACACTGCTGGGAATATACCCAGAGGAATGGAAATCATCATGCCAAAGGGATACCTGTACTCCAATGTTTATTGCAGCTCTATACACAATAGCCAAGAGCTGGAACCAGCCCAAATGTCCATCATCTGATGAGTGAGTAAGGGAACTCTGCTACATCTACACAATGGAATACTACTCTGCTATAAAAAAGAATGAAATGCTACCATTTGTAATAACATGGAGGGACTTAGAGAAAATTATGTTAAGTGAAACAAGTCAGGCACAGAAAGAGAAATACTACATGTTCTCACTTATTTGTGGGAGCTAAAAATTAATAAATAAACACACAAACAAATAAAGGGTGGGGGGAAGAAGACAGAATAACAAAAATTCCTTGAACTATTTAAGCTAAGTGCACAGTTATGATGTGGTGGGGCAGGGGGGAGAGAAAAGGGTGGAGAGGAACGGGTAAAGGGGCATGAAAATCAAGTACAATATTTTGAGAAGAAAATAAAATAAAATTAAATATTAAAATAATAAATAAATAAATAGATAGATAGATAGATAAATAGATACATAAATAAAAAGAGGCATAAAGACCTAAAAAAAAAAAAAGATTGACACGTCATTTTGATGTAATATTTGCTTTTTTAACATGACCTTAGCTTTAGTTGGCCCTAATATGCCTTATTGTTGTGCTTTCAAGAAATAATAGCATATTTTGTAAAAGGATTAGCATAAAAAAACTAAGAATTTAAGGAAACTTGCTCAAGCTGACAAAGGTATATACAAACAAAACAAAACCGAAGTAAATGAATAAAATTTTAAAAGTAAAGAAAAAGAAAACTGCAACTAATATCTTAATTAATTGTGAAAGTATGAATATTTCTAACCAAAAGGGAAAAGAATCAAGAATGTCTTATCTCACCAATCTATTCTACATTTTACTGGTGATTTTACCCAATGCAATACCACAAGGAAAACTAAATAGAAGCCAAATATTGAACAGTTAAGTATAATTGTTTTTAGCTACAGATTGTATTATAGCCTGTGCAGAAAACCTACAAAAAGCTACTGGAAGTATTAAGTGCATTAAGAGGAAAGATTGAAGTTCAGTGTACAAAAGTTATATATATTTTTATAGACAAAGAGAAAAATGTGTAATAATTTTTAGAAATTGAAATAGTATTAAAAATAAAATATTTAGAAATAAATTGAGTAGAATGTAGATAAAACTAGTAAACTATTTTTCTTTGCAATTAAGAAAGAGCTAAAAATGCAGGAAAACATAAATAACTAAAACTTAAAAAAGATATAAAATTTCATGTGGCGGGGGCTTGATAAGATTAATAAGATTCCCAATTTTCCTAGGTGGTTCAATTCTATTTTAATTACAGGCCTATACAACTTTCAAAAATAATATTCCATGTTTTCATTCTAATTTTATGTTGATGTGTAAACAATCTAAAATAAGTTAAAGTTTATTAAAATTAACAAATGCTGCTCTTCAAGAGGCACTGTTAAGATAATGTATGAACAAACAGCGACTGAGAGAAACTACTTGAAAATGTATTTATTCCAAAAGATTTCTACACAAAATATATGATAGCTCAAACAACTCAATAATAATAAAGAATAACAACCCAATAAAATAGGCATGAGCTGTCTCAGTAATATATTTATATCTATTTTTATTCCCTGTCCAAAATCGAATCCATTTTCATAGATTGCATTAAGTTGTCATGTGTATTTATTCTTTAATATCTTTATCTTGATATTTTTGAAGCACTCACGGACCAGTTATTTTACAGAGTATCCCTCAATTTGAATTTGTCTGATGTCTATCATGCTTAAATTAAAGCCATGCATTGTTTGCTAGAAGTGATTTTTTGTTTTGTTTTTGTTATGTTTTGTTTTTTGGCAGCTGGCCAGTATAGGGAATGAACCCAGAAGTGTTCTTGTGTTCTCAGTGGATTATATGAGGAGGTATATGATGTTAGTTTATGCCATATTGGTGATGATTAATTTGATCATTTTATAAAACTGGTACCTAACCTGGATTTTCACTATAAAGTTACTATCCTTTGGTCTTTGCAATTAATAAGTAATTTGTGAGCATGTATTAAAGACATTGTAAACATTTTCCTAGTCAAAACTTTGTACTAGTTTTCGCATGTTTTGATAATTTTCAAACTTTATTATCGCTAAATATTTTATTTGTGTTCTATTATAAGAACAAACTGTTCTTTCTCAAGTATTTGTTTGTTCATTTATGAAAATTGTTGTTCCCTTTCTTGGACTCCTAGCAGCCAGTCTCCATCCTAGAGACAACCCAAATCTCTCATTCTTTGTTATGCATATAGTCTGTTATTGAATGGAACATAGTTTAATCAGTGTGCTAATGGGCATTTGTTTTTAGTTAATCTTTTGTTTTAGCAAATGTCAATGCAAAAATTGTTGTTACATTTACATTATTTCATATATTGGAAGATACATTTATTCTAAATTCATAACAGTGGAATTTGTTACCTAAAAAGTTGTATGCATTTGATTGTGATGTATATTGCCATATTGTGCTCCACAGAATTTCTGTGAACATATACATCTACCAGCAATGTAAAAGATTGCCTCTTTCTCCAAAGCCTTGATGATGTAGTATGATATTTTTAAAATTTGACAACCTTATAAATAAAGAACAATATTATTGTAATTTTATTTTGAATATATTTTATTTTGTGTGATGTTGAACATTCTTTTTACATGTTTAATGCTATTTTAATTATATTTCTGTTGAACTTTAATGATAGTATTTGGCTACTTTTCATTGAATATTTGATAATTTTCTTATGGGTATATAGGGGTTCATTCTGTATTAGGAAAATTAGCCTTCTGCTTGTAAGTTTTAAATTTCTTTTCTTTTTTTACTTACATTTTCACTTTGTCTATTAAAGTTTTTGATATTTACACTCACTATTTTTATGTCAGTATTGAACACACATCTCTAAGTGTGATACAAATCTCAGAAGTCCAAATAACTTTAAAAAACGTAAAATTAAAAATAATTGAAAATATTCTTCCATGGTTTATTAGTAATATCTTGGCTTTATTTTTTTGCTTACATTTAAATCTTAGGTCATTTGGAGATTTATTTTGGAATGAGACATAAATCCAAATTTATAGGATTTTTAATGAGCACCCACTTATACCAACTACAATTCACTCTAAAATAAAAATCAATCAAGCAATCAAAACAAAACTTTCCTATACTATAGATTACTTTTTTAAAAATTATGATTGATTTGGGTCCTCCTTATAGAATCTTTCTTTCTAAAATCTTGGTCGATATTATTTTCTGATTTGTAATTCTCCCTAGAATCAAATGTAATTTTGAGCAAACTGGATATATTTAGAGGCTTTATGAACCTTTTCTCCTTGTACATGTCATGTTGATTTTAAGCTTTTATTTAACAAAATTTATCATTTCAATGGCCACCAGGACATATTGAATTTTATAATAGGCTGATAATTTTAATTTTTATATGTAATGAAACTTTGATTGGAATGCAGTTATTTATTTCTTTTTTAAAATTTAGTCTAATCCAACCGTGTGTGTGTGTGTGTGTGTGTGTGTTATATTTACTATAAGCAAGGGATTCTGCCTGACACTGAAAATCATACAATGTTATTTAAGATCAACCTTTGCCTTCAAAGAAATTGTATACCAGTAGAGAGATAAAACAGTAGAACAAAAATTATAATAAAAATTGGAGATATAATATATGTCACAAGAATATACGAGTTACTAATGTTATAGGAATACAAAAAAGGGAAAGATCGCATAAAGTTGTAAGGGAGTCAGGCTGGAAAGGATTCCTGGAAAAGAAAGTATTTGAGATGGTTCTAAATAGTTTGAGATGGGGTTTGAGAAGGTCACTCTAGGAAATGGAATACTGTAAAAACAAAACAAGCAAACAAAAAAGAGAGTAGTCAAAGACCGTTCCCATGAAAAAGCAGTCTAGTTTAACTGGGATGTAAAATTCCTTTTGAAAAGCAAGAAGTGAACTTAGAAATGTAAATTGGGACCAAATCAAGGTAGGCATTTGTTCAGACTGAACAGGTTGTGAAGAAATTTACAGAAGTGGAGGGTAACATAATGTCTACTTTGGAAAACTTAATCAAGTAGCAAAATTAAAGGTATTAACAGCAGTTTTAAGCTATTCATGAAGCATTTAGGAAGCAGTCATTATTTCTGCTTGTAGGAAGTCAATCTCCCTTGCTTTTAAGAAGCTTCTATCTTTGCATGTGTGCATTTTATGCACTTGCAGTGGATGATGGAGGGGATGACATGGAATAAAAAGATCCCTCCTGGAACCCAGCGTTTAAAATAACCAGCAATTGCTGACTGTGGATCTTATTTTTTTTCCCCTACCTAACAAGGAAATACCATGCAGCATACCATAGTTTCTAATATTTTGTAGGGAAGTATGGGAAAGTGAAAGTCTCCTTCTGTGTTGTCCTCTTGAACCTGTTTTGAGGGCTTGTGGAAAATAATACAAATTATGTCTAGAGGTTGGGACAGGAAGGTTATACTTGGTACCTGGTATGTTTGCTGAGCTTTTTTCTGAAACTTCCTGGAAGACATCTAGCCAGTAATGCATTAAAAATAAATCTACCATGTAAATTTAATTTGCTAAAAAGCTTATGAATAAATAACCAAAACCACATTCTAATCAGTATTTTAAGCTGGCATAATTATACGATGCTAGCCTGGAGGAGAAAGTGGAAACTTAAGCCCGAATGTCTTTGACATTCTGGCCTGTACCTGCCACATACCTTTCCACCTTCCTCCTGAGGCTGCAATTTATAAAACATATTTCCTTTACCTGTGAGGTTTGTGAGATAATTTATGATGGCAACCTTTGAAGGCTCTGAATTCCAAAATTCAGGGTTGACATTTTAATTTAATACATGGGCATTCATATTTCTTTATTTTCATTTGATATCACTAGAATAACCTTCCTGGAAAAAAACAGGATTTTCAATAGCTCAAGCCCTTTGAGTGACAGATGACAACCGGGGTTCTTTTAGAAAAGTAAAGCTGAGGATTTCACCTCCACCCCAGCCGGTAAGGGAGAAAGCCATATTTCACATGCTGTCATGATGGATATTACAACAGACAAACAAATGAGTGGTGGGGGAGAGAGAAAAAATGAGAAAGATAGAGAGAGATGGAAGTTTATATCCGTAGGATAGAGAAATGAAAGAAGGAATATATGTAATTCAAAAGTGATTTGGCAAAGATTCTGTGAAGATGGCAGAGTAAAAAGCACCAGGAATCTTTCTCTCTACTTAGGCAGAATCTGTCTGCTGTAGCTATTTTGGAATTATGGACTCTGTTGAAGGCTTGCAACTTCCAGAGAAAGGCTTGGACAGTAAATTGAGATTAAGTTCAGTCAAGTCAACTTTAGCTCTTAGATTAGCAGGGGTTACCCTTTTCCACCCCCAGATTCTAGGCAGGTAGCCATGAATGTGTTCCTACAGCAAATTACATGCAGCTTGTGAGAAATAGGGTGGGCAGCAAGGATCTTGTCTTCCAAATATCAGAAACCTATGCTCTGATAAATAATTTCTGCTTCTGAATACAGAGGTGGTAGAATCTTTAAGTATTTCCACATATAAGATCATATCATTTACAAACACTTTTTCTTGCCTAATTGCTCTGGCTAATATTTCCAGTACTATGTTGAATAACAGTGGCAAAAGAGGGCATCCTTACATTAATCCAGATCTTAGAGGAAAATCTTTTAGTATTTCACCATTGAGTATGATGTTTGCTATGATTTTTTTCATGTACTGCCTTTATTAAGTTGAGGTAGTTTCCTAATATTTCTAGTTTATTGAATGCTTTTATTATAAAACAATATTGGATTTTGTAAAATGCTTTATCTGTATCAATTAACAATTCTGTTAATTGGTGTGTCATATTGGTGTATCATTTTGATTAGTTTTTCCATGTTGAACCATTCTTGCATTTTAGGAATAAATCTTGGTCATGGTGTATAATCCTTTAAATATGCCATTGAGTTTGGTTTGCTAGTATTTCTTTTTTAGTGTATTTGCTTCAATGTACATAAAATATATTAGTCTACATTTTTTTTTTTCTTGTCATATCCTTATCTGGCTTTTGTATCAAGATAATGTTGTCCTCATAAAAGAGTTAGAAAGTTGTGCTTTCTCTTCAAATTATAGGAAAATTTTGAGAATTGGTGTTATGTATTCTTTAAATGTTTTGTATATTCACCAGTGAAGCCATCAGGTCCAGAGTTTTTCTTTTTTTAGGAGATTTTTGATTACTGATTCCATATTTATATTAGTAATAAGACTAATCAGATTTTCCATTTCTTCATGATTCAGTTTTGGTAGATTTTATGTTTTTGGTAATTTGTTCATTTCACCTAGGTCATCAGATTTTGTGGTGTACAATTGTTCATAATACTTGTATAACCATTTTTATTTCTATGGAATAGCTAGTAATGCTCTCATCTTTATTTCTGGTTTTAGTAATTCAAAACTTCTCTCATTTTATCATAATAAATCTATCAATTTTGTTTATCTTTTCAACAAGCCAACTTTTATTTTTGTTGATTTTCTCTATTGTTTTTCTATTCTTCGGTTTTTTTAATTATCTCTGCTCTAATCTTTATTATTTCCTTTCCACACTAACTTTGGGTTTAGTTTGTTTTGTTCTTCTCTTTTCTTAAATTATAAAGTTAGTTTGCTGATTTGATGTTATTGATTTCTAACTTTTATCCATTGTATTTGGAGAATGTATATTGTATATTATTTTTCTTTTAAAATCTATTAACATTTAATTTGTGACCTAACATATAATCTATTCTGAAAATGTCACATGTGCACTTGAGAAGGATTTGTATGTTGTTGTTGCTATCCAGAATGTCTATATAGTTCTACTATTTCTAGTTGATTTATTGTGGTGTTCGAGTCCTCTATCCTCTTACTTATATTCTGTCTGGTTTTCATGTCCATTATTGATAGTGGGTATTGAAGTGTCCAACGGTTATTGTAGAACTATTTCTCCCTTCAGTTCTGTCAATTTTGTCATATATTTTGATGGTCTGTTATGTGAATAAATGTTTATAATTATTATTTCTTCTTGCTATAGTGAACAATTTATTATTATATAATGTCCTTTTTTCTAGTAACCTTTTTCTTAATTTAAAATCTATTTTGTCTTATATTAGCATAGCCATTTCTGTGCTCTCTTTTGGTTACTATTGCACTTTATATCCTATTCCATCCTTTCACTTTTAACCTGTTTGTGTCTTTGTATCTAAAGTGAGCCTCTTGTAGACAGCATATAGTTAGATCATGTTTATTTCAATGTATGTTTTTATCCATTCTGCCTACCAATCTCTGAAACCTATAAGTCAACTACAGGAATAAATTGAAAATAAGCCAAAGTCTTAAATAGATATTTCTCCTCGGAAGATATACAAATAGCCAACAAGTACATGAAAACATGCTCAATATTATTGATTGCTAGGGAAATGTACTTCAAAACCACAATGAGTTACCACCATACACATAAGGATAACTACTATAATAATAATAATAATAATAACAACCACAACAACAACTAATGTAGAGGATATAAAGTAATTGGAACTCTTGTATATTGCTGGTGAGAAAGTGAAATTGTACAGGCACTATGGAAAACAGTAGAATCTCAAGAAGATATTTTTTGTGCACACTTTGTTCATAGTAGCACTATTCACAATAGCCAAAACTGGGAAGCAAACTAATTTGGCAAATGAATTGATAAATAAAATATGGTGTGCATATCAATCACACACACACACACATACATTCGGCTTATCAATTCATATGTAATGAATGTATATTTGTGCTATTACAATAAAATATTATTCAGTCTAAAACAAAGGTAAATTCTGACATATGCTAAACATGGAAGAACCTTGAGAACATTCTGTTATGTGAAATTAGCCAATCACCAAAAGACAAACACTGCGTGATTCCACATATGTGAGGTAACTATATTGGTTAAAATCATAAAGATAGAAAGTAGAATGGTGGTCGCCAGGGGCTGAGGAAAAGAGGAATGGGGATTTACTGTTTAATGGAGATGCAAAACTGTATGCTTTAAAAGAGTTGAGATAGTAAATTTTATGTTAAATGTACTTTACCACAATAAAAAAAGAATTGAAAAAAATGCATCTAATAATGAAGCCAGGAACATTCCTATACACAATTATGTAAGTTTCTTGTATAATGGTGATTTCCATATTGATAAAGAAAAAAATAGTGTCAGAATCAAGTCACAGAAGCAGAGAAATTTGTCATTGTTGAACATGATGATGTAGGTGATTGAAGTTCAGAGTAAGTTTTCTCTAGAATAACTTTTTGAAGCTCATGATTAATCATGTATGCCCCTGGGATATATTCTTAAGAGAAGTTATTATGGGATTAGTTTTAGAACTGTTACAGTTGAAGAGAGGAATCTGTATTAATTGGCCTCTCAATGCTTCCAAATATCTAAGTTCAACCTTTGGGTCTTTGACCTATTCTCCTACCCTGGATCTGGAGGCTGGTTTTGATTGCTAAAAATGATATATAACATCTCTAGATAAATGTCATGGAACAAAGAATATCTATCAGATTTCTATTCATTAGGTGACAAATCAATATTTATAATTTTGCAATTTCAAAAATTTATTTGGAGGGGCTGTGTCTATAGATTCTGTAAAGTTAGCTTTTTTAGTTTTCTATTGATGGTGATAACCAAAAGAATTTTCTCTGACTAAGTTAGCGAAATTATACTGCCTAGGGTGATCTGGGATAAGTCAGCTATCACATGCACCTGTCCTAAAAAATGTTATCATAATATCTTTTTACTTAGAAGCAGCCATAATGGCTCCAGGAAGCCATAAAATAAACTAGAATCCTTCTCATTACCCTTGCCCTGGATACTGGCATGCAGGATGCAACGAAGTAACAATCCCAAATCTATATGTCATGTACAACCAGTAGAAAACCTGATAAAATAATTAGGCAGGGCTGTCTTTCTCTCTCTCTCCTTTGACTCTTCCCCATTTTTGTGATTATAAAATGTTCAGCTCTACTGGCCCTCTTTGGAACACACTCTCAGGGCAACCTGATCTATGTGTCTCCTCAGTTGCAATCATCATAGACACTCAGTCAACACTTGCTATATGTGTTTGGTCTCAGTTTCTTTTTAGGCCAACAACAACTACTCAGAAAAATATAGAGAGTTGATGGAGAAAGCCTGTTTTTGAACGAACCATGAGCTTGGAAGAAAAACGTAAAAGAAAACTACTGAGTAATAGATGGGGAGGAAGGCGAGTTAGAAAGCAAATGAAGGACTCCCCTGGCTGGAGTTGTGAGAAGAGATACCAGGAAAGTCTGGCTGTAAGTCAGCCTGACAAGGAAGGAGGAATAATACACAAGACAGTCAGCAGTTCTCATTATATCTGCAACTATAAGATTTCCTCTGTTGTTGATCTGGTTACTGTCTTTATCCAACCAAAAACATTCCTGTGTTTGCTCAGCAATAATGGGTAGCTGCAAAACAAAAAAGAAGCAGACATATTCACAACCATCATTTGCTAAGTACATGCTATTCGCCAGGATCTCTATAAATTCCTTAAAGCACCATATTTAACCTTAACCACAATCCTATGAAATAGGTACTATTATCAATCATGTTAAGAGAGAGAGAAAGTGAAGCCTAAAATAATTTGCCTAAAATTTCACCACAAATGTCTAGTGGTAGTGTTTGAATCCAGATCTATATTAACAGAAATCTCTTAATTCTTGGGCTGTATAAGTAATATATTATTATTAGGTTATTATTAGGTTACTTTTTTGACAAGTAGCAGCAAAGATCTACTTTCCCATATTTAGGGTGAATGCTTTCTGTGGGGGGAGAGAGAACAGGTATTCTAGGACAGTATTTTAGTCTGTCAAGGAAGGCCTTCAGCCTACCACCAAGTATGAGTGCCCATACAATTAACCAGACATTATGGAAGTGGACTCTAGCTTTAAAACAGAAATATGCTTTTGAAAGCAATCACAGAAAAGGCAAGACCAAAACGTCAGCAGTCTTAAAGTAGAAAAAAAAAGCTTTATAAAGAATACCCTACTACAGTCATCAGCTCTCCCTTGCTTAAGGTCAAAATCTTATAGTATGCTGGAATACTATTACATTACAAATAAGTTCCAATAGACATGTGTTTTCTTGCTCTTGTCAGGTTTATGCCTGGGCTCCTTCTATTTGGTCATTGTTATATTAATGACTGTGAATCAATGAATAGACTATGATACCTACAGATCTAAAATAATAAAAGAGGTGCAGAGAGAGAACATGTACTCCATCCGAGAAAGAGTCTTTGTACTCTTTTACATCAAGGAAGTCAATCTGATACAGATGCTATTGATTTATAATTGAAGTCCAGGAAACCTGTCAGGAAAGTAAACACAAGCACATTAACCCTTTTTGAAAGTCAAAAGACTCAGGGAAATAGGGATACGTTAGGCAAATTCTTCTCCAATATGTTTTTGGCTACCTCACTGAGACCAAAGTTTTATTTCCAGAAGGTTATGCTTCAGAGTGAATTAGCCTATTCATTTACATAATGCAATAATGCATCAAGGTCAGAAAATTTCTTTGACTACTTAATGAAAGAAACACACAGCTAAAACTTGAATCTCATCAAAGACAGAGAATTCAACCAAGATGTGGGTGCCTAATTCAAGATAGGTATATAAAATATTTCTGAATTTCCATACAGGAAGTGCATAAATAACAGGAGTTTAATAACTATATAGATACATGAGAGAATGGTAGGAAGGGAAGAAATGGAGAGGAGGGAATTAATAGTCTTATGTTGCAGGATTTAAATGCGTGTTCTGCAACTCTAGGGCAATCATTGTATATCAGGATTTTTATTTATGAATTGGTTATAGCTGGGATGGGGGTAGTCCTCCTCAGGTCAATGAGGTTAATTCTAAAAGGGATTTCAGTAATCATTCATTCTGTTACTGATATTTATAGGGCAAAATTTGAGGATCAAAGAAGGTTAATAATTAACTAAATTTATAAGTATAGTCAATGCCAAAGCTAGTATTAAAATCCAGATTTGCTGAAAGTTCCTTAAGTCAACATTTGGACTCTCCATGAATTTGAGCCTGGCATCAAGGACCCTAAAATTTTAAATTTGTGTGTGTGTGTGTGTGTGTGTGTGTGTGTGTGTGTGTGTGTAGTTCTTCTTTTTCTATGTATATCATGTATTATCTAACTTCATTCACTTCTTTCAAATGCCTATCACACACCTTCTGAATGCCAAGTGTTAAGCTGGGCTCCAGGGATTCAGGAATGTATAAGGCAGGCATCATCTGTGCCCTCATTAAGTTTACAGTATAATGGAAGCCAGATACTAAAGATAAACTTATAAGTGTAAACAGTGTTTAGAAACTGTCAGACGAGGCTTTATTTCTACTCTACAGGTGATGAAACAAAAATCTTTCAGGAGATTGTTAGGCAAATGTTAGACGAAGAACTTGGGACTTTGATTAATGGTTCATGATTCTTGACATCGTACATCTTAAGATTAAAAAAAAAAAAGTTTGGCTTATATCAGTTTTTAACCATGTTAAAGTTAGATAATAAAAAGAAAATTGTACCAGACAGAGTTAAACAGACAACACCTACTTGAGACTTTATGGCAATAAGGAGAAAGACTATTGCAATAGGTGGGAAAGATTGAACTCGACTCACTGGAATAAGAGGCAGGAAAATTTTCAGCATTTAAGTGAACTGTGTAAAAACACTATAGAACATTAGTGGGGAGGTTAGTCAAAGTGATTCGGCCATATGAGTTTGCTAGTAGGATGATATGGAAGTTAGGCTCCTACCCTCCCACAGAGACTGGGAGATAAGAGCACTCTCTTAATGATTAAATTTCAAAGGGATGGATCTCAGGTCCTTGAGGAAGACATTCCTGGGCTGTAAAACTGGCAAAAGACTGGTGAAATATTTACATCTCAAAAGGTCAGAGAAAATATTTATAATTGTAAGTTTTCTAAAGTCAATTCACTAGGAAAAGGGATGTGAAGGCCTGCTATAGTCGAGAAAGAACTTGTCTAATATTTAGTCAAGGTTAGGGGAGTGTTAAATCCTTCCGTTTCACAGAGAACATGGAGGAGTTGATGAAATGCACTAATGAACTAGAATGGAAATCTGTTCTTTTTCCTAAACAACATCCACACCCACTACTGGTCAGCAGCTGGATTTCTATTTCTGGGACTACCTATCCCCAACTCTTCGTCCTTGCGACTTGAGTGAAAGACAGGAGAACATGTTCTGTCCACAGAGGTTGGGTAAGGAATGAGCACTTGACCCAGCTGGTCCAATTTGGAGGTGTTAGCAAAGAGAAACTCTTTCTTTCTAGTGGTCATGAAGTGGGAGCAATCTAAGATGAGATAGCTGGGGGGCATCAGGTAGAGAGAGCCCACCTGAGAGTGAAACCATCACTCAGGAAAGCAGAATAAGGAGACTGAGAGCAACATTGTACTGATGGCATCATTGCAGCCTCTGGATCTATCCATGCCAAAAGCTAGCTTTTTTTTTTTTTTTTTTTTTTTTTTTTTAGTGAAAAGGAATATATTCCCTGTTTTAACTTAAACCAGTTTTAGTTCAGTTTCCTGATATTTACAGCCAAAAGAATTCCAACTGTTACTTAAACTATATCAACAAATAGAAAATCAACTTTTAATATGTCCAGTAACCTCAGAGCAGGAACACCTAGTTTACATAGATTAGAAATCTAGAAGGATTGCTGGGTTGGGTTTGTCTAGCACATACTTAATCTAGTTTACTATTACATTTTTTTCAAGAATAATTGTTTTTAGATGTTTGAGTAGGGGAAGGATTTAAGGGTAGCAAACTCTTTTTCCTCTGTCATTCCTAGGATTCTCATATTCAAAAACACCTAACCGTTAGATCAGTGGTTCTTAAATTTTAGTCTGCATCAAAATCCCTGAGGTGTTTTTGACATGACAGTCCTAGGACCACAAAGAAAGGACATGATTAGGGTCTATGATTTTTCCATCACTCCTTCTATAACCTAAGAATGCTATTAGAATTTAGACGGTATATTTGACTAGCAAACTTTATGCTTAATGGAGTGGCTTCTTAGAGATGTGTGAAGAGTAAGTCGGAACTGTCAATCACTTTACCATCTGAGTTTGGAAACTGTATCAACATGTTGAGACTTTACCTCACTTCAGTAATGAGTAGAAAGTTGTTTGGTTGGCAAAAGAGATGATTATAAATAAATCAGAGAGGAGCCAAGGGTCTTTTAAGGGCACAGTAGAGGTGGAGAAATGGCAGCAAGATGTTAACAGTGGTTTGTCAAAGAAAATTGTAGCATGATATTTATCATCATAAATCTTACTAGGACACACCTGTTTGAGCTGCATTTTGGAAAGAGGAAAATAAAATGTAAGATTCTGGCTTCATAGTGGTCCGAAAGCTCTTTGACAATGTTACAGGAGGAAAACAAGAGTAAGTTTGCTTACGCAGAGCCATGTAGCAGATTTGATTTTCATTTGTTTGTTTTAAACCAGACCTCTCTGCCACTGAAGATGAGCCCCCCTCTTCCTCTTGTCCTGTCTGAGATAGTCACAGATTTTTTTAAAAATTATTTATTATTATTTTTTTACATACAAAGTTGGAGAGACAGGTGGGGGGTAGGGAAACAGAGGTGGGGGCGGCAGAGGGCAGGGCTGGCCCAAGGCCCGTTCCTTTGCTGGCCTGGTTGCAGAGGGCATGGGGTCATGGCTGAGGCCCATGGCTTCCCCCCACTCCTGCTTGTGAACCTGGGACCTTCCAGTGGTGACTTGGTTGTCCCTGGGCTGGATGCGAACATCAGGGGGCGTGGCTAAGGCCTTCCCACCCCGGCTCACAATGTAGCAGATTCAAATATGAAAATGAGTAGAAAACTAAAGTGCTGTAAAGAGGTGAGAAGAAGGAGCATATTCCTTGAAGTTAAAACTGCAGGAATGTCTCATGGAGGAAATGGCATTAAAGTACAGTGCGCAAAATGAATATAATTTTAGTAAATGAAGATATGGTAATATCTACTGCGGGGGGTGGGGGCAAGAACGTTTATTTTTTAAAAGATTGAAGATCTCAAGTCCTAATAGTGAGGTTGTGTGGACCACGGATTTGAAATGTCATTCATTATCTGATAGTGAATGTGCTTGAATTTCAGACTTTGGCAAGTAAGGACCTTTGGAGACGTCTGAGAATGAAGGTGTGATGGTCAGAGACAGAGTATAAGAAAACTAAACTTCTGAGGGGGTGCGTAATTTCTAAGAAAAGTAACATCTCTGTACTTTAGTCTGGGAAAGGATCTTTAGAAGACATTTTTTGCCCTAAAGGATGAAGAGAACAGATACTACCTAGTACACGTCACTTAGGTCACCTTACATAGATGAGCTTACTTGTTCTTGTTCTCAGGATGCCAACAGCTGACAATATCTTTTCTAAGTTATAAACATACCATAACCCTTGACTCAAAAAGCCCAGAATGTATTCGCAAGATGGACTTAAACATGTAAAATAATATATGTACAAGGTTGTACAGTGCACTCATTTTTATGATAGGAAAGGATTGGATAAAACCAAAGAGTATTTCAATAAGGAATTGGTTGAATATATTATGATTCATGCATAAAATGGAACAATAAAGACTTGTTTTTAAAAATGAGGAAATCCTTCTTTGTGCTAAAAGAAAGATCTCCAAGACTTGTATTAAGTAATCAGAAATAGTGCAAAGACAAATTCCAAGTAATTTATGTAGATGCATGGATACCTGCACAAAAATTGGTGAGGCATGACAAAGGGACACAGAAGCCAACTGAAAGAGCTCCCAATGGCCACATTTGGAATGATTTGAACAGAAGTTACAAAGTAAAATTTCATTACAATCCATAATATAAAATGAATGTTCATACTAATATCAATAAATGATTGAATAAATAAACAAGAAAGATACACATTTCCCATACAACACAATTAAAAATAATTTATGTGAATACTCTTCACTCAGGAGGTGAAACATACCCCCCTCTTTTTAAGTGTGGGTTGTGCAAAGCTGCTTCCTTTCTTCCTATAAGAAAGATAGAAAAAGAGTAACTTTAGTGAAGAAACCTAGGAAACACAGCCTCAGCAACGTGATCAAAGTCAACATCAACAGGGATGATTATGTCAATTTTATGTACCCTTGATTTGATATAATAAAAATACACTTTACATCTGCAGTTTTACTCCTCAAAACATATAACTTCACTAATCATGAGAAAAACATCTTAAAATTTCCAATTGAGAAACATTTGAGAAAATACTTGACCAGTCCTCCTCAAAACTGTCATCAAAGTCATCAAAAACAAGAAAAAGTTGAAAAACAGATTCAGCCAAGAGGATCCTAAGAAGACATTGAACTAAATGTAAAGTGGAAATCTTGATGAGATCTTGGAGCAGGAAAAGAACATTAGGTAAAAACTAATCAAATAAATTATTAAACTATGAAATTTAGTTAATAATGTTGCATCAATATTGGTTTATTAATTTTGATAAATGTACCATACTAATATGAGATGTTAATAATAAAGGAAACTTGATATGAAGTATGTGAAAACTGTATATTATCTTCATAATTTTTATATCAATCCAAAAATCCTCTAAATAAAAATATTATTTTTAAAAAGGCAAAATATCCAAACAAACAAAGGCACAGCCAGTGTGCATAGTGTTCTTTCTTTACTACAAACAGGAGAAAAAAGGAATTTATATTCATATGTTTGTGTCTGGAAGAAGAAACTCCAGGATACATAAAAAGTACTAAAAAGTGGGCCGAGCCCGTGGCGCACTCAGGAGAATGCAGCGCTGGGAGCGCAGTGACGCTCCCGCCGCAGGTTCGGATCCTATATAGGAATGGCCGGTGCGCTCACTGGCTGAGTGCCAGTCATGAAAAAGACAAAAAAAAAAAAAAAAAAAAAGTACTAAAAAGTACTTATCTCCATGAAGGGAGTGTAAATTTGGTGGAATAGAGATAGGAGTGGGAATGAACATTTTCCCTTAATCCTCTATTTTTCTTTTTCTGAACCATGAAAGAGCATTACATAGTCAACATATTAGATCTTGCACAAACATGCTACTGAACAGAACACAATTCATAGGTACACAGCTCAACCCAAAGGACAGACAGAAGACATCGAGGACAACTAGCCTCCCGCATCCTTGTGACCACCTAAGGACATTAGCCCTTTCAAATCTCTTTAGGAGAATCACCCTAGTTCCTACTTTCTGCAATCAGGCAAAGCTGACTGTTCTACCATAGCAAATTTGGGCCTCATGTAAGGCTTTAGCAAGAGTAAGATGTCATTACCACGATAGACTGTCCCCCATGCTCTGCTCTCCTTGTAGAAAGTGGAGGACAAGCCAGCATTAGCTACTTCCCAGGGCTCCGGGGTCACCTTCCCACAGACTCAAAGGATGCCCCCTTCATTATATCCTAACAAGGTGTTATTCTGTGTATCTATATCTATCCTACGATATAAAATAATCAGGACAGTGTTGGGTAACACTTATCGATGTGTTCAGTTTGGGTGCAGTAAAAGGAGGCAGTTCCACTAAACTGTTCATGTGCTTGGAAAAGTCTACCTAAAATCAAGGGTGGTGGCTCCTCTGTCCATTTCCAAGTATTGCTCCTCTTTTAAAATGTTTTACCAATAAATTTTAAACACTTATGGGCCAAATTTCCCGTACATGGCTGGGAACCCGAAGCATGACCTAAGCTTTGCATTTTTTCCCCAGAAACCTAAAATTTATCAAACCCTTACTATAGGTGAGGCAGTGTAATAAATAAGTTGATACAGATGATTATATTTAGTATTCCCAGAAATTCTATGGCATAAGTACCGTGATTATCCTTATTTTAGAGAAGGGGAAACCAAGGCTCAGAAAATATTAGTGCTTATCTGAGTTTCACACAGCTAAAACTTGGGAGCAGTAGGATTTAGCCCCAGACAGCTGCTTCCACAGCCCATGTTTCAATCCATCAGTTCTTTGATGTCTCTATGAAAGTTTTAAGGATCTAGGGAGTTTGTACTAGTTTCCTGTTGACACTGTGAGAAATTACCACAAACATAGTGGCTTAAAATCACAAAAATTTGTCTTATGAGCTCCAAAAATGAGTCTTGACAAAAATCAATGTGTTGTCAGAGCTACATTCATTATGGAAGCTCTCTGGGAAAATTCATTCCCTTGTCTTGTCTTTTCCAGCTTCTACAGGCTGGTTGCATTCCTTTGCTCATGATCCCTTTCCATTTTCAAAGCCAGTCATGGGCAGTCCTGTCCTCATATCACATCAGTCTGATACTTCTGCCTCCCTCCTCCACATTTAAGGACCCTTTTGATTACATTGAGTCCACCTGAATAATCCACGATAATCTCCCCATCTCAAGGTCTATTAATTAGCACCTTAATTTCACCTGCGATTTTAATTTCCCTTTGCTATCTATCGAACTTAACAAGTTCACAACTTCCAGAGACTATGACATGAACACCGTTGGCAGGCAATTATTTTGGACATACTGTAGTGATCAGTTATCTAATGGAAAAACTCTGGTTCTAAAAACTCAGAGCATAAGAACGCTTTTCCTGGGGCAATTGTTGGGGCTTCCTGAATTACTTCTTTAAAGTGAAAGGCTTCTAAAATACAAAGAGGCAGCACTTCTTTTTCTCTTACTTGCCCACAATAGACTGCTCAGTTAAGCCAAGCCAAGGGTGAATGAGCAGCGTTCACAATCTTTGCTGTGTATTCCACAATGAGGGCAGCATCCTCCATTCCTGATGTGGCAGATTTCACAGCTTTTTAAAGGGGCTAGATTAGGTGGAAATACCAATAACACCTTATCCATACCTGTTAACTATCCTTCCTAGACATGATTTAATCTTGCTTCTTCCAAAAGACATCACAGGAAGAATGGTAGGATTTCACTATGCTTCTCAAAGTGTGATCTGTGGACCATCTGATTAAGAATCACTTGGAGAATTGGTTTAAATCCCAATTTCAACTCCTCTTTTCCTACCCAAGATTGGTTTGAGTTAGAGCCTCAGAATCCTTTTTAAAAATGAACATCAAAAATGAGTAAACCAGATGATTTTTATTCCAGTTTTCTAGTGCCAAACATTAAAAAACACTGGCAAATACACTGGCAAATTTAGATAAAGTTGCCAAAAATAATGCAGACTCTGTCATTTTGGGGTGTGTGTGTGTGTGTGTGTGTGTGTGTGTGTGTGTGTGTGTGTGTGTGTGTGTGTGTGTGTGTGTGTGTGCATGAGAGAGGGAGAGAGAGAGAGAAAATATCAATGGGAACATGCATAAATTACCTAACAAATTGCATTTAATCATCTAATTCCTTTTCTAATTCTTGCTTGTTTGCTCCTCAAACTGTAGTCACATATATTTGAGTCCATTCTAGCCATTTTTTGCAGGAAGACGGGTCCCTGGATGATCTTGGCCAAGCTAGCTCTTCACCCCCTTAACCCCCTTGTTTGCATTTCTTGGGTAGAACATACCAAGAATGCAAGATCCTGAGATAAGGGGAGAATATCCTGAACAATCCAGACCATGTCCTCCTTCCTCCTACAACAGGATGTTCTGCAACATTGCACTCAGTGATCCAAGTTCCCACCAAGGTATAAAACCCAAGCCAGAGCAGGATGCTATTGGGGTCCCTCAGAAATGGTGTGAAGCAAAGCTTGTGCAGACAAGACTCCATCTGCCCTGGGCAGCTCTCCTGAGCTCTCCTGAGTCTCCTGGACTGGCCATGGATCCTAGGCTTCTGTTTGTCCTTGCTGCCTCTCTGTGAGTAAAAATATTTGCTTTGCCTGATATTTTGTGAGTGCTCTGTCTCACCAGACTCATACTCTGGCCGCTGGGTTTGTGCAAAATCTACTGCCAGATCTGGGAACCCTTGTAATTTTATATCCTTCTTTTAATTTGTACTTTGAAGAATAGCATATGTTACAACGTGTGCTGTTTTTGAGCCTGAATGAGGAATTCATTATTACTAAAAACCCTTAACTACCATTGAAATAGTTTCCTCACCATTATTCAATGGTTATGGCTGGGGAAACTTTCATCATCTTTCCTCCTGCCTCTAAGCTAAAATGAAAATACTACAGGGATAAGTATTTAATGAAAATGTAGAAAGAAAAAAAATAGAAAGTGGTGAAGGGAATTTTTCCCTCTCTTCTTCAGCCTTGACGTCTGAATAATCAGAGCTGAGAACTCAACAGAAGGCATGATGCATGGCCACATGTGTGACACCAATTCCCTTCACACAGCAGCTTTCCTGCCCTAGAAACTGTTTGCTGCATATTCATGGAGGCAAATCAAGTCTCAGGACTACGAGTTTTCTGCAAATTATTTGGATTGTATTCATCTAGAGGAAGATAGCAAACAATGAACACCTGGACAAACCAATGTTGCTGCCTTTTGGAAAGAGGGTTGTTTCTGGAGAGTGGAATAGTTTATATATAACTGTATTTATATAACTGCATTTATCAGATAAAAAAAACTGAGTAGAATTACAGATATTTTGAACTTCTTTACTACAATTTTATGAGTTCCTATTCTCAAACCCTGCATACCCATGCTGACATGACCCCAGTTCACTACCAATATTACTTGGATTAAAGAGGTTTGCCTTTTGCTAATGGAAGGCAGGTAGCCTTGGTGCTGATGCTGGAAGAATACCAAACAGGCTTTCTTGCCCAAAGTGTGTCCTCTACAAACCTCCTGTGAGGTTTCTAATCTCCACCTTTGGTCACTGAGTGGGGATGTAACTTGGAGAGGGGATGTACTGCAGTGAGAAGAGCTCTTGGCCATTCTGAATGCTCTTTAAGATTTTTAAAACTTACTTTTATTTCTTCAGAGGGTTGGTAGGAAGGACAAAAGAGAGACTATATGAGAAAAGTTTTACAGCTAGTGCAGTCTGATATTAACATAGGGTACACTTAAAATAGTATTTTCTAAGTATCGAGACAGTATGCTTGTTTTTCCTGGGACAGTTCCAGTTTATTCCTCCAGTCCAAGAATAATTATTAAAACTAATCTATTTAACTTTCAAAAGTAATAAATTACGGTAACAGCACCATCAAGTCATTATTTGGATTTAGGACTTTTGCCCAAATCAGGCAGCAGGAACAAAGAGCAAAGAGATGGACACCATGGTATATAACAGAACTCTGTGAAACTGGCCAAATTATTTGTATTCCAGGAGCCTCAGTTTTCATATCTTTTAAATGGGGATGCTAGTAGAACCTATCTCATAATATTTATAATAATCTAAATATTAAATTAAGTATTATAAATATTAAATGAGATTCCCTGAAAAAGAATGTAGCACACAGAGTCTGCCATATCATAAAAACTCAATATGTATCAGCTAACAGAGTAAAGCAAAACAAGACGGTAAATTTTCATGATTAGAGGAAGTCATGGAAAGTACTGGATGTGGCACTTCCTGGGATGGATGGGCAGGGCAGCCAAAGGATGGCATGATGCCAAGCTTGTGGAGAAATGGCTGTTTTTGTCCTCATAGCTTCTACTGTCTAGTAAGGCTAGGGACGGATTCCATCATGCAGAGTGCCCTTCCACTTCTCAGGCTTTTCATTATCCGAGATCTAAAAGATTTAAGATTTTTTTCCTCAGTTTTTTTTTAATCCTATAAATGCAGTTATATAAATACAGTTATATATAAACTATTACTGAGAAGAGATTCCAGCAGACCCAAATTGAAGTGAGGTACTTTCCCTAATGGGTCTGAGGATATGTGTGGTCACAGTGGTTAATAAATGTAACTTAAGTTGCATTAGGCTCCTTTGGTGTACTTCCCGCTGTAATTATGCCTGTAATTGCACAGAAAGACTTTCTCCAAAGTTCTTTCAGCTGGAGACTTCTTTTTGCTGGGGAGAACAGCCAAGCTTCTAACTCTCCATTTTCTTCTCTGGGAAGGTTAATGTTTTTTAAATGCAGAAAGAGAGAGACAGACAGAGAAACACCACTATCAGCACCAAAATACCAACATCATGCATAAAAGTGAGCTGTTACCTTCATTCTCAGACTCCTAGAAGGTGGTTCCTATCTCTTTCAAATTTACATTTTTCTTTCTTTTTAATCAACTAATTAATTTAATTTAATTTATTTATTTTTACATTCTCAGATGTTGTTGTGGAGTGCGGGGGATGCAGAGGGGTAACGAGGAGGGAAGAGAAAGGGAGCAGGACTGGCCCACTGGCGGCTCCTTTACTGGCCTGGTTGTGGACAACAGGGGGCATGGCTGAGGCCCTGGGGGGTGCCCGCCCCAGCTGGGGCTTGGGGGGCTTCCAGTGGCTTCTGGGTCGTTACTGGGCTGGATGCTGACATTGGCTCATTTGGTTAGAGTGCAGCCTTAAAACACCAAGGTCATGGGTTTAGATACCTGCACTGACCCAGCTGCCAAAAGAAAAAAAAAGTTCAAAAATAATTCCAAATTTACATTTTTCTTCATTGAGAAAATTTAAATTAAATTCATGAAGGAGACTTCAGACTCTCAGACTATGGGAAGGGTTGCCGTAGTCTGTCTTATCTCAGGTCTTTTGTTGAAAAGCTGTACCTGGACTGTTTTTAAACCTCTTTTCCTTCTCTCTTTTCAAAATTTTCTTCTCCATTTTAATTTACTTATTTATTAATAAAAATAAATACTGCTGCCAACAGACCCATTTTAAAGATGAGGGAACTATATAACATTACTTGCCAAAACATTGTTCAGCCTGTGATGAAGCTGGGGGCCAAACTAGGTCTGTCTGACTCCAGAGCTCACTCATTAAAACATAAAGATATTCTCTCTGCCCTGATGAAAGGGGTCAAAATTTTAAAATGGGCAACCTTGCAGAGTAGATACTCTCCTTCTCTAACCAACTTCATTGGCACTTAGAAAAAAGCTGACTCAGCCTGCTGATTAGAATATGAATGCTTTGGAGGAGGCTTTTAAAAGACCCAGGTTCACTCTGGGTCCTGGCAATGTGTGGTTGTCCAACTCAAAATCATCAATGTAGTAGTAATAATTAGTTTTATTGTCTTGTTTTGTTTTGTTTTTGCAGGGTGGATTGCACAGTGTTTAAAATAGAGTTCAGGGGAAAATGTGTTATTTAGCAAAGCATCATTATAGCTTTAGAGAAAAATGACCCATCATTTGTCTTTAATTCCAGTTTTTTTTCCCTCTGATCACTAATCTGGACCCAAGGTCTCCTTATTAATTGTATAAATGGAATTAATGACTTCATACTAACAGAGAACATAAAGTACTTAAGAACTTCAGCCATATGACACATTATTGTACTAGCAAATGTGAAGTATTTAGCATCTATATAGGGCTTTATTTGCAGTGGGCGTATTTCAAAAGCAAATTCACACACACATTATAATCCTAACGATCACTTTGTGTTTTTCTATTAGTCATGCTTGTATTTGCAGCATTTAAAATTGTAATATTAAGCAAAATTAATGCTCATGAAAGCCTGCAGCTGCCTGCCCTCTGTGGTTGAGTGCTTTCATTTATTCATAGAACACTTGCTTCCCTTGCTGAGGATCCTAAACCCAAGTCTCCCTGACCACCAAAGCCTGGTTGGGCTGTTTGGGATCAGAGACACTAAACTAGTCATCTTCTGTAGGTAGAGATTTTTTTTTTTTTTTTTTTTTTTTTGTAGGTAGAGATTTGAATGATGTCCTGGTTTTATTTGGTTCAGTAAGTGTCCTCTATTTAGGGCAGCTTCTCTTTTGAGAGGTCTCTATTTCTGGCTGCAAATTCCATAGCCTATCAATGCATTTAAACAGGGTTGGAATTTTCTTGAGGTACACATGTTCTAATTGACCAACTCCCAGCTGAGGGCTATCTAGGGAAATGCAGGGTAGACTGTGGTGCTTTTTACACCTTTCCGTTGTAAGGCCATTTATACCTCCTCTAGCTTCTGATGATGATGATGATAACAACAATAATAAATATTACCCAAGTACTGTCTTGTTTATTCCTCATAAAGCCGTGTGAGTTAATGTGAAGCTTGAATTATGTCTCCCAAGTTTTATGTTTTAGAAACTTGGTCCCCACTGTGACTGTTAAGAGGGTGGGAAATCCTATTATGGTAATTGAAGAGTGGAGCCTTGAAGAGGTGATTAGATTGTAGGACCACGCCATAGTGAATGGATTAAAAATGGTGGTCAGAAGCATGCTTCTGCGGGCTTCAAAAGAAAAGGAGAGGAGAGTCTATCTCTCTCTCTGCTCTCTTTGCTTCCACCATCTTGCAATGTGAGACCCCTGGGTCACTGTCGCCACCACCAGATGGACTTTGGACTTCCCAGCCTCAGAAACTGTAGCAATAAATTGTATTTTCTTTTTACAGTACTCAGTTTTATGCACTTTGTTATAAGCCACAGAAACAGACTAATGCAGTTAATTACTAATATCATTACCATTTTAGAGAGAAGGAAGCTGAAACATGGAGAGGTCAAATGACTTGCCCATGGCCCCATGTCTAGGAAGTCCCACTCCAGTCTTCAGACCCAGGCAGGTGAACACTAATGGAACTCTGAACCTTAAATTTTACCTCAAATTATTTGAATTGCATACTCATGAAGTGCTAGGATTTCATGCTGGACACTGAAAACAGATAGCAATAGTCTGGTATCTATGGTTTGCTCTGTGCTCTCAAATTATTGTGTTGCTCAGAGTTAAAAGCCAAGGAAGTACCCTTGGCATTAGATTTCTTCATCATCCCTTTGTTTTTTTCTTCCTCATTTTTTTTCCTTGTAAGAACGATTGCAAGGAAATTTGTGCTTTTTCTCAGCATTGTGCTTTTTCTTTTCAATTTATAATTCTTAGTTTTTTTGTTTTATAATTCAGGACTTTCTACTCCATATCCTAATAGGATTTAAGTGGTATTTGAAATGTTGCTGCTTAATAACACATTTGTGATAATGAGATTATATCTACCAAGTGACCTTCTGTTTTTCTGTAAAGAATATGAATTTCATTGAGATTTGAGACAGTGCAACCTCTTGTTTATTTGTCCCTTCCTCTATCTTCTCACCTCTGACTGCTGTAGATTCCTCAGATCACTCCCTAGGAAGATGACCTGGGATATAGTTTCATACTTGCTGTTGGCAACTTAGTAGGTACATCAATCAGATAAATTGGCATTAATACAGCTGTGCATGTAGGTACACTGGAGGGTGGTATTCAACCTAAAGGAATGCTTTTCTAGTGGCAGAATTTTAGGTAAAATCAATGAACAATTTTAAATGGGCTTACTAGGTTTCAGACAAGATACTAAGCTCTCTCCACAATACCTTAAACTCTGATCTGTTTGCTTTTTTATTCTGGATACTTCACTTATCACCTAATCATTGAAATCCACCTGGCTGGGTGGCACACGTAGACAGGTAGTCTTCCACACGATGGTCAGCCAGAGTCACCCCACTCTCCTACAGGTGGCCATGATAGTGATTTGCTGGGACACCACCACTCACTCCCAGGAAAATAACATTTCCCTCCCACTGAGGTAGGTATTTATCTGGCTTCTTGGGGTGGCAGAGGGTGAGGGGGATTCCTGAACAATAGCTTTTTGTTGAGAGATAATATTGTTGAAGTAGCAAGTTTCTGTTACAGACTCAAAGAATCTGCAGGTACAGCTCTCTTTGGGCAGAGCTAACTCTTCTCCTCTTCAATGCCAGCAGCAGAGGACTAGGGTATCTTTTGTGAGGAAAGATGGAGGACCCCTTTTTTGAACACCTATTGTGTGCTCAGCTCCTTTAAACTTATGTCATGGAAAATTCATTGTTCTTTTGCTTGTTTAGAGTCAGGTGTCAAAACTGTTTTATAAGGCAGACACATGGAAACAAACCCTCGAAAACTTGATTTGCAGATCATTGCCATTCTTGGCTTTCTCATGGCTTTCATCACCCAAGGAAGGGTGTTAGATCAAAGCTTTTGTGAACCTCTCTGCTCTGAATGTATCAGCACACGCAGCTGGGAGTAGCCAACTCTGGGAACAGATATGTCGCCCCTGCCATTTCTCCCAAATGGTATTCCTAAATTCTCAGCAATTACTTAACGTTCTCTTTTTATCTATTACTGCCCCACTTGTTCTGGAGGTGAGATCACACAGTTTTAAGTTTTTTTTAATATCATCCCCACATCCTGAAAAAAGTTGAAAGAGAAAACTTAGTGTAGCTAAGCACTGTCCTCAGTGGTCCAGGGTTGTGTGTCACATGCCTGTTTCATAGTGGTGATCCCTCCAAGAGCAGGACAATTCCTCTATTCAATTTCTAGTGTGCATTGTTGTGGCCACAACTGTAAATGCTGCTTGGAGAGGACTGTGTCACTTTTAGAGCTACTACAACTTAGGGCCTCAGATTGCTACCATTTGTAGCATCAAATCAGATTGAATACATTCCTCTCTGACAGATTTAAGGTCTGTTGAGACCCAGGGAAAGATCATCCAAAGGTCCTGAAGATTAACCGATCTTCCTGTCTTCAACGGGAAGTGTGTAAAAAAATGTCAGTGAGTGAAAAGTATCAGCATGTTCAGTCTCATAAATCTGTAATCAACTTTAATTCTCCATGTATATGAAATTAAGCAAGTCATTTTTTTCCCTCCGATGTTAATTTTGAATTATGTACTCTGTATTATAGATACATCAACTGTTTCCCAGCTGGTAGCTAAACTTCGGGAAGAAAGGGATGTGTTTTACTGTAATTTCAATCTGCTTCTGATTCAGTGCTTAGAACTATAAGTGGTCAAGCATTGGGTTAAAAAAATAATGTGTAATAGGTGAGTGCAAACCATTTTCTTTTATACCCACTGAGACGTAATTGGTGATATTGACAATACTTGGAATTGCATTGATTTTCCCACTCAGTTAAAGACCTTGATGACACTTTTGCTTTCACCTTTATTACTTTTTTATGAAACAATCTGTACAGTAAAAAAAAAAAAAAAAAAAAAAATACTAGCTACAAGTGCCATTCATGTGTCCTTGCTGTTTTCCTGAAAGAAATGAACTTGAATAGGTGATCTGCAACAACATCATAATAACAGTTGTTTAATAAATGTCAACAGTACAGGGCCTCCATGTACTTTTATGCTGGTTGTACATCAAGCAAGAGCACCCAGCAGAAGGGAAAAATAGAGGCTAGAATTCATTCTATGTTCCATGTGCCAACTTAGCCACTCAGAGAAAGAGTCCTCTTTTTCTACTTTGCACAAAAACACCCTATGAGAAAACAGCAGGTCAGCTACCATGTTCCAGGAACATACTAGAAGCTTTGTAGACTGCATTATATTTAATGTGTGCAAAACCCATGCAGGAGTTTTATTTACTTACCCACCCTAGAGATACAGGAAATGAAGCTCAGAGAAGTGAAATAACTAACCCATCACCACATAGTTAGTGGATGGGCTTGTTGGATTTCAAACCCTGACCTATGCCACTACATAACACTGTGCTTAGGTCTCTACTGCACCTCAGAAACAGTTTCCTAGGAAGAGGTGCTGTCTCATCCCTTAGATGAAATGGAAACAAGGAAGTTTCTCTGTGACTGTTCCAGCCAGTTATAGAATTGTATTGCTTATGATTTCCCTAAAGAGTCATTCTCACAGCATCAACCACTGTGCATTGACCCTTCAAGGAGAAAAAAAAAATGGTTAGTTTGATCCTCCAACTCAGGGTCCAGCATAAACACAGGGCTTCTTTTCCTAGTCAAGACTCACTTTGAGGCAAGAAAGAAAAGCCCACTCAAATGAAGAGGTTAGATGGAGCAACCACTGTGTGGTCTCATGGGGACACAAGAAAAGGTGAATGCCATTTCTTAGGATGATCAAGATCTAAACTTCTCTTAGCTTAATCTCTTTTACTCATGGCTTCTCTGGATCTCTCTTCTCATCTGCTTCATTCTGTTCTCCTCATGTGCTTCCTCTGGGACTCTAGTCCTCCAAAACTCTGTGTGTATATGGTCCGAAACTGGGAGACCCATTTTTGACTTTAGAGCACTTCTCACATCAACAGTTGGAATTTTTCCTCTGCGTCTCATCATTCAAATTCCCAAGTTCCGGGATCCCCTTGACTTACTCCTCTTTCCAAGCCAGACATCCAAGCCAGGTATCTTCTTCTGTCATATTTAGTTGGAGCTGGTTTTGTAGAGATTTGGTAAGGGGAGGGGAAGTAGGACTGGGACATGGGGTATAAAATGCACTTCAAGTTCTGAGAATGGGAAGCCCATGCTAATGGGCATAGATTGGCAGTTTCCTAAAATAAATTTAGTGTACTTTCCTGTCTGATATTACACCTAGGAAAGATCATCAATACGTCTAATTCATGGCAAAGGCTACAACAGCCAAAGTCCTATTCCAAGGATGAAGTTTAATAAGATAAATGAAAAATGAGTCTTAGGATAAAGATTAAAATTTCTGTGAGATTTGTGAGAAAAAAAAATCTGGCTTGTCGATCTTTATTTTTTGGTGCCCATACTACCACCACTCCTAAAAACTATAGTTCTGTAAGGATCAGTGGCCAGGGGACCTGAAGTGCCCTCAGCCATCTGCATCACATATGTGAAATAATTCCAAGATCTAAATCCTGCCCTCTGCTTGAAACCTCCCTTGTCATCTGGCCCCCTTTGATGCGGATATCTCCGGATTCATCCTTCCTCTTGAGTAGCCTCTGTGGATTGGCGATCAAATGTCAGGTGACCTTCTTTGCTACATCACCTTAAGGTATAGATTCTTGTATGGACCTTTGAGCTCCACTTGGTCATATCCAGCCTTGCCATTTTATTTTTGTTTGTCTAACATGAATGCAGCACTTCTTTAAATCTGCCACTATGATTAGTTCTTCCCTACATTAACTCACTCACTCTTCAAAAAGATGCTATATGGTAGCTGATATCATTATCCGCATTTTGCAGAGAGTGAAATAAAGTTTTGCAGAGATAAAATATAATATAAACAGAAACAAGGGAGCCAAGAGGGGATTTAAGCCCAGAATCTGGGGCAAGCTTATTTTCTTATGAACCATAGGACCTTAGGTGTACAATGGACCAAGACAGGAGCACCTAATACTGACTGAATTTCCCACATATGAGGAACCATGGGTCTGTTTCTCCAGTCGTTATATGTCTAAAATCGGCTACCCATTTAGGCATAAGTTTCTTGTGGGCCTGAGATATTTAAAGGCACAAATCAATTTTTCAAATACTTATCTGATAGGACCTATGTTATATATCAGCTTTCGTCACCATCAAAGAAAGACTACCACTATGGAGTGTGTGTGTGTGTGTGTGTGTGTGTGTGTGTGTGTGTGTGTGTGTGTGTGTGTGTGTGTGTGTGTGTGTGTGTGGTTTTCTGCTCAGCTTCAAGTTAGCTGCTCAGGAGAAGGAGATTTAGGGTTTTTCTCTGAGCTTTAGAATAACTGGAAATGATTGGCCACCATCAAAACCTAGGTTTTATTCTGAAGCAGTTATCAAGCAGTTATTCCTGTTTTACAAGCAGGAAGTTTGATTATATGTCTGCTTATATTATGTTTGATATATTTGATGCTGCTGCTGCTGAGGATGATGATGATAATTTAATATTGTCAATAATAATGATAGTAATTATTATTTGGCCCTGAAAAAAACTTCTAAACTCCTACTCCCTTTTAAATGGAGCACTGTGTGGTGAAAAACCTGGCATTTGGCATTTGCCATTTTTATTAAAATAAAAAAACAAAAAAACCTGTTCTTTTAACTCATCTCAGTTGAAGGCAGATTTTGATAACATGCTTTTTACGACTGCTAGGGAATTTCAATAAAATAAAATAAAAGTAAAAACTTTAAAACCTTAAAAAAAATTGAGACAACCTTCATCTCTGCCCAACCCCTTGACCTTCCCAACTGGGTGATCTGAAAACCACTCAGGCCACTCTGCTCTAAGGTGGCCAGGATGGTTGAGAAGGGGAAACAAGGGTTGCTCTGAGCTCCTTTCTGAAATCAATAGTATGGTCCATCCTTAGTGCTCTGTTAACCGATATCTATGTCTGGGAAAGGCCATTAAGATTGCCAGTATTGCCCTATCTGAACACACACACACACACACACACACACACACACACACACACACACACACACACACACACACACACACACACACACACTCACACACTACTCCACTTACCTTACTGCTGCTACTTGAAAATTTAGTGTCTTAAAATGACAACCACTTTACTATAACTCATACTTTTGTGCACTAAGAATTTGGGCAGGGCTTGACTGAGTGATTCTTCTGTTTCATGTGGCATTGATGCAAGTCTCTTTTGGTAAAGAACTGGGAGACAGACAGGTCTAGAGGGTATATAATGGCTTTATTCATGTCTCTGGCACCTTGCTGATGATAGCTGGAAGGTTGGGCTCAGCTGGAACAGCAGACAGGAGAGCCTACATGTGACCTTTCCATCATAGCAGAGTCAGGGTGGTCAGACTTTTTACGTGGTTGGTCATGGCACCAAAAGTGAGTCGGTCAGTGAACAAGGAGAATGTGTACATGTTTTGTGACCTATACATGGAAGTCACATAATGTTACTTCTGCCAAATTCAACTCGTTGAAGTGGATTTAATATATACATAATTCAGGGCATAAACCGCACTTGTTAATGAAAGGAGTGCCAAGGGATGTGTGGCCATGTTTTGTAATTGCAGCAGTCAAGTATACACAATCTTTTATTCCAAATTTCAAGAGGTGGGTTTGAGCAGAAAAAAAATGTCCTTGGAATAAGAGTCAAAGTTCATATTTTTCTCCAACCTCTTGCCTTCAGAATCAATTTCTCTTTATCTGCCCCAGTTTCCTAGTCTATAACATAAAGAGTATTTAAACTAAAGATCCAGTCTGGACCTAGATCTGCTAATTTTGATCTGAGTGACATTAGGTCACTAAGACATTGGCTGTCTTAGCCTTAGTGTCCTCATCCTCAGAATGGACATAAAAATACCCACTCTTCCTTTCTCATATCTTTTTCTAAAAACAAAATAGGAGGTGTAAAAATGCTCAACATATATTACTGCACTTGTTGTTTTTATTAAATAGAAATGTATATATTATATAAATGGTATGCCTGGACATTAGGAGTAGCTAATATGTGGAAGAGAGGAGATTTCCCCTTAATCAACTGAGCCAAATCTGGACTTTCTGGGAAATCAAAGAAGTTACAATCCTACCCTTTTCATATTTACATTTCATTTAATGGAGTGGGTTTTTCACTGCTCTTTTCTCCATTCTGTTTTGTCTTATTTCAAATTGGTCAAGTTCATAGAATAGGGTACTTCTTCAGCAAAGAAACTGGTTTACCTGGCCCAGGCTCAGGTATACCCCATTATATATGATATGATAGATTAGGGAAGCAGGCTTTTTATACAATGTTAAGGTTATGAGCCTTAGCATAAGACAATCGTGGACCTCAATTCTGGCTCCACCTGTTACTTGTCATATTGCCTGGCACGGTTGCTAATTTTCTGAACTTCAATTTTACTATCCAAACAAATGATGATGGTCATAACATCCTTCTCATGAGGTTGCTGCAGGATTAAATAAATTACATCACTCAGCACAATGTCTGGCACTAAGGGAGTACCCTCCAAATCATGGCTAATGCAATAACATCACTGTTCTTAGTAGCTGCAGTAATAATGTTTAAATCAAATGGTTAAAGATCTTTGTCCAGGACCCACAGGTAGTGCCTATCTTTCACTTCGCTTCAGTTGAACCTTGTTCTCTGCAATTCCTCTCACCCAATTTGCCCAGAGGCTTCCTGTATGTCACTTGAAGCCCTTCTCAGTAGGAAACTGTCCTCAGCCAGGCTGAGCACAAGAGATTGTGACTGCATTACATTGGAACCTGGATCAGCAAGGCCAAATCTGATGACAGACTAACTCAGAAAGCCTGTCCCTGCAGAGACACAGCCTGAGTTTTGCCAGGAGAGGACCCATATTGTTTTGTTCAAACAAAAAATTATCAATAATAAATAAGATCCAAGGACATCTCCACTATCCACCACCCTAATTTAATGAAATATCTAGTTCACTGAAACGGTGGTGCTCAGAATGGCTATTGATTTCAGTATTCACCCAGGGACAAACTAATTTCCTCTGAATAGGGATTTCACTCTGACAAAATGAAATGAACACCCAAGCATTTCTCTTCTGGTTCATGGTGTCACAATTGCTTATTTAACCAACCAGACATAGACAACTTAAGCACCAGCAAACCAAAAAAATATTTCTTATGAAATTTCTGCAAAGGGGAAAATGGGCAGATACCAAACCCTGTGGTTCCTAATTAGAACCATATCCTCCTAGAATTGCCAGATTTAATGTGTTGCTGAGCAAGAAAAGACAGGGGCAGACTCTACTTAACTCCTGTTCAACTATCATTAGAAAAACCACTTGGCAGACTTGGGGAGAAACAAAATGTTATAGCTTAGACGGACATTCAGCCAAGGAACCCTGTTTCTATTCTAATTTCACTTCTTAATTCTAAATAAATTTTCAATTTATTCAAAATTCAGCATGGCAGTAGGCTGTTGCTTGCTGGGCTTCTCAAAACCCCTAATATCTTTTATTGGCCTTTCTTCTATTTGCCTCCAAGTTCACTCATCATAAAAGAGTATTTCCTCACAAAAGATGTTTCCTTCGATCTATCTACCTCTACCCAGTAACTCTGGTTGGAGAAGGATCTACTTTATTTGATTCTAATAGTCTTATTTTTCCCCCAGTGAGGGAGTGAAAACTGTGCCTATAAATCATTACCTCTCTTCCCTCTGCCAACTCTCACTCCTCCAGTCTGGTCTCCTCCAATTCCTTTATTCTTTTCTCTGTATGCTAGCCTCGATAAGTACATTTAGTCTCCAAGCCAGAAAATGATTTTTCATTTCATCAAATCTTACTTTGAATTGAAACTTCCTTCATTTATTTATGTCAAAGTAGGAAATCTTCAGAGCTCCCCAGCTGACCCACCACAGGACACATTGAAAGAGAATGTCTTCTTCAAGGCCAAAGACAAATAAGTGTTCCCTCTATGCAGCTTTTACTCTTCCTTTGACTGACCAATCTGTTCCTTCCACTCATCTGACAGAACATGCTACTTGCAATGTTTTTGAAAATTAGTGTCATTCTACCACAAGCAGTGGTTTGCATTTTTATTTTTAGTTACTAAATTTTTTTAAAGGCAAGAAATATGTTGTTTTTCCTTTAATTCTTTCAAAATATAGCCTAATGCTGGGCAAAAAGTAGATGTGTGATGAATACATATTTAAAATAAAATTCCTTGAAACCTCTTGCTATTATTTTTAATCATTCACGTAATACATTCAATTTTAGAAAATTAAGAAACTATGAAAATAAAAATAAAAGAAGAAAAAATACCATAATACCGTATTCACTACTATATGTTAATACATTTTAAAGCAAGTTAAAAAGAATATTATAGTTAGATAAAACTTATAACATCTCCAGATGTTATTTAAACACTCTAATTATAAAAGGTAAAAATGTAATATCTTAATTATACTCTAATAAATTTACTAATCAATATTTTATCAATTCCAATTTTACTACAGACTACACTGAACATCTTTATGTAAAAAGCTCTCTAAAGTCTACAAAAACATTCTTGGTATTTATTCCCATACTGGAATTACTGGGTTAAACTTCCTATTAATTATATAATTATTTTTACAAGCATTTTCCACAAAGTATGCAGCAACTTCCTTTCTTTGCTCTTTGATAAGGGTTTCAAAAAATTTGAATATGTTTATCTATAAAGAATCTTTGTAAGTACACAAAATTATATGAATCTTAGAAAATTGGAAGGACAAATTTTTTAAAAAGCTTTGAGTTCAGGGCTACTCTGGACAGTTTCATAAAATTTGTGCACTACCCAAAGGCTCCTGGGTGAGGGGGCAGTACGAGTTATGATCCAGTGTTGCACTAGCTAATCTGTTCACTTTGACTTGTCTCTGCCCAGGGGTGCTCATTTTTCTGATTTGTGCAGGGGTACCATCTCCTCACCAAGTCATTTGCCCATCTGCAGATGATACTTTTTTTTAACTAGCACAAACTCATCTTACAGGCCAGCTGTGGCCCTGACCAAGTTATCAAGGCAAGTAAGTACAATTTATATTATGGGCTCTCTGTAAATGCAGCTTTCTGAAAGAAAGAGCAATCAACCTATGGAGTTGAACTTGTAAGGGGGTTCAAGTTCACAAAGCTCACACTATGAAGAGCTTGAGTAGCAAGAATCTCTAAAGAATTGTTTTTTTTAAAAAATGGCAATTGAAGTGTTCCACAATTGACCTGTCCTGTTTTAGCTCTCATTTGTGTACATCTGAGAACTTTGCTCATACCAACTCGTGTCTGCTACACTCAGTTCAGATTTCTCTCATTCTGCTCCCCTTGTCTACTTCTCTGTTTGTATAAATCTTCCCCATCTTTTAAGACACAGCCTCCTCTACACCTTGCCTATTAAGAAGCAATTTTCCAAAGGTCTGTTATACTTCTGCATGTCTTGTGAGTAGAGTCACTGATTGCCTGTTATACTGGACTATATTTTCAAGGATGCTTACACAATGAACAGTTTTAGAAGCTAGAAACTGTGAGCAACAGATTTACTCACAGCCTTAGAAGATAAAGATACTATCTATCAGTGAAACAAAAGGGCTAATTTTTTTGCTGCTTATTTTTTAAAAAATAATGTATCCCTAAGTTTAGGGTTCCTCTGTTATAGTGTACCCCTGTGAATATCATGGAATAAGAAACCAGTACAATGCTGATGTTCTGGCAACTGTAATGGTCGTGAGCAATAAATTGCCCATTGTCTCTGACCAAGGAGTTTTGTATCTTTTACTAGCATCCATGAAACTCTGGCTGGCTAACCTGTTAGCTTGCTTGTAGGTTAAACCTGAAACTCTTTACAGTTTTTGACATTTCTGTGACATTGTCTTTGGTCACTACAATTTTTAATTATCAATGACCTCTTTCTCCTTTGAACACATAAAACTTATGGTTTTGACAATTTTATTATGTAGCAGTTGGGGTGCAGGCACTGAAACCGGATTGTCTTGGTTAGAAAACAACCTCCATTACCTACATTATAGAAAGGCTTGGAGAAGTTTCTTAAACATCTTTCACCTCAATTTCGTCTTTAAAATGGTAATGGCAATAGCACCTATTGCCTAAGCTTATAGCGAAGAGAAGCAGATTATGATTATCTTTGCAGTGCCTAAGCAAATAATTTTGTTGTTGCTGATGTTTTGTTGATCCTTTTTGTTTGTTTCCTGCGCATAAACTTTGATTTTGAAGTTCTCTTTCTCTCTCTGGTCCCTCCCGATGTGTGTGTGTGTGTGTGTGTGTGTGTGTGTGTGTGTCTGTGTGTGTGTGTGTGTGTCTGTGTCTGTGTGTCTGTGTGTCTGTGTGTGTGCTGAATGTCTGCATAAAGCTAATGTTAAATCTTTGTTTTTTGATGTATATTGATACAAATGGATGAACAGTGATTTTACTGAACTGCAGGTTAGGTATTTTTTTTTCTTCTACCCTTCTTTACTTCCTTCTTCCCTTTCTTCAGTGGATTCATATTTATTGAGCACCTGATGTGTTCCAACATCTAGAGATAGAGGAAGAATATGATCTGGACCATAGAAACCCACCTAAGCATATTCATGAGCAGATGATGGGAATGTGGTGCGAACAGTACTGTACAGATACAGACAGCAGGCCCTCAGTGCACAGAAGGAAGACGAGTGACCAGGATGAAACCAGGAGAGGTTTACACATACCTAGAATAAGGAGACATTTGTTATGTCTTTCATGACTACGGTGGAGTGTTAAGAAATAGATGGCAGATGAAATTGAATGACGTGGAAACAATCCCCATCTTGAGGAGAGGACCAGGTCAGCAGTGATAGTGTTTCTTGCATGCAAGACTGCCTAAGTTTACCTAAATTGCTATAGTGATGCTTTTCCTATGCAGATGCATATCCTCAAAGAGAAAAAAAAGAACAAAGTAGTCCTTTAATATATAACTAATATTCCATCAACACCCACACTAATAACAAAAAAAGTTTGGGGATATATTCACAAATATTTTAGCTGAATCAAATACTTTTATTTGGTACCTGTTCAGGCAAAACCAGGCAGGAAGCCACTTGTGGCTAAATTACTAGATCATACTAAAACAAGACAATTTAATTGCAATTAATGTTATGATAATTTATTCATAAAATGCCAGTATATGTATTTATTTCCTATAATCCATTACTTCTAACTAAGTACTATATGTGCTCCATTAAATTATAAAGTACAAGGTCATTAACCTACAATTCTGCTTGCAATCATGTTTTTAGATTGCATTCTGTTTGCTCTTTGGTTAGGATTAAATTGCTAAGCCCTCTTAGGTCATTTGTCTTTAGCTATTTAATTTCTCTGTGATCACTTAAAGGCTCTTATTATTGCTAATTAAACAGGTATAATCTCAACAGAAACAGTTGGCTTTCCTTGAACATCTGGTGAAGATCCCAAATTGGGTCAGTCCTCCTTAGCTTGCATTGTTCCTTATACTTAACTGCGGTCATTAGTGATTCTGAAATTGTAACACATATCTGCGTGTCCTGGATTATTAAAGTTGTGGAGGCCTTTACAGAGAGCATTTGGCACATGAACAAGTGCACACATGTAGGTATTCTATTTTTTTTTTCCTGAGTTCAGGCCAATGTTTACCTTTGAGTGGTCAGGAATAATCAACTGAACATGTAGGTAATGAATCTGAAATTGTGGAGTGAAACTTCCCAGGCAAAGAGCTTTACATAGAGAAAAACACATATTTCACCAGCAGACAATGAATGAACCTCATAGTCAAGGAAAACCATTCATGTATTTCTCTGAGTATATTTGTTTAGAAGGGACTAGATAGTTCAATCCAAAACTATCCCCCTTGCTGATACCACACGGTGGTAGGAGTAGGAGAGAAATTTAATTTATTAAGTTCTTCCTGCTAATGTAGAAGGAAATATTGATGGAGGTTTTCAGATTCACATATGTAGGCAAATTTCCAAATTCTCCAAGAGAAGTACTGTTACATTTTTATATAAAGGGAGAAACTGCAACCTAGAGATAAAATTACTTGCCCAAATTAGCTGGCATAAAATTCCAACCTAGGTTTCCAGGATTCAAAAGCTCAATGCAGTAATCCATCATTCTATTTTTTCCCTTCAGTATTAACATATGCAGAACAATCAATATCCCTGGAAGTAGTTAAGCTATTTAAAAATTAACAACATTTTGCTTTTATTAATTTTTCAAATACTATTTTCTTGCTATTCTCTACTAAGCATGAGATTTCATGAGAGGCAGGGAGCAGAAATTTAGGGCAATCTGTACTATGTATTCTGGTGTGTCAATCTTCAGGACTAAGATATCCACTAACTCAGGGAATGTTGCTGCTGATGGATCTCAGCTGAGCTTCTCTCATGAAACTACACTTGACCAAAGAGAGCTGATTCACCCAAGTTTATACCCTCTTCCAGAGGACCCCCTCCATCTAATAAGTTGGTGTGCAGATACAAAGGTCTGGCCCTTACCTCAATTAGGGATATCTTTGAAGGGGCAGTCTAAATTAAGAGCTCCCTGTGCAATTATCTGATGCCTCTATTATGACTGGATAATAGTTCAACTTCTGCCCTGATTAATCCTTGCATCCCTTACTCCAGCATGGGTATTATTATTTAACTCACTTTAAAATAAAACACCAGCATACCAGTCTGCATCTCAGAGACTATTTCCCAGGGAACCTGACTTTGACACTTGGAGTCAAAGTGGTCCTAGTAAACACTCTAAAATAATGTTTTGGAGCAGGATCGCTCTCCAGCTGGCAGTAATAACTCTATCACGGATGGAAGATGGAGTACTCATAGTCCCTGCCACGCTTTTGCAGCACATATGTTTAACTTTGACTAGTAATGAAATGGTTGGCATAATGGTGAAAGGGAATGCACCATCAGGTTTAATATCTCTGGTGTTTGAGTAGTACAAAAGTAGTCATTATAGGAACATTGAAATAGGATGGTTATGTCTAGGTTTGTTCAATGTTAAATGTTCAATGCTAAAGAAAGAGCAAAATGCTCACGGCTATTAATCACCTGTTTAAAGAAACAGGTCTGGTACTCAATTATAAGGAGAACAGAAGTCCAGAGAAGGTTGAATTCTCAAAAATATCAAGCCAAAGACAAAGCCCTGACTACAAAGGATTAGTGAGACTCTAAGAATTGGGACAGGATCATCTGGGTAGATAAACTCATAAATCTCGAATCTTTACAAGTCTGTAAACTGAGTGTGCAGAAGTAAAACACTCTTCCCTGTTAAAGTCTAATGTTCCCATTGTTTGAAAACACATAAGGGGCCTCTGCCTTGTAAGACATTATAAATCCCCTTTGAGAATCTACACTCACCATTTCTACTCGCCACAAGACCAATATATAGGGTTAAGTCACAATATGAACTACTTAGAAAAGTCTTTAGTCTACTAAAATAGGAAAAGTAGTCTACCCCATGGAGTGTAGGAACTGCAGACCAAGCCAGCTCGTACTGACAGTAGCCAGTAGAGCATATGGAACTGGATCCTAAAGGTGCATTGTATAGGGAAAGAAATGCATAGGTGGACAAGGAATAAGTTGGTGACATATGCACTATCCCAAAATACAAAATTTAACACACTAGCAAAGACTCTGGGAGATGATACTAATGTACTTTTAGGATGGCTCTTGAAAGCTTTGAGAATGTGTGACGTAATAATTGAGACAGAAATGACAGGGCAGGTGCGGTAGACACTGGGGAAAAAAAAATGAAAATGTTCAGAAAAGTGGAAATACTAGAGAGTATACACTATGTAAGGCCAGCACATTTGTTCTGTGAGGTGTCTGGAGGACTGTGTTCCAAAGAAATAAGGGCCATGCTGGTGGTAACAGGAGCCCCAGAATCACTGAGAAGCTGATACTGACTGTCCTCTGTGGGTCACACCAAATGGAAGGAGACACTGTTATGGAACTGAGCTGCCTAATAGCAATGGAATAATATACCAAAGTCACAGGGGCCAGGTCACAGTTCTGAAATATCAGTAAGGTGGGCACAAAGATCATAATAAATGTGAAGTTCAGAATGACAACCAGGACAGCCCAGCTCATAGAGAAATACGGAGAGAGTAGTATTTCTAGGGACAAGAGGATGTGGGAAGGAAACACGAGTATTGCTCAACCTACACAATCAAAAGAAATCAAAGATAATCAAAAGACTAAGGGACATCACCTTAATAATAAGATAATAATTTTTTGCTCAGTTTACGGAAGGAAGCCAATTTACAGATACATTATACACTGACTTGAAGAGGTTATGTCCTTAAGAAAAGGAGCCCAGGCAAGATCACAGAAAGTATATATTGCAAAGGAGTTCTTTGTTTTCAAAGAGACCCAAGACCACAGACAAATAATTGTTCACTCAGGAAAGCAGAATAAGGCATTTTGAGAAATGTTAGACACAGGGTCTAATTTGACATTAAAATCCAGATATCTGAAATGCCATTACATTTCCCCTGTTATAGTAGTGCATGTGGGGTAGGTCATAGATGAAGCTCTGGCCCAAATCCAGTTCACAGTACATCCACTGGGTTCACAGACCCACCCAGTGATCATTCTCTTGGTCCTCAACTGTAAAGTTGGAATGAACACATGCGGTTGTTGGCAGGACCCTTCCACTGATTCTTTGGCCTGTAGGGTAAGGGATGTCATAATGGGAAAAGCCAAGTAGACCAAGGTTTTAAAGCACATTCAACAGAATGAAAAATATGCAAATGGGATTTTATCAAACTAAAATGCTTCTGCACAGCAAAAGAAACAGTTACTGGGGTGAAAAGAAAACCAACAGAGTGGGAGAAAATATATACAAACTATGTATCTGGCAAAGGATTAATACCCAGAATATACAAGGAACTCAGACAACATAACAATAAAAGGAAAAATAACCTAATTAAAAAATGGGCAAAAGAACTGAATAGGTATTTCTCAAGAAAAGATATACAAATGGCCAACAGGCACACGAAAAAATGTTCAACATCACTCATCATCAGGGAAATGCAAATCAAAACCACATTGAGGTGTCATCTCACCCCGGTTAGACTGCTTATTATCAAAGAGACAGAGAATAACAAATGCTGCTGAGGATGCAGAAAGGGAAAATTCCTAGACTATTCGTTGGACTGTAAATTGGTGCAACCATTATGGAAAATAGTTTGGAGGTTCCTCAAACAACTACAGATAGAACTATCCTACAACCCAACAGTTCCATAGCGGGGTTTATACTCAAAGGAATGGAAATCATCATATCAAAGAGATAGCTGCAGTCCCATGTTTATTGCAGCTCTGTTTACAGTAGCCAAGAGTTGGAACTAACTTAAATGTCCATCGTTAGATGACCGGAGAAGAAAATGTGGTATATATACACAATGGAATATTACTCATCCATAAAAGGAATGAAATACTACCATTTGCAGCAATGTAGATGAAGTTAGAGAAAATTATGTTAAGTGAAATAAGCCAGGCACAGAAAGAGAAATACCACATGTTCTCACTTTCATGTGGGAGTGAAAATAAATAAATAAATAAATAAATAAATAATAAAAAAGAAAGATCTAACAATCACAATAATACATTGAATTTTCAAAAGGAGAGAACAGAACTGCGGTAACCAGAGTTGGGAAAGTGGGAGGGGCTGGTAGGAAAGAGAGGAATTGGTAAAAGGCCATGAAAATTGATTACATTGTATAATGTTGGATATACTAATTATCCTGATTTCAACATCATATATTGCATACAGGTATTGATATTCAATGCTGTATCCCACAGATATGTACAATCAACTATATTTCAATAAAAATATATACAATAATAGAAGAAAAAGAAAAAAATTAAAACCAACATTGTATCCCAAGGACAGTCAGGACTTTGGTGAAGCCAGTGTGGATCCTGGGGCACAGTAGCTAAGAAAACACTCACTTTCAAGCTTATGCACCCTAGTATAGGCCCCGAGACTGAGGTAAGTAGCAGAGATTAGAGGCATACTTCAAAACCTAAAGGATGTAGGGGATATGGTCCCAATGTATTCATATTTAATGTCCCCACCACAAAAGCAGATGAATACGGGAAGATGGCAGTGAATTATGTAAAAGTCAACCAAGTAATTGCAGATAGTGTACCCAATGAAGGTATTTGTGAGAGCACATTGACAAAGCCTCGGATACACAATATGAGGACATTAATCTGGAAAACGCATTCTTCCTCATCCCTACCAAGGAGTACAGAATATTTTGCATTTATGCAGGGTAAATAACAGTATACATTTATGTTTATGTCCCAGGGCAATGTTTACCCTCTTGTCCTCTGATATAATAACATCTCAAGTGATCTTTGATGTTGAGACATTCTGCAAAACATCATGTTGTTCCTCTGTATTAATAACATTATGTTAATTCAGAGAAGATGAGCAAGAATTAGCGAATATGTTGATGGCCTTGGCTAGACACAGGCACTCCAAACTGGGAGGTAAACCCTACAAGAATTTAGGGACCAGACACGAAACAGAAGTTTTCAGGGACCCAGTGTTCTGAGCATGACAGGATATCTGCACCAAAATAACAAATTATTATATCTGCTGCAAAGTACAAATTATTGCTTCTTGAATCTCCCACCATTAAGAAAGAAACACACCTGATAGTCCTCAGCTTCTAGAGGCAGTATATTTCACACTTAACAAAATTGCTTTAACCTTTAAGCGACTTAAAAGACTACCTGATTTGAGTGAGTCCTAGGGCATATAATGGCTGTGAGGCAAAGTCAGGATGCACTGCAGTTTCTGCCATATGACCCAGCATATTCCTTGATATTACATTTATCTGTTATGGGAAAAGATGCCATGTGGGTTTTATGGTCAGTCCCAGTAAATAAACTAGAATTTAAGTGTCCTCTATTTTTTGAGCCAGGCTGTGATATCATGTGACTATGTGGCCATAACGACTCATCATGAGCTGTCTTCTGTCTGACCCCACAATTCATAAGCTTGGACATTATTAGATAGAAATGGTATATGCAAGATCAGGCAGAAATAGGGCACAAATTAGCTGATCAACTAGGCTGCCCAGAGGCCCGTGTCATCTATCACTTTTGCTATAGTGACTTGCTCTCTGCTAACACCTATAGTAACCAGCCAACAACAAACAAAAATGCTTAGTTTAATTCATGGGTGAGTTAGCTCAATACATTTGAGCATGCTGAAAATGAATGGTAGATGCACTACAGATTCATAACAGTATCCCTGAGAGATGGCAGTGAGGGAAAAATCCTTTTGATTGGCAAAGCTTCAAGTGTTATACCTTGTATTTCACTTCTGGTTGAAAAATTTGTCTTGAGATGTGGATGTATAAACTAATGGACCAAAGGGTTTGGCAGGTTGTTCATGGGGTTGGAAGGAGAAAGAGTGGTGGATCAGAGACAACAATGTCTTCAGAAGAGTCCTGTGATAGACCTAGTGGAGTAAGTAAAAAAAGTGATCATTGCATCACATGCTAATATTCACTGGAATGTATCCACCATAGAAAAGAATCATTAAGCAATCAAGTAGACAAAACAACTGATCTAGCTGACCACACTACTGTTGACATAAAGGCTACATAAAGTAGCTACAACAGCAGAAATAGAATCTACACAGAGGCCCCACACCATGGGTTTGCACTCCCCAAAGCTCATCTAGCTATTGCCACTGCCAAATGTCCAAACTCCAACAGAAACAAATGGTGAACTCCAATATGACACCATCCCTCAAGGAGATCAGCCATCCACTTGGTACAAGTTGATTATGTGGGATTTTTTCCATCATGGGAAGTGCATCAATTCATCTTGACTGGATTTGAGACATAGTCTGGGTATGGTTTGTCATTTCCTATCCACAGAGCTTTAGCAAGCACAATATTCATGTCTTACAGAGCAATGGCCATTATAAGATTTTATGTCCTCTAAAGGCTGAACATAAAAATTCAGGAATCAAGGTGTGAATATAGGAGTGGCCCTGCATATCATCAATCCCAGTGACACTCTTGGGGAATTTGTGCTTCCCGTACCTGCAACTCTATTTCTACAGACATAAGGGTCCCTAATAATCCCACTTACCTTACATTGTTGATGGGAACACACAACTAAATGAGGTGATTTCCAAAAAGTGATTTTTTAAATGTTTAACATATAGTAAATGCTTAATTTAATGTTATTTATCATTTAGGTACTCTATTAAGCAAGCATAAAATCTCTCACAATTTGAAGTTTATCTTGACATAAAAATGATCTTTTAAATGATAAAGTAGTTCATTCACTTCAATTTATATTTAAGCACTTAAATTTAATTTACTAAAATCTACACTGAGATGAAAATGACTCTAAGCTGCATTTGTTGGCATCTCACACTTTGTAAAAGAAGAAAACTAGTGTATAGGAAGAATATTGAAGTCCTAACCCCTGTCCTGTACCACAGAATATGACCTGATTTGGAGATAGGGTATTTATAGAGGTAATTAAATTAAGATGAAGTCATTAGGGTGGGCTCTAATCCAATATTACTGGTGTCCTCATAAAAAGAGAAAATTTGGATGGAAATATGTGCAGAGGGAAGAGGATGTAGCGACACAGGGATTGGACAGCTGTCTATACGCCAAGGACAGAGGCCTGGAACAGATCCTCTCCTCAATGCCCTCAGAAGCAATCATCCCTGCTGGGAAGAGTCCTGAGATAGCCCTTTATCTCAGACTTCTAGCCTCCAGAACTATGAAAACATAAATCTCTGTTGTTTAAGCCATTCCATGTGTGGAACTTTGTTGTGGCAGCCCTATCAAACATATATAATTAGGGACTCATTTCATCTTTTGGGTTTGCTCTTTCCTGATTTTCTGATAATAAGGACAGTTATATTTTCTTTTTTACCTTCTGAGGTCAAGCAGGGTCATTTGATTACTGTTTGGTGTACTTTAAGGAATTAAAGCCTGCACTCCTAGGGGTTGCACATTTTAGGCACAAAGAACACCTCTCCAAGATGATAAAGAGAAAAAAAAAGGGTTTTCTAAGCAGAGGAAGATACTATCTTCAGTGGATTATTGATCCATTGATCTTGTTGATATATTTGTGTTTATTTTTACACAACATCAAATTGATTTTTAGTTTAAAATTATGGCTTTAAAAAATGTTCTCACCTGGTATTCATTTGCTATTATTTACTTAAAAATAATCTTAGGTCGTTCGGTAGAATTTCAGTTAAGCAACATAACCACAGGACGTGAAGAAATCGATCTGTTGTTTTTCACTTTTTTTTTTTTTTAAATCCAGATGGGCTTTGCCTTTCTGATTGAGGGAAAGAGCAGAAAAATAAAACATTTATCTCCCACATGTGTTGAACTAATATGGTCACTTCACATACAATTTAGACAAACAAAGGCATGTGCTGTTATAAAACCATGTCAAAGATTAGAAAATAGGAGTTTGGAGACATTTTTTTCCATGGGTCCACAGCTAGTTGATGGTGGAGACCACTGGATTCCAAGTCATATTCTGCTTCCTAACTTCTTCAGTACAAATTAAATTCTGTTGCCTCTGTTGGACATCAGGACTTCAAGGTTCTGCACTAATCAAACTTCTCTTTTTTTTTATTCAGGCAGACCAACAAATAAATTGTCTTTTTGATGGAGGGAAGCATTTTGCTACAAATTTTTGCTTTCTTCCCAAGCAAAGGGGGAAAAAAAGGAGTTTCTTATGAAATAATAGCATCAGTGTTTTCAATTTCTGGATAGGAATTTTTCCTTCCCTTCATCAATAGGCAAACATGTTTTTATTGTACATATGAGTGACCTAATTTTGTGTTTTACTTTTATCATTAACATTGCAAAATCGGTAAGTATTCATTCTTTCACTGGTTCAGCCTCTTTGAGAACTTACTGTTGGCCAGATCTCTTCTCTTTCTTAGAGATATGGAGGAGCATTCACACGTTCTTTGCCCTTGCAAATCTCACATCCATACGCAGACAGAGACGGATACCAAAAACGACAGTATGAGGAGACAAATGGTATAACTGATACGTTTGCCTGCTGTGGTCAGGAATGATTAGGGCACAGTAGCAGAGGGACTCGGTGGAAGTGGGAGGAAACATGGAACAGTAATTCTGAATGGCTGGCTATACAAGGGGAAGGATATCAGGTGGTTCAGCTGCAGGGGAGAGCATGGATCAGATCATAGAAGCTGAGTGTCAAAGATTTGGGCTTTAATCCATAAACCATGGGAAATCTTGGAAAGACTTTAACCTCTGTTGCTCACTTTATAGTCTCTGTAATTAGTCTCAAAGAAAACAGACATCTTTCTACACGGCCCTGTTTTGACAACTAAAGGAAAGTCATCTTCCCACAGGAGGACAATAGGGTGATTTACTAGAGGTGTAGGAATTTGAAGATCATATTTTCAGAGCAATTTTGAATTTATGTCTGACCAACCATGGACCAGTGTAATTTAAATTAAAATGGTCGGAAGAAATCTAGGACAATTTACTACTTTTTATTATTTTTCTAGTTGAAGTGAATTAGATTACTATTTTCTTGTTATTCTTCCAGCAGGTTTTGCCCAATTCAGGTAATTTGCTTCTGCATCCATCTGGCTCTAAAGTCTGAGTACTTAATAATATTGCTGCAATTCTGACATGGTTTCTAAGTCTAATACTTTGTGATTATGTAGAGTTGTTCCTTCCTGGCCTCTTCATTCACAGGGTATGTGTTTTCATCACCATAGTTCTTGACAAATGACCTCCCTGGGGCTTGTCTGCAATGTTGGCTGAATATCAGAATCTCCCAGTAGTATTTTAAAGCCCTGATGTCCAAGCCAGACACATGACCAATTAAACTCAAATATTTGGCATCAAATTATTTTATTAACTTTCCCAAGCAATTCTAATGGGCTGTTAACGTTAAGAATGACTGCTGTGTGTCCATCAGCCATGAATCATTTATTTTGTTTTAAATTCACATACTACATGTTCACTGTGTACCTGCTGTGTACCTGCTAGCACAGTGTCAAGCAGTGATTGGAACAGAAGAGATAAAACAGGGTCTCTGCTCTCTAGGAAGTACTCTATTAGATTAATGCTCAAGTCAAATATACATGAAAAGGTTAAATTAAAAAATCAAAAGATCATAGTAATAAGTTGCTACATATATATGCCCACAGGAAATATACTCTATGAAAAGGATGACCATATATTTAAGTTTGCCCAGAGACAGTCATGGTATACACCTGCTTCTTTGCAGTAATTATTAATAGCATTCCATTCATTCTCAACTGCCCTAGTTTGGATGATAAATTATCTGCTCATCCTAAATTTTAAATAATAAAGCAATGGGGAATCATGGGATAGAACTGTGAAAGAGGCAGGCATGGAATTGGACAGGAGAGAAAAAGAGATAGAAGGCCTTACATGAATAAGTGTCTAGTGTTGAAAGTTCTTGTGGCTAATGGAAAGACATGAGGGGAAGCTCCGGCTGGCACAAAGGAGATTTAGAGAAATTAATCTATTGCCAAGTGTGGAAGGTTGAACATATTGAAACCAAAAGATATTTCTGAGTGAGAAGAGAGGTGAAATTTAATCAGTTAAATATTCAGTCCTTTGCAAGTTCCCTCATGTGGAGAAGGACATTGAGAGAGGCTGGCTTTCCAAACCGCGTTCATTCTACTTGCACAAGGAGTTTCTGCAGTTAACGTCTTGCTCTTTGATTTTACTCAATTCAGTTCAAACAGAATTCTGCTCCCTCAGCTGTGCTTCTAATCTTCTATTTCTTTTCCCACCTCTTTTCCTGTCTCCTTTTTCTATGCTATCTTCTATTCATCCTCAAAATATTAATTTATTTATTTTTTATTTTTTATTTTTTTTGTCGTTTGTTTTTTTTTTTTTCGTGACCGGCACTCAGCCAGTGAGTGCACTGGTCATTCCTATATAGGATCCGAACCCGCGGCGGGAGCGTCGCCCCGCTCCCAGCGCAGCACTCTACCGAGTGCGCCACGGGCTCGGCCCAAAATATTAATTTAAATGTCACATTTTTAGGGAGACTCTCCCTATCTCCCAGACAAGGTTACCTCAGTGAGGGGCCAGGACTGAATGACAACTTTGTCCCAGGAGCTGGCCTGCACCCTTGTCAGTGCAAACAGGAATCACGTAGAGTACATCTCCATTCTCATTTTCTTTCATGCCCTCCTAACAGGGCTTAAAGTTGGTGTAACTTCAATTTATGACTAAGTCCCTTGTCTCTGTAGAGCTTAAGTTACTATCTTTTTTTTTTAAGGCAACCATTAGCATCACCTTTTATTTTCACAGCAATAAAAATTCATTTTGCACAAACTAAATGGCAGCTTTGGCCTCTGCTTTGATTTTTTTTTTTTTCTCTTCCTGCAATAACAATCTTGTGACGAGGCTGTCACTTCCCTGAGTGCCCACACTCTACTCTGGATTCCTGTTTGGGTTTACTCAGCATCGATTGGTCCACCAAGGCTTTTAGAAGATTTTTGTATAATAAGGTTGCCAACCCCAAAGTAATGTAATTTGTTGAGACATTTTCATGTCTATTACTGACAATAAAATGGCCACATTGGTAATACAGTGTAATCAGCAATATTTTGGATAAAGCTGCTACCCAACAGGCTGAGGAAGAAGCAGCAGCTGAGTAGCCAGTATCGACAGGCAATACTTTTTCAGGGCCAATACCTCTCCCTTACAGAGCCAAGACCACCACAGGAAGTTAATTAATTTAACTTATAATTATTAAATACCAATAGTGTGTAGTTCTGTGCTATATCCCAAGCACACAGCATGGACCTCTAGTCCCTGTACAGAGTCCTAAACTTTACGGTCTAGCTGCCCCATGCTCTGCACAGAAGCCTACATAGAGTTGTCAAATAAAGATGCAGAAAATTATTTCCCACTCTCTGCCACACCATACCTTTCTTCCCTGGCCCTATGATGTGAGACAGCTAAGAGATGCTGCACCCACAACACCAGCTCTGTATTATATTCATGTATCAAATTCACTCCTCAGCAGTTTCTTCAGACCATAAGCATATGGACCTGTGTGTTCAAAGACAATTCTTATGCTGACATGTCCAAAGAGGCTGAATGAAATCGACTTCCGTCTAAAATTACCCTAGGAGATTGAGGGTGGCTGGAAGACTCTGTATCCACATGAAACAAAGTAATGTCTAGTGTCTTTCTTGTCATAGGACCTCTTCCTCAGGAGAGGATTGTCCCCGGGGTGGCCTAGTTGGCTGTCACTAAAAGATAATTTAACTGATTTCCTCCAAGCCAGTAAGGAAATCATGTCGTCAGCATGTGCATCCTGCAGTTTAGATGGCAGCTCAACCTTTTAGCCTGTTTGGAATTATTTTTCTTTTCCTTTCCTTTTTCACTTGCATCTTTCCTTCCTTTCTTCTACCTTCCTTGCTTCCTTTCTTCTTTCCTTACTCTCATTATTTCTCTGAATTTAGTTTTTTTGGGCAGTTTTAACCAAACTATTAGTGAAACATATAACTGGTAGGTAAGCAATTATGGTATGTGCTGATATAGATTTTCTTAAAACCTAAGGCAGAAAATGCAGATATGATATTAAGCAAAGCATGTGACACTAATTGGTTTACTTCCTAGAAATTCTTCCCCACAGCTAGCTGTCCTTAAGCTTTGTTGGCATAGAGTTGGGCTTAGAGGCCAGTCTTATACTATAAGTAGCAATTGCATCAATAGCAATTTACTTTCTGTTAACACCTATTAAAAAGAACAGTGCAATAAGGGTGGAGAGTGTGAAAAGCCCACTCAGTCAGAAGTTACAGGAATAATAAAGTGGTAAACGCATAATCAATTCAACACATATCCACTGTGCCTTCTGCAACTTGGGCAGTCACCTAAGCTGGGAGATACACAGATGTGTGACATCACACCCTGTCTCCTCAAGGAGCTCACAAGGCAGAAGTTAACACAAACTCACAATTACAAAAGCCGTAAGTGCTGTAAGAGGAAAAGAGGGGTGGGGATGTGGATGTAACTGCATTTAAGGGAACTGGAGAATCTTTCCAGGAAGAACAATCCTAGGAGCTCAGACTAGAAAGAAGAATAATGAACATTGAGAGATAACAAGGAGTGGGGAGGGGAGAGTGTTCTGGTCTAAAGTGTAAAAGGCAGAGGTGAAAGAGATTGTGACATAGTGGAAAGCATTAAGTAGCTCAGCGGGTCAGGAGCACAGAGTTCAAGGAGCTGAATGGGAGAGATGTGGCTAGAGAGGTCAGCAGGGCCAGATGAAGCCGGCCACTAGAAGGACCTCTCTAGGCTTACTGATTAGAAAACCACCCCTTCATGGAGCTCATGGTAATAATCTTTGCCCACAGATGGCATCATCACCATTTATTATAATAGTAGTGCCCATGGTCTATCTCCCTCAGTTGGTGGGGATGTGGGAATGGATATGAGGGTTGCAGAGGTTCACGTTGGAGAAGAGATGCCTTTTACCAAAGCTGTGGGGTTTCATATTTGCAGAATGAAGAGATAAACCAAAGGGTAGAACTAAGCAGGGAATCATAGAGCATGGAACACTGGACAGACTCAATATCCACACCTGCACAAGTCTTTCTGTGGCTGACAATCACGTGCCTTTTGTCTTGGAATGCCCTGTAAATATCAAAACTTCAAGGGTGGAGGAGATCCCTGGATCCCTTGATATCACTTAGTCACACCCTAGGCCAGATCCCTCAATATTGTTTCACTTTGACTCTAAACTCTTGATCTTGACTTCTCTGGTGCCAGGATTTGATTGGCACAGAAACTGACAGATCTGTTATTTTTTTGTTTCCCATATTATTCGCTGGGTAAACACTGTGTTCTTATACAGAAGAGACAGAGTGATCACTTCCTTTCCAGAGTGCTTCCATATGGACAGGAAGAATCTAATTAAAGGTGCTAGTCTCTCTGGCCTGGAAAAATAATTATAAGCAGGGATATTTCTTGCTTGAGTTTAAGGTCCATCCTACCATTATCATTCCAACACGTATGGACACATCTGCCTGACAAGTGGGGCAGCTCACCACTTACATATTTTATACAGGACCACATTGTGTCCTGGTAGAGAACTCATTTTCATGGAGAGGGAGTTGGGCTTAGAAACTCAGACTCATTCTCATGGAGGAGGATCAATTCTGAGACAGCACAGTTTTTGCTAAGCAGTTTCCCCTTGGTCTATCCCTAATAGACTCATATTTGGTTTTTAGAGAGAGAGAGAGAGAGAGAGGGAGAGAGAGAGAGAGAGAGAGAGAGAGATGCTTTATGTAAAACCGAAAACACTTGCTTACACCAAATGTTTTGTAAGACGTTGGGGAATAAGGCAAGATCCTACTTGATAACGATGTGGCAAAGTTTAGCACAAATAAAATCTCTGCTCCCAGGACACAGTCTGCTTTAAGACTTCTAGAACTTCAGGACTCCAGGATTGCAGGATATCACATATCATCTGTAGAGGTCATGCTGTCTATGCCATAAGCTGCTGGGAGAGGAGTATTTAAAGGTCTTGGAGGTCGTGGGTCCAGGCTACAAAATTGTCCCTGGGGTAGAAGGGGTGGTGAGGCACTCAAATTACTTCCTGGGCTTCAGAGACCCCAAAAGAGGCCTTTCTTGGTGTATTTATCAAAGAGCATGTGGGACCCCTGCTGTGGACTATAAGACATAAATAAGTGAAACTTCGAGGGGTACTAACATCTTTGACTATATCTGCAGGTGAAGACAAGTTACAGAGAAATTCTGTTGATTGCTGTGTCTGTTATCTCCAGGTCTCTGGTATGACCTAGAGAGATACAGTTGTATATATCAAAACTATTAAATCCCCAAGAAAACCACTGAAATAAAACATGTTTTTTATTCTTGTCATTGTTATTTTTTTTTCTGTTTTGGAGAGGCTTCTATTTTTTATTTTCATAGATTGAGATTAATTTCTCTGAGAAGTAGAGAGAAATAGAGCCCCATGATAGTATTTAAATAGATCCAGGCACACCTGAAAATCTACTGTCTGCCTAAGAGTTGTGGGTAAAAGTTTGATCAGGAAAAGTACATTTACATAAAATAAAAATGATCTCCCCAGAAATCAATTATTAAACATAATGCAAAAAAAAAAAAAAAAAAAAACAGAAAACAAAAAGCAAGGAACAAAAACTTTCAAATAGAAAACCATGCTGAAAACCATTAGAACTAATTTATCAAGGTTGACTTCACCAACAACGGACAAACCAATTTAAGATATTTCCTGATATGATGCACTGAGAAGGGGGTTCACTACCAACATGGTTCGTTTTATTACCAAAAAAGCCTAATACAATTCTATTTATGAGTGAAACATTAGACAAATGCAAATTGACAGACATTCTACAAAATAACTAGCCTATTTTATTTTAAAAATGTCAAGTTTATGAAAGGCAAGGGTAGACTGATGAATTTTCCAGGATAAAAACTGAAGACCCCTGTCAACTAAATGTTATGTGTGATATTGCTGTATATGAGAATACCAGAACAGGAAACAAACATATAGACAAACATAGTTATAAGGGCAACTGTTGTAAAATTGGAGATGTGTATATGACTGTGAAGTACATATTATTATTAGATAATATTACCTTTCGTGTTTGCTAATTGTACTTTGGTTATGTGATAGAATGTCCTTTTATTTTAAGAAACATACTCTGGTATATTTATGGGTGAAATGGTATGTCTCCAACTTCCTGTAGAATATTTCAGAGAAAAAAAAGTGTGTGCATATGTACAGGTGTGTGTATATGTGTTATAGTTTTGTGTAAATAAAGAGACAGAGACAGAAAGAGAGAGAGAGAATGATGAAACAATTCATTTCAACATTTCAATGATGAAAAATATATCAAAATTTTAACAGTTGGTGGATATGGCAAAAGTGTATATGCGATTTTATATTGTATAATTTTTGATAAGATTTTATAAGTCTGAAATTACAACAAAATAAAAAGTCTGGAAATAAAGGGCCACATTTAGCCCCCCCCCCCTTTTTTTTTTGGAATAAGTCAGTCTTGTACAGATGTTTATTACCTGCATTCAGTTCTCCCAGGAACTGTACAACTTACTTGACTCTGTTCATCAGTTAGCCAAATTCTCTGTCACTGTATTTGCTTGATTTCTCAGAATCCTCTGACTTTTCTAGAAGAACATGATAAGAAAAACACATTCATAAGTATGTCCAATAGCTCTCTGATTTGGTGATATACATTTATTTCTTGTCCTGCAGGGCTTACTGCAGTTCTTAGTATAAATCTGTACTTTCTGATGAAACAAAATGCGTATCTTTACTGTAGAATATAAAGTAGTACATGAAGAACGTGAAACCACCTAACAATGCCTAGGCATAGAGCATTATTTAAACAGCCCTTTACCGAAATTTAGAATTTTAGTTAGCCTGATTTCTTCTTTATCGCCCTTAAGTATATTTGTGATATATCATACTAGCTATGTTTTCTCTAGTTTGAATTTTTTCAATTTAGCACAAAACTAACTTCAGGCATATCTAGATGAGAAGTTTAATTTCTAATGCCCTGCTTTATGTCTCCTAAACCTTAAGTATATAAATCATCTTTTCTACAATGGAAACTATGATATTTTTTGGAATTATATTCCCAGATTGATAAATATGTACATATATATATATATATATATATATATATATATATACACACACATATATATATTTATTTATTTATTTATAAATAAATTACAACTTGTCTAACTAAATATTTAACAGAACACTCTATGGAAATAATTAAAATTACCTTAAAGTGAGGGCTGTTCTTGAAAGTTAACTATTTATTTAATTTGGCTTATGGCTTGGCATATTTTCTTGCAGTTTTTCTCTCTGCATGTACACTATAAATATATTTTGCCAATTCCATAGTTGAAGAGATAGAATTAACCCATATTAGACAAATGCAGACATAAGATGATTATATGACAATTAAAAATGCATTCTATATTAAATGCCAAAATGTATGATCTTGACACCAATTGCCCTAAGCATGAATCTTCATTACTCAATGCAGAATTCTTATTCCAAATTAAGATGGGCTTTGGTGGGTCTCCATCTCCATGAAATAGTGTGCAATAATTTATAGGTATGTACTTTTTCTTGGGTTGACTATGCTGCTTTCACCAGATTCTTAATGGAATTCACAAATCAAAATGTTTCAGTAAAACTGACAGACCAGTTTTCTCATTTTAAAATTAGCATTTAAAATTGGCATTTTGTGTTCTCTCTCTCTTTTTTTCAATTATTACTCTTACTACAGATTTATTACTTTTGTTGACTATTTCCAAAGAATGAGGTTTTCTTTCATTAATTTTCTCTATTTTGTAGATTTTGTATTTTTTTGATTTTTGCTTAACATTTTTTCTTTTGCTAATTTTTAATTTATTTTGCTCATTTTATTGCTCCATATGATGAAATCTTAAATATTGGTTCATTAATTTTAAATCTGTCTTTTTTTTTTTCTGAAATGTACTTTTATTGTTACAACTTTACCTCTTAGCCAAATCACAGAGATTTTTGTTTATTGTATTTCTCATTAACATCCATTTAAAATATTTTTTCATGGAGGCTTTTTTTTTTTTTGTAATTTCTTCTTTATCCTGCATTTCTCACAAATGTGTTGTCTGATTTTCAAATATGTTTCCCAAGATTTTTTATTGTTAATGTATTTTATATAAATCCTTTGTGATCAGAGAATATAATCTGAAAAAAAAATAAACCTTTAAATTTATTTAAATCATATTGTCTATTTTGGTTAATGTGTATACGAAATTCAATATAATGTGTATTTTTTCAGTTGTTATGTGTAGTGTTCTAGAAATGTCCATTAGGTCAAGTTTGTGGATCACAATTTCCAAATAATTTACATTATTTTTTGTCTAATTGTTGAATTAATTGCTAAGAAAAACATATTAAAATCTTACTATTATTATAGTGTTGTTACTTTCTCTCTATACCTCCACTAATTTGTGCTTTATACATTTGAAAATTTTTAATTAAGTTCATATGCATGTTTTAATTAAGTTCATATGATTGCTATGTTTTCCTGAAAAGTTACACTGTTTGTCTTTATGAAATATTACTCTTTACCTCTGAGTATAATGCTTGCTTTGAAGTCTATTTTGTCTGGTAGTAATACAGCCATTTCACTCTTAATGCTTGTTGTTTGCATGGTGTACTTTTTCCCAATCATTTAACTTCAATATATCTGTATATTTACATTTAAAATGAATATCTTATAGACAACATAGAATTGAGTCTTGCTTTTATATCCTTTCTATAATATTTGCCTTTTATTTGCTTTTTATTTTATTAAAGGCAAAGTAAATTTTGTTTTTTATTGCTCCAATAAAAAGCAAAGATTATTAGAATGGATATAAAAGTATTATTGATGTGTGTATTAGTTTTCTAGGGATACCCTACTTAAATCATTATTGATGTTGGTGATAGTTTACTAGGGTTACCATAACAAAATACAAAAGACTGGATGGCTTAAACACAGAAACTTGTTTTCATACAATTCTGGAGGCTCGAAGTTTAAGATCAAAGTGTCAGCAGGTGTGGTTCGCAGATGGCTGCCTTCTCTCTATGTCCTTGCATGGTCTTTCCTATGAGTACATATGCCTCTGGTATCATTCTACGTGTACAAATTTTCTGTCCTTATAAGTACACTAGTCAGGTTGGATTAGGGCCCTAAGAGTATAATCTTAACTTAATCACCTCTTTAAAAGCCCTATTATCAAATACAGTCACATTTTTAGGTGCTGGGTGGTAGGGCTTCTCTGTTTGATTTCCTTAGTGAAACTTTGATAGTGTTACGTACCTTGATTTCCTCATCAGGCATTTGCAGATACGTGTAAAGGCCTTTTGAATCTACAAAATTTTTAAGGGTCGTACAATCTTTTTACCAATATTATTACCATTACGGATAAAAATTAACTTTTCTCCACTTGTAATATCCTAGTTTACCTTTTTCCAATATACAAATTAAGTAAGAATTCTAGTATATAAGAGTGAGGAAAGAAAATACAATTACTTGCAAGTGATTTGATAGAGGTTCAAGGGCACAAACTTCAGATACAGATAGACCAGTGTCAAATCTGGCTCTATTATTTGCTTATAGTAAATAATGAGAAAAAAAAAATTATTGAAGTATCTGCCTCAGTCCTCAGTTGTAAAAGGAACATCTATTCCTTTACAATGTAAGGGAAACATCAACACATGAAGTGTGAATAACACAAAGATCTTGGTTAGGTGTCTGAGTGTGTTCCCTAACATCTGTGCACAAAAAAAGTGTATTTAACGTGGAGCTCTCAAAAAAAAAAAAAAAAATCCTAAAACAACACCAATATATTTAGATGAGAGAGGGCAATTTTATTGTGAAGACTTTATGCATCTTGGTTTTAAAAAATGTAAAATGAGACCGATTTAGCAATTCTCCCATTGGAGATACAAAAAGTAGATTAGCAACCTGACTCTATAGAAGTCCTGTTGCCCCACTGGGCTTCATTTCCCCACTTCATACAATAACATGCATATAACTGAAGACTTCTTCAGCTTTGACATTTTCTAAGTCTATGACTCTTCACCATGACTTGCCAATCTTTGGTTTAAGTGATGAATGCAGCAGTAAAAATTGAAGCTAGATACTGATCACTGGGAGCAGGCAGAAGGATAAGTTCAATCGGCAAATGAATAAGCAAGCACATTCCCAGCCTCTCTCTTCTCTCCCTAAAATTAGATCTGCTAGTAACCATCTCCTTGGAGTACTGCTTAATGAACATCTGCAGCAGCGTGTTATTTCACAGACACCAGCCAATGCTCATTCCTGGGGCATCTTTCTCTTTCAGGGAATGGATGACTTTTAAGAGTTTTTCTTCTTTGATAGGAGTTAATTCAGTCAAACTTATTACGATCTTTGTGCCTGAGAACAGTAAGAAATTTACATCTCTCAGAGTAGAGTCTGAATTTAACTGCATGCAATGTCTATAGGACATTGGCTCTAAAATTGCATGAGACTAATAGATTTTAAAAATATTTTGTTGTCAAAAGAACAAATAATATGAGATCTACCCACTTAATAAATTTTAATCAAGCATACAATATATTATATATTATTGTCGATGAAGGTACAATACTATACAGAAGATCTCTAGAGTTTATTCATCTTGATTAATTGAAACTTTAGTTCCATTGACAGTAAATCCCCTTTCCTCCCCCACCCCCCCATCCCCTGGCAAATACCATTTTACCAACTAACAAAATGGCAATAACAAATCCTTCCTTAGCAATAACTACTTTAAATGTAAATGTGTTAAACTCTACAATCAGGAGACATAAACTGGCTGAGAGTATAAAAACAAAAGATCTAACTGTATACTGTCTATACAAAATTCACTTTAGATTTAAGGATGAACACAGGTGAAGGAATGGAAAAAATATTCCATACAAATGATAGCTAAAAGTGAGCATGGGTGGCTATATCTCTATCAGACAAAATTAACTTTAGTCAAACACTGTCACAGGAGGCAAAGAAGGATATTATATAATGATAAAAGTGTCAATCCATCAGGAATATATAACAATTATAAATATGAGTGGTCTTGAAATAGTTCATGGAAGGATTTGTATTAACTTTTAATTCTATTTTTCCACAATCTTTTTAAAGGACTTTGTATAAATACACCTAACATCAGAACATCTAACTATGTAAAGTAAACATTGACAGAAATGAAGGGAGAAATAGACAGCAATACAAAAATGGTAAGACACTTCAGTACACCACCTGTAATAATGTATAGAACATTGAGAAAGGTGACAAAGAAGGAAACAGAGGACTTGAATGACACTGGAGATCAAGTGGACCTTACAGACACATGAAGAACATTTCACCCAGAAACAGCAGAATACACGTTCTTCTGGATCTTTCTCCAGGAGACATTATGTGTTAGATCACAAAACAAGTCTTACAAAATTGAAGATGACTAAAATCATACAAAGTATCTTTTCTGACTGCAATGGGATAAAACTAAAAATTCATAGCAGAACAAAAACTGGAAAATTCACAAGCATCTGAAAATTAAACAACCATTATATCAAAGAAGAAATCAAAATGGAAATTAGAAAATATCCTGAGACAAACAAAAACAAAAGCATAGCACATCAAAACTTATGAGATGCAACAAAAGCAGCACTAGGAAGTTTATAGTGATAAGCACTTACATTAAGAAAGAAGAAAGATTTCAAAGACATAACCTAACTTTATACCTCAAGGAGCTAGAAAAAAATAACAAACTAAGCTCAAATTTAGTCAAAGGAAAGAAATAACAAAGATCAGAGCAGAAATAAATGAAATAGAAAACAGAAAAACAATAGAAAAGATCACCAAAATTAAGAGGTTTTGTTTTGAAAAGATAAGCAAAACTGACAAAACTTTAGCTAGATTAAGCTTAGGAGAAGCATCAGAAAATGTGGATTCAGAAAATCTGAATTTCAGTGCTGCTTCATGACTTAGAATTGGTGACCTGCTAGACAAAAAGTTTAGCTTCACTGAAGTCTAGTCTCCTTTAAGGTTTCTTAGATGGATAAAACAGGATAAGGATTGTGAAAGCCATGAAAGCATCCTAAAGATTTCACAGAACAAAGAAGCCACAAAGGAAATGATTGGCATACCTGAGTACATAAAGACCAAAGTGCTTTGTGTATCAAAAGGCATCATAAACAAATACAAATTATAAGCAAAAGGTTGAGAAAGATTTGGTTTTTTTTGGGGGGGGTGCTCGTGCACGATTCAGGGGGCTACATTTAAGCAGCAGTTGTTCTGAGCAGAGGTGATAGTTTTTGGTTTTTTTGTTTGTTTGTTCGTTTGTTTTGTCAATATACAATGTGGTTGATTATTGTGGCCCATTACTGAAACCTCCCTCCCCCCTCCCTCCCAACAACCTTCTTTCTGTTTGCTTGTGGTATCAACTTCAAGGAATTGTAATTGTTGTGTCTTCTTCCCTCCCCTCTGTTATTTGTGTATTTATTTATTTATTTTTAGCTCCCACAAATAAGTGAGAACATGTGGTATTTCTCTTTCTGTGCCTGACTAGTTTCACTTAATATAATTCTCTCTAGGTCCATCCATGTCATTGCAAATGGCAGTATTTCATTCTTTTTTATAGCAGAGTAGTATTCCACTGTGTAGATATACCACATTTTCTGTATCCACTCATCTGATGATGGATATTTGGGCTGGTTCCAACTCTTAGCTATTGTAAATCGTGCTGCGATGAACATTGGGGAACAGGTATACCTTTGACTTGATGATTTCCATTCCTCTGGGTATATTCCCAGCAGTGGGATAGCTGGGTCATATGGTAGATCTATCTGCAATTATTTGAGGAACTTCCATACCATTTTCCATAGAGGCTGCACCATTTTGCAGTCCCACCAGCAGTGTATGAGAGTTCCTTTTTGTAGAAAGATTTGAAACACAAATGAAACCATTAAAACTGGTCAGGAATAGAAGCAGAGAACATGAGCATCCAATTCTTGGGGAAAAAAATATAAGTTATAAACACATGAAAAATTCTTAAACTTGCGGAAAATCAGTAGAAATATAACAAAAAATGAGATATCACACAAGTAACATTAAATAAACATTTGTTTATTTAACTTAATCCTAACGTAGAACTGAACATCAATATTTCCCCCTCATGTACATCTTCACTTCAATATCACTAAAAGGTATAAAACCATACCTACAAACATGAGAACAAGAGCTCTTATTGGTAACACAGAAGGAGAGCCTAGTATTAAAAAGCAAATTTCTGACTTTTCACTAAACGATGGGAATATGTGTCAGATTTGGCACAATATGTATCCAAAATCAAAAACTGTTATTGAGCACTTCTTAGTCCAGATTCCTGATAGATGTTTTCATATATTATATTATTAATTTTTGCAATAATAAAAAATTGCTTAACCTTGGGGAATATTACAGACTTAATGTTAAAGAAAAATAAAATAAACCATTTAGGCAAGTAGAAATAATTTATGTTAAATTGCATGCCCTTACCTCACTCACCCCAGAGTTGTTAATTATCTTAAAAGCAAAAGAATTTGAATTTCCAGGCACCTGCAATTTAAACTTTCCTTCTTTTCTTACTTTGATCTGGCTCAGTGTTTCTTGTGCTTAGGGTGGAGAAAAATTACATACTCCAAACCTTAAATTTATTTGTTATAATATATGCATGAGTCATGGGTCATCCAGGATGATATTAATTAGGAATTTTCCTTTATGTATCAACTCTAGAACATAATCCCAGTGCAAGATGAAATTCCATTGTGTCACTTATCTCCCAGTAATTAGAATATATTTTTAAAATTTGATAATTTTGACAATTTTTCAGATGGGGGGTTGGTTTCCATTCATTGGCTCTTTTGAGCAAGTAGTAAAGCATTTCATCAGAGTATTTTGTCAGTATTCCTGAAAATGTAAAATATGTGAAGCTGATAATCCTATTTCTAGCAATCTAACTTAAAAAACACTTGCACACTTGTTCAAAGATGTTTGTACAAAGTTGTTCAATGCAGCAATGGTATAATTGCAAAATGCTGCTGTTGGTAGACATGCTGCTTAAAATCTCTGGGTGCCATCACCCTGTATTTAAAATAAAATCATAATTTTCTAACTTGTCACATAAATTCTGCAAAATATAGCTTTTTCCTTTTTCACCAGCCTCATCTTCTGCCTCTCACTTTTTTTTTCCCCATACCACAATCCAATCATTAGACCACATCTAATGGATATCTAATTGGATATCCATTAATTAGGAAATACCTAAAGAAGTCATAATATATTCAGACCTGGAATATAATGCAGCATTACACAAGTCTGACATTGACATCTATGTAAATATTGAAAGATCTCTAAGACAATATGTATAGTGCTTTCTCCTTTACAGATAATATGTGTGTGTGAGAGAGAGAGACAGAGAGAGACAGAGACCAAGAGACAGAGAGAAAGGAGGTGAGATTGCTGTCTCCCAATTCCATGGTTTTGCTGTTTTTATGCTCAACTTCTGGCAATGTCTTCCTGTTCCTTTAGACTAAAAAGTGTATGTTAGTTATTCTCAGTTACTGAAAAATGTTTGCTGGGGTCACATAAAATTTGTATTAAACTTTAAACAATTACTAATAAAGATACGTTATCAGGTACTTCTTTGTGTAAGAGACTATAGCAAGCACTTCGTATGCTTTTTCCCACTTAATTTTCACAATAGTACCACAAGATAGGTACAGTCATTATCTCCAGTTTTTGTTGAGAATCTAAAATTTCAACAAAATTATCAACACTTACACACCAGTGAGTGACAAAGTCAGGTTGTGTTATTTCTGAGTCCACTATCTTAATCACTAGACTGTCTAATACTAAGAAGTAGACTTTGATGCTTTGAATTCATAGCTCTTTTGGAATGCCAAAAATGCCACTTGACCAGTGGTGCCTGAAGGAAAAAGCACTGGTCTTCCACACTGATGTTGGAAATGTAATAATCTCACTGTCCTACTCTTCCATGTCAGTAGGACCAGAACTCTGGAAACTTCATAAGATGTTCACCACAGACATAGTATCATTTCATCCCTGTCCAACACATGGAGATGACTGACTTCCTGAATTCCCTAAATCACCCTACAGTCTGAGGAATGCAACATAATGCGTCTCCCCTCCCATTTCACCTTCCTGGCCCTGAGTTCACAGGGAGGACACCTGCAATACTGTGGTCTTGGACAATGGTTACTCTTAGCTTTTTCACAGGGATATGGTGTCAGGAATAGGTGCAATGAACACAAACCTATCTGTGTATAATGACCCAGAGTCATTCTTGGGTCACACAAAGAACATGTGCTTCAGATTTGTCCAGGCAGAACCTGAATCAAATCAACCTATTCACTTGAGCAAATTATTTAAACTCCCTGAAGCATCTCTTTACACATCTGCAGATTAGAGATAAAAGTAACACCCACCTGAAAAGGTTATTGGAAAGATTAGCTTTTGCCATTGTTGAATGAAGGCTAAACTGCAGCTATAACTAGAAATAACTGATAATAGGTTCCTTGGTTTCATCCTACATTAAGTATGTTCTTCTAATGTTTTGACATCTGGGGCTTTTCTGACCCTGGAGAGACTGCTCCCCCTGGGGTCAATCAATTCCTAGAAATAGTATACTACTTGCCTTTAAGGGAGCTCACCTTTCATATGCAAACTAACCAAACCAGAGTTCATAGATCCCACCAGCACCTCTATCAGACTCTTATACTCAGGGTCACTATCTACATGCCCTAATCATGTAAGAGCCAGACACCAAGCAACTATGGATAGCCCCATACCGCAGAGTCCACTGAAATTATTCAACCTAGCCAATGCTAAGTCTTCTCACCCTGTCTCACCTGTTTCTTCCTGCAGAAACTGAAATAAAGTCTCTTTGTCCATTTTCCCCATTCCCTCTCCCACCTGATAGACTCTTGTAATTGCCTGTGTGGCTCTGTGTGGCATGGCATGCTCCCTTCCTTTGGGAACTGTGAGTAACAAAATATATTTTATATTTTCTTTTTTTTTTGTCTTTCTATGTTGCATATTTTATTTATTTTTAAAATTTATTTTTAATTGAGATATAATTGATTATAAATATCTGTGGGGTACAGCATTGAATATCAATACCTGTGTGCAATGTGCGGTCCTCAAATCAGGATGATTACTAAATCTACTATATAACAAAATATATTGTCAATGAAAATTATCTCCTGATTTATTATTCAGTTAAACACAACTGAACAATAATAAAACCTACCTTTTAAAACAGGTCCTGGGGTTCAGAATCACTCATTTGCTTGATCTTTGGCATTTGACTTTGGTTCCTTACAGAACCACATGTTCTGGTAATACCTTCTATCACAGTGACTTTTCCAATCGAGCATCATGGACTTTCCCACTGCCTTTAGAAAACCTTAGTCACATTCCCAACATATTTGCAGCAGGAGAAGTAAAAGGATAATTAGTTAACAAAATTTTTCTTAACACTTCACTAGCAACAGTTTCAATATATGGAAATCTCCTTGCACTATAGTTTAAAATAACTTCTATTATTAATACTGTTTCATAACCAATGTCTTATGATTTTCACTTATTAAAGCACATCATGTACATTTCTTCATCTGGTCATTGCAGTAACAGACTTACTATTTCCACTTTCTATGTGAAGGGCATTAAGTTCAAAGAGGTTGTGACTCACCAGGGACAAAGCCAACTTCTGAACCCCGGTCTACTTGGTCTCAGACACGTGTTCTTCCTTCTTGTCACACTGCTTCTTATCAATGAAATTACTTTCCATGATGATGTAGAGATAATATTGATAATGATAATAATGATAATGAGATGTCTTTAAAGTGTTTTATGTCTGACATTTTGATTTTTATTTCTGCAAAAAAGGCTTTTCTTTATGCCCAAAGTAAAAGGTCATGTTTCATGATCTAGAAAAAAGAAATTGTTGTCCAATTTTTACATAGGCTTATTTTCTTCCACACATGAACTATTTTCAATGCTGTTTTCTCAGCTGTAAATTAGGTTACAGGAGGGAGTATTCAACCAAAACAATTGTAATTGGCTACAAACATAATCCAATAACCTCATTTGACCCATATTGCTAAGGAATTAATTGGACCCACAGAGCCACCTGCTAAATATGTTGCTGCATATAAACAGTGAATCCAATTGCCTCCATAAACATACCTCAGCATAAGCGGTATACATAAAAGAGGAAAGAGAGAGGATTCTTGGGTGTAAGCATCAAAGATCATCTATTTGTTTCTAATTATCTGATCCTGCCAGTTCAGGAAGGGGGTTGGGAGAGATAGAGAGAGAGAGAGAGAGAGAGAGAGAGAGAGAGAGAGAGAGAGAGAGAGAGAGAAACGTGCAGGCAAGAGAGGAATATTTATCTATGCATCTATTATCTATAGACCTTTTCCATTGAAATAATTACACAATAAAAAGAAATAATAACTGTTACACAGGCACCTACTAAACACTGCACCTAAGATCTATATGCATTAATTTGGAGGAGATGAGGTGTTTTCTTGTTCATGTAATTGTATTCTGTCTGGAAAAATCAGAACTTCTTTCCATTTAAAACTTTAGAATATAGTAAAATCTTATTCTTTTTAATACCTTGCTGGCTGGCTTAGAAGTGTTGCTATTCAGGTACACAGTTGCTTCAGGAGAGGTATTAGACAGACATCTGTGTGTATGGATTTGTAGTCCCACCACACTCCTCATTCACCCTGCAACCTGGGCAAGTCAGGGAACATTTTTAAGCCTTTCTTTGTTTGCCTCTGAAAGGGAGACATGTATTTCTTTTTACATGTGTGGTCATAAAAAAAAAAAATGTAAATAGATTCTTAAAATGTGAAATACACACAGATGTGAGAAAATATTTAACAGATAAATCCAACAAACAATAATGTTAGTAAGTATAAAAGAAAAAAAAAAAGTGTCTTACTTCCAAATACAAGTTGTTTTCAATTACTCTTAGAACCTAAGACAGGTTTTAACAGTGAATATTTTCTAATGGCAAATATTCATGGTTAGTTTACTAAGGGAAGTCTCTCCCTTGAACATTCATTGGTAATCCTTTGTTAATTCAGATTTTAGTTATTGAGCCTTTTAAATACTCTTTATAATTGGAAGTTTCTCCAAATTTAAATTGCTGGTCATTTCAGTTAGTCCAAATTAGTGAATTTATATGCCAGCCATTGTCATGGTCTGAGTTGACAAGCCTCAGAATTGGAAATCTGTGTTAAAACACAAACTTCATGCTCTTTCTGGAAGATAACTTATTTCTTTCTTTAAATTTTATTCAATGCTTCTACTTCCAAGTCAATCCTTAAATAAAGAAGAGGAGAAATAGCATACTGGTCCTCACAGCAAGCTTTGTGTTAGTAGACCATTTTACAAATGCTATGTTTGAGCTTATTTTTTTAATGACATTATTCAGTATTTAACAGCTCATTTAAGTGTCTGGGAAGAGATCATACTCCTGCTCGCTTTGGCAATCTTCGATCTTCAAGGTTCTTTTTACAATTAGTGTTAAATCTTATCTTCCCAAAATGTGTTCCTATTTATGTGTTTACTGTGAGTACACAGCATTGCGATATAAGCTTCAGGGGTCAGAATAAAGGTAATTGTTGTTCTTAAGTGTACCATTATAAAAAATGCATGGAGCTTAAAGTCCTGTAGGGGAAATGAATCATAAGCTCAAAACAGTTAATGAACAATATAAGACAATGTATGATTAAAAAGTCTAGTTGTGAATCTAGGTGCCAGTGTTATGAGACTGAAGAAAAGGTAGAATATAATACTTGGAGAAAGCTTTTTGGAGGAGGTACGACGTGAATTGAGCCTGGCACTACAGAGTGGGGGGTGACTAGAATAAAAATAGAATAAAATGTGAAAAAAGAGTTTTCTCATAGGGTTTTTTAAGTGGGCCTATAATGCAGAGCTATGGATGCCTTTGAGTAAGTGAGTATAGTAGGCTACTCTTTTTTATCCTTTGTTTGTTATGCATGTGAGTGATTTGGACTTTCCTAATTTGTGTAACCCCAGCAGGCACTTTTAATTTTATTTTTTTCCCTTTTGAATTCAATCCTTCTTGGGATAGCAATCCACTGCTTGGAATATTTCTCTCTAGTTCAAGCTGTGTATTTTCTAAAGAGATTGTTTTTTTTTTCCCCAGAACCCTGTTGAATGTACATACATAGAAAACTGCTGTGAATATTTGATTCATTCACACTGACCTTAGCTCAAAAAATGAATCACCTATCAAAGATTTTTTATTTTGAAACAAGGGAGATCTTTAGGTCAATTCCTCCCTAAAATCTGTAAGATGTGAAATGTGAATGCCCTCGTCCGTCACGTGTTCGGTCATGTGTGGAAAGCTGCTCTGAGGTAGAAGAAAAGGATGAGGTTGACACATAGAGAGACATAAGGGTGGGAGCAAATGAGAGAGAGAGAGAGAGAGAGAGAGAGAGAGAGTGTGTGTGTTATTATGTTGAGCATCTTGATGTTTCTCTTATTTCTAAGGCCCAACCACAATCTTGTTCTTGGTTTACTTTTTTAGTGCCCACAATTAAAATACTAACTTATTCTTCAGCAAATAAACAATTGATACAGCAATGCAAAGTTCAGCCTGTGCTTGTCCATAAGCACCACGATATGAATTAAAATAATGATATCCACTCTGGTTACCTCACTATCACAGGATTTATCAAATGCAATACAGAATGCCTTATAGCCCTATTCACCAACCCCTGGCCCTCTCTAACAACCTGTATAAACATTCACAGCAAACTTACAGAGTTTCTGCATCTTTAGGTATTATAAGGACCACTTTGGTTTAATGATTCTCCTCTATTTCCTAAAACCACATTCATTTGTGTGTTACCAGGTAGAACTTCTTAGGATACTAGCCAGGAAAATAGAGCCCTTTTATGGAGTTTTTCAATCCTAAGAAATGGGTTTGTGATAGCCTCCGAAATAACACAAACGGGACAACTTTTTTTTTTTTTTTTTTTTTTTTAGTAATCATGGAGAGTAGCAATGAATATGAGTGAAAAATATGTACATAGAGCTAGACATATTTGCCTTTAGTCTTATGATTTTTTTTTTTTTTTTTTTTTTTTTTTGTCTTTTTCGTGACCAGCACTCAGCGCACTGGCCATTCCTATATGGGATCCGAACCCGCGGCCGGGAGCGTTGCCGCGCTCCCAGCGCAGCACTCTACCAAGTGCGCCACGGGCTCGGCCCTAGTCTTATGATTTGAGTACTGTAAGCAGTAAAATGTAACTCGGTCATCCCTGAGTCATGAATACTTATGAATACTTTTGACAATTACAGTAAGCTGGAACACCAAATAATGTTCCTAAACAAATTGAAAACTGATATGTACACAGTATATTGCAGCACCAAATAAAGTCATAATGCAAGCAGAAACACGGCAGGGATAAGTTGTTCCTGAGCAGGTTTGGTCATGGCCCAAGGCCTCTACAAACAGAGGAAGCCCTCCCTAAGGTTGGGGAAAGGCTGGGACATTATATTTTCTGTGTAGGGGGAAGAACCTTACTGTGGTAAACTCTTCAGCATAAATTATTACACAATTTGTAAATATTTTTATAAAGAATATTATTTAGCTTGCCAGCCTAGGGATGGAAGAATTCATGGCAGGCTAGGTGAAGATGGTGCTAATATACTAACTAATATAACTAATATACTAACTTAGTATACCTTACTAAGAACACAGAAATCTTTCAAAAGCAGATTTAGAGATAAAGAAAGCAGTTTCATTGGGAAGTTAGCTGCTTATGATTTATGAAGCTAATCAACTGGCCGATATTTATGTGTAGAGCAGACGGGAAATATAGTTGGAGACAGAATTCCTGCCGCTTATTGTGTGTAATATTTTTCGTCCTCAGAGAATTTGTTTAGATCTTCATTTTCTTTGATCCAAATCATGACAATAGCCTTTTAGTTTATCTGATCTTAATGTTGACCCCTTGGGCAATGTGGCCGGTTATTTTGCTCAATCACCAGCTTATTTCAGATCCTGTCCCTTTCAGTTTCCCAGTATGGCCTTGGTCAAGTTGCCTGACTTTTTAAGATCTTGCTTTTCTTGTCTATGAAATGGAAGTTCAAATAGCACTTGGTTTGTAGGGTTGTTATGAAGCTATAATGGGTACATGTCTAAATTACTTAGAAGAATGTATGGCTCCTGGTAAGTGCTCAATAAATATTAGTTATCATTATAATGCCTTACTTCCAGCTTAAAAACAAATTAAGGATTTCCTGTTGCCTATCAAAGCTGGTCTAAATTCTGTGACACTGATTATCATTTGAATCCTGGCATCAGCATTTTACATCACCCTTTCTTCCCTCATATCTTTCCCTTGACATTTGTTCTGCACTCACAGAACCCTCCACCTGCCCCCGCATTCTGTCAATAGGACATAGTCTTTTCATTGTCACTGCCCTTTCTAGCTACCATATCCCTCCTTTTCTGTTGCATTCCTTCAGCGTGAGTCCTTGAAAATCCAGTGCTCAAGAGTCTAGGGAATCAAAAGGCCTGAGTTTGAATCTCTTGGATTCACCACTCAGCCACCAAGTTATCTTGGGTAAATTGTGTTAATATTTGTGCCGTATTTCCCTTAATTTTTTTTATATCTACAATTGTGTTTTATAGCTTACAAAGCAGTTAAGAAAATTAAACAAAATATCACACCCACAGTACATAGAACAGTGACTAGACATATGGTAAGAACCAAAGTACGAATATATACAGAGAGAGAGAGAGAGAGAGAGAATTTCATTGTATAAGCAGTCAATATTTTTAAATTGACTTGCTCATGGACATTTTCACTTATTTACAGTTTTGGGCTATGATAAATGAAATTGACATAAATATTTGTGTACCAAGATTTTTGTGGATGTATGTTTTCATGTCTTTTGACATGTGATGAGTAGATGGTTAACTTAAATGTACCTGACAAATGGTTTTCCAGCATGATTTTATTATTTTACATTTATGCTAGCATTGTATTAGAATTTGAGTTAAATCCCTATCCTTTCATATATTTGAAATTTTCCATCTTATTATTTTTAACCATTTCAGTGATGTGCAGTGACACTTTACTGTGTTTTTAATTTACTTTTCCTGATGATTAATGATGTTATATATTATCACTGTTAATGATGTTTATGTTATCACTGGATTTGTGTGTGTATATACATGTGTGCATTTGTACCTTTTTAATATATGTGTATGTAAACATTTAAATGTTTGTGTGATCACTACTTTTGCTGGATCTCACACATTTCTATATGTCATATTTTCATTATCATTCAGCTATAAATATTTTCTAATTTTCCTTGTTATTTCCATTTTGACCAATGAATTATTTGGAAGTGTATTGCTTAATGTCCAAACATATAAGCTTTTTTCCATTAACTAACTATTTGTTATTTATTATCAATATACATTATTGACAAATAAATTACATTATTGACAGAGAACCCACTCTATATAACTTCAGTTTTTAAACAATTCATTGAAATTTTGTTCCTGTATTCTTGAAAAAATGTGTATTATGTAGTGTTCTATAACTGTAATGTAATCAATTTGATATTTGATAGGGCTATGTGTCATTGATATTTCATCTCCTTTTCTATCAATAAGGATAGAAATGTCTATTTCTGCTTTTACTTTCTTTGTATCTTGAGCTTCTGCTATTAATTGCATGCAAATTTAGGTATTTTGTGTCTTACTTAAGTTGACTATATTTTATTATGAAATATCCTTTTGTAATCTCCTGTTATACTTAACATCCTTAATCTTTCTTTGATGTTAATATAGCCACCTCAGCTTTCTTTGGATTAGTATTTGAATGGTATATCCTGTCCCAACTCTTTCATTTCTTATACACTACATATAGCTGTGACTTGCTTTTTTATGCACTTTGAAAATATCTGACTTTTAATTACAGTGTTTGATTTATTTAAATTTAATGTAGTTATTGGTAGACTTTGGTTTAAGTCCCCCATCCTGGATATCGTCATTTACCTTTCTATATGTTCTTTATTTACATTCTTTTCCTGCCTTCTTTTGGAATAATCAACTATTATTTAGGATTTCAGTTTATGTAACTGATTTTTATATTAGCCCTAACTCTGCAGTAATCATTTTCAGTGGTGGTTTAGGGTTTATTATATATTTATTATATGCTTCCTTAACTGATCGCTGTTCATCTTCAGATAATTATTATATCACCTCACATATACTGTAACATACTCATTTTTTCCTCCATCCTTCTTTTATGCTCTTATGGTCATAATGTTATCATTGTATGTGGTATATTGTTATTACTTTTTTAAAAAAAAGTCAATTAACCTTTTAAATAAATTTTTAAAAATAAAAGTTTTTGTTAAATATTTTCTCAAATGTAGCGTCTATTTTGTCATTCATCTAGTGATTAATTCTTTAGCTGTATCACTTTCCTGAAATTACCTGGGTTTTTTTTCTTTTGTTTTGCTTGGTTTGGGTTTTGGTTTTCATTCTTAAAATGTTTGTCCCCCCTAGTGGACATAAAATTACACAGTTAAAGAGTTTTTTTCCCCCTCTTTGCTTTCAGGACTTTAAAATTGTTATTTATTGCGCTCTGGCTTGCATCATTTCTGATAACACATAAGCTGTCATTTATTTTCCATTGAGATATACTTCACGTTGCTTAAATTTCACACTTAATTTTAAAATATACACTTCTGTAGCTTTTCATTTGTTTGCAAAGTTGTGCAATCATAACTACAAATACATTTAGAACATTTTCATGTTCTGAGAAAGATAGTCTATGCTCATTTATCAGTCACTGTTTATTCCCTCTTCTGCCACCCCTGGAAAACACTAGTTTACTTTCTGTCTCTTTGAATTCACCTATTCTGGAATTTTTTGTTAATGAAACCATACAATATGTTCCCTTCTGTATATGGCTTCTTTCACTTAATGTAATGTTTTCAGTGCTCCCCTTTGTTGAAGTATGAATAAGCATTTCATTCCTTTGTATGGCAGAATAATATTTCATTGTATAGTTATACCATATTTGTTTACCAGTTAAACAACAGATAAACATCTGTGTTACTTCAACTTTTTGGCTATTATGAGTAATACTACTATAAACACTCATATACAGGTAATGAGTATGCTAAGTCTTTATTTATCTTTTTGTGTAAATGCCAAATTGTTTTCCCAAGTGAAATAACCATTTTACATTCTGACCAACAATAAATGAGTGCTCCAATTTTTCATAATCTTTATCAACATTTGTTATTGTACATCTTTTAGATTATAGTTGTGCTAGTGGGTGTGAAATAGTATCTCATTGTGATTTTTTTTTTTTTTTTTTTTTGTCCTTTTTGTGACCGGTAAGGGGATCGCAACCCTTGGCTCGGTGTTGCCCGCACCGCGCTCAGCCAGTGAGAGCACCGGTCATCCCTATATAGGATCCGAACCCTCAGCGGGAGCGCCGCTGCGCTCCCAAGCGCTGCACTCTCCCGAGTGCGCCACGGGGCTGGCCCTCTCATTGTGATTTTGATTTGCATCCCCTTTATGGCTAATGATGTTGAGCATCTTTTTATGTCTTTATTGGCCATTTATATATCTTCCATGAAGAGATGTCTATTCAAATTGTTTGCCCAATTTTTATTGTTGAGTTGCAAGAGTTCTTTATATTCTACATCCTTGCCTCTCAAGCCACAGTTTATTCTCTCCTTCTGAAAGTTCAGTATATTATTATGATAGTTGTTTGCTTGATTATTTGTTTCCTTCTTTATTTACTTCTCAGCACCCACATATGCTTGAGGATATGTGTTTTTTCCCTCTCTCTGTGTGTCTTAATATACTAAGCATAATTATCTCCAAGCTCATCCATGCAACTACGAATGACAGCATTTCATTCTTTTTAATGGCTGAGTAGCACTCCATTGTGTATATATACCACAATTTCCTTATTCAGGTGTCTGTTGATGGACATTTAAGTTTGTTCCATATTTTGGCAATTGTAGATAGGGCTGTGATAAACATGGGAGAGCAGGCATTCCTTCGACATAATGATTCCAATCCTTTGGGTATATATCCAGAAGTGGGATTGCTGGGTCATATGGTAGTTCTGCCAGTAGTTGTTTAAGAAACCTCCATACTGTTTTCCATGATTACTAATTTATAGTTCTACTGACAGTGCAGAAGGGTTTCCCTTTCTCCATATCCTCACCAGCATTTGTTTTTCTGTCTTTTTGATAACAGCCAGTCTAACTGGGGTGAGATGATACCCCAATGTGGTTTTGATTTGCATTTCCCTGATGATTAGTGATGGTGAGCATTCTTTTCATGTACCCATTGGACATTTGTATGTCTTCTTTGCAGAAATGTCTATTCACCCTCTTAGTCCACTTTTTAATTGGACTATTTTTTTTTTACTATTAAGTACTTTGAGTTCCTTGTTTATTCTGGATATTAATCCCTTGTTCAATGCATAGCTTGCAAATATTTTCTCCCATTCTGTATGTTGTCTTTTCACTCTGTTTATTATTTCCTTTGCTGTGCAGAAGATTTCTAGTTAGATATAATCACATTTGTTTATTTTTTTTTCTTCTGTAACCTGTGCTTTTTAATTCTTAATTATAAAGTCTTTGACCATTCCTACATCCTGAAGTGTTTCCCTGTATTTTCTTCTAGGAGTTTTATAGTTTCAGGTCTTATGTTTAAGTCTTTAATCTGTTTTGAGTTTATTTTGGTATATGGTGAGAGATGAGGGTCTAGTTTCATTCTTCTACATACGGATATCCAGTTTTCCCAGCATCACTTATTGCAGAGGCTGTCCTTTCCCCAGTCTATGTTCTTGGTGCCTTTGTTGAAGGTCAGATGGCTGAAAGTATATAAATTGATTATTGGGTTCTCTATTTTGTTCCATTGGTCCATTCATAGGTTTTTATGCCAGTACCATCACTGTTTTAGTTACTATAGCTTTGTAGTGTAATTTGAACTCAGGTAGTGTAATACTTCTGACTTTATTTATTTATTTATTTATTTATTCATTCATTCATTCATTCATCTATCTATCTATCTATCTATCTATCTATCTATCTATCTATCTATCTATCTATCTATCTATCTATCTATCTATCTATCTATTTATTTGCTCAGGATCACTTTGGCTATTCAGGGGACTTGTATTTTTCCATATAGATGTGTGGGGTTTTTTTTCTGTTTCTGTGAAGAATTTTATTTGTTTTTTGATGGGAATTGTGTTAAATCTGTAGATCACTTTGGGTAGTATGGACATTTTCACAACACTAATCTTCCTATCCATGAACATGGAATGTCTTTCCATCTTTTTGTGTCCACTTCAATTTCTTTTCTTTTTTCTTTCTTTTCTTTTTTTTCTTTTTTTTTTTTTTTTGACCAGTAAGGGGATCGCAACTCTCGTCATGGTGTTGTCTGTACCACACTCAACCAGTGAGGGGATCGCAACTCTCGGCACGGTGTTGTCTGTACCACACTCAACCAGTGAGCACACCGGCCATCTCTGTATAGGATCCGAACCTGCAGCCTTGGCACTATCAGCACCACACTCTCCTGAATGAGTCATGGGACCAGCCCCCAATTAAATTTCTTTAGTCAGTGATCAGTGTTTTGTAGTTCTCACTGTAGAGGTATTTTACTTTCTTGGTTAAATTAATTCTTAGTTTTTTGTTTGTTTGTTTGTTTTGGGTAGCTACTGTAAATGGGCTTGTTTTCTTGATTTCTTTTTCTGCTAATTCATTGTTGGTGTAAGAATGTTACTGATGTTTGTATATTGATTTTGTATCCTACCATTTTACTAAATTCATTTATTAGCTCTAGGAGCTTTTTAATGGAGTCTTTAGGTTTCTTTCTATGTAGGATCATGTCATCTGCAAACAGGACAATTTGACTTCATCTTTTCTGATTTGGATGCCCTTTACTTACTTGTCTTGCTGGTTCCTCTGGCTAGAACTTCCTAGAACTTGTCTTGTTCATGTTCTTAAAGGAAAAGCTTTCAACTTTTCTGCATTCAGGATGATATTGGTGGTTGTTTGTTGTATATGGCTTTTATTGTATTGGGATATTTTCCTTCTGTACCTCCTTTGTTGAGTGTTTATCATATAGCATTTTGTCAAATGTTTTTTTCTGTGTCTACTGACATAATCATATTTTTTTGTCTTTGATCTTGTTGATGTGGTGCATCACATATATTGACTGGCAGATGCTGACCCATCCTTGTATCCCTAGGATGAATCCCACTTGATCATGGTGTATAATCTCTTTGATATACTTTTGAATTCTGTTTGCTAATATTTCATTGGGAATTTTTGCATCTGTGTTACTAAGGATATTGGCCTGTAGTTTTTTGGAGTTTTTTATTGTTGTGTCTTTGTTTGCTTTGGGTATAAGGAAGATGCTAGCTTCGTAGAACGAGCTGGGGAGGATGGACTCTGTTTAAATTTTTTGGAATAGTTTAAAAAGGATTGGTATTAATTTTTCTTTGAAGGTTTGGGAGAATTCAACAGTGAAGCCATCTGGTCCTTGGCCTTTCTTTGTAGGTACACTGCTAACTATTTTAATTTTCTATTTAGTGTTCTTTAAAACCAAAGATTTTGATTCTGATGAAATGAAATTTATTTTTGCTTTTCTTTTGTTGGTTGTACTTTTGGTGGCATATCTAAGAAACTATCACCTAATGCATTGTCACAAAGATTTACACCTATACTTTATCTTAAGAATTTTATACTTCGAGCTCTTTCATTTATGTATTTTATCAATTTTGAATAAATTTTTACATTATATGAGGTAGAAGTCTAGTCCAACATTATTTTTGTTTGTTTGTTCGTGGATATCCAATTTTACCAACACCATTTGTTTAAAGAACTATTGAGTTTCCTTGGCACTCTTGTCAAAAATCAATTGACTCAAAATGTAAGAAATTATTTCTAGGTTCTCAGTTCTAAATCTATACATCTATACATATGTCTGTATGTCTATGCTTATGACAGCATGACACATCTTGGTTATTGTAGATTTTTACTAACTTTTGAACCATAAAGTACGAGTTCTGCAGCTTTTGTTTTCTTTTCAAGATGTGTTGGCTATTGTTATTTCCTTGAATTTTCACATAAATTTTAAGATGTTCATGTCAATTTGGGGGTGGAGGGAAAGGTACTTGGGATTGTTTTTGTTTTTCCTTGTTTGTTTGTTTGGTGGTTAGCCAGTACAGGGATCCAAACCTTTGACCTGGGTGTTATAACACCACACTCTAACCAACAGAGCTAACTGGCAAGCCCTGGGATTTTGATAAGGACTTCATTGAATCTGTAGGTCATGTGGATAGGATAACCATCTAAATAATATTAAGTCTTCTAATGTATGAAAATTGGTTGTCTTTCCATTTATGTATGTCTTCTTTAATTTCTTTCAACAATGATATACAAATTACGGTGTTCATGTCTTGCCATTTGGGTACTTTGTGTCTGTCTGGGAAATTTTTTATTACACATAATTAAACTGATTTACTAGAATCCAATTTTTGACAATATTCCCTTATAATTATTTTAATTTCTGTACGGTTAGTAGCAATTCTTCCTCTTTTATTTCTAATTTTAGTAGTTTGAAACTTCTTTTTTTTTTGATTCCTCAGTTTAGCTAATAGTTTAACAATTTTGTTGATCTTTTCAAAGAGTTAACTTCTTGATTTATAATTAATTTTAGTTTTATTATTTTATGTTTATTTTTCTACTCTTTATTTTTATTAATTTGCACTGTAACCTTTATTCTTTCCTTCCTTTTGCTTCCTTTGATTTTAGTATGCTCTTCTTTTTCTTGCTTCTTAAGGGTGCCTGGTTAGGTTATTGATTTTGCATACTTCATTATTTTTCAATATATGCATTTATAGTTATAAATTTCTCTCTAAGCACTGATTTTGCTGCATCCCATACATTTTGGTATGCTGTACCATCATTTTTCTTTATCTCAAAGTATTTTAAGATTTCCCTTTTGATTTGTTTTTCAACCCATTGGTTACTTAGAATTCTGATGTTTGATTTTCACATATTTGTAAATTTTCCATATCTTTTCTTTGATTACTAGTGATTACTAATTTCATTCCATTGTGATTGAAAAACATACTTTGTATTATTTCACTTCTGTCAAATTTATTGAGACTTGTTTTATTACCTAACATTTGATCTATTCTGAATGATCCTAATGTTTTGGAGTAAAGTGCTATACATGTCTGTTAGGTATAATTATAGTAGGATCTCAGTCTTTCTTTTTTTATATATATTGATCTTCTGTTGAGTTCTTCTACATGTTATTGAAAGTGAGATATTGAAAAATGCAATAATCCCACAAGTCTTTACCAAGGGATTCTTTATGTCTTGGTGCATATACTCAATGCTCAGGCAGTAAGTTTATGACTCTGGCTTAGCCTTAACTTCTTGATTGCCCAGAACCTCAAGATAAGACAGAGGTGAGAGTGTAGTCTTCTCATGTCTTTCCTTGGGAATATACACAGTCCTGGGCATGAGCACAGCCCTGCAGGTATGTATGTTGTGGTCTTCTACATTTCCAAGATGTTTTACTTCAACTCAGGCAGATATGATGTTAAACAACTGGCATATACAAACACACATACACACACATATGCATACACATACATAAAACACCACCTGGGTAAAAGTGTGATCACAGAGTTTGAACTGTCCGTGAGGTAGTTACCAGAGGCTGGTATATGGAGAAGGAGGTGGAGGGTTGGGAAGAAGCTAGTTAAAGAATACAAAATTTCAGGTAGAAAGAATAAGTTGAAGAGATCTAGTGTACAGCTTGGTGGTTATAGTTAGTAAGACTTTATGTTATTCTTAAAAATTGCTGAGAGAGTAGATTTTTACATGTTTTCATCACAAAAAAAGATATGTGAAGCAACACATGTTAATTATCTTGACATAGTCACACCAGAATATATACATATTTTAAAATATGTTGTACACAATAAGTGTATACATTTTTTGTCAATTAATAAAAAGAAAAATGGTATATAATAGGGAACCGTAAGACAGAACAAATGCGAACAATTCTTTGGGGATGGATCCTTGAAGGAGTTTCAACCCCAACCCTGTTCTTTACTTTCCAGGGGCAGCTCAGTTCTTGGTTTTCATCATTGATCGTGGGCCTCTGGTTTTCAAGGCTACCACAGAAATGGAAAGAAGGAAACAAAAACAGGGCAATTTAAAATGCCACGAAGTTTGCTATTCTTATCACAGTTCAGCCATTTCTCTTCAAAAAATTCTCCTCAAATTTTTTCATGCATTTCACTAAGTCTCACAGTTTTGAAAAAAATATTGATTTTGACAAGTTTTGCAACTTTAGTCATTACTTTAGAGGAAAGAATTATCAAATGATTTTACTACACCATTCTCTCTAATTTCACTCACATATAATTTATATTATTTTAATTTTCCTGTAAGTAATGTTTTTATTCCCTTTTTGGTTGCTTTGAAGTTTTGTCTTTATTTTTTTTAGCAATCTGAGTTCGATATGCCCTTTTTTGGTGATTTTCTTGATTAAGACTATTTTGTCTTCTTGACTATGTAGGTTGATGGAGTTTTTTTTTTTTTATAAAATTAAAAAATAATTGGCTTTTCTTTCTTCTTCTTTTTTTACTTGTGTAGCCTCAACATTTCACCTCTCCTTGGACACCAATTATACACATGCAAAAAATCTGATATTGGCACTGATTGTTAGGTCCTTATATTTTTTCCTGATTGATTCAATCTGAGTAGTTTCTATTACAATTTAATAATGTTCATTGTTTCTTTCTTTTTGCTGTGTCTAATCTGCTGGCATGCCGGTAATTTTTTTGTTAAACTCTAAGTTGTGTTATTTTTCATCTCTAGGAATTTCATGAGGTTACTTTTAAATTATTCATTTTTCTCTGCATTCTATTTGATTTTTCTCTTTAACTTACTGAATATATTTATAATTCATATGATAAAATCTTGTTCTGCATATCTGATTATACCTGTCATTTTCAATATGTTTCTAATATTGAAATAGCAGAGATATTTCAATATTAGAGATAGCATTTTTTTACTTTTTTCTTCTTGTCTAGTCATTTTTTATTGTTTTATAGCATGAATTTTCTGAAGTTTTGCCCTTAATTTTACTTTGTCTACCTGTACAGATTATTGGACTTTAATCTAACAGGCAATTAACTAACTCATGGAAAAGCTTAATTCTTTTAAGATTTTTTTTGTGTGTGTGTTGTTAGGATACATTTATAGTAGCCTTTGTTTTTGAGCAAGTTTAACACTACAGATTCTTTCTGTGTTTCTACTGATTGTGTTAGGTGTTCAACAATGACACTCCACTCTCCCCTGTTAGAACTTGAAAGCCTTCCATCCCTGTGTGAACTCTAGGAATTGTTTAGCTTGAAGCTCCTTGGTAACTATTTGCTCAGTCTCATGGTGTTTCATGTGTCTTAATACTTGACCAAGGGATTAAAAGGGACTAAAATGCTAGTAAACCCCTCTAGCATTCAGCTCCTCAAATTCTACTTTTCTCAACTACCCTGAATTCTAAACTCTATCTCAGAATTCATCTCAACAAACCTACTTTTATTGGGTTATTCCCTCTACCCCTCAAACTGTGATCTGGAATATATCTCAACCAGAACAATTGTAGGACATACATTTTTAATTGCCCTTCTATAAGGAATCATAGCCTTGCCAATGTCTGTTTGGCCAAAATCTGAAAACAGTCATTTCATTTTTTTGTTGTTGTTGTTCTATTTTCTCATTGTTAAATGTAGGAGGGTTAAGACCACTTCCAGCTATAGAATCAAGGTTGGAAGCAGAAGTTCCATTCTTTCCAGATGATTTTTAACTCCTTGGTATTTTTGGTCTTTTTCCCCTCCAAAAATACTTTATATAATTAGCAATATGAAATTTCATTTAAATGATTTATTAAGAGCAATAATAACAAAGGCATCAATCTCTCACTAAACCCCTTCCCCTTTCCAAACAAGCTCTCCAAAAACAACTACTTTTCTTTTCTTTATCTGTTTCTTGAAACAGCTTAGGCATTAGGTTTCTGGGATTTTCTTTCCAGTGTTAACACTGATTTGTTATTTTTGGTAAAGAAAATTCCTTCTGTGCATTGGTAAGTCAGTCCTACTCTCTGTGCATTAATGCTACTGTATTCAAAAAGAAAACGGGAAACTAATTGATCACTTAAGTATGTACCAAGACTTCTCGATTAACAAGTTCAGATGAGAGGTGGTGTATTATGGTGGTTAAGACCCCTCCCTCTAGTTTTAGAAAGACATTCCACCTCTGGTGCTTGCAAACTTTTTAGCCTCCTGCACGTTTAAGAACTCTCTACATTTTATTTGTGTAATGGCACTAGTGAGAATGCCTAGTTTATAGAATTATTTTTTCTCTGTGAAGTAATGAGATAATGCCAGGAAAGTTCATAGCCTAGTATATACTGTATTTATTACCGGGTAAACATTTATATTTTATCAGTATGGAACAGGTAAAGGAAAGAAGAGCAGGAAAAGGAAGAAGAGGAAAAAAATAGGAAGAAGAATAAGGGAAGAGAAGGAGTCATGAAGTACAAAGAATTACCAAGAATTATTGTAGGAAGCCTTGGGTGGGTTCTTGCAAACTTAATTTGTAATAAGGGAGTCTGCCTCTGCCATTGCAAAAGACATTTAAGCAGCCCATTGGTATTGATAGGTGAGATGTATAACTTTACTTCTCTATCCAAGGAAAATTGGATCTGTCATTTGTTAATTACATATGTTAAACATCTTGAAAGGTGTAGAATTCACTGAGAATAATACCTACCAAACCATTCTGACACTTTTGTGTGGGTGCAGTTAATGATAGCCTTATTACAAATTTAATCATATGCAACTATATATATTTACTGTGGACCCATGAGACTTCATCCAAAATTAAACTGCAGGAAGAAGACAGTGCTGACAATAAAGGAGATGAATGTTTTCAGTAGCTCTGTTAAAAATAGTGAATCTCCAAGGAGTGCAATAGAAAAGTTTTCCGAACCGAACTAATTATTAAAATAGATAAACATTGACTTTAGTTGTACTAGAGGTTTTCTTTCTCCATCTTCAGTCACCTCTTTTTTTTTTTTTTTTTTTTTTCCTTAATCTGTTTCCTTCAGGGTGCTGTTAAGCCCATAAAGCATGATAGAGAGTCACCTGATCTCAGAGCCCAGGTACTCTGTGGACATGGTCGGTGCACCCCACAACCCAGCTCATAGGTAAGTCACAGCCAAAAAGCAGGTCATGCAGCTGTACTATTTCCAGGTCTCCAGATAACTTCTAGCTAATGCTTCCCATTTCTGACAAAAAAGTCAGACACAGAACCTTCCCTGTTTCCAAAGACACCCTGGCTCTTGAGTACATGAAAGTAAAGCCAAGGCTTCATACAGGTAAACAACTATATTATGACCATAGACATTACAACTTCTAACAACCCAGTGAAGGGTTTCAGTTCTGAACACACAGATTTTCAGCAAATGAATGTTGAACTAATCTCAATTCCCTATAAAAGAAAATAACAACCAGGCTCATTCCACCAACCTTCCTATATATTCCTAATCAAATAGCATGCTGCAATTTGGTGTTCTAGAAATGTTCGTTTCTTTTGCAATTGGTAGAATAAAATTTACTGAGAAAAATAGCCTTCTATAAATAAAATGTAAAGTCACATAAAGATGACATTAGAGTTTGTTTCTCTACATTTCCTATTGAGTAAAATTGGGCTGCTGCATTACATCTGTCAGATGTGGAGAACATTACTTATACAAAATCAGAATGCTAGCTTAGGAACCATTTTTATAATCAACTTATTACTTTGATTTTCATAATATATACATATGCGCACACACACACATATATGTATATATACACCCATACACACACACCGGGGTACTTCAGAAAGTTCTTGAAAAATGGAATTAAAAGATAACATGAAACTTTCCATCAACTTTTTGAATATCCTCGTGTGTGCGCGCATGTACCTGTGTGTATGTAAATTTTCATCACTTTTATGGACAAAGGAAAATGTAGCATAAACAAAACACCAGACAGAAGGCCAGTTGTATTTGGAACAAGTGTGGTTTTGACCGCAAGTGTGTGACTTCTGTGAGACATTCAGATGATGAGAATGGTGTCCACTCCAGACAGTCCATCTTAACACTCCATCTATTCTAATTCCAAAAAGGCAATTGGCCTTCAGGATAGTATATATTATTTTTTAAATAAATATTTAGTTTTAGCATATTCCTCACTGATACCATCACCACCAAAATGTACTTATGAAGAGTTACATTTAGAATATATTCCTGGGGGCAGACAGCACAGCTGTGGATTAAAAAGGCAGCTAGGGACTGTTTATTGATTGGTTTGTTGCAGGAATTTCACATTTATTTTCATAATAACCATGCAAGACAACTCATTTGATAAGTTAAGAGAGGGAGGTTCAAAGACATTGTCTAAGGATGCAGGTGATATTTCACATAGCACAGACCGGTTCTGTATTTATTCAAATTTCTTCCTTCTTCATTGCATCGACACAAAAATAGAAAAGGAAAGGTAGTTGGAAGTGTCTTTATTGTATATTTCAAAGCAAAAATGAACTGGACAATATTAAACAGGCAAGAAAGACTTTGGTCAAGGCTATTTCAGTAATGGAGAGCAATCAAAACAGTCTGAACTCAATTCCACTGAAACAAGAAACACTGGAATTTTAAGAATTGGAGTGAGGGAGAGATCACAGACCATCTGTTTACTAATTGTTGTTACCCAAAGGAAAAGTAAACTTTCTCATATCTTCATGACAGGAGGTAGTTTTACACATTGGGTCAGGGTGGACCCTGGGAAGTTAGTCTTCCACCCTCCCATGGAAACTGAGAAATAGGATACTAATCCCTCGATGATTGTTCTCAGGTCCTTGAGAAAGACATTTCTGGGTAGTAAAACTGGCAAGAGGGTTTTAAAAAGACTTATAGCACAAAGAGGCAGGGAAAGGATTTACAATTACAAGTTTTCTAAAGTAAATGCTCTTGGATAAGGAATATTAGGAGCCAAGAGGCAAAAAGAATCATGTCCAAGCTTTAGCCAAGCTGAGGGGAACAGTAAAGCAGTCTTGGTCAATATGTGCATATCTGTACCCAGCTGCTTACATATTCCCCTTTGTCTATTGTGTGTTTCTCACCTTTCTCTGTCTCTTTAATTTTCTCTTTATCATGTTATCATTGATAAAGGATTATAAAATGGTAAAATATGACTCTTGTGCAAATATAAACACTATTAATAATAAAATAATACTATTAAAATAGGTTTTGCCTATTGATAATGGCCTTGGTACCCATGATAGCCTTCTCTAGGCTTTTCCTCCTGTCTTGTGTCTCCTAAGACCATTTCTTTCACTGGTGCTTTATTTCCTCTAAGGCCTATAGGTTAGCATGGGTTGACTAAAAAATGTGCTTGTTACTGTTTTCCTTCACTTATCTTTAGTGTTTCTATTGCTGCATTTCATTTTCTTTTGTTCACTGTTCACAGAGTTGTGTTTTAGGCAAGTCATATGTAATGTGTGCTTGGATTCATTTTTAGATATGCATCTTTCTTAACTGTAGTGTTGTAGTACAAATGAAACTGCAGCTTGGCTAAGTGAGGGTCTTAAGGGTGCCTAGAGACATTCCATTTCACTAGCTGAACCTTTCTCATTTCTCTCTCTCTCTCTCTCTCTCTCTCTCTGTCTCTCTCTCTGTCTCTGTCTATCTCTCTCTCTCTCTCTCTTTCTCTCTCTGTCTCTCTCTCTGTCTCTGTCTATCTCTCTCTCTCTCTCTCTTTCTCTCTCTGTCCACCCTACCCCCTTCTCCTTTCACTATCATTCCAAACTGTGCTCTGCCTTGTCTGAGTTCTTTCTCAGGTCATAGTCAACTCACAGAGATCCTACAAGACTGAAACCAAAGTTGAAGGAAAATAGCGGGAGCAGGCTGCATTTGAAATACCACACTGTTCCCTAATCAAATAGCTCCTCTGGGTAAATGCTGTTTCTGTACATGATCTTGGAAGATGGATATTTGAAAAATGAGCATATTATAAGAATATGAGCAGTGAAATAAACTTTAGATATAACAGAAAACTAGGAGGGAGAATAAATATGTCAATAGCAGGGGAGCCTAGGTTGCTATCTATCAACTCATGGTGCTATCCATCCTACTACATTAAGCAGAAGTGTAAATACTAAAATATCCATGAAGAGGATGGAAACAGGAAAGCTAACTTCCAGCCTAGAGCTCTAGTTTGATGAATGCTATGTTCTCATGATAAAGGGAGAAGAAAAAATAAGCATGAACTAAGGCAAATGTTCACCTTCAAGTTTTGGAATGTTTTGTTTTTCATCTTGCTTTCTGTAACATTAGTTTGTAAAATGAAAATGGCAGAAATATAAATACACTTGCTTTGTATAGTACATTGAAACTTTCTGTAGGTAGAAGAGAGATAGACTATACCTTTCTGGGATTTCTGTCTCCCGGGAATATTTAGATATTATACTTTTGTGAAAAGTCAGTGGGAGTCCTTTTGGGGGTGGACTTAGTGAGGAAAATAGTACAGAGACCTTAAAGCTGAGAGTGGAAGTTAAACTCACTGCACCCTCACTGTCCAATGACATTGGCTCTTTGCGCATGCACAAGAGCCTGAATTCAGAGATCATGGCAGCACTTAGAAAATATTTCCCTGATGGAATGAAGGCAAGTAAAACACATCACTAACAGAGATGTGCCAACAATGGCAGAAGAAAGCCTGATGAGGGGCCAGTGTGTGGGGTCCTCAGGAATGAGGCCATTTGCTTGTAAGATCTCAATGACCGTATGTATTTTTATACAGTTAGCACCCAATTAGAGACTTTCTTTTCTCTTTCCCCTTAAAATGCATTCCTAAAAAGGAAGCTGAGGAAAAAATGACTATATAGTAGATAATAAATGCACTGATTAAGTTTCCCAGAAAAGCAGCCAACATTACTATTGAAATCTGTATTACGAAGATATATGAAAAAAAGGTAACAAATTGTGCTCAAGAATATAAATTGCCCGGAGTGCTAAAATGCTAGTCGAGCATTTATTTATTAAAGGTATGGAAAAGATGCAAGTTGTTTTCAAGCATATATACTTTGATTTTGCACTTTAAAATAGGACAATTTGAGTAACCTTCAACAACGTTTATTCAAAGACAGATAATTCAGTTCATCCATATTATGAAGTCACAAAACATTGTAGCTAAAGATGAAATTCTATCCATGTATAGTCAAGAAGACATTCAGTAGTAGTTAAATTAAGGGAAAAACTAACATTCAGCAAATGAATGAAGTAGGGGTCTACTTACAATTGTACTGTGAAAAACAATTTGTTTATTTGTGTAAGTTTATTTGTATAAGCTTGAAGTTAATTGTAAAGACAGAATGTAATGAAAGTTCTGGTTTGAAGTAATAAAATATATGAAGTTAAAACAAATGTACAGTGTTTGTTGTTTCCTTCTTTGTTTCTTTGTTTGTTTTTTAGCTCCCAACAAACACAATAATGTGTTGAACTTTCAGAAGAAGAGAATAGAACTGTGATTAGTAGAGGGAAATCAAACATGTCCTCCTGGAAAACTGGTAGCTCATAAAATCAAAGGGAATTACTGAAGAAAGTTGCAATCATTATACATGGTGAGTAGGATGAATTGGCGGCAGATTCCTTGCCTTACGACCACGGTCGGACATCATCCGTCATCTGTTAGCTTCCCCCAAAAGCCTAGCTAGCAGCAATGGCACCTGTACTCAGCCACTGAAACGATTTATGCTCTAATTTTAACCTTAAAATAGAGGCTTTCTGCAGAGTAAATAAGTCACAATGGTTATATCCACCCTCTTTAGCCTTTTGTTTTGTTGGTAAGCTAGAAGTGGGATAAGAAGAGAGACGGATGGATATTGCTTACAAACTATGCAATAGCCAAAAGGCAAAAAAAGGTAGGAAAAAACATCAACCTTTGCTTTCATTCCTTCCTTTCTTCTTCCCTCCTTCTTTTCTCCCTTTCTTCTTCCCTTTTTCCCTCTCTTCTTCCCTTTTTCCCTCTTCTTCTCTCTCTCTCATTTCTTCTTACCCTCTTTCCTTCTTTTCTTCTCTTATTAAATAATAATACCATCCCAGAAGGGACTGAAATAAAATTCTGCATGCTTATAAGAGATGGAATACAATTTCTGCTCTAATTTTCTCATAGTGAATAAAATGAAAAAAAGTTGGTGATCTTTGTAATTCCCAGTGGTATAATACTTGTATACTATGCTTACAAGTCTCACTCCATCTAGAAGCAAAATGCTGCTGTGTGGGAAAAAGAGTGGGGATACTTTACAGGTGTCCTGATGTCTACATGACAGAGTAGAAGCAGAGGGAGAGATAAGTGGGCAAATGTAGCAATGGTCAGGAATGTTTAATATCCAATTAAAAGAAAGAGACAGTGGATTCTGAGCAAGTGCTTTGAACCAGCTAGGAATCTATACATCCAAGTCAGGTGAAAGCATAAGTTCCCAAATAGCACTTTTAAAAACAATGAAGGATGGTCACATGAGAATAGTGTGGAAAGAACAAGTGAACACTTGTCAGGCTCTTTACACAAGTTCTGGTAACAAATACTTCATAAATATGTGTCATAGATAGAGACCAATAACTGTCTCAGATCTGCAGCAGAGAAACAGTGACCAAATCCATTAAGCACACTTCTATCCATCAAGGGCAATAATTTGTTTCAGTGTGATGGTCTTTCCTAATTTAGGCATTAGTACCCGTTAAAATGTGTTTGTGTTGTTATACTTTTTGAGTTTGTTTTTCAATTTTATTTATATTTCTTTTTGTGGGGTACAGTTTGTTATTTCAATACATGCATATACTGCATAGTGATTCACTTAGGATAGATAGCGTAGTTTTGTACCCATTAGTACACCTCTTCTTCCTCCAACCCCTCCCTTTCTCAGCCTCTGGTAACCATCATTCTACTCTCTACTTCCATAAAAACTATGTTTTTTAAAAGAAATATTATTTATTAGATTCCACATATGAGTGAGACCATGCAGTATTTGTCTTTCTGTGCCTGACTTACTTCACTTGACATGATGATCTCCAGTTTCATCCATGCTGCTGCTAGTGGTGGAATACCATTTATTTTTACAGCTCAATACTATTCCATTGTCTAATTTTTAATTGTGAGTTTGTTTGTTTAACCATTCATCCATTGATTGGCATTTAGGTCGATTCCATCTCCTGGCTATTGAGAATAGCATTGTGATTAATATGGAAGTGCAGCTGTCATTTTAGTACACTGATTTCATTTGCTTTGAATATATACCCAGTAGTGGGATAGCTTGGTCATAAGGTAGTTCTCTGTGAAAACTCCATGCTATTTTCCACACACAATGGCTATACCAATTTGTGTTCCTACCAATAATGTTGATGGCTTCCCTTTTCTCTGCATTTATTTTCTCTCCCGTTGATAACAGCCATTTTTACTAGAGTAAGATGATATCTCATTGTGGTTTTGATTTACATTTCCCTGATGATTAGTGATGTTGAGCAGTTTTTCATGTACTTTTTGTCCATTTGCCCTACTTCTGAGAAATCCAAATCATCAGATCCTTACAGATCCATTGCTCCTTGTGCCCATTTTTTAACTGGAGTTTTTATTTATTTATTTATTTATTTATTTATTTATTTATTTATTTATTTATTTATTTATTTATTTATTTATTTATTTTGCAGTTGAGTTGTTTGAGTTCCTTATATTTTCTGAATATTAGTCCCTTGTCTAATGTGCAGTGTGCAAACACTGTCTCCCATTCTGTATGTTGTTTCTTCACTTTGTTGATAGAGTCACTTGCTGTACAGAAGCTTTTTAATTTGATGTAGTCCCATTTATATATTTTTGCTTTAGTTGCCTTTGTCTTTGTGGTCTTCTTCAAAAAAGTGCCACCCTCTCCCATCTTAAGTAGTGCTTTCCATGTGTTTTCTTCTAGTAATTTTATAGCTTTGGATTTTAAATATAGGTCTTTAATCCACTTTGAGTTGTTTATAGGTATAGTGACAGATGAGGTCTAGTCTCAATCTTCTGCATGTGGATATCCAGTTTTCCAGCACCATTTATTGAAAATGCTGTTTTCTTCACTGTATAGTCTTGGCACCTTTGTCAAAAATCAGTTGGCTGTAAGTATGTGGATTTGTTTCTCAGCTCTCAGTTCTCTTGTATTGATCTATTGGTCTATTTTTTGCCAGTACCATGCTGTTTTGGCTATTATAGTTTTATAGTATATTTTGACATCAGAAAGTGTGATACTTCCAACTTTGTACTTTTTGCTCAAGATTGCTTTAGCTATACGGAGTCTTTTGTGGTTCTATACAAATTTTAAGTTTTTTTTTTCTATTTCTGTGGAGAATATCTTTGGTATTTTGATTGGGATTGCATTGAATGGGTAGATTGCTTTGGGTTATATGGACATTCTGATTATGTTAATTCTTCCAACCCATGAATGTGGGATATCTTTCAATTTGTTTTTGTCCTTTTCAACATTTTTCACAAATGTCTTATAGTTTTCATCATAGAGGTCTTTCAACTCCTTGGTTGAATTTATTCCTAGGTATTTCTTCATTGGTAGCTATTGTGAATGGGATTAATATCTTGATTTCTTCTTTAGCTATTTCATTATTAGTGTATAGAAAGGCTAGTGATTTTTGTGTTGATTTTGTATCCTGCTACTGTACTGAATTTATTTATTGGTACCAGTAATTTTTTGGTGGAGTCTTCAGGGTTTTTTATTTATAGGATCATGTCATCTGCAAATAGGGATAGTTTGACTTTTTGCTTTCTGATTTGGATGTCTTTTATTGTGATGAAGCTTGAGTTGTGTCTCTCAGTTGTGTCTCCTATTTTCTAATCCAATATTTTCCTGAAGTTTCCCCAGAACTGTAAGCTCATAATGCCAAGGACTAAGCTTCTGTTTCTCTTTATCCTTGGGGGCTGACTTACTTTGTAATATTCTCTCTCCATCTCATCTCTTTTCTCTTTCATGTGTATACAAGGGGTCAAAATGTTCATGGAAAGATTCCCACTATCTTTCGATTCTATTTTTCCACAAACTTTTTAATGTACTCTCATATATAAGGGAAAGATAGAAGATACATAGATACATGTGTGTGTATATACGTATGTATATGTATATCTTCGCTTGTTGGGGCTATTACAACAAAAGTACTGTATACTAGGAACCTTATAAACAAAAGAAATCAATTTTCCACCATTCTGGGGGCTGGGAAGTCCAAGATAAAAGCACCAGCAGATTTTTTGTCTATTGAGGAACCACTTCTTGGTTCAGAAATGGCTGTCTTTTTGCTGTATCTTCACATGGTGGAAGGGGGAGAAAGCTCTCTGGAGCCTCTTTTATAAGGGCATAAGTCCCGTTCATGAGAGATCGACCCACTTGACCTACCAAAAGCCCCACCTCCAAATATCATATTGAAGATATGGTTATAATATGTAAATTTTTGAATTTTGGGAGTCCCCAAGCATTTAGCATATATACATTCAATATATAGATATCCAACATTCAGTATGGATATGTTGAGTAAGTGAATCAATGAAATAAATTTAAAAATAATGAGGAGACTTCCACTTCTGGCCAAAAATGAGTACCTAGGGCCAAATTTGCTTTCCTGCATAAAATGAGTAAAATAAATAGAAAATAAAATATATAAAACAACACTTTTCAAGACATTGGCCATCAGGCAACAGAAGACAGTGATTCCTGAAAATAAGAAAAAGAATAAGGTGAACTGCTGCTTTGCCTCCCACAGATTTGTCACCCCTTTTCCCCTGGGTGATGGAGCTGCCAAAGATTACTCAAAGCTCATCTCTTCTGAGCAGTGAGAAGCCCCAAAAAGGGGTTAATCTCCTGGAACCCTCAAGATAGAATCATTCCTTCCATTTGGGAAATTAACCACAAATTGGGGTTATATTCCTGCATTTATTCTCCCGACCAGGAAGTTACAGGAAGAGAACGTAGGTGGGGTTTTTGCTTATATTTGCTTTATGCATACTTCACATTTAATTCTATGATTAACAGCTTTTTGCCTAGAGAGCAATGTCTAAGTCATGGAACAGTAGGAGGTACCCAGGAGAGTCTGGTGATGTCCTTGAGTTGAAGAGACAGAGCTGGTAGTCCACCCTAATGATGTCTGCATCCTACTTAGTTTGAACAAGCTTTCTGATATTATGACTATTTTCGTGTTGCTAACTGAAGAATCTCTTGAAATGAAGTTTATGCAAAGTCAATATATGAAACTGCAAGGCTTTGGAAAACCAGGCCATGTGAAGTGCTTTATTCATACTCCACATCTCCCCCCATTTTATTTATTTAAAAGAAAAAGCAAATGCTATAGATCAGGTTTTCACAGTTAAGACAAAAGCATTTAAAGAAAAGTTGGTATCATTTAGCATGGCACATCCTTTTAATTTACTTCAGGAGAGGACTGATGATGTCATGATCTCACAGTGGCTGCATTGAAATCATTCCAGGAGCTGTGAATCGGATGTAATTACCAATTGTTGAAACTCCAGAATGGGATTCTGCTCCGTATAATAGTTGATTCTGAGTCCAGAGAGTTTGTTAATGTTTACCTGTCCAGGACATTACTGCTTTATATCCTGTTTTAAAGAGAGACATTTAATTTTCATTGAATTTATAAAAATAGCCACATTGTCATAATAATCATAAAGATATTTAAAGTTATTAAATTTGGGGGGGATCAAATAGGGAGAAAACAAGTACTTTTATCTCTGTTTTAAATGATATTTTAACAAACTGTTCTTAGTTATAGATAGCTTAAGAGAGAGACAGAGAGATTTCTCATAAAATTGGAAAACAAAATATTAAGAGAACCAGCAGTGTTTCAAAATAAGGAAATTGTAAAAACCCATAATTATTTTTAATGAGTTTACTAATCAACTTTTGTTGTTTTGACCTTTGTGAACAATTTCACAAACCCATCAGTTTCTTCACTAGAATTTTGGAACTTTAGTTTAAAGCTATGAACACAAAGTTCATCAGGAAACTGTACCTATCAGAGTTCTTTCATGAAATATTTGAAGACATAACATTTTAAAACTATAATTAAACCAAGATTATGACTGGTTGCATTTATATCAAGACACAGATATTTAAGAACCTTATAAGATTTTGGAGCATATATCCTTCAGTACTGACAATGCTTTCCCATATAGTCTAATTTATTAAATAAGCCAATTAGTTTTGATACATTTTTTTTATATATCCTTTGAGAAGCTCCAGGGCCCTTGGAAATCTTCAAAGTTAATTTAAACCAAAAGGATGAGCTTTCAGAATTAGTTTTGGGAAGCTTTGTCAAATAACAAAAGGCTTAAAACACTTAGTTGAATAAAATCACAAATTATTACAAAAAGTAAAACCAAAGTGACAGAGCATTTCAAAGGCAGAGAGCACAAGAAATTATCATGAAATAAGTTTTCTTAAACCCGTTATATAAGGGACAAAGAAATCCTTTTACAATTTTGTATTAAGAGCAGTCAAGAGAAAAGAACTCTAGTAATCCTGTTTGATTAGTAAATCCAGGCAATGATGTGTGCTGATAACAACATTTTTATATATTCAGGCTAGTAAATAGGTGCCCAATTATCAGAGCAAATTATACAAAGCCCAGTTTGAGTTTTAGCTGTTTTTACCAAATACATATTTATGGTTTCCCAGCCAAAAGCTTGGCGTATTAGATGTATACACATATCAGTTAAGGTTAACTAGGACCTATGAGATATTGGGCATAGGTCTCTTTTCACTAGCCATTTTGGGTCCCAGGTTTCCATGTGGCATTTTGAGCCATGTGGAGCTTAAGACAGAGGGTGGTATTTACAAAGATAATGTCTAAAAGATATTGTTTCTCCCAGCATGGCCAGGAGGCAGAGCTGAGATAACAAGGAGACATATTTACCTAAAGACAAATTTAGGTGAAGGGTTTAAATCAAATTTTGAAAATATATTTATCAAAACTAGAAAATTTAAGTCACATGAACTTGAAAAGTATACTTATTTATTTAATGAGCACACATTAATTATAAGCCAATTTGGTACCTTGCAAACAACACAATTACACATACAGACATGAACATATAGATGTAACATACAGCTTACACACGCATATATGCAGACAAAAACAACAAGAACAAACAAGGATCTTATAGGTTTTGTTCAAGATGTAAAAAAAAAAAACTCACTAGTAAAAAGGACAGTCAGGTTTAGGTTGTGGTTTTTTTTTCTTTAAGACTTATTCGTGAGGCCTCATCCTACCTTAAAGAAAGCAAGATAACAAATTTACATTGTAAAGCAAAGTATGCAAGACTTTTCAAAAAGATGCAGAGAATATTTTCTCCCTTTTAAGAAAATAGCATAGAATTCTACCATACAAATTTGTGGAGAAATACATAGATGAGACTAGAAGAGAATTTAGAAGTCTGTTTAAGATAACCAGCTGGATGCCAGAAAATTTGAGACCATCTAGTTAAACAGGTAGATTTTAGGTTAGTTTTTGTTTCTCAAATGAGTTACTGAGCTTAAGGGCTGAGCTACTGAAAGCTATCTGACTGTTGAAGTTTTTTAAAATTTACCCTGGGTCAATTTGGACCTTGTTGTCATTATTTTCATTACTGGTGGTCTGATGTAGGTCAGAATGGAAGTGGTTGTTGGCACCATCATCACTGGTGGTCTGATGTGTACCATCCCCGGTGAGATGGATTGAAGTGTGATGGTGAGGCATTGAGATTTTGGGATCAGATTTAATTCCTCATCTGGTTTTGGGTTCCACATAAGTTTTAACAGTCCTAGCAGGAATCCATAGCAGGCCTGTGGGTGACAGAACAGATGCATACCCTCTCCCCCATGTTAACAATTTGACAGGTCTCAACCATTGTGGTCCTGTCAGCATGTGGCAGAATAAAATCAAAGGTCTAGGCCTCTTTATTTATTTATTTGTTTGTTTGTTTGTTTGTTTGTTTGTTTTTATTTTTTTAATTTTATTTTGTCGATATACATTGTGGTTGATTATTATTGCCTCTTACCAAAACCTCCCTCCCTCCTCCCTCTCCTCCCTCCCCCCCAACAATGTCCTTTCTGTTTGCTTGTCGTATCAACTTCAAGTAATTGTGGTTGTTATATCTTCTCCGCCCCCCCCCCGTTTTTGTGTGTGTGTGTATGTGTGTGTGAATTTATACATTAATTTTTAGCTCCCACCAATAAGTGAGAACATGTGGTATTTCTCTTTCTGTGCCTGACTCATTTCACTTAATATAATTCTCTTAATATAATTCACTTAATATAAGGTCCATCCATGTTGTTGCAAATGGCAGTATTTCATTCGTTTTTATAGCTGAGTAGTATTCCATTGTGTAGATTAATAAAGTGTCATTCTGTGACTGTTATTTTTGGGGAATTACAGTTTAAAAAATTTAGTGTAAACAGAGCTCTAAAGTCCTGTTCATGGGAGACCAGTCCTATATCTATATTGCCTCTCTTTTGTTTACTTATTTGAGATTTAAGAAGGCCATTAGTTCTTTCAAGAATTGCCTGGCCAGTGGGGTTAATTGGGATTCCTGTGACATGTTTAATGTTCCAGTTGTCACAGAATACTTGAATGACTTTGGAGGTGTATGCCAGTGCATTATCTGTCTTAATTTGATTTGGAATCCCCATGGCAGCAAAGGCAGAAAGGCAATGTTTTTTAAACATGTTTAGCAGTTTCTCCTCTTTGGGCAGTGGCATGAATAAGACCAGAGTAAGTATCAAACAGTAACATGTAAATATTTAAGACCTCCAAAAGTGGAACAATGAGTGACTTTCATTTGCCAAATTTCATTACCTTTTATTCTTCGAGGATTAACTCCTCCAGGGAAATTAGATTTAGAAAACTTCTGACAATTGGGAAAAGCACGAACAATATCTGTAGCTTGCCTATAAGAGATCTGATGCATGTTAGCCAAAGCTTGTGCACCCTGGTGAAAAAACTGATGAGAATCAATGCTTCTGTAAAACATTATTATACATAACAAAGTGATCAGCCATATCATTTCCAATTGATAAAGGGCCATGAAGCCAGAATGAGAATGCATGTGAGTTACATAAAAAGGATGATGTCTTTTTTGAATAAGTTTTTATAAATTCTGAAACACTTCCCTCATGGATATATGAATCTTGAGTTACCTGTATGACTCCAACTATGTAGGCAGAGCAGAGTCAGCTACTAAATTAAGTGGCTGATTGTAAAAATGTTGTAAAGCTGCAATAGCAGCTTCCAATTCAGCCCTTTAAGTGGACTTATGATGGAGAGTAACAAAGGGTTTCCAGATTCCCTGTTCCTGCCATGTTATAGAACCCGTTCCTAATCTGCCAGAACCATTGATAAACACAGTTAGCCCTTGAGGGAGAGGAATAGGGGATAAACAGGAATTTAATTGTATGGGCAGTATTTGGAGCCCTTGTAAAATTTTATCATGTGGTAAAGAGAATTGTATCTCACCAACAAAATCAGCCACAGTTATGTGTAAAGACTCTGATTGTTCAAGGGCAGTGTAAAAATCAGTTTCAGAAAGACCAGGGTTAATAATATCAGGATCACACCAAGTAAGTACTTGACAACGGTATCTTCCCCTAATGAGTAGCTTAATACATTGTTCTAATTTATTATATAATTCCTTTTTTGTTGATGTGGTAAGAAAATCCATTTAATGACTCCTATTTGAGGAAGAAATTGGCAAAGCAAAACTGTGGGACTATGTGGGGTGTTTAAAATAACGAAATGAATGACTTGAGATTTTACAATATGTGTTAATTGTCTGGAATGTAAAAAGGATTCAATCTGTTTAATTCTAATTTTGCTTCTTCAGATATGTAATGACAGGAGGACAGATCAGGGTCTCCCTTTAAGATATTAAACAAATTTTGTAATTGATAAGTATGAATGCCCATTGTAGGGCAGAGCCAGTTAATATGGCCAAGTAATTTTGTAAATCATTTAGAGTAACAGGCTCCTGAATATGGAAAGATATATTTTGTGGCCGTATATTTCTCTGAGTGATCAAAAAAACAATGCATTTCCAAGACTCCTTTTTTAAAATTTTATCTGGAGCTACTTGTAAACCAGCATTATTAACTTGTTTGATTAAATGTAAATAAACTTGTGATAGCAGTTCTGGATTGTCATGAGCATTGTCAATTTGTCTAGTTATAGCATCTTGAAGACAATTAATAAAATCTATATAAGTCTCAGTGGGTCTCCATACAACAGTAGCAAAAGATTTAGTGGGAGCATTCCAGGGACTATGTGATGGTTCTAAATGTCCCATTTGTAACTCTTGTTTAACGAGTAAAGTAGCTTGATTTAATTTCTGCCCTTTAAGAGGACATTGTTCCACCCAAACTGGAGGACCAGGGGTCGTTTGTAATTTAAATGGTTGGAGTGTGGCCATGGCCATCATGATAAATTTTGAAGGAGATGTCCCAATGTAAATATCCCATTGAGCAAGGAGGTCTTGGCCCCATAGGGTTTGAGGGAGATCCGGAACATAAGGCATAATGGGGGCACTTTGTCCCTTGGGGCCAATACACAACAAAGGATTTTTGCTTTGATAAGGGATTTTGAACCTGCCTTACCCAGTAAGTGTAACTGGTAAAGAAGTTACTTTCCGTAATGGAGTCTAATCCTTTTTAGCAATTATTTAACATCAGCCCCTGAATCTGTAATTCATTTTTGTTCAGTAGATAATGTCAACAGTGGCTGAGTCATATCTAGTCTTTGTATCGAAAACCCATCAGAAGAAGCAAAAGGTTGAAGTTTAGATTTTGTTTCAGGAATTTTGTCCCAAGCCTTTATGGCTGCTCTAGTTGTTTGGTCAAGTAACATGTCCATGCTAATTTGAATCTCATTTTGTAAATTTTCTAGTGAAATAGCATGTAAGGCTTCCCAAAATTCCTGTAGCTATAGAGTATATTGAGCAGGAGTTAAAAAAAGTTTTTCCAAGTGTTTCCAGTCTGAAGGGGTCATATTATACCCATTAGTAATTGATTCTAAATATTTCTTAACCATTTTCTGTTGTGCTCTTTTCAAACCTTTCAAACAAGGAGAATAGGAGGTCTTCATGTCTCGACTGAGTCTCAGTTCTTACAACAGGAAAGACATGGTGATCATCAACTCCCAAGCTATGTTCTTCTTTAAGACAGGACTCCATCAAGGGAGTAAATGAATTGTTTGCCTCCAAAGGTGGAGGTGGGGAGAGGAGGAGGAGGTGGTGAGTATTGCTTTTCATCCTCTTTAAAGTCATAAACACATGCTTTCCTTTTGTTAAGTTTCTGAATAATTTTTAAAGCAATTCAACAAAATTTCCAAACCACTATAATCAATGAAAATTTAGTTCGATGATGGTTAGTTACTTATAATCTGCTGCATTAAGGAGACATAGAAGGACTGAACTATGTTGAACTTCCCTCTTAGACAGTAAACTACCCATAATTGCAAGAATAGATAGAGAATTGAGAGAGTGAAGAAGCAAAACTTGCAGGCAAAGCCCTAGCTAGACACTGCAGCAGGCGTGCAATCGCTTAATTGAAATCCACCTCTGTGATCACCTTTACCAAGGTGAGTCCCCCTTACCAGGATTTCCCTCATGATGGGATGAGTAGACGTCTTGTTTATTTTTCTGGGCATACTTTTTCTTTTCCCCATTTTGTCAGGGCCTCCTTTTTGTCAGGAGAAGTGGTGGACATCCTGTTTCTTTTCCTTTCCAGGGCTTGGCAGGTCGGTCTCCGACCCATGAACCCAGAATTGATCATGTCGGAATCACCATTTGTTGCTTTGTCTCCCACGGATTTGTCACCCCTTTTCCCCTGGGTGATGGAGCTGCCAAAGATTACTCAAAGCCCATCTCTTCTAAGCAGTGAGAGGCCCCCAAAAGGGGTTAATCTCCTAGAACCCTCAAGATAGAGGCATTCCTTCCATTTGGGAAATTAACTACAAATTGGGGTTCTCTTCCTGCATTTATTCTCCAGACAAGGAAGTTACAGGAAGAGAACATAGGTGGGGTTTTTGCTAAGTATAGTTTAAGAAGTTTAACAATAGAAGCTGGTAACATTCAGTAAGACAAGCAAGGTGACATTCTATAATGCAATTAAGTCAATCCACTAACAAAAGCTTGATTTTAGCAAACATTCTTTTCTTACAGCAATTTTCCAGTATCTTTACATATGAATCAGTAACCTGTCTGTCTTTGAGCCAGCAACCTTGCTGTGTTACAGTTCTTTATCTTACAACAGAGACTATATAGCCTGGGGAAAATTTCTTGTCCTTTGCCAGGTCAATATTTGAAGCTGCAAGGCTTTGGAAAACCAGGCCCTGTGAAGTACATTTGCTTTATGCATACTTCACATTTAACTCTATGATTAACAGCTTGTTGCCTAGAGAGCAATGTCTAAGTCATGGAACAGTAGGAGGTACCCAGGAGAGTCTGGTGATGTCCTTGAGTTGAAGACACAGAGCTGGTAGTCCACCCTAATGATGTCTGCATCCTACTTAGTTTGAACAAGCTTTCTGATATTATGACTATTTTCATGGTGCTAACTGAAGAATCTCTTGAAATGAAGTTTATGGGAGAAGACTGAGAATGAGAGAGTGAAGTGAGCACGAGGATAATACATGGACCATAGACTATAGCACACAAAATGAAAGAAGACCCTGTAAACTGAATATACAAGGTATCACTAATAATTGAAACATAGGCACATGAAGGTACTTCAAAAAGTTTGCTGAAAAATGGAATTAAAAGTTAATATCAATCGTTCCATGAACTTTTAGAAGACCCCTGGTATATACATCATGTGAATAATACATCTTTAATGTTAAAATTAATAATAATCATATTATTAGCTATGTTTCCAGATTTAGTGAATAACTGATATACTGTTGTAGAACTCAGCTTGCTCTTTCAATGAATTTCTATTTCTGCTTTTGAAGGTCACATATAAAAAGAATAATTATTACAAGAATGCTTCTCTCGTTGTACTATTTTCTAGAAATGCTCAACAATACTACATGTGCAATAACGTCTTAAAGAAATACCACCATCAGCTCCAGAGATTATATATTTTTTAAAAAATCAAATAAAAGCCCTGGCCCCTATGATTCATAAAATGTGCAATAAGGTGTTTTGAGAAAGATTGAAAAATAGGAAACAAATGTGTGTTTCCAGCAGGCAAAATAGTACTGACATTTTAAATAATGAAACTCAAGGCCTCAATCCATTTTGTATGTCAAAGAATAGGCATTTACTTTGCTTAGGTTACTTGGTTCAGTTTTGTGTTTCTCATGGAATAAGTTCAAGGGTATTAAAAGTAAAACAAAAGTGTAGATGATTATAGAGAGGCAAGTGAGTGAGTTGACTTTTCAAACCAGATTAAAAGGTGAGAGAGATTTATGCAACAAATCACTTATCTGCCTTTGTTTCATAAATGCAGCCTTGTTTTATGTCAGAAAGTGAAAATATTAGCCAACTTGCACAATCTATATTCCTCTGACTTTGAATAAAAGTACAGAATCTGTCCTTATTTCCTCTTCTAATAATTCAGGGTTAATTAATTGTAACATTTCTAAATTTTCCTAAGATTCCATAACCCTGAACCCCTGACATTTAAATGTGTGGGGGTTATCTAACATATTATTGTATCTCTATTCCATGGTAAGAAGTAGAGACAGGGCTGTGATTCAAAGTGAAATACACCTCCACAGGGCATAATCTATTATTGAACTTTAGTTATATGGACCTCATATAACTAAGCATATGAACTTCAGCTAGACAGAAAATTATCCAATATAACGAAATTTTTAAAAACCCTTACAGTAAACTTACAAATTATATTCTTGCATTAATATTTAGTTTGTAATTACTCATTCAGTAAAGCAAAAAGTTTTCTGTTTCATGATTAGGAATTTTGTATGTTTGAGTGGGCAAGTCCTCCATAGATGATTGTATTTTAATTAATGCCTTAAATCTTTCTTATTTAAGGAAGTGGAGAGAGAGATAAAAAATTAAAATATTTCTGGACTTAACCAGAAACATGAGGTCCTTTGGGGAGGAAACTATTTTTTTTCTTTTTAATTCTGAGATAGCTGAAAAAGAGAGAACTAAGTTTTAAAAGAGTTTAAACCTTGCTGTGGATTAAACTGTGTCCTCCAAAGTTTAATGCATTAGAAATGTAATCCCCACTGTGACAGCGTTAAGGGAGTGGGAAATTCTGTTATGGTAATTGGAAGGTGGGGTCTTAAAGAATTGATTAGATTATGAGGACTGTGTTCCTGTGAATGGATTTATCCATTCATGCAGTAATGTGCATAGTTCTGATGGCTTTAAAAGGAGAACTGAGAAGCTTAGCTCTCTCTTGCTCCTACCATGTTTGCCATTTGACACCATGTGTTGCTGTGAAGAGTCACCACTCACCAATAAGGCCCTCACGAGATATGTTCCCTGGACTTTGGACTTCCAAGCCTCTGAAACTGCAAGCAATAAATATTGTTTTTTTATATAGTACCCAGTTTCAGGTATTTTGTTATAAGTATAGAAAACAAACTAATAAATATCTCGTGGACAAATATTCTCTAACAAATGGATTTTATTGAACTACTCTATGATGATTAGATTTTTGGATACCACTTAGAGATAATTTAAGTTAGTAAAATAAACCTTTTCCAAAAATTGTGTTAGTCTGAAAAAATTATCTACCACAAAAGTGTGAAATCAATATGTAACGTGCTATCATAAGCTATATTAAGTATTCAGGTTACCATAGAAACATAGATGTTTAAATGAATTAATAAAGAAATGAGTACATGTCCATACATAAGAGATGCAAACCTGAATTTGAAAGAATTTATACAAATTTGCCAACATCTTATTGTAGTGACTCATACTGAGTGAGAGGAATGTTCAAATTTTCTGAGCTCATAAGTAAGGGACTCTGAAGACCCCACAGATTAAATGGCTCAGACTCACAAGACTGTCCCCCACTTCTGATGCTAATCACAAATAACAGGTTGTGATCTATACTTCTCACCAACTGGCTATAAATCATGGTTCCTGCGACCCCCTCCTCAGATTATACCTATTAAGTTTGATAATTGCAATAAGAATATCCTCTACTAAAATCATCAGAACATATTCTTCTTAAGTAATTGAAATTTTGTACCTTTTCATCAGTATCTCCCCTGTCCCCTTCCCCGTAGCCCCAATTATTTTACTCTCTGCTTCTTTGAGTTTGACTATTTTATAACCACATGTAAGTGAGTCATACAGTATATACCTTTCGGTGTGTAGTTTATTACACTTAGCATAATGCTCTCCAGGTCCATCCATGTTGTTGAAAATGTTGTTTTCTCATTTTGAGGTGAATTAATATTTCATTGTGTGTTTGTGTGTGTGTATGCACACAGACCATATTTTCTTTATCAATTCATTCACTGATGGACATTTATGTGTCTTCATGTCTTGGTTATTGTAAGTAATGTAGCAAGGAATATAATAGTTAAAGTATCTTTTTGAGACCCTAAATTTTATTTCTTGGGATAAATATCCAAAAGTAGGATTTCTAGGTCATATAGGAGTTTTATTATTAATTTTTAAGGAAACTCCATACTGTTTTCTATAATGGTTATATGAACTTACATTACCACTCACAGTGTGCAAGGTTTCTCTTTTCTCCACATCCTCACAAACACTTCTTTTTTGTCTTTTGATAATATCTACTCTAACCGGTATAAGGTGATATTTCATTGTGGTTTTGATTTGCATTTCCCTTATGATCAGTGACGTTGAGCACATTTTTATATATCTGTTGGCTGTTTGTGTGTATTCTTTTGAGAAATGTTTATTCAGGTTTTTCTGCCCATTTTTAATTGGGTTACTTGGCTCTATGCTACTGAGTTATATGAATTACTTATATATTTAAATATTTGTTATTTATCAGACATGTGATTTGCAGTATTTTCTCCCATTCCTTAAGATTCCCATTTCATTATATTGATTGTTTCCTTTGTTATGCAAAAGCTTTTAAGTGTGATGTTTCTCTTTTACTTTTCTTTTCTTGTTTTATTTATTTATTTGTTTAGGCTGGTGTGCTTTTTATTGTCATATCCAAAGACTTCTTTTCTTTTATAATTTTATTTATTTGAGTACTCTCTTTTTTTCTTAGTTTAGCTAGAGCTTGGACCATTTTGGTTATTCTTTAAAAAGGCACTTTTAGTTTTGTTGATCTTTGCTCTTTATATAGTCTCTATTTTATTTATTTCCACTCTGGGGCTATGTCCCACAAGGCTGAAGAAGTCAAGCGCTCACTCCACTCTCACTTTGCCCCATGGGAGAAATCTCAGAGTTTTTCTCTTGGCAATGAGCTGTGCTGTCTTGGGGAAGGGCATGACACAAATAAGGTGAAACTGTTCTAACTGTCTTCAATGTATCTATTCTTGAATTTTTTGCTCATATGAGGTGCTGGTATCTCTCTACTTGACTCCCAGGTTCCTACAAAGGTATTTCTGTCCATGAGTGTTTGTCAAAATCAATGCTTCTTTGGGAATATGAAAGTTGAAATCTCATATTCCACCATCTTGCTGATGTCACTATTTAATAAAAGCTTTCTTAATATCACAATTTCTTGAGTAGTTTCAAAACGTATATAATCAATATCTTGCAAATTTTCACAAGTCTCCTCTGTGGCAGTTTTCCAGTTCTAACCTTCTCACTCCTCTCTGAACTCCTGGTTCTACTTCTGTGCCTGGCTTATTTCACTCAACATAAGTTTCTCCAAGCTCATCCATGTTGCTGTGAATCACAGAATTTCATTCTTTTTTATGACAGAGTAGAATTCCATGGTGTATATATACCACATTTTCCTTATCCAGTCATTCATTGATGGACATTTAGATTGGTTCCATATTTTGGCTATTGTGAACAGAGCTGCAATGAACATGGGAGTGCAGGTATCCCTTTGCCATGATGATTTCCATTCTTTGGGTATATACCCAGAAATGGGATTGCTGGATCATATGGAGGATCTATCTGTAGTTGTTTGAGATACCTCCATACTGTTTTCCATAGTGGTCAGACTAATTTACAGTCCCACCAACAGTGTAGGAGTGCTCCCTTCTCTCCACACCTTCACCAGCATTTGTTATTCTCCATCTTTGTGATTATAGCCAGTCTAACTTGGGTGAGGTGATATCTCAATGTGGTTTTAATTTATATTTCCTTGATAACTACTGATGTTGAGCATTTTTTCATGTACCTGTTGGTCATTTGTATGTCTTCCGTTGAAAAATATCTATTCAACTCCTTTGCCTATTTTTTAATTGGGTTATTTGGGGTTTTTTGTTTGTTTGTTTACTGTGTAGTTGCTTGAGTTCCCTGTATAATGTGAATATTAATCCCTTGTTGGATGCATAGTTAGCAAAAATTTTCTCCCACTCTGTAGGTTGTCGTTTCACTCTGTTGATTGTTTCCTTTGCTGTACAGAAGCTTTTCAGTTTGATATAGTCCCATATGTTTATTTTTTTCTTTGGTTGCTTGTGCTTTGGGGCTCATGTTCATAAAGTCTGTGACCAGGCCTAGTACCCGAAGTGTTTCACCTATATTTTCCCTTAGTAATTTTACAGTTCCAGGTCTTAAGTTGATTTTAGCATATGGTGAGAGGTACATGCTTAGTTTCATTCTTTTGCATATGGATATCCAGTTTCCCCACCACCACATATTGAAGAGGCAGTCTTTTCCCCAATGCATGTTTTTGTTTCCTTTGTTAAATATCAGATGGCTGCAAGCTTGAAGGGTGATTTTGGGGGTCTCTGTTCTGCTCCCCTCTTTTGAGTATCTATTTTTATGCCAGTACCATACTGTTCTGGTGATTCCTTATGTTTATATTAGTTCTTTTATTGTAAACCAAATATTTTATAGTCTATACATTAAAAAGTCTGACTTTTGAATGGACATTTGACTCTATATCCACAATATAAATTTCTTCTCAAAGTCGAGCCTATGTCAAATCTTTTTTAATATAAACTTATCATTGTTTCATAAGTTTGGCATTATTGAAATTTTGGGACTGATAATTTTTGTGTGTGTGAGACTGTCCAGTGAATTGTAGGACTTTTAGCAGCAACCTTGGTTTCTATTCAGTAGAAGCCAGAAGCATCTCCCTTCCACAGTGTGATTACCAAAAATGCTTACAGACATTGCTAAATATCTCTTAAGGGAAAAATTTTCCCTCAGTTAAGAACCACTAATGTAGGCATATTTTAAAAATGGTATTGGTCATATTTCAAGCAGCAAATGGTGAGATATTTGGATGAGAATTCTTCCACCTAGAGTGATGGTATATGCAATAATGGTTGCAAGATTGTTCTTGAAGGTAGAAATTGTGTCTGTACTATTGCCAGTTGTATACCCAGAGCCCAGTGCATAATCTGATAATGATCAGAAATTTATTTGCAGATGAATAAATAAGTAAATAATGTCAATTAAGATCTTTGGCTTGCAAATGGAACTTGGTAGTTGTCTTCAAATCTCTTATGAATATGTTCAGTGGGCAAAAATTAGAACTGTTGTGTTTGACATTAGAGGTTTTATCCCAGAACTGTGAGTGTATTTTGAGGCAGAAGAATACAGTTCAGAATAAGGAAAAATGCTATATTATTCTTCTGATTCAATTTTATCTCTCAATATATTCTTGCTTCTCCAGAGTAGGGATCTCATATCCCTTATTTATTGTCATGTTTTTCTTCCTAGCAGAGCGACTGTTAAGTAGTATACATTTTTAAAAGAATTAAATTACATAAATGAGTGAGTGAATATGTTTAGAACTTTTCAAACATAAAAGTCATGAGCACCCTATTATTACAATTATTTTGGCCCTCCCTAGATGGTTACTCAATGTGGATCTCAGGGATGTAAGCATCAAAAAGGGGATGAACTACATGATACATGAGGCTATATTGCTTACTGTGACCATGGTTTTTAGGATTCCAATGAATTCGAGCACTTAATTTCCTTACTCTTTACACAGTTGTTACGAAAATTCACCTCAACATCTGCAAGTCATCCTCAAATAAATGAAGATATGAATATCCTTGGACCATGTGAAATGAGAAAGCTGGATGTCTTATTTTAGATGAGTTATGGTTTGAGGACACAAAAGAGCCCTTTCCTTTTTTCTCTTTCCATATCCTCTCATCCTGACTGCTCCCACTTTATGTAAATTACAGAATTTGCAAATTCTCCATTCTTGTGGAGCCCCTCACCCCTTTACTAAAAGCTAACTGAATTAAAATTTTATTCTTAAAAGGTGGCTGATAATAGGGTTTCTGTGGGAGAACCACAAAAAAGAAGCCATAATCAATAAAACTTAGGGTATTAAATATTTCTGAAATGTTGCTCCAAAATGCCATAGAAATGCTGTATATTGTGATGCGTGTACATTCTCTTCCTCGTGGATGCATTAGCAGAGCAAACCAAGAGGAATAACAGCAGTGCTTTTAGGGATTTCTAGCCCTGGAAGCACCTTTTTCTGGGGACAAAAATCACACCAGTTGAAATTCCTTTTCTGGTGGAAATACTGTTATTGAAACACATCCCCAGAACAGCATCATATGTCACCACAGAATAACATCTTGGTTTTAAAAATAGTACCTGCCAAGGTTTTCTTAATCTGCTTGAAAATGATTGTGTGCCATTTGGGCATTTGCCTGTTCCCTTAATCTCTCATGCATATATTTCTCAACAGAAACATAACTTACCATTTTCATTTCTAATTTAAAAATATTGTCAGCTTTTGAGAGCAAACAAAAATAACAATTAGTAGAAAAATAAGGGCTGCAGAATGCTGAAAGATCTGTAATGGAGACTAGTAGATTGGAAAACATGGCTACAACACCTTGCAGTATCTCCTATTAAAAGATGGGATTTGAATCCCCAATCCTTTTTTACTGTGCTGTGGCATTTTGAATTGCCCGTGGCAGAAGTGACATCATTCAGGTTCTGAGCTCAGGGATTCTGATCCTTTGCAGCTTCGTCTATTGCTGCTTTTGAATTCCTGCACTCCTGTAGGAAGAAGCTGAAGCTTTCAAGCCCCAATTTTTGCCATACCTGACAATTTGCCAAATGCCAGTTGGGACTGAGTCTATCCTAGGTTATCTGACTGCTAGCCAATCTGCCAGCTACCACCAGCTGACTGTAGTTTCATAGTAAGCCCAGCTGTGTTCAACCGGAGGACCTACCTGACTAACCCCATAATTGTGAAGGAAACGAGTTTGTTTTTATATGTTACCAAATGTGAGTATGGTTTGTTATATTGCAAAAGGTAACTGATACAGAAATTGCTTCAGAGAAGTGAGGTGCTACAGTAACAGATTTAGATCTTATGTCTATTTTTTTCTCCCCTTCTAGAATGTAAATTTCAAAACAATCTCATCTTTCTTGCTCTTGCCTGCATCCCTCAGTACTTAGAACAATGCCTGGGAAAGAATTAATGAATTCAACTCAGCATGATACTATCATAATTGTACAAGATTCTATCCTGCCTTACACTGTAAGAGAACTGTTATTACAGATGCAACACCCAAGTTGATGTCAAACCAGAAGCTCCTCCTCTTATCCTTAGATAGAACATTGCACAAAGAATGTTGACAAGCAGAGTCACTCTCTCTCCTGTCCTTCTTTCTCTCCTTTCCCCTCTCTTTCCACATCCCTTTGTCTATAAAGTAGAATTTAACATCCATTATTCCTTTCCCCAATCAGCCAAGGCAACTGGCTAGAGTTGGTTTTAGAGTTGGGTTACTGTCAACTATAATATTTAAAGGTGTTTGTCTATGCATAGGGAAAAGGGCTTTCTCTGAAATGAAAATATGATGGTGACTTGATACACAGTTCTCAGTTGTCGTTTAAAATAACTGTGCTCATGAACAAGAATAATATTGTGCCCCTTTTGAAAATAGCCAGTCTAGCTGGGGTGAAGTGATAACAAATGCTGGCAAGGATGTGGAGAGAAGAGAACTCTTCTACAGTGTTGGTGGGGTCTAAATGAGTTACAGCCATTATAGAAAACAGTATGGAGGTTCCTCAAACGACTACAGAAAGGACTACCATGTGATCCAGCCTTCCCACTTCTGGGTGTATACCCAAAGGAATGGAAATCATCATGTCAATGGAATACCTGCACTCCCATGTTCATCACAGCTCTATTTACAATAGATATGGAACCAACCTAAATGACCATCAATGGATGACTGCATAAGGAAATTGTGCTATGTACACAATATGGAATACTACTCAGCCATAAAAAAAGAATGAAATTCTGCCATTCACAGCAACACAGATGAGCATGAAAAAAATTATGGTAAGTGAAATAAGCCAGGCACAGAAAGAGAAATACTATATGTCCTTACTCATAAGTGGGAGCTAAGAAACAAAGAAAAAAAGAAAGAAAGACCATAATAAAATGTTGAACTTTCAGAAGGAGAGAACAGACTTGTAGTTACTAGCGGTGGAAAAGGGAGAACAGGGAGGGGAGGGGAGTGGTACAGGGAGTAAATGGGTGATGAAGTTCAGATATGTCATCTGCCCTAAAGATCATGTCAAAATCTGATCCCCAACTTGGCAGTGTTAAGAGAGGTTTGGATCATGGGGGCGGATTCCTCATGAATAAATTAATCCCCTGAGGGGGGAGGGGTAGTGAGTAAGTTCTTGCTGCAGTGAGAGCTGGTTATTTAAAGGACCCTGGCACCTCCTCCCTTCCTCTCTCTCTCTTGCTTTCTCTCACAATGTTACCTTGCATCTACTGGCTGTCTACCGCTTTCTGCCATGAGTAGAAGCAACCTAAGGCCCACACCAGACATAGCTGTCCCAGTATCATAAGCCAAATAAACCTCTTTTCTTTTTAAATTACTCAGTCTCAGGTATTCTGTTATAGCATCACAAAAATGGACTAATGTGGGCCGAGCCCGTGGCGCACTTGGTAGAGTGCTGCGCTGGCAGCGCGGCGACGCTCCCGCCGCGGGTTCGGATCCTATCCTATATAGGACTGACTGGTGCACTCACTGGCTGAGTGCCAGTCACGAAAAAACAACAACAACAACAACAAAAAAAAAATGGACTAATGCAACGGGTGAGGGACACAAAAAGTAATTACGATATTTAATGATGAACATGCTAATAATGTTGATTTGATCATCATATATTGTACAGAAATGCAGATAGTCAATTCTCTACCCCATAAATATGTATAAATAAAAATAACAAAAAAAGTTCAAAAAATAAACGAGTAAAAATTTAAAAATAAAAAAAAATTATGGTTGCCAAGGGCTGAGATGAGGAGGAAAGGGGTAGTTGCTAATCAATGAGTATAATGTTTCTACATGAAAAAATTCTAGAGATCTGCTGTACAACATTGTGCTTACAAATAATAATACTGTATTGTATACCTAAAAATTTGTTAAGAAGGTAAATCTCATGTTGTGTTCTTACCACAATAAAGCATTTTTAAATAGACATATAAAATATATTTAAATATATTATATATTTAATAATAATAGCATGCCCACTTCAGAGACTAAACTGTTCTTGAATGGCCTGTGGTTTGGGGGAAGAGAGGAGACAGTTATAGCAACTCCTTGATTAAGTATGGCAGAAAGTGAACAATTGTCATAACACATTTATGGAAGGCAACATAACTTATAAACTCTGTAAACACAGACAGCCCTGACAAGTTTCAAGCTGACATCAGACAGCTAATGTCAATGAATACTCAGAGAGGAAAACTATCAAACCCCCCAAAAAACAGCCTATGTTGTAACTTAGATCTTAACACAATGCTGAACTTCTTAACTGACATATATTGTAGGACATGGTTAACCATTAATGTTATAAATATAATGTCTATATAAAATAAAAAGAGTAGCATGCTTATGTTTGATTATTTAATTAGTAAATTTACATGAAGAAATTACTTGCAGGGGTTGATTGGTTAACTTCTACCATTTTCCTACAAAAAGATTTGAATTTCAAAATGTTACTGATATTTGCTAAGACAGTAATTTGACAGTAAGCATTATTCCTACACCACACCTGACTGAATTCGAATTGTTAGATCATCAGTTGTATGAATCCATTTCTATTGCTTATAATAAAACACACAGAACTGGGTAATTTATAAAGAAAATGAAATTTATTGCTTACAGTTTCAGAGGCTGAGAAGTCCACGGTAAAGGGAACACATCATGTGAAGGTCTTGGTGGTGGCAATACTGACCCATGAGTCTCACATGGCAGAAAATGGCAGAGCAGACAGAGACTAACCTCTCATGTGCTCTTCTTTTAAAGCCTTCAAAACCATACCCCTGACCACTATTACTAATCCATTCACTATGGCATGGTCCCACAATCTAATCACCTCTTCAAGGACCCACCTTTACATTACTGTAGTAGGATTTCCCACTCTGAACAGTTAACAGTGGTGATTAAGCCTCCATCGGGGGGACGGGGTGGAATTCAATCTACAACAGCATGCACTGGAGAGTAAAGACTTTAAAATCAAAACATATTGTTTTGCTACTACAGCAAACACAGATGTAAACAGGTTTAAAAAGAGATAATCACTCTTTTCTCAACCTGTTTGTTTAGCACTCAATTTATGACTGATACCATTTAATCATGGTGAGGAGGGTAGCAGAGGGTAGAAAAGTTATGAAAGTAGCATAAGAAAGCCAGCTAATTTCTCTAGCTGGTTCCAGTACCAAAACCACTAGCTGGTATTTAAATATAATTTTAACATATATTAATCTACATTAAATAGAAATTAGAAATTCATTTCATTGAATGTTGCACTAACCACTTTCAAGGGCTCCATACCTACCTGTGGTGTGGCAAGTGACTGCCATTTTAGACAATGCAGATATAGAACATTTTCATCAACTCAGAAAATTCTGCTGGGCAGCGCGGTTATAAAATATGGTATCTCCATTTCTTAAATTCAACTCAAATGAAACGCTAAAAACCATAGTCAAGTATAGATGCATTTTGTTGCATATAAAGATTTTAATCCATATTACTAATACAAATGGGCATTTTCTAAGTATTGTATATTAATACTTTTTAAAACTTCAATAACCTGTTAATACTTTATTTTTGAATACAATTAAAAAATTACTTCATTATTGAAAAATACATTACCTGAACTGAATGCATTTTTAGTGATTGGTGCTACTACATTTTAAAAGATCAAAAATTCACAAAAGATCATAAAAGCACAAAACTCAATATTTTTTTCAAGCACTGGTTAACTTTTAATGAAATTACACTGACATCCCAATTTTTAAATTGTACCATCTTGGGTCAATATTTCTTTGGGTGACAATTTTACAACAACTTTATTAAGATACAGTTTACATATCATTAAATTTGCTCTTTTAAAGTGTACCATTTATGTTTTTTAGTATATTCACAGGGTTTTTCAGTCCTCCCTACAATAATTTTTATAACATTTTACCTACCCCAAAAGAAATTCATTAGCAGTCACTCGCCATTCCCCCCTATAGACCTTGAAAACCGTTAATCTATACTCTGTATCTGTAGGTTTGTCCATTCTGCATATTTAGTATAAATGGAGTCACACAATATTTGGTGTTTTGTCACAGGCTTCTTCATTTAGCTTGTTTTCAATATTCATCTATGTCATAACATGTATTAGTATATTGTTATCTTTTATAGCTGAATAATACTCCACGGTATGAAGATACCACATTTTAAAAATTAATCGATAGACTTTTTTTTTTTTAGCAGTTTTAGGTTTACGTAAAAATTGATCACAAAGTGTTGTCATATCCATCCCCACCCCTGTCCCAGTTTCCCCTATTATTAATATCTTGCATTAGTGAGGTCTGTTTGCAATATTTGTTGAGACAACATTGACCTTACTGACAATGCCAATATTAAAATTATTGTCAATGGAAGTCCATAGTTTACATTAGAGTTCTTTCTTTGTTTTGTATAATCTATGGGTTTTAACAAATGTATCCAGCATTACAGTACCATACAGAATAGTTTCATTATCCTAATGATCCCCTATGCTCCATCTATTCATTCTTGTCTCTGATAAATATACAGTTAATGTTACTGTATACTTTTTCATGGCTTGATAGTATTTCATTTATTGTATCTTCATTGCTTAATAGTATTCCATTGTGTGGATGTTCCAAAGTTTGTTTATACGTTCATCTACTAAAGGCCATCTTCATTGTTTCCGCATTTTAGTAATTTTCAATAAATCTGCAACACACATTTATATGCACATTTTTGTGTCAACATAAGTTTTCAACACATTTGGGTAAACACCAAGAGCAAGATTGCTGAATCATATGAGTACAAGTATATCTGGTTTTGTAAGAAACTACCAACCCATCTTTCAAAGTGGCTTTGTCATTATGTATCTCCACCAACAGTGAATGAGGGCTCCTGTTGTTCCACATTCCTACCAGCAGCTGGTGTTTTCAGTGCCTTAGCTTTTAGTGACCTAATACGTGTGTAGTGGTATCTTGTATTAATTTTCAATAACTGCAATTCTCTAATGACATATGATGTTGAGCATCATATCATATGCTTATTTTCCATCTGCCTACTTTCTTGATGAGGTGTGTTCAAATCTTTTGCCTATTTCATTTTTCGTTATTTTTTTTATTGTTATGTTTTAAGATTTCTGTACGTATTTTGGATATCAGCCCTTTATCAAATGTGTGTTTTGCAAATATCTTTTACCAGTCTGTGGCTTGCCTTTTCATTCTATTAACAGTGTCTTTTTTACAGAGCAGAAATTGTCATTTTTAATAAAGTCCAACTTGTCAATTTTATTTCATAGATCATGCTTTTGGTATTGTATTTAAAAAGTCAGCACAAAATTCGAGGTCAACTAGATTTTCACTTTTGTTATTTTCTAAGAGTTTTATAGTTTTTCATGTTATATTTGGATTTATGGTCTACTTTTAGTTAATTTTCATAAAACTTGTAATGTCTGTGCCAAGATTCATTATTTTTGCATATGGCTGTCCAATTGTTCCAGCACCACTTGTTAAAAATTCTATTTCTCCATCGATTTGCCTTTGCTCCTTTGTCAAGTATCAATTGAGTATATATTTGTGTGGATCTACTTTGGGGTCTCTATTCTGTTCCATTGATCTACTCACCTATTCTTTCACCAATGCCACACTGCCTTAATTACTAAAGCTTTATAGTAAGTCTTAAACTTGGGTAGAGTCAGTCTTCTGATGATCTGCCACAGTTTTCATTCATTCATCAGTTTTTGTACATTGGATTTTTAAAAAATTTAGCTATCATAAATAATGCTGCTATGAACATTTGTGTCTACATATTTTTTAAAATTTTTCTTTTATAAAGATATATGATTCATAAGCCAGAGGGTAACTCTTTTAATATTTTGAGGAACTACCAAACTGTTTTACAAAATGGCTGCATCGATAATATGATACATAGGAGGTGCTGCAGATTAATGTCCCCCCAAAAACTTGGTCCCCACTGTGACACTGTAAATAGAATGGGAAATCCCATTATGGTAATGGAAAGGTGGAGCCTTGAAGAAGAGATTAAGCTGATGGTTAAATAGTGGTCATGGGCATGGTTCTGAGGGTTTTAAAAGGAGGGCATGTGAGAGTCTTTTTCTCTCTGCTCTGCCATTTTCTGCCATGTGAGACCCCTGCATTGCTGTAAAGCCATCACCAAAGAAGACCCTCACCAGATGCATTCCCTGGACTTTGGACTTCTCAGCCTCTGAAACTAAGCAATAAATTTCACTGTCTTACAAATTATCCAGTTTTGTGTATTTTATTATAAGCAACAGAAAAGGACCAATAAATAAGGGTTCCTAATTTTCCCAATCCCCACCAACACCTTTATTGTCTTTTTAATTTTATTTTTCATAGTGGGCTTGAATTGGTATCACATTGTGATTTTTATTTACATTTTACTATTAACTAATAATGTCAAACACCTGTTCATGTGCTTTTTGGTTTTTTGTATATTTTCTTTGGATAAATATCTATTCAAATCATTTTTCCATTTTTTATAATAGGTTGTCTTTTATTACTGATTTGTAAGAGTTTTTATATATTCTATATGTAATTTTCTTACACAAATGATTTGTATCCTGTGGGTTGCCTTTTCACTTTCTTAATGGTATCAGTTGAAGCACAGAAGTTTTTAATTTTTATGAAGTCCAATTTATGAAGCTTTTTTCCTTTTGTTGCTTGTGATTTTGGTATCATATCTAAAGTTTATTGCCAAAGCAAAATTATAAAGATTTACTCCTACACTTTCTTTAATGTATTTTAAAAATCTGACACTTATGCATTGTTCAAGGTATTTTAAGGTTTTATAGTTAGTCCTATGATTTATTCTGATTTTTTTTGTGTATATGGTTTAAAATAAAAAGTTTACTTTTTTGTATGCAATATCTAGTTGTCCATGTATGATTTGTTGAAAACACAATTCTTTTCCACTGAATTGTCTCTGAACCCTTGTTAAAAATCAATTGACCATAAATTTAAGAATTTATTTATAGACCATCAGATCTATGTGCCCATCTTTATGCCAGAACCACACTGTATCAGGTACTGTAGTACTGAAATAAATTTTCGAATTGGCAAATATGTCTTCTAACCTTGATCTTCATTTTCAAGCTTGTTTTGGCTATTTTGAATACTTTGTATTTCATATGTATTTTCTCCAAATATTAATTTCTTATATATCTAACAAATATTGATAGGCATTGTTTGAAACTTGAGGAGTAATGCTGCCTTAACAATATAAACTCTTTCAATTTAGGTATATGAAATCGGTTTCTACTTGTGATCATTTTAACTTTTTTCAATAATGTTTTGTAAATTTTAGTGTACATGTCTAGAACTACTTTTGCTAAATTTATCCCTAAACATTTTATTCTTTCTGATGCTGTTGTAAATTGTATTATATTTCTATCTTACTTTCAGATTTTGAATTGCTATTGTATAGAGAAACAATCCAATTTTGTACATTTACCTTTTATACTGCAAACTTTCTTATTAATTATTATTATACTGTGTGTGTGTGCATTTGTGATTTTTCTATGTACAAGATAATATCATCTGAGAATATAGATAGCCTTACTTATTCCTTCCCATATTGGATGCATTTATTTCTTGCCTAATTCCCCTAGAACCTCCATCACAGTGTTGGATACAAATGGAGAGATCAGATGACCTTGCCGCATTAGTCTGTTTTTGTATTGCTATAACAGAATACCCAATATTGGGTAATTTATGAAGAACAGGGGTTTATTTGGTATACAATTCTGGGACAGCTACATTTGGTGTGGGCCTCAGGCTGCTTCTATTCATGGTGGAAAGCAACAGGCAGCCAGCAGATACAAGCAGGTCACATGGTGAGAGGAAGCAAGAGAGAGATAGAGAGAGAGATAGAGAGATAGAGAGATAAAGAGATGAGAGAGAGACAGAGAGAGCGAGAGAGAGCATGTGCACACCAGGGTCTTTTAAACAATCAGCTCTTGTGGGAACTAATAGAGTGAGAACTCACTCACTACCTCCACCCCCCAGGGAGAGCATTAATACATTCATGAGGGAACTTGCCCCATGACTCAAACAGCTCCCAACACTGCCACATTGGGGATCAGATTTCCACATGAGTTTGTGGGGGACAATTACATCCAAACTCTATCACTTGCTTGATCTTTATGTTAGGGAAAGATCATTCAGTCTTAGACCATTTGGTATGATGTTAGCATTGGGTTTTTCTTAGACATTCTTTATCCTGTTGAAGACATTCCCTCCTATTCATCCTTTGCTGAGTGTTCTTATCATGAATGTGTGTTGAATTTTTTCAAAAGCTTTTTCTGCATCTATTGATATGTTTCCCCCTTATTAAATTAATATTGTCTATAAGATTAAATGATGTTTCTATGTTAAAAAAATTGTAGTTCTAGGATAAATCCCACTTAGTCATGTTATATAATCCATTTTACTTGCTGATGGATTCAATATCTTAGTGCTGTGTTGAAGAATTTTGCTTATATTCATAAGAGATATGGGTCTGTAGTTTTCTTTTTCTGGGGTGTCTTTGTCTGTTTTTAGTATTAAGTAATATTGGCCTCATAGAATGAGTTAATGAGTTTTCCAGCCTCTTCTAATTTTTGTGATAGTTTGAGAAACATGTTATTAATTCATTAAACATTTCATATGGGTTTTTCTTTGTGTGAAGTTTTGAAATAACTTATTCAACCTCTTAATTTGTTATATATCTATTCTGATTTTACATTTCTGATTGAGTTTGTTGTAATAGTTTGTGTGTTTGTAGAGATTTGTCCATTTCATCTAGATTATCTAAATTTTTGGTATACAAATATTCATAGTATTCCTTTATAATCCTTTTAATTTTGTAAGGTCAGTAGTAGCGTCACTCTTTCTAATTTTAGTAGTTTGTCTTCTTTTTTTTCTTCATCAGACTGCCTAAAGTTTTGTTCATTTTGTTGATATTTGTAAAGAACCAACTCAGTTTTATTTCTTATATTGCTTTTCTGTTCTCTACTTCATTTTTCTCTTCTCCAAACTTTAAATTCTCTTTCTTATACTCACCTTAAGTGTAGCTTACCCTTCTTAATCTAGTTTTTTCTTATTGTAGTTGGGCTTCTTGGTGGCCTAACATGTGTTTGGCCCTTGGGATTGTTCCACAGGCAGTTGATTGTATATTTATTTTGCTGTCAGGTGAATTTTTCTATAGTTGTCTGTTATATCTAGTTAATTTATAGTGGGGTTCAGTTTTCTATTTCCATTTTGGTCTTCTGCCTAGCCGTTCACATCATTTAAAGTTACTGAGACCTCTGGTTTTCACTCCAGCATGAAAAGAGCTTGGAAGTTGTCGCTGATGATCTACAACAGGAAAAATGCTGAACAGACTGAAAATCAACAACGATTAGATCCATCAGAGAACTGAAGTCACGGAACAAACTAATACCCTGAAAACTGGAGAGGAAGGCAACTACAATTACAGCTTACCAGGAGCTACAGAAGCTTCATCCAGGGACTTATTGGACAACTTAAACTCTAATCGATAAATTCCTGGACGATGAGTGTTGACTAGCTTGAGAGTTAAAAATTCCTCAGGGGACTAGACTCAGGACCTTTCACACTTCTGTAAATTTTACCTCCAGGAGGCCTACCTGGTTCTCATAGTGAAGATTTGAGAAAAATACCCTTGTGCTTCTAGCAGGGGTACAATAAATGTAACTACTTAAAAATATTCCTAGAGTGTTTACTTCTCATCTTCTCTCAAGAGAAACTACTTCATCAGAGCCTAACTGATGTGCGGGAAGAGTAATATCCTACTTCATACCCTCTATCTTTTTTCTTTTGCCTAAGGTGGGATGGGGAATGCTAAGAAGCATTTGTGATGATTACAAGGACACAGGCTCACTAAAGGACGGAGACATAATCGTGGGACTGTTGAACCATTTACCTCCTGCAACACCTTACCACCACATCAACAGGTCTCTCCTATAATAGAGGATTACAGCTCAAAGAACTGCAAGTTGCAGGCCTTGTTTAAGAAACAGTTTCTGTGGACACAAAAAGGCAACAAGAGGGAGACAATAACAAGGATGCCAGAAAAATTTTTCTCATCCACCTACAGCTATAGCAAACAATAAACAGCTAGACAGATAAACCTGAAGCCTTATACTAAGTACTTATTTACCTCAGTTTCTATTACCCAATGTTTATGTTTGGCTTTCAACAAAAAGCTACAGAGCATACAAATTGGCAATAAAAAAAAAAGGCAATCTCCAGAAACAAAGCAAGCCACAGAATCAGACTCTGATATGGCAGACATGTAGATATTGTCAGCCTGAGAATTCAAATGATGATTAATATGTTTAGGGCTCTAATGAAAAAAGTGGGCAACATGCAAGAACAAATGGGCAATAAAAGCAGAGATAAAACTCTAAAAATGATCAAAAAAGAACTTCTGGAAATCAGATGCACTGTACCACAAATGAAGAATGCTTTGATGGGCTCACTAGTAGACTGGGCACACTTAAAAAAGAATAAGTTAGCTTAAAGATATATAGATAAAATTTTTCAAACTGATATATGTTATTTTGAGTTAGATATTAATTTCTTGAACTATTATTAAATTATATCTGTCCCTGAACTAATGCCAATTTTTGTTTGATTCATTTTGAGGCCCTGTTGATAGGTGCATACAAGGGTACTTCAAAGTAATTAAAAGATAATATGAATCTTTCATGAACTTTTAACATATGCTCATGTATATTTATAATTATTAGGTCTTTCTAATGGATTACCCCTTTATCATAACAAAATATCTTTTTCATTAGTAATAATTTTTCTTAATGTCTATTTATTCTCATGATATTACAGCCAATTCAGCTTTCTATGGTCTGCATGGTATACCTTTTGTCCATTCTTTTACTTCTGCTTTATCGTGGAGTTAAATGGGCCTCTTGAACACAGCATAGAGTTGAATCATGGGTTTCGTTTTTTGTTTTGTTTCGTTTTGTTTTTTTTAGTTCAATCTGATAATATCGGCCTTTTGACTGAAGTTGTTTTTTTTTTTTAATTTTTATGTAATATAATCAATGATAATGTAGGATTTTCAATTGCCATTTTGCTATTTGGTTTTTTACATGCCTTATATCTTCTGTTGTTCTATTTCTCTAGCACTAGCATTTTTTGTTAAATGTAGATTATCTAGTATACCATTTTAATCCCGTTTTCATTTATTTTACATTTTCAGCTTTTTTTCTTTTTTAGTTTTTGCCCTAGGATTACAATTAATATCTTAATTTAAAATAATCTAATTTGTATTAATGCCAACTTAACTCCAACCATGTTCAAAAAATATTGCCCCAATATAGCTTCATACCCATTCTCCTACTTTGATTTAGTATTCATATATATTATTTCTTTACTTATTGCATAGTGGTACCCCCTTATTTGCAGTTTTGTTTTCTGCAGTTTCAGTTGCCTGCAGTCAATCATGGTCCCCAATTATTAATATATTTTGAGAGAGAGAGAAGAGAGACCATATTTACATAACTTTTATTGCAGTATATTGTTATAATTGTTCCATTTTTTTGATTAGTTATGGTTATTAATCTCTTAGTGTGCCAAACTTATAAATTAAACTTTATTATAGTATTATGTATAGAAAAAACATAGTATATATAGGGTTTGATACTAAGCACAGTTTCAGGCATCCACTGGGAGTCTTAGAATATATTCCCCATGGATAAGAGGAGAATACTGCAGGCCTATTAACACACTTTTAAAATTACTGTAATTGCTATTTTATTAAGTTTTTAGAAATCAAATAATGAAAGTATTTGAAACAGAAATACATTTATAGTGTTTTTATATTCACCTATGCAGTTACATTTACTGGTTTTGTTTATTTCTTTGTGTGGACTTGTGTTAATTTCTAGTGCAATTTCATTTCAGCCTAAAGGAGCTTTTTAGTATTTTTGTACAATAGTTTTGCTAGTGATATATTTTTCAGAGTTTATTATGGGAATGTCAATATATTTTATTTTTTAAGACTTCAGTGGGTATAGAATTATTGATTGCCAATGTTTTTTATGTCAACACTTTGACTGCCATCCCATTTCCTCTGTCCTCCATGGTTTCTAAGCAGAAATCAGCTGTTAATCCTACTGAAGACTTTTTGTTTTTTATGATTCTCTTATTTCTTGCTGTTTTCAGTATTTCTTCTTTAAACTCTTTGACTATGATGTATGTAGGTTGGACCTCTATATATATTATGAGCTTATTGGATATGAGGATTAATGTTTTTTATCACATTTGGGAATTTCAGGTCATTATTAATTCAAATGTACTTTTCTCCATTTCTCTCTCCCCTATCCTTCTGGGTTTCCCATACATTGGTATGCATACATTGGTATGCTTGATCATATCCCACAGGATTCTGAGGTTCTGTTCACTTTTCTTTATTCTTTTCCATCTTGTTCTTCAGAATGGATAACCTTAAGTGACATATCTTCAAGTTTCCTGATTATTTCTTCTGCCAGCTTAAATTTTCATTGAAATATTTTTGTACTTTTTTTTTTACTTCTGATATTTAACTTTTATTTATTTGTTTGTTTGTTTGTTTGTTTGTTTATTTATTTATTAGACATACATGTGGGGTACAATGTTGATTTTCAATAATTGCATAGAATGTGTGGTGGTTAGATCAGTATAGTTAGCTTTTAAATGCCAAAAGTTCTCCTTGGTTCTTTTATTTTAGCATAATTAGAGTTCTATATTAATTTTCTCTATTTGATAAGACACACTTCTAATACTCTCTCTTTGAATTACTTTGACTTTTTTTTAGTTCTTTTAAAAAATGTATATACTGATTTAAAATCTCTCTCTAGTAACTTCAATATCTGGGAGTCATCAGGGATAGTTTTATTTGTTTGCTTTGGCTGATTTTTTCATGTTGTTTATAGGCTATACTTTCTTATTTCTTCATATGTTTCAGAATTTTTGTAGAATGTGACAACTCTAGAATCAGATTTCTCTTTCATAGTCTGTTGTTGCTATGTTTTAGATTAGAAGCTCTTCTGGTATGATTTTGTAAATTCTGCATTCTTTGTTATATATGGCCACTGAAGTCTTTGCTTGGCAAGCTTAGTGTCTAGCTAATTATTAAGCAGAGATTTTTTTAATGGTCTTACACCATCTTTTGCTAAGAAGCTGTGTGTGTTGGAATACACCTTCAACACTCCGGCAGTATATATATATATGTTTGTGTGTGTGTGTGTGTGTGTGTGTGTGTGTGTGTGTGTGTGTATACATATATATATCTTCATTAGTTTTCACTTGTTTATTCTGCAAAATCTAAATGTTAGCCAGAGGTGAAATTAAAGAACTTCTTAGATTGTTCTTGGACATGAGCACATCCCTGTATATGTCTCTGGACTTCTAAATCTGAAGCCTATGTAAAAGCTTTTCAAAACTTTCTGCAGACATCTCATTGTCTAGACATGAAGTAATGAATGACCCAACTCATTCATCACTTCAAGTAGTTGCAGTGTTAAAAAACTGCCAGTGGTTGTCTTCAACACACACACTGGGGATAAGGCTTTTCTCCATGAGCACACACCAAGTCAGGACAAATAAAACAAGATATGTGAATGGTATTTTTCCAGTGATCTCCTAGAAAAGGCAAACAGTGAAAATTCCCTGGTTATAATTTTTTGGGGGTGGAATGGGGTTTGTCAAACTCATTCTGCCCCCTGCAGTGATAATTAAATTACTGATTTTCACAGATCCCATGCTTCTGAGGCTACTGGTTTTCAAGGCTATCTCATACCTGCAGAGACGAGTATGGGAGTAAGGCAAATTAAGACAATGCAAAGCTCATTGTTCTTACTGAGATTTAGCCATTTTTCTTGAATAAGAGCTTCTTAGATTTTTGTAAGACTAGTTACTTTTTGAAGTTCTTAAAAAGTTAATTTTGATAAATTTTGCCAGTGTTTCTCATTTCTATTATGGAAGAGCAGATTTTTGGCAGTCCATATTCCACTATTCTGGGTGTGCTTCTTACATTAGTTTGTTTTCATTGCAAAAGAAAATCCAGAATTAAGTATGTTCAATGCATATTCAACCAAATTTAAGTAGGTGTGTCTCATAGTCTTACATATATTTATTTGCAATGGGACTCTCCATCAACTAGGGAAATCTTTCCAAAACTACTCAGGTACAAGTACCTTTTATTTGGAAGAGGTTTGTTTGTTTGTTTGGTTTTTGCTTTGTTTTGTTTTGTTTTAAGTGACTACTTTACAAAATGTCATTTGGGCAATGCTAGGATAGGTAGATTTTTGCTATCCTTACTAAGCACTTATTGTTGGATTAGCAAAGAGTAACCATATAACCAAACAGAAATTTCAGCCAACCTGTCCATAGGCCATGGATTTTCCTTAGACCAACTAAAGGTGTCCTGCCTTTGCACAAGAAAATGAGTTTGTATAATGGAGAGCCTGATTGCCCTGTCAACATGGATTTAGTAGGTCATTAAAAATCAAATCTCACAATAATTGGAAGTCATTTTATAATCACCCCAATTAATTAAAACAATGATTAAATCACTAAAAATCACTAATATTGTAATAAATTACAAAAGCCATAAAGGGATCTTAAATCTCATGAAGAAGTGAAGATAATAAACACTTGATGAGTCTTCTATGTTGCCAAAGGATAATTAGGACATGCTAATAATCTATCCTCTGGTTTAGATTAATATTTTTGAGCACTTGCTATGTGACAAGCAAAGTGCTAGCGGGACTGGCTGCATAATTTGGGAGGTGAAATTTAAGATGTGGGCTCATTTGCCCAAAATTATCAAGGATTTCAAGACAGCAACATTAACACTTTAAACTAGTATGGGGCCTTTCTAAGAATGGAGCCTGATACATAGCAGGCTTTGGGCAAAATACCTGATATGTACCTGATATAAGGCAGGTATTGGGCAAAGTGCTTTTAAAAGTTGTGTCACTTATTTGACGTGATAACCCTGATCAAAGAATACTGTTATCACTGTAAATTTACAAACGAGTTAACTCAGGCTTATAAAAAAACGAATTACATGTCTAAGATTACAGAACTTGGAATTGAACTGTGAACAGCCTAATTCCAAAGCCCAGCACTGAACCACTATATGATATTCTCTTTGGCCAGAGTTAGTAGGTCTGACTTCTAGTTCTGGCTCTGTCAAAGACTCAGGTTGGACAAATCACTGACCCTTACTTGATTTTTGTTTTCTCAATTTGAACTAAATAGATGATGTTTAGATCCTTCCCACCTCCAACAGACACTATTTCTATAAAAGTAAAGGTAGTAGGATGGGAAATCAAACAATATCCTACTTTTTCTTAAAGTGTGTTTTTTTGAGTCGTAACCAAGTCAAAATGAAAAAAAATTTCTCCAACCAAGTACAGATGCATTGCTTTTATATCTGAGTCTTTACTCTGTACTTTCAGCATAAATTTGTATCTTGCAAGTATTTATCCTACATGCTAATTTCTCAGAATATTAATATATATTACTTTGGAAAAAGTTTTTATCATTATTTTTTTCAGGTTCTCTTTAGGTTAATTAAACTGTGTTTAGCAAGATTTCTCATTATATTAAAAGTAGTAATGCTTACGGTGGCTCTTCAAGGAGGAGTCTAGTAAATGCCCTAATTCCTAAAGTTGTTTAACACAAGAAACCTATTTTTAAAGTGTTTCACTGGACCATTATTATTCAGAGTTCATAGTTCTGTCAGCACCACTCAACTTGCTTTATCAAACAGGATCTGCTAGCAACAAATACATTCCAGCAACCGTCCTCAGAAGGCCACATCCAAGGAAAGTTTTGTTTATGTTAATGGGCCTGCCAGTTATCTCAATTTCTATCTTCTCTTATAGATTTATTAGGTTGTTTAAACTAAACTTCTCAGAAATAGGCACACTTTCTCTAGCCATTTGCACTAACTAAGGGGAGCATTTGAGTCACTATGTATCATCTGCCTTTTGGATACAAAAAACCAAACAACTTGGTAAAAGAACAAATTTACTGAGCCAAGTAATGAAGAGCCTAGTGGTGGCTTACTTCAGACAATTAACCTTAACCTAGAGGCTTAGATGATATTATCAGGTTCAAGATCTCTACTTTATGACTCTACGTTGTCTCAGTATCACATCTACATGTCCGTAGATTTCTTAGGCATACACATTCTCATGTTCAAATCCATTGGCAAAGATATCCATTTTTTTTTTTTTCAGTAATTCAAACAAAAATCCTGGGCTTAGTTCTGATTGGACCTGAACCAACCATTATGAACAATAAAATAGAATGATGAGCCTAAATCACGTGCCTATGATCATACACACTCCTAGAGCAAAGGACGAGTGAAGTCTCTGGATTTAAAAAGCATGAGCGTGTACCAGGTACTTGCACAGAGAACAATTGGGATATTCTTACCAAGAAAATAATGACTGGAAGCCAAGAGGCAAATATAGCAATTCTCCATCACACTCATGCTTTTCCTTCCCAGGAAGACCTAGCCCTCACTATTTCCACCTGTCAAATGCTACCCAACCTTCCAGGTCTGTCTAAGATATCACTGCATCTACGAAACCTATTTTGACACTTTTACCCCCTCCCTTAGGTGCACTCCATGTCCTCAACTTAAGCCAAATTGAATTTTAACTTTCTCATGAGCTAAGTATGCAATGGACCTGTCGTATAGCTGTTCTTGCACTTATCTTAGATCACCCAAAATGTTGTAAAACTCTTAATAGCATAATCTGTATTTTGGTCATCTTTCAATCCTTTGGAGATCTAGCTCAGTGAGCTACACTTAGCAGATATATTGTAGAGACCTGTTGAATTAGATGATCTCAGTGACTCCATAATTATAAGAATTATGCTTCCATTATACATTTTTCAAATTTTACCTAAGAATCTTACATCAATTTGGAGAACTAATCAAAGGCATATTGTAATAAGCAGTTATTTAACTACTCAAGAATCAGTACTGGGTGTTAACCCCTTCACATGTGATTTAGAGAATAAATATTCATTAGTTTAAGCCAAATAAGCCATTTGTTTCCTTTTTTCCCTCTTTTTTCTTTTTTTTTTCTTTCCCCCTTTTCTCCTGTGACTGGTTTAAGGGTATCTATGTGACAGGTCAAAGAGGTATGAGGAGAGATCTTTTGGTGGGGTCTCGGTAAAAGTATATTTGCTCTTAAAAAGAAACACGTGAGAGGAGACAGTGCCACTTTCTTGGTGAGATGTTTTCATATGAATATGACACATGGAACTGCAGCAGGTAATTTGTAACCAGGGGGAGGCTAGCTTGATGGACAAGACAAACACCGTGAGGCTGGAAGATCATAGAGTGAAAGAGCAAAATCTATAATGATGTTGTTGAGAGTCTCTATTAATTATCCTTGAACTACCAAATTCTTCATATAATAAATGTTCATTATTTAAGCCAGTTCATGGGGTACATTGTACCATTCGTGGGGTACAATGTAATGTTTTGATATATGTATACATTGTTTGATATCTGTGTACCTCATTTCTTTATCATTTTTATGCAGTGAGAACATTTAGAACCTATTCTTTAAGTAATTCTGAAATATGCATTATTATTAACTATAGTTAATAATAAGTAATATTAATGATACTATATAACATATCTTGAAAACTTATTCCTCCTGTCTAACTGAAACTTTGTACCCTTTGGTCAACATTTCTCCATTCACAATTCCCCACCCCCATCCAACAACCAAGGCTCTGGTTACTACCATTATATCCTCTGCTTTATAAGTTTAACTTTATAAAGTTTCATGCATAAGTGAGAACATGCGGTATTTGTCTTTCTGTGCCTGGTTTATTTCATGTAGTGTTACGTCCTCCTGATTCATCTATGTTGTTGCAAAGGACAGAATTAGTACTACATCATGTTTATATACCACATTTTCTTTATCCAGTCATTCATTGATGAACGTTTTTATATCTTAGCTGTCGTGAATAATGCTGCAATGAACACAGGAGTACAGATATCTCTTCAACATACTAACTTCAATTTTTTTTGGATAAATACCCATAAGTAAGATTGCTGGAACATATGATAATTCTACATTTAGTTTTTTGAGGAACCTTCATACTCTTCTCCATAATGGTTATACTAATTGACATTCTCACCAACAGTGTACAAGCGTTTCCTTTTCTCCATATCCTTGCCAATACTTGTTATAATTTATATTTTTGATAGTAGCCATTCTAATGTGGATGTTTTGACTCCGTCCCAGGAATTTTTCCAAGAGATTTTTATAGTTAGTGACGAAGAAGAATTTTGCCTGGAATATAAAAGCTGTTCAACTTCTGGGTTTGGCCTATGCTGATTGAGTACACTCGTTACCTGGACAGTCATTTCATAGACTTAATGCTTAGGAAAGGAAATGTTAAGGTCTTAAGATACTCTTGTAGCAGTGGATCAGCATTCAAGACATAGTTCCTATACTTAAGGATTTTTCATTCTTACCATAATCCTGAAAACTGACCTGTCCAGATATGTAATGCATGTCATAACAGGTTTTTCTGATTCGTATATCAGCAGTACTGAGAAGAAGGTACTGATAGGCATTCAGTCACTTGATATATAAAAGCCAGTTGACTGTGTGACTTCAGAGACAGCAAATCTCAAGAAACATAGATGGAGCAAGGAAAATATAGGACTGGAAAATAATTTTTACAGCTCCATTTCTGTGGTAGAAACAACAACTTAAGTTTTACTTTGAAATGCTATCAGTCCTAGTCTCAGAAATTGGCAGTGTCTTGCACTTAGAGTTCTGGATTGTCATTGGATGAATAAGGAGGCTCTTCATTTATAAAACAGGAGTCATTCCATGTAACTCTTTCCAAAATATCATAATAACATAGTAAGTTTTTTGAATGTGTGTGCCCTGAACAGATTTTTGTGTCAGGAAGCAGAGAAGGGACTAGAGAAAGACATGTGGCTGAATGACATCTGCAAGTTTCAGCTCCTTAACAGCTGGGGTGTATTTCATAAACATAGCATGGAATTTAACTGATCATTCACCTAGGGATTTGTGGTGTCATTAATACAAAACAAAACAAAAAATCACTATCTTCTCATTTGTCATGGTTTATTTTTTTGTTTTATAAAGAAGGCACTCCAATAGAATCCACCTAGATTTCTAATAGAGAAGAGTAGATGAGACTAAACTGTAATTTAACTTCCAAAGTTTTAATATATGTTTTATTTCCTGGGGGAAAAAATATAGCTCTGAAATTAGTATTTTCTTTATTTCTTGTGAGTTGATTAAGATCTTTTCAATTGACATTATTTAATGAGCTTTATCTTTTTACCATTGCTGTGTTTGTAATGAAGTTATTTATTAAATATTTATTGAACAACAACAATGTGCTAAGCATCCTCCTGGATGATGTATTAGTTTCTTTTCGCTGCTGTAACAAATTACCACCAGCTTAATGCTTGAAATAAGATGCCTTTATTTTCTTATAGTTCTGGAGTCTAAAATGAGTTTTACCGGGATACCTTCATGATGTCAGGAGGGTTGGTTCTTTCTGGCAGCTTCAGGGGAGAAGGTGTTTCTTGTTTCTTTTACTTCTAAAGGCTATTGGCATTCCTTGGTTTATGACTACATTGCTCCAATCTTTTGCTTCTGTTATCAGTCTCTTACTACTCACTCTGATCTCCTGCCATCTGTCTATAAGGATCCTTGTAATTATACTAGACCAACATGGATAATTTTCATCTGTCAAGATCTTTAACTTAACTACAACTGCAAAATTCATTTTTTCATTTAAGGTAACTAGCAAAATTCCTAGGGACCAAAAGTGGACATCTTTTTTGGGGGGTGGGGTGGGGGGAGGAATTGTTCAGCCAATCACAAATGAAAAGAAAGCTATAGCTTGATATTTGCCCCAAATCACATAACTCATGAGGGGAAAGATCTGCTGCAAGACACCCCAGGCTGAAGTAACAGCAAAATGATAAGAGCAGGGTCTGGAAATATGAGGAAGGTATGAGGCTCAATCTGACTTTTTAAATAATGAAGGCACTGTAGGGTGAAGTAGGCAAGATAGGAGAACTGAGGCAGGCCACAGTGGACTCTATGAGCTTAGAAGTGTTTCACGCTGCAACACTGGAGATTAATAAGTAGGGTTTGGCTCAAGTTGTCCTCTTAGCCTGGGTTCCCAGAAGCAGGTCTTAAAACAAGGAACTAAATGCAAGCAGTTTATTTGGGAATAAATAAACTGTAGGAAAATGAGGAAGTGAGACAGGGAAAAGAGGGATAGCATTTAAAAAAAAAATGAGTGAAAGTATTAAAAACCAAAGAGTGAATATTATTGTGCAGACATATTGGGCAAGCAACAAGTATATGTGCCTTATTGACCCTCTGCACAGAAGGTTATTAGCCACTGTGGAAAAATCTAATCAAACAATATTGGCTTGTCTAGCTTTTGTATCTTGGTAAGCACTATTCTGAGAGAGAGAGAGAGAGAGAGAATGGGGCAGGGTGAGGAAGAAAAGAGAGAGAAAGAAAAGATGTCTCAAAAATGTAACTTTCTCTTTATCATGTCCTCAGAAGTGAGACTAAACTCTTTTGTTATGAAGCTTTTTTTTTTTTTTCCTCCCAAGCCATCTCATTACAGGGAACGTGAAAGACATGTTGCTGAACCTCACACCGTGTGCAGTCAGCTGCAAGAGGGGGCTTTACTTCCTGCATGCCCTACAGCCACCACAATGACCCTGAGCCTTACACAGAAGTGTCAAGGCCCTGCCCTGGCTGGGAAATTGATTTGTGCAGCAATGGGAAATCCAGAGACTGGAGACGTGAAAAAAATAATTGACCCAAAACTCTTAACAACATCTCTGCCTTTAATCTTTCCCCCATTTTTTTAAGTGACTTCTAACAATGGGTAGAATAATCCCTGTTACTCAGCCACATAGCCTCTAACATACATGCCAAAAGCATCTTCATTTTAAACTGAAATCGAATACCAGTCCTGCTAGTTTAGGAAAGCGATCAGAAAGAAACTGAATCAAATACACTAGCAATACTAGCATGGCCTAAGTACACAGCAATAGAAAGTTAGCAACATAATTTGTATCTATGTAATGATTAAGTTGATAATGTGAATCTATATTTACATACATGGAAAGATGCACTACCATCTTTTGTTAACTGAAAAAAATAAATTACAAAACAGTCTCATAGCATCTCAACTTTCTTGAAAAAATATCTGTATAAATGCACAAATGTCAACAGTAGTTATATTTGCTTGATGAGAGTATAGATGAACTCTATTACTTTATCTTTTTGATTTTCTATATTTTCTATTTCATTTTTTTCTGTTACAGTGAACATGAATTTCATTTACCATAAAAAAAGAAAATGAGGCTAATAAAGACGTTTTGAAAGAGTGCTTCACGTTCCTATCCCTCCCCTCCAACCCCCTCCTCAAATGCTGCAAATATTTTGCAGGGCTGTCTCAGGGATGTCCCCAGGGGTTCAAGAAAACAAACAAAAGTTTCAGAGCAGAGAAGCATGAAGAAGAAAATGTTTGGGAAAGCAAAGAAATTATTGCTAATTTTCTTGCACTGACATGTGGCTTCTCAGTGGGATAATTATAACAATGAAGAAGAAAAAAAGGCACAATTATATTTAATGTGTTCCACTTGTAGTTCCTATTGTCTGTGCTAACTCTCACCTCTGAATATTTTTTGCATCTAGATTAAATTCTGTGCTGTAACCTCCACGAAACAGATTTTTTGTTCACTTGCTTGTTTTGTTCGTATTCCTTGTTTTCCTTTTCCTTGGCAAGCACTACCAGAGTAATGGAGAAGATTACTATTAAGCCTATTATATGATGTATTATTTTAGCAGTGCCTATAAGACACTAATAAAGAGTAAATTCAATTGTATTGGCATGATTAAGTGAAAACTATTAATAAGGAGAAAGAGTTCATCATGGTCATTAGATTTGAGTGTATTGGAAAGAAGCACAGTGTGTTAGGAGTTGGCAAAATTGTGTTACAAAGTTATTCAATTTCTACATGGATTTTCTTTAGTCAGTAATTAGTATAAATAATTCTGACTACTTTTAAAAACTGGATACGGACAAGAATAAAGGAGTTGGATGATGGGAAGCAGATCATTTAATTTATTTCTCAATTACAGTTGACACATTGGGCATAGAAATCTGCAAGTCATCTATTTCTTTATGGTCCATTTTGCAGCTGTGTTTACTGCCATAGTGAATAAATACATTATCTCATTAATGGAGTACTTATTTTTTATTGTAAAACACACACACATACATACACAATGCCTATATGCTGAGAACACAATACAAGAATAGTCACTGCAGTAGATTGAACTGTGTCCCCCCCAAACTCACTGAAGCTTGAATTCATTCCCCAGGTTTTATATATTAGAAACCTCGCCCCCACTGTGACTGCTAAGAGTGGGGGAAATCCTATTATGGTAATTGAAAGGTGGAGCCTTGAAAAGGTGATTAGATTGTAGGACCACGCCATGGTGAATGGATTAAAAATGGTGGTCAGCGGAGTGGTTTTGAGGGCTTTAAAAGAAGAGAAAGGAGAGTTTGTCTGTCTCTGCTCTATCATTTTCACAATGTGATACTCTGTCATCACTGTCACCACCACCAAAACCTTCACCAGATGTGTTGCCTGGACTCTGGACTTCCTAGCCTCAGAAACTATAAGCAATAAATCGATTTTTTCTTATAAATCACCCAGTTCCAGGTATTTTGTTATAAGCAACAGAAATGGACTAATACAGTCACCTAGCTTAATGTAGCAGAGGAGTAGAGCCCCTGTCAGATGGAGGCTTTAGAAAATGAGAGTTGGTCACAGTAGAAACCTGTTACCTTTTAGGTATGGTATATTAGTGATTGAGACAGTTTCTTTCTCAGCCACACCATTAAATAGTCACACTTAGAAACCAATGTGCACTTTATAGTTAAAGTGCACTGAATTTGAGATGCAGATAGATAATAAAGTTTATTACTATTTTATTAATTAAAGTTTATTAATAAAGATTATTATCTATTTTATGCTCTCTCTTCAACTAAAAATGCTAGAAAGACTTGGGGAAATATCAAAGCCAACCTCTGAAGCTGTATTTAAAGTTGTCAAACAGCACAGGTTGGATTAGGAGCAGAGTGGTCCTTTATTCTCAAGTGGGCAAATGGACCTTTATTTTCTCACAGCTTCCCCATCAAAGTAGTATAGTTGGTGGGACTGAGGGTTGGGTAGTTGCTAAAGATTAGGTCTTACAATCAAGAAGCATATAAATGTCTATCACCTACTATTTTTTCATTTTGGATTAGGAACTCATTTGGCCCGTGATTATCCATTGTTGGCAAGAACTTACATAAATGAATGTGCTACTTGGAAACGTACTCCCTGGCTTTGTTTGACCCTGTAATCCATATATTAACTCCATTAATTAGTTCACTTGATTATTTTACCCTTCCTTATTTGACCATTTGAACCACTTTTATTAAATAACTATATCAGTGAAAAATCCATCATACAAACCAAATTTTAGTAATGTTACAATGAGTCTCCCGATTCATACATATCTACATTCAAACCTTGGTTTTGCATATTTTAGTTTGGTGAGTTTAGATTATTAACCTAATCACTCTGGGGCTCAGTTTTCTCATCTGAGACTTGAGGATGATAATAGTTTCTATTTTATTGGATTTTGAAAGTAAATGAGGTAATTCCTGTGAAAGCTTAGAAAAATGCCTGGTACAGAATAGTAGTAAAGTATTGTTTTGTATCACAAGATATATGTGTACATTATTATACATTCATATAACATCTTATAATCTTTAATATGTAGTAAAAGCATCAAATACTCTTGTAAAAATAAAACATGTATTATATTTATTATATAACATCTTCCTCAGAGATATAAATTTGGGGGGTTGGTGTTTGGGTTTTCTTAAAGTGGATTATTTGCACAGCAGTTTAGGATATGGAAAAATGTCTCATGTGTCTAATCATGTATGCCGTTGGAGTAAGTCATGACTTTAAATCCTTTGTATCTCCATTTTCTGCTGAGGTCAGAGGCTGTACAGACACTCAACATGCAGAAGGTTTGCCCATGGCTGCAGAAGTGTAAAGCCATTGATCTGCTAGTAGATTTAGACACCATTCAAGAGGTAAAAGTCCATCTAGGGAACGTGGTTTGGATGCTGGCATATTAGAATGTATGCTACCTTTTAGTCATAATTTCTAAAACTCACAGACTATTGTGAATGGAGAGATCCTGCTGATGCATCTATCACACCCACACACACACAAAAATCCAGGATTTGGGGCCTGAGTGGTTTCAGAGACCTGGTGATACATGGTGCAGTGTTCTCACTCCAGAATACTCCCTGCTTACTATCTGGTAGTGAGTCCAGAACAAGTGGAAAGGCAGATTAGAGAAGAGGAAGGAGAAGTTGGCAGGTGAGAGAAGATTGGGTATGGATCCTGAGTTGCAGAGTGTTAAAAATGCCTTCAGGTGGAAAAAGGTCTAAAGAAGATTAACAAGCTGATTACTGTATGGATTGCAATGTGATTGATTCTTTCTTCATGATCCCCAAGTCTTCAGTGAAGTAAAAATGAGTGAGTTAAATGTGCTGTTGAGGCATTGATTGGTTAAAGCATCGAAGGACTGAGTTTTAGTCTAAATCAGGGTCTGAGAATAACAAAAGGAACCACCCACAAAAGCAGTGGGATTGAGGAAGATGAAGGCCCCATGGAAATTTAAAGAAATTTTCTTTGGAAGCTGTGGACTCCCACAGGCTATGGAATTGTGTGTATCCTGTATTTAAGGCAATGTTCCTAGATCTTAAGGGTCAGAAGCTTTGGCAACTATCTGGTCTACAGCTATAATCATTAAGACACTTACTGTTGAGAGCTCGTCACCTACATATGCCGTGTGATTAAAAGCATGGGCTCTCCAGACAGTGATGGGGAGATTTGTTTGTTTCTAAGGGCCCCCAAGGAAAGGTGGCCGCAGCAGCAGCTACTGCCTCTGTGGAGACACCTACAGAGAGGATGTTTCTGTCTTTCCCCAAGTGATGAGCAGAACGTAGTTCACTCCAAGTCTGCTCAGAAGTACAGCCTACAAAAGCTGTGGGCTCTCTATTCTTGGGAAGCTCAATTTTCCTGACTTCACAGATCAAATGACTGGTGAGCAAACCAGTAAGAGGGAGACAATCACTCCCTTGATCTCTGCTCAGTGGGGGCGTCACATGAACAATGGTGACAGATACAGACAGGCAGTCCTGGTGAACAATTGTGAGAAAGCAGGGGTGGTTGGCCGTGGTGCTCTGGGGTGTGGAGGGATGTGTAGGATTCTTTCAGATGCTAATTCTATGAGTCTCAGTAGCCTGCAGTTGGAAGGGTGAATGGGGAAACAGTCAAAGGAGTTCTAATTTCACCCTTAGGTCACATTTCAATAGAAAATGGATGATAGTTAGCTTCAGCTTCCCTACCGTCATATTAAACTCATTAAAATATATTATATAATCTGGCCATCAGGTGGCAAAAATGTAAGGCTGGAATAGAAACTTCTAGCTTTTAGTTCAATGTTGCCTTCTTCCACACATACTATCTGTATCTCAAGTAAAAGCTCAGATTTTAAACATGATTTTTTCATGTTTAAAAGACACAAACTTGGAGAGAGTATTAGAAGTATCTGGCATATCACGAACATTCCTGCATTATAGAACTTAACACAAATGATCAGTAAATCCTAGTAAAGTGCAGGACAAAATTATCATTTCTTCCCAGAAATGAATCCTGAGTCCTGTAGTAATTAAGTCTGGGGCTCGGAAAAGAAAATTTCCTGTTCATTACTTTAGTTAGGCTCCTATTCGTTTGTTCCCTCCAAAGCAATTAGTTCACACAATCTTTTGGATACTATCAGTTATGGATTTTATTAGAGTGTGTGTAAAATAAATCCAATTATAACAGCTTGGCCAGATGGCAGTTGAAGCTTATATGTGACAACATCCAGGGTAGGTAATCCTGGGGGTTGTGCAGCTGCTCATAGAACCAGGCTCCTTCTTCCTGTACCTTAGCATGTGCCTTTCTTTCTTGACTTGCAAGAAGGTGTCTCCTCTTCTTACTTCATGTCAGCATTTCAGGCAGAAGAAAAGAAGGAAGCAATAAAAAGTGGTAATGCTTGCATTAAAAAAGCAAAACATTTCCATAAACCCTCTTCAGGTATTTGCTTATATTTCTTTGTCAAGCACTATGTTATTTGACCGCTCTTATCTTCAAAAAAAAAAAAATGGAAATTTAATATTTTTGTAGGGAACATCACTGATCAAAATAAAATAAGGATTATATTAAAAGGGAAAAAGAGGAGAGGGGAAATTGGGAAGACAAGCAGCCCTGTCTGCCACACTTACAAAGTTCTCATGCAGATGACCTTCTGCTACAGGGGAATATAAGCTATTAAGTAAATAATATTAATTCATTCATACACTCATTTACTCGTTGAGAAAATGCTTATGGAGTTACTGTAATAGTGGTGCTGAGGGTACAAGAAATGGATATAATCCCTTCCTTCAAGAATCTTACAGTCTAGGAGGGAGTCAGACACAAATGATTGCAGTGTAAGGAGAAATCTGCTGTGAGGAGAAAGGCTGGAGAAGTACATACGGAGGGCAGCTGGGCCCCCAGGAAGAAGGCAAGAGAAGGCTTCCCAGGTGAGGTGCTTTCCAAAGCAACTATTACAATTTAAATTTCAAAAGGATAACCTTGTCTAAGTCCATCCATGTTAGGGTACAGGTATCCCTTTGGCATGATGATTTCCATTCCTCTGTGTATACTCCCAGTAATGGAATAGCTTGGTCATATGGTAGATGTATCTGTAATTGTATGAGGAACCTCCATACCATTTTCCATAAAGGCTGCACCATTTTGTAGTCCCACCAAGAGTGTATGAAAGTTCCTTTTGGACTTAGAGAAAATTATATTAAGTGAAACAAGTCAGGCACACAAAGAGAAATACCACATGTTCTCACTTACTTGTGGGAGCTAAAAATAAATAAATAAACACACAAACAAATAAAGGGGGCGGGGGAAGAAGACACAACAATCACAACAGTTCCTTGAACTTGGTAAGACAAGTGAACAGAAATGATGTAGGAGGGGAGGGGAGAGAAGGAGGGGGGAAAGAAGGATGGGTAAAGGGTCATGAAAATCAACTACAATGTACATTGAAAAGTTAAAACAAACTAACAAACAAAAAAGGATAACCTTGAATATCATATCAACTAAAAGGTAGAAAATTTCAGAACAGATATGCAATAACTCTGTGACCTTAGACAAATCGCTCAATCTCTCTGAGCCCCAGCTTCCCTCTACTGCTTTTACCAAAGTCATGGAGTTAATATGAAAGTCAAATGAGCTAATAAGAAATGTAATTAACCTGCATCCAGTAGGTACTAAATAAATGTTGACCGAATGCAAGACTGAACAGCGATCCTATCACTCTCCACATACCTGGTTAACAGTCTCACAGCCAGCAAGGGAAAGAGATGAGGTTCACAACCAAGAGTAGTAACCCCAATACCCACCCCCTTGACACTTTCCCCACCTCCACCTTGGGATGTAGAGAGTGTCAAATAGTACAATACAGATTACTTTGCTGTGTATATTGTAACAATTACACGATGCTGGTAAAGAACCTGTTGATTCTGTGAAGTCATCAAGTTAGGGCAATTTGGCCTTTTTCTGCCTTCACCTCACATCCAAGGGGTCCAACTCAAACAATAATAACAGGATGGAAAGACACAAAGAGTGCATTAAACACGATATGCATCTTTAAAGGAACTTGGACTTATACATTAATGTATTTCGATTTCTATGAGAAATACTATATTTATAAATATGTTTTCCTCAAGAGCTTCCAAAAAAACACTAAAAGTAGCATTTAATAAAATGCACAAATAACAAAACAAAACACAACTCAGCAGCCCAAAATCCCAAAACAACACAAAGCTCAAACAAAACTGAATATGAAAACCAAAGCAAAGTATTACTGATAGGGATGAAATTAAAAAATCTAAATTTAAAAATTGTATTATCATCAGATACAAATCTCAGTAATGATCTTCCTAAGAACCACAGCAAAAAATGAAATAAGATGTATGACTGAGTTCTTATACTATAATAAAAGGAAGTGGCTTTCACAGCATAGTAAAAGGAAAAGAAGCAAAATTTAAATTTGTTTTAGCAATTTTGATATCATAGGAATTTGTTGTTTGACTCTTTATAGAAGAGGCACTCAGTGGACTAATTTACAGTGTTCTCAGATTACAGGCATCTCAAAAATGCAGGCTATTTACTTAGCAATCATTTTAAAAACCTGTTTTAAAATAGGTTACACATCTATAGATGTGCCTAAGAACAAAAGTGGTTTGATGCTAAGATATAAAGCAGTTGGATGAGGCTTTTTTTTTTTTTTGTAAGTTGTTGAGCTCTTTTTACTCACAGCACTTCTGACACCAAATGTGGGTCTGGTTTCTACACCAACAACTAATGCTCTGTTTCTCTGGACACCAACTTGGTGTTCAATTCAATTCAGTTCCAAAATTATCCAAAGTTCATGCAGATCCCACAAGTTAAGGGCTCAGTCCCACAACACTGCCCTTTGCTTCAGATGCCTGTGACAAGTCCCAGGCCTCCTATACTTCTGAGTGACTGGCTACAAACTGGCCACCCCCTCGGGTTTGATAATTTGCTAAAATGGTTCACAGAATTCAGGAACATACTTTACTACATTTACTGATTTATTATAACAGCCAAATGAAAGACATGTGTAGGGCAAGATATAGGGGGGAATGGTGCATGGAGATTCCATTCCCTCTGCAGCACACCTGTTGATTTGCCTCCCACGGATCTGTCACCCCTTTTCCTCAGGGTGATGGAGCCACCAAAGATTACTCAAAGCCCATCTCTTCTGAGCAGTGAGAAGCCCTGAAAAGGGGTTAATCTCCTGGAACCCTCAAGATAGAGGATTCCTTCCATTTGGGAAATCAACCATGAATTAGAGTTCTCTTCACACATTTATTCTCCAGACCAGGAAGTTACAGGAAGAGAATATAGGTGGGGTTTTTGCTACGTATAGTTTAACAAGTTTAACAATAGAAGCTGGTAACATTCAGTAAAACAATCAAGGTAACCTTCCATAGTACAATTTTCAAGAAGTTAAGTTGGTCCACCAAAAAAAGCCTGATCTTAGCAAGCATTCTCTTCTTACAGCAATTTCCCAGTATCTTTACATATCAATCAATAACCTGTCTATCCTTTGAGCCAGACCTTGCTGTGTTACAGTTCTTTATCTTACAACAGAGACTAGGCTAGGGAAAGTTTCCTGTCCCCTGCAAAGTCAACATTTTATATGAACTTTTAAGAAGCTAGGCCAAACTGGAAACTGCAAGGCTTTGGAAAACCAGGCCCTGTGAAATACATTTGCTTTATGTATACTCCACACACACCAGCCACCAAGTACCTCAGTGTGTGTTTACCATCTTGGAAGATCCCTGAATGGTGGTGTTTTTAGATGAGCCTTTTTGAGAGCACATTGTGTTCTGTTGCTCTAGACAAGGAAGGACATAAAATTGTGTTCATTCTTTTGCATCAATAGGGTTCTAGCACTAGTTGAGGCTTTCCAGGGCATTATCTGTAGAGAATAACACAATTATTTCCTAGAGAATGGGATAGACTCTTTGGCCGTGCCTTTAAATTGACACAATATTGTCTCCAAACATCTTTTTGCAATATCCCTATATATTTTGTAAACAATTGTTTCTTTTTTTTATGCCAATTCAATTGGAGTGATGCAAGAAGGGAAATAGAGAAAACTGTGGTATACGATCAGGTCAGTTTTCAAGTAGTATTTAATTTTACCCTTTTTCTTCTGGACATTTCTACCCCTTTAAAATTTATATTTATTAATTTTGTTTTGATTTCTATGTGTGTGTCTGTCAAGTGCAATATCCCTTCAAGGGAGAATATTTTATAAGAAGAAAAACCCAAGAATGTTGAGATGTGTTTCTAAGTATACAGCTACTGTGTTTTCTTAATGAAGCATTGGAATGCCACACTAATAAGATAAGACATGGAAATGGAATCCTATTTTCTGTGTGTAATTGGAGAATTGGATACTGGAGAGACTTGGAAGTGATCATAATTGGCAGTCAATGGCTGGGAGGGAGAGTTAAAGAAAGTCCACACATTCATTCAAATCACCGAACAAAAATCTCACCTTCTTATAGTGAGACAAGGTGTTTTGTTTTTAATATATTAACGTATATTAATATATTTATGAGGAAAAAATCTCTCTTCAACACTGACAGTTTCATCAGGGCATTTTTGACTTACAATTGTTATGTAAACCCCTGGCTAAACTGGTTAGTAGATTCAATACTACTCAGAACAAAGGAATACTCAAGGGAGGCAGGAAGAGAAGAATTATCAACCTGCACTTTATTGAGTCCATATAGTCCAGAGTTAGAAATTATTTTTGAATGAAAAGCAGGTAAGGGGAAGAAGAGGCTTCTTTGTCATTGATGTGAGGACTAGGGCGCAGTGGCCATCCTTGGCTCTGGTTTTGGTGTCCATTTCTCCATATCTCCCCTTCAACCACTTGTGATCTCTATATGTGACTGAAATGTTTCACTAACTCTATTTCAATTTCATAATGATGATAATGGATTATTGTTTCCTGAAAAATAAATTTTTGTTATTTCACATCTGTACCATTCCTTCTCTTGCACCATGCACTGAAATCAGACAAGCAGACTGTTTTTGACAGTTTATTTGTTTTTGACACACTGTAAATTCAAATTGTGCAGTGTCCTAGAGTCTCACATATAAACTCAGGGAGCCTCCACTCACTCTACTTCAATATGCCTGTGCCATATTGTATTTGCATCAGCTTTTAACCTCCTAAGTGGAACCAGAACTCTGTCTAATGTTTATAGACTTGTCCTATGAGACATTTAAGGTTTATCCCCAGAACAGCCATTCAAATACTGATGGTCTCTCGTATGAGAAAGACATAATGCTAGTCTTCAAAAGGCATAAAAATAGCATCTCTACTCTCACGGATCTTACCATCTACAAGGGGAGACAGAACAACCATACAAAATTGGTACTACACGTTAACATTTTGGAGCATTAGGAATTAAGAGCTGAGTCCCTTTTAATGCATTGATTGATTCAACCAGCATTAATGATTACTCTGACCTGGACACTGTGCTAGATCCTTCAATTACACTAACGAATAAAAAATACATATCTCCTACCTCCCTTAAACTATTATTTTAGTGATGGGAAGAATATTAATTGGCAATCAAGCAAATAATGAAATATCAAATTTTTATAAAGGAATAGTCCAGCCTACTGTGAAAGATAATAACAGGAGGACTGAATTGATACTGGACTCTCAGAGCAACCTGACTGAAGATGTGAATTTTATTCTGAACAGGAATAAATAAAGTGAGGAGGGAAGAAGGCATTCTGACAAGAAAATATAGCTTCAGTTCAAGGGAAAAATGAGTTTAGTACATTTAAGAAACAGAAAAAAGACAAATCTGACTGCATACGCTTCCAGAGTAAGTGCAGTGGAAATTAAGAGAACTTGAGTCTTGATGTGTCTATGGAAAAAAGTATTCTTCCTCTGACGGGTGAGCAAGCTTGAAATTCTCTTGTTCATGCTTTCTCTTGAGGTAACACAAAGGTAAGAAATGGTCTGCACCCCAACAAATATCATCAGTTGTCTTCATCTCTCCTGAAAAAATTGGCAAAGTCCCTTGAAAAGGCAAAATATGAAACAAATTAAATTATGAAGTATTTTAGAGAAGGTCAGCAGTTTGCTTATAAATCATCCTTTGCATCCCACATGAAATGATATTTCAAGCTATTTCTGTTCAGATGCTCTTGTTCACTTCAATATCTGTGCTTGTCTGAAAAAAAAGGCATGTAGGGTTTGTGGAAAGTGATGTTCACAACACCCAATTTGTAAAGCTCCATGTAAAAAAAAAAAAAAAAAAAAAAAAAAGCCACTGAGTTGATTCAAACTTACTTTTTTTTTTTTTTTTTTTTTTTGTCTTTTTGTGACCGGTAAGGGGATCGCAACCCTTGGTGTGGTGTTGCCCGCACCGCGCTCAGCCAGTGAGCGCACCGTCCATTCCTATATAGGATCCGAACCCGCAAGCGCTGCACTCTCCCGAGTGCGCCACGGGGCCGGCCCAATCAAACTTGCTTTTATTGGTCACTTGGACTAGTGACTAAGCAAAGGGTTTTGCATACACTCAGTTTTAGAATTCCCTCCAGGGAAGACCAAGTATAAATCTTAGTATGTGCATCTTGAGATTGCTCCTCCTGGAGCTTTTTCCAAGCAGCTCATTATTTGGGGATTTCCACAATCTCTTCAGCCTGCCTGGGAATGAAAGCTTTCACATTGAAACATCAGTTAGAAGGATATTGAAGATCTCATTTTCAAATAGAAATTACAGGTTTGCCATTGGGAACATTTTTTGCTTTGAAGGCACAAACGTATCATCTGCCATGACCCTAAATCAGCTTGGGCTAATTCTAAGCTGTAAGCTGAATCAAATAAAAATCAAGATTCATCCTTATCAATAAAATATACATGCATATACATATATATTCATATAGATGCATACATAATTATATAATATATATATTAAGAAGGATCATAGGCCAAATATAATTACAATTAGGTCAGCCCAACTCCCACGGGTACCTAGCACTCACAAATGATCGATCACTCCCACCTGACATTCACAGGATTCACGTCATGGGCACACTCTTCTATTTACAAGGACATTTCAAATGCAAACATTGTTTGCTTTTAGATTTTCAAATCATCTTCTTCAAAAGAAAGGGCAATAATAGCTAACACTTACGAGTAGTTATTAGTGTCAGAAACAGGGCTGAGCACTTTTACAACCATTATATTATTTAATATTTAAAGCAACCCTATAACAAAGGTGGATGATATTATTATACCTGTTTTTCATGTAAGCAAATTGAGGCTTTCATAAGTGACTTCATTTACCCAAAGACATATATGCTCAATAAAATCAGTATTAGAAACGACTCTAGGATGATCACAGAGCATAAGCTTTTGAAATATATACTAAATAGATGGTGATGGATCGAGAAACAGCCCTGGATTTGGAACTGGGAGGACTAAGTTTAAATCCCAACCACTCAATTATCATTTGTCCGTCTTAAACAATCATCCGACTTACTCAGAGGTGAAATCCTCTGAAGAGTAGTTTTCTTATTTGTGAAGAGGGAATAAAAGTTTTCTGATAAATTTATAGTAAATTGCTAGTATTAAGAACAGAAACCATTGCTTCACTTGAATTTACAGTTGTTCCAAAAGCCGGACAATAGGCATAATTTCTGCTCCTGTGTGGTTTCTTTGCTGGAATACAACACATGCTCATGAGTAATTGGCCTTTCATATATTCCAGTCAATTAGAAAATCCTGTCTTTGATGACACTGACTCCATGAATTTTCAGCTCATACCATGTTTAAAACTATACATTAAAAATAGTCACACGAAATATTGAGAAAGTTTATAAGTGGCTTAAATTCTATTGGTAATGTTCTATTACTTTAGCTGGGAGGTAGAAATGAGGGAATTCCAAAAATTCATGGAAAAACAGAATTAAAAGATAACATGAATATTTCCATAAACTTTCTGAAGACCCCTTGTATATGTGTGTCCATTAAATGACTTGTTATATTCTTTGCATATGGAAAATGATTAAAAAAATCAAAAATGTACTACAAACAAAACAAATCCTCTCAATGCCAGAAGTTTCAGATAGGACACCATTATAATTTTCATTACTTGTATTCTCCTCTCCTAGGCAGAACTTCCAGAAACAGACACTACACTTCTTATGTCAGTGATCATTCTCTGGGTTGTTGTGCTAAAAGTCTTGTGTGGTCACTATTAAACTGATTCATGTGTGACTCTAAAGTCTCCAGGAAGAATATATATGCACCCTGAGAACAGGTGCTGCATCTTCCAATCTAGTGTTTGCTTTCTTATGGCATGGAGTTAACTGGAGAACCAATATAATAAAGTTCCCAACTATCTGCTTTGTATTCAGACAACATTTGGCAAGTTACTGCATTTCTCTGGCCTAAAGTTTCCTATTTTTTGAAATGGAAAGGTTGGACTTGAATACTTTTTTTTTTTTTTTCCATTTACTGGATGACATTCTAGGATTCTGTGAATTCTTATGTAAAAATACCTATGAGTAATCTCCAGAAAACAACAACTCTCAAACTAAGATGCCTCTCATATCTTAGTGTAAGCAAAGAAAGCTTAAAAATAAATCTGCACTAATTTTGATGAAACTATAAAATTCTGCAAACGAAACTTCTGACTGTGAAAACAATAAATAAATGGCAATCTTCTAAATAACATATCTGTTTCTAAAGGCAACAAGTTTCCTCTCCAAACTCTGGCCATTTAAATGCCAAAGTTCAAAGCCTCCTTTTAGATGTCCCATATGTGACACCCAAAATACAAACACACAGATTTTTTAAAACACTTGCCTGTCAAGCAGCAATGCAGCTTCTGAACTGCATGTTAAAGCAATAAAGAGCTGCCCAGATGATTTCTCAAGCAAACGAGATACTTGGACTTGGCCATCACTTCATTTGCTTTGGCTGTTCCATGTCTAGTTCACAGAGGCCATTGGTAAAACTGGGTTATGGGAAAAGCTTGTCTTAAAAGTTCTTCCATATCTTTCCCATTCTGCATTTCTCTTTCCTCCTCCCACTCCCCCCACTTCAGCATATGTACAGGATCTTCTCTCTATATTACTGAAACTTGAAACGTTAAGGCTCAGAGACTGTACTATTTGAACTGAAGTGGTTTCTTGCCTTTAGTCTCTCTCTGTGCTCCCATTATTGCTTATGAAGGCTGAAAATTTCAAATAACATACTTGATTTTCCAGCCTATTTTGAAAGTAACTGGGACCTAAATTAGGCTAATGTGACCTAAAAGAAGGAGGAGAATGTGCACCAAGAGAAATCAACTGTGGAGGAAGGTAAGATGGGAGAGATAGGTTGGGGGGGATTACAGAGAGATGTAGGGAAACATATTTGTCTCCCTGCATTTGAGCATGAACGTGTGGGAGCATGATGTCTGTAGTAGTGGCAACCAGCTTGTGATCTGGAGGACACAGACCTGAGGACTGAGGCGAGCGAGCTGAACATGGCTAAAGAGAAAGACAGAAGCAGTAGGTCAGTGAAGATGCCATTGTGATGCTTAATGAATAAATTCTGGGATCTTCTCTATCTTGCTTAGAGATGAAAGAAACACACTTATTCTAAGCTATTTTTAATTGAGGAATTCCATCAATTATGGCTTTATGATTCAAGTGCAATGTATGCTTAGTGAGGATTTTCATCCTCTGCCTTTTGTACCATGTTTTAGTTCACAACTGTGCTAGAAGGAAGATGATATATTCTCCTTAATTTCTAGCAGCTGGGGGAAATTTTAGATGACATAAATGACATTGAACTGTGAAAAGCACATCAAATAAGTATTTATACTTACTCTGCAACTTTATAAAAACACAGTTTTGATTAAGGTAGACATAAAATTAAAGAACACTTGAGTATTTAGAGGGGTTGGATAGGAAATATCATGTTCCAGGAATAAGGAATATAAACATACTCTATTACAAAATAATGTTATAATACCAAGTCTAGTGATACCCTAGGTACATTCACCCTGACACTTGAGTTAGGTAGGCTAAAAAGCCTGCAGGTAGTCTGCAGGATGGACTTAGGGTAAAGTAGATATGGCTAAATCAGGAAGCACACTAATTTCCTCCTGGTTCTCATCAGCAGCACTCAAAGGTCTAGAGAACATCATTAAAGCAATAATAGACACATATCTAAATTGTGGCCTTTGTCTTACTTTATTTACCTATTTGGCCCCAAATTATCCCTTGCAAATAGTGTTGTAATTAGCTGGAAAATAGTAGTTTACTTCCTCAGTCTCCTATGATAAACAGGTATCTTCCATAGAGTAAGTTCATAAACAGCTCCAGTACTGCTTGAGAATTTGGAGAATTTAAAAATGGCATGTCAGTTATCACTTGCTAATGTTTTGCTCTCTAGAGAAAATTTTTAACTGTTTTTTTTTTTTTTTTGAGCTGGTGTTCGTCTCACACTAGCTGACCTCTGGAAGCCTTGCTGTGATCCATTCATGGATCGCCATGTTGAATGCACTACTCTTGATTATTTGTTTGATACTGAGAGACAGAGACAGTTTCATTATTGGAATAAAATTTAAAAGTGTATTTTATTTCTGAGAACATGGCCTGGTTAAATAAAAATTAGGAGAATATAGTTAGTGAGTTGCTGTTGGAAAAGACACCTGTTTCCTGGTCTAGGCTGCTTTCTTGGTGGCAGACGTCACTGCTTAATTGCTTTCATCAGCATGTTAGAACTGAGGTTGAAAAACAGCATATTTCAAAATGTCTTCTCTTTTCATTAATTATGGCAGACTATGTTTCAAACTTAAGGCTGAGTCAGAACTGGACAGTATTTTTCTTAAAATGTTAAGAACAAGTTTATAAAGTCATGGAATGAAAGTATGTATCCTTGCACAATTTTTTTTTTAAATAAGATATCCAAACAATTTTCACATTTTGCTGAACAAGCAGTTATAAATATTAACTTTTAAAAACTGACATAATTCTTATACTATTAATAATGAACTATGTAAAATTAGGTCTAGAGGCTGAAATCATGTGGCAATTATTGAAATGGTTGGAGTGTCTACTCCTAGGAAGTGTCCATATTAGATGGGAGCATATTTTATACATTTATCAGTTATTGGGTAATCAGTAATTGGGTAATCACTTATTACTGACATTATGTATGCTGAGGATTCCTTACACAGAAAATTGAGAGAAGACATTCAATTCAACAAATATGCATTAGATCTTTATTTCTGGGAACGACTCTTTCGGCTCCCACCCACATCCAATAACCCAGCTACAAAACTGACATTGCGGATAGCTTCACACACAGGAGTAAACACAGCTGCCATTTACTGAGGGCTTTGGGGTACAATGCTTGAAGTCTTTAATGCTCAAACCAATCCTGTAAGCAGCTATATAATAGTGCCCATTTTATAGACTTGAAAAATGAGGACAAAGGAGTTCACAAATCATGCTCAGGAAATGATTGAACTAGGATTCAGGCAGTTTATTTTGTTATTCTGTAACTAAGCTCTTAACCCTGTATACAATTTACACAGAGACACACACACAGAGCACGAGGAAGATTGCTATAGTGCTGATGCTAAGTGCACTGAAGGCATGGAGAAAGGAAAAGTGTATTCTAATTGGAGAAGTTAATGAGGGCCAAAACCTTCTCCCACCAAACCCCAAAAGGATTTAGTGACTGTCACAAAAAACAATCATAAGACACAATTGTGGGCTCCAAATTGAAAGCATGAATACAAAGTTATGGTGTACTCCCTGTGCCCCAATGTAAATGTACTAGAAGCTAACTACAGAAATCAAATACACACAGAATCACAGCATGATCCTGTTAGTATTTGCTCAAAAATACTTACTTACCTAACAAATGTAAAACATGATTTTAGATACATACTTCATAGTAAATGTGGGCCTCATTTCCCATTTGATTTTTAGAAGATATAGTAAAAACAGAAAATACTTATGTCCAACCTAAGGATTTTTAAAACTCCAACATCCAGAATAATATAATTCTATTTTCATTATTTAAAGATACCATAAAGCTGGTTTGAGAGTGAGAGAAATTATATTAGGATTCAAAGGACAATTGTAGAAATAAAAATAACAGTAGAAATAAACAGCACCTAGAAAGGTGCCCAGTACATAGTAAGTACCAACTAAATATTTGATGGATAATTAAATAAATCTCAATGGCATATATTAAATATTGCTTTTATGGTATGTGAACATTTACTTTGGCATAAAATTTCATTGGGCATTGACAAAATGTCAATATCTTGAGATTTTATTTCTTACATAATCTGAAAAGATCTTTCATTCTGAAAAACACAGAGGATTAAAAATCCTGCATTTGAGCCATATAATAAAATATTAATTTTTATAATTAATATAAAAGTGTTTCCAGTAGCTATTTCATTATAGTTTAAGATTTTGAACAAATTATCACTAGAAACTTATTTTAAAATAGTAACTATTGTTGTTACTTATGGAAGATATACATGAGGACAGAGAAATGCTTTCCTTTTTTCAAAATGCTTGTTAGATTTTTATTTTAGAAAATTATTTTGGACTGGCAGGTTAGCTCAGTTGGTTAGAATGTGGTGCCGATAACACCAAAGTTCAGGGTTCAATCCTTGTACCACTCAGCTGCTAAAAGAAGAAAAAAAATTAGAAAAACAACCTCTGTAACATGAAAGTTCCAGAAATAAATGATTTTTATGAATCTAATGCTCTCCAGGTGAAAGATAATCTTAAATTGAATTTTGTAATATTCTGGTTTTATTAACATTGGTATAAAAAACAACAATGAGGGGTTTCTTGAGAGAGATTCAGAATCCATTTTATTTTAGTGGTGACTGCCTAGTGACTTGCATAAAATAAATTAGAATTGTTTGGAACAACAGTAAATACGTAATAGAAAACATAGTTAAGATTGATTTTGAAGTTAGGCAGCATGGTTGCTTACCTGGCAAAATTACAGAAGAAAATATTCAGCTCATCTTTGTTGAATTATTAATCTTATTTCCTTTTACAAAATTGTTAATGTTCATGGCAGAAAAAAGGAGGGAATGTCAAAACCTAACTTCTTTAGTCAGCAGCCTGGTTGAAGAATGAAAATTACCTTTACTTCAAATACGTTATATTTGCATTAGGCTTATTGCAGTCCAAATAAAAAATAAATTTCTCATTATTAATAATTTTGGTATGAAATATGTGACAAACATTTAGTTAACTTTTTTTCCTTAATATTCTCAAATATTTTTTCAAGATGAATAGTAATATGCTAGTGAATCTAGACAATTCCATTTGCATGGATGTCGACAACAGATGTTTGATGGAGTACTGATTATAAATATATAATCATCATGTGTGCTGGGAATTGGAGCTATGTGGCCACTTCGTACTCCAGGGACTGCTAATCTACCTAACAAAAGAGTAAAGTAAAAAATGCAGTCTTTTACAAAGCCAGCAAAAGAAAAGCTCTCGGAACTCTGCACCATACAACTGAGGCTCATCTACCAACAGAATCTGCAGTTCTCTCACTCACATTCTTGTTGTATTAGGAAAATGAGTATGCCCCTTGCTCCTGAATATTTATTTTTCAAATTGCTCTCTGAAGGTCATTTTGGTATCATGGACTCTCCTTAGGTGTTTTTTCCTGTATTTTTCTCTCAGGAGTATTTAAGACAGGTTTAACACACACCTGTATGAGCACATATCAGCATCAGCATACCTGTCATGTTAGCACATGCCTGATATCAGTCTGTGGCCCCTGGTAGCCCACCCAGAGTTAGAACACACTCTATTTTAGAATGCATCTCGTGAGAGCGCACATCTCAAGTTAGCACACGTCCACGTTAGCGTACATCCTGTTAGCCTATCTCCTATGTCAACACACACACCATTTTAGTGCACATTCATGTTAAAGCTTGTCCCAAGTTAGGGCATGTCCTATATTAGAGCATGTTCTTGATCATGCATATCCCAAATTAGCTTACCTCCTATGCACACTTCATATTTGCACATGTACCATGTTAGTGTGTGTCTCATGTCAGCACATGTTCCACATCACTACACATCATTGTCAGTGCACATCAATGTTAGCACACATGTCATATTAGAACGCACCTTGTATTTTCTCACATTAAAGAGTCCAGATGTAGGGAATCCAGAGCTGGCACAACTTCTACATAACAACATCTGGGACACAGGCTCTTCCTCTCATTAACCCTGCATTCCTTGGTGCATTTTTCTACATGATTGTTGCCTTGTGAACTGTCAGAGGAATCTCTGCTCCAGTCCTTGTGTCTACATTCTAACAGGAGGGGAGACAGTGGGAAAAATGTGGAAACACAACTTTCTGTACTATATGTGGTTTTGGCCAGCACTGTCTTATGGCCCATTTTAAAGTACAACAGAACCTGGGAATTTGAGACTCTAAAATAGGAAGAGGTAAAAGGAAAATGGGTGACAAATGGAAATAGTGTCAACAATGTACAGTGTCTGGCAGTGGTGGAAATGTATGGCTACTCCTACATGTTATATGAATGTCAATAAGAGTTATCACTAAATGCTCTAAGAAACTGTGTAGAAATTTGGGATTTTCTTTCCCTTAATACACAACGTATTTCCCTTCAACCAAGTGGAAGAAATATTTTTACTAAGAAATCTAAATCTTTTAAGAATCATATTCAGTTGTCAGAGCATCTGTAAACTCTCACTGCATGACATCCACCAAGTAAAGAAATTTGAAAGATTTTGATTATGTCCTTTTCTTGTTTGCTTTCAATTTTGTTTACTTATTTATTTTTGGATCTAAAGTTTGAATGGTATTACAACTAACTCTTTGAAATATCTTGGGTTTTACACATTTCTGTGATAGACTATCCAATGTTTATTTTCTTCTTTAGTTTTTATTGGGTATCCTGTTAAGGTCAGTAGGGGTTGGGGCGTCCCTTAACAATCCCTAAGTGTCTTGCTCTGGGCAGAGAATCATCTACCTACTTGAGGCTGACTCTAAGATCTGTATTGCTCAAGAAAGGTGATTCTACCTTATTTATTGAATCATCTTCTTGACTTGGATATTTGTAGTTGCCACCCAAGCCCTCCACTTGGTGCAGTTTCAAGGATGAATTCAGTCCTTGACACTTCCCAATCTGCTGACTTTCCCCACCTCCAGCTTTTCTTTTTGTGTTGCATGCTTATGTGTGGGCTTTGATTAAAAGTGGATTCCTCCTGCTCTCTCCTGTCTGTATGAGAATATCAATAGGCATCTGAGGGTGCTGAGAAAGTAACAGCAGGGTTTCTTTCACCGGCTTTGCCCTCTGGTGTTTTAGATATCTCATGTCAAAGACACAAAGGGGAAGTACTGTTAACTTTTTAAAAGCAGCATTAATAATGTGGAAAATATGTCCAGGGCCAAGGACTGTTCACAAGGTTTATTTAAACAGCTTAAAGAATAAGTGAATGCAACTTTGGTGAAGCTGGCTTTTTTTCTTAAAGGACAGCATCAGAAGTTAAGGGCTGGAGCCACAATCAGTCAGCTGTTCAGGTTTGAGTAATTTATATCTGTAGATGTTAAAAGAAATGAACCAAGACAATCAAGGTACAGGCAGAGTCAGCTGGTTCTGCAGACACTTTAATTTTCAGTCTTCCTACCCCTCCCTCTCACCCCACCATTATATTTTGCTTTTGTCCAAACCTTCAGTTCAAAGAGGCTTCGTGAGCAGGAAGGATGTATTTGAGGATCATATAGGCAGAATCTAGAAGCTGAGACTGTTGTTGGAGATACGGTCCAAGGGGCCCTGATAGTCGGCCTCAACCAACCCTGTCCTCTTACCAGGTTCTTGACTCCACCACAGAAAAGAATTCAAAGGTAGAGTCACAGTAGAAAGTGAGAAAAAGTTTAATATAATAGATAAGAAATAGAGGTTCTACAGACAGAGTGTGGCATAGGCCTGGAGACTGAGCAGGGCCCACGCCAAGTTTAACACAAAAGTAAGTTCAGTACAAACATCAAGTCCAATGCAAAAGCAATAAAATCATACTTAAGGTTCAGTACAAAGTGCAGGCTGGCTTAATAGAATGAGCAGCCACTTGCTGAAAGTAAGTTTGATACAAAATTAAGTACACATACCTCAGCCAGGGTAGTGCAGGCTGCCTCCAGGAAAGTGAGCAAGGACCCTACCTTCGGCTGGGATTAGGCTTTTACAGTTTCTCTAATGAATATTCAGTTAAAGGGATGGTTTCCAGTTATGTAACATTTAGTCTTGTACATGATCAGTCAGTCTCTTCCTGGAGCCTGTTCATGGTCAGACCCTATTACATGTACCAGGCATATTCAAGAATATTCTGTACTCTCTGTCGGATATGCCCAGTCATTGGATTTGCATAAGCCAGTCCCTATTTTCCCTCTGTTGGTGCTGAAAATAGGTCTCATGTGCAACACTAGATTTCCTCTACGGAAAGCCTAGAGCAAGGGGCCGGAGGCCTTGGCAAGTGGCTGGAAACCCAGAGGCATGTCCTGAAACCTGAGCCCAGGGAACCTGAGCACCTCCTATCTCAAAATGGGCAAATGAAAGGCAGCAGGAGGCAATGGAAAGAGCAAAGTTTTCATAGAGAGGTGACCAAGGTTCAAATCTTGACTCTAGCAGTTCCTGCTGTGAGATGTTGTGCAATTATTGAATCTCTATGAATGTCAGTTTCCTCATCTCCAAACTGGAGGAAATGCAGCTAGCCTGCAGAGTTCTTGTGAGGATTTAATGGGATAAAATAATGTGTACCAAGAACACACTGTAATGTTAAATAAATTAGAGAAATTATTTAAAACAACTCAAACTATGCCAACAGGAAACTCAGGATTCTGGAATATTACATAATGCTGGATCAGAACTTGCACAGGTGTGGTTTTAATTGTTTTAATTGTTTTCCATAAAGAGTTCCCTGTGCCAAAGGTACAAGAGCTTGCTTTATAACTGCATGCTGGAAGCTCATCTTTCTTCCCGCAGTGAAAGGTGGCAGTACAGAGAGTTTTTAGATGCCCATCATTTTTAATGTTTTTGATTAATTATTCCATAAACAACATTTTCATTGCTGAATTTTACATCTTATTTTCTTTCTTTATTTTTTGCCTATAAAGTTCATTGTAGGGATTATAATTCTAAGCACTTTATAATTACTGTATTATAGCCTTAATTGCTGTCATATCAAGCCATTAGCAATATTATTTCATATAAAATGCATCAAGTCTGAATGATAAACCATGGCATCCCTATATTGTGGCCAACCCCTCTTCTTGGGTTCTTTTTTTTTCCAGTAGATTTGAAAGCACTTTGGATTCACAGATGGTTTTAAATGCTACTCCAGTAGTGCTAATCCATAATGCCCACAAATGTTCTATAAAGCCTTCTGTCGAGCTAGGGTCGGGTCCGGCATTCACCAAGCCCTCAAGCCCATTCACAGATTGGGTCACAAACCCTTCACATGCAGGACTCTGAGCTAGGTAACCAGCAAAAAAGTCCTTGGAGCCATAGGTTCTAGAGCATGGCAGCGTGTGGGGTGGACACCCGAGGCAGTAAACACCAGCCAAGTGGTGGCACCATGCATGTGCACTAACTCCACCAACACACAACTCACTTACAAAAAATGCACCAGACCACCCCCAACCGGACCTAAGGCAAGGAGACCTGATTAAATTATTCTATTTTCCCAACAATCCACCCCTTCAGGGTCCCTCGCCATACAATCTATGTGTTCCTAATCTTCCACAATGTTCCCTTAGCAAGGTTAAATGACCCTTACATTTACATAACCTACTGTCTGTACAATATGCCTTAAAGCTTGCAGTTCTGTCCTTTTAACTATTAGCTGCATATGCCTGATTAGTAGTCACCATTGGTGTGATCCTTCATGGGAATCCTGCAGTCATACTGATTGGAAGTTCAATGAACATTCAATAGGCTGACACATTGATCATGCGATGCTGGTGCAGTGACTGCAGCCAGAACACTATGGGCAAAAAGACAGAAGGGTTATTGGTACCAATAGATTATCTGAATAACTTCTGGGATGACCCTCGTCTAACCTGACCAGACCACTCCTAGGAATTTTACTGACAGCCCAGGTCCTTGCACTTTGGCTGTGTTCACAGCCCATCCACATTGTTCCAAATGACTTAGCAGCTTTGGAGCTGCCTGGGTTAAAACTGCAAGAGAAGCAGAGGTTATTAACATGTCATCAGTGTAGTGAAACATTGTAACCATGCTGGACCTAGTCCACTTGGCTAGGTCCCCAGCCACCAAACCATGACAAATGGTTGGGCTATGCAGATAACCTTGGGGCAATACTTGAAAGGTCCACTGTCTTCCTTCCCAGGTGAGGGCGAACTGATCTTGGCTATCAACTGAGATTGGAATAGAGAAAAAAGCATTTGTAAGGTCCAATACATAATGATATGTCCCCAGCTGAGTCATCAGCTGATCCATCAAGCCTTGAACTGAAGGCACAGCTGCATGCAAAAGAGGCACTACTTTGTTCAGTTCTCAATAATCTAAAGACATTCTCCAGGTACCATTAGGCTTTTTCACTGGCCATCCCAGAGCATTAAATGGGGTATGAGCCAGATGAATAATGCCAACTTTCCCTAATTCAAATATAGTGGCACTTATCTCTGCATGTCTTCCTGGTAGGTGATACTGCTTTACATTAACTACACACCTTGGCTTGGGTAACACCTGTGGGTCATGCTTAGCATATCCTCGTAACACAGGCTTTACTGTCCGTATTCACATCCAAAACTCTCCAACTGTTGTTTGCAAGTGCAAACCATAAATTACATCCATACCCAAGATGTATTCAGCTACGGGGGATATATATACAGTATAGACACAAGGAGGTAATCTCCCTATGCCCAGTGGCAATGACACAGCTTTGACCTCAGTTGTATGTCCTCCATAGCCATTTATATGAACTATGGACCCTGGAAATGTATCTGGATTGCCATATATCAGGCTACATTCTGCACCTGTATCCACCAATGCCAAAACATTCTGCACATTTGTCCTGGACCAATGTGTTGTCAATTCAACATGAGGCCTCCAGTCCTCATCTGCCTCCCAAAGATGAGCACCTTGGCCTGCTCCCTAATCAAAATGGAACAGTTCATTCACCTCCTCGGGAGCAACCAACAAGTCCTTTAAATCCACTGAGTGTACCTTGCTACTTGTTTCCAGAAATTTGGTGAAATGCTGTTCAGGGCAGTTGCTGCCACAAGGCAAACAGGACTGCATTTGGCTGCTGGTCAGTTTTCTTTCTATCAACCCCTACTTCAAGCAAGTCAAGCCACATCTGCTTATGGCTAGCCTTGCTTGGTACCTTTGGGATAAAATCCCGAGCCTTTCTTGGGGATTTGGTCTTAGCAACATTTCGGACCCTTTTTGCTTGTCTTTTCTCCTCTACTTCACCCAAGCCAGCTGTAATGGTCATTACCTCATGTATAGGACGACCAATGTATGGGGCCAGTATGGCTATCAGTGACCCAAAGGATATTCACGAGGCATTTTGCAGCACTATGTCTCTCATCCTGCCGGTAAAGTTTTCATCGTCCAGCCAATGAGTTCACATTAAACAGGGACTGCCGCATCCCCAGCTCTTGAATGATTTGGACCAGCTCAGCATACATTTGCCATTTACTAACAATCTTGGGCAGTTCTCCAGCATTTGCCCACACAGTTCGGGCAGCTGCACACACCCAGTCCATTAAAGAGTGATTACTTGGCCCTTGTGCATATCTGCAGCTATTCTGTAGCCACTGCCTCAGGGACAGGTGTATGGTGATGGAGGCCAGTTTCTCCACCTCCTCACCAGAGCATACCACACTCTCCACTCCTAGGTCCCATAACTGCAACAGCCAAACAGCCATGGTCTCCCCATGTTTCTGCCTAAACTGTCTTCCCAAGTCAACCAGTTCAACCTGGGTGTATGGGGCATAGGTGGTGAACTGGGTCTCTTGTAGATCGCCCACCAGTTATCCATCTGGTCCCATAGGCTGCTTGTGTCTCAATTTCTCATGCACAGCAGGTCATACCTGGAGACACATGGTCTTGCCCAACTCACCACTGGGTTGGTCATCTTCCCTGGTGTGAGAGGCAGGAGTGGCCAGTTGCTGCATATCATCCTCCAGGACAATCATCCATGCTTCCAACAACTCTGCTTTCTGCCAAAATATTGATCAGTTTGCAGCATAATTAGCAGCAGCCAGGCTCCAGTCAGCAGAAAAGTAGCCAGCAGGCACCACATGCTCAAGGAAGGCCACATTTCTTCCCCCTCCCAAGGGGTTTTCCATTGTAGTGCCTTGTCCATGCTGCCTTGCAATACAGTGAGCAGCAACCAGATCACGGTCAACAGGAAAGTGGCCAGAGGGCAGAGCATATTCAAAAGTAGCCACATTTCCTCCTTCTTCCAAGGACTTTCAACTCCTGTACCTGCTCAGAATCCTGCTACGACTACTCTAATTGTCAAGCTAGGGCCAGGTCTGCACTCACAGACCTCTCAAGCCTGTTCACAGACTTGGTCCTAAGCCTTTCACATGCAGGTCTCCAAGCTAGGTAACTGGCAAAAAGGTCCTTGGAGCCATAGGTTTGAGATCATGGCTGCATGTGGGATGGACTCCTGAGGCAGTAAATGCCAGCCAAATGGCGATGCTGTGCATACGCACTAACTCCACCCACACATGACTCGTTTACAAAGAATGCACCACACCACCCCCAGCCAGACCTAAGATGAGGGGGGCTGATTAAATTATTCTATTTTCCCAACACCTTCTTTCTGACACAGCTTTGTATCTTTCCATAGACAATTACTATTCTCCTTTCTCTGACTACCAGCTTAAACTTGTTATTTTTATTTCCAGTGGAAGCCCATCAAAAAGTGACAGTTTTAGAAACATAGTGTTGCTTTGTGACCTCCCTCAGGACTGGCCTCTTGCCACATAATGTCAGTCCTTGTGCTTGATACTCACTATTATGACTTTACTGCCTATGTCTGGATAGCTTTATATTTTCTGGATCAGAGCCCATTAAAGGAGTGCTATATAAAAGACAAGATTGGACATTTCTCAAGAATATTTGTTTTAGTTCCATCCAAATCTATGTGAGACCATCAGTAAGTGACTTCACTATAGTTTGGTCATAGTTTTCTCATCTATAAAATGTGGGACTGAATAGGATAGTGGTGAACAAAATCTCTATTTAAAAATATATATATATATTCAATTCAACTTAAATGTAATTATACCCTAATTGTTTACAGGCTAAAAGAGCCCCATCACTAGCTTTTAGGTAACAATATGTATGTCTATGTTAGTTTTTAATGTAAATAAGAATCCTCTAGAGTTTTCATCACAGCACCTCAACAATTGCATATGATGGCCCCATTAAAAATAAATAAATAAATATATATATATATTCACATCTAGAGAGGTGTTTCTAGGTACAAACTAGGTGTCAATGTAGTGAAAAGAGAATAAAGCAAATTTCAGGCAGATGAATAAAGTTGCTGATGGGTTGATGGGAGATGTGGCAAGGGGTCAGTTTGTCCTGAAGCAGAGATGACAAGCATGTTGCATCTGGCATGCCAGCTCCCATTTATACTAGCTGGACATTGTTTTGAGAGCGATTCTGAGGTTGTACCCAGGCAATAGAAGAGGGTTCTATGAGTATTTAACAGTGTGTGGGAGGAAGAATAGATGGCACGTATTTGCTGTCTCTGTCCCATGCACTCTTTGAAGCACATCATGACCTGGGGGACAAAAACCTAACTCCATTTCAGCAGGAGCATGTACCCAGTCTGGCTCAGCTGAAGAGTAGGTATTTGTGGTAGACTGTGTACAAGGGAAAGTAATAAATTCAATGGTCCTCATAATTTACCTCAATTTACTTTCTCATACTTGTCTGTCCTTTCTCACATTTAAGCAGTTCTGTAAAATTATAAAACATTGAGAGACAGTCTTGATCTTAGAATACATTGGTTCTGCCTAAGCAACTGCAGGGACAGAAAGCTCATGATTTTCTTATTTAGAGATTTTAAATCAGAGGTTATCTCTTCTTCATGAGAAACCTCCATCAACTTGTCCCAGTTCTACCCCTTCATAAAACAAAGCAAAACTACAACGAAAAATAGTTCTCATTGTTTTCCTGAAGGGCAGCTCTTTTAGGTGTTTAAACCCAGCTTCCACATTTTACCAAAGCTCCCTGTACAGGTGAAGCAGCCTTAATACCTTGAACTGTCCCTAATGCAGTTGGTGTAGAGACATGCCCATATCTCCACTCCAAGTATATTATTTCTCAGTTCACTAAATGGGTGGTTCTAAAATTAGAGCCTTACAGGTAAAATGAATTGTAACGAAGAAAATAATACAAAATGCTTTTGTGAAGAAAATAATACAAAATGCTATTACTAATTCTTAAAAGCTCATCAGCACTTTTGAAGACCATATCACAATGAAAACTCTTATTTGAGTTTATTGTCAATCCAATTTAAATGTGTGCCTTTCAGTGAAAAAGAATTTAAATACACCTAATATTATTTCTCAGATCTTAGGTCTTGTAGTGGCATAAAGATTGGTTCATGCAGTGGGGACAATGTCGCAACAATAGTAAGAACCCACAGGAAAGTACACCCAAGAAAGTCCAATTTTGTCTCAGGGAATCTGAGGAACAAGAATTACTGAGGGGACATGTGCCAAGTGGACCCTGAGCCTCCAGTAGACAGCACACGTGGGAGAGAACGGGGGCCGGCACTCCAAATGTAGTAGACAGTTTAGTGAACAAACTCTAAAAATCTTAGTTCGAATAAGGTGATTTTTATACCAATTTTGCTGAAATACTTTCCTATTGGCCTGGCTGGCACCAACTACAGCGGTCTAATCTGGTAGGAAACTCCCTCCATTAGCACATTTCTTTGGAAAAGTCAACAAATTAAGTCATTTTGTGAATAGTCTTAGCAAACTCCAACTGTTCCCCATGTTGTAACATTTTCAAGCTTTCAAAGATCACTTGATATGGTCAGGACATGATCATTCGTACTTTTCGAAAGCTTTCTCTGATCATAGAATTTTTAATGTCTCTAATTTTCAATTTAGATTTTTTTAAATTGTCTTTTAATTTTAAAATTAAAATTCGAATATAAAAATGCTGATAACAAAATGTAGAAATTTCTGCTCTAATACTTCTCATTCTCCAATTCTGCTCCCTAGGGGAAAGTTATTTTTAATGACTAAGATATACATTTATCTTGGTATTTCTAAATAATATATTTACACAGGTATGTCTTATTTTTTTTTGTTTCTCAAATTTTCATATTATGTGATATATTATGAAAAGTATCACTCTTACACACACACCATCACCTCTTCTCCCCTATTCTAATAGTTTTATCAAATGTTTTAGTTAAATGTGTAATCTGTTTATATTATTATATATTTGTTTATATTTATTATAAAGCTATTGCTCACTAAATAGGCACCTATGTTGCTATTTACCTACTGGTCACTAAATATAGATACATAATAATCATGACTTTTTTTGTGGAAATGTATCGGGTTTTATTTCCTAGAATTAATCCCGATCATTTTTACACCTGCATAGTGTGTAATATACTTATCATTTTTTACTTCTGTGACTACTGTAGTGTGGCTATCAGTAGTTTCGCTGTTTTTGTTTGTTTTTCTGTTTGTTTGTTTGTTTTGTTCCCCTTGACATGGTTAAGCCTTTCATAGATCAATAAAATCCTTTTTTTAAAAAAAAATTTCTCAAGAACCTTCCCTCCTGGAACTTCCATCCTCCATTGGATGGGTTGCTCAGGTGTCCTGCTTCAGAGTTTTTGTTTCCTGAACTCTGTCTCTTCTTTTTACTGAATTGAAGCTTATCTTTATTTCAGTCCCCATGATTGAGTTACAAACATTGTTATTACCCAAATAGCAGAATGTAGATGTCATCAACCATGTTTAAATAGGCAGAAAAATTTATCTCCACTGGATGTTTTAAGTCAGATGAGACTTTATACGATCTCTGTTCTACTTTAAGAATACATTTTAATTTAAATATATTCTTAATCATAGCTTAAGAAAACTCATCTCACAAACTAACCAAAGTGCATTAACTCCTAAAGTCATATCATATTTTAAAAATTCGTTTAAAGTTTTCTTCCTTGGGGTCTTTAAATATTCTAGTTGTGTATATTCAGTTGCATTTTAATTATATAGAGAGGTTTTTTTGTTGTTGTTGTTGTTTGTTTTTTTTGCTTTTAAGTAGTGGAAACTTGATATGGTTACAAATTGTTTAGCTTCCATTTCCAGGCACATTATTAGAAGAATCCATGAAATAACAGAATTTACCAGAAACAGAAGCCTTCAGGGAGGCACCTAATGAAGAGCTAAGAAATGCAAACTTCTGAAGGTTAAGTCAACCAAGGATAAACTTAATCAAATACAAGAAAGTAGGGGTGTGAAATGGAGAAGAGAAGAAATTATAAGTTATGCACAGTACATTGGATAATAAACGATCTGCTGAGATAAAATGTCAACTTCCTAATTTCCATATTCATGGAAAATCCTCACTTTCAATATCTTCATTTAAAAAAGAAAAAAACTGGAGAGTTTGCCAGGGAAGAGGGAGGAAGTTATTTTTGGTATATGAGTGATATAAATGAAGTTTCAGATTTCTAAATATATAAAGTTATTTCAAAAAGCTCATGGAAACATTTGTATTGTCTCATAATTCTATTTTTCCATGAACTTTTTGAAGCACCTTTGTATGTCATCCAAAGGATAAGCTATTGATTCCCCACCCAAAAGTGTGTGGGTGTGTTGAATAGAGATGAAATCAGCATTCCAGAGAAAACAAATCTCTCATTGGGATACCCCATAAGTGAAAATCAGGCCTTTCGGTCTCTGTTTCTCTCTTGAGAAAAATGTTCAAGGTACCCCAGAAAAGGTAGCGGGAACATAATGCTAGAAAGGGGCTGATGAATCATAGTCACTGACCTAGAATTAGTCTCAAGCCCAATCAAGCCTAAAGAGAGAAAGAATTAAGAGATAAGAAATAATATTACCTGACACTCCCTATGTGGAGATGATGGATGGATGGATAGATAGATAGATAGATAGATAGATAGATAGATAGATAGATAGGTAGATAGATTGATAGATGATAGAGACCTTTATATAGTTTCACAACAGTCCTGAGAGAGAAGGTAATCTTATTAAGAACCTTCTCACAATTCCCATTAAGACCTAAATTTGAAAGCCTTTGCTTACTAAATGACTGCATCAGTAAGGATTCAACCACAGAAGCAGAATAAATAAGAAATATACACATATATAATTAAGTTACCTTTAACAGACATTAGACCTTTCTCAATTGTGAGACTGGCTAAGCAATCTTTAAAAAGTTAAAAAAAAAAAAAAAACTATTGTCTTTGCATTGTGATGCTGGAATTTGGATTTAACAGGTCAGGATTTTGAGAGGAGAGTACAAACATAAAGAGGGAAGGATCAAGAACAAGCTGGAAATACACTATTTGTCTCTTATTTTGTTGGATAGCTTTGCTGGGTATAAAATTCTTGACTGGCAATTTTTTTTTTTCTTTTAGTATTTTGAATGTATCATTCCATTCTCTTCTGGCCTGTAGTGTTTTAGCTGAGAAATCTACTGTTAGTCTGATGGGCACTCCCTTATAGGTGAATTGATGCTTTTCTCTTGCTACTTTGAGAATTCTCTATTTGCCTTCAAGCTTTGCCAGTTTGACTATAATGTGTCTTAGAGAGGATCTTTTTGGATTGAATCTGTTTGGGGATCTTTGGGCTTCCTGGATCTGAAGGTCCATGTCTCTCCCTATACCTGGTAGTTTTCCAATGCCTTTTCCTTTCTCCTCCTTTTCTGGAATAACCATGATTCCAATGTTTGTGTGCTTAAAGTTGTCTTTTAGCTCTCTTAGATTTTCTTAATTTTTTTATTCTTTGTTTTCATTTTTTTTATAGCCAAAATATGGAACCAACTTAAATGTCCATCAACAGACTACTGGATAAGGAAAATGTGGTATATATACACAAGGGAATGCACTCAGTCATAAAAAAAAGAATGAAATTCTGCCATTTACAGCAGCATGGATGAGCCTGGAGAAAATTCTGTTACATGAAATAAGGCAGACACAGAAAGAGAAATACTACATGTTCTTACTCATAAGTGGGTGCTAAGAAAGAAGAAAGAAAGAAAGAAAGAAAGAAAGAAAGAAAGAAAGAAAGAAAGAAAGAAAGAAAGAAAGAAAGAAAGGAAGGAAGGAAGGAAGGAAGGAAGGAAGGAAGGAAGGAAGGAAGGAAGGAAGGAAGGAAGGAAGAAAGAAACTTTCAGAAGGAAAGGACAAACCTATAGTTACTAAAGGTGAGAGGAAGGAAGGGAGAGAGGAGTTGGAGAGAGATTGGGTAAAGGGTGTGAAGAATAATTACAATTTGCAATAATGAATATACTAATGGTAATAATGATTCGATCATCACATGTTATACAGAAGTGATGATAATAAACACTCTCTCCAAAATAAGATAATGAATTATGCTTCGATTAAAAAAAAAAAAAAAGGAGCAAGCTGAAGCCTACAAGCACAATTTGGAGCCACAGCAAAGTGAAATGTGTCACTTCTTCTTGTTTCTGATCTTAGTAGTATAGGTATCTTAAAGAAGCTGAGAGACTTTTTGCTTCAGAGCTAAACATATACATCTGGTCCAGGTGTCAGAAAAGTTAAAGTATGATATAGGAAAAAGGTGCAATAGTCTCAGGCTAGATGCTGCCTCATACCAGCCAATGAGGTGAATCAGTAGGTCCATGATAATGTGCATGAGCTACTGAATCATTACTGCTTCCCTTCCAACCTCCAAATCTTGCACAATAATCATTTTGTTTAGCATACCCTAACTGGAAACATATGAGAAATGGAGCTGGACACCTTACACATATCCAAGTTGACACAAAGCCCACAATGATGACAATCTTGACAACTCCTCAAGACCAGGAAGGTTACCCAAAGAAACTTATTCTTAAGCCTTCAAAAGATTTAATTTACTGTAGGGAAATCACCCACTTAATTATCTTCTATTTATAGACATAAATGCCTTTGAGAAAATGCTCTGTCTCTTTTTATGTCATATCTCCAATATATATTATAAAAATTCAAACGTAATAGGCGCTTACTAGCAATTTTGATGATAAAGGAATAGGTGAATAAGAGAGGGAGTAAATAACAGAGAAATGATTTCAGATAATGCAAAATACTTTCGGATTTAGGTACAGGACTCCTAAATGCTTCACTCAGTTGAATATTTGTGGACAGAAAACAAATAAATAAATAAATAAAAATAGTGAAGGAAACCAAATGCGAAGCTCAGCATTGATATTCACCGAAGCTTGCTGCAGGCAAAATAGTTACAGTAACAGCAGCAATGGTAAATACCCCTACCTGGGTCTTGTTTTATCAGTTAGATGTTGACAGCTCATGATGAATACTGTGTCCATTCTTTTTAACCATCTGTTGTGCTTGCTTTCAGAAGAGGTGATTACTGATTGATGATCATGAAACAAAGCACATTTGTAGTATAATATATTTAGTATGATTTAGTTCTCTCTCTCTCTCTCCCCTTCTCTCTCTGAGATAAATTTTTATTGTTTTGGAGTATGCCTGAATTCTTTATATTGATAAGCTATGGTAAGATTTACTACTTGAGTTTTAACATTTGAAGGAGATGTTGACATAATTCTTAATGGATTTAATTATTTTTATCCAAGAACAGTTGATGACTATCGAAGTGTCTTTCTTTCCTTTAGAATCACAAAACTTTATATGGGACATGAGTTATTTTAAGACTGTCCTTTTTATGGAGGTAAAAACAAATTATTCTTTTCAGCATCTTCAACTGACAGTAATGATGTTATTAGTTCCACACTTGCAATTGCATTATACTTCTTGACAGTATCAGTCGTGCCTGGCAGGCATTAATTGTTATGTTTTTTGCATCACTGAGGAACTTTACTAGGCATTATCCTAGGTAGTAATCATTGAATTTGTTCATACAGATATATATTTGTGTGTGTATGTGCATGTATTGCTATGGACTGAATGTTTGTGTCCCCTCCAAATTTGTGTGTTGAAACCTAATCCCTAGGGCCGACCCCATGGCGCACTCGGGAGAGTGCAGCGCTGGGAGCGCGGCAGTGCTCCCGCTGCGGGTTCGGATCCTATATAAGGACTGCTGGTGCACTCACTGGCTGAGCGCGGTACAGCCGGTCACAAAAAGACAAAAAAAAAAACAAAAAACTAATCCTCAATGTGAGGGTATTTGGTTGGTGATTAGGTTGATAGGGTAGAGCCCTTATGAATGCGATTAATGGTTTTTATAAAAGAGACCCCAGAGAATTCGCTCACCCCTTCATCCATGTGAGGACACAGTGAGAAGATGGCCAGCTGTTTATGGACCAAAAAGTGGGCCCTCAGCAGTATCTGCTGGGCTGACAGAGGAGATTTCTCAGAGAGATGGGCCTTGATCAGGGATTGAATGACACATAGTACTGATCCATGCAGAAAGGAAGAAAGCTCTATTCCTTGTAGCTGTGGCAGTATGAGCACAGCTATGAATGGAGGATTGAGTATGGTATTTTCAGGGATATATTATTTAGTCATTATTTAGAAACTTAAATAAAACTGGATTAAAACAAAAAGGACATTTATTGGCTCATGCCACCAAAAACTCCAGGTAAGTTTTCTGGCTTTAGGCATAACTAGAAACAAGTTAGTTAGTGATATCTCTCTGTCCATCTTTCAGCCTCCCTTTCTCTATATTAATTTAATTCTCAGGCAGCGTCAAGATGGTGTCAAAATGGTTTCCAGTAATTCTAGGCCTAAAACTTCCTATATATGTTAGCTCTCCATAAATACTCTATTTTGCAAAGTTTTAAGAAATAGTCTTAGCCTGGATAAGACTCTCATTTGCCCAGCTTGAATCACATGCAAAGGGGACTGGGAAATTTTATGATCCATAAGAAATAATAATTAAAAATGTGACACTGGCATTAGAACCAGATGGCAGGTGGAAGCTGGAAGAAACTTGACTCCTGGCAAAATCTGTGAGGATAAGGAGTCAACTATTATTTGAAGGTGGAAGAAAGTAGACCTCTGATATGTAGTGGCAGAAAGTTTAGCAGAACTGTCACCTCCAGTAAGATAGAAAATATATTCATTGAAGTTGAACTTCCTAAAGAGAGCATTGAAAGTGCCACCTGCCTTCTTCAAGCTGCCTATAGTAAAGTTGGAAGAGGAGAGAGATGAACTAAAGAATGAACTAACCCGTTGTGTAGTGGAAACTGGAGGAAATGTTAAGTACCCAGAAAAGGTTCAACCAGTAGAAGGTTCTCTAGAGTAAGAAAGAGCCTCAGGCTTTTTCAAATATCAAATACAGGCTTAGAGTATAAGATCCTTTGTTAAGACCTCAGATCTATGTCAGTGCCTTATTAACTCTTCAGGCAGATAAAAGGCAGCCAAAGGTTCTTAAGAGTGTTTCTAAGGGTCCTCTTTGTTAAACAATAAGGTTTCTAAGAATCTTAAATTTATTGTCCCACAAGAAACTCACAGAGTGACCAAGGTAGAGATGAGATTATTTCAAAGAGAGTTGGCTTTTGCCTAATTGAGTGAATTATAAATTCATGAACAGGAAAGACATAATGGTTTTAAAATAAATCCTATCAGTTTTGACTACCAGGGACACTACACAAAATGAAGAGAGGCTTTTGAGTTCCAAAATTTTAATGGGCAGGAATCAGGATTAGATGGCTAATCTGTTACAACCACAGACCATTTCTAAAGAGAAGAAAACTCAGAGGGTAGGGCCAAAAGTCACAGAGAAAAAAAAACAATAAATGAGTGTGAACCTTAATCAAGAAACTTTTAATATGTGTCCAGCTGGATTTCAGGATTGTTATACACGAATGATGGCCAGTTGTCTCCCAGTTGCCGTGTGTTTGAATGGAATTTTCTATAGCAGATATTATGTCTTTTGCCATTGTATACTGTTATGTACAGGGCAAAGAAGTTGTTTCTTTAGATCATGGTTCTTCAGATGTAGAAAAATCACAATAGAGGAGCACACTAGTCTCATACATATGAGAACTGACTTAAATGATGATATTCTGGATCTTGATCCTGACTCTGGTAATAAAATGAGTAAGATTGATGGCGGGGGTACTCTAAAGGAGGTGAGAGTATTTTGAAGTTGTAAGAAAGTTGAGAGATTGTAAATAGTGTGCTCAGAAGGCAGATGGTTGCAGTATTAAAAAGAATGATTTTGGATTTTTGACACTATTATCATTGAGATGCTCACTCTCCTTTGAATCTAGGTGGACATATGGTTTGCATGTAATCAGTAAAATGCAGCAGAAGTGACATTGCATGATTCCTTCACCAACTGTAACGAAGGTTGGAAGTACTAATTTCTGAGTCATTTCATCCAGATGCTGGATATGAGAATGACTTTTCCCTTAGAAAATTCTCAACCCCAGCCATTGAGTCACTTTACCTCTTACCTCTGAGACCCACACATGATGAAAAAGGAATAAGGTATCCCATTGGACAATAACTAAATTCCCAACTTGAAAATCCACAAGCATAATAAAATGGCTATTTTAGGCAACTGAGTTTTGGAATAATTTGTTACATCACAGTTTGAACTGGAAAAGAAAATAGTGATTTGTAATTTGGATATATTCATCACCAGTGGAAAATAAGTACAATAATTTTACTGAAACAGGTGTTTTTTAATTGGTTTCCTAAATTAGTTTTGTTTTATTTGTTTTGTTGTTGTTTTTCAGTGGGAGTAGTTAACACAGTAATAAATACACAGAAAATCTGGTTGGAATCAATATCCTTTTAGTGGAATTTCACTTTATATTCCATTTTTAAAAGGATATGCAAAGATCTTTCTGGCTGTCATTTCTCTTTATATTCCTTTTGGTACATTTTGCCAAATTGAGCCTTAATTTTAAAATCCAATATGCAGGATTTTTTTTTTTTTTTTTTTTTTTTTTTGTCGTTTCAGAGAATCTCAAGGAATACTCAGGCACAGAATTATTGCTAGGTTCTTTGAGTACTACAAAGTTGCTGACAATAAATACGACCCTTTAGAAATGTCCTTGGAAGAATTGAAATTTTAAATCGTAATGTTTTTGGATTTCATATTTGTTTTTAGTCAGGAGACAGGGCCTGTAATTAAACCTTGAACTTTTACAGTAATGTGTTCTGTACCAGCCTAGACCTTGATCAGACATTCATCAATCATATTCCACTTTCCTCTATGTCAGTATCACTACACAGGTTGCAGAGTGCTTTTCTACTTTTCTAAAAGCAAGTTTTCTTTGATTTTAGACAAAATATTTCAAGGTAAGTGAAACATTGACATTTTTATTATTTTTCTGAAGCAACAAATCTCAGAAATGTAGATGCATCTCCAAGGTTAAACAGATGGTTATTGAATCGTTCAGCAGTGGAACCCAAATAGTAGAATTTAAGAAGTAATTTAACAAACATTTATAGACCATCTCTCCAGTGCCAGGTTCTGGGTAAGGCACTGGTCACAAAACCTAGTAAGTTATTCTCTTTGTCTATAAGAAACTCAAAACCTATTAGAGAGAAGAGGCTTTGCGATCAGCATAGTAAGTGGTAAAACAGAGGTCTGAACCAAGTGCAAGGCAATTACAGAGAAGAAGCAAATAACAGCATAAAGCCAACAGGAAAAGCTGGTGTGCTTCAAGCTGCATCACTGAGGATGATAATGATAGTGCTGGCTATGAGCCAGATGGGAACAGAGGGGACGTGAAATGTGTTCTAGTCTCAGGGAAGAGAATGGGCAAGGACATGAAGTGCCCAGTGTGTTGAGGGAACGGAGGAGGGAAGGCTATATCAGTCTGTCTTTGTTGCTTATAACAAAATATCTCAAACTGGGCAATTTATAAAGAAATAAAATTTATTCTTTACAGTTCTGGAGGCTCAGAAGTCTACAGTCCAGGGAGCACATCTGATGAGGGTCCTGTTGGTGGTGGTCTACACAGTGATGCAGGGAATCACATGGTAAATGGCTGACCAAGAGAGAACTAACTCCTCTTTCATCATCCTTTTAAAGCCATCAGAACAATGCCCATTACCGCCCATTAAATCATCAATGGATTAATCCATTCACTAAGGTACAGGCTTCACAATCTAATCACCTCCTAAATGTCCCACCTATCAATTACCATACTAGGGTTTCTCATCCTCTTAACACTGTCACAGTTGGGGATTAAGTTTCTAATACATGAAACTTTGGGGGACACAATTCAATCCACAGCAGGGGCATTCAGTGTAATTGGAGGAGGGCCAGAAATATATGGGTAGGGAGCAAGGTAAAATCTGGGTGTTCCTCTAGACCATTATAAATAAATTGATATCAATATAAATGCAAACCCACACAAGCACACGCTCTCACACACATACACACATATCCATTTGTTTCAAAAGGTGTGATTTACTGTCAATGGGGATAAAGGCTAAGAAAGAGGACTATTAGGGAACAGTCTGGTTTCTATTATACTGAGAAATATACCTGTACCCTAACTTCACCTCTACCCAAACTTCATTCTGTAGTTATACTCATCTTAGAAGGAATTACAGTGACCAGAGGACAAAATGCAGGCGTGCATTTTAGAAGTCTCACCACAGACTGAAAGCAGCCCAGCAAAATATTGCTTGTAACTAATACAAAATTACACCAAAATGAGACGTGATTAGTGAAATAATTTGCTTATTTGAAAAATTTGAGCTCTATTTTAGTACTCCTTAAATGTTAGTGTCCTGGACAGATAGTTTTCCGGCAAGTCCCTTTGGGCTGAAAGATAGGGAGAAAAATGGAAGAAATGACAAGAAATGAGGCTGATGATGAGTGGCCTTGCATGTCAAGTTACAACATTTAGACTAAATTCTGCAGCCCATTGGGAAAACCAGAAAAAGCTTGTGTGTGTGTATATGTGCGTGTGTGCGTGTGCGCGTGTGCGTGTGCGTGTGTGCGTGTGTGCGTGTGCGCGTGTGCGTGTGTGTGTGTCTGTGCACGAGAATCTCCTCAATCTGGTATTAGTCCTTGACTGCCAGGTGAGCAACCTATTTTCAGTTAGCATATAACTTTAGACATAGATATAGGCTGGATATGCTCTAACAGCTTATTTTTTTAACTTTATTTTTTATTGATTATGCATATTCATGAGGTACAAAGCTCACCATCACCACCTGTGCCCAATATGTGATGATCAGATCAATACTATCAGCATGTTCATTACCACAAATTGCGATTATTCCTTGTGTCCCCCACCCAATTACTCCCCAACCTCTCTTCCCCACCCCCCACTCCCGGCAACCCTAGGTATGTCCTCTCTCTCTGCAAGTCCAATGCACCACCATGGTCTTTCTTCCCTTCCTTCTTTTTCTCTTACCTCCCACTTATGAGTGAGGACATGTGGCATTTTTCCCTCTGTGCCCGGTTTATTTCACTTACCATAATTTTCTCCAGGCTCATCCATGTCTAACACCTTATTTTAAACTTTTATGTCATAAATTCGTTGGTTTTCTTTTTTGGGGGGTGGGGGGTTCCTTCCTAATTTTAGGTCTCTCGGTTCTTTCTTCCTAATTCTTCCTCATTACCCCAGTCTCCCTATTCTAAGCCCAGGACTTTTTCCATAATACTATCCAGATTCCAGATCTATTTTGTAATATGGAGATAAAGTAACCTTCCTCTCTTTAAGTCAATTAACAAGTCTAAATATTGTCATGCCTCAAAACACTTCTCTTACGGAAGGAGTCACCTAAGTCACCCAAAGCACTGTGTCACATGATGTTCTGACGATCTTGGGAGATAAAGGTAAACAGAAAACATAGCACACTAGACATTCAACAGGTGCTCAATAAAGAGATGATAGTGATTAAATCTCAGGGGACTAGGCCAGGCAAAGGTACATCACAGCATAACTCTGTCTCCATTGTGGCAAACTATGGGGACCTTAAATTCTTCTTCATTAAACATTGTACTCCATTACATTTAATGATTTTTTTTTCTTCTGAATTTTTTTCCTTCTGTAAAGAAAATATGCATTGTTATTGCATTTGACCAAAGAAATTTGAGCACACCATTTCTGGAGTCAGTTGTAAATCTGAGGACAGAAATTCACTTATAAATTTTGACCCCAGTTATTTCCTGAGACTAGAAGCCAACAGTGTATCCACAAGTGGGATAGCACATTTCAGTGATACCAAGTGCATGTCCACAGGCAATGATTATGTGAAACTTGTTTCATAGTTTTTTTTAACAAGGCCAAGTATTACCCTATTGCCAAATAGCATTTATAGCCATTCCATATAAGTTAGCTAAAAAAGTAGCCAAGTTTCAGTGAACAAAACTATTGCCTTGGTGCATTATTATATAATTTTCTGAGATATTGCTCAGAGTGGAGACAAAATTGTTAGATTACCTGAGGCAGCTTTTAAATGAAAACAGGTCATACCTAAGACTTCAGGAAACCTGAGAAGTACCGTTCTAGTATATCTAGTTCCTCTCTGGAAAGGACTATTGAAAATGTTCATTTTCATGATTTCCAACTTACTTTTTGCTGCTGACTTTTTTTCCTCTTGACTTCAATCTTGGACAATTATCTAAATACAGAAAATACATGGAACCCAGGTGTTTTGATCTTTGCTCCTCCTGTTTCTAGAAATGTGAGCTTGAAAGGTCACAACTTCTCTGAGCCATACTTATTTTTAATCATGGAACAGAAATAACAAAACCTGCCTTACTTTGCAGGGTAGCTACAAAAATCAAACACATAACTTTTGTAAATATACCTTGAAAATTTTTTTTAAAATCATATATATCTAAGATATTATTAGGGCACGAAAATGTAAGCACTCAAACTAGCACATACTTAAAATAATAAATAGTGTTTAAAACCAGGAGTATTCTACAAATGGAGAGAAGAAATTATTCTTGGTAGTTTATGTAATAACCCTTTTGTAGATATTCTTTATTTCTCTAGGATTAGGATTTAACATAACTGGGGTTTGGGGATAAGAGCACCTGGTTATTGCCATGTGTGGGAAAGGGGAGGGCTGTGAATTTGCCATCTCTGAACTAGATTTCCTTTTTCCTTTAACTCTTTATTCTGTCTCATTTTTTCCACATTTTTTATTCTTGTCTCTTGGTGTTAAGGCCCATGACATTTCTCTGCACACTTAGGGTACATCATTTATAATTGTGGACTGTACTAGTCAGGGTTCTTCAGAGAGACGAAACCATTAGGATATATTTAGACAGAGAAGTGTGAGAGGGGATTTCTAAGGGTAATTGGCTCATGTGATTGTGCACGCTAAGAAGTCCCAGGATATGCCGTCTGCATACTAGAGAACCATGGAGGCTGGTAGCATCACTCAGTGCAAGTCTGAAGACCTGAGAACTAGAGGAGCTGGTGCTGTAACTCTCAGTCTGAAGCCCAAGGCCAGAGAACCCGGGGGACCACTGATACAAGTCCCAGGGTCTGGGAGTTCTGATGTCTAAGAGCAGGTGAGGAAGGTTGTCCCAGTTCTAGAAGAGGAAAACCACATTCACCTTTCCTCTGCCTATTTGTTATATCTGAGCCCTCAGCTGACTGGATGGAGCCTGAACACACTGGGTGAGGGTGGATCTTCCTTAATCAGTTCAATGATTCAAATGAAATCTTTTCCAGAAACACCATCCCAGACACTCCCAGAAATAATGCTTTAGCAACTATCTGGGTATCCCTTAACCCAGTCAAACTGACACCCAAAATTAACCACTAAATGTGGTAAAACTAATAATCACATTCTCAGGATTTCATTATACAACCTGTGTCTCAGTATTCAGAGTCTTGCTGTTATGAATTTTGACCAGTCTGCCAACTCTTCAGTGCCTGCTGTGGATAGATTAAATTTTGTCCCCAAAGTTCATATGTTAGAAGCTTAATTCCCACTGTAACAGTTGAGGGTGGGAAATCCTATTATGGTAATTGAAAGGTGGGGCCTTGAGGAGGTGATTAGATTGTAGGACCATGCTGTAGTGAATGGATTAATAATGGTGGTCAGGAGTGTGTTTCTGAGGGCTTTAAAAGAAGAATACACGAAAGGTTAGTCTCTGCTCTGCCATTTTCTGCCATGTGAGACCCCTGGGTCACTGTCACCACCACCAAGACCTTCACCAGACGTTTTTCCTGCACTGTGGACTATCCAGCCTCAGAAACTATAAGCAATAATTTTTTTTCTTTAAAAATTACCCAGTTAAAAAATTTTATAACAAAAAGTATTTTGTTATAAGCAACAAAAATGGACTAATATAGTGCCTTTTCCTCCATCACACACTCATTCCTTGAATTAAACCAGAGAAAATAATCACCTAAGATGATAAAGGTCCATTGGAATTTACATCACTGGGGACTGACATATTGACTAATGTTCATTATAAATGCAAGAGGGAGAGTATTCCAAATAAATGTTCAGTAAACTAGTGAAATAAGAACATCCAACGGGTTTATCTGAGGACAGTGTCTAAAACTTCCTGTGCTGTGACATGGCCATCTGGTTTCAAACTTGGCCCATTTTCTTGGCTGTGAAACAGGATGAGATACACAACCACATAGGCTTCCTATAAATTTGATGAGGAAACAAATCTCCCACACCCTACAGGCAGCCTGGAGCCTCCTGATGTCCCACATCTATGTCCTGCCACAAAGTCAAGGGTCTCAGATATATTTGCAAACATTCTGCTGCTGATAGCAATAATCCAAATTATGCCAAGGAAGAGTGGTGACAGCAGCATTTCTATGTCTCCAACTTGACCCTGTAATTGTGATGGCTCATGAAAATACTGGCCGTAAGTCTTTCTTTGGAATCAGCAGAAAACAATCATTTTCCATTCTGAAGCAGGCAAAATGACTGATTGCAGTAGGTATAAAAACCCCTTTCTGTTTTATGATGTGTGAATTAATGAAAGTATTAAACCATTCTAATGAAAGATAAGGAAATTATTTCCACTGTAGCTGAAAAGAAATAAAACTGCTCCATCTTAAATTAAAGAGGTCTAAATCTTTGCAAGCTCATCAAAAGTGCATGAGCAACAAAGAGGTACAAGTTTATAACCCATTGTGGAGCACCTTAATTTCTTAACATCCATCATTTTTCTGCTTCATTACTGTTGGGGAACTTCTTAAAAGCTTCCGGGAAAACTAATTTTTGCAGAAAAGAGTAATAAATTTGGGTGAAGCTAATATATTTTTTTAATAGGGAATACTGGGATTTCCCCCATTTTGTTAGCATGCTGCACTGTTAATTGTATTTCATTGACACTGTTGCCTTTGTAGCAGCTGTTTCCTGAGCTTTAAAGGCATGATTTACTGCTCAAAGATTAAATCTGGGCTTGGACAAAATTCAACCCTGAGAAGGTCACAGCTTGTGTGCATACTCCCCAGAATTGGTGAAATTTGGTCTAGTTTTATTCACAGAGTCAGCATAGGCTTGTTGGAGGAAATAAGATAATAAGCAGTGATGTCAGAATATACAAAGTATCAGGCATCTCCTGAACACCACTGTTTCCTCTTGATCCTTTACCTGACTTCAATCATTGTTATGGTCCCCAGTTCAATACAGTCTTTGACCATCTTTGTCTATGTTCACCTTCAGGCCCTGGGCCTCCTACCCTTTGCTTAGTAAAGGTGTAGGCTGGGACACTGACAGAAACTTACTCGGTGGCATTCAGGAGCACACAATGCAGATGTTCAGTGAATTAATGGTGATGATGATTAATGGTGATGATGAACAATGGGCCAGGGGCTTAGGAATGCATGCTTCTGCCTTCATTCCCTGAGCGAGAAATTTTGAGACCCATTGCATAAGCTCCTTAGAATGTTCCCTAGGATCAATCCCTTTAACTGCGGACAAAGTCATAGCTTCTCCTTGTACTGGCTTTACTTCTCCCCTCTCCATTTCTCCATTCTCTGACACCTGCTCTGTGAGATTACATTGACAAATAAACTACATTCTCACAAACCATTTTTTCATTCTGAGTTTTAAGGGAACCCCCTACAAAGACAACATTTCTTTTACTCTTCTTTAGGATTGTATTAGTCCATTCCTGTTGCTTATAACAAAATACTTGGAACTGGGTGATTTATAAAGAAAACAAAATTTATTTGCTTACAGTTGCTGAGGCTGGGAAGTCCAAAGTCCATCTGGTGGTGACGACAGTGACTCAGGGGTCTCGCATTGCAAGATGGTGGAAGCAGAGAGAGCAAAGAGAGAAAGAGAGTGAGGCAGACTCTCCTCTTTTTTTAAAGCCCTCAGAACCATGCCCCTGACCACCATTTTTAACCCATTCACTACATCATGGTCCTACAATCCAATCACTTCTTCAAGGCTCCACCTTTCAATTACCATGATAGGATTTCTCACCCTCTTAACAGTCACAGTGGGGCTGTTTCTAATACATAAAATTTGGGGGACACAATTCAAGCCTCAGTGAGTTTTGGGGGGGACATAATTAAATCCACTACAAGGATGCTAATTGTAAGTTATGCATAATGATGTCCTCTTCTCCCTTTCCCACATGGAACTCTTCTGTATACGGTCCAGGTAGATTTATCACTCCTATTCCCAAAGGCATCTAGTGTCAACATGGACCTCTGCCTCCCTCCTTGAAAACTGCTGCTTTCTATAAGTGGATGAAGAATTAAGGCCTCTGACATCCACCGTGCAGTCCTTTCATGTGTATCAATGTGGTTGCTGGGCAGTAGGCTAGGTTATGCCTAAGCTCAGTTCTCTTTCCTATGTGGCACTCAGTGATATTGAAAATTCAAATCTCTGTCTTACAAAATATCAATCATTATTGGATTTCAAATCCATTGATAATAGTTGAAACTTTCAACGCTAACTCAAAAAATGGCATTTTTCTACCATCTCTTAAAAAAAATTGCCCAAGAAATTTTCCCATGACCTAGAATGAGGTCCATTTCTGCTCTCTGAAAGGACCTGAATTTTTGTGTTCTAGACCTTGTTTATCTTCAGTACTTGATATTTTTTCTCCAGTTTACTAACTGCCATGGTTTGAATGTGTCCCCCAAGGTTCATGCATTGTAAACTTAATCCCCAAGGCAACAGTGTTGACAGATCAGACCTTTAAGAGGTAATTAAGTCAGGAGGGCTTTGCAGTAATGAATGGGTTGATGCTGTTATTGTGGGAGTGGGTTTCTGATAAAAGAATGAGCTAAGCTCCCTCCTTCCCTCCAGTTGTTCTCTCTTGTCCTTCTGCCTTCTGCTATGGGAACAGCAAAACAGCCCACACTAGATGAGGGCCCCTTGAACTTGGATTTCCCAGCCTCTAGAACTTTAAAACATAAGTCTCTGTTTTTTATAAATTACCCAATCTCAGGTATTCCATTATAGTGGCACAAAATGATCTTAAGACACTTACTTAATATCCAAATTTTTCAGCCTGCATTTGACCAAATTAGATCTCTGAGGTGCTAAATTATGTCTTGATTTCTTTTTTTTTTTTTTTTTTTTTTTGGTCCTTTTTCGCGACCGGCACTCAGCCAGTGAGTGCACCGGCCATTCCTATATAGGATCCTAACCGCGGCGGGAGCGTCACTGCACTCCCAGCGCAGCACTCTCCCGAGTGCGCCACGGGCTCGGCCCTGTCTTGATTTCTTGACTCCATCTATTTTCCTATTTCATCCCTGAAATCCTGGAGTAGTGTCCTTTAACTCAAGGATGCCAAACTTATTTTTGAAACTAAGAATGAGAAAAATATGACATTATGAAACTTCCGATACTGTTTTCTCCCCAGTGATTTCAAAGTGATGTGAAGGTGAGGTGATCTCTGGCTAAGAACTGGACAGCCCCCCCCCCCTCCAACATCACTGCACATTAAAGATTTACTATAAGTAATCATTGAAAGGGATTATTAATGGATAAATGGGCACTGGCTGTAGAAAAGCAAATAATCATGAAGGATGTGGATATCCCAACAAAGAGAAATGAAGTATTGCAGGCAGCAGAGAAGAGAGTGGTTCTTTGACCTCAAATCATGTAGGCAACTATAAATCCCTTAAACAGGACCCGGGGATTTCAACTATAAAGAGCCTGAAGGGAAAAGCAGTTGTCCTAGTGTTCTGCACGTGGATAGGGAGGTGTGCTGTGTGGGATATCACTTTTACCTCAACTTGCCACTTCTCAGTCCATCCACCTTTTTATTCTAGTCGTTGCTGCAGCAAGCAGTCGCATGCGGGTGTAAGTTGCTAGTCCCTCCTGCGAGCTGCTTGTTTTTTACCCCAAAAGTTTTCTGCTTCTCTGAGTTGGATACCTATAGAAACCCACTCAGCCATTTTGATGCATACAGAAACAGGATTTAACACCTCAACGAGAAACTGTAATCAATGAGAAAGAGAGCTAGTGGATAATAGCACCTCTCTCTCCAGTGGGAAATTCTTATCTTTATTTTACATGACTCCTCAGAGGATCTGGAGTGTGGTTAAGTCACAGTTGTGATAAACTCAATAACTCATCCTTGAATTAGCTTTCTTTCTTTCCATTTTTCACTTTTGCAAATCCCTATCTCCAATTCCTTGGGATCACTTCCCAAAACTAACTGCATGCAAGTCTTTACCGCAGGCTCTGCTTTTAAAGGGGACCAAATTTAAGACAGTTTAAATGAGAAGTGCCCTGGAAAGCAAACCTCTGGGACAGGATTCTGAAAGTGGAGCAATCACAGTTCAACAACTATAAGTCTTGCAATGCCAGTGGTAAGTGGAGTGGTGACAGCACCTGGAATTTAAAAACATCACCATAATCAGGATTGTCACTTAGTAGAAGACTGGGATGAAGTTGGAAGGTGAAGTATTACCTTATATTGAATGGTGATATTTAAACTACATGTGGACTCTTAAATTATGAATGTTATAAAGTTGACTGAGAAGCCATGAAAAATGAATATTACATACTTAAAATTAGCCTACTATGAACTCAAAGCATAACACGAGAGTTAGAATGATTCCATGAAAACATTTATTATTGTTGCCTTTATTTTTATTTATTTATTTATTTATTTATTTTTATTTTTTATTTATTTATTTTTTTGCAGCTGGCTGGTACAGGGATCCAAACCTGTGGCCTTGCTGTTACAATTAGTACTATGGGAAGAAACAAGTGGTACCCTCAGACGTGAGAAGGGGACATTTGAATGGATGAGAATAAGTGAATGGCTATAGTCTCCTAAACCCCACAGCGAGAAGCAGCAGCAAATTTCTCCCTATGAGAAGTGGCCTCGAGATGTGACCAATACTTCCCCTGTATCAGGTACCTGAAAAATTAATGCTTGCTTTACCCAATATTGGCCACTGCTTCCCTCACTGCCTCCACACTAATAAACATGGTCACTTTTCAGCACAATCCAAGTAGAGAAATACAGTGCATATTGTAGGAGAAAGTAATGTATAACTCCCCTCCCCCATATTGCAATATCTGGCTATTATTTACTGGAATGAACCACAGGACCATGTGTCAGAATAAATCTGAGGGTGTGTGACCAGTGAGGATGAATATCATGCTGGATAGGAGGTGGACATAGACAGAGTTGTCAAATAGCTGAATGCAGGGGCCACAGTGAAAAATCATGATCTCTCACTGAGTTTTCAAATGTAATCCAGTTCTTATTGATTGAAAAGAAAGCTGTGTCTGCTTTAGGAAGAACACTGCAATGGCACTGCTGGTACACATGGTATATAATATCTCATTCCTTTTTCATAGGCACCTGTTGTCATTTACCAGGAAAATCACACTCTAGAGAAAGAGGCATGCCCATTATTACCGATGATTATTGGTAAAGTGTCTGAATTAATATCTATACCAGTGCTCTGGTATAGGCATAGTCAAACCCAAATTGTGGGCTTGTGGTAGTCAGATCATACATGGAATGACAGGCCCAGGTGAATCTCATGATAGATTCAGTGAATAATTGGGAGGCAGCACTTGGCAGAAACCTCTAATTGATATCTTAACCTGGATATAACGACCAGTCCCTCACTCCTGTTACATGAGATTACTTCCCAAAGAAATTACCTACACATAAGCCCTCATTTCGGGCTATGCTTTTTGAGGGGAATCTAGTCTAAAACCAATAGCTCTATTCATTGTATAATTTGGGACACATTTTTGGGTCTTCTGTTGGAACTGCGGGGGAAGAAAAAGAATATCACTTAATTTTAAACATGAGACTTTTGCTATACACCTATAGCTGCAAAGGGCTACCATGCATGTGAACCTGCTTTGAAATGAAGCCATCACAAAATAAATGCAGGACAGAAATATGTTTGAGCCGTGAATCCAGGTTTACTTAATCAGTTAATTGGCCAATATGTTACATTGTGTGCATCAGTCAATTTGGGTTATATTTATGCGAGAAATATATGTCTACAAGAAACCGAGACATTTACTCCTGAGTGCTATAAACCCCTGGTTACATGCACTTATCATGCTATGGTTGCTGAACTTGCCTTTTACAGTTAAAACAGGGCAAGAAAGTATGAAGGGAGGCTTCAGAATGTAAATTGAGTGTGAAACACAATCTTTCATATCCTCATAATGAAGCAGCACCCTATCTTCTGATGGTCTGGGTGAATTACCACTGCCTTTATGAAAGCGTTCTTCTTTGCCTGTTGCTCTGGTAGCATAAGGAGGCAAATGTGACCAGATGCCTCTGCAGCTTTTAAGGTTAGCGGAACTCATGGTATGTCCGCTATGGTGGCCAATCGTCCCAGTTTGCCTGAGACTAAGGGAAATTCTGAAAGGCGGGACTTTAATTTTAAAACCCAGATGGTCCTAGATCAAGTTGATCACCCTACCATTAGTAAAGGTATTCCCTCATTAGGAAGAAGGCGCATGGTGCACAAATGCCCTGCATGGTTCACTGCCCTCCACCTATCTTTTTACGCTATAGATCCCAGACATATATTTTACCTCTTGGGACCAAAACACCATATAACAACACTTGGTATAAGTGTTAATATACTGCCCAACACTCACAGAATGTCAGCTCAAGCTGGTGTCTCCTCTGTGCCTTCAAGGGCAGCGATTATTGTAGCTTGTTTCACTAACCCTGGTATATTAGATCTTTTGTAGAGATAAATAGTTTGTACAATTTAAGAGGTTTTTTTTACGGATTGGCCTTAATGATTACACAAGTGGATCTGGGAAACCCAAGTGATGGACTATATCAGGTATTTCCTGCTCCTTGCTTAACAGAACTTTGGCAGGATCCCACTCAGCTGTTTTTGATGTCTGTGCATTCTGGAAGGGGGAAGATGTTAAAACCCATGGAATAATCCATGACCCATGGGGATAGGACCCAATGGGTTATTATTCTTATTTTCCAACCCTTAAACATACAATATCGATGCTCATTCTACACAGCTTTTCACAAAATTCTTTCTGATATCCAGCCCCCTTTACTTATAGTGATGATAAACTTGACAACACACTGTTGGATTTGCCTCCCTTTCTTACCTGTTCCTCTTTTCCATTCCTGTTCATTGGTATTAATTCCTAGAATAAACTCTCTGCACATAAGCATTGTTTCAGGCTATGGTGGATGTTGAGTTAGGGGTTGTCTGGCTTAAGACCACTGTCTCAGTACTTTGCATAGTCAAAACTCTTGCTCGTGAGCAACAAATATCTAACCCAAACAGGTATAAATACACAATGTGTCTCATGAGCCAAATTAACTGATAAATCTAGGTGAATCAGGATGCAGAGGCTCAGATAATTTTATTATTAATTGGCTCTTTTCCATTTTTCTGCTCCACTTATCTGTGGTGTCTTCATTTTGAAATCAGCTCCTGTGCATGATGGGCCTGTGCAGCTACAGACTTACAGCAAAAGTTTCAAGTTCAGTGGAAAGGGAGATTTTCTTTCCCAGCAATTCTAACAAAAGACTTGAATTTGATCTTATTTTCTTATTGTTTTAAATAGACATGGGTTGTGTCTGTCCCAGAAAAAAATCATAGCCAATGCTGTGGTTTGAATGTTGCCCCCTCTGAAACTCACGTTGAAATTTAATTCCCGATTTAACAATACTAAGAGGTGGAGGCTTTAAAAGGTGATTGGTCCATGAAGGCTCTGCCTTCGTGAATGGTTTCATTCATTGATGGATTAATGGGATAATAGATTAATAGTTGTCATGGAAGTGGGGTCAGTTGTCACAAGAGTGGTTCTGTTAGAAAAGCCAATTTGGCTTTCTCTCATCAGAACCAGGTGATGCTCTGCACCTCAAAACTCCGAAGAGAGTCCCCACCAATAAGAAGGCCCCCACCAGATGTAACCCCTCAGCACTGGACTTTTAAGTTTTCAGAAGTATAAGAAATGATATTTTTTAAAATATAAACTACCCAGTCTCAAGTATTTAGTTATAGGAAAGAAAATGGACTAAGACAGCCTAATATGATGTGATGCTCTGACTGACACTTCTTGAGTCACATTTCAGTCCCCAAAGCTGAGTGGAAACATCACACTCTCATCTCAACAATATGGATTGAGAGTAGGTAAGGGGTGGCTCACCAAGGAAAAGCAGGATGCAGTTACTATTGAAGTGGGAAAGAACATTGGGCAAGCAACCCAAGAGTCTACTACCTACTTTAATCCTTTCAGTCTTACGCCCCAGCCCCTTTTCATACATAAAACTTGGGAGCATGTGTGCTTCCTGCACCCTAATTTCTACCCTAAACAAAACACTAAGCCATCATGCTAGGGTTCCCACTTCTTTTCTGTGACTCTTCTTAGTAAACATATCACATTCCAAATCCTCCATTAGTTTTTATATCTTTCTTTGTGCTTGTGTGTGCTGAGCAGCTTCTCTAAGGTCTGCTGACATGTCTCCAGTGCCCTCTGTGAGCTTCTCCATTTCTTTACAGGACCACCATTCAGGGAAAGTCACTCACTTCATCAATATCCTTTAATACCATTTGCTTTTGTGGATGTGTGGGCATTCCAGCAGTGAGGGAGGCCCACCGAGGTCATTAGAACCTCACTGATGCATTTTGTCAAGTACCAGGGAGTCTCCATAACAAGCAGAGAGGCAGGCTGAGTCATTCTGACTGCTCAGTTCCTCATGGAACTAATAGGACATATCCGGCGAGGTGAAAGAGGAAATACTGAGGGGAGAGGGAAGAGACACATTGCTAAAAATGTCAAGCAGAGCCTCTGATTTTTTATTTTTACTGCTCAAAGTTGAAACTTGAAAATGGATCACTTTTTCAGGATCTCAGGCAACAATTCTGCCTTAAATCTCAAAGAAAATTGCAGTCTCTGTCCACTCCGCTGCTTGCCAGCTGTGAAGTGGGGAAAACTCAGATATCCCTGACTAGGTCAGGTACTTCTCCACCTACTCATGTCAAAAAAACTGAAAAATATTGCCTCCAAAATACTATTAAATTGCTCATGGCTGATGGCCAGTGCAGAGTCTACAGCGAAGTGTTCAATTCCTGGGTGGCTTAATTAACTTTGCTCCCTGGCCTTGAGCTACAAATTAAATCCTTGCCAGTCATTTTGTAAAGTGGCATCACTTTGTCAGAAAGTGAATAAGTGGAGAGAACATATTTAGATTAGTGTCATGCCTGGGCAGGTGAACAAGGTGCTTTAGAGTCTTGACCAAAAGCCCTCATCCCTCTTGCAGCCACAGCAAGAAGATGGATTTCTAAAAGAATTGAAAGAGTTTATCCCGCTTTTCTCTCTAGCTCCATTTAGGACCTTCATTAAATGACCCTATCAGAAGAATTATAACACCTTTTTTCAGAGTTTCAAATACTTTATACATAAATAGAAACACTTGTTCATTCCAACTGACATGAGCTTTAAACATGATCAAACAATGTATCCTCACCATGATTAAATGTTTTTTCTAGGATTTGCATCACAAACAAATTTTGACATGCCATGTTAAAAATTTCACAACTTTGTCCCAACCTGAGGATCCAGCCAGAGCTAAAATCACACTGTAGTCATTCCCCAAATGTACTATGTTTGTTGATACTACCCTGTCCTTACAAATATTTTTAGTTCAATCTGAAATGACCTTCTCTATCCTATACATCCTTTCAATCGAATCAGAATGTTACCTTTCCGGGAGGCCTTTCCAGATCTCTGAGCAGATGTTAGTCGCTCCCTTCTCCATTCCTCTAAAGAAAGGGAAACTTTTTGGATTTTTGTTATTATTATTGTAAGTATTGCTACCATACCTACTTTTTGTCACTATGCTTCATATGAATAGCTTGCAGTAAATTTTCTCTTATTTAATGTATAAATGCATAAATGCATAAATAAATACATAGACTATATCTTAAAGTTGCATGTTGTTACTGTCCCTTCTATTACAATGACTCGTTTTTCCTTTATTTCTCTCTTATGTTTCTTCCTGTCTTTTTTCTTCCTTTCTTACTTCCTTCTTTTGTTCTTAATTTACTATTTTCTCTCAGATTTAATATACTTATACTTACTATATGTATAGATTATTATATACACAGCCCTAGAAAAATGAAAGGACAAAATCCCTGGCCTCATGGTATATTTATTTTAGTGGCATGAGACCCCATGTCTCATGGTACGCATTCAATGATGATATTGACTACGGAGGAAAGTAAAACAGAGAAGATTGATACGGAGTGATTTTAAATAATCTGGTCAAGAGAGGTTTCACTAAGATGGATTTGTTTGAGCAAATTGCTGAAAGAGGTGAGAGTGAGAGACTGTGTCAATCTGGGAGTTAAACAAAGACCAGAAGCAACAGCATGACTGGTGAGTCGTGGAAAAGCAAGGCAGCCAGTAGGACTGGAGCCAGGTGAGCAGAGTGGCTAATCTGATGGAGATAGTCACAGATGCCTCATCCTAGATTTCCATGGTAGAAATATGGTAAATGATCAAATCAGTTAGCAACAAGTTACCCCCGAACTAGCAGCTGAACACAACAGACATTTATTATTTCTCATGAATCTCAGGAGCTGAGCAGTCATGCTGGCTGAGTGCAGATTTAGCAAATATCAGCTGGCTCATTCATGTGTCTACAGTCCACTGGAGAGTCAGGTGAGGCCTGGAAAATCTTGGATGGGCCCTAATAAGGTAAGTTGTCTATGATCTGAGTAATCTTTTATCCTCCACCAAATTAGCTTAGCCTTTTCTTCATAGTGGAGGCAGGTATGCAAGAAAAAGAGAAAGAGAATGCACAGCCTGTAGAACTGTCACCCTGTTATTTTTGTCATATTTTGGGGGCCAGTGAAATTCACAGTACCAGCACAGACCAAGGGGAAATAGAATTCATTGCTTAATGAGAGGATCTGCAAAGAACATGGATATAGAGATGTGTGGAGAACTTGCACTATATTGGCAATAAATCTATCATAGTCTACTCACTGGTCATAATTACTTACATTCTCTCACATAAAAAAGGCACCCATCCACTCTCAAAACTACCTAAAGTCTAATCCAATCATGCATCACACTCAAAATCCAGCATTTTTTGATCTACTTCACATCTGAATATGGCATCTCTTAATTAGAAAGCTATAAATCAAAAATACTTGTTTTTTCTCCTGATATAAAATGTGCAGTGAAGAATAGCGGCATGATAGCTACAGTAGACACTCCCATTTACACAGAGAAAAAATGGGAGGAAAGAATAGCAGTTTCTAGTCCATAGCAATTCCAACATCATACTGCGAAGATGTTGCTAGACACCTTGACTCTTGGGATTGGGAGCGTTGATAGAAAAGGCTCCAGTTCTCCCTTGAAGTGGCACCCAGCCCATTGTTATCCACTATTTTTGATGTGCCTCCTAGATGTCTTCCTTTAACTGCTCTTTTGGTAACTTATGAAGGAGGTATTGAAAAACATATCCTTTCAGCAATTCTCTTAACTCACTTCCAACCTGTAATAAATTCAAGACCAAGAAGCATTTTAAAATAATAATCAAGAAAAAAAAAATAATAATAATCAAGGATGGCATAATTTTTGCCTTTATAATTCCCTCAAAACTTGGTGGAATTTCTATGGATTTAATACAAATTTACTTCATTCAATAAATGAAACTTATTTTCAAGACAGGCATTTATGTTTATTCTTAATCAGTGCTACCTTGGATGTGACGGACTGTTGTGAAAAAAATCTTTTAAAATTCTTAGAAACCATTTTGTTAAGATAAAGTCATGTATTAACCTGAGTATTCCAGAGAAACAGAACCAATAACATGTGTACAAATATGGATAGAAAGAGATTTACTTTAATAACAGGTTCACATGATTATGGAGACTGGCAAGCCCAAAATCTTTGGGGTGAGCCAGCAGGCTGGAGATTCAGGAAAGAGCTGTCTTTGCACAAAAAACCAAAGTGTGTCTGCTACAGAATTCCCTCTTGCTTGGGGGAGGTCAGCATTTAATTCTAGTTAGACTTCAAATGACTAGATGAGGGCCACACACATTTTGGTGAGCAATCTGGTTTACTCAAAGACCATGAGTTTAAATGTTAATCTCATCCAAAAGCACCTTCACAGAAACACCCAGAGTAACGTTGACACATGTATGGGCATCTTGGCCCAGACAAATTGATGAATAAAATTAACCATTAATGGTTAGATCATTAGTTAGAGGGCAATGTTTTAACACCAAGATCAAGGGTTCAGATATGCATACCCCATAGTCTCCAGCTGCCAATAAAAAGAAAAAAAAAAAGGAGAAGAGCCACCACATGGGGTCTGATAGACACTTTGTTGAATCTTTAAGAAGTTTTAACAAAGGAACATGCAGCCACACCCTTAGTTTAGTCTTTGCTTCCAGGCTACATTTGACTTTGGGAATCTTTTACTAAGTGGAAAATTGGGAGTTGACAAATAATTGTATTTACAAAGCATTTTTTGCTCCTATATATTTCTGTTAAATTCTGCTTACAAACTGAATAGTTCCTTTATTAGCTCATTTCTTTCATGTAATTTCTTATCTTTCTCTCTCTTTTTTTTTTTTGAAAGTCTCATTACTCATGTTTGTAAATTGTTAGGTAAGTCATGTCTGCCGGGCTACTGTAGATGATTGTTTTAACAGTAGTTCTCTACTGTATAGCATAAATTGGCATCTTTCTAGCCACTTATAACAATATCCTCACCATATTTCCAACGCCTCACATATTTCTGTATCAGCTAGTTACTACTGCACAAGAAACCACCCCAAAATTTAGTGGCTTAGAACAAAAACTGCTTATTTTTGCTTATAAATCTACAGGTTGGCTGGGCAGTTTTGCTAATATGGGTCCAGTTCACTAACCTAATCTGAACTCACTTATCTGTGGTTCCTACTCACTTGATATGTCAGTTCAGGGATGCCAAAGCAAAAAATAACTGGACAAAAATTTCAACAGGCAAGAAAGACTTTAATCAAGGCTATTGCAATAGGGGAGAGAAGGATAAACTCAGTATAAACTCCACTTTGTTGTAACATAGGGCGGGAGGGTTTTTAAGTCCTTGGGTGAGCAAGTGAGAAAGTACTGGAGGAAGTCAGGGGTAAGTCATAGGTCATTTGTGTTTGTTAATTGGCTTTATACAAAGGAAAAATAAAATTCTCAAATTTTTATGATAAAGGTCACTTTGCAACTTGGAGCAAGTTGCCACAGAAGTCAGGCTTCTACCACAGAGACTGGGAGTTAGCAGTTCTATATTCCTTGATGAATACTTTTCAAAGACAGCTCCCAGGTCCTTGAGAAAGACTTTTCTGGGTTGTAAAATTGGCAAAAGTCTTTTTAAAAAAATTTACGTTTCAAAGGGGCAGAAAAATAATTAGTAATTATAAGTTTTCTAAATGAAATGCTTTAAGAAACAGAGGCCAGGAGCCTAGAATCAGGAAGTAAGCTCTCTTGATCTGGGATGACTGGGCAAGGATAATCTTAGATGAAATAATTTTGCTGTGCTCCAAGTAGTCCCTCGTTTTATAGCAGACCAACTCAGACTTATTCTCATGTCAGATTCAGGGGTTAAAGAGTTAGATTAAAATCAGTAAAAAAGCCTCTTGAGGCCTAGGCTTGAAACTGGCATACTGTCACTTCTACTGTAACATGAGATAATAAATTTCACCTTTAATGGTGGGGATGGGATGGTGTGGGAAATTGCAAGTCACTTTGCCACTATTGTGGATACAAGGTGGGATGGAAAATTGAGGCCTTTTGACACTCAACCAATCACAATGATCCTCCTCGCAGACCTGTAATTGTATACAGCAAATGTACATATACATTATTTTTAAAACTCCCCTGAAAACCAAGACTTCTCTAAAATTTGAGAAGATGGACTTTTAAAAAAGCACATTCTGAAATTTTGTCATAATGGCTAGAGTAAAAACTACTTACTACTCCATGAAATATATGTCGTCAGTCACATATTATCTGAACTTAAACTTTGAAAAACCAATGTGCATCCTATTGTATTAGCTCATTTTGTGTTGCTGTAACAGAATACTTGAAACTGGGTAATTTATAAAGAACAGAGGTTTATTTGGCTTAGGATTCTGGGACAGCTACATCTGGCATGGGCCTCAGGCTGCTTCTACTCATGGCAGAAAGTGGAAGGTACAAGCAGGTCACATGGCGAGAGGAAGCAAGAGAGATAGAGGGGAGGTGTCAGGGTCTTTTAAACAACCAGCTCTCTTGGGAACTAATAGAGCGAGAACTCACTCAGGCACCCCTCCGCCAAGGAGAGTATTAATCTATTCATGAGGAATCAGCCTCCATGACTTAAACAGCTCCCAACACTGCCACATTGGGGATCAGACTTCCACCCGACTTTCAGTGGTAACAATGCGTCCGAACTCTATCACTTACGTTTACAGCCAGCTTATATAGCTGAGTATAAACATGTTACACTCTCTTTGTCACCTCTCTCCCCCTGGGTGATGGAGATGCAAAAAGGATTACTCAAAGCCCATTTCTTCTGAGCAGTGAAAAGCCCCAAAGGGGTTAATTTTCCAGGAACCCTCAAGAGAGAGGCATTCTTTCTCTTTGGAAAAATAACACCAGACTGGGGTTCTTTCTCAGTATTTATTCTCCAGGCCAGAAAGTTACAGAAAAGGAGCATAGGTGGAGTTATGGCTAAGCATAGTTTAACAACAGAAGCTGGTAACATCAGTGAAATAACAAAGTGACATTCCGTAATGCAATTAGTAAAGTTAAGTCCATCCACCAACAAAAGCTTGTTCTTAGGAAATACTGTCTTTTCCTACAGCAATTTCCTTAGCATTTTTACATAACAATAAAGCAACTTTAGGTTACCTGCATCAAGATGTCTGTCCTTGAGCCCACAATTTTGCTGTAGTACAATTCTTTATTTACACCAGAGACTTTAGCCTGGGGAAACTTTCCTGTCTTTTGCAAGCTTACCATTTCGCTGTGTAATTTTAGAAGGTTAGGCTAAACCTGAAACTACAGGGCTTTGGAAGCTAGGCCCTGTGAAATACATTTGCTTTATAAATGTTAGTATACTCCACAAAAACACTCTTTATGCAGTGCACAGAGCATGCTGACTTGTTGCTGCCTCTACATATATGTCTTCTCCCTTTGGTTTCTGTCTATATTGATTCCATCTGTGTTGTCGCAGGTTCAATCCTATTAAATAGATCTCTTAGAGGGTTTAGGGGAAGGTGGTCAGTCATGGAGATTTTCAATATGATATAATTCAGAGGACTGAGAATCTAGAGTCATGTATACTGGTAACTAAGTTATTGACACTCAACTTCAATACCTGTAAATAAAGATGCTGAAGTTTGTGTTTTCCAGTTTTAACATTGGTTGTTTCTGAGATATAATACCTTTATGTAATTTGCCAGTGAAACTTTTCTGATGGATTTCAGAGAATATATACTTTTTTTAATGTCTTTGTATTGTATCATATTTTAAGTGCAATATTTGGAATTATCATTGTCATTATTGCCATCTTTTACTGAGTTCGTATGATGTATGGAAGCATACATTATTTCATTTAACCGCCCCCCCCCCAGATAATCCAGTAAGAGATATACTAGTAAGCTAGTTTTACAACTGAATTAAAACAAACAAAGAACTGAAACTTGGATAGAGATTATCCACGATTCCATAATTAGAAAAGTATAGAATCTTTGTTGAGTTTGTTTCTATCTGATTCAAAGCTCAGCAAAAGAAGAGTGAGAAAAACCAATGACTGGGCACTTTCAGGATTCTTTCAGATGCAAAAATAAAGGAGGGACAGGTTCTCCCAATCTTGACCACTCCCCCTCTACCAACAAATATACACCCAATACATTCTTTAAAACCAACCCTCTCCATCTTACCTCATCCAATGAAAACAGTCTCAGGAACCAGGTAATATTTCAATTACATCTCTGTCAGTTTTGAATCTCTCTCCACTGGATTTGATCTTGATTTCTGTGCTAGAAATTATAAATGCATATGTATGTGTGTGTGTGTGTGTGTGTGTGTGTGTGTGTATATTCCATATATATGTATATTCCATATATGTGTATGTTCCATATATATGTATGTTCTATATATATATTCCATATATAAATTCTACAGAAATTCAATGTTGCAAAAATTATATATATATATAGTTTATAATATGAATATATGCTATATATAATATATATAAAATATTTGTATAAAATATATGAAGTTATGTATTATACATATAATTTTTGCAGCATTGATACCCTATAGGTTTTTTTCCATGAACTGTTATGCACATATTTTCTCAAGGGTTTTTACTTGACTACATTCCAGTAAAACCATGACTTACATAGTTATGATAAAAATGTTCACATAATTTGTGAACTATTGATGGAAAGTATGCAAATTACTTTTTTAAAAAATGTCGTAAATTTATTTTTCTAATTAATGGACTATTTTTTATAGAAGTTATAGGTTTACAAAGAAATTGAGTGGAAACTACAGTTAGTTTGCATAACCCCCCACCTCCCATACACACACATGATATATCCTATTATTAACATGTTATGTTACTGTGGTACATTTGATACAGTTATGGAACAATATTGATCTATGATTTTTTCTGATAGTTATTTTATTGAAACATAATTGATTATATATATATATTTGTGGGGTACATAATTGAATATCAATATATGTATATAGTATGTGGTGATCAAATAAGGATAATTACTGCAATCATGTTTACAAAATATAATCAATCTCTGTGACCCTTAAATCATTTCTTGCTAACCCTCCACCTTTCCCAACTCTGTTAATCGTAATTATTTTCTCTGTTTTTTTTTTCTTTTTGAAAGTTCCATGTATTATTGTGATTGTGTCTTTCTTTCTTTCTTATTTTCTTACTTTTCTTTATTTATTTTAGCTCCCACTTATGAGTGAGGACATGTGGTATTTCTCTTTCTGTGCCTGGCTTATTTCACTTACCATAATTTTCTCTAAGTTACTGCAAACAGCAGAATATCATTCTTTTTTATGGCAGAGTAATATCCATTGAATATATATACCACATTTTCATTATCCAGTCATGTGTTGATGGACATTCAGGTTGATTCCAATTCTTGGCTACTGTAAATATAGATGCAATAAACATGGGAGTGCAGGTATCCCTTCATCATGATGATTTCCATTGCTTTAAATACCTAGCAGTGAGATTTCTAGATCATATGGCAGTTCTACGCATAGTTGTTTTAGAATCCTCCGTACTGTTTTCCCTAATGGCTGCACTAATTTACAGTCCCACCAGCAGTGTAGAAGCATTCCCCTTTCTGCATATCCTTGCCAGCATTTGTTATTCTCTTTTTGATAGTAGCCAGTCTAACTAGGGTGAGGTCATAACTCAATGTGGCTTTGATTTTAATTTCCGTGATGATAAGTGATGTTGAGCATTTTTTCATGTGTCTTTTGGCCATTTGTGTATCTTCATATTTGCCCATTTTTCCATTGGGTTGCTTGTATTTTAACTGTTCAGTTATTTGATTCTTTGTATATTCTGGATATTGATCCTTTCTCATATGTATAGTTTGCAAATATTTTCTCCCATTTAATAGATTGTCTATTCACTCTGTTAATTGTTTCTTTTGCTGTGCAGAAGCTTTTTAGTTTGATATAATCTCATTTGTTTATTTTTTTCTTTTGTTGCCTGTGCTTTTGGGGTCTTATTCATAAAGTCTTTGTCTAGTCCTATATTCTGAAGTATTTTCCCTATGTTTTCTTTTAGGAGTTTTATAGTTTCAGGTCTTACATTTAAGTCTTTAAGTCTTTAATGCATTTTGAGTTGATTTTGGTGGATGGCGAGAGGTAAGGATCTAGTCTCACTTTTCTACATATGGATTTCCAGTATTCTCAGCACCATTTATTGAAGACGGAGTTTTTTCCCCAATGTAAGTTTTTGTTGCCTTTGTCAAAGTTTAGTTGGCTGTAAGTATGTGGGTTGATTTCTGGGTTATATACTGTGTTCCTTGGCTCTTATTGTCTGTTTTTATGCTAGTTACAAGCTGTTTTGGTTACTATAGCCTTGCAGTATAGTTTGAGGTCTGGGAGTGTTATACCTACATCTTTATTTATTTATTTATTTATTTAATATTTATTTATTTATTTATTTATTTATTGCTCAGAATTGCTTTGGCTATTTGGGTTCTTTTGTAGTTGCACATGAATGCTAGGATTGGTTTTTGTTTGTTTGTTTGTTTGTTTGTTTTTCTTTTTCTGTGAAAAATGTCATTAGTGTTTTATTAAGGATTGCATTGACCTGTAGATCACTTTGGATAGTATGGGCATTTTCACAACATTAATTCTACCAATCCAAGAATGTGGAATATTTCTTCACCTTTTTGTGTCCTCTGTAATTCCTTTCAGCAGTGATTTGTAGTTCTCATTGTAGAGATCTTTCATCTCCTTGTTTAAATTGATTCCTATATATTACATTTTTTTTAGTGACTATTTTAAATGGGCTGCTTTCTTGATTTCTTTTTCTGCAAATTTGTTGTTGGAGTATAAAAATGCTAATGATGTTTATGTGTTGATTTTATATCCTGCAACTTTACTAAAATTGCTTATCAGATCTAAGAGTCTTTAGATTTTTCTGTATATATGGTCATGTCACCCACAAACAAGGACAGTTTGTCTTCATCTTTTCCCATCTGGATGCCCTTTAGTTTTTTCTTTTGCCTGACTGCTCTAGCTAGTACTTCCAATATTGTGTTAAGTAGGAGTGGTGAGAGTGGGCATCTTTGTCTTGTTCCTGTCCTTAAGGGAAAAGCTTTCATCTTTTTCCCATTCAGGATGATATTGGCAATGGGTTTGTCAAATATGACTTTTATTGTGTTGAGATAATTTCCTTCTTTATCTGCTTTATCTGCTGAGATTCTTGATCATGAAGGGATTTTGAATTTTGTCAAATGCTTTGTCCGCACCTATTGAGGTAATCATATGGTTTTCTCCTTGATTTTGTTGATGTGGTGCATCACATTTAGTGACTTGCATATGTTGAACTATTTTGTATCTCTGGGATGAATCCCACTTACCATGGTGTATAAGTTTTTTGATGTGTTGCTGTATTCTGATTGCTAATATTTTGTTGAGGATTTTTGCAACTATGCACATCAAGGATATTGGCATGCAGTTTTCTTTTCTTGTTGTGTCTTTGTCTGATATTGGTATCAGGGTGATGTTGGCTTCATAGAATGAGTTTGAGAGAATGGTCTCTGTCTCAATTTTTGGAATAGTTTGAAGAGCACTGGTATTAATTCCTCTTTAAAGGTTTGGTAGAATTTAGCAGTAAAGCTATCCAGTCCTGAGCTTTTCTTTGTTAGGACACTGCTGATTACTGTTTCAATCTCATTGCCTGGTTTTGGTTTGTTCAGGTTTTCTATATCTTCTTGGTTCAGTCTTTGTTGTTTGCATGTGTGCAGAAATTTATCCATTTCCTCCAGGTTTTCAAATTTGTTTGTGTACTATTGTTTATAATAGTCTCTAACAACTCTTTGTATTTCTGTAGTATCAGTTATAATGTCTTCTTTTTCATTTCTGATTTTTGTTATTTGGATCTTATCTCTTCTTTTTTTGTTTAGCTTTGCTAATGGTCTATTTTGTTTACCTTCTCAAAAAAACAATTTTTCATTTCATTGGTTATGTATATCATTTTTTGAGTCTCTATTTCATTTAGTTCTACTCTGAATTATTTATTTCTGTCTACCAATTTTGGTTTAGATTGTTCTTGTTTTTTCTCATTTTTTCAGGTGTAGCATTACGTTGTTTATTTGAAAACTTTCTGTTCTTTTGATGTGAGTGTTTATTGTAACTTCCCTCTTAATACTGCTTTTGCTGTATCCCACAGGTTTTGATGTGATGTGTCTTTATTTTCATTAGTGTCAAAGAAATGTTTTTATTTACTGTTTAATTTCTTCTTTGATCCATGGGTCTTTCCAGAGCATATTGTTTAATTTTCATGTATTTGCACAGTTTCCAGACTTTTCTCTGTTATTGATTGATAGTTTGGTCTGAAAAGTTACTTGAAATGTTACCAATTTTTAAAAATTTGTTGAGAGTTTTAAGATGGCGGCGGCTGCGGCGGCTGGCGCGGAGTAGCGGAGGTGGAAAAGGTGGCCACTGGGCCTCAGGCAGCCGGGAAACTTGTGGACCTTTCTCTGGCCATCTCTTAAGGGAGGACTGCTGCTGCTGGCCGGTCGTGGGGGCTCAACGCCACTTTGCCCCCGGCAGGAGAGGCTGCCTCATTTACAGGCAACAGCTTTGAAGTGTGGAGCAGGAAAAGAACTGATTCTTAGCTGCAAAAGCGAGTCTTGAAACAGGGAACACGGCGCCAGGGCTGCTGTGGATGCAGCCAGGATCCCGGAGGCTGGGGCCGCACTGAAGGCGGCCAGCTGCCCTATCCAGGATTCAAGGTTTCAGGCCGGCATTAAAGAAGACTCCTGGGAGCGCCCGAGCCGCGCCGCGACTGAACAGCCCGAGGCGGCAGCGCCGAGAACACGGAAGGCAACAAACCAGAGACAGAGCGAGCGCCCGACCTGGCACAGCACTGTGAGTGATCCCTGGCAAAGCTCTGTTCGGGGGGTGGATGCCCACGCGGCTCCCCGCCTGCACCACCAGGCCACTCATTGCCCCGGTGCTGCCTCCATTTTCCCAGGTGCGGGCAGCTCCGCCCTGCTCGGCCATCACTGAGCCCATTTGCTTGGCCTGGCGCGGGGCTTTCCGGACCCTGCGGGCCGACCTCCTCTCCCACTCCCTCCACGGTTCTCTGGCAGGGCTGGGGGTGTGGGGCGTCCCGACCAGTTTTGGGAGGGCTAGGAAGTACGGGCGGGCCGACTGTCACTCCACCACACCCTGGACTCCGGCCCCGGTAAACTTCCTGTTACTGGGAGGCAGATACCATCTCTGCGACCACCAGTTTGGAAAAAAGCCTAACGAATTTCTGGTTGGGAATAGTGTGGTAGGAGAGTTCCCAGGTCCGCTTGAACCTGCCGGAGAGCAGGCTGCAGGCGGGCACTAGACTCGGTTTATACCGGGGGGATACAAAGGTGAACAAGACCCGAGAAAGATCTACACAGTGCTACAAAGGCACCCAGAGAGACTGGTCGTCTGTGCCTAGCAGAAACCTGGTAGACTTCCTGGGCGAGGCGGTGCTGAGCAGGGTCTTGAAGGCCCAGCTGATAGACGAGGGGTGCAGAAGACACGCCCCAACCCAGCACAGTGTGCACAGAGGGGGGAGACGTGCGGCCAGGGAGGCGGAGACTCGACAGAAACCACACACCCGGTGGGGTTGCCACTGCACGATCTAACAGCCTGGGCCAGAGCACACTGAACGGGGAGAAGTCCTGTACAGAAAGTGAAAGCTCAACAGAGATCACACACCCTGTGGTACGTGATCCACCAGCCCAGCAGAGTACAAGCTGACCAGAAAGGTGGATCCCCGGAGAAGCCCAAGACCCGAGGCAACCACACACACAAGACACTAGAGGCCAACTGAGCAGTCACGGCGGGAGCCATACCAAATTGGCAACCACAGCAACATCCTAGTTAGTCATTAGTCTTAAACCGGTGGACTGTGAAACCCCCTGCCACAATGAATAAACACCAAAAAAAAGACACCAGAAATACAAAAAATCAAGAAAGTACACCACCAAAAGTTAATAAATCTCATACTCTAGATCCTATAGAACAAGAAGCCCTTGAAATAACTGATAAGGAATTTCGAGTGATAATTCTAAGGAAACTGAATGAGATACAAGAAAACTCAGCTAGACATCATGATGAAATGAGAAAAAGTATACAGGATCTGAAAGAGGAAATATACAAGGAAATCAATGTCCTGAAAAAAAATGTAGCAGAACTTGCTGAACTGAAGAAGTTATTCAGCGAAATAAAAAACACAACGGAGAGTTTAACCAGCAGGCTTGTCGAAGTTGAAGAGAGAACCTCTGAACTTGAAGATGGGCTGTTTGAAATAACACAAGCAGACAAAAAGAAAGAAAAAAGAATCAAGGACATGGAAGAAAATCTGAGAGAGATATCAGACAACCTCAAGCGCTCAAATATCCGAGTCATGGGTATTCCAGAAGGGGAGGAAAATGGAGATTCCATTGAAAACATATTCAACAAAATAGTGGCAGAAAACTTCCCAGGTATAGGAAAAATCACAGATCTTCAGATCCAGGAAGCTCAACGATCTCCAAACGTATTCAACCCAAAAAGGCCTTCTCCAAGACATGTCATAGTCAAATTGGCAAAACTCAGAGACAAAGAGAGAATCTTAAAAGCTGCAAGAGAGAAGCGTCAAATCACCTATAAGGGAGCCCCAATCAGGTTAACATCAGACTTTTCATCACAAACCCTAAAAGCTAGAAAGGAATGGGATGATATTTTCAAAATACTAAAAGACAAAGATTGCCAGCCAAGAATACTCTACCCTGCAAGGCTATCCTTCCGAAATGAGGGGCAAATAGTATATTTCTCAGACAAACAAAAACTGCGGGAGTTCACTACCACAAGACCACCCTTACAAGAAATCCTCAAGGGAGTACTGGGTTTGGTTCCTGAAAAATAACTACCACTGCCATAAAAACCTAAGAAAAATCTAAACCCGCTAGTACAATAAAAATGGCATTCATGAAGAGAAAACAAGCTAACAAAAACACTATCTACAACCTAAGGAACCAACAAACAAAGAAACCAAACAGTAAATCAGAAAGCAAGGAACAAAAGACACCTAAGACAACCAAACAACCAATAAAATGCTAAGAATAAATCAACACCTTTCAATAACAACTCTTAATGTTAAAGGCTTAAATTCCCCAATTAAAAGACACAGACTGGCTGACTGGATCAAAAAGCAGGACCCAACTATATGCTGCCTACAAGAGACCCACCTCACCCATAAAGATTCACACAGACTAAGAGTAAAAGGATGGAAAAAGATTTATCATGCAAACAGAAAAGAAAAACGAGCTGGAGTGGCTATTCTTATATCTGACAAAATAGACTTTAAACTAAAAACCATAAAAAGAGACAATGAGGGACACTACTTAATGATAAAAGGACTGATCCATCAAGAAGACATAACAATCATAAATATGTACGCACCCAATGTTGGAGCAGCCAGATTTATAAAACAAACTCTATTAGACCTAAAGAAGGAAATAGACACTAATACCATAATAGCAGGGGACCTGAACACTCCACTGTCAATATTAGACAGATCATCTAGGCAAAGAATCAGTAGAGAAACACAAGATCTAAACAAGACTCTAGACCAATTGGAATTGGCAGATATCTACAGAACATTCCACCCAACAACCTCAGAATATTCATTCTTCTCATCAGCACATGGATCATTCTCCAAGATAGATCACATATTAGGTCACAAATCAAGTCTCAATAAATTCAAAAAAATTGGAATTATCCCATGTATCTTCTCAGACCACAATGGATTAAAACTAGAAATTAATAACAAACAAAACTCTGGAAACTATACAAACACATGGAAATTAAACAGCATTCTACTTAATGACATATGGGTCCAAGAAGAAATCAAGCAGGAAATCAAAAAGTTTATTGAAACTAATGAAAACAATGATACATCATACCAAAACCTGTGGGATACTGCAAAAGCAGTATTGAGGGGAAAATTTATTGCATTAAATGCTCACTTCAGAAGAATGGAAAGATGGCAAGTGAACAACCTAACACTTCACCTTAAAGAACTAGAAAAACAAGAACAATCCAATCCTAAAGTTAGCAGACGGAAAGAAATCATTAAGATCAGAGCAGAACTGAATGAAATTGAAAACCAAAAAACAATTCAAAAGATCAACGAATCAAAAAGTTGGTTTTTTGAAAAGATAAATAAAATTGACAAACCATTAGCATGGCTAACAAAAAAAAGAAGAGAGAAGACTCAAATAACAAAAATTAGAAATGAAAAAGGCGATATTACAACTGATTCATCTGAAATACAAGGAATCATTCGAGACTACTATAAACAACTATACGCCAACAAATTTGAAAATCTGGAGGAAATGGATAAATTTCTGGACACACACAAGCTCCCAAAACTGAACCGTGAAGACGTAGAAAATTTGAACAGACCAATAACAATAAAGGAGATTGAAGCTGTTATCAGAAGGCTCCCAACAAAGAAAAGCCCAGGACCAGATGGATTCACAGCAGAATTTTACCAAACATTCAAAGAGGAATTGACACCGATTCTTTACAAACTATTCCAAAAGATTGAAACGGACGCAAATCTCCCAAACTCATTCTATGAAGCAAACATCATCCTGATACCAAAACCAGGTAAAGATATAACCAAAAAAGAAAACTACAGGCCGATATCCTTGATGAATATAGATGCAAAAATCCTCACTAAAATACTAGCAAACAGAATACAGCAACACATACGAAAAATTATTCATCACGATCAAGTGGGATTCATCCCAGGGATGCAAGGTTGGTTCAACATACGCAAATCAATAAATGTGATACACCATATTAATAAACTCAAACACAAGGACCATATGATCATCTCTATAGATGCTGAAAAAGCATTTGATAAAGTTCAGCACTCATTCATGACAAAGACCCTCTATAAGTTAGGTATAGAGGGAAAGTATCTCAACATAATTAAAGCCATATATGCCAAACCCACTGCCAATATCATCCTGAATGGGGAAAAGCTGAAAGCTTTTCCTTTAAGAACAGGCACTAGACAAGGATGCCCACTCTCACCACTCCTATTCAACATAGTGTTGGAAGTACTAGCCAGAGCAATCAGAGAAGAGAAGGAAATAAAGGGCATCCAGATTGGAAAAGATGAAGTCAAACTGTCCCTGTTTGCAGATGACATGATCCTATATATCGAACAGCCTAAAACCTCTACAAAAAAACTGTTGGAATTGATAAATGATTTCAGCACAGTAGCAGGATACAAAATCAACACACAAAAATCAGTAGCATTTCTTTTCTCCAATAGTGAACATGCAGAAGGAGAAATCAAGAAAGCCTGCCCATTTACAATAGCCACCAAAAAAATAAAATACTTAGGAATTGAGTTAACCAAGGAGGTGAAAAATCTCTATAATGAGAACTACAAACCACTGCTGAGAGAAATTAGAGAGGATACAAGAAGATGGAAAGATATCCCATGCTCTTGGATTGGAAGAATCAACATAGTGAAAATGTCCATACTACCCAAAGTGATATACAAATTCAATGCAATCCCCATCAAAATTCCAAAGACATTTTTCTCAGAAATGGAAAAAACTATTCACACATTTATATGGAACAATAAAAGACCACGAATAGCCAAAGCAATGCTCAGCAAAAAAAATAAAGCTGGAGGCATAACACTACCTGACTTTAAGCTATACTACAAAGCTATAATAACCAAAACAGTATGGTACTGGCATAAAAACAGACACACTGACCAATGGAATAGAATAGAGAATCCAGAAATCAACCCTCACACTTACTGCCATCTGATCTTTGACAAAGGCACCAAGCCTATTCACTGGGGAAGGGACTGCCTCTTCAGCAAGTGGTGCTGGGATAACTGGATATCGTTATGCAGGAGAATGAAACTAGATCCATACCTCTCACCATATACTAAAATCAACTCAAAATGGATTAAGGATTTAAATATACACCCTGAGACAATAAAACTTCTTAAAGAAAACATAGGGGAAACACTTCAGGAAATAGGACTGGGCACAGACTTCATGAATACGACCCCAAAAGCACGGGCAACCAAAGGAAAAATAAACAAATGGGATTATATCAAACTAAAAAGCTTCTGCACAGCAAAAGAAACAATTAACAGAGTTAAAAGACAACCAACAGAGTGGGAGAAAATATTTGCAAAATATACATCTGACAAAGGATTAATATCCAGAATATATAAGGAACTCAAACAACTTTACAAGAAGAAAACAAGCAACCCAATTAAAAAATGGGCAAAAGAGCTAAGTAGGCATTTCTCTAAGGAAGATATCCAAATGGCCAACAGACATATGAAAAAATGCTCAACATCACTCAGCATCCGGGAAATGCAAATCAAAACCACATTGAGATACCATCTAACCCCAGTTAGGATGGCTAAAATCCAAAAGACTATGAACGATAAATGCTGGCGAGGCTGCGGAGAAAAAGGAACTCTCATACATTGTTGGTGGGACTGCAAAATGGTGCAGCCTCTATGGAAAATGGTATGGAGGTTCCTTAAACAATTGCAAATAGATCTACCATACGACCCAGCCATCCCACTGTTGGGAATATACCCAGAGGAATGGAAATCATCAAGTCGAAGGTATACCTGTTCCCCAATGTTCATCGCAGCACTCTTTACAATAGCCAAGAGTTGGAACCAGCCCAAATGCCCATCATCAGATGAGTGGATACGGAAAATGTGGTACATCTACACAATGGAATACTACTCAGCTATAAAAACGAATGAAATACTGCCATTTGCAACAACATGGATGGACCTCGAGAGAATTATATTAAGTGAAACAAGTCAGGCACAGAAAGAGAAATACCACATGTTCTCACTTATTGGTGGGAGCTAAAAATTAATATATAAATTCACACACACACATACACACATACACACACAAACGGGGGGGGTAAGAAGATATAACAACCACAATTATTTGAAGTTGATACAACAAACAAACAGAAAGGACATGGTTGGGGGGGAGGGGGGGAGGGAGAAGGGAGGGAGGTTTTGGTGATGGGGAGCATTAATCAGCTACAATGTATATCGACAAAATAAAATTTAAAAAAAAAAAAAAAAAAAAAAATAAATTTTCAGAAGCAAAAAAAAAATAAAAAATAAAAAAAAAAAAATAAATGTTATGTAGAGAAATAATTTAAAAAAAAAAAATAAAATAAAAAAAAAAATAAAAAAATAAAAATTTGTTGAGACTTGATTTGTGACCTAACATATTTTCTGTTCTGGAGAATGTTCCATGTGCTGATGAGAAGAATGTATATTCTGTAGTTGTTGGATGAAATGTTCTGTAGATTTTGGACAAGTCAAATTGGTCTTATGTGTAATTTAAATCTGTGTTTTTCTGCTAATTTCTTGCTTAGATGATCTGCCCAATACTGAGGGAGGTCTGTTCAGGTCCTCAACTCTTACTACATGGAAGTCTAGCTCTTTCTTTAGGTCTAATAGTATTTGCTTTATGTATCTGGGTGCTCCAGTGTTGGGTGCATATATATTTATAATCGTTATGTTTTCTTGATGAATAGATCCCTTTGTGGTCTTCTTTGTCTCTTTTTATAGTTTTTGGTTTAAAGTGTATTTTATCTGATATAGGAATAGCTATTCCTGCTCATTTTGATTTCCATTTGTGTGGTATATGTTTTTCCATCCCTTCACTATTAGTTTGTATATGTTTTTATGGATGAGGTGAGTATCTTAAAGACAGCCTATATTTGGGCCTAGGTTTTTAGTCCAAACAGTCAGTCTGTGTCTTTTCAGTGTGGAATTTATTTATATTCAGGGTTGTTATTGAGAGGTGCTATCTTACACCTGTCATTTAATTGCTTTTCCTATGGTTGATTTAAATATCTTTTGTTCTTTTCTTTCCCTTTTATTATTGGTCTTCAGTTTTCTTTTTTCTTTTTCATTTTTTTATAGTAATATGATATAGTTTCTTTTTCTTGTTTGTATATCTGCTTGAACAGTGATGTTTGTTCTTTCTAGTACATTCATGGTAATGATAATCATTTTTTTTGGTTCTAGGTGCAGATCTTCCTTAGGCATTTCTTGAAGAGCTGGTCATGTGATGGTGAACTCCCACTGCTTTTGTCTGTCTCGGAAATATACCATTTCCCTTTCATTTCTGAAGGATACTATTACCAGGTAAAGTATTCTTGGCTGGCAATTTTTTTGTTTTAGTACTTTGAACATATCATCCCAATCTCTTCTGGTCTGCAGAGATTCTGTTGATGGGTCTGCTGTTGGTCTAATTCCATTATAGGTGATTGATTCACCTGTAGTGTTCCCTTCTATGTGACTTGACACTTTTCTCTTGCTGTTTTTAGGATTTTTCTTTGTCTTTGATTTTTGATAGTTTGCCTACAATATATCTTGGAGAGAACCTTTTTGGATTGAATCTGTTTGGGGACCTTTGAGCCTCTTGGATCTGGAAGTATGTATCTCTACCAGTACCTGGGAAATTTTCCACTGTTATTTCATTGAATATATTTTCAATGCTTTTTTTCATTTTCCTCCCCCTCCAGATCACACTGGTTTCGAATGTTTCAGTTTAGATGGTCTGATAGCTCTCTTATATTTTCTTAATTTTTTAACGTTCTTTTTTCTTTTCTTTTCCATTTTTTAAAAATCTGCTTGAAGTGTTTCAAAAAGACTGTCTTTGAGATCACAAATTCTTTCTTCCACTTGCTCTAGCCTGCTGCTTATGCTCTCAACTGTAGTTTTTATTTCATTGAATGAGTCTTTCAGTTTCAGAAGTTCTGCTACATTATTTTTTTTATGGAATTCATCTCTTTTTAAATTTTCTCCTTCAAGTCCTGGATTGTTTTTCTCATTTCATTGTGTTGTCTAACTGGGTCTTCTTGTATCTCACTGAATTAGTTTAAGACTGTTACCTGAAATTCCTTGTAAGATATTTCAAGGGTAATATCTTATATTAATAATACTGTGGGGACTAGTATTTGGGAATTATTGTATTCCTTTGGTGGTGTCATATTTCCTTGTTTTCTCATATTTCTAGTCTCTCTACATTGATTTCTATTCATCTGGTTCCTTCTTCTATGAGGGCAGAGATTTCCTCCTATAGATGTGTTTTACATTGATCACTGGGTAGGGTGTATTAGTATTGGTCTAGTCTCTGTGTGGGTACTTCTGCCATATTCAGTGTTGGACTTGTGGGTGAATACCTCCATGGTGTAGGCACTGGGGAACCTAGTGATTTCTTGCTGAGGTTAGTTGGGATGTTGAAGGTGTGGGCTAGCTCTTGGAGTCTTGGGCAAAGTTCTTGGGTTCCTTGTCACTCTTTGGCTGGGGTGTGTGACCCTTGGTGGATTTGTTGGCTCCACAGCTTGTGTGTCCCATGACCCTGATGGGTGCACTGGAAATACTGGATCTTCTAAGCTTGAATGAATAATTCTGAGCAGGTTTCTCTTTCCTTGTTCCTATAGGCCAAGGCTTCTCCTGTGTCCTTGCTTCCCTTGGCTGGTGGATGAGTTGGTGGTGGCTGAGAATTTTCTTCTGTACACTATTTGGCTATTCTGGGTTTCTGTATTCTCCAGGTTCTGTAACTCTCCCTGGGTAAAGGCAGTAATGCTTACTGCACAAGAGGGTAAAATTCCCTCTGTGAGTTTTGTCACTGCAGTGTGTGGGTCTGCATTGGCTTACCTTTTTCTGGTGTGTTTGTTTGTATTCTTCTTGTGTCAATGCATGACGGCAGTGGTGGGTCCTGCCCTCATTCAGTCTAACTAGTGCAGCCATGTAGGTGGCTGCCAGTGGTAGTGGTGTGTGTGGCTGCTGGTGGCAGGAAAGGAAGAAGCAGTGGTGCAGGTGCTGGCATCCACCTACACTGGCTACTGCTTTAGTGTCAGCAGGGTGTCTTGTCTGCTGCTGGTCTGGATGATGCAGGGGCGTGGGTAGGTCTTCTGTGCCCAGTCAGTCCAGCTGGTGTGATGTCTATGGTGGCAGCAGTCACATTACACAAGACTATGTCAGGGTTCCTGCATGTAGCAGGGTCAGCTAGTGAGGCAGCTTGGGTGGGGGTCTCACACATAACTGGTATGGCTGATGTGGACAGCTTCTGGTGATGGTTGCCTCACTGCAGGCAGGTGTGGTAGGGGTCCTGTGCACAGCTCGTCTGTCTGCTATGGCAGGGTGGGTGGCCCTAGGGATGGCTGCTGCACTGCAGGTGGTGGCAGCAGTGGGTCCCACCCCAAGATGGGGTGATTACTGCTTCAGCATTGGCAGGGGGTCCCACACCCAGCCAGTCAGGCTGATGAAATGGCTATAGCAGCAGCAACAGCACTGCACACAACTGTGGGGTGGAGACCCACAAGTAGCTGAGCTGGCTGTTGAGGCAGCTTGTATGAGGGTCCCATGTGGCTGGTGTGGCTGGTGTAGCAGTGTAGAGAGCTGCTAGTGATGGCTGCTGCATTGCAGGGGCCTGTGGCGGGGGTCACACACATAGCCAGGCTAACTGTTGCAGCAGTGTGGGCAGGGATCCTGTGTGCTGCTGGCCTGGTTGGAGCTGTAGTGCTGCTTTGGATGGCTACCAACAGCAGCAGCAGCTGGAGCTGTGCTGAAGGCAACAGTAGGGTGGGGTGGGGTGAAACTCACAGTGGGAAGGTGGTTGACAGTCCTAGGTACTGACAATTTTGCCAGTGAGTGCAGCACTGGTAGTGGTGGGCCTGTTCTGGTCTTCGGTGGGAGAAATGTGTCCTAGGTTTCTCTAGTCCACCATATTCCCACAATTCCTTGATCTATGATTAACTCAATTTTACATTAGGGTTCCCTCTTTGTGTTGTACAGTTCTGTGAGTATTTCCAAATTCATAATGTCATGTATTCATCTTCATAGAAAGCATCACACAGAATAGTTTCACTGCCCTAAAAATCCTCCGTGTTCTACCTATTCACCCATCCCTCCCTTCCCCCATCCCTCCATGAAACCCTGGCAACCACTGATTTTTTTTTCCATTACCTCACACATTTATCTTTGCTTTGTGTTGTGAACATTCAAAATCTTTTCTTCTAGCTAATTAAAAATATACAGTAATTTTTTGTTGATTATAGTCACCCCATAGTGCTATAGAACACTAGATATTGCTCCTCCTATCTAGCTGTAATACAAACCCCTATAGATTTTAAAGCATTCTAAATTTTTCAAACATAAATGGACTTCACCATGGTAATCCATAAATAAAAAAGCCAAGTGTCTTGATATTTTCAACTTGCAAAACAGACAGTGGAATAGGATCTACAAACATTGCACTAAACCTTTGAATATGAAAATTAGCCAGTCTTACTACTTGGTTGCAATTCTTTGCTGAAGTCCAGCTTCATCGAAGGGTGGGTACCCAAAAAGGGATGGAGAGGGTCAGCGAAAATAACAAACACAGACGGAGACCTCAATGCATCACTATGCACATTCTCTCTCTGTGGGCTGTCAGCGTGTTGCGGCTGGAGCCCAGTAGAACATGAGACAACGCCTTTTATTTAGATTTTTCTCTGCAGGGGGGTTTTGGGTACTATTTTTATTGTATCAGCAAGCTTAAATCAATAGTCCAAAAAGCAGGGAGGAAACTTTTTTAGAGGTCAGCCAGTCCTTTCCTTTTGTCAGCATGTCTCAGGTGATCAACTCGTGCTTCTTTTTCCTGGAATCGGGTTATCAGATTGGAACCATTCCTTCTTTGTCTTGAAGTTATCTTGTGGCCTTTTTCTGTTAGCAAGCTGTGGTTAATAACAGGGTGGCAGCTATTTTGGTTACAAAGTGTTAGATAACCTATATCTGTTCTTAAATGTAAATACAACTTAGCTAAAAGGAAAAATGTTAACATTTAAATTCTAATGGGGGTGTAATGATTTTATGTTCTAACGGAATGAACCTACTGTTCATATGGAAAAAGAACAGTGGATATTTAAGCAGCATTATCATGCACATTTTAAGGATATGCATTAGCTATGGCCCTGTAATCTTGATCTAAATGTCAAAGTGTCATTATGCACAGCACCATCCCTCACAAAACCATTTGCACTCTCTTTTTTTTCTAAGATCTAATTTTGCAGGTTTAATAATTTTACAGCATATATTTTTATCCCAACACCTGATTCTTAATGATTTATTTAAAACTGGACACCACCAAGTAAAGGGAATTCTACAGTTTCATTCCCATATACTTAATTTATCCCAATCATATAATTTCCCATTAATACCAACCATTCTCTTGCCATTAATATAATCTGCAGTAAATGATGTTTGCCAACTTACATCATATTTTGGACGTCCCCTAGGGGGATACCAAATTTTTCCTTTCCCCATTTTGTATCCCATATATCCATTTACCCAGATAGTTGGGAGAGGATGGAAATTTCCTTTTTGAAATAACTTCGCGTGTTTAGTCTGCAGCTCATATTTAGTCATGAGCGGTGCTTTTGGAACATATGTTGGTGTGGTCAATTTATCATAAGGGGATAATTTTAAATTGTCCACTTTACTAGGATCCTCTGTGGGAATGTTTAGTTCAATGATCACAAAATCATTTGTGTTATTTTTATAATCTTTTGGGAATTCAGAGAACTGCCACACTAACCAAAATTTCAAAAGAGAAAGCAAAAGCAGTACCATGAAGCCGAGGCAGTAGCCCTTATGGTTGTAGCAAGTGCTCGTAGCTGTGGACTTGACAACTCGGAGAGGGCAGCCCAAGCTGATTCCTTTAGGATCCTGCCATGGCATGGACCGTGCCAATTCTTTACAAAATATGAAGCTGTTCATTTTCTTACAGGCACTACTAAAGACAAGGAAAGCAAATAGTTTCATATACAATGGCATAGGAATTCTAAATTACCCTCCAAAGACTGGAGCCAGAGGGAAGATTGCTGGAAGGATTTGCATATGGTGCTTGTCTATGTTTATTTAATGTGCTTCCAGACATTTTCCTATGATGTTAACTTACATACCCATATTCAAAAATCAAATAAAATGTGGAGACTTCCACTCATTTTTAGGAATTGAATTATAAAAATTTATATTTACGGTGGCAGTCATTCTATGTCCTATCACCATGAGGGACATAACAAAAGTAGTAGAACCTATCTGTCAGAATCCATTAGTCATATGCATATATTGAAGGTCCAACATATGCTACCTCTGCACTTAAAGCTCTGTTCTTGAGTAACTCGCTAAGCAAATACAAGTGTGTGTGTGTGTGTGTGTGTGTGTGTGTGTGTGACTTATTAACTGTATACCTACTACCTGGTAAGTGCTTTTGTTATGTTATTTCACACCAGTCATATGAGGCTAGTATTATTATCCTTATTTGACAGTTCACTAAGTGACTGATTCAAAATGTATAATCTTTAAATTTATAATCAAACTAGTATATAGTATGCATTGCCATAGGTGCAGTGTATGAAAGAGTTTGTAGTATCATTGGGAAACTGAATATGACATGAAATGTAGTAAATAACACAAAAATATTTTATTTAAGCACAAAGTTGGATTTTACAGGCTATTAAAGAGTTTCTGAGCAAAAGGAGATCTCTTAGGAGAGATCTAGTTAAATAAGGGTAAGGGAAGAGCTTTTATAGGAAGAGCAATGCCATGAATGAAGACATACAGGTGGGGAAATGTAATAACAGGGTGAGTATTATGGTTTGCATTATCCATTATATACTAATGATAGGAAGGAGGGGATGAACTTAACTGTGGTTTGTCTGCAAAAAATTCTCCAAAAAACTCTGTGTCATGGATTCTGTTACTCTTTTGCTGGCCCTTCCTTTGTGAACTTTCGCTTCCCTTCCCTATGATCCTACAATTCCCTATGAACATCCACGTCAGTTAATCAAGGGGTATTCTTCATTTCCTTTCACAGGCCAGCCAATCATGGCCCTTTTGCAGACTGACATGAATTCATTAATTCTGTGCTTGAGTGTTAAGGACCATTTATGACTGCAGATGATGGAAGTCAGGGTGCTACCACCAGGGAACAGAATCTGGCTGAGAGAATCTAAGCAGGGGTCACAAAACCAAGAATCAGAAATAGAAATAATTCTGATGGTGTAATGGAACCACTGATACCACCCTTCTGATAAATAGGAGGGTACTTCAGAAAGTTCATGGAAAAACAGAATTAAAAGATAATACTAATCTTTCCATGAACTTTTTGAAGACCCCTCATATAATTTTAACTTTTCCTTTTCCTTTCATGAAGGAGAATATTATAGTTTTAGCTACACTGAGCAAAAGACTGGGATCTCTAACCAAAAGGTGGATCAGGTGAATACAGATATTTATCACAAAACATCCAAAGTGAGTGTTGCTCTACTTTATCTTATTTGGAAATATTAAAGTGTGTTAGAAGCTGAGAAGAGATGCATTTTTCAAAAACCAAAAATCATTTATTTAACATGTACTGCTGGTTTATTATTCATTTACAGGAATAATTTCACATACTGTTGCTTTCAAGAGAGCAGCTACCTCCACATTCCTCACTCCCCACATTCTTCTATCCCTCCCCAGATAATCAGTTAATCTGTCTGACCATTGCTCTTTTTCCCCTCTCTTTCTCATTATTTTCCATCTCAGAAAGAGAAGTTTCTAACTCTGAACTTGGTAAGTGATAGGTGATCTATAAAATTAACTTCTTAAAGAGATTTAATTATTTTTAGATATCCACTAAATGACATTTTCTATTTTTCATCCTATGCCAAAACAAAAAGCAGTGACTTGCCTGCCTTCACATCATAAATGGAAATAATCTTTGTTTGTTAAATCTCGTTTCTTATGGTCATAACTTACACTAATAAAAGTAGATGTAATGGGTGAAAGGGAAGTAAATTTGAGTTTATAATGAGGATGATACTTTATCATTCCTGACAGATCTTGAGCACTGAGTAGTCAGTAATTAAATAAGGGTCTTAGGACTCATAAAAACATAAATAAGCTCCTAGTATTAGGTCTTTGTTGATGCTAACCTGGAACTGAGCTCAGAATGCCTACATAGGCTTTCTTGTCAGGATGTTTCAGAAATCACCCCAGTGGGGAGGAGACTGAGTGAAGTATGTTGAGGTCCCAGTTGATGGCCAGCTCTGTTCTCAAGTGTCCTCAGAAATGTAGAGATACCTGGAGGAGCTATCATGGCTATTAAAAAAGGGCAGAGTAGATCTCTTAGGAAAGCTTCAGATTAAATGTGAGGGGCCCTTAAGTAGGGAAAGATGTTCAGGCACTAACCTTAATAAATGCTGATGTTTAAGCAAGAGGAAATGAACTGGCCATTCACCTGAAAAATGTTAGGTGAGGCAGTAGTAAAATGTGCTGACCAGGTAGGTATATAGGCTTTAGAATGGAAACCAAAAGATAGTAACTGAAGCTATGTCTCTCCAGGTCTGGACAGGAGAGATTCTCACTTGTGGTTAAAAGTCCCACAATATCTTTGCAACATTACTTCTTGTTTTAGAAATAATATTTGAAAGCATGTGTTTAAGAAGAAGGCATAAGAAGGAACAGATTACTTCCTCCATCTCCTGAGCATGGTGGTAAAGAGAATGAATAAATGAATGAGTGAATGAATGAATGAATAAGGAAGAGGTATGACAAGAAGGAAAGAGCAGGGAGGGCAGTTAGGAAGGCCCACAGCACATGAATCAGTCATTGAGCGATGCAACCCACAGGACAGGTATAATCCGGTTGAAATGAACATCAACAGTACTAAAGGAATAATAATAGAAACTGTGCTATAAGGTGATAACTTTCAGCATGAGAGCTGGAGTGTATGACTGCTAGGGGAGGGAGGTGAGTAAAACTGAGCCATCCTAGTTTTTTTTTTTTTTTTTTTTTTTTTTTCCAGGATTGGGGGATGACTTAGACCTGGGGTTTCCTGTTTATCATATGGGTTGTTAGTTCCTTTGTAATTTATTGATACCAGCACTTTTCTCTTTCTTTCCTTCCACTCTCCTTTCTAAATTAGTACATCAAATCACCTGGTTTTGACAGAAGCCTGGGGCTGGGCCAAGTGTCCCAGTTTGACACATGCTGATTATGGCTGGACGATAAAGGAGGGAGTAAAAACCTGAGCAAGTGGTGATTGGGAGAACAGTCAGACAGACCTGGGTGTGCCTTCCAACTTTGTAATCTATAAATGCTATGGACTTGGCAAGTTCCAAGACTCAGTTTCCTCATCTTTAAAGTGTGAATAAAGACATTCCTCTTAATGTTGCAATGAGGAATGACAAACAAAAGGGTTTAACATGGTTCTTGGCAGTGAACACTGTAAAATCCCAAATGAATGTCATAAATAATGAATCCAAGGTTAAATTCCTGATACTGAGAAAGAGCAGGAGACAGAAAGTGCTTAGTTAAAATTCCAGCCCTTCAATGTACCAGCTTGTTATGTTGGACATGCCATTTTAATTTCCTGAGTTTCAATGAGTCCATCTGAAAATGGAAATAATAAAATCTACTCTGTGGCTCTTGTAAGGATTATTTATTACTTTCAGGGAAGAACAGCTTAATCCTAAAGAGGGACGGTTTATGGCAGGAGGATATGGACAGAGTATGTGTTTGGCTCATGCAGCCTCCGACTTAGGTTAGAAAGATCAGGGTAATAATGTGTGTTCCAGATAAAGAATATCGATCCCTGATCAGAAGCTGCAGAAATTGCTTTGACTTGTTAGCTGAAGCTTGAAGAACGTCTCTCATTAAAAGTGGGATTAAGTCTAATGGCTGGATATGGTAAAAACAGACAAACAAACAAAAAAAATCAGTGTTAACTGGACAGTTATCAGAGCCAACAACCACTAACATGATTGTCCTGTAAAAAAATGCAAGGCAAGCTTAAAAAAAAAAAAAAAGAATCAGTCAAATAAGTGCCTTAACAGACAGTGTTTGTCTCTGTCAGATACACTTTGACTTGTCTTCCTTACTAAACTTGCAGACAGGCCTTCATAAGTTTTCAGATCCTGAAAAATTAAAACTTTCAGAACTCAGGACATTTTTATTTCTATTTCTCTTTCTTTCTCCCTTCTCTCTCTCTTTTTCTTTTTTTTTTTTCTCTTTTTCAAAGAACTATTTTCTCAACCCTTTTCTCTGCATCAGAACCCTTATCTCTGTAGAAGATAGTTTTACTCAACTCTGAAATACACATATTTTAATTTCACACATAAGCAAAGACTTGCTATGTCCAACTCCTCAAGTTTTCATTTAAAACATCTGAGAGAAAAAAAGGCAATATTCATTCAACTTGTACTGAGTGCAATGGATGGTTCAGTCAACTAAGGCCAGAGGGTCAGTGTCATCCTGTTGTCAAGGAAACCAAATAAGCGCTGGTAGAAACTATAAAATGTAAATAAGAAGATGTGCTTAAAGGAACAGAAGCTGCAATAGGCCCTCAGTTTGGCACTTCAGAAAGGGCACTTAGTGAGTATCTGGCAATTCTGCTTATTCATTAGTTTTGTTCTAGTGAATTGAAGGGAGATAAAAGTACTGAAGAGAAGAAATGCTCAACTGGATAGAGTCAGAAAGAGGAAATATTTGGTCAACTGTTTTTCACTGCCTTACAGAAGGACACAGTAACAGAGCTCTTTCTATCAGTCTTAACGTATTTCAATTCCAATCAAAAAGCATTTATGTTTTACTTTGGGCTAAGAATTTTCTTAGTGAGTAAGTATAAAAGAAGTTTTTCCATAACATCCTGTTCAAATCAAGGAACATAGCTACAGGCTATGCACCAAATCCCATTCATTTAAAAGTAAAACCAGCATTAATCTAGCAATAATGTGATTGGAGAGCTAATCAACCTTCCTGTAAGTAAGAAAATAAATTTTATAGTGTAGTGTTTCCTCTGTCATTAAGGATAACAGCCAGCTGACATTCTTTGCATTTTCCCTCCTCCACACTCCAAGTTGCACAGATAAATTCTACTGTCATTTTATGGAAGTAGCTATACGAATTTAAAACTTTTATTATTTTAGCTTTTGATTTGATAAATTTTCAAAATTTTAAGGTCCTGTAAATCAGCACACTGGGTTAATGAAGAATGAGGGTTCCTGACAGGGAATGACCTTAGCAAAAGCTGTAGGGAATATCAGTTAATCTTTGTCCTTTCTGACCACCACAGCCAGATTCCCCACCTTTCCTCTTGTTTAACTCCCTATCTGAGCCGCAATTCAGAATTATGTCAGCACCTGGTAGGCAAATTAGCTGTGCGTTAGATACTGGAATGGATTAAAAATACTGGTCCAGAATATGTGTTGGGAAGGATTCTGAGGTCTTGTCTAGACTCAGTTTGGAAAGAATGCAGAAATTGGATATTATTGACTTTCATAAAGTAGAAAAGTAGCAACATGTGTGTCATTCATTACCCACCCCTGTCTCTATTAAAAGGAGCCTGGAGCCTGGGGAGTGTTGTTTTTCTCATACCGGCATAAAATCATATGGAATATGGTTGCCTCTCAACATCTGTAAAAATGCTTAACTTTTATTAGACACCTTTCAGATGCCAGGCACAATCTCAATCTCTCTCCATCTCTCTCTCTCTCCAATAACCAACCATATAAATAGGTACAATTATCCACTTTTTGCAGATCGGGATTCTGATAATTAACATCCCCATGGCCACACAGCTAGGGAATGGTAGTGCTGCGAATGTAGTCCAGACAGTCTGTGTTAACTGTTCTTAGCCCCTGTGCTGTGCTGTGCTGTATGGACTTTAGAGCCTATCTGAGGGGTAGATACAGAACAGTCAAGTAGGACCCTCATTAGTCCCATTATGTGCTCCTGCACACAAGCCTCAAGGCCTACTTGATTCAGATCTCTCAGTATCCCTTTAACTTCCACAAAAACCCTATGGAATAGCTGTAATTACTCTTAAATATGCTTCTTTAGAATGAGTCACAAATAATCAAAATTATGATGGTCATAACCATATGTTCTAGACATAAATAACAAGGAGAGATTCCAATATCTTAAGATATTGACATTGGGAGAGGAGAACAGTAGAAACATGAAGGAAAACACATTTGTAGGTCATTATAATTCTCAACCATGGTACATTTCAATAAAAAAAAATTAAAGGGACAAGTTAAAATGAATTTTGGTTACAGCATAGTTTCATATTTGTTATTGTCAAATAGTGTCAAATTCACTTCACCACAGGTAAATATTTTATGAACTCATTTGTGTTTATAATTCATTGTATATCTCATTACCCTTGTGTCAGTTATTTCTGCTTCACTTTAAAGGAGAACAAATACATAAAAATTACAATATTAACAAAATTTGTAAGCCTCTTTTCCTCCCCCAAGTAATTTGTATCTAGATACTCTGTTTCAAGTTGATTTATTTTTATCAAATCTTTGCTTGGAAAAGTCAATTTTCTGCTTATGACCAATGCAGATAAATCTTGGTCTGCTCATTCCCAATCCATCACCTAGGCAAATTATACACAGTCGATAGATCACACAAGTAGGCAACAGACGATGTAAACAATCCTTCACATTCTTACCAGCACATTTGATGATAAAGCCAAAGTTCCGTGTAATAGCAGGCTGTCTGTCTGTGTACACCTCCACATCAGCCCTTTTGAGAAAGGCAACAACTTAGCTTTCTAATGCTACATGATTTCAACCTATTATTGTAGGTCCACCAGATACCCAGTGAGCATCTGAGGAATAACCCTCTTTTGGCAGAAAAGGGGTTCACTTTCTTTATTGTCTTTGTAGAGTCAGAGAGCTCTCTACATAAGAATTAATGGAAAGGAAGATATCTCAGTGTGCCAAATGGAAAGTTGGAGCTGTATCTGCAAACCAAACCTAAGACAAAGAAAGCAGCTCCCATGATGTGGTGGAATAAGAAGGGGCTTTTATAACACAGACCTAGGATCAAATCCTTTTTTAACCATTTACCTTTTGTGAGACTCGAAGCAGGTTACTTACTATTGAGAAGAGTATCTCTTCATCAGTGAAATAGAGAGAATGATAGTCCAGTTGTTGTGCTGATCAAATGAAATAATGTCCACAGCATTCTGGCTAAATATCTGACTCAAAGTAGTTGTTACAGTAGCCACTTCCCTTGATGGCTTCATCTAGAACCTCCTGTCATTCAGTCAAGACTTTTTGTTAATTGCTAAATGAATAGCTGTAGGTGAAAGATGGCCCCTCTTTTGTTGAACTAATGATATCAGGGCTAGTATTCCTTCACTCTGTGTGTGTGTTTATGTGTGTGTGTGTGTGTGTGTGTGTGTGTGTGTGAGAGAGCTCGTTCATGATTGCTTGCCAGTGTAGTGTTTCCTGAGAGCAAGACTTATTTCTCGTTTCCTCTGCTGTGCATGTGCCTGTGTGTGGGTGTGCACACACATCTGTGCATATAGAGCCATGGACGAAATAGCTAGAACGTAATAAATAATAGTTACTTACTATGTCCATTTTATGCCTTATAAGAAAAGGAAACTGATAGTTTTTATTGCAAGAAAGGCCCAGAGGTGAAATCAGGCTGTGGGTCTACTGGATTCCTCATTAATGTCTGCTATGAAAATGAACTTAGGATGCTGGAAGCCCCTACATGTTCTGGTATGTTCAAAGGTGAGGATGCAGTCTCTCTCCACTACAGAGCTAGGCAAATCTCAGGTCTGGAATCCTGGTGTGGGGCTTAGGGCCCAGCGTGCAAGGAGGCACCAATGATTGAGTCACACCATCTCTAATGAGAGCTAATACTGAGACCTTCATAGTATGGATAATTGTCTCTTCTGGCTGTAATGTGGAATGATACAAAATCTGGAAACAGAAAAGGAGTTTTGCTTCCAGTGAAATGAATGTTTAATGCTCAAGTTTTAAATTTTACTGCATTAAAAGATTTGTCTGAGTCATAATTCATAAGTCAAACTTGATAAATGTTAACCATTTTAACCAAATGTGAGATGGAATTTAGGTGCTTAGGGCTATAGTGTAAGATATTTGAACATCAGAATTTTTTTCTGTTTATGGTGGGTGTCTTTTTTAATATTTTTCTATTTTTTGAGACAGAGTGTATAGTAATGAAATAGAAGGGAGAGGATGGGCTTTTAGTCCTTCTTTACCTGCTAGTAGTATTTTGTTAGTTTCTCAGTATCTCTATGGCCTCATCTAGAAAATGGGGATCGTGCTCCTAAACCATTGAGCTGAGAGTTTATTTAGGACTCTGTAAGCACACTATGGCGATCACTCCCTGCTTTTAATTCACTCTGAATCATTCTTTTCCTTATTATTGAGTCCTGAGTCAGAATTCTTTCAACATAGCCTTTTCTTGTGTGTGTGTGTGTGTGTACTTTTTTAGTGTAAAATGTGGAAACAACGTATATTTTGGAAACTGTAGATTCTAGATTTAAAACAGATCTCTACCACTGATAACCCGTGATCTTAAAAAAAAATTACTTCTCTGAACTTCACTTCTCTCCTCTTACATGTGGAGTAACAACACTAATCTCATGGTGAGTATTAAATGAAGTAATACATGTCAATAGCCTGGCCCGTGTGTAAGACAAAGGATAAGTAATAAAAATTCTAAATTCTTTAAGGTTCTAAGATTCTGAAATCATGTTTGAATACAATTCACTATTTAACAAAGATGAATTTGATCTGTCTTAATCCTAGATGTGACTGTGCCTGTCTTTCTCTTCAGTTCTTTGCTGGTGGGAGAGGGTTTTACTCATTCCAGAGTCAAGGCCAAGACCTGACAATATCTCTACCCCCTAGAATGCATCACTGATAGTGACACTTGTACAAGGAGCACTTGCTGTTCTCAACTGGATGACACAATTATGATGGAAGAAGAGTCCTGCATGGATGGATGACAGAATGTGTTGGATTATTTCCACAAATCAGGAAGCTGTCTTTTGAGTTAGTATGTTCTGTCCTGAGATCTTTAGCCATTCAGGATCCCCTCTTTACAGATCGAATCTTTCTTCCAAGTGACCTAATGTTGCAGATAAATGTTTCTGTGGTCTGGGAATTCATAATGGACAGTAATTAATTACAGGTTAAGAAAATAAAATAGGAAATAAGGTAGTTGTTTTAAAATTCTGAACAGAGAAAGTCAAGGGTTGGACCTCAACTAATTGGTTTCCTGGTAAAGTTTTTCTCCTGGGGCTCTGTGAGACCTTTCATTTTAATGACTATTTGCCAAGATTAAAGGATTCTCTAAGATATTGCCCCTTAGTTAACATAAGAAAAGCCTGAAGAGTCTAAACTGTAACAGCCTCCAAGATTTGCTGAATTCAAGAGGGATAAAATACCAAAAATTACACAGCAATGTGGGGGTAATTAGTTTGCTCTTTCCCAGGTACCTACCCAAAAAACTTTATTTGTATTTTATAAATAGAGTAGAGGTGAGACTCAGAGTAAATGGAATTTGCTCTGTCAAGCGTTTCTAAATTAGGGTTGAAGCTTCCTGATCCCCAACCCTGAGCCTCTATCTATTACCCCATTCAGCCAGATAATTAAGAAATTTCTATGATTTTATCAATTATGGGACAATTTATGTTTCTATAAGTGATATAAGTGATATAATAAATATCTCCCTAATATCCCAAATTAATAAATGAAAATGTAATTAATTTTTAAACCTCACTATATCTTTCTAATTGCAGAGGTAGGACACGAACATGCAAAATGATACCTAGTATTGCACGCAGTATAGGATATTGAGGAAAGTGATTCTGACATTATCATGGTTACTGGGAGAAGTAAAGTCTTCCCAGGGGAGGTGACAGTTAACTGTAATGTTCAAATAAATAGAACTTAGATGAGTAGAGATAGGGTAGTCCTGGAAATGGTATTTCTATGAGTGCACAATCTTGAAAACACAGACGTTGTGTTGGGTAGTGTAATTATTTTAAAACATGTTTACAAATTGATTTTACACTTCTCCAATCAAGAACTGAAGCCTAATTCCACTCCCGTTAAGTATAGCCTGGCCTTAGTGACTTGTTCACAACAAATAAGATGTGGCAAAATGATGCTGCATGACTACCAAGGCTAAATAACAAAAGATGTTATAGCGTCTGACTAGCTAGACCTCTGTCCCACCAGGTAAGAAGCTGTTATGCTGGGAATGGAGAGACCATGTAAAGACAGAGGTGAGTGAAGTAAGCTAGCGGACTCATCTCCCAGGTCTTCGGGTCATCTCAGCTCATGTAGCAGACTTGCAAATAAAAACACCTTCAAAATGGCTTTAGTTCCAGCCACCCACTGTCCTCCATTTCATGAGAAACTCAGAAAAGATGCCTAGCTGAGTTCAGACAACCCCAAGAGCCATGAGAGATAATAACAAAAATGATTGTTGTTGCTCTTGCTTCTAAATTTGGGGCATATTATTACTTAGAAATAGATACCTAAAACAAGAGAAGAGTGACAGGATCACTCCAGCTGGAGAAAAGACTTCATTTTGGGGAGAAGAATGAAATAAAACTGGAAAGCTAGGCCAGACTCAGGGGATCATGAGTGTTCAGTGGAAAAGGTTTTTTTGGGTTTTTGTGTTGTTGTTATTCTTTTTTTTTTTTCCTTTAACAAAAGTAAACCAAAATGATTCTGCCAGAGGAATACAGACCTCGACTTGAAAAGAGGTAAACAATAGCACAATGAAAGCCCTAAAAGAGGAGAATGGTGGAAATGGAGATGGAGAGACTGGTTCTAAACACATGCTGTCCCAGTGTGACTGCTGGGAGATCACACGTTCCCGCCTTATTCTTGGTTTCTTACCTCTATAGTACCTTACACATGTTGGGCACATATATATAGGCAAGGGAAAAAATCATGGCTTAACGAAAGTATTTTTATTTAAAAGAGGAGAACTTGGTTCTATTTTTGGCTTTACAACTTCCTGATCATGTAAAAGTTAAGCAAATCCATGGGACTAATTTTCTTCTAATGAAATTGCAACAATATTATATGCTTCATAGACTTGCTACAAGCATCTCATCTTACTTTCAATTACATCTCGTTAGCCAATTATATCAATATCCATGGCTACTTCTGTTTCCTTGTACATGCAGACCCTTCTAAACCAAATTCTCTAACTCCAATTCATTCCCCCAATAAAGACCAATATATCTACCTGACATCTCCACCTGGATGTCCACAAACAATTCAAAATCAACATGTCAAAAAATGAAATTGGTCACTTTTTGTTCCAAATTTTCCCCAAACCCCACTGACCACAAACAATTTTTTAAAATGTTCTTTCAAAGGAGAAGCAACCCAATGAAAAGAAGTAAGCTTTAATGACAAAACTGGCCCCAGTAAGAGACTATTGGGAGCAAAATGTTTGACTGGGAAACTGTCTGGCACTACCTATGTTTTCCACCATCATAACCAGCTATCTCTTCTAACCAAATTTTGCTCACTCAAATTATCTCATGTGCTCTACATTTATTGTTTTTTAAACATGAATGAATAAATGAAGGTCTTATTGCAATGTATACACATGTAATTCATGGATTTTAAAGGCCATATTCACATACTTTAATACACCTATAGCTGAATCAAGTGCATCCCAAAACAATAAAAACCAAAATAAAATGTATAACAAAAATGGCTCAAAATACCATAGACTGTGTAGGTAAGTGCTCGTGGCCATAAATTCATCTTTTATTGTCTCCTAAACAACTCTTTCTTTTACTTAGAAAACTTGAAGCATATACGAAGCATCTGATCTGGGTTTTCTGGAATCATAATATGAGAATCAAATCATAGTTGACATACAGGATTCTGAAGAATCTCAATTTGGACTTTCATTTGAAAAGAGCCAGATGACATACTTTAGTCCATCTTGTGGTACCAGTGTGTATATAAATCTTAAATAAAACATCAGGAGGTAAAGCTACTATCATTTTTTCCTGCTGATGATGTTTTAAGGTAATTAGAAAGGGATTCATGGCCTCACCAAGTTCCCTTGGCACATTTGGACCTCGTCACTCTGTGATATCTCCTGTCAAGGAGAACTCTTACCTAGATTTCAAATCAATCTCAATTAAGATCACAGCTGAGATAAGTACTTCCTTCCTAGTCAGAATAATTGAACTTTTACTTAGGTTGGTTTGATCACTCTTTTTAATAACAAGGAAGGGGGAAGAGATTATAGTTCCTTATTCTAGAAGCTGTCTCATAAGTCAGTGGGGTGGTAAGTTTTGAACAGCTTCCTCTGCTCTTTTTCTAAGTGGCTTCATTTAAAAAAAAACAAATTAGCAGCATGAGCTGACTTACATATGGCAGGTTTGGATGCATCTGGGGCAGAACCCATCTTAATGAGGATGACTGGGGAAGCTTAGGTTGATGGAAAAAACACAAGACAAACTCAAAACTGCACAAAAGGAGGCCAGACTTGATATTACCAGAGAAGCCACCTGTTTTCTGCATGCCCAAACCAGCTTCTATCTTGTTTTTTAGGCTATATGTGCATGTTCAGCTGGTACTAAGTTGCAGGAATGTCATGAATCTGTGATAATGTCAGCAGCTTCTGTACCCTGGATATGCCACAAGTGCAATTATTTTTCCACTCAAAACACTTAAGCAACCCATTCCATAGGACCCTAAATCATAATAAAAAGATGGGCAAATTATTTCTAGATTAGGAAAAACTGATGCTTACTCATTACTAGACAACATTTAAGTGAAATTAGGGGCAAATTCTTAACAAAGAGAGCCATTTATTAACTACCTTTGGAAAGTTTTATTTAATGTGAAAAACTAAGCACAAGCCACAGCCCTGCCTACTCTAAGTCATCAGAATGCTAGATGTAATATTTTTCAAAACATAGTATTCCTTGAATATACGAAGAAGGAACTTAAGTAGGTGAGAAACATAGAGACATCCTAAAATGGTAGAAATAAAAGGAGAAAGGGCTAATTCCAGTCCCAGTAATACCAGAGTACCTTGTATTATATTAACTCCCCTTAAGTAAAAATTTAAAACTCTTGGAAAAATTGTTAAAATGTTTGAAAGCACTAGGGAATGACATAAATCAGGCAAAAGCTGGAGACCATTTGACCTTTGAAGGAATGAAGTGGCACTGTGTATTCTACAGATTTTATTCTTGAGTCATTTCACATTCTTGGGGTGTACAGTTGCTGAAACTCATTTTGAAAACTGCAGGCTTGTTGGTTTGATGTGTTAGAGAACAGAAGCTGACATAGAAGCTGGAACTTGAAAGAACGATACAGAAAAAGAGAAAGCCACAGTGGGGTAGCCCTAAAATTCATATACAAACTCCTCTCATGTCCATGGCTGACCTCTGAATTTCACACACCTCCATAGAACCCAGCAGAAAGCAATAACTGAGTAACTGAAAAGCTGAGTAGAAATTTAAGCTACTCTCCACCATAGAGAATAAAGGAGTTTGGAATTTGAATCCTACCAAGTTAGGTAATCATCTTGGGCTTTCTATTGAAATCCCAGAAAAGATAAATTTTAGGAGTAAAGGATAGGTCCCAGGACTAGAATTTGCCTTAAGACTAAAGGCAAATCTGAATATGAAAAAATACCTAACAAACTGTAAACTGAATAATGCACAATTTCAATGTGATCAATGCAAATTTAATTGTTTATTAGAGTAATAATAAATGTTCTTCAGAGGAAAATAACTGAAGTCAGAGTCTCCAGTGTTTTGTACATTCCAAATTGCCTAGTATACAGTCAAAAGTTACTGAGCATGAGAAGAAACAGGACAATGTTAGCCATGACTAAGAGAAATAGCAGTCAATATAAAAACTGGATCCACCTCACAGGTGTTACAGAACAGTGAAAATCAACAGAGTAATTATTCATAAAGAAGCAAATGGAAATTCTAGGATCTCAAAGTAAAATAGACGAATTGAAAATGTTCTAATGGTTTTAGCCAATTGGAGAAACAAAAGAAAATAGGGTCAATGATGATAATGAAAACAGATGAACTGAAATTACCTAATCTGAAAAATATAAAAAAAGTAAAGAGATGAATGAGGCCTCAATAACCTTTGAGATAATCTTCAGTGCTTTAGCATATGTGCAATAGAACTCCCGGAAGGAGAGGGGAAGAAAGTAGAGGACTATTTATTTATAGCTATGATAATTGCCACTAATATTTATTGGGCATTTACCATGTTCTAGGCATTATACTAAGATTTTTCATATGGATTATCACATTTTGTTTTCTTATCATTTCCGTGATTTAGGTATTAGTAAACAACCAATTTTATAGATGTGTAAAATGAGATTTAGAGAATTTAACTGGCTTTTCTGAGTTTCCATGGTGACAGAGAAATCTAAATACTGCCTCATATATCATGTCTTTCTGATACCTATGCCTGTGCTCTGAACACATCGTACATTCCGTTACTAAGTAAGAGTTTAATGAACTATTTTAAGTATTCTTAATCTACCCCTACTACTGTTATAACGGGGATGTTATTCTTCATCCTGTGCTAGCAAACTGAGGAGGAAGTGGTCCAGGCATCATCATGCCATAGCAACACTTTATAGATTGAATTCAATAAAAACAAAAGGTGTAATGTTTCTAAAATGGTTGATAAATTAGGTAGAAACAAATTTTTGATTTGCTTAAAACCAGCATGCAATCTGACCAGTGATGTTTTAGAGCCGGCTCTTACTGGCTTGCAAGAATCAATTGTTCATATGTCTTTCCAGGTCTGTGTTCAGTGACCTTAAGCTTGTAGCATGAAACTGGCATGGGAGAGAGTTTAAACCACAGAGCTGGGCAAGCTCTACAAATCAGAGCTTCCCCCCAGCCCCCCACACAGATACACACACACACCATAGAGCCAGGTGAAAAACATTTGTCAGCATACCACCAACATTTGCCAACAGACCACTGAACCCTATCTTAATGGCTTAAAATAAGACTTAATTTTTTAATGAGCACAAAAAAAGTCAAAGGTAAATTTATCGTCATGTGTAACGTGAATCTAGGACACATGATACCAAATGCTTTTTCTCTATATATGTGAGCCCCACTTTCTTTTCTGCATTGGCCAGATTTTCAGAAAGGCTCTCCCCTTGTGATGAAAAGATGGCTACAGAAATTACAGGAGGAGAGGAAAAAGCATGCCCCTCTCTTAATCTTCCCAGCCACACTTTAAGATTAATTCTATCAGCTCCAATTTATTTCCTTATTTATCTGTGCATTCGATTTTGTGGCCAAAGGAGAGTTCAGGCCTAAATTACATGCCTTCGTCAGAAGCTGGAGGCAAAGTCAGCTCCACCTGAAGCAACAATGTGAGATTAGAGAAGCTGCAGCTCCGCAGAGGCAATGAGGATATTGTTTTCCAAATTGCATGGCTAAAATAATGACAGACATCCACTAAACACAGCATGCACACGAATATTCTAAACTATAGTGCAAAATAGGAATCACACTGTGGTTATTAGACCAACACGTGGGAGAAGGCTGATAATACCCTTTCCAGATTATGGGGCTTTAGGCCTTGCTACAATATACGGGTTTTTTTATGTCCACTGAAGGCCTTTCTCACAAAATGGACAACTTCCTGTGACTGAACTATTTGGCTAAGATCTCAATCAAATTCCTTAGAACCAAATCTTGTCCGCATAGTGCCTTAGATACTCTCTGTGCCACCTTGCCTAGTCCCAGAGCAGTGTGAATGAATGACACTGACCCAGTTAAAGGATGAAAACAAGGAAAGGCAAAAACTTTATTTATTTTCTTAATATTACAAGAGTATAAAAAAGAACACACATTTAGTCTTTTGTGGATTTTTCAAGTGATCTGGGATTTAGTATAAGAAATATTAAATGCAATCTGAAACCTTGAGAAAGAATGTGATTTTATGTTTTAGTCTAATTTAAAACAAATGAGACTGCCAGTTCTCATTTCAGCAACGATATTTTATAAAGCTATGCTTTGTGGATTGATCCCGCTGCACACACGGATTACCGGAGAGGTACCACTCAGCTTTTCAGAGGGAGGGAATAGCCCTTTGAGACATAGCTAAAAAGACAAGCAGAGACAGGTTTTCAACTTACTCCCTTCCTTTTCACTTTCCTCTGCTCTTTGAGTGGGGATATATTGCTGTCACAAATGCTTCATCCTGCTTTGGACATGTTTTCTATCTCCCTTTGCACAAAGTAAAGCTGGTTTACAAATTTCTAGATCAAAGTCTTAGGTGGACAGAAGGACATGTTGATCAAATGCTTAGTCAGATTTCACCGTTAGGGAAAGGCTTGTATGTTCTCTTTGTCGGATTAAGAAATCACCTTTGCACTAAAATCCAGCAATGTGCTTTGAAATTTAGGATCTCAGCCTCTGTTGCTGCTACTTTTGTAAGAAGCACCTACATGAGTTTTAAACATACTTTTTCTATTCAGTACACCTCCTCAACTCTGCATTCACCTCACATATGTTCTTACTGTTCTCTGCCCCTTGCCACAAAATCTCTTTCATCCATCCTTGTAAATGCTCACCACGGTTTAAGATCTATCACTTCTTTCCCAACTATTCTCATTATGCTTACTTGGCCCATCATGGAAACCCTATAGCACTTACTGTCAGTACAACCCTTTTTGATAATTAATCATGGAAGTTCTTGTTTTCTTACATTTTTTTTTTAACATTTTCAGACCAATGCAACCTGCATACACCTAAACAGCTGGGTCAAAAACTGTATTCCATATATAACTAAGTTTATAGTAACAGTTGTTGCAGGAGTAAACCCGATTCTCTCCTCATCTCTACAATTGGTTCATAGGCTACACCATTTCTCCAATCACTACTTACTTAACTCTCAAACTTTAGTGTATGTCAGTATTACCTAGAGGGTTTGGAAAGAGAGAGAATATGACACATTTCTGGGATCCATTCCTGTGGTTACAATTTGAAATGTCTTGAATAGGTTCAGAAAGTTGACTTTTATTTTCTAAAATTAACCCAAAATGTTCTAAGGTAGGTGAGACAAGACTGAACTCTGAAAAACGTTTATGAGGAAGTTTTAACTGCTTTTATCCAGAGTGTGCTGAAGCATTAGTAAATGCTACCGTAAAAAGAGAACATCTTTGTTTTTCACACAGCCTCCAACATTCTAAGCATTGAAAAAAATGAAGAGATAGGAAAAAGAGAAGAGATTGCTGTTCAGAGCATGATGTTTAAAGACACCTGGCTGCTTCTGGGCCTGAAAGTGCTTAGTAGTCCAGGTTTCTCTCTCAATTTTCCAAACTGATGATTCAACAGAGGAAAGCCATACACTTCAGTAACCAGTAAGTTGTGTAAGACTCAGGATTTGCAAAGGACACCAACTGGATTCACAGGCACTCATTTACTTAACAAATCACGTAATTTGATTTTCTTGTTTTTTATTTCTTACCAATTGTTGTGAAGTGGGCATAAATGCATCAAATTCTATTCACAACTCAACCTTTGTATATGATTAGGAGGTCATCTCACACAGAACTTTCTTCATATTTACCATGTAAGAAACTTTGGGGACAGGGTGGATTGAGGAAGGATGTTGAGATGTTTCAATGGCTCAATCAGCAGCCCAAGCAAGGATTTCACTTTTAAAGCTCCAGAAACTGTGGCTGAGGAGGTGCATGAGTTGTAGAAGTGTAGCAGAAAGGCAATAGAAACAGTCCCATGTTAGTTCCAGGAGATGTGGGTTCTGGTGCCCAGTCTATACAAAATCATGATAGCTAACTGTATTAAACCCTTTGCTAAAAGTTTCCATTTCATTCATCATCTCATTTGAGCTTCCCAATAATGTTACATTGTCATTTTGCAGATGAAGAAATCATGTTTCAGAAAAATTAAATGATCTGCCTAATGTTGCAGAGCTTGTAAGTGGTAAACTGAGAATTTAAAACAGGCAGGCTAATTACAGATACTACTACAAACCACTAATATACTGGGCCACTACTTCACATGTTAGAGAACTCAGACGATTTAAACACTGCACATCTATTATATATGGATATATATATACACACACACACACACACATACACACACACACATATACACACTAATTCTGAATAGTGCATAAGATTAACCTACAGTTCAAATTTTAAAAAATGCATACAGAGAGGCAAGGTAAAATTAAGAGCCTACAATGTGTAGAAAGGTATTGTGTAGCATGTAAGTTTTGTTCAAAATTTGGGAATGCCGATCTAAAATTGCATGATCTTTCATGTTTCTTTTTCAGGATAATATGTGAAATTTTTGATTTAATTATTAGCTAAAAAAATAACGACTGTGCTAAATAGAAAACCATGTCTACAGGCTGCTAGCCTGCATTAGATGCATTATACAAATGCAATCTTGATAATATAAGGAGCCTTTGTACTAGAAGAAAGAAAACACTTTTGTCCACCAGAGTATCTGAAGTCTTAACATTAAAACGATCTAGGAGTTAAGAGGTTGTACCATATGTTTTCTTAAGGCTTTTAACCCTACCTAATTCTAATCTTCAGATTCTCATGTAAAAAATTAGTCTTGATGCTGAGCAACTTTCATTATGATTTGGGGTATAGAAATCACACAGATTAAAAAAAGAGAGAAAGAGAGAGACAGAGAGAGACAGAGAGAGACAGAGAGAGAGAGAGAGAGACCCAAGGTTTCTTTTGCAAAAGTTTACCAACAAGAACATGTCCCTTACTTGTTAGAGAAGAAAGTGACTGGAATAAGACATTAAAAGAACTTCAAAGAGGAGTATTTAACAAACAGCTATAAGGTAACTGAAACTCTAGAAGTGAAAATGCATTTGGAAAATATAGTAAACAAGAAGTTGGGATTCTGAGGCGGGGCCTTGTAGGAGAAATGCAATAGCCATGTAGGAGAAAAGATACAGGAAGAAAAGTCTTTTAAAATAGCCATAGGGTTTTCAGATGGGAAAAAGAGTTAAATTTGTTCTTCATAGACCCAAGGTTTAGAATTAGCTTCAACAAATGAAAGATGCTGAGAACAGATTTTGTGCATGTAAAAGGAAGCACTTCTTAAGTGCTCCAAGAGGTGGTCAATTCACTATCATTGAAGATGTTTAAAGAGAAGCTAGAGGGACAAATGGTGGGGCTGCTGACAGAAGGATTTGAGCATTAGAAGGTGGCGTGGATGATGTACAAGTTCACAAACATGACTACTCATCAGAATCATTGGGAGGATTTTAAAACTTGAAAACAGGAGATATTCTGATTCACTAGGTCTCAGGGAGCCTGAGAACGTGTGTTTGGGGCAAGCGATACGGTTATTCAGTTGCAACCTCCTGCCAGTGGAACAAATGGGCTAAATTTTCCAAAAGGCTTCTTTCAGGTTTAAGGTTCTTTAAAATGTCTTTAAAAATATTTACCTTGTAAGTGAAGTGAGTAAAGTGAGTGAAGTGATACTTTGTGAGGTTATGTAGTGATGAAGCAGAAATACTACTACACACACTGTCCAATCCACGCTTCATTGTGCCTAAGAAAAGTTACTCCTGGAATTACGGGATCTGGGAAGGCAGAAAGAAGGTGTTTCTGGAAAGGTAGTAATACCTGTGCTAGTTTTATGAGCTATGACTCCTGTAAAGTCTTCTAACACACACAGAACAGATGATTTCCAGTCTCCTAACCCACCCCTGAGCACTAGGCATTTTCTGATGATCAGGCAACTCTACTCACTTCTTTACTTTATTTTTCACTCCAGGACAGGACAATAGAAATTAAAGTCATTTTTGTTCATTACAAAGCAGACAACATTTTGCTAAATTAAAATGATTTCTGGATAAGTAAAGGTCAGTCAGGTCTTGGGTCTCTTTCTTCATTAACAACAAATCAACATCCAGCTTTGTTGCTTCCAGTTTTTTAAAAAATCAAACAGAGATGCTACAGATGCCATCAGCAAGGCCAGTGAGGCATGTGTTACATTACTAGAGTCATAAACAGCAAAGACAAGAGCCAATCATTACTGTTTTGTGTATATTAATACACACAAACACATACATACAGCGGCTTCAAAAAGGTTATGGAATGATTTGTATTATATTTTAATTCTATTTTTTCACAAACTTTTTGAAGTACCCTCACGTATCTGTGTGTGTGTATTTATATCATACACATATGTTAGCATTATGACTGTATTTCACTGTTCTGAAACAATATTATCTATACTAGAGAAAATGACCTTTCTGGAAATACCAATGGAACACCTGTCGTAATTCTGCCTACTCAGGTGCTTTGTGTTCTTCTGCAGTAAGATTATTAATAACAAAGTAAGTTCAATGGCTTCTGAGTTGTGATATGGTAGTTCTTCGTACAAACACAAGTTAGGCTGTGCTGACATACTCTTTGCAGCACAAAATATTTGTGAGCTATCGAGAGAATGTCTTTCAACCTTGTCAATAAATCTAACTTGGATGGTTTAGAAAGAAATTAGGTAGAAGACCAAGTAAGAGGCTCTTTATAATGGGACAGAGAGAATATATAGTGGTAGATAACTATGCGCTCGCTTTGGAGATAAGATTTGTGCCTTTCCCCATGTCAGGTAAAAAGCACAAGCTCAATAAATGTGTGTAAACTGATGTAAATTTGGAATTTGATTGGACACAGAAGTTAAAAATAATGATTGAGTATCACACGTACATCAAGGGTAGGCAAATTTCTTCCTGGAGGCTGGCTCTCTATTCTTATAAATAAAGTTTTATTGGAATATAAATACGCCATTTTGTTTATATGTTGTCTATAGCTGCTTTTATGCTATAATGACAGAGTTTGAGTAGTCATGACACAGACCATATGGCCTTCAAGCCCACAGGCCTAAAATGTTTCCTCTATGAGCCTTTATAAAATGTTTGTTGGCTACTGTTCTACATGATTGGAATGGTGCTGGTGGGAAACACAGAAGAGGTTTAGGTTTGAGGGTAGATAGAAAGTAATGAGCTTGATGTGACCAGTTGGCTTTGTCAATGGCTACTATTGCTGTAAATATATGTGTGTGCGTGTGTGTGTGTGTGTGTGTGTGTGTGTGTGTGTGTGTGTGTGTATATATATATAGTAGTGGATTGGGTTATGCCCCCCCAAATTCACCAAAGCTTGAATTGTGTCCCCAAGCTTTATGTATTAGAAACTTAGCAACCACTGTGACTGTTAAGAGGGTGGGAAATCCTATTATGGTAATTGAAAGGTATAGCCTTGAAGAGGTGATTGGATTGTAGGACCGTGCTGTAGTGAACGGATTAAAAGTGGTGGTCAGGAGTGTGATTCTGAGGGCTTTAAAAGAAGAGAGAAGAGAGTCTCTCTTGCTCTGTCTGCTCTCTCTGCTCCACCGTTTTCTGAAAATTGATACTCTGTCATCACTGAAGTCACCACTAAAGAATGCCTTCACCAGATGTGTTCCCTGGATGCTGGACTTCCTAGCCTCAGAAACTGTAAGCCATAAATTTCTTTCTCTTTACAAAATACCCAGTTCTGTGTATTTTGCTAAAAACAATAGAAAAGGACTAATACAGAAAATTGGTACCAGAAAGGTGGGGTGTTGCTTATAACAAATACTTGAAAATGTGAAAGTGGCTTTGGAACTGGCTGTTTTGGAGAGGCTGGAAGAATTTGGAGGAAGAGGTTAGAAAAAGCCTAGATGCTGGTGAAAGTTTAGAAGACAAGAAAACCAGGGAGGATTTGGAATTTTTTAGAGGCTGGTTAGATAGTGGTGAGCAGAATGCTGACAGAAATATAGACAGTAAATACTATTCTGAGAAGATCTCAGATGTAGATGAGAAGGGTCTTATTGGGAACTGGGGCAAAGATCACCTTTGCTATGAACTGGCAAGGAACTTGGCTGTATTCTGTCCATGCCCTAGGACTTTATGGAAGTTGGAACTTAAGAGCTGTGAACCAGAGTATTTGGCAGAAGAAATTTATAAGCAGCAAAGCATTAAGGAAGCTGCATGGCCACTTGCAAGAGCCTCCTCCGAGTTGTGGTGGCAAAGGCATAGTGTAAAGCCAGAATTAAAAGGGAAGCAGAGTGTATAAATTTGGAAAATGTACAGGTTGACCATGTGGTAAGGCAGCAGAATGCAAGCAATGGTGCAGCCCAGTGACTCTTAGCTGAGAAGATTGGTGCAAAAGAAAGGGAATATCAAGAGAAGGAGGAAAAGGCCCTGAAGGCATTGAAGAAGCCTTGGGGGCCAACACTTCCCATTTCAGGCACAAACACATAGGGAGACAAAGTGGTCTTGGGAAACAGGTCTGAGGTGCCCTTCACTTGTTCACTGCCCAGGGCCACCTAAGGAAGCTGCTCCCCACACCAGCACTTCAGCTCCTTTGGCTCCCCAGCTGTGGCTAAATTGGCCCCAGGTGTGGCTGGACCCTCAGCTTTGGAAAATACAAGCCAGAAGCCTTGGCAGAGTCCAAGTGGTGTTAGGTCTGCAGGCTTGCAGAATGCCAGAGCTGGGAAAGCTTTGGAAAATTCTGGGTCCCAGGAAGAGATCTGTTGCAGGGATGGAGTCACCACAGAGCCTTCACTAGAGCAAATGCTGAGAGGAATGCTGGGGTTAGAGTTGCAGCAGAGAAACCCCAATAGCACCATGCCTAGTGGAGCTCCACCGTTTTCTACAGTGTGATACTCTGTCATTTCTGAGGTCACCACAAAGAAAGGCTTCACCAGATGTGTTCCCTAGACATTGGATTTCCTAGCCTCAGAAACTGTAAGCAATAAATTTCATTTTCTTTATAAATCACCCAGTTTCATGTATTTTGTTATAAGCAACAGAAATGTACTAATACAGATATGCATATAAAAGAGGGAAGAAAGTATACATTATATGTTGGAAATATTATATAAAAAGAATATCTCTATATTTAAAAAATAAGAAAGATTTTGTTTGTTTGTTTTTTTGTTTTTATACTAGACTATTTAGTAATGTGTAATCTGAAAATCCTGCAATGTGGTCTAGAAGTAAGGAACTGATAACACCCACCAATTATGAAAAAAAATATATATAATTATTATTATCACTCTTCCCCAGATCTTGAAACTACTATATGAAGAATTTTAAAAAGCTGTATTAGAATGCCGCCTTAGTCAAAGTGTAGTTGGAAAATTAAAATACCACTACCTATTTCCACAGATTCAATTTATCACGGGATGTTTAAGTACGGAATGGGCAGGCCAGGCTTCTTTGATCCTGGAGGGCAGCATGTTTCTGAAATCAACAGACACTAAGAAAGACACGAAATTTCAAAATTTCTAACCACATCCAAGTACATCCAATTGTTCCCGAAAACTTTTAGAACCCTTGTTCATCTCTATCTGTGCTTTGACTGTCACAAAACAGAAACAGCAAGTCTGTTAATTTAATTTATGTTGGAATTCTGCAACCAAAACAATTATATTTCCAATGTAATTATCAATAAGGTCATCCTCACAGATATAAGGAATTAGAGAATTACGAACATTAATGATATACTCTAATTCCCTGTTAATGATTTACTCAAGCAGTTTAAGTCACAGAGCTTGTAATCTTCTTTATGTGAGCTCTCTGGTACAGTTGCAACTCGTCATACTGTTCCCACAGTCTTTATAGCTATTATTACAACCATAATGGTCAAGAGCATCATTCACTAAATCCTCCAAAACTTCTGCTTTAGTAGCACATCATCACATTCAAGCTGTAAACAATGGTATTCCCAAATATATTCTGCCACAAACATTTTACTACATGGACTTTATCATGTATCTATCCATAAATCCATAACTTTATCCATCTTATTATAATGCACTTAAATATGTTGCATTAAATATGAGTGGGCTTCCAAATGTTCATGGAAAAAAATGGACTTAAAAGGTAAAAATTAAAATATATAAACTTTATTTTCAACATAAACTCCATCAAATTTAAAACATTTTTATAAGCAAGGACACCAGCCATTTAGTCCATCCCTAAAGATCTGAGGGTTCGGGGAATTTAACAGTGCTGATGCAGTCTTTTTAGCATTATGAATTGGAGAAAAATGGGTGCCCTATAAAGATTTTTTTTAAGATTAGGAAATAAAAAAATAGATCAGAAGGAGTCAAGCCAGGACTGTATGGTGATGCCTAATGATTTCTTATCAAAAGTTTCACAGAAGTACCCTTGTTGATGAGAGAAATGAGCAGGAGCATTGCTCTCATGGAGAAGGACTCTCTGGTGAAGTTTTTGTGGATATTTTTCTGATAAAGCTTTGTCTAACTCTATCAAAACACTCTCATAATAAGCAGATATTATCATCCTTTGGCGCTCCAGAAAGTCAATGAGGAAATTGCCTTAAGCATCCAAAAAACTGTTGCTATGACCTTTGCTCTTTATTTTTGTTTTCTGGCAATTTAAGGAGGTTTTTTTTATTGGTTATGAATATTCATGATATACAGACTGATTGTCACCCCTCGTGCCCAAGGTGTGAAGTCCAGATCCACACTGGTAGCATTCCCATTACCACAAATTGCGACTGTACCCAGTGTCCCCCACCCAATTATCCTGAACCTACCTCCCTCTCCCCTTTCTCCTTTCCTGCTCGCTCCACTTTGTATCCCAAGGTATGTTCTCTCCCTCTGCAAGTCCAATGCACCACTGTGGTCTTTCTTTCCTTCCTTCTTTTTCTCTTAGCTCCCACTTATGAGTGAGTGCATGTGGTATTTATCCCTCTGTGCTTTGCTTATTTCACTCAACATAAGTTTTTCCAAGCTCATCCATGCAAAGGAAGACATACAAATGGTCAACAGATATATGACAAAATGCTCAACATCACTTGTCATCAGGGAAATGCAAATTAGGACCTTTGCTCTTGATTAGTCTGCTTTTGCTTTGACTGGACCACTCCCATCTCTTGGTAATCATTACTTTGATTGTGTTCTGTCTTCAGGATGGCACTGGTAATGCCATGTTTTATCTCCTCTTACAGTTTTTCCAAGAAATGCCTCAGGATCTTGATCCCACTTGTTTAAAATTTGCATTGAAAGCTCTGCTCTTGTCTGCAGCTGATCAGGGCACATCAGTTTTGGCACCCATCAAGTGGAAAGTTTGCTCAACTGTAATTGTTCAGTTAGAATTATGTAAGCTGAACCAATCGAGATGTATATAGTGTTGGCTATTGTTTCTGTTGTTAATTGCCAGTGCTCTTCAATTAGGGCACAAACAAGATTTTTTTTTCCCCCACAAATTGATGGAGATGGTGTGCAGCTCTGGTCTGGACTTTATCTTCAACATCGTCTCGTCCCTTCTTAAAACGAGTTATCTATTTGCAAAATGCTGATTTCTTTGGGGCATTGTCCCCATAAACTGTTTATAAAGCATTAATAATTTTACAATTCTTACACCCAAGCTTCACCATAAATGTGGTTTGCTCTGGCTTCAATTTTAGCAGAATTCACATTGCTCTGATAGGGGCTCTTTTCAAACTGACATCTTATCCTTCTTAGTGCCTCAAACTGTTTGGACAGCTATAACAAGTTAGTATAAGTTCATTGTAATGCAGAAAATGTTTTTATTCTATGAATAGGTTTTTGTAATATTCATTTTTCATGAACTTTTTGAAGACCCCTTGTGCTTATTAACTAGAGTTCAATATTTAAAGTATCCCACCCATTTTATGAAAGACTTATATACAATAAATAGATAAATGTACATAAATATTAAATGAACACTTGGTGAGATTTGACTCAAACTGCATAAATATTTCATTTGTTAAATTGTTTACAGGTAGACTATAAAATAGTATTGATTTTTAGATATTAATATTATATCCTGCATTCTTGATAAATGTATTTACCTGTTCTAGCAGTTGTTTTGCAGGCTTTGTAAGACCATTAATGCAAACAATTTATTTTTATCCATTGTATTTCTTTTTCTTTACTTGTTTCAGTGAGTGGAACCTCTAGCATAATGTTAAATAGAAAAGGAAAGAGGGGCATTCATGGCTTGTTACCAATATTCAGGAAAAAGCATTAAACATTTCACCATTCAATATGATATTTGCTTAAGTTTTCATAGATGCTCTTTATTATAATTTGGAAATTCCCTTCTAAATTGCTGAAAGATTTATTTATTCACTTACTTACTTATTATTGAAATATAATTGATTGTACATATCTGTGGGATACAGTGTTTACTATCAATACCCATGTGCTAAAAAATAAATACATAAACCTTATAAAAAAAAGAAAGAAGGATAAAACAATCACAATAATATATTGAACATTCAAAAGGATAGAACAGAAGTGAGCTTACCAGAGGTGGGAAAAGGTGAGGGGGACTTAGTGAGAAATTGGTAAAAGTCCACAAAAAATGATCACATTGTGTAATGCTGAAAGTTTTTTATAACAGATAAATGTTAATTTTTCAAATGTGTTTGTGCAAGTGCTAAAATAATCACATGGTTGAATAAATTCCTTTAATATTTCTTGTGCAATTTGGCTGGCAATTGATTATCTCTGGTTTGTCTGCTTGAGAAACTATAATTTTAGTAATTTTTGAAATACATTTTTTATGGTTATAGAATTGAGACTAGAAAATCTTTTGGTCTTTGTTTATTTTCCCCCTTTCAGTACTTTAAATATGCTGCTGCTTTGTTTTCTAGCTTGCCCACATTCTCAAAAGAGATCTGTGATAAATCAGACATTTTTTTTCCCTGTATTTTGCATGTCTTTTTTCCCCTGGCTATATTCAAGGGTTTTCCTTTATGTATCAGGAGTTCGACTATGACATGCCTATGTGTGTGCATCCTTTGTTTGGTTTGTTCTGGCTTTTTTTTTTTTTAATTTTTAATGAGGATTTTTGAGTTTCATGGATCTGTGGTTTGTTATCTTTTATTAATTTTGAAAAATATTTGTTCGTTATTAACTCAAACTTTTTTTGGAGCAATGTTGTTGCCCTCTCCTCCACCTAACACTCCACTTCCGTATATATTAGATGTAAGATATTGTTCCATAACTCTTAGATGTTCCATTCTTTACATTTTTTTCTGTTTTTTATTTTAGTTTAGATAATTTATATTGCCCTAGCTGTTTTCAAATTTTCAGGGTCTTCATTTGTTGTGATCAGATTATTAAAAAGTTCTTTAGAAACATTCTCGCATAGATAGAACTTGTATGTGTGCATTATTTCTAGCATTTTCATTTTGCTCTTATTGATTCCTTTTGTGATAAGAAAAAGAATACCCTCTCCCAAACATGTTCATACACTAATTCTCAGAACCAGTGAAAGTGTCACATTTCATGGCAAAAGAGACTTTGCAGATGTGATTAAAGTTAAAGATTTAATGTAGAGAGAGTATCCTGGATTGCTGAGATGGGCCTAATCTAATAACACTAGTCCATAAAAGCATTAACTCTATGTAGCTGGAGATGTGGTAGAGTTGACATCAGACAGATGTGAAGCATGAAAAGGCCTTGACACACCAGGGCTTGTGTGAAGACGAAGGAGGTAAAGTGATGAGGAATTCAGGTGGCCTTAAGGAGATAAGAGAAGCTCCTGGCTAGCAACGGAAAAACGGAGATCTAGTCCTCCCATCATAAAGAATTGAATTCTGCCAAAAACCTGGACATTGTACAGCCTTTTACTTATTTAGGTCTTCTTGATTTCTTTTATCAGAGCTTTGTTGTTTTCAGCATCCATATCTTGCAAATATTTTGCTGGGTTATAATGATTCCATTTTTTATTGTTATTGTATAAAGTACTTTTAAAATAATTTTTAAATTGTTTTTAGAGATTACACTAAAGATTAATACATTGAACACACTTAATTTATCATACTTAAAGTAATTTTATACCACTTCATATGTTGTAAAAGGAGCATATAACAGTATGTTTTTCAATTCATACGTTGTATCCCATGTACTATTGTTATCATGCATTTTACTTTAACATATGTTATAATCTATTTGTGCTTTTAACAGTTCTCTTTTAGAGCAATTAAAAGGGAAAAAATAATTTTGTTTCCTTCATTTGTTTCAGTTTCAGTGCTCCTTCTTTCCTTGTGCAGTTTTAAGTTTCTGTTTGATATTATATTTTGTGTGTCTGAAAAAAACTTCTTTTTAACAATCCCTGGAGAATAGGTCTGGTGACAATGAGTTCCCTCAGTGGTTGTTTGCATGATAAAGTCTTTGTTTCTTCTTCAGTTTTGAAACATATTACCTCTGGGCATAGAATTCTGGGTTGAGGTGGTGTTATTGTCTGTATTGTTTTTCAATTCATTATTTTAAAGATTTCATTTCCTTTCCTTCCACTTTGATTGGTTTTGTAGAAGAATTTCTAACAACTTCTTCCATAATTCTTATATTGGTTACTCTGAATGCTATGTGTCTTTTTTCCCCTTGCTGTTTGCCTTCAAGATTTTCTATTTGTCTTTTGTTTTTAGCAGTTTGAGTATAGCATACCTACATGTGCTATGATTGTATTTATTCTGCATAATGTTCTCCAAGATTCTCATATCTGTTGTCTGATGATTGTCACTAGTTTTGGAAAGTTCTCAGCTATTATTTCTTCAAATATCCTTTTAGCCCCATTTTTACTCTTCTCCTTCTATGATTCTAACTACATTACATTAGACCATTTGGCAGTGTTCTGTACATGTTTTAATGTTTTGTTCTGTTTCTCTCTTTCTTTCCTTTTCTTTTTTTGTTTCGGTTTGAAGGCACCATTCATTTCTCTTATTGTGGTTATCACTTCTAAAATTTCCATTTGATTGTATCTTACAGTTCCCATCTCCATGTCAAAACCACCTATTGAATCTTATGATTTATCCCACTTTTCCATTAGAAAATGTATCATATTAAGCATAGTTATTTTAATTCCCCTGTCAGGTATTCCTAACTTCGGTTTCATATCTGAATCTGGTAATGATAATTGGATTGTCTCCTGTAGTATTGGCTTTTTCTTGCTTTCTCACATTCCTTAATAGGCTTTGTTCTTGAAAGCCAGAGTTCTTCTGTAGGATAATGAAGACTGAGATAAACAAGTTTTTTGTTTGTTTGTTTTGTTTTTTTCTTTCTTGGTATTTTTTTTTTCACTTTAATTAATTTATTTTATTTTATTTTATTTTTTTAAATTTTATTTTGTCAATATACATTGTGGCTGATTATTGCTCCCCATCACCAAAACCTCCCTCCCTTCTCCCTCCCCCCCAACAATGTCCTTTCTGTTTGCTTGTCATATCAACTTCAAGTAATTGTGGTTGAGATAAACAAGTTTTTAAAAAAATTTATTTTTTGAAGTGAAACATAAATGATTATACATATTTATGAGGTACGAAGTTGACTATCAGTATTTGTGTACAGTGTGTGATCATCAAATCAATATTATTAGCATGTTAATCATTACAAATAAATCATAATTATTCTTTGTGTCCCTTACCTAGTTACCCCCTAGCCCCTCTCCCTCTCCCCCTTTCCCTCCTCCTGTAATTGTAGATCTGTTCTCTCCTGAAAGTTGGATGTTTTATTGTAGTCTTTCTTTCTTTCCTTCCTTCCTCCCTTCTTTCTTTCTTGCTTGCTTGCCTCCTTTCTCTCTCTGCTCCCACTTATAAGTGAGGACGTGTGATATTTCTCTTCTCTGCATACCATAGCTTTTCACTTAATATCATTTCCTCCAAGCTTATCCACATTGCTCCAAATAGCAGAATTTCATTCTTTTTTATAGTCATCCATTTATGGACATCTAAGTTGGTTCCGTATCTTGGCTATTGTAAACAGAGCTGTGATGAACATGGGAGTGCAGGTATCCCTTAGACAAGATGATTTCCATTCCTTTGGGTCTATACCGAAAAGTAGAATTGCTGGCAGTTCTAACTGTAGTTGTTTGAGAAACCTCCATAATGTTTTCCATAATGACTGTACTAATCTATAGTCCCACCAACAGCATTAAAGAGTTCCCTTTTCTCCACATGCTCGCCCGCATTTGTCATTCTCACTCTTTTTGATAACAGCCAGTCCGGTCTAGCTAGGGTGAGATGATATCTCAATGTGGTTTTGATTTGCATTTCCCTGACGGTTAGTGATGTTGAGCATTTTTTCATAAGCCTGCTGCCCATTTGTAATGTCTTCCTTTGAAAAATATCTACTTAGCTCCTTTGCCCATTTTTAAATTGAATTATTTGAATAAGCAGATTTTATACCTTAAAATAGGCACATTTTTCTTTCTGCTTGGCCTTTAGTGCTAGGGATTGACTTAAAATAGTTTGAAATTTGACTGAGTTTAGATTTTTGTTGCTATGGTACTGTCGGTAAGCATCACACTTTTCAGATCCCTGTACTCAGACCTTTTATTTAAAGAAAAGGCTGGTTTCCAAAGGCTTTTGGTTTTGGTTTTGGTTTTCCTCTATGCTGCTCCACTCTCAGCTTCATGTCTTCTCTTTACTGACACTGTAGCTTGAGTCTGGGCTGTGGCCCACAGATTGGTCCTGCTCCTACCCTGGCTGACTGTAGTTCTGAGCACAGCACGAATTCCTGCCTCGCCCCTAGGATAGGAACACTTGTTTGTTTGCTTTTCTCAATTGCAATAGGTCTTCACCGGTATCCTAAGGACAACTGTGCTTTTTGTTCTTATCCACAGATTAAGGCTTTCATTCCCATCTGCATGCACTGCGGTTTCCCTCTCCCCCAGCTCTGTATCATAAAGAACTCTTTGTTAACTTTTTTTCTAATATCATCTGTGAGCACAGAGTGGCGTTCATGGGGAAGAAAAGTTATATCCCTGAAAAGACTGTAGATGTCCCAAATTTCTGTGGCTTCCAAGGACCTCACACTATGAACAGTACATGATCAGCCTCCACAAATTTAACCAATGACCGTTGCTGAACTCTGTGACTGGTCTCCAGGTGAGTCTGTCCAGGTAAGCCAATGCTCACATCATCTCTCCCAACAGATACCAACAATTTTTGGCTAGGTATTTTCCCTGAAAACTCAGGTCTTTGGTGAATTTAAGAAAACCCATAATATTTTATTTTGTCTAGCTTATTTTTTGTTATAAGAATACACGTGGAGCTTTTTCTATCCCCAAGCATCTCAATTAACTTTGGAATATTAAACTCACATTGAACTCCCGGGATACGTAGGTGATAATTAAATTAATTGTAACAAAACTGCAGGCTATGAATTACTGGTATTGAGTTTCACGTTTGTAAAAAAAAATCCCATTCTGTGTTCAAGGACAAGGTTATGACCATACCAATTCCATAATTCCAAACTTTAAATATCTGTTCTCTAGGGCTACTGCTGGTATCAGTACAGTACACATCAGAGTTCAATAAGAAACATGAAATCGCATTAGGTAAATCAACAGTGAATAGTTAACATAGAGGATTGTTAAATAAGGTATAGAATTATGGAAAAGCAGACATAGAATATATGGTAACATAGAAATAATAACTGCAGAAATTTGCTAACAGCCATAAGGCTGGGGGAAAAACAATGGATGAAGATAGATTTACCAAAATCTTGAGTTTCACAGGAGGGGCCTTGCAGAAGAGGAACTGAGACCAATGAAGAGTGGTTGCCCCTGGCTGCTGCTGGTATCACAAAAGCACAAAGAAGAGACAGCTCAAAACTGGAGATGAGACTTCCCTGGAGTAAGTGTTGCTGGACTGTTTTTCATACTCAGGAGATTATAAGAGGAGTCCTGTGGATCTGAGTTCAGATTTTCAAAAAGAGAGAGCTGCCCAGCCTATCTAATGCTAGTACCTGCTAGAGGTACATGAGCTAGTTCTAAGAGTGCTGAAAGAAGTCAGAGGTAGGAACCAAGTGCTGCTACTGTGTGAAATTCCTTTGTTGGGGTGATGCTGGCAGAGGTAGCAGATACAAGAAGAGCCACATCCTTTCTTCCTTCTCCCCCTGGAGCCTGCCTTCTATTGGTAAACCTAAAAGGAACTCATCTGACAGAGGAGAAATATATTTTGCCTAATTCAGTCCTAACTAACATTATCACAGAGTAAATAAAGGTAGGTAACTAACAGATATAATAGCATAATAATTTCAAATATGAATGGCCTGAAGACTTAACGCCGCATTTGTTAATATTTTATATAAAATTTGGGAGAAACACATAAGTTCAAGCTCAAGGAGAAGAAGGAAGGAATCAATTTGGTGTGTAGTTGTTTCGGAAGAGGACAGGTTACACATACATACAGTTATATAGTAATAACTATATGGAGTATGGAGGAATAGTGTATGTGTCAGTATGGTTTTACTCCTATGTGATACTAGTTGAGAAATACCTGGTGTATATGTGTGCGTGGAGGAGGCTAGGTGTACATGAGCTTGTGTTTCAGCCACCTTACCCCTCCCATAGCATTTGAGCTTAAATCACAAGTATAACTTGTACACATATTTACCCCCAATTTAAGCCTTAATAATTTTGTAATAAAATTATCTTATGGGCCGAACCCGTGACTCACTCGGGAGAGTGCGGCGCTGGGAGCGCCGAGGCTGCAGGTTTAGATCCTATATAGGAATGGCCGGTGCGCTCACTGGCTGGGCGCGGTGTGGGCGACACCAAGCCAAGGGTTACGATCCCCTTACTGGTCACACACACACACACACACACACACACACACAAATATATCTTATTAAGTATAAGTCAGAACAATACAATAAGTCATTATGTAAAAAGATATCAAACATAAAACAAAAATACAAGGTAATAAAAGCTTATTGAAATTACTTCATAAGAGATCTTCCTTTTCTAAATTGTTTATCTTTCATAATGTAATAATGTTTGGGAACCCGAATGCAATAAGCCTCTCGTCTTTCCAGTAATAAAAGGGTAGAGCCATTAGAAATCTCTTGCTCTATGTCTCATTCTTCTTCCTTATAGGACACAAAAAATATCCCAGAGATGATGAAATATGACTCCCTCTATAGGAAATGAAAGGAATCAGAAGTGGTGTTTGCAAAAGTTGAATAGTATATATAAACCATCTTCTCTGGAATAAAGACAAATAGAAAAAATGGGTTGTACTGAAAATGTTTTATGAGATAAATAAGAAGAAAAGCAGAGAGCTAGTTTTTGAAAGCCACACTGCAAATTGGCTGGCAGAACTTCTGGATTTCTCTCAAGCTCCTATGTTTACAAATAATTGCACCAATAACTTCCAGATAACCCAGAGCAATCAGGAGGAAGAGCCACAGAAATAATCTGGAATCAAGAACAAAGATTTATGAAAATGAGACTTGCTGAAAAATTCTGCTAGGAAGTTTGGAGTCTGAATGTATTGTTAAAATTCTGCCTCTCAAATGCTTTCCCTGATTGATGAGCAAGTGAGAGATTGGAATAAGAAATTAAACATAGGGGAAAACAATCTTCTCCATAAATTGCAGACACTACCTCAAGGTTAGAGAGCATATTTTTAACACAAAAATTACAATTTTTCTAGAAAGAGCAATATCATCAAATTATTAAAAGACAGATTTAAAATCCTATATGATTAAGATGGGAAATGGGTCTCGTTTCCATGTTTGTTGCTCTTAGAAATTTAGATTCAATAAAATGTGGTCATCCTGTTTTCATCAGATGTTGATGATGATAACTTTCCAAAGTTTTGGTTTCTCAGTGTCAACATTTTTTATAATAAATGAATATATACAGGATTCCTCGGCTGAAACTAGGTTTGGAGTCAACTGAATGGTTTAGAATCAAAGGCTGGAGCCAAGGCTTGACTGAATCACAACTGTTCGCATCCCAAGTTCTCAAGGGTTCCCTGAGTTACCTACCGGCTCTTACGCTGGTCATTACTCAGTATCGGCATATGACCTGGAGGCTGATTGAGTAAGTAATCTCCACTGAGCCAAGAAATTTCAATTCCCTAGCAACCTCCCCATCTATGGCTTGACAGACTAGTTTCTATTAAAGTTGGACCATGACTTTCCATAACTTCACAAGGGAAGCTCATATTCACTGGTAGAAGGAATTCAAAACTAAATGAGGAAGAATCGCTGCTCTTAGGATGTTTATATTCTTCTGATGGGAGATAGGCATGCAAAAATGGTTGGGAGACTTTTACATTATGTGACAAATACTGTAAAAAAGATATGCCTAAGGTTTAATGGAAACCCGCTGGAGAAATAAGAATGGAATAGTAGAATTCCATTTCAAAATAGGTACTCAGAGATGTGTGGTTTAAGTCTTGAAATACGAACAGGGACTTCAGAAATAGAAAAATGAGACAATAGTAATGTTAGTATTGGTACTTATCGGAGTGCTTAATTGTGCAAGTAACTATGCTAAGTTATTTGCATTCATTGTTACATTTCATACCCTCAACAACCCTATGAGGTACATGTTATTACTATTTTTATTTTACCAATGGGAAAAGGGCAGTTCACTATGTGAGGTCAATCTGTCTGTGATATCTGTCACCCCATTTGTCAGCAGGGTTGGTTTGGCTAATCTGGCTGGCTGGGCTGGTGTCCCTTTCCTTCCTCCTCTCTCCACATGTGTTCCTCTTGAACCTACAGCCCACTTGAAGAGGACTACCTTCCCCATAGAGGAGAGGACTGTTCTTTGGTCAAACGTATAAGAGTAGCTATACGCCTCTGCTAGAAATTCCAAACAAGCCCTCATGAAAAGGGCAGTTCAGTACAAGGAACTGGGAACTCAACATTTAGAATCAGGTTATCTAATTCTAACATACTTGCTCTTAAGTACCACGGGCCCTGGCTCCCCTATGATAGTGTAGGGAAGAGCACTGGAGGCAAATGGAAGCACATGTCCATAATAGGGAGCTGAGCAAGAACACAGCAAAGTAAGAAAATGAAAATATTAATGGAGGGTAAGAAGGGATCAAATGAAAGCAGTCCCTGAATGCCACAGTAAGAAGTCTGAGTTTTTTAAGTAGGATGCAAATGAAGACCATTGAATGACATTTAGCTACTAGGATGCCATGGTAATATTTGCACTTTAGTAAACTTACTCCAGCAGAATTGTGGGTAATTGCATTATAGACAGATGAGACCAGGTGTAAAGAAATGTCAGAAAGTTGTATAGTCTAGTTTAAATATAGAGAGAGCTTGAAATAAAGCAATGGCTATGGAATGCAAAGGAGAAGCAAGAATTAAAGCCATTTACAGGTGGAGGACTTGTTGAATAATGTGTGCAGAAAGTAAGTGAGAGTAGGAATCTTTGATGTTTCCATGGCATCACAATTGGGTAACTGGATAATTGATTGTATCATTCTTTGAAATATGAAATATAGGAAGAAGAGGGGCAGGGGTTTTTTTTTGTTTGTTTGTTTGTTTTTTCTTTTGGAGGAAATAATGAGTTTAATTTTTTGGCCATGTGAAATTGGAGGGATTTCTAGGTCAACTATGTTGAGACTATGTGCAGGAATATGTGGATTTAGGATTCAGCTGGATTTAGGAGGTACTGAGATGCACCTTTGGAAAGACTGCCTTGGTGGGGAGGTAGAGAGGGAAATGAATTATCAGATGGGTCTTTGGTTTAGATGCCACAAATATATCCTGATCATGTTATAAAGGCTAAGTTGCAGTACCAGAATACGCTGTGACACATATGTTCACATTTTTCAATTAATAATGATGATAACACACACAGAATTGAGATAAAGTAAACTAGGTCCACAGTGGTAAATAGATTTGTTTTAGTGGTTCCAATTGTCCACTTCTCCAATAACCCTTTGAAATGTGACTTTATAGCTCCTCCAGTACCATCAACAGATGGAGTATATTCCCTCCCCCACCCCCCCCCACCCCCGTTGAATCTAGGCAGATCTTTGACTGACTTTGGCCAATAGATTGCTTGGGATGTTCTGAGCTCAGGTCTCAAGAGGCCTTACATGCTTTCACTCTCTCTGTCTCTTGGAACCTCATGACTGTCATATAAGAACCCAGGGCTAACCTGCGAGATCTTGACAGGTGATATAGAGAGAAGCTCCATTTGTTATAGCTGAGGTCACTCCAGAGCAACCGGCCACGAGCTGACATACCAGCTGCAGAACAACTGAGTCCTGTGGAACTTCTCACTGACCTGTAGACTTATCAACAATATTTAAGTGTTAGTTGTTTCAATAAACTTGTTTTTGAAATATTTTTCTAACATAAAAAAAAACAGAAGCAAAAACAAAAAATCCTTTTAAACTTTAGATTATCTTTGAGTTTGCTATAGGAATTTAGAGAAAAAATAAGAATATAAGATCTCAAAATATTTTAGTTACATCAAATAGATGTTCAATTATATGAAACTTTGATTTTTGTGTTTTATTATGCATATAGTTATTTAAGTATGACACATTCGTATATTTACATCCTTAAAGCCAAGTAAAACAAAAATATCAGGATCAAAAAGGGAGGTTTTTTCCTGGAATCTGAATCACTTGTCACTTAACAAGGGTGATAACTATGCAGACCTGTGGAGGAGGCAGGCCCAAGGCCAAATCCCACTCTACACATGCATTGTTATCTGGGCTCAGAGCAAGAGCCTCTTTGCTCTCCATTTTCCTTTATATATATATATATTTGTGTGTGTGTGTGTGTGTGTGTGTGTCTTTTTTCTAAGTTCATGTAATGATCTCTCTCTCTCTTTTTTTTTTATATTGGTGGGGAACTTATGTTTTAAAGAGGAATAAATATTTTCAGATGCATTTTTATCAAAGTATGCATAAAAGGACTCTACTTTGCCTTCTCAGTCTTCAGTCCATTCAACATATCGAAAGAAAGAAAGAAAGAAAGAAAGAAAGAAAGAAAGAAAGAAAGAAAGAAAGAAAGAAAGAAAGAAAGAAAGAAAGAAAGAAAGAAAGAAAGAAAGAAAGAAAGAAAGAGAAAGAAAGGAGGGAGGGAGGGGGAGGGAGGGGGAGGGAGGGAGGAAGGAAGGAAGGAAGGAAGGAAGGAAGGAAGGAAGGAAGGAAGGAAGGAAGGAAGGAAGGAAGGAAGGAAGGAAGGAGAGAAAGAGAAAGAAAGAGAAAGAAAGATTGAGAGAGAAACAAAGGAACAAAGGGAGGATTCAGGTAAAAGATGTTAGTTTTACAATCTGGGTCTTCTCTGACCAGGAACCCACAGGAACAGGACGATGGATTGCCCCTGCACAGCCCCGCTCTGGCAGGTCCCAGCCCACATGTCTGCTCAGCCCTCTTTACCAAGGACACAGAGTGGGCACTCTGCTCAGATGCATCTTTCAGCTGAGCTCCCGGATTCCACTGTCTCTTCGGACCTGATGTCACTGCTCATTCCCCACATTTGCATTCACTATCTATCCCAATTCTGATGGACAGAAATTTATAAAGCTGAACATGGATAGACACTGTCTCTGCACTATTAATCTTGTTCTTGTTTGGGAGGTGAAATCAACTTTCACTTATGACTTTCTGTATCCCAAATGGGAGTGAAAACCTCCCACAGATGCTAATCTCAAGGACTGCATTTCAGCAAGAACATGTGACCACAAATTGAAACTAACACATCGTTTAACTCCCACCCCAGGAATGGGCACACCTGACTTAACAGAGCCCCCTCACTCCACTCTGAAAATCTAAACTTCCAGATCCAAATATTCTTAAAGTCATTGCTGTTCAGAAGGCAAGATGATTAAAAAGACAGATAATAATAAGTAATGATGATTATGTGGAGAAATTGGGGACCTCATATACTGGTGGGAATGTAAAATGGTGTAGCTGCTTTGGAAAACACTTCGGAAATTCCTTAAACAGTTAAACATAGTAGGTTTTCTTTTTGGAACAATGAAAACTTTCTGAAATTAATCATTGTAATGGATAATCTATTGTATGAAAATACTAGAAGCCATTGAATTATATACTTCAAAAGAGTGAATTGTACGGTGTGTGAATTATGTCTCAATAAAGCTATTTTTTTTTAAAAAAAGAAAACAAAAGGAGTCTTTAAATTTTCAGAATGTTCATGGCAGTTTTCTCTCAAATATTGAATTGTCCTAGTGAATTACCCTGATGGACATAATGAGATTAAGCTTATAAAACCTACTACTTTAGTAAAGAGCAAGGCCCTGAGAGGTGAGAATTGAGTGGATTATATTGCCACCTGTGGACCAGTGAGGTCTCCTTTCTAGAAGAAGTCCCATACATCTGTCAGCCTTATTTTTCCCCAATAGGACTTTTTGGTTTGAGGCTAATGTGTAGCCCCAGAACGTTTTCTTACAATTACTTCCCTGGGAGTCAGCCTTTTACGCTGCCGATCCACCCTTAATGGCTTTTGACAGAGGTGAAATTAGAGAACAGCAAATACAATCAAGGATGACTCCAGGGTCTAGGAAGGCCCCACCACTAGCCAGGCTGTGTTGTCTGAGACTTTTAGTGTGTGTGTATGTATTAATATGTTTGTTTATATAAACTAAAGGATGGTGGCCCTTCCTCATCAAAAATTGTGCAGACTAAAAATCAGGCCATTACCCCTCAGGAAAGACTGTGGGGCTATTCTGGGGAAGCCAGAGTGAGGACAGAATTTGAGGATAAGGGAGGTGCAGTCACAGTTCAGCCTACCCTGTTTATAGAGAGGAAAACCTGTGCATCTGACAGTTCATCATTTTTATCTCTACAAGAAGGAATAGACATTTGAGTGTGTGTGTTTCCAAGGAAAGTTTGGCTTAAGTTAATACTGAGTTTTAAATAGCAAATCTTGGCTTTGGTGCTTTATTGGAAATATCTCCAATTACTTACTTCAATACCATCTTTATTTTGGGCTGCAATGTGCTGGTAACTGTAGGGAATGCAGAACATAAGGACCCTTGGTGTTCCAGGAAACTCTGTCTTCACCGCAGTTATAGTTAAATTGGTGGACCCACTTCCACCCTACCAGCTGTAAGAAGACCATCTCTACCACAGAATTAGTATTAACTTAGTAATCTTTGATCAATAGACACTCTATCTGTTGATATCTCTTCTCTGATATCACACTTATCCCCAGCTTTATACCTGTCTTTCTCTCTAGTTAAAACCACCAGTCTTGTACTACAGTCTGATCTCTGTGTAGGGAAAGGGTGTGTGTGCGTGTGTGTGTGTGTGTGTGTGTGTGTCAGAGACAGAGACAGAGACAGAGACAGTGACAGAGAGACAGAGGGAGAGAATATATCAAGAAGTTAGGAAAAATAAAGTTGCTAGAAGTGTAGTAAAAAACTTCACTAGTTTTAACATCAGAAAAGCTAAACTTTAAATAAACTTAGTAGAGGACAATATAGAAAAAAGCCACTTGCTCTTCTAATTCTCATTTTCCTAAAATGAAAAATGGCCACAAAGACAGTACCAATTATAGCCTTGTCCTGAAGATAAAGAAATTTAGTACAAAATAGGAAATTGTTGTATTCATAAATACAGAGCCATCTTTGATAATAATAATTTATGTGCCCCCTGGTTCAGTTTTGTGTTGGTCCTAAGCAGAGGTTTACTTCCTTCTGCATAGTGTGGTGTCCTATCTTCTGACTGTTTTCTTATGCAGAATGAAAATCTCCTTTTCAGCTGTTTCAAACTGTAGAGCAACCAGGGCAAGCTCTGGTCATCCTAAAGTGTGAATCAGCCTTGCACTTTCTGTTCTCTCTTCATTTTCAATGGGATTCAGGCAGCTGACTATCTCAGAACAGGCACCAGTTATAAAGTCCAATTATGTGAAATATGCACGCTGGAGCACTTGCAGCTGCCAATGGAAGGAATCTAGGAAATTGATAAATTAATGTAAGTTGTTAAATGCCTCCAATTTGCATTTTCCAAGCTTCTGGAGATGAAGACCACCACTTAAAGTATTAATACCTAAATATGTTGGTTTCCCTGCAAGATTTGTACTATTATTAAATAAAATACAATAACAAAAGACCAGTCTCTTCCATGTAAATAGCATCCATTGACCTGAACACATGTAAACAACTCCACAGCCTTGTCCCATTGAGGCAGTCTTGCTAAACTATGTCTCTCCATGAAGCAGAGGGAGAGAAACCAATCAGACATCCGTTCAAGGTTTGGCTACTTGGGCAATGCATCTCTACCCACTGCATGAGGCTAAAGTTTGCTGCAAAGACATACCCTAGTCCAGGAAAACCATAACAGAACTCAATTATTTAAATTGTTTTTTTTATTATTTTTAATTGTACATATTTAATTGTACAAATGTGGTACAGCATGATATTTTGGTCCATGTACACATTGTGTAATGGTCAAATCAGTATAATTAGTTTATCCATCTTCTTAAGCATTTATTATTTGTCTGTGATAAGAACATCCAAAAACGTCTCTTCTAGCTATTTTGAAATATAAAACATTGTTAACTTTAGTCACCCTGCTGTGCAACTGAACACCAATACTTATTCCTCCTATCTAGCTGTGGCTTTGCACCCATTGGCCAATCTCTTACCATCACTTCCTTCCATCTTCTGGTAACCAACTTTCTGAACCGGATCTTAAGATGCAAATGCAGCCTTCTACCACAGACATCCTGAAATATTGTAAAATCAGCAGGTGATGTCTTTGAGACCTTCAGGTACATCTCTCAGATTTCTTCTCCCTGATCACCAGTGATGTCCCTTCCCTCAATCAGACAACAATTTCCTTCATCTGTTTACTTTTCTCACCTTAACTCTCCTGCTCTCTCTGACCTCACTCCTAACCCTAATTGAAACAACATCCCAGGAAAGAATCTGGTATAAGCCATTTACCCTTTATAGTGACTTTCAGTTAGGAGGTTGGAATCATTGTGAAACCACGTGAGTTTTATTCTCTATCAACTGAAATAGGTAGTGATGATTAAGAGAGATTCCGAAGCCGCATCTTAGGTTTAAAGTGGAAGATGTGAAGAAGGAGGGGAAGCTCAGAGTAAAGGGCAATGAGAGAGTTGCAATGGTCCGTTGTCAGCGGCTACTATTTTAGAACTTTAAGCCAGACTTGAAAGGGATGTCTAATAGGCTCCTCTCTCTGCCTCATTAGCAAGGAAGGCGAGGGCCATATATTGGCATGGCTGCCTCCAATGGGACAAGACCAGGGGATGGTCACATGCATTCAGACCAAAATAATTCTAGTTGCAAGGAAGAGGTGGTCCTTAGTCATTAAAATTTACTTAATGATAGCACAAACCTTGCTTCCAAAGTAGAAAATTTTATTCTGTACTTTTCTTGTTGCTCCATAAAAGCAAACTTCTCTGAAGATTCTGGTATGAGGTACTTGCACTTCACTTGGACTTAGAGGGGACAAGGTATAGTATTTAGAATGGGAAATAAGCTTCAGTGTGAGTGGCTTTACTGATCCTTAAAGGCTGTCTAAAGCAAACTATTGAGGAGGATCCCAAGACTGGGTCCTGCCTCAATCAATTGATTATCAACATCTGTCTTGGACGTAAGAATGTAGGACTGAGAAAACTGATATCTTGTATTATTGATTGTTGTTTAGTAAAATTATTCCTTAGTTCTCCATCCAGCTCTTTCTGTTCTGACAAACTGTCCAATGATGGTCAAGTGCTGTTACCTTTTGGACTTTGACTGGTACTAGAAGACTATTTACTAATGTGTAGAATCATAGGATCTATTCACGTTCTTTTAAACTTTATTTGGACATAACTTCAGACTTATAAAAATCCGTAATAATTGCACAAAGGATTTTCACATACCCTTCACCCGGGGGCCCCAGATGTTATCATGTTCCCTCTTGTGTTTATTTTTTCTCGTATGCACGTGACAGTGTATGCTCTTACCTACACTCGTGTTCTCCATGACCCCCTTCCCTTCCTCCCCTCTTTCCTTCATGTGTCTGTCTATACATCTGTCTCTACACACACACACACACACACACACACACACACACACACACAAACACACTTTTTAAAACATTTAAGAACAAGTTGCAGATATGATGCCCCTTTGTCCATTCAGAGTATAATGTTTACGACTAAAGATCTTCTCTTACATAACAACAGTACAGTTATCAAAATCAGGAAATTAATATTCATACAATATTCTTTAGCCTTACCATTGTTCCAATCATGTCCAAAGGAAATTTTAGATCATTTGTTGCAATCAGTTGTCCTGTTTCTTTAATTGCCTTTAATCAGGAAGCCTTCTTAAATTTTTGTTTCATGACATTGACACTTTTTGAAGAGTAAAAAACAGGTATTTTATAGAATATGCCTAAATCAGACCTGTCTGATACTGCTAAATAATCAGGTTCAGATCATTACTGCCTGGAAATCCACATAAGTAATATTCTGTCCTTCTCAGTGCATCACGTTCAGAGGCACGTGATACCGATTTATTGCGTTTATGGTGGTATGAGCTATGATCACTTGGTTTCTACAAGTACAGTTACTAATTTTCTCCCTTTTGAATTAGTAACTTATAAAGAGATATTTTGAAATTATGTAAATTTCCTCTTACCCATCAATATTTCACCCATTATTTTCAATATTGATTGATGTTTCTTGCCTGAAACAATGATTATAATGATGGTTGCTACTTAATGATGTTCTTTCTTTTTTTTCAGTTTGAACACTTTTTACTTATTTTTAAAATTAATTAATTAATTATATTTTGTTTAGACACATTTATAGGGTACAAAGTTGACTATCAGCATTTGTGTACAATAGGTGATGATCAAATCAATACTATTAGCATGTTCATCATTACATATTGCAATTATTCTTTGTGTCTTTTACCCGATTCCTCCCTAACTCCTCTCCTCTGCCCCCTTTCCCACCTCTGATAACTATAGGTTTTTTCTCTCCTTCTGAAAGTTCAATATTTTCTTGTGGTCTTTCTTTCTTTCTTTCTAACTCTAACTAATGAGTGGGGATGTGCAGTATTTCTCTTTCTGTGTCTGGCTCATTTTATTTAAGGCAATTTTCTCCAAGCTCATACATGTTGCTGCTAATAGCAGCATTTCATTCTTTTTTATGAGTAAGTAGTATTCCATTGTCTATATGTACCACATTTTTCTTATCCAGTCACCTGTCAGTGGACATTCAGGTTGGTTCCTAATTCCATCAGTTCCTCTACATTTATTACTTTAATTTCCACTGTCAGGAAGAGCTTTCTCCTCTTATTTATTCATGCAAACTGATGAATTATTACTTTATTGTATGGATATTTTACTATCATTCTTTATTTAGATGTGCTCAAATGGTCCCAGATTTAACAAGTAGTGCCCCATGGAGCTGGCATTTATTGAGCACTCTGTCACTTTATGACACAAAATAATATATTCTGGGTACATCTTTTACTGTTTCATTCCATTCCTGAAATCAGCTATTTCTCCAAAGTGTCCTAATTCCTTTAAGTGAAAAATGTGATTAGAAACCAAGATCTTGCTACTAGATTTTCTCATTGCTACTAGGGTATCATTGCATGTAGGCTCTCTCAGTAGATAAAGTTACAAGCTATATACATACAGATATACACACGATTTTATACGTAATACATATATGTATTACATATGTACAATATATGTAATACATATATACACACAAATTTATATCTATATGTGTTTCTCAATAAATCTGTATTTAAAGATGTGTATGTGGTATATACATACAACTATACATAAACATACACATATATATGAACATACATAGGCAACCAAACATCTACAACTATTTTTTATGTCTATATTAAAATCATAAGTTCACACTGATACTTCCAATTCTAATCAAATACTAGAGGGTTCATATTACTCTTCCACCTTTCTATATTTATGACTTCTTTCTTTGACAATGAGAAATCTGGCTTCTATTATCTACAATAGATTTACTTATTTGCTTAGATCTAGAATACACAGAAAGCAGTTTCAGAATCATTAACCCACCACCCATCATTTTGTGAAAAAGAAACCTGCTAACCAAAGTCCAACATACTTCTGGATATAATTTTGTCTTTAGCCTAAGGCATATAACCTAAATTCTATTGAAAATGACTTTATTTTGGTTCTTTTTTTTTTTCCCTCTTCCTCCAGTGTGGTTACATTACTTATCCAAATACTGTATAGCAAATGTGTTTCTGTTTGTATTCTGTTTTAGACTTCCCCTCATACCTTTCTATTTATTTTTATTTTCTGATGATTTGAAACATTAACATCATTTTAAAAGTCAGACTATTCAAAATGGTATACTTACAGAAGCTTCACTCTCTACTCTATCCTATTCCTTCTGTACTTTCTGTCATTCTCACCAAGGCAATGTGATTATGATTTTCATGAATCTACCATATCCTTCCTGTGTTTCTATTTGTACAGTGAGAAGATACATTCATATTTTCTCATTTCCCCATCCTTCTTACACAAAAAATAGCACAGTTTGTATAATCTTTTGTATTTTGGCTTTTTCATTTAACTGTATATCCTGAAAATCACTCCATACCATGGAAAACTTTCTCATCCCTTTTCTTCTATTTTGGATGTATTATGCTCCATTCTGTGAACACATCTTAGTTTACTGAACCTCGGTCCTATGTATGAGAACATAAGTTGTTTCCAATATTTTGCATTTATAATCAATGCTGTAATGAACGATCTCATACATATGCATTTTACTATATTTGGAGATGTATCTTCAGGGGAAATTCATAAAAATTGGATTGCTGGGTCAAAATGTGAAGATACATGTAACTTTGTTGAATATTGACAAGTTTTAGTTCTCCTTCATAAAGTTATTACTAAAATGGAGCCCATATAGAATTGTGTGAGAGTGACTGTTTATCTACATCTTCACCTACAGAGTATGTTGTCATAATTTTTTTCATTTTTTCCAGTCTGATATATGAGAAATTGCAAATCAATGTAGATTTATTTTCTGCTTTTCTCATTCTGAGAGAGGTTAAATATCTTTTTGTTTGTATCCTTCTTGTGAACTATGTGTTAATGTCTTTTGCCCATTTTTCTACTAGGTTTTTATTCATATTCAACGAGTTCTTTGTATTTAGGGATATTAATTCCTTTTTCTTAAAATTTTGTCTAGTGGCTTGCTGGTACAGAAATCAAACTATGTACCTTGGTGTTATCAGCACAACATTCTAAGCAACTGAGATAACTGGCCAGCCCTAGGGACATTAATTCTTCACCAGTGACATGTATTGCAAATGTTATCTTGCAGATTCTTGGCTGTTTCAAATTTGGGTATGGGATATTTATTTCCATGCAGTTATTGTTTTATAGTGTCAATTATATATCAAATTTATTAATACTTCATTTTATTGCATCTAGACATGGAAAAGTTTTAGAAGACTTTGGGTCCATTAAATAAAGGAGATAAGTGAGCCTTAGAGAGACCAAACTGTCCAAAGTCAAGACATATTACATATCTCCCCACACACTGTACTATTCATACACATATTACATATACTGGATAAGCTAAGCCATATCTATATAAAATATAATATGCATATATATGTAATTAAACTTACTAAACAAGCTGTTTCTGGGGATTCAACGGAATAACCAGACATAACTGTCTTAATGAACTTCTGCTTTGGGAAATATATTTTAAAGATGGTTTCAGATATTAATCAAATAAAAAAAGTAAATATTTATAACTTAATTTTTGCATTATTAAAACATGGAATAGAAATGATTAACCTTGTCAGAGAGGTTCTTGTGAATATTTCTAAAGGAATGAGCTGGGATTTCAAGGATGAGTAGGCATTAATTAGAAGGTGATTAGGTTGAAGTAGAGAGTGGACCAGAGAGCAGACACCGTGTCTGAAGGGACTACGGTGAGCATACGGACGTAAAGCAGACTGGTGGCTGTCACAATGAGGGTAAGGACGGAGTGTCGGGTATGATGGGCCTATAGATAGAGAACTTGGCTAATTAATGGGGTTCTTGAAGATCAATATTTTACTTAAGTTGGAAAAAAGTAAATGACATAATCTTATTTTGTTTCATAAAGTATCCAATTTAGTGGGAAAGAGGGGAGTTGTTATAGTGGGTAAATTTGGACTGAGGAGACTCAGGAGCTCTTGTAGCAGGGTAAGTTTTACTAGAGTGCTTAGATCTAGAAAACACAGAAACAAAACTCTTTATTTCCAGAAATAAAAACTCTTTAATTTAAGATTTAATATTTGGCTTCTGTTATATGCCAGGCCCTGCATTGGGAGATGGAAATGGAAAGAGGTAGATGTAGATGAACAATATTTAAAAGGTAAAATAGATAATACATGTCGATAGAATGGATATTAAGTATAAGAGGGGCTATTTTAAGGATATCACTCAAGTTTCTGGCTTCTGGGGGTGGGAAGTACAATGGTTTTGGAAGAGGCCCATGTTTGGGGAGGAGTTCATTTGGACTGGGCATTTTCAAAGTTTGTGAAGACTTTAAGACATCTTTTGGGAAATGTCAAAGGTTTAGCTGATCAAGTGAGTCCAGTACTCAGAGGAGATGTCTGAATTAGAGACACAGGCCAGTTTGTGTCACCTGCAAATAGATAAGATTCAAGGGTGTAGGTGTATGTAAGATCTTCTGAGGGGAATGGGTAGAAGGTGGAAAGAACAGAGCTCACACTGAAACTTGAGAGACACCAGCAAGAGGATCAAGAGGAATGAACTTGTCAAGAATGAGATGAAATCATGGAAACTAACTGGCTATAGTTTTTAAAGAAGCAGGGATGTATCAATAGTGTCCAGTACATATAATAGATCAAGTAACAGGGGGGTTAAAATTATTAATTTGGTTTGGTGACATGGAGCTCATTCTTGACTTAAGTGCAACTGTTTCAGGTAGAATGATGGGGCTGTAGCTAAAATAGAGTGGGCTGAGAAGTAAGGGAGAGATGAGGAAGTGTAGTAAACTGGGGAAATTTGGCTATAAAGAGGAAAGAGGGAGTTTAGAAGCTGAATAATTTTTCAACGAAAACATGCAAGTTTGCTTTGGGGCTGTGATTCTAAGTTGCTTTGTTTTTGCTTTTATTTTCCCTTTAGATTCCATGCTTTAGCAAACCACACAGATGCAGATCTCAGGTTGTCACAGGAGGTGTCCCCAGAGGTCATTTGAGAGAATCCACCCAAGTTCTGTAATACACTTGCACACTAAGCAAATCATCTCAGGGAATAAGCACCCAGATTACGGTTGGAAGGGTTCCCAGGAGAAGATAACATTTGACAAGCATCATAAGGGTTTTATCTTTATTAACCAAAGTGCAACTATGGAGAACATCTCAGTATGAATAAGTGATATGTCTGCTAATGCAGCCAGCATTCAGAAGTAACAAATCCACTGCTTTACATGGCCAACAATAGTGACAGTTCTGTTTTCCTAAATAATATGTCTCATTATCAGAAGCTGTCTACTTTCTTAGCATTAACTCACTTAATGCTGCTACTTGGATAAACACAAATGGCCTGAAACATTTATATTCTTTATGATTCCCCAAGCCTTGCTTTTATAGCTTCTTCTGTTTTTTATTGAGTGAGTTTTATGGCGGTAAAAAAATTACAAACTGAAACTTGTCTCTTTCTGGTGGCAGGAATTTAACATCTAACAAGCAAAACCCCTAAGTCTCAGAGAAGTGTAGTATCTCAGAAGCTGACACTGGAGGATCAAATGGTGTTGACTTTAATAGAAACTGAAAGTGACTCAGCCATGGAAATCAGGCTGAGAAGCATTCTCCAGTGTGTACATGAGAAGGGACAGAAAGGGAGTACTGAAGTCAGATTATTGGAAGATGTTAAACGAACTATAGAGGAACAGCTGATGCCATGGTAGTAAAATGGAAATAAAATAATAATCATATTATTGATAACAGCCCTCATTTATCAAATGCTATAAACTAAGGTATCATACACAGCACTATGGGCATGCAAGCTCAACTCATTTCATCATTACTTTACAAATTACATGAACGTCTTAATTCTATGGAACTTCAGTTTATAAATCTGAACAGCTGAAATAAAAATAATGACTGACGTCATAAAGCAAGTTTCAAGTCATTGAGGGAGATTTTAAACACAGGTCCATTGATCAGCCTTTTAGCCAATATGTCTATCATTCAAATAATAACAAGAATCCTTCCGTATATGGCTGCAAATCAACTATGTGGCTTAGTAAGAGAGGACAATAATGTTCTCTGAGTTTTCCATATATAAAATAAGGAGATTGAATAAGCAAATTATCTGATCCTATTCAGAGTTAACAATTTTTTTCTTTTTGTTGCTAGAATCTTCTTCAAAGAGGCTGCTCCTTAAATCACTCTTATTGCCACTAAATAAAGCAAACCCTAAATAGCCTTTCACAGCTGAAAACCAGGATACATAAAAGAAGAATTAAATAGGTGAATGAATGAATGATCAAAGGCCTGTGTGTATGGCACTGTTTTAGGTACTGTGGGGTATAGTGATGTGTGACCACCATCTCTCTCTGACATCCCTGGGCTGAGGTGTTCTCTTATTTAAGAACTCATAAGCAGAAACGATGCACATATGTCATCAAAAGAATCTGTCCCCAACATTCTCAGAGCAACTAACCTCTTGATTTTTTTTTTTCTATTTTGATTTCCCAAAATTCAGTGTCCCTGGAGTACACAATATACTTTCCCATGAGAGATTAAATATGGGTGTTACTGCTAAGATACTGTTAGTGAATATTTGTAAATACAAATGTGTTCATGTGTCTAGACTTATTTTATTTATGGATCTCTGGAACTAAAGAGTGCCTTTGAGCATAAAACATGCAACTTTATAATGCGTAAATTATATATTGGAAAACTTTGTATTGAAATCGATTTTCGCATAATTGTTTGAGGAAGTGATGCCCGAATAAAGAAAGGGCATGAGCAACGCAAAGACATAGGGAGAAAAGGGATGGTAAAAAAAAAAAAAAAAAAAAAAAAAAAAAAAAAAAAAAAATTAGCTTCTTTTTAATAATCTACTATGATTGTAGGTTTATTTATTTTTTCAATTTAGTCTGCCAATTTTGGGGGGGGAGGTATATGGATTCGGTTGTTATTCGCAGCATACGGAAATAAAATTGTGGTATCTTCTTGATGAATTGAACATTTTAATGTTATGAAATGACCTGCTAGCAATATTTTCTGCCTTTAAGATTATTTCATTTATATTAATGTAGCTAGGCCAGCTTTTTTTTTTTTTTCTTTCTTTTTTTTTTTGGTCAGTATTCTCATGGTATATGTCTTTTCTTATCCTTCTTTTAAACTTTTGTGTCTAGAATATTTATTTTTCATTGTAATCGACGTTGTTGAATAAATGAATGTGTTGAATAAAAAAAAGAATTGATTTTCTCTGACATTAATATTGATATATTGGATTTTTGCCTATCACTTGGTTTACTTTTCTCCCTTTTTTAAATTCTGTACATGAAAATTATTTTAAAATCTGAGCTGTATTTTTAACATATAATGTAATCAATCTTCACTTACTAATTTATTATTATACTTTTACATTATTATTTTGCTTTGTCATTCTTCTCTTCTTTTAATTTTCTTCTCGTTTTACTGCATTCTGTAACATTTATCTTCTCCTTTTCTTCTTGAATTATACTATATAAAATTTCTCCTACAATTTTTTCAGATGTCTTTTTTTCTATTGCTCTGTATGCTAGTTTTTATTCTTTTCTTACCCATTTGGCAATCCACAATGGTTATCATGTAGTCCCTTTTAGATAGTTTTTTTTGTTGTTGTTGTTGTTTTAAGATAGGTGGTTGGTTACATCCTATAAATTTTAATTTATATTTGCTTAAACTTCACCTTGCTTAGATTTATTTTTTTCCCTGTAGCTGAGCCATGCATTCATGTGTCTCTATTGAGATGTTTTGCAATTCACTCTGTTGGGAATTCATTGGTCTTGAATGAGTCTTGTGTTTATATCTCAAATATAAATTTTAAACTCATGTGCAGCTTTTGAAAATTTTTCACAAGGCCTATGTGGTCCAGGCATAGGTGAGAATTTTTTATAGTATTTTCCAAAAGCTCTTTACATCTAAATACTATCACAAGTATTAGTTATTTCAGCAACTATTAAGATAGGAATCATTTCGTCAGCTTAGCAAAGAGAGAAGATGAATATTAGAAGTAAATTAACGAAGACTATTCATAATCAGATAAGAAAATTGAAACACTTTAGTCTTGTAATTTTTAATTTTTAGTGGTTTCATGTTTTTACTTGTCTATATATGAGTTAATGACATAAGCTGAAGCTACAAACTTAGTACATGGTAAAGTATAAAAATGATTCATTAGCTGAAATTTTATGTAAAATATATGTGTTATACCTTTTGATATAGTAATTACACCCTAGGAATTTATTTTATGTATATAATTGGGGAATTGTGCAAAAATATAAATAAAAGAATGTTCCTCACATAGTTGTTTACAGTACTGCAAAATTTTCAGCAGCATTAATGTCCAACAAGAAGTAACTGGTTAAATAAATTATGACACATTTATACAATGAAATGTGGTAAAGCTATTAAAATGATATCATATAAATATATTTACAGAGGTACAAATATGTTTATATTTAGTTGCTTTTAAAAGTTGCAAAATATTATTGTATAAACCCATATTTTTTAAAAATTGGAGAGATATAAATATATAGAGTGTTACATATCAGAATTTACAAAGCTTTTTTTTAAATGGTGAGTTTATTAATAATTTTTATTTTCTTCCTCATGCTTATCTTGAAATTTTTATTTTTATTCTCTATATAATAATTATGTAATAAAATAATTTATAAGAATAAAATACATATTAATAAAGATTTTGAACATTTGAAATGTTTTTCTGAGTTAGATTTTGCTGGAATTATTGCTTATAATTAGCTAATGAGTATGAAACCCAGTTTCTCATAATTCTTTTTTTCCAGCTGAGAACCAATTAGTCAAGTTAATATCCAGCTTTTAGAATACAAATGTGATTATATGAATAATTCATAAATTAATTTTTTGTGCTTCTCTTCTTGGATTCTATACTCACCCATGAGACCTACCAAAATCAGAGAGAAAACAGGCAATGCGTTCTCTTGGATGGATAGTCATCTTCAACATTAGTCATTCTGATCCCACTCAAGCCTCTCCCCTAATGTAGCAAACACTTAAGGGCTCCTTCTGTGAGGTTCTGAATACAAAAGCTTTATGTCTGATCCTCTGTCAAATATGACCTGGTCACATAGAGGAAATATGACTCTCTAAGCAACAAATAGCCCAGAGACAACCTCCTTGCCAGAATGGAGATCCTTTGACCCTAGAGCCATGAATTACTGTTTTGCTTTCTGTCACCATGAACGAAGTCCTGATGGACAGTCATAACCCAGCATACACAGCCTGATCTGAAGCATGCTAAATGCTGAATACTAAATGAGTGGCATAAAACATGTGTCACGACAAAAAGCTAGCTCCTTAATGCACAAGCCTACTTCAAAAAGTTCGTGGAAAATGGAATTAAAAGACAATGCAAGTTTTGCCATGAACATTTTGATGACCACTCGTGTAAATCTTGCATTCAATCAATTTGCACTTGATTTTACTGTGTTGTGTCGAATTGAACTGTTCTGAGAATGCTAAGTGCTGTGAATGAACTTGTAGATTAATCTTAAGGTGAATCATTTCATATTGGTGGAAAGGATGAGACCTTAAGAAACTCTTTCTCCTCACACCCAATCTCCCTTTCTTACCTTCTATGTTACGATTCTCTCACATTCGAATTAGATACTATGTATGTTTCGGCATTTCTCTCTCCTGTCCCTGAACTTTACTTATGTCATTTATTCTACCTCTAATGCTTTCCCTTTCTATACTTCTTGTTCAGCTTTTATCCTATCAGATGTTGCCTCCTAGAAACATTGCTTGATTATCTTGCCTCCAGCATGCAGGCAAGAGTCCTTTCGTCTCAGATGAGCAGCACATTTTGCTGCTATCACACCTATTCAGTGTGAGGAAAGACCTCATAGATGCTGGTGGCATTATTGAACCAATAGATATATTCTAACACATAACTCATAAGACACATATAAAGCATATTGTTTAATGTCTTAGTGTTCATTTGTGATACACTGTTTTTTCCTTTATTTGATGTTAAGCCATTTGAGACCAAGGATTGTTTCATTGATATCTCTGTGCTTTGCCTCTTTTCTGTAACAGTGACTGGCACAATTTTTCACATAGATTAGGAATCCAATACAAATTGATTAAGTGCAAAATACATTAATGAATTAACTTATTGCCATACTGCTTATTTTACACCACTCATGACAACCTTCTCATGTTGCAATGTTGTTTGTAAGTCTTTTTTTTTTTCTTTTTATTGAACAGGAAATCAATTGAAGAAAAACCTATCTTGCACATATTTATACATGCTTCATCTTTTTACCACTTCTGTTTCTGAAGCTGCTGAACTAGCATTATTTTCTTAGGTATTTGTTGAATAAACAAATAAACTATAACATTAACAGACACTTTCAAATTCTTCCAGCCATTTATTTATTCACTCCTTCATTCCTGTCATTTGGGTTACCTCCTGTGAGCCAGACATTAACTTATTCACTGTGTATCCCAAGCAATCAGCACAGCTCTGACAACTCTGGGTTTGTTTGTGTATGTGTGTGTGTATGTGTGTGTGGTGGTCAATTTATAAGTAAGCTGTAACATGTAAATTAAAATTACTCTGAAATTATTCTACACATACTTACCAAAATTACCAAAATATAGACAGACAATATTCAGTATAGATGAGAATAAAGAATAACTAAAACACTCATTCATTGCTAGTATGGGTATAAGTTGATGAAACTCAATTTAAAACTTTTTGGCTGCATTTGTGGATTCTGGTTCCACATCTAAGAAACTTAGAAGTCACCACACCATCCTAAGAAAAAGAAAAAACTAAACAAAATGAAAAATCAAGAACTCCTGTTAAATCAGGAGGAGAGGCAAGGACACAGGGCAAATCGCCTTTGCCCCCAAGATTGGAGAGACATGCAAGCAAATAAGGAAAGGAAGGCTTACTGGAGCACAAACAATGCCAGGATAGAAAAATCTAAACTATAATTTACAAATTGCTGAATTGCTACAGGTTCAGTGCAGACAAGTCTGAGAGTTAAAAACTAGAGGGACGTAGTCATAGTGCCTATGTGTGTGAGTTTTACCGACAGGAGCTCAACCAGGTTCTCACCGTAAATATCAGAGAAAAATCCCCTGTGCCTCCAGCAGGGGAAGGGGGAAAGAAACCATTTGGAAATACAATATAGTGCTCTGTTCTTCTTAGGGAATCTGACCCTCAGGGGAAACTAGTTAATCAGGGCCTAACCTGCTGGAATCTGACCCTCAGGGGAAACTAGTTAATCAGAACCTAGCTGACCTAGGTGAGTAAAAAAAAAAAATAATAATAATAATTCCAGCCCACTCTAGAATTCCACATGGGAGAAAGGAAACAACAACCTCCAGCCCACTCTAGCCCTCCTGTTTCACCTGAGAAACAGACCCTAGACTCACTAAAAGACTGATTTAGTCACAGAACTATAGAATGCTCTCTTCTTCCCAGAGTTTAACACTACATTACTAATGGCCTTTTTAAGGCAGTTCTTTTTACAAATTACATCATGTCCTGCTATCAAGAAAAAAGCATGCAGAGCATACTAAAAGGCAAAAAGCAAAATTTTAATAGACAAAGCAAGCATCAGAAGCAGGCATGGTAGAGATGTTAAAATTATCAGACCAAGAATTTTTTAAAAACTATGATTAACATCCTAAGGGCTCTAAAGGATATAGTTGATAACTTGCAAAAAAAAAAGATAGATAATGTAAGCAGAGAGATGAAAAACCTAAGAAAGAACCAAAAAGAAATTCTATAGATCAAAAACACTGTAACAGAAATAAAGACTGCCTATAATGGGCTCATTAGTACACTAGATATGGAGGAGAAAGAATCTCTAAGCCTGAAAATATATTAATAGAAACCTACAAAACTGAAAAGCAAAGAGAACAAAAACTGAAAAAATAAAAAAGAATAGAGTATTTAAGAACTGTGGGACAACTCAAAAGAAGTAACACATATGTAAAGTGAAAACCAGATGGAGAAAAAAGAGAAAGAAACAGAAGGAACATTTGAAAGAATATGATTGAAAGTTTCCCCTAATTAAAGTCAGACACCAAACCAAAGATCCAGGAAACTCAGAGACCATCAAGTAGGATAAATGCAAAAGCAAATAAACAAACAAACTCCATGTAGGTATATTATTTTTAAACTACAGAAAGTCAAAGATAAGGAAAAAATTCTTCAAAGAAGTCAGAGGAGAAAGACATCTTACCTATAGAGGAATAAAAATAAAAATTACATCTGACTTTTCTTCAGAAATGATGGAAGGTGAGTGAAGTGAAATATTTAAATTGTTGAGAGGAAAACCTACCAACATAGAACTCTGTACCCCATAAAATTATCCTGGAAAACTAAGTGAGTAATCAAAATTTTCTCAAACAAAAATTGAGGAAATTTGATGTCAGTAGACTTGCCTTGCAAGAAATGACAAAAGTCCCTTAGAGAAAAAGCAAAAAATGTAGGACACAAACTGGGATCTACATAAAGAAAGGTAGAGAATTAAAGGAGTAAATGAAGGTAAAATAAAAACTTACTTTTCTTATTTCTAATTGCTCTAACATTTAACAGTTGTTTTTTAAATGATTAAAAAAAACTTTTTTCTTATTCTTAATTGCTCAAAGAGTTAATTTTTCAAAATAATAATAGCAAGAATGCATTTGATTATGTGTGCTTATGTATATATCTTATACAAGAATATGTATACACATGCTTATGTATGTTTATTTATTTATTTTATTTTTATTTTTTTCTTAATTTTATTTTGTCGATATACAATGTGGTTGATTATTGTGGCCCATTACCGAAACCCCCCTCCCTCCTCCCTCTCCCCTATCCCTCCCAACAATGTCCTTTCTGTTTGCTTGTGGTATCAACTTCAAGTAATTGTAGTTGTTATATCTTCTCCCCCCCCCCGGTTTTGTGTGTGTGTGTGTGTGTGTGTGTGTGTGTGTGTGTGAATTTATTTATTTATTTTTAGCTCCCACCAATAAGTGAGAACATGTGGTATTTCTCTTTCTGTGCCTGACTTGTTTCACCTTAATATAATTCTCTCAAGGTCCATCCATGTTGTTGCAAATGGCAGTATTTCATTCGTTTTTATAGCTGAGTAGTATTCCATTGTGTAGATGTACCACATTTTCCGTATCCACTCATCTGATGATGGGCATTTGGGCTGGTTCCAACACTTGGCTATTGTAAAGAGTGCTGAGATGAACATTGGGGAACAGGTATACCTTCGACTTGCTGATTTCCATTCCTCTGGGTATATTCCCAGCAGTGGGATAGCGGGGTCATATGGCAGATATATCTGCAATTGTTTGAGGAACCTCCATACCATTTTCCATAGAGGCTGCACCATTTTGCTGTCCCACCAACAATGTATGAGAGTTCCTACTTCTCCACAACCTCGCCAGCATTTATTGTTCAGAGTCTTTTGGATTTTAGCCATACTGACTGGGGTGAGATCGTATCTCAGTGTAGTTTTGATTTGCATTTCCTGGATGCTGAGTGATGTTGAGCATTTTTTCATATGTCTGTTGGCCATTTGTATATCTTCCTTAGAAAAATGCCTGCTTAGCTCTTTTGCCCATTTTTTAATTGGGTTGCTTGTTTTCTTCTTGTAAAGTTGTTTGAGTTCCTTGTATATTCTGGATATTAATCCTTTGTCAGATGTATAATTTGCAAATATTTTCTCCCACTCTGTTGGTTGTCTATTAACTCTGTTAATTGTTTCTTTTGCTGTGCAGAAGCTCTTTAGTTTGATATAATCCCATTTGTTTATTTTTCCTTTGGTTGCCCGTGCTTTTGGGGTCGTATTCATGAAGTCTGTGTCCAGTCCTATTTCCTGAAGTGTCTCTCCTATGTTTTCTTTAAGAAGTTTTATTGTTTCAGGGTTTATATTTAATTCTTTAATCCATTTTGAGTTGACTTATGGTGAAAGGTATGGATCTAGTTTCATTCTCCTGCATATTGATATCCAGTTCTCCCAGCACCATTTTCTAAAGAGGCAGTCTCTTCCCCAGTGTATAGGCTTGGTGCCTTTGTCAAAGATCAGATAGCTGAAGGTGTGTGGGTTGATTTCTGGATTCTCTAATCTATTCCATTGATCAGTGTGTCTGTTTTTTGCCAGTACCATACTGTTTTGATTATTATAGCTTTGTAGTATAGTTTAAAGTCAGGTAGTGTTATACCTCCAGCTTTATTTTTTTTGCTCAGCGTTGCTTTGGCTATGCGTGGTCTTTTGTTATTCCATATAAATGTCTGGATAGTTCTTTCCATTTCTGAGAAAAAAGTCATTGGAATTTTGATGGGGATTGCATTGAATTTGTATATCACTTTGGATAGTATGGACATTTTCACTATGTTGATTCTTCCAATCCTAGAGCATGGGATATCTTTCCATCTTCTTGTATCCTCTCTAATTTCTCTCAGCAGTGGTTTGTAGTTCTCATTATAGAGATTTTTCACCTCCTTGGTTAACTCAATTCCTAAGTATTTTATTTTTTTGGTGGCTATTGTAAATGGGCAGGCTTTCTTGATTTCTCGTTCTGCATGTTCACTATTGGAGAAAAGAAATGCTACTGATTTTTGTGTGTTGATTTTGTATCCTGCTACTGTGCTGAAGTCATTGATCAATTCCAAGAGTTTTTTTGTAGATGTTTTAGGCTGTTCGATATATAGGATCATGTCATCTGCAAACAGGGACAGTTTGACTTCATCTTTTCCAATCTGGTTGCCCTTTATTTCCTTCTCTTCTCTGATTGCTCTGGCTAGTACTTCCAACACTATGTTGAATAGGAGTGGTGAGAGTGGGCATCCTTGTCTAGTTCCTGTTCTTAAAGCAAAAGCTTTCAGCTTTTCCCCATTCAGGATGATATCGGCAGTGGGTTTGGCATATATGGCTTTAATTATGTTGAGATACTTTCCCTCTATACCTAACTTATAGAGGGTCTTTGTCAATGAATGATAGCTGAACTTTATCAAATGCTTTTTCAGCATCTATAGAGATGATCATATGGTCCTTGTGTTTGAGTTTATTAATATGGTTTATCACATTTATTGATTTGTGTATGTTGAACCAACCTTGCATCCCTGGGATGAATCCTACTTGATCGTGATGAATAATTTTACATATGTGTTGCTGTATTCTGTTTGCTAGTATTTTAGTGAGGATTTTTGCATCTATATTCATCAAGGATATACGCCTGTAGTTTTCTTTTTTGGTTATATCTTTACCTGGTTTTGGTATCAGGATGATGTTTGCTTCATAGAAAGAGTTCAGAAGACTTGCGTCTGTTTCAATCTTTTGGAATAGTTTGTAAAGAATTGGTGTCAATTCCTCTTTGAATGTTTGGTAAAATTCTGCTGTGAATCCATCTGGTCCTGGGCTTTTCTTTGTTGGGAGCTTTCTGATAACAGCTTCAATCTCCTTTATTGTTATTGGTCTGTTCAGATTTTCTATATCTTCATGGCTCAGTTTTGGGAGCTTGTGTGTGTCCAGAAATTTATCCATTTCCTCCAGATTTTCAAACTTGTTGGCGTATAGTTGTTTATAGTAGTCTCGAATGATTCCTTGTATTTCAGATGAATCAGTTGTAATATCGCCTTTTTCATTTCTAATTTTTGTTATTTGAATCTTCTCTCTTCTTTTTTCTGTTAGCCATGCTAATGGTTTGTCACTTTTATTTATCTTTTCAATAAACTAACTTTTTGATTCGTTGATCTTTTGAATTGTTTTTTGGGTTTCAATTTCATTCAGTTCTGCTCTGATCTTAATGATTTCTTTCCGTCTGCTAACTTTAGGTTTCGATTGTTCTTGTTTTTCTAGATCTTTAGGGGGAAGTGTTAGGTTGTTCACTTGCCATGTTTCCATTCTTCTGAGGTGAGCATTTAATGCAATAAATTTCCCCCTTAATACTGCTTTTGCAGTATCCCACAGGTTTTGGTATGATGTATCATTATTTTCATTAGTTTCAATAAATTTTTTGATTTCCTGCTTGATTTCTTCTTGGACCCATATGTCCTTGGGTGCGTATATATTTATGATTGTTATGTCTTCTTGATGGATCAGTCCTTTTATTATTAAGTAGTGTTCCTCGTTGTCTCTTTTTATGGTTTTTAGTTTAAAGTCTTCTTTGTCAGATATAAGAATAGCTACTCGAGCTCGTTTTTCTTTTCTGTTTGCATGGTAAATCTTTTTCCATCCTGTCACTCTTAGTCTATGTGAGTCTTTATGGGTGAGGTGGGTCTCTTGAAGGCAGCATATAGTTGGGTCCTGCTTTTTAATCCAGTCAGCCAGTCTGTGTCTTTTAATTGGGGAATTTAAGCCTTTTACATTAAGAGTTGTTATTGAATAGTGTTGATTTATTCCTAGCATTTTTTTGATTGTTGTTTGGTTGTCTTAGGTGTCTTTTGTTCCTTGCTTTCTGATTTACTGTTTGTTTTCTGTGTTTGTTGGTTCCTTAGGTTTTAGATAGCCTTTTGGTTTGTTTGTATTCTCTTCATGAATGCCATTTTTATTATACTAGTGGGTTTTGATTTTTCTTGGGTTTTTATGGCAGTGGTAGCTATTTTTCAGGAACCAAACCCAGTCCTCCCTTGAGGATTTCTTGTAAGGGTGGTCGTGTGGTGGTGAACTCCCACAGTTTTTGTTTGTCTGAGAAATATACTATTTGCCCTTCATTTTGGAAGGATAGCCTAGCAGGGTGGAGTATTCTTGGCTGACAATCTCTGTCTTTTAGTATTTTGAATATATCATCCCTTTCCTTTCTGGCTTTTAGTGTTTGTGATGAAAAGTCTGATGTTAGCCTGATTGGGGCTCCCTTATAGGTGATTTGACGCTTCTCTCTTGCAGCTTTTAAGATTCTCTCTTTGTCTCTGAGTTTTGCCAATTTGACTATAACATGTCTTGGAGAAGACCTTTTGGGTTGAATACGTTTGGAGATCATTGAGCTTCCTGGATCTTAAGATCTGTGATTTTTCCTATACCTGGGAAGTTTTCTGCCACTATTTTGTTGAATATGTTTTCAATGCAATCTCTGTTTTCCTCCCCTTCTGGAATACCCATAACTCAGACATTTGAGTGCTTAAGGTTATCTGATATCTCTCTCAGATTTTCTTCAATGCCTTTGATTCTTTTTTCTTTTTTTTTTTTTGTCTGCTTCTGTTATTTCAAACAGCCCATCCTTAAGTTCAGAAGTTCTTTCTTCAACTTCCACAAGCCTGTTTGTTGGTTAAGCTCTCCGTTGTGTTTTTTATTTCACTGAATAACTTATTCAGTTTGGCCAGTTCTGCTACATTTTTTTTTCAGGGCATTGATTTCCTTGTACATTTCCTCTTTCAGGTCCTGTATACTTTTCCTCATTTCCTCATGATGTCTAGCTGAGTTTTCTTGTATCTCATTCAGTTTCCTTAGAATTATCACTCGAAATTCCTTGTCAGTCATTTCAAGGGCTTCTTGTTCTATAGGATCTAGAGCTTGAGATTTATTATCTTTTGGTGGTGTACTTTCTTGATTTTTCGTATTTCTGGTATCTTTTCTTTGATGTTTATTCATTGCGGCAGGGGTTTTCACAGTCCACAGGTTTGACACTATTGACTGACTAAGATGTTGCTTTCGTTGCCAATTTAGTATAGCTACCTCAGTGACTCCCTGTTCCCTGCGCTCTGGTCTGGGCTGCTGGGATGCGCCAAGGCACCACAGAGCGTGTGGTCTCTGCAGAGCTTCACCTTCCCCTGCAGGATGTCTCCCTGCTCTGTGCCTGCTAGGCCGGGCTCGGAGCCCGGTGGCGGCGGTGAAGCCTACTCGCTCCTGGATTGCGCGGCAGCGTGGACTCTGTGGAGTTCCCTCCTCCCCTACCGGAGGTCTCCCCGCTCTGTGTACACTGGGCTGGGCTGGAAATGAAGCAGGGTGGCGGCAGTGAAGCCTACCTGTTGGATCACACAGTGGCGGCCCGCAGGGCATGTGGTCTCCGTGGAACTTCTGCCTCTCCCGCTGGACGTCTCCCTGTCTTGGCCACGGGTTGATTTGCTTCCAGCTCCAGGGATGGGAAGGTGGGGGCGGGGGGTCAGAAGCCGTGGTCACTGCTGCAGCCCAGGGTGACACATGCCAGCTCAGGCCTCCATGTTTCCACCTCTGCAGCTGTGACTGCGACGCGGGCTGCGGCGCACCGGCGGGTCGTTCGCACTGGTTGGGGGAAGATTCCCGGTTCTCGTCAGGGTAGACACCCTTTCAAAGCCATTCCTTTGCGCCGATTCTGCTACAGCTGCATCTGGCGCAGGCCTCAGGCTGCTTCTACTCCTGGCGGAAAAGCGGCAAGCAGCTCTCCTCTTCTGCCATCTTGACCTCCACTCTCACAGAGTTTCCGAAGTTGAGACGTCCAGAGTCCAAGGAACACTTCTGGTAGTGGCTACAGTGACTCATAGATCTCACAAGTTTTGGAGGCTGGGAAGTCCACAGTCCAGGGAACACATCTAGTGAGGTGACTCTACAGTAATGCAGGCGTCCCACATGGCAGAAGATGGTGACACAGACCCTTATGTATGTTTATATATAAGCAAAATGAGTGACAATGATGATAAAAGGACAGGAGGCATGAATTGGGATTATTTTGTTATTACACGGTGCTCACCATATCCATGAATTAGTATAGTATTATTTGAAAATGGATTTGAGTTAGTTGTAAATATACATTGCAAAATCTATTGCAACTGCTAAAAAAAAAAAAAAAGAAGAAGATGATGATTAAAAAAGTATCAAGGAGGAAGAGGAAGAGGAGAAGGAAAAAAGAAGAAGAGAAAATATAATCATATTAAGAGAAAAGAATGGAAGACAAAAACAAGAATAAAAGAACAAGAGCAGTGACAAATATGGTAGATAGTAATCCAGCTATATCAATAATCACTTTGAATGTCAATTGCTTGAATGCACCAACTAAATGACAGAGATTGTCAGAGTGAAACAAAATCAGTACCCAACACTTGGTTCAGAAAAGAAACCTCAAGAGAAATTAGAAAATATTTTAACAAATGAAAATGAAGACAGAACGTATCAAATTTTGTGGTATGCAGTAAAAGCAATGCTTAGAGGAAAATATATAGCATTTAATGCAAATATTAGAAAAGAAGAAAGATCTAAAATCAGTCTTCTAAGCTTCCACCTTAGGAAACTAGAAAAAGAAGAGAAAACTAAATCCAAAGTAAGCAAAAGAAAAGAAAGAATAAGAATTAGAGCAGAAATCAATGACACTGTAAATTAATACAGAAAATCTAAAAAATGAAAAGCGGTTGTCCAAAAATTCAATAAAGTCAATGAATCTCTAGACAAGTGCTGTGATCTGAATGTTTGAGTTCCTCAAAAATGTACATGTTGAAGTCTAATCTCCAATGTGTTGGTACTGAGAGGTGATTAAATCACAAGAGGAAAGCCCTCATGAATGGGATTAGTGCCCTTATGAAAAAGGCTTGAAGGAGCCCTTTTCCCCTTAAACCATGTGAGAACACATAGGAGGCACCAAAATATGAGTACCAAGTCCTCACCAGACAATGAATGTGTTGGCACCTTGGTCTTGGACTTCCCAGCCTTCAGAACTGTGAGCAATAAATTTATGCTATTTATAAAGTACCCAGTCTAAAGTGTTTTGTTACAGCAGCCCAAATGGACTAAGACACCATGCTTACTAAGTAAAAAGAGAAAAGGCACAAATTACTAAAATCAGAAATGAAAGAGGGGCTGTCACTACAGATCACATGGACATTAAAAAGATAATAAAGGAGTACTATGAACAACTCTTATGCCAGCAAATTTGATAACCTAGGTAAAATGGATCAATTCCTTGAAAGACACAATATAGATATATACTACCTGAATAGGTCTATATCTTGTAAAGAAATTGATAAATAATTAATAATCTTCCAAAATAGCAGCAGGCCCAGCTGAGTTCACTGGCAAATTCTACCAATTATCTACAATTTCTTTCAAAGGATAGAAGCAAAGGCAATACTTCCTATATCATTCCATGTAGTGAGTGTTACCCTAAACTAAAACCAGACAAATAAATTACAAGAAAAGAAATCTATACGTCAATATCTCTCATGAAGAGAGATGCAAAAATCCTCCACAAAACATTAGTGAGTTGAATCCAATATAGTATAAAATGTATTATACACTACCACCAAGTGGGATTTATCCTAGGTATGCAAGGCTGGTTCAACATTTGAAAGTCAAGTAATGTATCATCATATCAACATGTTAAAAAATAAAATAAAATCATGTGATCATTTCAATAAATGCAGAAAAGGCATTTGACATAATGTAAGACCCATTCATGATAATAGCTCTCAGCAAACTGAGAATAGAGAGGAACATTCCAATTGATAAAAAAAAATCTACAAAAACCTACAGCTAACATCATACTTAAAGGTGAGAAAGCAGAAGCTTTCCTACTAAGACCAGGACTAAGGCAAGAATGTCCCTTCTCACCACCTTTTTTCAACATCATACTGGAAGTCCTAGCTAATGCAATAGCACATACTACACAAAATAGAAGGTATATAGATTAGGAAGAAAGAAATAAAACTGATTTTGTTCACAGATGGCATGTACATCTATGTAAAAAATTTAGAAGAATTATCAAAAAGAAAATCTTGATGATTACAGCAAGGTTACAAGACACAAAGTTAGTATACAAAAATCAATAGCATTTTTATATACTAACAATGAATGAGTGGAATTTGAAATTAAAAACACAATGCTATTGTCATTAACACCCCCTAAAATGAAATACTTGGGCCAAAATCTAACAAAATATAAAACAAATCTATATGAAGAAAACTGCAATACCCTGATGAATGAGTTGGAGAATTACACCATGTTCATCAATAGGAACACTCAGTATTGTTAAGATGTCACTCCTCCCAACCTTATCTATAAATTCAGCAGAATTCCAACCAAAATCCCAGGAAGTTATTTTGTGGATATTGGCAAACTGATTCTAAAGTTTATATGGAGAAATGAAAGACCCAACATAGCCAACATAATATTGAAGAAGAAAAGTCAAAGGACTGACAGTACCTTACTTGTAGACTTACTAGAAAGGTACAGTAACCAAGAAATTGTGGTATTAGAGAAAGAGAAAACAAATAGATCAATGGAAAAGAATAGAGTCCAGAAACAGAGCCACATAAATATAGTCAACTGACTTTTAGAGAGGAGCAGTGGCAATACAATAGAACAAAGGCCTTCTTTTCAGCAAAACTGTGCTACACTGGATGTCCACAGGCAAAAAAAAAAAAAAAAAAAAAAATCTAGACACAGACCACAACCTTCACAAATATTAACTCAAAATGGATCATAGACCTAAATGTAAAATGCAAAACTATAAATCTCCTAGACGATAACATAAGAGAAAACCTAGATGACCTTGGGTATGGCGATAACTTACAGTACAGGATGCAAAAACATGATCCATGAAAGAAAGAATTGGTAAGCTGGACTTCACTAAAATTAAAGATCGTGCTCTGTGAAAGACAATGTCAAGAGAATATGAGACAAGCCACAGAGTGGGAGAAAATGTTTGGAAAAACACATCTGCTAAGGGCTTTTTTCCAAACTATGCAAAGAACTGTTAACACTAAACAATAATAAATTGTCCAAAGACTTTAACAGATCCTTCACCAAAGAAGATATACATTGGCAGATTAGCACGTAACAAGATGCACCACATTATATGTCATCAGAGAAATGCAAGTTAAAAACAACAATGAGATGACAACCACTACACACCTATTAGTATGGCTAGCAGCTTTAGTCATAATAGTCAAAAATTGGAAGCAACCAAACTTCCTTCGTTAAGGGAATGGATAAATAAACTGCAGTACATCCAGACAGTGAAATATCATTCAGTGATAAAAAGAAATGAGCAATCAAGCCATGAAATAACATGGAAAACTTTTAAATGCATAATACTAAGTGAAAGAAGCCAATCTGGAAAGTCTACATACTGTGTGATTCCAACTGTGTGACATTCTGGAAAAGGCAAAACGATGCATACGCAGTAAAAAGATCAGTGGTTATCAGCCGTTGGGGGCAGAGGAAGGGATGAACAGACAGAGCAAAAGCAGGGCAGCAAAACTACCTTGTTTGATACCATAATGGTGGATACGTGTCATTAACACATTTGTCCAAACCCATAGAATGCACACCACCAGCGGTGGACCTTAAAGTAAACTATTGACTTTGGGTGGTTATGTGTCAATGTAGGTGCATCAATTGTAACAAATATATCACTGTCATGGGGAATGCTGATAATGGGGGATGTCATGCATATGTGGTGGCAGGGGATATGAAATTTATGTATCTTACTTTCAATTTTACTGTGCACCTATAACTGCTCTGAAAAACAAACAGAAACAAAAAAACCAAAGACTTAAAAGACTCTTTGGCTGTACCCACTAAAGCTGAATATATGTATTCCCTATGATGCAATGGTCCTAGTCCTACCCAGTACAAATTCTGATTTTCCAAAAGGTCTGCAAAAGAATTTATCACAATAGTTAAAGAAATTGTGATACATTCTTACCTGGAAATACTAAACATCAATGAGAATGAGTGATCTATAGCTGCAAAGAGCAACGTTAACGAATCTCACAGTCATAATGCTAAGCAGAAAGAGCCAAACACAAACAAGTACATACTATATGATTCCATATATATCAAGTTCTAAGATGGACAACAGTAATCTATGGTGTTAGATGTCAATGTAATAATTACTTTGCTTCAATGGAGAGGGGGGATGAATGAGATTGGAAAGAGAATGGCATTTTTGTGATTTTGAGAATGTTATAATTTTGATTTTGGTGGTGGTTGCACAGGCTCACCTTGTGAAAATTTATTTTGCTCTGTTTTATGATTTTCATTTTTGGAAGGAATGTGAAAATAATTTTAAATACTAAGTATATGCAATCCTGAGTGCTGAGGATACAGCTTCAAGTCTCACAAGGACCAAATGAGGAAGCCTAAAAATAAACTGATGATTGCAATTGTATTCATTTTCTAGGGCTGCCATAACAAAATACCACTGTGTGGTTTAAATAACAGAAGTTTATTTTCTCACTGTTCTTGATGCTAGAAGCCTGAGATCAAGGTGTCGGCAGGTTCAGTATCTTCTGAGGCCTTTCTCCTTGTCTTGCAGTTGACTGCTTTCTTGCTGTTTCCTTCTGTGGTCTTTCCTCTTTGAATGTGTATCCCTGATGTGTGTTTGTGTCTGCAAATTTCCTCTTCTTATAATGACTCCAGTAAGATTGAATTAGGGTTTTCTCTAAAGGCCTTTTAACTTAACCACTTCTTCAAAGGCCTTATCTCCAAATATAGTCACATTCTGAGGTATGGAGTGTAGGGATTTAACATGTGAAGTTTGGGGCAAATGATTCACCAATATGATGCGGTAAGTAATAAGATGGGAAGTTTAGAGGCTTTCATAATAGCATACATAAGGGTGTAGCAGAGATTACATGATGCCCCCAAAAACTTATTTCCCCCTTCTTTTTTATCTGGGCACCTGGCCACCCAAAACAAGGGTTCCATTTCTCAATCACTTTGCAGTTCACTGTTACCACATGCAAAATTCGGGCAATGATATGTGTTTGGTAATTATATGCAGTATATTTGGTTTGTGACCTTAAATGAATGAGACATTCCCTTGCCTTTTCTACATGGCACTGAATAAGATGTGGATGTGACTGTGAGCTTAGACCATGCAAATGGGGGTCAAACATCACTATCAGGGGAGGAATAAAATAGTAAATACCTGTGCCCCTTACACTGTGGAACTTTGAATTCCAGCCCCAGACTGCTAATTCCAAAGTTGTTACCTGAGAGAGAAATGCATGTTTATATGGAAAATAATCATCAATTTTTTTGAAGCCATCTTACAACAGCCAAACCTGTTACTCATCCAGGAGAGAGAGAAATCTAGTCTAGCCTTAGCTGGTCATGGAAAGTTCCTGTATCAAAGCTGATCCTTGCCAGTAGAATGGTTGGATTAAGTCAGCTTAGCAAGAAAGTTTGGTGGCAGGGGCCTGAGGGGTATAAGGCAAATGCTCTTTATAAGGGGAGCAAAGATTTGGAATATAACAAAGGATGTGTAGGAAATTATTCAGGATCCTGAAAGTGTTTAGCTAGCATGAGTTCCAAGCATAAGTTAGTGATAGCGAAAGATGAGGCAAGAAATGTTAAGTTTGTGTCTAGTTTTGAAAGACTAGAATTATAGATGGTATTAGTGTATTTAGACTTTAAAATGGGGGATTTAATGAATGCCACCTTTGTTCCATATGAAGGTTGATGACTAAGAAACCAGATGAATCCTAATAATAGTAACTAATTTATGAGGTGCTGTAGAAATCATTAGGCCATAACATACTCCTAAATTTAGTTTGATCTTACTTGGATGGATTCAGGAAGATGCTTTTTGTGTTTTGAGGGTTTTTTTTTTTTTTTCTTTTTCCTTAAATTTAAATTTCAGGTGTGCTACAATTCAGAGAAAAAAATCTTTAGAAAATAATTTTAGAGAAATCAAATCTGATTGAAAACTTTGTGGCCCATCAGTGTCTGAGCTTATGTGCTTCTGTTTTAACACCAGCACTTCAATTGATGATATTCGGATTTATAACACGGCTCCATTGCCAACAGGACTACAATCCAGGACATCAGGCCATGGGTCAGCCTGGGGTATTTATATTTTTACCTATTTTATTATATTTTTTTCTTTTATCTTTGATAGGTGGTCTCATACTTTTTTCCTCCTTTTTCGTCTTTCAAAGATCTCCAAGGCTTTGCAGATAGTTTTTCCTTCCTCTGTCTGTCGATCCTCTTTATCTTTCTCTCTTCCTCCCCCATTCCTTTTCCTCCCCCTTTTTCTTGTCCTCTTCTTCAACTGATCACCCACCCACACACTTTGAGTCATTCAAATTTGATTTAGAATGAGTAAAAATAAAATTGCTTCAAGGCTCAGACCATGTAGGTCAAGCTTTGCCTAGGAACAATGTTTACAAGTGAGTGATAAATCAGAATTGTTATCAAGGAGTTGACAGCCGATTAACTGAAGCATGGCTGGAAATAATGCCATAAAACTGCTTAATGTTGGGAAGTAAATGCTAATGACTCCTGCTGTAAAAACAAGTCAGTAAACAGCAATCAAGACAATAAGAGTTACTGTGGTCAGTTTGGGGCTCGAGTTGTGATAAGGTTAGAACTGTCAGAATAGACGTACTAGCCTGGAGATAGAACCAGGATAGGACAAGGACTGATTTGGAGTCCAGCCTGACAGATTGCAACACAGGGGTCTGAGAGCTCATCCCTGGATGAGTAATGGCTCTGGGATCTTTCTAAATCTATCAGAGTTTTCTGTCTCAAAGTACTGGAACCATAACAAAGGCTGGGTTTCAGACACAGAGAACAAGGCAAGAAACTCATTTCCTGGACTGGAGCATAGATTTTTTTTCCACCCCAGGAAATAAGGAGAAACCACTTATTAGATTCAGTGCATTAGGTTCAAGCTAATTCTGTGCTCAGAGATAAACTACGTTTCTCAGTCTCCCTTAGAGTTATGTTCAACCATATCTCTAAATTCTGACAAATGGAATATAGGTGGAAGTCATATATGCCTATCCAGGTCTGTCCCACAAAACTATTCTATGAATATTACCATCCTTCATACTCTTTTCCTACCTATGGTTGGTTTGAGAAAACTTTGAGATGGAAAATTTCAAGACAGAAGAAGCCCAGTGCCCTCAGTTACTTTTCGAAGGGGATTCATGCAGAAAAATAAATGAAATAAGAAGGACATGCACAGACACATGGCCAATCACAACTATCAAGAAAACCATGATCAGGCTCTAAATTAAGAAATAAACATTCATTTTATGAAGAAAACAAGTGATGGACAACAATTAGTCTGCAGTTGGTTGACGAGAATGAACATGAGTTTTGCTGTTTCCTATTTTTTTTTTTTTTAAATGAGAGCTACACACTGTTCCTAGAAAACTATTCCCAATAGCAGTCCATGTAATTTGGGTTGGTTGACCCCAACTTCCTCCATATCCAGAGTTGGCATGTGACTCAGGCCTGGATAACCAGCCCATTCCATCTCCCAGCCTTCTATTATATGCAGATTCATAACAAAGAAATGGTGTAATCAAACGATTTTTGAGACTTGCTGGAGTCAACAAGAAAAAGTCTCTCTATTGGATGTGTAGTTACAATAATGTCACCGGGATCTTATGTAGTCTCCATGAGAAAGTCTTCTTAAGAATGAAGCTAACAGGGCCGACCCCCTGGCGCACTCGGGAGAGTGCGGCGCTGGGAGTGCAGCAGCGCTCCTGCTGCAGGATCCAGATCCTATATAGGGATGGCCGGTGCGCTCACTGGCTGAGCGCGGTGTGGCCGGTCACAAAAAAAAAAAAAAAAAAAAAACGAAGCTAACAAAATAGAAAGCAAAACTGAGAGGTAGAGACAGCTTCCTGATGACATTTTTTGAATACTCAAATCTATCTGGTCCTGAAATGAAGTAGTGTTGAACTTTTTATTTATGTAGGCGATAAATTCACTTTTCCCTTAGTTAAGTCCAAGTTGGGTTTCTGAGAATCAGAACCAAAAGGATTGCTTTGAACTCTTTTACCTGAGGTCCCATGACCCAACATCTGCAGGTTAGGTAAAGTGGCCCCAGTTAAAGGTGAAAAGGAGATACATGGGTCAAGGTATCTCCCTGTCAGGTCATTATTCAAAGGAATGTATAATTCTGAGCCTACTACATAGAGGACACTATAAATGTTGTTAATGGGTTATCTACATATCCTACGCCATTTAAATGACTACAACTCTCTGATTTCTTAGATAATCTCAATCATAAAACTTCCTTATAACCAGGACAATATGATTTATCATCAAAACTGACATACTTTTGAGAGTGAAAGAGTGAGCTATTAATAATTAAGCCAGAGTAGCAGGCATCAACTGAGACTTTCTCGGGAAAAGCTGATTTTATTGGGAGGTAATCCCATTGTAAATAGGAGAACATTTGTACATGGATAAATAAATTCCAATTTCTCTTCATTCTCTACTTATTTCCTATTTACCTTTTAAAGCCCAACTCAAACGTGACCTTTTGCATGGATCTTGCAACAATATTGGCATTCACTAATATTAGTAATTGACAGACTAACTGGCAGAATGATGGACTAAATAAAACAAAATATGATTTTTCTGTGAAACTTTTTCCCAGATCATTCTTCTCTCATCTCGTGTCCTGTAGAACTTTTTACCTTGGCCATTCATTAGACTCCATGCATATATCACCTTCTGCAACTCATTTTCTTCTGTGTGTATATTACTGGTTTGCAAGCTATTTAAAGACAGGACTATTAAGTTAATTTCTTTGTATTCACCACAGCTTCTAACAAACTGCCTTGCCCAAGATCAGCACTAAATAAAAGCTTTCACTGACACAAGTAGGCAAGGGCATAATACATATTTTAGGTTTGTGTCTATGTTCCTAAAAGAGGAAAACATCAAAGTAATAGCTTTCATATTTGAACACTTAGTACGTGTCCATCGCAAAATTCACCTCACTATATACATTATCTCATTTAATAATATTTAATCACAATAGATCAGAAAGGCTGACATTATTATCCACTTTAAACAGGTGATGAAACTGAGACTCAGAAAGAATACTTTGCCTAGAAACATAAAGACACTAAATATCAAAACTGGATTTTGTGTCCCTGTATGCCCGATTCCAAAGCCCATGCTAAGCACAAGTGCAACATTTTTACTTTTTTAAAAAAATTACTTTTTTAAAATTTTAATTTATCAATATACAATGTGGTTGATTTTTGTGTCCCTTTACCAATTCCTCTTTTTGCCCTCCCCCTGCCCCCATCAACACCATATCTGTTCACTTGTCTTAACAAGTTCAAGGAACTGTTGTGATTGTTGTGTCTTCTCCCCCCCCCACACACTTTGTTTGTATATTTATTTATTTATTCATTCATTCATTCATTCATTCATTCATTCATTCATTTATTTTTAGCTCCCACAAATAAATGAGAAATTGAGGTATTTCTCTTTCTGTGCCTCACTTATTTCACTTAATATAATTTTTTCTAAGTCCATCCATGTTGCTGAGAATTGTAGTATTTCTTCTTTATAGCAGAGTAGAATTCCATTGTATAGATATACACAGCTTCCATATCCACTCATCTGATGATGGATATTTTGGCTGGTTCCAACTCTTTGGCTATTGAAATAGTGCTGCAATAAACATTGGAGTACAGGTATCCCTTCTACATGATAATTTCCTTTCCTCTGGGTATATTCCCAGCCATGGAACAGCTGGGTCATATGGTAGATCTATCTGTAATTGTTTGAGGAAGCTCCATACCACTTTCCATAAATGCTGCCCATTTTGCAGTACCACTAACAGTGTAGCAGGGTTCCTTTTTCTCTGCAACCTCACCAGCATTTATCATTCTCAGTCTTCTGGATATTAGCCATCCTAACTGGAGTGAAATGGTATCTCAGAGTAGTTTTGATTTGCGTTTGCCTAATACTGAGTGATGTTGAGCATTTTTTCATGTGTCTGTTGGCCATTCATATATCTTCCATTGAGCAATGCCTATTCAGCTCCTTTGCCCATTTTTAAATTGCGTTACTTGTTTTTTTTGCTATAAAGTTATTTGAGTTCCTTGTATATTCTGGATATTAATCCTTTGTCAGTTGTATATTTTGCAAATATTTTCTCCCACTCTGTTGATTATCTTTTCACTCTGCTGATTTTTTCTTTTGTTGTGCAGAAGCTTTTTAGTTTGGTATAATCACATTTGTTTATTTTACCTTTAGTTGCCTGTGCTTTTGGGATCCTGTTCATGAATTCTGCACCCACTCCTACTTCCTGGAGTGTTTCCCCTATGTTTTCTTTAAGGAGTTTTATTGTTTCAAGATATACATTTAATTCTTTAATCCATTTTGAGTTAATTTTGGTATATTTCGATGCTGACTTTTTCTTTTAGAAAGATATAGCTCTTACCATCATTATTTCTGGAATCTGGTTAGAGACAAGCCTATCCCATTGCAGGCCAGGTGGTTTCCAGGCTACGGCCACTGAGGAAGCCTCATGTGCAGACAAAAATTAAGGAAGCAGGTGCCACAGGAGTTAGGAAAGTCCTTGACTTCGTTCTAAGTGCTTTTTCTGGCCAGCTCATCCCTCAGTGCAGGTCGCTGCTGCATCTGCTGTCCCCAGAATGAAAGCCTGCAGCTGATGGAAGCAATGCTACCGAATCCGCCTCCTCTGACAACTGGGCCAACAGGGACTTGCCTAGCTCATGCTCCAATGAAGGCAACATTATTAGTAGTAGTAAACATTCTTCTGTCCACCAAGCATTCTTAAACCCCTTTACGGGGAGAAAGTTTTGTCTCAGGCTGTTGACTCTTTAGTAGCCTGCACAGACTGTGGAGCATAACCATATAGGCCAGGTTACCCCATGCTTTACAAAGGTTGTTTGGAAGCTTCCAAAAGAGCCCCAGTAGCCTGAACTTCTTCCCACAAATCATACTCGTCTCTAAACTTTGTGTATATTTATTTGTATTTTATAAATGCTTTAATGCATACTATTTTTTTTACCAATAACCAATTACAGTAAATATTAGAATAATTTGTAAGCAATGAAGTTCTAAGCAAAACCCTAATTACTCTTCACAGAAACTTTATGAGAAACCTTAGGTCCCTATTTTTTATATTAGAAAACTGAAGAGCAGAGACTTTAGGGATAACTCACAAGCTCACTCTGACAATAGGTGGTATCACTACCACGTGAGCTCAGTTCTTGTTAACCTGGTTGTTTCTCTATAGCAAATCTGCTAAATAACAATGCTTTCCATTTGTTTAGGGCTTTAAAATTTATTTTTTTTCATCTGTAAGAGTTATTTGAGTTCATTCTCCTTGCAGCCCTCATGAGTGGGGAAGGCAGGTAATATTTTCTTCTTTTGTAAATGAAGAAATTGAGTCTCAAAGCATTTGAGATATTTGTCTAAGGGAACTGGCTGAGTCAGAACTGAAAGTTGCTCTTAGGAAAGTTCCATCATTTGTTTTCACAGTGCATCACTATGTGGCCTTTCATTCCAGAAAGTTCCATCGTATAGCTCTATCTTTCCTGTCAATGGCAAGAAGACATGGTTATGAAGGTTTTGAAAGGATCACATGGTTGACTAAGAAAAGAGAAAAAAGGGCATTGAGGGAGCACAGGGATAGCCCAGGGGGAAGATAGCTGTAGTGAGGATCCCTGGGTACCCCAAATGCCAAATCTCAAGGAGCAGCCTGTGGGCAGCTGGCCCCCGGCTGCAAAGCCTCTGTGGCATAGCCACAGAAGACTTATAGCAAAACTTTATAGCCAGACTTTCGCATCTAGCAGAGGTGGACTAGGTTCGAGGTCTTCCTGTGCTCATTAAAGTTGAGTGACCTTGGGCTGTTTACCTGTCTTATCTCAGCACCACTTTCTTCATCTGGGAAATGGGGAAACAGCAATATCTACTTCATGGAGAATATGAGGGATGGGAAATAAATATACAAGACAGTAATTTACACAGAATTTGACACTAAAGAGAGAGAAGACAAAGTAAGTGCTCATTTGCAAATAGAGATGGTGATGTGCATGGTGGGGCTAATATGGAAAAGAAGAGCACCAAGGCTGAAGTCTACCTCTGTCTATTGCCTTGTTCCCACAACTGATGGTGAGTGGAAAATATCGAATTTATTCAACATTCTTCAATCTTACATGAATACTATTCGTGGCAAGTTACAAGGCACTTTTATAGAAATTAGTTCATTGAATCTTCACAACCATTCAAGTGACAGAGATATTTGAGGGGGAATGCAGCAGCCTTTTTGTCCTGCCAATATTGTATGCTGAGTGTATGCCCCACTAAATAGGGAGAGGGACACACCCATGGTTATTTGGAGATGAATGCCAAGGGAGCCAAGCCACAGAATCTGAATTGAGTTAAATGCCAGAAGTTACTTACCCGTGTTTCAGCCAGCTGAAGACTTCCCTGAGATAATTTTGGTCTTGGGGGATCTCTCTCTCTGCAACCTCAGGTAGACCTTTTCTTTTCTGGAAAATTCTTCATTGACTGTTCTCAAACTTGCCTACAGGCTCAAATTCCAACATTAACCTATAAGGCTAGACTTATTCTCTTCTCCTTTCATCCAAACAAGAGGAATCTGCTCCAGCCAAGAGCATCTACTCACTGCCAGTTGATAGGCCTACCTTTCTGAATGGTGTAACCTGCTGAGTTTATTCCTATGTTTGTAATGTTCTTCCCTTCCTTTGAATTCTAGCAAGATGCATTCATCCTGTAAGGTCTACCTTAGGTTTTTTTCCCCAATGTGGTCCCTCCATAGCTCACATAGAATTTAAATATATGTTTAAATTCTTTCCCCCTTGAATATAAAGCACATATTGTTTACACAATTTGTTCATAATTAGTCATAAACAGAGAGAACTGTGACATCAATAACTTATGAGGATATTTATGCCTTGCTGTCTTACCCATGTTGCCTGTTCTTTAAAGGAGGAAGGGCCATTATTATTTTTTGTTACCAATGTTGTGTAGACTGGCCTAGGACATATTAGAATTTGATGAATATTGATTAAACAAGGCATTTAAATTAAAAAGAAAAACAATGTTTGTTGGCATTGTGATTGATTTAGCACAGAATTAGTGCCCCAGATAACCAACAATGATAGTGCCCATTTGTAGAGCCTTCATTATTCAACAGACACTCTTCTACATATTCTGCAGAGATTATCTGATCTTATCATTGCAATAATTAAAGTTATGACAAAATGGAGGAAAAGAGGTTAAGTTGTCCAAAGACAGAGATCTGGAGAGATTGCAGAACAGAGCCTTGATCTCAGGTGGTGTGATTTCACAGCCTACATTTTTAACTACTACTTTATATGAGAGGTCTTCAAAAAGTTCATGTAAAATGCACATTATGAAAAAACTACACGTGAATTTCAAAACTTTTTGTCTCCAAATAAACTCATACTAACTTGTTATAACATGCTTGAGCAGAATCTATTTTGAAGCACTAAGAAGGATAAGATGTCAGTTTGAATAGCGTCCCTATAAGAGCAACATGAATTCTGCTAAAATTGAAGCAAGAGCAAACATCACTTTTATGGTAAAGCTTGGGTGGAAGAATGGTAACATCACTGATGCTTTACAAAATGTTTATGGGGAAAATGCCCCAAGTAAATCAGCACTTTATAAATGAATAACTCATTTTAAGAAGTGATGAGATAATGTTGTAGATGAGGCCCACAACTGCAGACTATCCACATCAATTTGCCAGGAAAAAATTAATCTTGTTTGTCTCTCAAAAGGAGAGAACAGAACAGAGGTTACCAGAGGTGGGAAAAGGGGAGAGGGATGGTGAATAAAGGAAGAATTGGTAAAGGGCCACGAAAAACGATTACATTGTATATAATGTTGAATATACTAATTACCTTGATCTGAGCATCACATATTGCACACAGGTATTGATATTCAACTCTGTACCCCACAGATATGTATAATCAACTATGTTTCAATAAAAAAGAAATAAAGAAATTAATCTTGTTTGCCCTAATGTAAAATGACTGATGATTAATAGCAAAACCATAGCCAACACCATACACATGTCAATTTGCTCAGTTTACATAACAATGAAAATTTTTTAAAAAATTTAGTTGAAATTTAAAAATTAAAATTTTAACTGAAAAATTAAAGTTGAGCAAACTTTCTGCTCGATGGATGCCAAAACTGTTGTGCCCAGATCAGCTGCAGACAATAGCAGAGCTTTTGATGGAAATTTTTAAAAGTGGAATCAGTGTCCTGAGGCATTTCTTGGAAGAATTGTAATAGGAGATGAAACATGGCTTTACCAGTGTGATCCTAAAGACAAAGCACAATCACAGCAATGATTACCAAGACTTTAAATCGGTCCAGTCAAAGCAAAAGCAGACTGGTCAAGATCAAAAGTCATGGTCATAGCTTTTTGGGATACTTAAGGCATTTTGCTTGTTGACTTTCTTGAGTACAAAAGAACAATAACATCTGCTTATTATGAGACTATTTTGAGAAAGTTAGCCAAAGCTTTAGCAGAAAACTACCCAGGAAATCTCCACCAGAGAGTCCTTCTCTACCATAACAATGCTCCTGCTCATTTCTCTCATCAAACAAGGGCAATTTTGTAAGAGTTTTGATCAGAAATTATTACACATCCACCTTACAGTCCTGATTTGGCTCCTTCTGACTTCTTTTTGTTTCCTAATCATAAAAAATCTTTAAAGGATAACCTTTTTTCTTCAATTAATAATGTAAAAAAGACTGCAATGACATGGTGAAATTCCCAGGACCCTCAATTCTCTATGAGTGGACTAAATGGCTGGTATCATTGCTTACAAAAGTATCTTGAACTTGATGGAGCTGAGGTTGAGAAATAAAGTTGTTGTTGTTTTTTATCTGTTAATTCCATTTTTTCATGAACTTTTTGAAGTCCTTTTGCATTGCTCTTCAGTACTTGCAGTTCATGAAGTAGTCATTAGTGAACTCTGTTGTTGGTCACAGTGTTGACTGACAAGATACTGTGGGGAAAAACTATTCTCACCTCAGATTCTTGGAACAAAAGTTTATTGAAATAGAGGATTTCTAACCCAGTCTAGATTTTGTCATATCTACAGTGAAAGAAAAAGTGATATCAAATGCATCTACTTTTATACCTGCTCCTACTAGTTTAGCCCCAAATCCCCTTTTCATAATTATAAATACGTTCTTCTAATAAAACATGCAAACGCTCAAATAATCTGAATGGAATTTCTAGCCATAACAGACCAGTAGTCAAATTTCTCCAGAGCATTTTTAAAACATATATTTTTACCTGTAATAAAAATGCCACTGTCCTATTATCCCCTTAAGCAGCTGTGGGAAGAGAGAGAGGGAGAGATGTTGTGGGATTCAGCTTTTAAAATGCATGGGTATATTTTCCCCCTCCAAACAAATGTTGAGACTCTGAGGAGTTTTGGGGTCCTAAGCCCGAGGTCGTTTTTTGTTTTTGTTTTTAATTCACTTTCAAGTTTCTCTGTAGTTTTGGCTTATTTAAAGTCAGAGTATTATTTAAAAAATAAATAAATAAATAAGTAAAAGAAAAAAGAGGAAAACACTTTCTTGGCATGTTTTATTCTGAAGGGTAAAAGGCCATTCCTCCTCTTAATTAATTAGCTCTGCTGGACCGCAGAGGAGCAGCTTTGTGATCCAGCTTCATCAGTGGATGCAGCCCTGGCAAGGAGGAGTCCACAGACTTACCAAAAGTGCCACAGCAAGAACAAGCTGGAAAAAGCTGTTCCATGTCCTTTTTGTCAATCCAGTGTGTCCATTTACATCCTTGAAATGGAGAACTTTCTGACAGCAAAGAATAGCAAGGTAAGAGAAAAGAAAGGACCAAAGAGAGCTGGACTTCTCTGTGGTCACTATAGAATGTGTCCATGCCTGACCTGCACTGTCCTCTTGGCTCTGAAATAACGATCCCCACTTCTTCTCTTGGGTCCCGTTTCTCACTGAAGATAGTTTCAGCCTGCCCTCCCTCACCATCTCCTTTCCCTGGAAAATGTTTACTAACCTTTCATATCCCAGCTCAGTTACTGTTTTATTTATGTGTTCTTTCAGCATATTTCTCACCACGTCCTCTGCATCAGTTACTATCCTAGATACTGTGTATAGAACAGGGAACAGACCTGTGTGTCACCTCATGGAGCTTCCATTACATTCTAGGAGAAAAATAAATATTCAAATAAGGAAACACACATATACTATCTCAAGGTTTTCAAAATGCTTTGAGGAAAAAAGAAGTAAGGTAGGGCAACAGAAAACAGGAGGGTAAGAGGGGGTTGTTTTACTTAAGTTGCTTAGAAAAGATTTCTTTGATATGGTGACTTCAGATCAGAGATCAGAAGAAAGTGAGGACATGAGCCCAGCTGACATTTGGGAAAAAAGTGTTTTGGGCAGAGGGGAAAACAATCACAAAGACATGGGAGCAAGAGCATATTTGCTGGGCTTGAGAATGCAAAGAGAACAGTGTGGCTAGAGGGGAAGGCATGCGAAGAAAGGGTATCTGGTTAATTAGAGCAATAGTCAGGGCCGGATCATAAAGTTGACTGTAGATCATGGTTAGGATTTTGGATTTTATTCTCACTGAGGTGGGAAGGCATTGACAGCTTATGAAGAGAGAAGGGAGATGTGACATAATGTGACTGTGATTTACTGGGGTACTGTGGACTGTCTGTGGGATGGGTAAGTGGAAGGAGGTTAGTGCAATAATTCAGGTATGAGAAGATATTTTAGTTCAGAGTAGTTAAAGTGGAGTTATTACAAAGTGATCACATTTTGAAGTTAGTCTCTGCAGTAATCATGATTTACATGTAGTAGGAGCAAAAGGGGAGAATTAAGAGTGACTTTAAAGTTTTTGGCCTGAGAGAATTAAGAATTGAAAACTGAGGGCTGAGCCCGTGGCGCACTCGGTAGCGTGCTGCGCTAGCAGCGCGGCGACGCTCCCGTCGAGGGTTCGGATCCTATATAAGAATGACCGGTGCACTCCCTGGCTGAGCGCTGGTCACGGAAAAAAAAAAAAAAAAGAAAGAAAACTGAAATTGCCATTTACTGAGAAAGGAAGAATATTCGCAGAAATGTTTTGGGATGAAAAATCAAAATTTCAGTTTTGAAATTTAAGTTTAAGGTGCCTACCAGCTATGTGAATGGAGAACACCCTCACAATTCCTCAGAATACCACAGTCCCACTATTAAATATTTTTATGTAACATGGTCTTGTCTAAAAGTTTCAAATCTGGCTGCTCAGAAGATGCAGTAGTAGACATTTTTATATCTCTGTGTCAACACTTGTGACATAATTTGTTTCAGCAGCCCTAAGCCCACTCACAAGTTCAGTGCTTCCCTGGAAGGACTCAAAGGACTCAACATATAATTTTATTCATAGCCAAAATTTATTGCAGTGATGCAGTAAGAATGCACAGCATAAGGGAAAAGACAGATCAAGCACAGTGTAGTGTCTGAATCCATGTGCAGCCTGTCTATGTTCTCTCTGAAAGGGCCATACAGAGCACACTCTCCTTCCAGACATGAAATGCAGTAACCTGTATGCAGTTGTTATGCCCAAGAAAGTCCATTTGAAACCCAGTCCAGGCTTTTTATTAGGGACTGGTTACACAGGCACAATAACCGACTATAACTATCAAAACTTCAAACTCCGAGAAGGAAATCAGGTGAATCCAGTGATCAGAGTTCTAGGCAGGAGAATATTCTCATCACTTAAAGAACTTTACAAAATCAAGTACCCAGACAATAGTCATGAAAGTAGATCCTTCTGAAGACCAGACTTGCTATATTGACTCTTCCCTGCCCAATTACATATTCTGAGAAAGGGACACTAGCCCAGATTCAGATATCACAGGCGTAGAGTGGGATTTGGCAATCTGTTTTTGTTTTGTTTTGTTTTGTTTTGTTTTGTTTAGGATTTACAGTTAAATCTGATAATCACCCAGGTTTGGGAACCATTCATTGAAGCCAAATGGAGTTCATCACAGCCCAGCTCATCTGAAGAAATCTTTCAATGAATAAACAGCAAAGCACAAGAGAGGAAGTTGAAGACCCCTTCTGTGGATAACTAACTAAGGTCCTACACAAATCATCTAATCACTCTGTTTCTTCCTCTGAGAAAGGATGAGGAGCAGATTAGAGGATCACCAATGTCTCTTTCAACTCTAATATTCCTTGATCTAAGTATGAGAAAGCAATATGAAATGAGAAGGTCCAGGCATCTTGACCAATGGTCTTTCCAACTCCCTCCTTCCACTCTTAAAAATCCAGAGAGCATAGCCCATACTCTTTCCTTCACCTCTGTTTGCATGTGAGCAGTGCCTTGGCTGAGGCATGCTGCAAGATCGAGAGAAGCAAAGAGTGCCTTTAACAGATATTCTCTCTACATTAATGTCACAAGTGACAAGGCAATTTTATAGTGGAAAGAGAAAATGTACATGTTTTGTGGAAAAGAAAGAGAGTTTAAAACTTGAAGAGCCACAAAGGCCTTTTGGAGAATTTTAAAGACAAGTTTACCCTAAGACAACTCACTGATAAATCTTAGTTACTGCAGGGAGATTTTTACCCTATTTTCTGATTGTAATCTTTTATGGTCTTTATGAGAAAACTGTGGCTGCATGTCACAGAACAGAGGTAATCAAGATAAAATAAGAATCCAGGGTTTGTAATTCTATCATAGAATTAAGAGATCTTGATGCCAAGCCTCGTCCTTTATAGTTAGGGAATACAGAGGGTTTGACTGGGTCTAGGTACCTCAGCCACTAAAGAGTAGGTCATGACTAGTAAAAATGATAACTCTTGACATTCATTAAATCCTTGGGATATAGTTTGGATATGTTTGTCCCTCCAAAGCTTATGTTGCAAACATAATCTCCACTGTGACAGTGTCAAGAGAATGGGAAATCGTATTATAGAAATTGGAAGGTGAGGACTTAAAGAGGTGATCAGATTGTGAGGACCATGCCCTAGTGAATGGATTAATGCATTAATGGTTTAATGATGATCGTGGGCATGGTTCTGATGGCTTTTAAAGGAGAGCACATGAGAAGTTCTCTTTCTCTTACTCCTGCCACTTTTGCCACGTGACACCCTGCATTGCTGTGAAGGGTGACCACCCATCAAGAACAAAGCCCTCACCATATATATTCCCCAGACTTTGGACTTCCCAGCTCCTGAAACTGTAAGAAATGCAAATTTATTTATTTATAAATTACCCAGTTTCAGCCATTACGTTATAAGCAACACAAACATGGACTAATACACCGTACTAATGGAGCAGGTTGCCAGTAATAACATAATATAATGGTAATTTCTTTGAAAATTCTCAGTTTTTTTAAATGCCTCTCCTTAATTTATTCTTCCTCTTTTGCTCTCTCAAATTTGTCCTGTCTCCTAGATCTTTCTTATAAATATACAAGTATATGTTAATGTCCCTGATCTTAAAATATTCTCTCCTGGGTTAACTTTCATCACCAATCCATCTTTTTGTCATTCTTCACAGATGAAGTTTGTGAATTTAAACATGATACTACCTCAAATTTCTCTACCTATTTGCTAATCTGCCTACTCCAAAATGGGATTTTTTCCCAACTATTTCCATGAAAACTGCTCTCATGAAATATATCAATTACCTCCATGTTGCCAGATCCAGGTAAAAACTTACATTTCCATCTTCATTTTTGACAACATTAATCAAAGTTGAGCATTATTACCTCTAGCTTCTGTGATATATACTCAACCAATTTTTTTTTACAAACCATGGACCATTCCTCCTCAGTTACGTGTGTATGTGCACATGCATGTGTGCACATTTGTATAGAGAAGGATAATATGCATAAGTATAAATACTTAATTTTTCAGCTCAATGAATTTTTACATATGCACACACTTGAGTAACTAACACTGAGATAAATGTTATAAAGGTATAGAATGTTTTCAGAAGGCTCCCTCATACCACTCCCACGTTAATACACTCAGGCCCAAAGAAATAAATACTATTCAGACTTCTGGAAGTAGGTATCACAGGGCTCCTTATAGCAGCAAGAGGTGGGAAGGCCCATTGACAAGCAATTTGCATGCCTCCTTTTGAGACTGAGAAACACTTTTCTCATACCTCATTGACCAAATCAAGTAACGTGAGCAAGCCTAGATTTAAAACAAGTAATCTAAGAGACTCTTTTTGGGAGTAGCTTCAAAGCCACATTACAAAGGGATGTTCCCATGTTTGCTAAAGAGAGAGCGAGAGGGAGAGACAGAAATATTTTCTTGTATATTCTCTCCTCAGTTACCACCACTCCAACTGTGAGTCACACTACAGCATGGCAGGGACAAAGCCAGTTTTGTTTACCAATTGCTCCCTAGTGCCTAGTCCACTGACTGTGATAGACATTAATAAATATTTTATTGAAGAAACAAATGACTAAATGATTGATACGCAGTTAAGCCAAGGTTTCATAACTTCTATTTAGTGCTTAGAGCATGGCTTTAAAGCAGGGTTATTGTAAATGTGCAGAAGAAAGAATCCAAGTTAGGGGTGCAGAATTAAAAACACAGGTCATTATTACAGACAGATTGAGCTGAGATGGCAATCTGCTCCCAAATCTCTATGGTTCCAAGCCAAGAAAGGATCTGTATCCCTTCATTCTCCCCAAATCTCCTGTTACAGCTTTGTTTGCTTTCTCCTTGAAATACTGTTTACTGTCTTTTTGTTTTCAATTGCATTTACTAATAATGATATAATAGCTCATATTTGTTGAGTGACTGCAATGCAGCAGACACTGTGCTATGCACATTTATTACATTTAATTACCAAAATATTTCTATATAGTAATGCTGTGATTATCTCCATTTCATAGGTGAGAATACTGACTACTGACATAGCAAAATGAAATAACCTTTACAGGGTATCAAAGAAATTATGTGGCAGAAAGAACTGGGACTCCAACACAAGATTACGGGATCCCAAGCACATGATCTTCAGCGCTATGCCATCCTAGCTCTCATGAATACATTTGTTTGGAATTTTAGAATTGAAAAATTTTTGAAATTTATCTACAAAAATAGAGTCTCAAGATGATTGTACACAACTTTCAACGTCCATCTTGTTCTATATCGAAAGTTTGGAACTTCTCTTCAATATGTTCAGCAAACACTTGTCTGGTTATTTTTGTAATTCCTCCAGTAATAAGGGAGCTAACAACTTTGCTAGAAAGACCATGCCATTTCAAGGGTAGAAAATATATTTCATAATCATGAGTGAGTGAAGGAGAGAAAGAAACAGAACCAGATAGATGGGTCCCCCTCCCTGTATTTCAGCACAGGGCCCACACCTTCCCGTTTGAGATAATCCAATTGATGTCAGATTCTCCCCAATATCTCATATCAGATTAGCAATTCTTTTTTCAGAGGAGGCAGAGAATGAGAGAATTGGCATAATGAAATAAAAGCATTTACTTAGAAACACCAAATTTGGAGTGTGCATGTGTGTCTGTGCACATTTATGTGGATCTGGAGAGATCAAATAAAAATCTCCTCAGGGAATTATGAAGCATGACAAGTAACTGTCCCACACTGTATTAGTCCATTTCTGCTGCTTTTAACAAATTACCTGGAACTGGGTAATTTAGAAAGAAAAGAAAATTTGTTGCTTACAGTTTCTGAGGCTTGGAAGTCCAAAGTCCATCTGGTGGTGGCGCCAGTAACCCAGGGGTCTCACATTGCAAGATGGTGGAAACAGAGAGAGCAGAGTGGAGAGAGACAGACAGACTTTCCTTTCTCTCATTTTAAAGCCTTCAGAACCACGCCCCTGACCACCACTCACTGTGGCACAGTCCCTACAATCTAACCACCTCTTCAAGGCTCCACCTTTCAATTGCCATAATAGGATTTCCCACCCTCAACAGTTACAGTGAGGATTAAGCTTCAGTGAGGCTGGGGGTCATCCAGTTTACAACACACTCCACCCGAACAGATATTCACCCACCACCATTTGTAAACGAGTGGGGCTTCTCTTTCTTAGCAAAGACAGGGTAAAGGGTAGCAAATAAGGTGGTGTTTCTTTTGGTGCGTGTTGTGCCAGATAGGTCTTACAGAACAGTTTTTCCTGTGGTTGCTCCCTGAGGAAAAGGTTTTACTTTTTTACCTTCTTGGGCACAGAAAACTGAGAAATGCTGTTTTCCTCCTATTAGGAAATCTGTAAAACCCATTAGCCCGTTAAAGGATACAGCAAGTACAACAATGGAAACAAGTGAAATGCTAGTTAAATATAGCCACCCATAAGGCACTCCCACATATAAAATTTTTAGTCCTCTGTGGAACCAGGGACTGAGAAAACACAGGCCACCACTTACCATTGCTCAAGTTGCACACTGCGCGAGTCCAGAAGATGCCGTTTATCTTGTCATTTTCATAGATTTGTGTAGTTGTTATTCCAATTTTCCGGCAGGTGGCAATACAGTTTCTTAAGGAAGGGATGCTTTTTTTTTTTTTTTCCTCCCTAATTCACCCAAATTCAGCCGTTATGAGTGCTAGGAAAACATCACCATTCATCTCAGAAACCATGCTCTTCACTGGTACTGGGAGAAATTCTGCAAACCAAGACATAGTTCTTGTAAGGTAATAAGCTGAGTTGTATTCATTCAGTGTTTTTAAAAGACATAAAATTGGTGTTCCAGAAAACATTAAATTCATTGTCTTTGGATAGCCCAGTACCTTCAACTGGAGAAACATATTTTTTCTTTCTTCAGAAATTAATAATACCAGTCAGCAAACAAATGGGTTTCATCTCTGACCTGGGACAATGAGCCATGCCAAACATTAAAGTTCCTTTCCTGGTGGCAGTGGGATTCTTGGACTTCATTAGTTTTCAGGAGTCCAGTTACCTATAAATTTATAGAAGTAGCCTGCTGCAGTGATTAGACAATGAGCTGGTAAACAGAGTGTCTTGGTTGTAATTTTGATTTTTGACATATGTGCTTTGGCATATCAATGGCCTTTTATCTGCCCCAATATCCTCATATGGAAAACTGAGGTGACCATATCTATGATTCTTGCCTTTTATAACTATGGAGCTTAAATGCACTAAAGCGACTTGACAAAATTTTATGAAAAGATGTTGTAGACCATAATGTATCGTATAAATGCAATGGTTTGTTAAATATCATTTTTATTTTATTTTTAAGGTGAAGATCACAAACTCCAGTCTGTAAAAGACCAGTTAGATAGTTGTAGCAGCTATCAGGCTTTGATACTCAACTTCAAACCTCCTTTCTTTATAGTGTTTTGTGGTGATGGGGTCTTAAGTGTGAAAACCACATTTTAATTCAGCCAAGTGCTATAGGCTTTGCCCATAGGGGCACTAGAGGGAGACCAGAAGGCTGGAAGATGATGAATGAGCTTTCTCCTTTCTGTTTCCTTCCTGTTCCTGTTTTATTTCAGTTCTGGTTTTCCTTCCGTTCCCATCAGCACCAGCATTCCCACATGTCTCCATCTCAGTAATGACAGTACATTCCAGAACTAGCAGTCCACTCGTGTTTGCAGTTTGCTCAATCTTTGCAGAATAAGTAAGACTCATCACACCTCCTCAAAGACAACCACACCAACTGGCTCTCCTTTCTGCAAAAGTCTGGGTTATAGCCTCACCAGGGCCCCTTTTCAGAGGCTGACTTCAGCTTTCAGAGGCCCTTCCATAAACTTTCAAATTTTAACAAATACAACCTTTTTCCTAATTTTCCCCAGCCCCAGAGGAGGCAGCTGCTTCCTATTATCTTAGTGCTCCTTTTGCCTGTCTTTTTAATTCTTCAATATCCAGTTGATATTTCTTCTTATTAAATACTCTCTCTTAAACTAAGCAGTGTGGGTTTAATCTCCTCACTGGCTCCTGAGTAATGAAGAAATATAAATTAGTTAAGCAGGCTTGGTATTTCTTGCATATCTTGGTTTTACTTATATACGTACACTTGGTATATTTTGGTCTTTTTGGTTTTGGTTTTGTTTTACATAGCTTGGTTTTACTTACATGGCTTGGTTTTTCATACAGATCTGCACTTGGTTTGCACAGTAAACATGCAATCCATTTCTGCAGGTTTATGTGCTCTTTCTCTTTCTCTCTCTTTCCCTTCCTTTCTTCTTCTTCATGAAACATGCTACTCTCTTGCTCTAGCTTAATTTACTCATTTTTTCTAAATAAGTGTATTCAAAGAATATTTTACTTTTCTCTTAAAATTAGTGAAAAAATTAAGTACAGTTGCAACAACATCAAAAAACTCTAACTGGAGCTCAGGATTGAGGAGAATTAGGGATAAGTGGAGAAAGTGACAAACTAGTGGGTACACACTAAAGGTGAAGCCTGACTCAGACTGCCCACTGTGACAAGGAGGGCATGTGATCTCAGTGGTGCCACATGCCCAAATTTTTCACGAAAAGAGAGAAATTCAGATTTCTTGTCATGAATTTAAGTGCTCATAACTAACTGGAAAAGGATATTAAATATCATGCTGGCTGACACTGTGCAGAGCAAGCAACAGCCACTGGTGGGTCATATCTTGCCTAGTAGATGACAAAGTTACTTTACCACATCCAAATCCTGTCTCTGTCATCCTTTGTTTCCTGCATACTCTCATCCTCTCAGACAAAGCAGAAGGAGAGAAAACACCCAGCAACCAAGAAGAAAAACCCAGTTATTATTAGAAGCCATTGGTCACATAATCATGAGTTGAGAAAGATCTATATTAAGGAGTAAATATTCTCTATTACTGAAACAATTTAGGAAAAGTTTGCTGTTGAAAGGTTTTTGAGGAACAGAGCCTGCATTGGAAAGAAAACTCTAAATTACTATTTTTAAATCACTTGAATATAATTGGAATTTCCTTCCAAATATAAGCCTCAAAATAGTAAACGGCAAGTTCCAGATCCACGAATAACACAGCGGTTACCTGTACAAGGAGCCATTGCTGTTCACTAGGGGAACTCTGACAAGTTTTTGGAAAATATCCATGGCAGAATAGTATTTTTTAGTAGCATACAATTTTGGAACTTTTCAATGGTAGTGAATGGAGCCAAATTTGGATTAAGGGATATTCTTGCATACAATGGTGAGTTGTGAACATTGTGTTTACATTGGGAAGATTCCAGTTTTCATGTATAATCATTTAATTAACAAAACACTCATTTTTTAAAAATTGGTTATGAATATTCATGAGATACAAAGCTGATTGTCACCCCTCGTGCCCACGATGTGGAGGCCAGATTCATACTGGCAGCATACCCATTACCATAAATTGCATTTGTACCAAGTGACCCCCACCCAATTAACCCCAACCTCCCTCCCCCTCCCGCTTCCCCCCCACTCCACTTTGTAGCCCAAGGAATGTTCTCTCTCTCTGCAAGTCCAACACACTACTGTGGTCTTTCTTTCCTTCCTTCTTTCTCTCTTAGCTCCCATATATGAGTGAGATCATGTGGTATTTATCTCTCTGTGCTTTGCTTATTTCACTCAACATAAGTTTCTCCAGGTTCATCCATGTTGTTGCAAATGGAAATATTTCATTCTTTCTTATGGCAGAGTAGTATTCCATGGTGTATATATACCATAGTTTCCTTATCCAATCATCCATCGATGGACATTTAGGTTGGTTCCATGTCTTGGCTACTGTAAATGGAGCTGCGATGAACATGGGCATGCAGGTAGCCCTTTGACATGATGATTCATCAAGCCGTTCATTTAATAGAATTCTATTGGTCCTAGTTGGTTAAGAAACTGTGCAGACTCTGTTTTTTTCTCCTTCCTAGCTGCTTTTTCTCAAACTCTTTCAATTGCCTACATTCCCTCTCCATCTAACCCCATTTCCACCAGTCAGAGAATCACTGAAATTTTACTACACACCACCCTAGGTTACCTTTATAAGATCCTTCTCTGATATCCTTTAAAAATTAATATCTTGCTTTTCTTTTCCCCCTTCAGTAAGCTCTTTATATAGTGGGCTTCATGATTCCACATTTTCTCTTCATTCTCATAATTCAAGTGAGGCTTTTCCATTGCATCTCTTTAAATATTTGTATTTTCAAAGTTCAGTCTTCAGCCTCCTTTCTGTCTTCTTTATACCCGCATCCTGGGCAATTGTACCCACACTCTTTACTTAAAGTCTGTGTACTGAAGGATGCTAGACTTATAGATTTGGTTCCAATCTCTTTTTCTTTAATTCCAGACAAGTCATTCTACCTGCCTGTTGAGGATCTTCAACTGACCAAAAAGTAGTCATCTCCACCACCTCAAAATCATCATGACAGACTCTATTGTCATTTTCCTACAAACTTTCCCTTTGTCCATTGATTTCTGTTATCTCACTTGCAGTTAAAACCATTGAACTTGGGCATCCACCTTGACTTCCCCTTCTCCTTTATCTCTCATAGCTAGTCAGTCAAAAGACCTCTATTCTTGCCTCTTAGCATTTCTCAAATTTCTATAACTTCTCCCATTCTCACCACTACTATTATATTAATAGAGGCCATAATTTCTCTCTCACCTATCTTCCCGTTGCAACTCATGAACAGGTCTTGCTGGCTCAAGTTCTGCCCTAAATCTGTCCTCCACAATGTGGCCAGATATATTTTCCCAAAGCATAATTATGATCCACTATCTTGCTTACCAGTCATGCACTGGCTTGGCTTATAAGCTTTATGTCATCTAGCCTATGAATGACTATACAGCTTTTCTCTGTATTTCCCTTTGTGCCCTTTATTCCTGTGTGCACATAAGATCATATTCATTTCACTGAGTGTGGCTTTATCTTAGAATCTCATATATAATTCCTTGGAAAGTCATTCCCTTTCCCTTTTTCTTGCTATGTCTTAAATAATGTCTTCTATCCTTCCTTTCTTTTATTTTCAGTATGAAATTATTTGTTTGCCAGTTTCTCCTATTAGACAAGAGACAAAATAAAGATTATAAGCTATATATAAACTTCAATTAGTTGGTAGATGTTATATGAGGCTGTATGTTGAGAAGATTTCTGAAGTTAGACTGGACTCCCAGTGGAAAAACTAACAAGACTTATTACTAACTTGTACTACAAACAAGAGAGGAACACACACATTTTTGCATCATGTATATTATTTTACTCTTACAATCATTCTCTGTGGAACATAATCCCACTCTTTTGTAAAAATGAGGAGGATGAGATTGCTAAATTACCTTCCTGTAAAAGACACACAATGAATGGCAAAGTCAGGATTAACCTTATGTCCTCTAAGTTGAAAGCTTGTATTTTTTTTTTTCAGAAACACATTCTAGACCCAATGTTCACAGAATTAAATAGATTGATGGTAATATCTTATATACATCCATCCCAGTGCCAAATATTGTGAGAATAAGAAGGATATGAAAGAAAGCATTATCTCTGTCCTCAAGCTGCTCTTGCGAATGCAACAGAAAATATGAAGTAACAGACTAGCCCCTATACTGTATCTTTGATTGTTTGGGAAAAGCCAATGAAAGAAGGAAGAGGAGGCATTTAAGAGTTGCAATTGTAAGGCTGTGATACTGGTAACATAAATACAAGTGCTCGTGTAATCTCTCATGAAGAGTTAATTACTCCTCATTAGTACAAATAGTATTCATGTTTAGAAAAACATATCACCTTATGTACATTAATCCTTGCTATTTCTAGTACCTTTCTTGATGAAAGTTAGAAAGCACAATGAACTTGCTTTTCCAGCTACAGTTAGGTAGTCAGAATTATCGCCTTTCCCTTGCACAAAAGGCCATGTAAGGTAGCAGGAAGAGCCTTGATTCAAAGTCAGCCAGGTACAGATTAAAATTCTTGTTTTGCCACTTACTAGCTTCATCATTTTATGTAATGATAATACTTACTTCCAAGGACTTCTGTGAAGCTCACATGAAATAATAGATGCAAAGTGCCTGGCATGAAGTAGGTGAGCATGAGATGGTTAGAACTGTGATGGTGGCAGAAATGATGAAGATGTTAATTATGACACTGACAAGGGTTTAATGATGTTGCTATCAATGACTTTGGTCAAGATGCTGACCCAGGCCTTTCTAGCTCTTTATCCCAAACATAGCACTGAACCTAGCTAGTCTCTTCAGGACTCTTTGGCCTCTATTCTCTCTAAATTTTTCCAGCTTATACAATCTGCACCACAAAATTTATTTCATAAGTTCATTCCATGTTGAAGAGTTAACTTCTGTTTCATGTATCATCATACTCAGGGTAACAACCACACTCTGAGTTTTATAATATTTGGTAGTTCACAGATATTTTCATATGAAATCAATTACTGTACACAACACTTGAAAAATGCCTGGCATATAATAAGGGCTACATAAATGTTAGCTGTTATTAGTATTAATGTTATTAACAATATTATTTGTTAGATCATTTAATTCTTGCAACAACACACTGTGAAGTAGGTAAGACAGATTTTTAGTTTGACATAATCCTACTTGTTCATTTTTATTTTGTTGCTAAAAAGCTTCTGCAGAGCAAAGGAAACAATCAATAGAGTGAGAAGACCTCCTACAGAATGGGAGAAAATATTTGCAAAATATGCATCTGACAAGGGATTAATATCCAGAATATATAAAGAGTTCAGACAACTTTCAAGCAAATAAAAAATGGGCAAAGGAGCTGAATAGACATTTCTCAAAGGAGGACATACAAATGGCCAACACGCATATGAAAAAATGCTCAACATCACTAATCATCAGAGAAATGCAAATCAAAACCACTTTGAGATATCACCTCACCCCAATCAGACTGGCTATTATAAAAAAGACAGAATAGTAAATGCTGGCAAGTATGTGGAGAGAGAGGAACCCTCCTGCACTTTTGGTGGGACTATAAATTAATACAGACATTACGGATAACAGAATAGAGGTTCCTTAAACAACTACAGATAGAACTTCCATATGATCCAGCAATCCCACTCCTGGGGATACACCCAGAGGATTGGAAAACATCAGTTCAAAGGGATACCTGCACTCCCATGTCTATTGCAGCTCTATTTACAGTAGTCAAGAGCTGGAACCAGCCTAAATGTCCATCGATGGGTGACTGGATAAGGAAATTGTGGTGTATATACATAATGGAATACTACTCAGCCATAAAAAAGAATGAAATTCTACCATTTGCAACAACATGGATGACCCTGGAGAAAATTATCCTAAGTGAAACAACCCAAGTACAGAAAGAGAAATAACGCATGTCCTCATAAGTGGGAGCTGAATCCATAAATAAACAAATGAACAATCAAGAGAGACAGAGAGAAAGAAAGAAAGAAACAGCAATCACAGTAATACATTGAACTTTTAGAAAACTAGAGGTGGAAAAGGTCAGGGGAGGGGGAGAGGGAGGAGGACTAATGAGGTAGTGGTCAACAAACACAAAGAATGATTGCATATTGTAATGATGAATAAGCTAACTATACTGATCTAACCACCACACATTCTACACAATTATTGAAAATCAATGTTGTTCCCCACATGTATGCATAATAATAAAAAAAGACAGATTTTTAATGCCCATTGAACAGATTCAGAAAAAAGTGTAGTTATTGCTAGTATTTAGCTCCGTGCTCAAAGGCAGAGTATTTTATGGTCAGCATTTTTTCTCCCAGCACCTGGTGCAGGACTACTCACCTAGCAGGTTCTTGATCAATATTGTTAAATGCTTATGTAGCTGATTTATAGGAGCCGTAGAAAAATATTGGTTCAGAGGCCCAACTGAGTCTAAGCCAGGGATACTAATCTATATTAATGTCAAAAATAATAATTAACAACTTATTTTAAGTATTTTTGTAGAGGTAAAATAATGGAATAATTAAATATAGATGCTGTATAAACTGCTTGAAAGTGTTGCTTAAAACCACAAGGTCTTGAGTATCCACTGACCCTTCAAATATCCTCAAATGACTTTAATTTATGTGCTTATGCTATGCTTAAGGAAAGTCTGAAAAGGGCAGGTGATCAATACTGGTCTTACAGAGTTGGACAAAAGAAGTAAATGCCAGGACCTTCACTGGCTCAGGAAGGATCCAAATGCTCTGTGTGATTATCTCATAAGATAATGTTAACTTACTGAGCAGATCTTGACCTTCTCCTTATAGAGTTTGGCAAAAAGGGGCAGAGACCTAGAAATTAGCAGCTGTGCTTACTCACAGAAACTACCTACCATAAAAACATTTTTAACTGAGGACAAGAAAAAAAATAATGTTCCGCACTTACTTGATACAAATAGCGCAGGAGCATTTGAAATTCTCAAAAGGGGATCTATCTGAGGCAGACTTTACACCAGGGTTGGGTATAAAGGGGTTCTGTGCTACACAATAATTCATAGTGTAGAACATTACTTTGACAAATATACAGTAGAAATTTAAGATAATAACTGGCAAAAGAGTATACAGGACTCTGTATTATTTTTACAACTCTTTGGTAAATCTCAAATTATTCAAAAATAAAACATTTATTTAAAAATGACAAATTTCCTATGTTATTGTGTAATGAAAGTGCAGAGGATGATTGAGGTAGTTGTGGAATATTTTTAAGAGAAGATGATAGTCGGGGGGGAGGGAGGTGGGAGGGAGGTTTTGGTGATGGGCAACAATAATCAGCCACAATGTATATCGACAAAATAAAATTAAAAAAAAAAAAGTTAGCAAATATCCTTGTTGGGGGTAAAAAAAAAAAAAAAAAAAAGACATTGTCTCATTTGCCTAAAAAAAAAAAAAAAAAGAGAGAGAGAGAGAAGATGATAGTTAAGGTGAGTTAAGGTGAACATTAGAAAAAAAAAAGAGTAGAGATAAATAAGTTAAAGGGTAGGGAAGCACATGTTTAGTAATCTAGTCTTTTTACCCAATAATATTTCACAGATATCTTCCTATGTCAATTACCAAAGATTTACGTTATTTTCATTGAGTTCAGAGTAGTTCCTGAAATAAATGTATGATAAGTTAATTATTTCTTTATTTATGAACATATAGAGTGTAAGCATTTTTCCCATTTTACAACCAAATCTGCAGAAAACTTATAATACTATCTCTACTTATATTTTAAGTACCTGTTTAATTTTCTCTCATTAAACTATAATCTTCCTACAGACAAAAGCTGTGCTTATCTTGTTCACTCTTTAGCCCCCAGGATATAGGATGATACTCAATAAAATTTTATTGAATAAATGAGGATGTACCATATGCAAAGACACAGACAGAAAAAAATAGTAAGGAGTGTCAGACACCTGCAAGTAGTTTACTATAGCTGGAGTAAATGTGAAATTTTGGGAGACAGGGAATGAATTAAAGGGGTTGAGATTCATTCTCTAATAGTCAACAAAATGTTTGTTATTTCAGATGCAGTCTTGGTTATGCACTTTGACTACAAATATAAGGAAGAGATATAATTGCTCACACAGGGGGCTTCTGGGATTGTGGGGCTAACAATACAAAAGAATTATTTTTCTCTTCATCCTAAAGACTACAGGAAGCCTTTGAACTACTTATAGTAGGAACCTTAGAGTAATCTTTGAGTCAGCTATCCTTCTGAAGAAGGAACAGAGAAAGACAATATTGGGAAACAGAAGCTCAGTTAGAAGTTTGTTGCAAAAGTCCAGGTAGAAATGATGAGGGATCCCACTAAATTAGTTGTGTGGAGACTGAGAAGGAACAACTGGAAAGTCACTGAGATTAAGAAGAGGTGACACAGAGGCAGCTGTGAGGGAGACTCAGGAGGAGAGGGATGGATTAAGATCTATGTGGAGGTAGAATCAGGGTGTTCTTTGACTGATTTGATGTGGAGAGTGACAAGAAAAACAAGGGAGTACGGTACTCAGTTCAATGGCTTGTATCCCTAGATGGGTGGAAACGGCAAACACTGAAGAGGCTAAGATGGAAGGCAGTGCAGTCTGCTGTGTGATGGGGAGGGCTATTCAAACGCATTATGGTGGAGGTAATTTTATGACTTCTGGATGAAGGAGCCCAGTAGGCAGTTGAGTAACTGGTCTCTAGAGAGAGATCTCTGGGCTAAAGATATGTACTTCTGAATGAACAGCATAAGAGTAAATACTACAAGAGGTCTCGTCGTAAGTGAGACCACCCAATTAGACTGAACAGAAGAGAAGAAAATCAAGAGTGGACTTTGGAGAGCACCAACATTTAAGATGGAAAAAGAGGACATGAAAAAGCTCATTCAGAAGTCGTGGGCAGAACGATAAGGGGGCTGGGGGCGCTAATAGGTGAAAATGATTTAGGAGAGCCTACTGAAGTACGATTGAGGAAAGAGAAAGCATTCAGCACTACAGGTCAGGTGATGAAGTTCCCATAAGTGATAGAATTTGCAATTACTATACCATCCTTAGCCTTAATTAGAGCAATGCCAGACATTGTGCTGATTGTTTTACATGGATAGTTGTGTTCAATTTGTACAATGGCTGACAAAGCAGGTAATATAATCCTAATTTTACAGTTGAAAAAACAGTAGCTTAACTAAATGACTCGCAGATACTCAATTTGTTGTCAATAAAACTAATTCAGACCTAGGACAGCTGATGCTGAAAACTGCATTCTGAGTAACTAAGCTCTACTGTGCCACCCACTGACACATCTAATTATTTTCAATTCAGCATTTCACTTAACAGTTTAGAGTTTAATTTTGTTCTCTAAGTTTTAATAAACACAAATATTAGTTCTCCAGTGCTACTTTAAACCATCATTAGGACTGAGACATACCATATGCTGCTGCGTGTTGCCTCAAGTTTTTTAGCCCAAAACAAGGTAACCATAGGTATCTTGTAAATTCCATTCAATAAATGACATTAAAGAGAAATGGCCAGGGAGTTTCAAGATGGCGGCGGCTGCGGCGGCTGGCGCGGAGTAGCTGAGGTGAAAAAGGCGGCCACTGGGCCTCAGGCAGCCGGGAAACTTGTGGACCTTCCTCTCACCATCTCTTAAGGGAGGACTACAGCTGCTGGCCGGTCGTGGGGGCTCAACTCCACTTTGCCCCCGGCAGGAGAGGCTGCCTCATTTACAGGCAACAGCTTTGAAGTGTGGAGCAGGAAAAGAACTGATTCTTAGCTGCAAAAGCGAGTCTTGAAACAGGGAACACGGTGCCAGGGCTGCTGTGGATGCAGCCAGGATCCCGGAGGCTGGGGCCGCACTGAAGGCGGCCAGCTGCCCTATTCAGGATTCGAGGTTTCAGGCCAGCATTAAAGAAGACTCCTGGGAGCCCCCGAGCCGTGCCGTGACTGAACAGCCCGAGGCGGCAGCGCCGAGAACACGGAAGGCGACAAACCAGAGACAGAGAGTGAACACCCGACCTGGCACAGCACTGTGAGTGATCCCTGGCACAGCTCTGTTCGGGGGGTGGATGCCCATGCGGCTCCCGCCTGCACCACCAGGCCACTCACCGCCCCAGTGCTGCCTCCATTTTCCCAGGTGCGGGCAGCTCCGCCTTGCTCGGCCATCACTGAGCCCATTTGCTTGGCCTAGCGCGGGGCTTTCCGGACCCTGCGGGCCGGCCTCCGCTCCCACTCCCTCCGTGGTTCTCTGGCGGGGCTGGGGGCGTGGGGCGTCCCGACCAGTGTTGGGAGGGCAAGGAAGTACGGGCGGGCCGACTGTCACTCCACCACACCCTGGACTCCGGCCCGGTAAACTTCCTGTTACTGGGAGGCAGATACCATCTCTGCGACCACCAGTTTGGAAAAAAGCCTAACGAATTTCTGGTTGGGAATAGTGTGATAGGAGAGTTCCCAGGTCCGCTTGAACCTGCCGGAGAGCAGGCTGCAGGCGGGCACTAGACTTGGTTTATACCGGGGGGATACAAAGGTGAACAAGACCCGAGAAAGATCTACACAGTGCTACAAAGGCACCCAGAGAGACCAGTCGTCTGTGCCTAGCAGAAACCTGGTAGACTTCCTGGGCGAGGCGGTGCTGAGCAGGGTCTTGAAGGCCCAGCTGATAGACGAGGGGTGCAGAAGACACACCCCAGCCCAGCACAGTGTGCACAGAGAGGGGAGACGTGCGGCCAGGGAGGCGGAGACTCGACAGAAACCACACACCCGGTGGGGTCGCCACTGCACGATCTAACAGCCTGGGCCAGAGCACACGGAATGGGGAGAAGTCCTGTACAGGAAGTGAAAGCTCAACAGAGATCACACACCCTGTGGTACGTGATCCATCAGCCCATCAGAGTCCAAGCTGACCAGAAAGGTGGATCCCCGGAGAAGCCCAAGACCCGAGGCAACCACACACACAAGACATTAGAGGCCAACTGAGCAGTCACGGCGGGAGCCATACCAAATTGGCAACCACAGCAACATCCTAGTTAGTCATTAGTCTCAAACCGGTGGACTGTGAAACCCCCTGCCACAATGAATAAACACCAAAAAAAAAGACACCAGAAATACAAAAAATCAAGAAAGTACACCACCAAAAGTTAATAAATCTCATACTCTAGATCCTATAGAACAAGAAGCCCTTGAAATAACTGACAAGGAATTTCGAGTGATAATTCTAAGGAAACTGAATGAGATACAAGAAAACTCAGCTAGACATCATGATGAAATGAGGAAAAGTATACAGGATCTGAAAGAGGAAATATACAAGGAAATCAATGTCCTGAAAAAAAATGTAGCAGAACTTGCTGAACTGAAGAAGTTATTCAGCGAAATAAAAAACACAACGGAGAGTTTAACCAGCAGGCTTGCCGAAGTTGAAGAGAGAACCTCTGAACTTGAAGCTGGGCTGTTTGAAATAACACAAGCAGACAAAAAGAAAGAAAAAAGAATCAAGGACATGGAAGAAAATCTGAGAGAGATATCAGACAACCTCAAGCGCTCAAATATCCGAGTCATGGGTATTCCAGAAGGGGAGGAAAATGGAGATTCCATTGAAAACATATTCAACAAAATAGTGGCAGAAAACTTCCCAGGTATAGGAAAAATCACAGATCTTCAGATCCAGGAAGCTCAACGATCTCCAAATGTATTCAACCCAAAAAGGCCTTCTCCAAGACATGTCATAGTCAAATTGGCAAAACTCAGAGACAAAGAGAGAATCTTAAAAGCTGCAAGAGAGAAGCGTCAAATCACCTATAAGGGAGCCCCAATCAGGTTAACATCAGACTTTTCATCACAAACCCTAAAAGCTAGAAAGGAATGGGATGATATTTTCAAAATACTAAAAGACAAAGATTGCCAGCCAAGAATACTCTACCCTGCAAGGCTATCCTTCCGAAATGAGGGGCAAATAGTATATTTCTCAGACAAACAAAAACTGCGGGAGTTCACTACCACACGACCACCCTTACAAGAAATCCTCAAGGGAGTACTGGGTTTGGTTCCTGAAAAATAACTACCACTGCCATAAAATCCCAAGAAAAATCTAAACCCGCTAGTACAATCAAAATGGCATTCATGAAGAGAAAACAAGCTAACAAAAACACTATCTACAACCTAAGGAACCAACAAACAAAGAAACCAAACAGTAAATCAGAAAGCAAGGAACAAAAGACACCTAAGACAACCAAACAACCAATAAAATGCTAGGAATAAATCAACACCTTTCAATAACAACTCTTAATGTAAAAGGCTTAAATTCCCCAATTAAAAGACACAGACTAGCTGACTGGATCAAAAAGCAGGACCCAACTATATGCTGCCTACAAGAGACCCACCTCACCCATAAAGATTCACACAGACTAAGAGTGAAAGGATGGAAAAAGATTTACCATGCAAACAGAAAAGAAAAACGAGCTGGAGTAGCTATTCTTATATCTGACAAAATAGACTTTAAACTAAAAACCATAAAAAGAGACAATGAGGGACACTACTTAATGATAAAAGGACTGATCCATCAAGAAGACATAACAATCATAAATATGTACGCACCCAATGTTGGAGCAGCCAGATTTATAAAACAAACTCTATTAGACCTAAAGAAAGACATAGACACTAATACCATAATAGCAGGGGACCTGAACACTCCACTGTCAATATTAGACAAATCATCTAGGCAAAGAATCAGTAGAGAAACACAAGATCTAAACAAGACTCTAGACCAATTGGAATTGGCAGATATCTACAGAACATTCCACCCAACAACCGCAGAATATTCATTCTTCTCAGCAGCACATGGATCATTCTCCAGGATAGATCACATATTAGTTCACAAATCAAGTCTCAATAAATTCAAAAAAATTGGAATTATCCCATGTATCTTCTCAGACCACAATGGATTAAAACTAGAAATTAATAACAAACAAAACTCTGGAAACTATACAAACACATGGAAATTAAACAGCATTCTACTTAATGACATATGGGTCCAAGAAGAAATCAAGCAGGAAATAAAAAAATTTATTGAAACTAATGAAAACAATGATACATCATACCAAAGCCTGTGGGATACTGCAAAAGCAGTATTGAGGGGAAAATTTATTGCATTAAATGCTCACTTCAGAAGAATAGAAAGATGGCAAGTGAACAACCTAACACTTCACCTTAAAGAACTAGAAAAACAAGAACAATCCAAACCTAAAGTTAGCAGACGGAAAGAAATCATTAAGATCAGAGCAGAACTGAATGAAATTGAAAACCAAAAAACAATTCAAAAGATCAACGAATCAAAAAGTTGGTTTTTTGAAAAGATAAATAAAATTGACAAACCATTAGCATGGCTAACAAAAAAAAGAAGAGAGAAGACTCAAATAACAAAAATTAGAAATGAAAAAGGCGATATTACAACTGATTCATCTGAAATACAAGGAATCATTCGAGACTACTATAAACAACTATACGCCAACAAATTTGAAAATCTGGAGGAAATGGATAAATCTCTGGACACACACAAGCTCCCAAACTGAACCGTGAAGACGTAAAAATTTGAACAGACCAATAACAATAAAGGAGATTGAAGCTGTTATCAGAAGGCTCCCAACAAAGAAAAGCCCAGGACCAGATGGATTCACAGCAGAATTTTACCTAACATTCAAACAGGAATTGACACCGATTCTTTACAAACTATTCCAAAAGATTGAAACGGACGCAAATCTCCCAAACTCATTCTATGAAGCAAACATCATCCTGATACCAAAACCAGGTAAAGATATAACCAAAAAAGAAAACTACAGGCCGATATCCTTGATGAATATAGATGCAAAAATCCTCACTAAAATACTAGCAAACAGAATACAGCAACACATACGAAAAATTATTCATCACAATCAAGTGGGATTCATCCCAGGGATGCAAGGTTGGTTCAACATACGCAAATCAATAAATGTGATACACCATATTAATAAACTCAAACACAAGGACCATATGATCATCTCTATAGATGCTGAAAAAGCATTTGATAAAGTTCAGCACTCATTCATGACAAAGACCCTCTATAAGTTAGGTATAGAGGGAAAGTATCTCAACATAATTAAAGCCATATATGACAAACCCACTGCCAATATCATCCTGAATGGGGAAAAGCTGAAAGCTTTTCCTTTAAGAACAGGCACTAGACAAGGATGCCCACTCTCACCACTCCTATTCAACATAGTGTTGGAAGTACTAGCCAGAGCAATCAGAGAAGAGAAGGAAATAAAGGGCATCCAGATTGGAAAAGATGAAGTCAAACTGTCCCTGTTTGCAGATGACATGATCCTATATATCGGACAGCCTAAAACCTCTACAGAAAAACTGTTGGAATTGATAAATGATTTCAGCACAGTAGCAGGATACAAAATCAACACACAAAAATCAGTAGCATTTCTTTTCTCCAATAGTGAACATGCAGAAGGAGAAATCAAGAAAGCCTGCCCATTTACAATAGCCACCAAAAAAATAAAATACTTAGGAATAGAGTTAACCAAGGAGGTGAAAAATCTCTATAATGAGAACTACAAACCACTGCTGAGAGAAATTAGAGAGGATACAAGAAGATGGAAAGATATTCCATGCTCTTGGATTGGAAGAATCAACATAGTGAAAATGTCCATACTACCCAAAGTGATATACAAATTCAATGCAATCCCCATCAAAATTCCAAAGACATTTTTCTCAGAAATGGAAGAAACTATTCAGACATTTATATGGAACAATAAAAGACCACGAATAGCCAAAGCAATGCTCAGCAAAAAAAATAAAGCTGGAGGCATAACACTACCGGACTTTAAGCTATACTACAAAGCTATAATAACCAAAACAGTATGGTACTGGCATAAAAACAGACACACTGACCAATGGAATAGAATAGAGAATCCAGAAATCAACCCACACACTTACTGCCATCTGATCTTTGACAAAGGCACCAAGCCTATTCACTGGGGAAGGGACTGCCTCTTCAGCAAGTGGTGCTGGGATAACTGGATATCGATATGCAGGAGAATGAAACTAGATCCATACCTCTCACCGTATACTAAAATCAACTCAAAATGGATTAAGGATTTAAATATACACCCTGAGACAATAAAACTTCTTAAAGAAAACATAGGAGAGACACTTCAGGAAATAGGACTGGGCACAGACTTCATGAACACGACCCCAAAAGCACGGGCAACCAAAGGAAAAATAAACAAATGGGATTATATCAAACTAAAAAGCTTCTGCACAGCAAAAGAAACAATTCACAGAGTTAAAAGACAACCAACAGAGTGGGAGGAAATATTTGCAAAATATACATCTGACAAAGGATTAATATCCAGAATATATAAGGAACTCAAACAACTTTACAAGAAGAAAACAAGCAACCCAATTAAAAAATGGGCAAAAGAGCTAAGTAGGCATTTCTCTAAGGAAGATATACAAATGGCCAACAGACATATGAAAAAATGCTCAACGTCACTCAGCATCCGGGAAATGCAAATCAAAACCACATTGAGATACCATCTAACCCCAGTTAGGATGGCTAAAATCCAAAAGACTATGAACGATAAATGCTGGCGAGGCTGCGGAGAAAAAGGAACTCTCATACATTGTTGGTGGGACTGCAAAATGGTGCAGCCTCTATGGAAAATGGTATGGAGGTTCCTTAAACAATTGCAAATAGATCTACCATACGACCCAGCCATCCCACTGTTGGGAATATACCCAGAGGAATGGAAATCATCAAGTCGAAGGTATACCTGTTCCCCAATGTTCATCGCAGCACTCTTTACAATAGCCAAGAGTTGGAACCAGCCCAAATGCCCATCATCAGTTGAGTGGATACGGAAAATGTGGTACATCTACACAATGGAATACTACTCAGCTATAAAAACGAATGAAATACTGCCATTTGCAACAACATGGATGGACCTTGAGAGAATTATATTAAGTGAAACAAGTCAGGCACAGAAAGAGAAATACCACATGTTCTCACTTATTGGAGGGAGCTAAAAATTAATATATAAATTCACACACACACACACACACACACAAACGGGGGGGGGGAAGAAGATATAACAACCACAATTATTTGAAGTTGATACGACAAGCAAACAGAAAGGACATTGTTGGGGGGGAGGGGGGAGGGAGAAGGGAGGGAGGTTTTGGTGATGGGGAGCAATAATCAGCTACAATGTATATCGACAAAATAAAATTAAAAAAAAAAAAAAGATAATATGAATCTTTCCATGAACTTTTTGAAGTACCCTTGTATTTGTATGTATGTTGCCTCATGCAATAGTACTTTTTCAAATTGAAATTAATAAAATGTATTCTCCAATCAACTATGACTGAAGATAGGAAAATCTGTCTATACTGTCTATTGAACATAAATGTGCAAAAAAGATAAATTTTGATGAAATCATTGTCAAATTTGCAGAAGTTAGGCTCAAAAATCATAATTGTAATATTATTTATTACTGTAACAGAACAATATGAGTATTGTTCTTTTTTCAAAAAATACATCAATGCAATTAAAAAGAATTAATTACAAAAAAAAAAAAAAGAAATGGCCATTTAGGATGTTAGAGTAAATGCAGACCAGCCAGATTGTCCTCTAGTGACACAAGTAGCAGATCAAAAGAACAATGTGACTATTGGCCATGCTCCCTGGGTCTAAGCAGCAGATCATTGTTAATTCTCTAATGATTTATGTGTGATATTTCCAAGGTTATAAGAATATGCTACATGCAGACCTTGATACATTTGTAGTGGGTTAATAATGCATACCCCATACTTAATGCGTGAGAAAGAACATCACAGAAATTGCACAAAAGAGGTCAAATTCACATTTTTGGTGGGCAGCTCCTTCGAGTTTAGAGTCTGGAACTAAATATGTTGGGAGAATAATCCTTTCATCTTCCTTCTTATAAATAAATGACCAGTTGTTTTATTTTTTAAAACATCTGAACAGCACCCCAGGGCTCCATTAAAGCTTTATTCTTCAGTTCCATTGGCATGAAAGCCACTCTCTTAATTGTGTACATAATCATCTACATAAACAATGCCATGGGTGTTGCACCCTTCTGAAAAGTGGTCACCGTAGATATCTTTTGCATAAAACTAGCTGCCATGGTGCAATTAGAGGAGAAATGAATCTTACCGTCTTGATGACAGCCTGTGCAACTGAAACCAGGCAATATAAATGGCTTTGACAAAATGGAATCTTGTATTCTTTGACAGTGTAATTATTATGCTCTGTCAGCTTATTCTACTTTTTTCATAAAAATCACTTAATACTTCACAAAGATATTACTTTGCCATGAAATATCACTTTGGAAAACGTTAATAATTTAGGAACTTCTATATTAAACATGGCTAACTCACTAAGTGCATGAGATACCAAAACCTGAGAGTCCTCCCATCCTCAAAGTTTATCCCCCTAGCTTTATGGAGGAATAATTGGTATACAAAAATTTGCGAATAATTAATCCATGTAATGTGGTGAGTTTAGATATGTATACACTCATGTTATCATCACCACAGTCCGGGTAATAAATACATCCATCACTTCCAAAAGTTGATTATTTCAGTCCCAATGTAAGACATTGGAGAGAACAAGGGAGCTGCATTAAGGAGCTACTGTCTTGTATTTGGAGGTCAAAAAGTCAATAACTCAATTGTGAATGATTTAGGAAAGTGCTGCGGCTGTTTTGGAAGAGTTTTCCTCTCCAGCAACAGATGTATATATTATTATATGCATATTTTTAAACTTAAATCTAGAGCCTTGTTTTGTAAAGACTTTTCTCTTTGAGCTGAAGTATCCAGACAATGGGAAATGCATATTTTACCTTTTCTAGTTGATATTAAAAATATATTTACGTAAAGTAAAATTTACTCATTGGTGTAGACTACTGTGACTTTTGATCAACACATTCAGTCTAGTGAGCACCACCACAATAAAAATTGAAAGCATTTCTGTCAACTCCCCAAATTTGTGCTGCCCCTTTATAGTAAACCTGTCTTTCCACCCAGAGTCCCTGGAAGCCACTGATTTGTCTTCCATTATTATAGTTTTGCGTTTCACTCTGTTGTATGATATTTTATTATCTTTTATTGATGAAGAGTGTTCCATTATTTGTAATACCACACCTTGTTTATCTTGAAAAATGCACTTGTGATTCTATGATGGCAACCATAATGACATCTGATATTGTGTGAATGCTTATTGTGTATCAGGAATTGTTCTAGCTCTATCAGCATACTACCTCATTTAATTTTCTTAATATATGAAATAGGCAATATTGTTTTCCCACTTTAGAGAACAGAAAAAAGAGACAAAGAATACTAGGTAACCTCCCCAGGATCACACAATTTGTAAATGTCATTGTCTGTTTTAGACTCTGGGTGGTCTGTCTTCAGAATCTAACATGGTAAACACTATAATAAACTACTTTCCAATAACAGCCACTAATTATTAATCATTTGCCCTTGGTCTCCATAGCAAGCATTTCCTCCAATTATTTTTACATGAATAAGGTAGGTTGAAGAAAATAAGGCTTAAAGAAGTTATGCATCTTGCCCCAAATTACTCTGATAATATAAACTAATGTTCAACCAAATCACAAAAACCTGGTCTCAGTACCTTTAAGAATGTTTAGTTTGATGAGTTTATGGATTTCAGGTTTTTATTATTTCCTCCCATGACACTGCATTTCCAATTCGTCTCAGCATGCACGGAGGCTTTTGGAGTTGGACTGACTTGTTGGGCATTGGTACAAATCATCTTCCAGGCTTTAGGATTAGGTAATGAAATATATTTGCTACAAAAAAGACCTTGCCTCTGTCTTGATTTATCTCTGCCTATGGGAAATTGAAGCAATGGAAAAAAAAAAAAAAAAAACTACTATAACGAATGGAACCGCTTGGAGTTGACATGTGGGAAAAAAATATATATTCATTTTAACTTCAAGTTGCTCCTCAAGAGGTTAAATCTTTGTTCCAGAGTAAAGATAAAAATAAATTTTGATGCTAAATTGCTTATGTTATCACCTTATCATGAGCACCGAAGAATTGGAAGTAACAATCTTCAGTAGAAATGTCTAAAGGGAGAATGTGATTGTATTTTTCAATTGTATTTATAGTAATAATAATGTACTCAGCTCACATTTTTAAGAAAAAGGCCTTGAAGTACTGTATGTATTTGAATTAACCCTCACTGTACTCAGGACATAGATAGTATATCAATTTTACTGAGGCACAGCACATGCAAAGCAAATTTAAGGTCTTAGGATCAAAGTCATGGCATGCTGGTAATAATAATATTTTCTGGTGGAGACAGATCTGTGAACAGAAAGAATAGCAAACAAACCAGCAAACTCTATGGTCTGACATTTCAACAACATTGCATCTTAGCATACTCCAGCAGTCCTTTGGATTATTAATTGCTTAGTAAATTTGTGTATAAAATTATATCCTTAATACCCTTTCCTGTTTTCCTTTCTTGAGTCACTAATAGCATGTAAATGTGAAACACGGAGGATTGTGGGAAGTACAGAGAATGCATCTTTTTTTCTGAACAACTCTAAATATTCTGATCAATCTCAAACTATTCTTAGTTAAACATTGGGCATCTTGAATCCCACGTAACTTTGGGTTATCATAGTAGCTATGCTACAGGACAGAAGATGTGTTCTTGAAATGAGAGACAGTGGGATTATAGCACTGTTCCTAGGTTTTCAGGCTAATGGCAGATATTAGCTATTTGTGAATTTCAGCTCAATATAAGGGGAATTTTTTTTTTTTTTTTCAGATAGTGGGAAATGTCTGGAATGGATTAGCTTGTCTTAAAGACAGTGAAGTGAGAAGAGGAGATTCCTGCATCCAGTGGGTGATTTGACTAGACTCGAAGTGAGGCTTTCTCCAGTTCTAAAAAACTAACTAGAAAACTAGTTTAAACTTTTCTTTAACATCTTTATTGAGGTATAATTGTCATCCAATAAAATGTACATGCACAATTCAAGTGCTATTTGTGTTTATCATCTTAATAATTTTCTTTTTCATTTAAAGTAGTAGTTTATGTAAACATAATAGCAATAATAATGAACTAATGAATTTAAAATCTATTTGATAATTTCTTTTTTTATTGGTTATGAATATTCATGAGATTCAAAGCTGATCGTCACCCCTTGTGCCCAAGATCTGAAGGCTAGATCCACACTTTCAGCATGCCCATTACTACAAATCACGATTGTACCCCGTGTCCCCCATCTAATTATCCCCAACCTTCCCCTTCCCCTTTCACCACCACTCCACTATGTTCCCAAGGTATGTTCTCTCCCTCTGCAAGTGTACAGTAGAGTAGTGTTCAATATATTCACATTGATGTGCAGCAAATCTCCAGAACTTTTTCATCTTGTGAAACTGAAGGTCTATACCCATTAAATAACAACTCCTCAATCCCCCTTCCTCCCAGGCTCTGAAATCACCATCCTATGAATCTGACTGTTTTAGATAGCTCATGTAAGTGGAATCCTACAGCATGTGTCATTTTGATTGACTTATTTCTCTTAGCATAATGTCTTCAAGGTTCATCCATGTTGTAGTCTATGACACAATTTCCTTCACTGTTAAGGCCAAATAATATTACACTGCCTGTATATACCTCATTTTGTTTGTTCATTCATGTGCTGATGAGCATTTGGGCTGTTTCCACTTCTTGGCTACTGTGAATAATGCTACTATAAACATGGATGTGCAAATATTTCTTTGAGATTCTGTTTTTGAGTCTTTAGGATATATAACAAGAAGTGAGATTGCTGTATCATACGGTAATTTTAATATTTTGAGAAACTGACATGCTGTTTTTCATAGTGTCTGCACCACTTTTCATTCCAACCAATAGAGTACAAGTGTTCTCTTTTCTCCACATCCTTGCTAACACTTGCTATTTTCTGGGTTTTAGTGGCCATCCTAATGGGTGTGACTTTTATAACTAGAAAATTTTAACTAGAAAAATTTATTCATTGAAAACGATGGAAGTTTCCATGTGCAGATTATTTTCATTCTGTTCCTAATTATTAATTTGGATTTGTACAAGCATCTTTATCTATTCTTAAAAATTTTCAAGGACATTAAGTGAGAATAATTATAATAATAATAATGCATATCCTAAAAAACAGATTTTTGAACCTGTTCAAAAATGTGATTATATGTGATATACTATATACATATATAACTATATGATTATATACAATACAGAGTACTTCAAAAAGTTCTTAGAAAAATAAAATTAAAAAATCATATGTGAGCTTTTTGAAAACCTTTTGTATATTTAATATAGCTAATTATATGGTATAATATGCATAACTAGATGACTATAGTTATATAGAGGGACACAGATATAGATATGATTATATGTGATGGATGATTATATATGATTAAATTTATATATATAATAAAATATACTAAGCAGGGATGTAGTAGTTCCCTCAGTTTCCCCATTTCAAATTAAGTCCTTGCCTGGAGTTTTTGCCTCAGTCTCTGCTATGGGGAAACCAGATCAGATAAGCATATACTCACTCTTTATCATTCAGATATAATACTTAAAGTTTGAATTAGGGAGAGCATATTTGATGGACTTAGTACAGTTCTTGGCAGTTATCTTTGTATGTGGTATTCCTGTTTTTATTCTTACACCCATCAAAAAGTGTGCAGAATGATTCATAATCCTTTATCAACGTCCCTGTTTCTGCCCCTAGAGGAAGCATGATACACATGCATAGAGCACTACACAATCAGAGGTTGAGAATCTCAGGCCTGAGTGAGACCGATAGCAGCACAAAATCTATTTTCTCCATGTCTATTAGAAATATAACATTTGTGTCTGACAGTCTCATTTTTCCCTCAGCATTTTCTCTTCTAATCATCAGAAGATGAGCAGTGATGAAAAATAACAGTAATAGGAATTGGAATGAATGCAGTGCAGATTTAAAGAATGTTCGACCTTATCGAGGCCAATTCCTGGAAAGAAGTGTGTGAAGGGTGGATTTTTCTGCTGGGGAGGACTGCTTTAAACACCTTGGTCTCCTGAGAATGGGTAGGAGATAAATGATTACCAGCCTAAGTCCACTATGAGTATGAAAGTGCAGCCTCTGATGTTCTTATGAATTCCTTCCTCTTACTGCTTTTTGCCTATTCTAATACATCTTAATAATAATCTGGGTACTATGAATGAAGAAGCAAAAATGAAAAAAAGAAATGTGTTCAACCTCTGTCTTATAGCAACCTCTGCACAACTTAAGGTACAACTCAAAAACTCCATTAAGTCCTCTCTACAATTCACCCATTTCTAGTCCATATTTATTCTTCTCTCCTGTATGTCTCCATTGCATCCTATACTTACTTCTGCCACAGTAACTAACATTTTGTATTAAACTCCACTTTACTGTCACCCTGATTTTGACGTGAGCTCCTAGAGGATAGGAACTAAACGCTTTTCTTCTTTTCATTTTTGGGATCCAGCATAGTTCTTGGAATATACAGGTAGGTGCAAGTTTTAATATCTAATTTTGAATCTATAAACTGTCTTATTTTAATGACTTAGGGCAGTAGCTGACATTATTGACCACATACTCTGTGCAAGGCACTGTGCTAAATGCTTTATATATGTCAGCTCATTTATTCTCACAAATACTCCATTATTTATCTTTTCTGCAAGACAAATGTGCAAAACTTATTTGTTTAGAAAAAAAGCAACTAAGTCTCTGATATTGCTGATCAGAAGACACTGCTCTGGGCATGTGGAAAGTCACACTGGGAGGACAGTGCTTTTATCAGGTGTCTCTCTGATTGGCTCTTTTCCTGATCTCTTTGCTAAGTTCTATGTGTCTTTTGGAGCAGAGCAGAGAGGCAGCCCTGTGTTTCCTGGCCACTCCCAACCAACCTGGAGCATCCATGATACAGAGCTGGGAGAATTAGGATGGGGGAGAGGGGGCTCTTACTGAGATTTTATAGATTTTCTTTTAAGAAATGTTTTTTCATTTGCTGCATACCCTTAAGACAATTTCTAGAGAACTTAACTCTTTTTTATTATAAATTTCACCAATAACAGTTGTTTCCCTCAGAAGCAGGTCCATGCAGCTACTCATGCAGCTATTCCAGAAGTGGGACATCTCAACATCCTGTTATTTCAAATTGTAAATTGAACAAAATCTATAAAACAACGGCTTTTGGACATTGGACAATATTACTGGACAATATTACTGTATTGCTGTGTACCCTGAAAAAAAAAGAAATAAATAAGGTGAGTCCAGCCTTATGATAACCCCAAGCTATATACCGAGACGTACTCTGTAGACCAAATTGCATTTATATCTAAAGGGAAAATTTTTATAGACAATATATAGTTGGGATATGCTGGGTATGAGATATTATAAACTCTTTTTTAATTGGAGTGTTTCAATTATTTAAATTTAATAGAATTATTGATTACCCAGGATTCAGAACCAGATAGATCTAATATCAGATATCAGAATTTTTGCTCAAGTTTCTGGATTAAAATTATAGCATACACTGGTCTCTTTGATTCATGTAATTTTAGTAATCTGTACCCTCCATTTTTACTCCCATCTTCAACAATGCATGCATTTTTTAAAGTTGTCTGAAACACAAAATTTAACATATAAAACAAATTCTCGGGTATTTTCTCTAACAGAAAGGAATTCTGGACACTTGCCCAGTAAAAAACAAAAAACAAAAACAAACAAACAAAAAAAAAAACAATTCACAATTGTGGTAAAGGTTTGCAAAAAATGTTTCTACCTTCTGAATGTGTGCTAAAGCTGTTAAAGATTTTACCAAGTAATTTAATGTTTCAAGTTGTTTCATAGTTAAATAAGAATATTTGTCAAGTCTAGACAAGGAAACTAAGGATACCTAAAGACTCCCTCTCTTGAGCACTGATAAAAGGACGCCTACCTCTGAAAGGTAATTACGTAGGGATGAACAGAAGCTGTTAATCTGACCATCTGAGCCTGAAATGTTCTTCAGTCCTGGAACTCAGATAGAAGAGAGGCAAATTATTGAACTATTTGTGACAAAATGGGACATTTCTGCTATAAAACTTCCCCCGTCACCTCTCTGTTATTGAGACACATTAGCATCATCAAGGATTTACTGGGAAGATGACAAATTTCATCACTTATTTAGATTTAGTATGTTTGAGTGCAGCACTGGGAGCGCTGCAGCGCTCTCGCCGCGGGTTCAGATCCTATATAGGGATGACCGGTGCGCTTGGTGCGTCCGGTCACAAAAAATTTAAAAATAAAATAAAATAAAATAATAAATAAATAAATAAATAGATTTAGTATGTTTGAAAACACTAAGCCATACACATGCTCTCTTTCCCTTCCTACGGGTATCTGCCCTTTGAGCAGCCGTAGGTCAAACTCAGGATTTGCTCAAGGTCATGCCACTTGCTTGGTGACTAATTCTTGGCAAGTTTTCTGTCAGCCTTGGATTCCTCTTCAGTGAAATGGCATTAATAATGATTCCTATCACATACAGTTTTGTTTGTGAAAATTAAATAATATATGAAAAATACTTAGCTCTATGACTGGTTAATATAAGGGCTTGATAAACAGTATTAATTGTCATTATATTCATGATGGTTTCTATCTCCAACATACAAATTCAGAATCCCATTTTCCATATACTTTAGGGATGCATAAAATTCCTCACAGATCATCTGGTTCAAGTTTCTTATATAAAAAATGAAGAGATGAATCAGCTTCCCAATGGTTATGTAGTTAGTTAACAAGAGTACCAGGGCTAAAAATAAGATCCTTCTACCTCCCAGTTCTTCTACGCACAATACCTCATAAATGGCACAGAAGAAATTTAAAACTTGCTCATGTTTTATGTTGATACGTAAAGCAAATTAGATACTGACAATAGGAGACCTCAGGTCTAGTCCAAATCTGTCACTAACTTTCTGTGTAGCCATAGGCAAGGAATTAAATCTCTCTGAACCTCAGGTTTTTTTCTCCATAAAGTGAGTGAGTTTGGTAATGGTACATAAGGATGGTTATAGCTGTATGTATGTGTCTATATCCAAATTTGTTTTTATTTTAATATGTCCTATGTTTCCATCATAGAGCTAGAGTTGTTATAAGATAATAAAGGCTACAAAGAGTTATTAAACGAAATTTTAAGAAAGTTTTGTCTCTCAGGTGGTCTTGGATCAATAAATCAAGACTTAGGGTAATCCACAGACATTCTCGTAAAACAAGATGAAAGTAACCATAAAAAGTAATAAGGATTTTTTTTCCCACCTTTTTAGAAGAATATTGTGGTGAAGCATGACATAGTGACAGAAACGGGAATTTAGAAAGTTAACGTAAAGATAATCCATAGCAGAACCCTTATCTGCATTGGTAAATAGACTCTGGAGTGGGAGATGTTTGAAAGAAGAAAGTTGGGGTGAATCCACCAAGTAACTGGGTTGCAGCTCCGAGGCTAAGAGAACTAAGCCCTCAGTGAATGTTAGTGGCACAATCAATACCCTGGACCAATTCTTTAGTAAAGAATGGTAACTATCACCATCTGAAAGATATGCATCAGTGTGTCTATAAAGAGCATAGTTCACAAGAGAATAGGCACAGGGATCCTGGGTTAAGTAGTGCTGGGGGTGACAATTCAGAGACACAGAATTCATAACCAAATAGAAAAAATGTACACATATGACACAAAATTAAGAATCCATTGAGCCAGTCTACATTCCTCCTAATACTTCAGTTCCTTTGGAATAGAAACTGGCTATTATAGTTTATCTCTGCCCTTTCCATAAACAACATAACTCTTGGCACATGTTAGGTGCTTAAGACAACTACACATTTTGAGCACTGTCTTGCCACACCAAATACAGATATAACTGAGAGTGGGAAAGGCAGGGTATATAACTGGTTGTAATTGAAGTTGTGGGGTTAATGAAGAAAGAAAGTACTGAAAAAAGTGTGGGCATGTTCTTAGTGAGATAAAAGGCCAGGGTGCTGAAAAATTACCTGCAAAATTTGAACTCAATCGACATGAGGAAATTCAATGTTGACAGATTATTTAAATCATTCAGAAGCAAAAGTATCAATTTTGACCTGAGAATTGAAGTACAACTTTTACTTTAAATGAACTTTGATAAGCAAAGTATGACATAAATTATCATTTTACCTATCCTCTTGAGGTAAGGGTAGAGGAGAGGATCCCTCAGGCGCTAGAAGTCACAGTCAGTTCAACAGCCAGATATATATGCTGTTTTAAAATTCAAATTTCTACCTTTCCAGTAAATCAGCATGATCAGTGACAGTGCAAGCTATCTTCAATAAAACAGGAAGACCAAGCAGTTTTCTGCTCTGCATCTCTCTTTCTGGCAGTCCATCCATACACCCTGTTCTGCTAACTTACCACCTGTTCACATGGACCAATGTTACCTCCCTAGTTTCATGAAGGGATGGTTTCTTTCAGAGTTGTACAATTAGGGTATGTGAGCCAATGTTGCTACTGAAAGGTATTTGTTTGACCCTTATCCAGGCCTCTCAATATTGTTTGTTATCTATCTTGTTTGGATTTTTTAATACATATCACAACAAGTAATAATTTAATTAATGTTTTATTTATTTACTACCGTTCCCCAGGACCTTGCACAGTGTTTGGGTCAGAGAAAACAGCACTTAAAATATTTTGTGAATAAACTGAAAAATGAAAAAATAAATATGACAACAAATAAATGGATGAAATATTATAAAGAACTATTGCCATTAGGGTCTTCACGGCATAATTTATTTAATTATGCCCAGAAACCTCAAAAATAACTTATCATTCCAGGAAATAATAAGAAAGCTAAAGAAGAAATATTAAAAGTGCTATCTATTTCTGCTTCTCTCTCCTCCCCATCCCCCACCACTTTGTTTTAAAGGGTTACTTGTTGTTAGAATATGCTGGTTTTCAGGAGCCAAATAAGCTACGTTATACCTCAAAATTATGAAGGAGTATAGCTTAATCAGTCTGAAATCTTTCAAGAAATTTCTGTACATACAAAAATCCTTTCAGCACTTTTAGCTCTCTTTAGCAGTATGGGCAGCATGGAGGTTGATTCAAAAGGACTTTTCAATTGAGTCCGTGTCTTTTTCAATGGCAGAAGCTCTAAATCCTTTCCATTTGCGTGATGATGGTGCAACACATACCACCGGTAATCCTTTGAGGCACTTAACACCATTAAGCCTGTGGCGCACTCGGGAGAGTGCGGCGCTGGGAGCGCAGCGACGCTCCCGCCGCGGGTTCGGATCCTATATAGGAATGGCGGGTGCACTCACTGGCTGAGTGCCGGTCACGAAAAAGACAAAAAAAAAAAAAAAATCCTTGTGGGAGTAATACGGGGTCCGTCTATTCTTAGAGAATTGTGTCATGAAATCTATGGGCATTTTAAGTTCAGGACACGAAACCAAATTCACCCCAAGTACATCAATCCAAATACCAAGGCAACTTTTCAGAGACAGATAAAAATTGGCTTAAATTACTATACTAAAGTATCCCCATCCAAATTGCCTCCCAGACTGGGAGAAAGAGCTAGGGGTGATTAAAGAAAATTACCTTTCTCAGTCAAAGTTTGTAGGAACTTCACTAATGAAACTCTTGGTTCTAAAGAGTAAAGGATAGTATGGAGGAGGGGTGGACTAATTTTTTTCCCCCTGGGGAGTCTTAGATAAATGGTCAGAATAAAGTACCATGAATATTTATCGGCCCAAGAGACAGCATCTTGGTGAGGTCAAGCAGAGGTGGAAATTCAAGCCATAGGACTGTGCACTGACTGGAACACTATGCCTCCTGCTTCCCATGGAGAAACCAAAGTGGAGACTCATTCCTTCTGCCAGGATTGAGGAACTTGTAGCAGTTATATACTCTATAAGTAAAAGTTAACTTGAAATTCATAGTTCACTTTATTTGGAGATATTTTAAAGAACTTTGGAGACTTTCATGGGGACAAGAAAGCATTTTCATGGTAGCTATTTAAAGTACCACAGAATTCCATTATTCTATTCAATAGCTGCTAGAGGTATTTGTCAAACAGTGAAATGTGAATAATTTTATCTCTGAGTATAAGAACTAATAAACCCCCCTGAATTTTTTATTGTTAGTGCTTATTTTATTTTTTCTTCCTCTGAAAAGTGCTACCAGTTTGCTTTAGGTGGATCCACATTAGACAATGAGAGGGTGGGGAATTGTCTAGGAGGCTACAGTGAAATTCCCAGAACTTATGGGACTATTGCTGGAATATGGTAGGATAAGTCTAAAGAGGCTGGAGCATTGTTTGGGCTGCAGAAATCATAATCTCATGGAACATATGTCAAAATAAAAACTTTCTGGGACTGACTAGAGGTCGACATTTTAAAGGAAAAAAGGTAAACGTCCTCAATAATAATATTATTTTTTACTGTGCATGAGGTATTGTCCTAAACAATGCAAATGTTATAACTCAGTCCTTATATTATATCTATGTAATAAACACTGCTGGCACCCTCATTTTTCCTTATGAAAAAATTGAGACATAGAGGTGAAATAACTTGCTCCAAATCAAATGGCTGGCAAAAGAAAAGGCTGGGATCTGAATTCAGGAAGTCTTGGGCTAGAGCCCATGACTTCAATCATTTCATTTTACCTCCCCTAAATAGAAAGGATATGACACGTACATACATGTGCTGTTACAATATGCTGTCAATGTAATAAAATGATTCAAAAATATTTACTTAACAGAAAGGAAATGGGGCAGTCAAGGGTGTCTTAGAAGTGGAAGGATTTGAGTTGATTCTTGTAAAGTAAAACAAATTAGAGTTTCTCTTCTTTTGTTTTTTCTTTTTATATTTTTTTCATAGTGGTTAAAATTTCAGTAGCCAAGAACAGTTAGGATCCATTTTTAGTTAAAGCAAATCATCTGAGCAAAGTCACCATAGTAGAAGGAATAATAATAAATAATTGTATAGTGTGGTTAATATTTAAACTTTTACATTCTCTCATTTTATCCTTATGACAACCTTTTGAGAGAGATGTTTTTTTAAAAATCATCATCCTCACCTTCCAGACAAGGAAACTAAGTTAGAGTAATTATTTTATGTAAAGTGCACGTGGTGTGTGCTGAGCAACTTAACTGGAACAGAAAATTTATTTAAGAAAGGAAGAGAAGACGGGACTAAAATGGCAGGGTGGAAATTGACTTTTGCCAAGAACTGAATATTAAGCTCAGGAGTTTGACCCCCCTTGCTTACTGTCTGCCTTGCCTCTGTATTTTCATAATACCCAGAATAAAATTCTATCATTTTGCCTAATAATGGCTAAGATTTATTAAGCATTTACTACAAGGTCATATTGTACTAAAAATCGCATTTAATGATCATGTGAAGTAAATAACTTTAGAATGAGCAAGCTGGCGCTTAAAGAGAGTGCATGTGAATTGGTTAAGTCACAAAGCAAATAACAGGCTGACGGTGCGTACAGCTATGACTTTTTTGATGCCAGAGTTCAGGTTCTTGAACCTCTACCACACTGTCCAATGTATTTTGGGGGTTTTGTTCTGAGCAGACTGTAAGTTCCTTGAACATATGGGATGTTGTTTTTGTTTTTATTTATTTATGTTTTTCCTTTTGAATCACCAGTGCCCAACACAGTTTCTGGCACATAGTGGATGACCAGCAACTCTTGAGGATATACCTAAATACAGTAACCAATGAAAGAATGACTGACAGAATTAGTCATCTGGCAGCAGCAAGAGTGGGGGGTTGCTACTGACATATGCTAGCATGCAGATGAAGCCATCCAAGGAGATAAATAGGGGTCGTGTTTATGTTAAATTTGTTTATTACCTTGATTTTGATACTGTCATCATAAGTTTTTGCTTATGTCCAAATTTGTAAATTGTGTACATTAAATATGTGAAGTTTTTGTTTCTCAATTATACCTCACTAAAACTCCTATTGTTGTTCAGTCTCCTGGTTTCAATCCTTCTGGATAAATACCCAGAAGTGGGATTGCTGGATTATATGGTAAGTCTATTTTTAATTTTTCGAGGAACTTTCTGTACTGTTTTCCATAGAGGTTGCATCATTTTGCATTCCAAACCGTGTACGAACATCAGAGAAATACAAGTCAAAGACACAATAAGATCTTTATATCTGTTAGGATGGCTATTATCAAAAACACAAAAGAGCAAGTATTGGTGAGAGTATGAAGAAATTGGAAGCTTTATATTTCCTTTTTTATGCGTATGAATTCCACAATGCTTTGTAATTTCACTTGGCTTTAAATAGTTACTTATTCCTTATGCATACATTTTAAAAATCCTTGCCACTCTGGTCCCCTTCCTTAATTCATGGAGATTTGGCTTCCGTGTGGGATTATTTTCACTCAACTTAAATTATTTTCTTTTGCAGTTCTTCTAATGTAGGTCTACTGGTGCCTAACTCTTAAGGGTATTATTTTTATGATTTTTTTTTTAAATTTCAGCTTTATTTTCTCTCCAGAAAATACAGAACTCTACATCAGCAGGCTTTCTTATCAGCCTACAAAAGCCTTCCCATTGTCTTCTGTTCCTGATAAAATGTCAAACATCATTCTTATTTTTGTTCCCTGAAATGCAATATGTCTATTTTTCTATGGTCACTTTTATGATTTTGCTTTATATTTTTATTTACCTTTGTTTAATCTTCTTTGTATTTATCTTGGTTGGGGCTTACTGAACTACTTAGATATTTGGGCTTATGTCATTCTTTACTTTGGGAAGCTTTTTTCATCGTATCTTCAAAGTATCTCCATGTGCAACTCCAATTCGTAAACTTAAATCATTTGACTTAGTCCTACAGGTATCTGATGGTCTATTTTTGCTTTATTTTATTTTTATCTCTGATTTTCAATTTATGCAATTTCAATTTACCTGTCTTAGAGTTCAGCGATCCTTTCTCTTCTGTGTCATTCTGCCACCCAGCCTTTCTAATGAACTTTTAATTTCAGATATTGTCTTGTTCAATTCAGTAATGCCTATATATTTATTTTTGAGAGTTTCCATCTTTTCTATCAAAATTCCCCATACTCATCCACGTCTACCTTTTGTTTCAAATTCTTTAACAGATAAGTAATATATGTAATGTCCTTGCCTGCTTATTTCAATTTATGAGTTGTTTGTGATTCTGTTTGCCTTGATTGTTCATTTTTTTTAAGCGTGACTCTTGATTGTGGCTTGTATTTTCATGCTTCGTTTCTTCTGTATCATATTTTATTACATGGCAGACAATGTCATAAAACATTGGAGACTGAAGTAGATGATATACATATTGTATTTCCAGAAACATTATGTCCTTTCCTCTGTCAGTCAGCTAGGGAGAAGGGCTAATCACTTAGCTTTAATCAGGTGCTGATCTGAATAGAGCTACTTGAAGCTTTGGTTGTTTTCAGTTCATCTCTGGTTTTGAATGTGTTAAGGGTGAGCTCCATTCTTCTCTTCTGAAGGGCTTTCAGTTCTAAGCACCACAATACTAGAAAACCATGGGGAGGGATACTTTTATGCTTGAGGGTCTTCATTATTGTAATCCTTATCAACCCGTAATGTCCTTACAAGTTGTCTGATTTGTTTGTCCCAGCAAAGTCTTTTCACCTATTGCAAGATTGTTCCTCCACTTGACCATAATCATAACAGGCGACTGATTCCAAGCACAAAAGTGGCCATTGGTCTTGCTCACCTAGAAATGGCTTGATTCTCTTTGACATTTAGTTTGTATTTCTTTGTGTCGGATGTTCTTCAACAACTTTAAAGAAAAGTGTTATTTTGCTTTAGTTTTTCTAGGCTTTCATACTGTTAAAGTAGGAATGATGGTTTTCTAGAACTTTCTACATCCTAACTAGGAGCAAAAAGAGTTATTATTATTAAGCTCTACATTGTGCTATTTTAACATGGATTGAAAAGGAAAATATAGGAAGAAAAAGTAGCAAATAACACAAATTGCATACTGAGGAAAAGGGAATAGATTTATTCTACATGAACACAGTAGATAGAAACATACTTTGAGTTAATATGAGAACTAACTCTTCAAATCTAGGGCTGTTTAACAATAGGAGAGTTTCCTTTATGCAGTTTTTCAAGTTCTTTGTGAGTAGAGACATCCAAAGACAAAGTACAATGTCTCTCTTGGCATTATAAAGGAGTAAAGAAAATTTATGGATTGGGTTTAAATTAAGTAATTTTTAGAGCTCCTATAGAATAGAGGTTCTGTGGTAAACAATACACCTAAATATGTTACTCCACTGAATCCCCAACCCTAGAATAGGCATAAGCCTTTTGAAGCAAGGTTTAGCAAATAAAGAAAATCTTATTTCATGTTAACAGTGTTTTGTTGTTTCTTTTTTCAAAGAACTACTGTTTTTCACAAATATTATTGGCAAGCACCTGGTGAATCTAATGGGTCTTAGGACCTGGTATAGGCAATAAATATGGACCATTATAAAATAGGTTTTAATAAGTCTGTGAGCAGCATTATGTTGTCATTGCCTATTTATTTGCATGTCTCTCCAGACTGTGCTCTACACGAGAGTAGTGAGTCAGTCAGATTTTTCTGTTGCAGTTACCAGACACTACCTCTGCCTAATACAAACAGAAAATAAATTTACTAAAGGATATTGAGTAGTTCATCACATTTCTTAGAGGATTAAGAAATCATGCTTGCACCCCACACAGCCAGGAAAAAATAAATGGCCAAGATTGTTCCATGCTGTATCCGGGTGCTTCCCAGAGAGTCGAACTGTTACCACTGCTACCGCTACTGCTTCTGGTCTTGGACATGACTCTTTCTGCTGCTATCCTTACCAAAATGAACTTCACAATGTTTTTGTATTCTTTTCTTTTTGCTTCACTAGCTTTTTAATCAAAGTACAGTGTGGGTGCAATTGTTTGACAGAGTTTAGGTCATATCTCTGCATGCTAACTGTAAGAGAATTTGGGAGAGAGCATCTAGCATTTTCACCTCTTAGTAGGAAGTGAATTCTACCTTCTATCAATACTTATGAGGTAGGAAGTTCCCCACACAATGAAAGGGAGTATGAATACTTGTTATGCATGTCTTTGGAAAGCGTAAATTGAGCTAACAAATAACAAAACAGGAATAGTTACTAACAGAGGCCAAGCTGTGCTTAACTGTTAATGTGGATTTCCATCTCTCTCAAGGTTAAGCAGCAGGATCACAATGTGCCCATCCTTGTTAAAAGCCAGTTGAGAAGATCAACCTGGGTTTTATTTCTTCTGTGACTATTTATTGAATTCCTTCCTGGGTCAGCCATTGAGAGAGGCAAATGAGGTTTATCAGTGAGAACAAACAGACATGTGCTCGCACTGACAAAGATTTTAGTCTGAGTGGACAAAGATGTTAATTTCAAAGATATGCCAATGTAATAAGTGATATGAGAATGTGTAATTTGGGATATGACATGAGCAAGAGATTCAGAGAAAGCTTTTCTGGGGAAAGAATAACTAAACAAAGACCTAAAGAATAATGAGATATTAATAATAAATTTTTTAAAAAAACTAAAACTATAACATTTCTGAGAAAAAAGAAAATGTAGGAGAACATATTTTTAAAAAAAGAAGAAAGAGAAAATAACTACATAAAGGGGGAAATGGAGATTGTAGATGAGAAGCATTCATGGCAGAGGAAAAACATTTGCAAAGGTCATGAGAAGCTGGAGCAAGGTCCCTCTTTAAAAGGAAAACAAACCAATTGTTGGATCTTGGAGGGTTTTGTGCAGTTCCAAGATATAAAGGGAGACAGGGTTAAAACAATATTTGGTTTTGGAGATCTTACTTAAGATATGGACTTTTATCCTAAGAACTTTGGGAAGAGTTTTGAAAGGTTTTAAAGAGAAGAACTCACCCTCTTTTCATCATACTTGGGTTTGGAAAAGGTAACTCTAACCCCATGGAGAGAATGGACCGGAGGGTGCAAGAGTGGTCACAGGACATCAGCTAGGAGGCTGCCAGACTAGTCTAGATAGAGAGGGGGGTGGCTTTGCCTAGGGTGGTGGCAATGAAGAGAGAGACAAAAACAACGTCATCCCAAGCTAAAGCTGAGGGTGACATTGTAGAAGTAGGGGGTAAGGAAGGATAGACACCAGCTTTTTATTCACTGAAGCCCAAATGATGCTACACAAAGAGAGTTCGTGCAAGTCCAGTCACATCAGACTTTTCCCCCAACTTCATTATCTGCGTCTATTTAAAATGAAGTTTTGACATACAGAACAAAATATAGTCAGAGCCTCTGCGTGCTTCTCTAGTAAAACTTGAGACATCCATTTGATCCAGTAAAATTCTTAATAACCCTTTTTTATATCTCTATTTAAAAGGTCGTCTTTCACATGATTTAAGTAAAATAGTTATTTACTGGAGACTATGTTTTCCTAATCAACAATGACTTCATTAAATATCACTAGCTTTAAAATGCTTAAAATCAAAGATCTGACTGACATATAACATGTTTTATTGAATTAATATAGTGGTTTCCTCTCAAATTATTTAAGATGTGAAGTAAAAATTTAGTTGTACTGAGAAGCTCTGGTGTTTATTTTTAGAACTGATTTCTTCTGTTAACAAGTCATGCAGAATTAATCTGTTACCAAAAAAAGGCATGATTGATTATTTGCTCTGCTTTCCTGTGGAGTGCATATGTGTGTGAACATTTGTGTATGTGATGATTTGTGTGTGTGCATGTGGCATGAGTGTGTGTGGGCATGCAAGCATATACACTGTGGCTTGTCATAAAAGAAAAGTGTATTTCACCAACAGGTGGGCCTCATGTTGAGTAATTAGTTACACATGTGAGTATTAGTGGCCAGAAGTTGTAATAAGTGGTTGTCTATATGGCCTGAATCCTTTCCTACCCTGACCCCATGCCCTGAAATGTCCCTATTCAATCTTTATCTCGTTAACTGAAATATCTTTGTATGAAACACAAATACTCCTTAGAGAGGTGTCACAGAAAATTTGGACCAACTCCTAAATGCTGGATGGGACTATAATTATCAGATTCTCTGTACTTGCCAATGATGGAAAATAAATCACAGGGGCCATAAAAGCTTTGCAGGATGACATGTTGAAATCATAAATTTTGGGCCCATGGTACCTCTGGGAACTATGATGGACAAATATAGGGTACGTGACAATTGTTAGTGCAATAATGACTGTGGGAAAAGGTAACCAAAAGCAAATTTAGGTAATTACACAAATGGCTGGATCCAGCCCTGCCTCCTATGCTGAAAGCTTTCCCAAGGCTTATCAGGGCTCACCTTTAGAAACAGTTGTGATTCTTCAGAGGACAGTGGTTCTCAAAGTATGTTCCCCAGACAAACAGTATAAGCTTCTTGAGTAATAGCATTCACCACCCACATTTATGAGAAAAATATATTTTACTGGATGTTTAGGAAAAATCAGAAGAAGGGGACTGCTTTGAAAAGCATTTCTGCCATCTCTGTAATACGATATCTGCTCCTCGTCTGCTGCCTCTAAGACTGTCCTCGGAGCTCTTAATCAATTTCCTTTATAAACTTAGTATTTATTACCCACAGTCAGTATCAGGCACTCGGAGTCTTACCCTCTGCACTTAGCCTTTAACTAAAATAATGCAACAAGTCAGTCTCCCACCAACAGAGAAGCTGGTGCTCACTGTCAAGGTAAGCAATCTCTCTACCTCATTCCATTTTCCTTTTTCCTTCCCTAGATCATAGGCTACTTGAAAGCAGGAGCTAGTCTGCCTCACTCACCCCTGAATTACAAACAATGTGTCTGACACAGAGTTCTTGGAATAATTCATCGAACAAGTAAGTAAAGAAATGCAAAGTTAATGATTGATTTAGGGGAATATCACCCATCTGTGGAAGTGACCAGATTCTGTGGCCTTGTCAAGTTCTTTGTTAATAAACTCAGGGGAAGGTGAGCCCTGCAGGGAGAAGATTAGTCAAGATAATGAGGAGGAATGGAAGACAGTATTCATGCAGGACAGAAAAGGGTGGTCAGTCAATGGAGAGTAATATGTATACTGAGCAAACATGAATCCCAAGATCAGATAAGCACAATCTGGGACTGTCGATGCCTATGTAAGAAGACAGAAGGCAAAGGGATTTGGACTTATACCTGTAAGTAATAAGAGACACTATAGGCTTTTGAGCAGAAGAATGAGGTGATATTAACTTTGGCTAATTTTTATAAAGCACTTCCTATATATCAGACATTTTCATACACATAATGTATACCTCTCAACTACCCTGTGGGTAGGAGCATATTTGTATTGCAAGAATAAGAGAACTGAAGCTCAGAGAGGCTGAGTAATTTTCCCAAGGTCATAGAACAAGTGAGTAACAGAGCTGAGATTCGTTCCCCAATACCTTGATTCCAAGGCCAGTGCCTGTTAAAAGAAGACTAATTGGGCAGTAGTGTGTGAGGAGGTACAATTTTCAGAAAAGAAAGTGATTGGGTCCAAAGGCAGCCCTCTCCTCTTTGAAGAGTGGGAGGAAATAGCAGGAGCTGGGGGAGAAACTCTTATTGGGCGAAAACCCCATAGAGCAAATATGCAGAAATTCCCCAGGCTCTAGGTCTACTGTGAACAGAGTGCCAGGAGGCAGCCAAGGAGCAAGAGGAAGAGAGCAGTCTTTGGGTCTTTCTCTAAGTTCTCAAAACAGCATCTCTCTTCTCTGGGCTGCAAATTGCATCTCAGAGATATCACAGCAGGGGCAGGGAAGGTGGGAAATAAGTATTTCATTCCCCAATGTGAGCAAATGCTTCCTTGTCACTCCAGTCAGTCCCTAACGATTTTTAAGGCTGAGTTTATTTCCACTTTGGGCTTTCTTGATTTCCTGCTGAGCCCCTAAGCAGTGTGTAGACCCCAGAGTGCAATTGTGAAGGCAGGAAAAGGTGAGACAAGGGGAATGAAGTGAAAAAAGAGGGAAGGGAAGTAAAGGGGCCATGTACAAAGTCTGACTGTGGCCAGTGACATGACTCGAGTGTTTATATAGACACAGAAGCAGGGAAGCATACATGAAAGTCAGATGTTTCTTTGCAACCCTGTGGGGTCCCCACATTGATACGATTACAGGAGAGCGTTGGCAGCTTTGACTCAGGAAAGGTGGGTCTGACCCAGAGAGGAAATTGGATACTGCCCCTGGATTCTCCCTAGTCAATCATTAGCTTCTGTTGTCAATTCTATGTGGGTGCTTCCTTCCAGAGTTCCCAGAGGCACTGCACATTCACTATTTCTTGTTTACATGGAATGTATCTTTCTTTCTGTCAGCTCCTTTTCTTGAAGGTGAGAAATGGCCCTTGCCACTAAACTGTCTTATGAGACGGTTACTAAGAATGGAGAATATTGGCTCCTATTGGAGTTTCACAGAATTAGGATATTCATGGAAGCAATAGGAATAAATGTTTTCACGTGATTAGTTTTGATGCATTTCTCATTTGTCAATGCACTTTTATGTGCCAGATATTGAGCTAAATTATTTTTATATATTATCATTAATCCTAACCATGCACATTATTTATTTATATCTGATTTTTTTTTCTTTTTAAAATTTATTTCTTAATTGAAATATAATTGATTATACCTATTTATGGGGCACAAAGTTGACTGTCAGTATTTGTGTACAATATGTGATGATCGAGTCAATATTATCAGCATGTTCAGCCATGCACTTTGTAGTAAATGTTATGTTTTCCTGTTTTTCAGTAAAAGAGTCCAAGAATTAGAGAAGTGAGATGGCCTATCTAAGATCTCATAGCTCATCCATGGTGAAACTGGGATTAAGAATCTAGTATATTTGTTTTTGAAATTTTAACTCTATCTGCTACAGCAGTCTACATGGAAAGCTCAGCCAACAAAATCTTCAGAGGTTGGTGTCACAGTGAATGCTTTCCTTAGAGTCAGGAAAACTGGGTCTATTCTATGTGTCCTGATTCCTGTTCATGAGTTGTTGATGTTTTTTTGTTTGTTTGTTTGTTTTTCTTGTTCTATAATTGATATGTGTGATTACTTCTCCTCAGAATAAAAACATATATAACAAAATACTATATAAGTTCTTCCATCACATGAGTTAAAGAAAATTGTAAACAGTTTTTTTTTTCATATTTTACTCTTTATCCATAAAGTACTAAATGCTGACCTATGAGTATCCAAGAGTTTCCATCTCATGAGGAAGAGTCACAAGCCAACAGAGCAGAGACATGCCAGTCAAGAAAGAAACCCAGCAGATGTAGAAACTACATAGTCTTGGCCTCCATAATACAGAATTAAGACGGTGTCATTCCTTCCAAGGATCAGAGCATTTCTTGTTACATTTCAATAAAAGAGAAGGTCGGAAGAGTTGATTTAGGACACAACAAACTGGAGATGGACAGGGTGTCAGGGCAGAGGCTTGGCCCTACACTGCTACTCTCTGAGTGACATAGGGAGGGAGGATTGTACCCTCTGGATTTCAGTGAAGTCACATGTAAAATAAATAGTTTGTTTAATTCACATTTTCATCTATTTATATTTCAGTCAGAATTACTAGCAAACTTAAATCCTTATTTGAAAAAGGCTAATGTCAGTACATATGAATATAAATATAAAACAAAAATTTATTCAAACCCTCTATGAATACCCACTTTAATTTTAGGGATTACCAGTTGATATAGGAACTCTGAGGACAATACTAACTGCTAACACAGAAAAAAATAACAGTAATAATGTCAGCTTTGAAACAGAATGGGCTTTTTCAGACAGTAAATTCTTAAATGATCAGTTAATATAGGTTTCTCTTTGAAGTATAGACTGACTACTACAGAGTTCAAATTGTTTTAATAAACTGTATTTTGCACATTAAAGTATTAATAGGTTAAAGATAAGTGTCACTGAGTTGAAACTCAGTTTGTTACACAAACCAGAGAGTCTGAACAGCAATGTTATTGCGTGGGGTGCTGTCATCGCACAACATGATATAACAGGATATTAAGGATGTCAGAACACAGGAAGAACAGCAGCATATTAACTGGATCCCTAAAATCCCTGTTCACACAGATAGTATTTGGATAAATACAACCATTTGTTTGGCCATAAAGGCAGAATTCAATTATATTAGAACATGCATATAAAATGAAAAAGCTCTCAATAGATGAGGGTTAAGAAAAGGGAATTCTTACACCTACGACACTGAAGAACCATAGTGGCTTCAGTTTATGTAGCCATAGTAAAGAATTTCTATTGGATCAAGGTAGGACAGATCCCTTGTCCTTGAATAAACACAATTTTTTTTAAGGGCATTGAAGCACAGCAGTTGGGCAAGTCTGAAAGCACAGAATATCCTCTGATATTTTCATCCTCAGTACCCAAAGTACCAAGAGATAGTACTAAAAAACTAAAGTTTGTAACATAAAGATTCACAGAAATTCAAACTGTCCAATGATTTTCAAGAGTTACCTCACAGTCCCTTGTAAAAGTAGAATAATAAAACCTATAACACAGCAATTACATTTCTAGGGATACACCTAAAGAGACCTGCTCACATATGCACAGAGACATATATGAGTATGTAATATTAAAAAAAAAAACCTTGAAGCAATCTAGATTCCAATCAACAGTAGAATGAATAAATTAATTGTAATATGGTATAGTGAAACACTATATAGCAGTGAAAAAAACTGAAGTATAAGAGCATTGCCTAAGTCCAGGTTCCCCAGAAAATGCACTCTGACTCATACATTACATATAGGAAGTTTATCAGGGATAGCTCTTAGGAACAACACTTGTGAAAGAACAAATGAAGTAGGAATGGGCAGAAAAATGTTCTACTGTGATGCAATCAGAACAAAAACCTTAGGTAATTCTATGTGGAGCTCTAAAATAGGGCTAGCTTTCCAAAATCCAGGCAAGGGTTCCCTACCTTCTTACCTTCATCCACCAGTCATTGGACAGTTATTCCAGGGAAGGTGTAACTTCAAGCAAAGAAGATACACCTTCTTTGTTTAGGGGAACAAAGAAAGCTAAGTGGAATTTCTGGAGAAGGAAATGCTTGAAGAGAGTCTGAGCTGTGAGGACTCAGCAGCCAGCACACCTGGCTGCTGATGGAATGAGTATCTCAGTTCTGAGAGTTCCAAAAAGAAAATATGAGCAGAAAACCACAGCATTCAGAATAGGCATGTGCATCAACATGATTTTATTTCCTAACATAATGTTGACTGCAAAAGAAGCTGTTTAAGAATATAAAAAAATTCAATATAATAAAGGTATAACATTTAAAAACATGCAATAACAATATTTTGTTTTACATCCATAAGCAAGTAAAAAACATACAAAAATATGCATGGTTATGAAAACATCAAGATCAGTATAGTAGTTACTTCTGAATACATAGGGAGGCATATGTAGAGGTTCTCTATGTGTCTAGGTGGTACATTTAGTAACTCACACTATTCTTTACAAGTGTTTATACGTTTTGGGGCCAGCCCGTGGCTCACTTGGGAGAGTGCGGTGCTGATAACACCAAGGCCACGGGTTCGGATCCTATAGAGGGATGGCTGGTTGGCTCACTGGCTAAGTGTGGTGCCGACAACACCAAGCCAAGGGTTGAGATCCCCTTACCGGTCTTCTTTAAAAAAAAAAAAAAAGTGTTTATACGTTTCTGTGATATTTAACTTTATGTGTCAACTTGACTGGGCTAAGAGATGTCCAGATGGCTGGTAAAGCATTATTTCTGGGTGTGAGGGTGTTTTGGGAAAAGATTAGCATTTGAATTGGCAGACTGATAAAGGAGATCACCCTCACCCATGTGGGAGGACATCATACAATCCGTTGAGGGCTCAAACAGAACAAAAAAGAGAAGAAAGAAGGAATTAATTTTCTCTCTCTTTGAGCTGACACACTCATCTTTTCCTGCTCTCAGACACTGGGGTTTGCCTTGAATTGTGTCCATCAAAAAACTTGGCCCCCACGGTGACAGTGTTAAGAGAGTGGGAAATTATATTACAGTAATTGAAAGGTGGGGCCATGAAGAGGTGATTAGATTTCAGGACCACGCAAAAAAGACTGGATTAAAAATGGTGGTCAAAGGTGTGGTTCTGAGGGCTTTAAAGAGAGTGAATGAGGACTGAGGAGATTAGTCTCTCATCCTCTCTCTCTCTCTGCTCTGCCATTTTCTGCCAGGTAAGACTCCTGGGTCACAGTTGCCACTACCAAAGCCTTCACCAGCTGTGTTTCCTGGACTTTGGACTTCTCAGCCTCTGAAAATATGAGCAATAGATTTTGTTGTCTTTATAAATCACCCAGTTTCAGGTATTTATGTTATAAGCAACAGAAATGGACTAATACAGTGCTCCTGGTTTCTGGGCCTTCATACTCAGACTGAATTATACCACCAACTTGCCTGGGTCTCCAGTTTGCAGGCAGGAAATCATGGGACTTATCGGACTTCTTGGCTTCCATAATTACATGAGTCAATTCCTATAATAAATCTCTCTCTCTCTCTCTCTCTCTCTCTCTCTCTCTCTCTCTCTCTCTCTCTCTCTCTCTCTCTCTCTCGTGTGTGTGTGAGTGTGTGTGTGTGTGTGTGTGTGTGTGTGTGTATCCCCTGTTGGTTCTGTTTCTCTGGAGAACCTTGACTAATAAAAATCTTAGTACCAAGAGTGAATCTAGAGGTTTTCTGAATTTGTTCTGGAGTTTCTGGAGTTGGCTCTCTGATGTGACTGCAGATAGCTGTGACTCTGATTCTGGTAGTAAAGAGAGCACAGATAATCCATGGTAAGAAGCTTTTACAGAGATACACAAAAGTACCTGCAGTGAATATTCCTTATCAATCACTCATAAGAGGCAAGGAACTAAGGGACTCTGTATTTGATACCATTTTGGAAAATGAAGGAATACAATGACATTTGTTGGTTACTCCTAATGTTGCTGGACAAAGTGGTGAAATAAAAGGATGAGTTCAGGAATTTGAATTCCCAACTCAAGCTCCTCATCAATGACCTAAGAACTTCTAGGTACAAGGTGAAGTAGAATCTAAACACCCATAGCCACAGAGCTGAAATTGCTGAAAATCAAGGCAAACCTTATCTTGTGATTAGCTGAATTACAATGCAAATTAAACTTCCAGCTTTGCAAGGTGTTTACAGTTAAAGAGAGCTTATTGATTGAAGAGAAATGGGATCTTGTACATGGGATAGGTACATGTGGGAAGATGCTGAAGAAGCTGGGGAGATTGAGCTTCTAAATTCTGATGAATTATTTTTGCTAGTAAAAGTGGCATCCCTACCCACAGAGGTCTTTCCACTTTGTTTGATGGAATTAACCTTACATTGCCTGAGAAATTGGTAATGACTTGCCCTGAAGCAGTTGCCATGAAAGACAATGCTGATCCTTCTCAGGATCCACTCCCACTTCCCTCTTTGATTTTAGACCTGTAAATAGACTCCAGTCCCAGCAGGCCCCTAAAGATGTGCTACAAAGTGTACACTCAATAAGAACTACTTGAACTTTCTAATTTATACAAGCAGAAATCCAGGGAACATGTGTGGGGATTGATATTAAGGGTGTGGGATAATAGTTGAAGGAACATAAAGTTGGTTAGACCAAATTTATTGGTTGGGCACACTGAGAAAAGATTCTTCATTTAACGTTGCAGCTTGGTGAGGGCTTTAACAGTTTGGTTGGTTGGTAGGCTGAAAAATAGAAAAGATGACCTACAGTGAGCAAATCAGAGATGCCTGATTTCCTTCATTTCAATGTGGAGGAAGGGATTTAAAGGTGTAAAGAGACTGGGATGTTAGAATGGATTTTTCATTTAAGAACTACTCACCTACACTGGGGGGGTCCAGAAGACATGCCTTTCACCAATACTTTGAGAAGTGAATTTGTGAAGGGAGCCCCGTCATCCTTGAAGATCTCAATGAATGTTCTTCTCTGTGCCGGTGGGAAAACAGCACAGTGAGAACAGCAGCCACTCAGTTAGGAAAGCTAAGTGCAGTGGCAATAATTGGATCACTGGGTGGAGGAGGCCAGCTGGAGGCACCAAGCCAGCAAAGGAAAGTCAGTCATAGTTACCTTAATGGACAGCAGATTCAAAGCAGCAATCAGAATAGTCTGATTCATGCGGATCTACGGCATTGGCTAGTTAATCCTGGTGTTCCTGGAAGTGAAATAGATAGAAAGCATTCTAAATTCTTATTTGACCTGTATAAGCAGAAAAATTTTAGGTCAAGTGAGACAAATTAAACTCAACTCATAAATACAGAGTCACAGCCTGTATGAGTTCATTTTTGTTGCTTATACTAGAATACCTGAAACTGGGTAATTAATGTCTGTGTGTGTGTGTGTGTGTGTGTGTGTGTGTGTGTGTGTGTACACACACATATATGTGTGTGTATGTGTATGTGTATGTGTATGTGTATGTGTATATGTATATTTATTTCTTACAGTTTCAGAGGCTGAGATGTCCAAAGTCCAAGGAACATGTCAGGAAAGGACCTTTTCCTTAGTGACTCTCTGCAACAATGTAGGGTATCACATGGCAAAGGGGCTGATCAAGAGAGAGCTAACTTCCTCACTTATTCTCCTTTTAAATCCATCAGAACCATGCCCATTACCACACATTAAGCCATGGAATAATGGATTAACATATTCACAAAGATACAGTCCTTACTATCTAATCACCTCTTAAAGCCCCCCACCCCTTTCAATTATCATAGTAGGATTTCCCACCCTCATAACACTGTTTCAGTGGGGATTAAGCTTCCAATACATTCAACTTTGGGGGACACATATGATCCATAGAACAGCCCCTCAATCATTTCCCAGACTTGAGACATTTTACAGACCCAGAGTCTCTTGAATGAAAGGGAGGCTGTGTGTTCTTGAGGAAGGACTGTGGTACACTGACAAAAATTTATATTGTTAATCTGTCTCCTAGGCTTCCCCCAAAAGACCTACAGCCTTTTAACAGGGTAACTGTGCATTTGTAAGAAGGAAATAAACAAACCTTTTGGGGACTACTGAACACTTGCTCTGAAATTACACTGATTCCACGAGATCTATAACATTATTGTGGTCCTCCAGTCAGAATAGGGGCCTATGGAGGCCAGGTGATTAATAGAGTTTTAGATCAGGTCAGTCCCACAATTGGCCCAGCAGGTTTCCACATCCATCCTGTGGTTATTTTCCCAGTTCTAGAACACATAACTAGAATAGACATACTTAGAAGCTGGCAGAATCTCCACACTGGTTCTCTGACCCATGGAATGAGGGATATTATGATGGAAAAGTCCAAGTGGAAGCCATTAGAACTGCCTCTACCTAGGAAACTAGTAAATCTAAAGTAATCCTGAATCCCTGGATGGACTGCAGAGATCAGTGCCACCATTAAGAACTTGAAAGATGCAGGGGTAGTGATCCCATCACATCCCCTCTCAATTCTTCTATTTGCCTTGTACAGAAGGCACATGGATCTTGGAGAATGACAGTGAATTCTCATAAGCTTAACCAAGTGGTGACTTCAATTGCAGCTGGCTGCAGTACAAGATGTGGTTTTATTTCTTGAACAAATTAACACATCCTCTGGCATCTGGTATGTAGCTTTGGTCTGCAAAATGTCTTTTTGTTCATTCCTATCTATATGTCTATCAGAAGCAGCTCGCTTTCATATAACAAGGCAGCCATACACATTCACAGTCCTACCTCAGGGGTATATTAATTTTGCAGTCCTATGTCCTAATTTAGTTTTCAGGAAACTTTTCCCCCCTTCCGCAAGATATAATACTCGTTCATTACATTGATGACATTATGCTGATTGAACATACTGAGCAAGGATTAACAACTAATCCAGACTTATTGGTAAGATATCCACATGTCAAAGTGTGGGAAGTAAATCTGACTAATAATCAGGGGCTGTCTACTTCAGTGAAATTTGTGGGTCCAATAGTGTGGAGAATATCAAGACATCCCTTCTAAGGTGAAAGATAAAAGCTGCTAGTTTTGAGTGAGGCCCAGAAGAAAAGAAGGATCTGCCACAAGTCCAGGAAGCTGTGCAATATTCTCTGCCACTTGGGCCATATGATCCAGCAGATCCAGTGGCGCTTGAAGTGGCAGTGGCAGAAAGAAATGCTGTTTGGAGCCATTGGTAACTCCTATAGATGAATCACAGCACAATCTTTAAAGATTTGGGGGTAAGGTCCTGCTGCCATAAGCAGATAACTACTCTCCTTTTGAGAGGCAGCTCTTGGCCTATAGCAGAGATATAATCTTTCACCATGTACCACAAAATTACCATGAGATTCGAGCTATCCATCAGGAACTGGGTGTTATCTAACCCACCAAGCCATAAGGCTGAGCATGCACAGCAACACTCCATCATCAATAGAAGTGGCATATATAAATATATATTATTGGCCCTAAGTAGATACTGAAGGCACAAGTAAGTTACATGAAGAAGTGGCCCATGGTCCCCATTCCTGCTACACTGCCTTCTTTCTCCCAGATACACCTATGGCCCCAAAGGAGTTCCCTATGGCCACCCGGCAAAGGAAGCAAAGACTCAAGCCTAGTTTACAGATGAATCTTCATGGTATACAGGCACTAGCCAAATGTGGACAGCTGTAACACTACAGTCCTTCTCTGGAACATCAGGGAAGAGCATGAGTAGAGGGAAATCTTCCAACTGCACAGAATTTTGAAGAGTGCACCTGGTCGTGCACTTTTCTTGGAAGGAGAAATGGCCAGATGTGTGATTATATACCAATTGACCAGCTGTAGCCAATGGTTTAGCTGGAGGCTCAGGGATTTGAAAGGAATATGATGAGAAAATTGGTGACAAGGAAATCTGGGGAGGAGGTACATAGATAGACCTCTCTGAATAAGCAAAAAGTGTGAAAGTTGTATCCCATGTGAATGCCTACCAAAGGGTGACCTCAGCACAGGAGGACTTTAATAATCAAGTGGATAAGATGATCCATTCCATGGAAAAGAGTCAGCCTCTTTCACCAGGCACCTCTGTCATCACCCAATGAGCTGATGAACCAAGTGGCCACGGTGGCAGGAATGGAGGTTGTGCATGGACTCAGCAACATATACTTTCACTCACTAAGGCTACCCTGGCTATAGCCACCACTGAGTGCCCAATCTTCTAGTAGCAGAAATCATCACTGAGCACTATATGGCACCATTCAGCCAGCTACCTGGTGGAAAATTGATTATGTTAGATCACCTCCATAATGAAAGGGGCGGTATTTTGTTCTTACTAGAGCAGACACTCTGGGCACAGATTTGTCTTCCCTGCTCTCAATGTTTCTACCTAAACTGCCACCTGTGAACTTACAGAACGCCTTATTCACAATCATGGTAATCCACACGGATTGCTTCTGATCAAGGAGCTCAGTTCACAGTGAAAGAAGAGTGATCATTCCATGCTCATGGATTTCACTGGTCTTACCTTGCTTCCCACCATTATGAAGCAATGTGACAGAATAGTGGGATGGCCTTTTGAAGACTCAGTTACAGCACCAGCTAGGTGGCAAATCAACTAGGTGTAGGGCTTGGGCAAAGTTCTTCAAAGGCTGTATATGTTGTGAATTAGCATCCAATATATGGTGCTGGTTTCTCCCATAACCAAGATTTAGGGTCCAGGAATTAAGAGGTGGAAAAGTAAGTGGCACCTTTGCTATTGTCCCTAGTGACCCACTAGCAAAAGTTTTGCTTCATGTTCCCAAGACTTTATGCTCTGCTGGCCTAAAGGTCTTAGTTCCAGAGGAAGGAAAGTTTCCACCAAGAGACATAACAATGATTTAATTGAACCAGATGTTGAGACTACCACCCAGCCACTTTACCTCATGCCTCTGAGTCAACAGGCTAAGAAAGGAGTTACAGCACTGGCTAAAGTAATTGATTCAGACTACCAAGGGGAATTGTACTACTACTCCATAATGGAGGTAAGGAGGAGTATGTCTTTCCAGGAGATATCTTTGAGTGTCTCTTAGAATTGCCATGTTTGGGATGAAGGTCAATGGAAAACTACAACAACAAAATCTAGGCAGGATGACAAATGACTCAGACCCTGCAGCAATGAAGGTTTGGGCCACCCACAATGTAAAGAACCACCACCAACTGAGGTGCTTGGTGAAGGCAAAGGGAATACAGAATGGGTAGTAAAACAAAGTAGTTATAAAAACCGGCTACAACATACAACAAGTTGCACAAAAAAGGACTGTAATTGTTAAGAGTACTTTTTCTTTATTTAGATACATACATACCTTTATCAAGCAAATGTGTGTGTTTTCTTTCCTCTCTTATGCCCTTATTATGTAACATAAGATGTTTTGACAATATATCCGTATTTAGGTATTGCTAATTTTACATCACTATATTTAAGTTACAAGATAGTAGAAGAAGAGTAAACATCACTCAGGGACTTTGCCTCCTCTTCTGGGGAAGTGCTTAGTGTGTTTTTGGTTGCATGCCGAATAGTTGTATCATGTTAGGAAGAATTATGACCTTGTTATTGTCTTTATTTGGAAATTAAATATGGTTTTAGGAGATGTATATGGGTGCCAAGTTGACAAAGGGTGGACTTGTGATGGTTAATTTATGTGTCAGTTTGACCGTGCTAATGGATGCCTGGATAACTGGTAAACATTATTTCTAGATGAGTCTGGGAGGGTGTTTCTAGAAGAGACTAGCATTTGAATTAGTAGACTGTGCAAACGAGATCCCTCACCAATGTTAGAAGCCATCATCTACTCGGTTGAGGGACCAAATAGAACAAAATTTGAGGAAGAGTCACTTTGTTCCAAGAGAAGAATCACTCTCTGTCTCTTTGGTCTGGGACACCCATCTCCTCCTGCCCTAAGCATAGGAGCTCCTGGTTCTTGGCCTTTGAACTCAGACTGAATTACATAACCAGCTTTTTTGTTCTCAAGCTTGCAGATGGCAGAATGTGGGACTTCTCAGCCTCTGTACTATCTCCATTTGTGTAAGTATACTCTATGATGTTTGCACAATGATGAAATCACCTAAAGACACATTTCCCAGAACATATTCCCATCCTTAAACAGCACATACCTGTATGTATACGTAAAATTTTGTTTCTATTTCTCTAGAAAACCCTGACTAATACAGTGTGACATATTTCATAGGAAAATCATAAACATTTTATCTGAAAAAATAAAATTAGGTTTTCTCCTTATATTAATTTATCCATACATTCACTCAGTCTATATGTCAATATAGAAAAAGAGAAAGATATATGTATATTTTTTTAACTGAGCTCATTTCTTTTTTAAGATAAACCTTCTTTTAAGAGCTAAAAGAACAATATGAGATGTACAAGTTACGACCCTTGCACTCAAATGGTGTTAATCTAGTTAGGAATATGAGACACATAGGGAAATTAAGATAACTATACAAACTTTATAAAGAGAAACCTGTATGCAAAGTGAAGATGGAGCTTCAGGCAGTAGTACATATACAGGCTGTCTCTCCAGAACCCAGCAAAAGATGAAAGAGGTCATGAATGTGAAGTAGGCACACAGGAAAAATAAAACCCCCCTCATAGAATACTTCACTATCTTTCCAGGATGCAGAGGAATCCATTAATTTGACAAGTGCCCCATTTGAGCGCTCTGTTGTTTCAAACATTTCTTACAATGGCTGAATTCCTGTACCAGAAGTGATTTCCATTCACCGGTGTGTGCTTTGTCTAAGTATCTCAACTCTCTTCTAGGAGGTGTATCTGTGACAAAAGTTGTATTAATGAGTCATTATGATGTTTTATGTTAGGTAGTGCTTGTAGCTATTTTTCTACCAAAAGAAATTTTTCTATAAGAACATATTGGGTTAGACAAGAACATAGGAGAACCAAGTGATTTACTGGGGAAGGTTCTATGTCTCTGACAATCATTTTTGAAAGATTGTGTAAAGAGAATTTACTTCCCATCTGTGGAGTGGGTAGAACACCAGGGAAGCCCTATCAGTTCTGATACCCATTAGCTTCATCTCTCAGAAGTAAAGCCTGTGTTTTAAATATCACTGGCTGTCTTTGAGAAATGCTGTGCCTTCCCTGTCTATGGATATCTGTAATCCCCATGATCCACTGTAGTTGCTGTTTTGTTGTTTATGTAGGAACTGCAATGGGTAATACTGGAAGTTACAGTTTTCAAAAAAAACCTCCATTTATGTGAAGGTGAGGGGAGGACTTATTTTTTTCTGTCTTGAAACTATCTCATTTGATATTCAAAAGAGACTTCAACTTTCTAAGGTTTTAAGAATCATGGAACATGTCTGATGCTAACTCATCAATACTTCCCACACTTATTATAGCTTCCAACCCAGTCCCTCACTCTGCTTTTATCTTTACAGCATGAGAAGCTATTTGACATTAAGGTATATTTCACATATGTATTTATATTTATATTTTTATTTTATACCATCTTTATAAGGAAGTGTATAGATGTTCAGATAAGAAAACTGAAGCCTGGAGAAATTATGATTTTGTTTCAGGTCATGCAAGGGCCATTGCAACACTGAATTTAGAACCACAAAGTCTGGCTTCAAGCCCATTTTACCAGATTTTAATATACCTAGAGAACTATCATTGAACACTACACTGAAATATGAACCAAGTGACACCTTGAAGATTATCAAGTTTAAGGTATCCCAAAGAACGTTGATTAGATCATTTCATCTGAGAGGCCATTATTAATGGTTGTCAGCCAAGGATAAAGGATTCCCTCAACAAACGAGCCCGGGATAAATTCAGTGAAATAAAGTGAAGCAGGTTTCTGTGCCACATGACTTTTCAGGGCCTTTAGAATATTAATGGTGACTTTCGTGCAGATATAGAGATCCTGAGTACATTTTTTTTCCAGATTTATTTGATCACACATCTATTTTGGGTATTGCTGTATCTTGCCAAACACATTTTGGGAAACACTGATCTAAGCTCAATGTATTAATATGTAAAACAGGAACATAGAGAAATGGAGTGATTTCCCCAAGGTCACTCCACTGAATGTTATCAGAGAGAAAGGAAAAAGGATGGGGAGTGCTATTGAATAGCATTTGCCCAAATATGCAGCCATTTTTTATAGTATGTGTAATGCTAATGAGAAAAATGTACCCCTAGTAAAGCCAAATAAGGAATACAGTGCAATACACATGACTTTTAAAAAATATTTTTAAAGATGTTCATCACCATTAAATGGCAGACAGAAAACCCTGAAATATATTATGGCAACAATAATACTACTCTTGTGATAAATACTTATTAGACATCTGGAACACAGAAGAGTAGCTTAACATGACTAGCATGATTATGCTCTCACATGTAAATTATTTAATAATATATGTGTCACTGTAAAAGTATGCTTTCTTTTTTCAAGATTACCAAGAAAGGATGGGACCATAGATCTCTTCATCTAAATTTTAGTAATTTTTCACATATGGAAACTGAGGCCCCGTTCAGGTAAACAGCAAGGTCAGACAACCAATTTGTGATAGTAGTAGGCTGAGAACCCAGGGGTCCGTATTTCCACAGCCAGTGCTTCCAATCTTGTATGAGTGGGTATAAAAAACACCGAATTACTGGAGATGGCTGTTAGGGTGCCACATTTTACTCTGATTTAAATTTCCATTTGGTTTTTCATGAAAGAGAATGATTCTAAAATAAAATGACTTGTTCCCTGGCAGCCAGGGTCCCTGTTCAGTTGAGCCAGAACATGAGGACTACAGCTTTCCCCTGTGGTTAGGGTGAGGGGTAAAGTGTAGCTTCTTATTGTGTGTAGGATTCATCAGCCACGAATCCCTGTTTAAGAAATATTTCTCTATAGATCTTGCATGCCCCTTTCCTGGGAAAATAATAGCCCTTCTTTTGTCATCAATAAATGTCATCTGCGAGGCAAAGCATAAATAAGAGCGGTAATCAGAAGAAATGCAAAGATGATCATTTTGGAACAAAAGAACAGCAGATGGCAGATTTAGCTCCTCCTTGTAATACACGGTGGAGGAAAATATTGAGGTGCATTTTCTTGTTCTGATTTTTGACTATAGGGGAAAGAAAGATCTAAGAGTTGCTCCTCTGCCACTTGGACATTTGTCTCTGAGTAGACATGGTGTCATTATGAAGGTAAGAGAAAGACCTACATTAACTCCATCAGCTTCAAAACAACTAACTGCAGCTACCTTATCACCCTGAAGTTTAAATTCAGGGAAGGCCAGGTAATATAATGCAGCACACATTGGATTTACCTCACAACTGATTAATTCTTCCCTTTAGAGCCTAGCAAGTTTAGTTAACTTTTTTTGTCAGGTGTACATACTCTGTGGCATATAAAATAGACATGTAGTGAAGATACAGAAAACTGCATGCACATTTAAGTGGAAAGCTCCTGGATTGTTATAAACTGAATATGTCCATGCAATCAGCACACAGATCTACAAACAGACTATCACCGGCACCAACACACTCTCCTTGGGTTCTGTTCCATTCATTGGGCCCTATTTAGTAAATACTACCGTCACTTATGGATTAGTTTTGACTGCTTTTGAACTTTACATAAATGCAACCATACAGTATGTGCTCTTTTGGTTTTGACTTTTTAAAAACATTTTGTGCATGCAATTAATCAATATTTTTGTGTGTAATTGTAGATTGGTAATTTTTCTAAAAAGTATTTTACTATTATGCATCCACCTGTTGATTAGCATTTAAGTAGTTTCTGGTTCTTGGCTATGACAAATAATTCCTCTGTGAACATTCTAGTACATGGGTCATGATTTATGCATACATGCATTTGTTTTAAATAACATATGTAAGAGTGGAATGTTGGGTCATCTGAAATATAAATATGTTCAATTTTACTAGATATTGCCAGAAAATTTTCTGAAGTGATTATATCAATTTATACTCCTACCAGCAGTATATGAGGATTCTGGTAGAATCATATCTTCTACAACACTTGTTATTTTTAGCTTTATCTTTTTGATTACTTTTTATTGGGGGTTAGGAGTATCCCACTGTGTTTTTAATTTGTATTTTCTATTAATTACTAAACTTCAGCAGCTTTCAGAGTTTTTTGTTTATTAAAATGTCCTCTTTATGACATGTCTGTTAATGATTTTTAGCCAATCTTCAACTGTTTTTTTTTTTCTTCTTTCCTTATTGATTTGTAAAAGTTACACATATAAGTGTTTGTATATATACATATATGTGAGTGCATCATATGTATGGATATGCATGTATATGTTTATGTATACAATGAACACATATTCTCTACCGTAAACTTGTATTACAAATCTATTCTCTCTTTTTCTGGGTTGAACTTTTACTCACTTAGTGATGCCTTTTGATAAAGAGAATTTCTTAAAGTTATGTAGTCAAATTTGTCATTATTTTCTTCTTTGGATAATAAATCCTGTGTTCTGTTTAATACATGTTTACCTACACTGATACCATCAATACTTTATCTTATGGTTTTCTCTAAAACCCTATGTTTGTGAATGATGTGAGGGACATATTAGATACATTGTTGTGTGTACATCTACTGAAACAGTACTGGATACAAAAATAATATCCTTTCCTCACTTCAGTCTCACCTCTGTCATAAATCATTTAACTGCATTTATGTGGAACTCTTTCTGAATTGTATTCTGTTCCCTGTTCAGGTATCTACACTGATGTCAGTAGAACACTGTCTCATGCACTCTAATTGCATAATCAGCCTTTCTATTTGGTAGTATATGTCCTCTGCCTTTCTTAGTCAAGATTACCCTAACAATTCTTGGCTATTTGCACTTCCATATTATTTTATAATCAGCATGACGTGAAAAAATAATTTGTTCATCATTTTGATTAGGATATAATTTGGAAAAATTGACATTTTTACAATATTGAGTCTTTTCAATCCACAAGCAGGCGATACCCTTCTATTTATATGTCTTCTTTAACCACTTTCAGAGAAGATTTGTAATTTTCAGGGTAGAAATATTGCACATACTTTTTTCTTTTTTAGATTTATTCCATTATTCTATTTTTGTGGTATTATAAATGTATATTTTTATTTTCTATCTGTTTCTCGAAAAATCATAAAAATAAAATTGAATTTTGTAGATTGGCCTGGTATTCTGACATGTTGCTGAAATCACCTATTAATCCTAAATTTGTCTATAGATTCCTTTGCATTTGGTAATTAAACAGTTATTTATTCTGTAAGTAATAACTGCTTCATTTATTGTTTCCCCGTTCTTCATTTCTTTTATTTTACCTGCCCTATTGCACTGGGCAGAACATCAGAAAAGTATTGAATAAATGCATTGGCATCAGATTTTTATCTTTTTCTTGTTCTCACTCATAAGAGCAAAATTTTTATTATTATATTACTATGCATAATGTTTGATGTAAACTTTTTTAAAAACATGTCTTATCAGATAAAGAAGTTTTCTTCTATTCTTACTCTGCTAAGAGCTTTATCATTAACAAGTATTGCACTTGCAAAAGTTTTGGCTTCATCTGTTGGGATGATCATATTATATGAAGTTTGTCACTGGGGAGTAGAGCTTCTTCTTACATCTGGTTATATACACACATACACATACGTGTATGTACAAATTAGGTTAAGCTTGTTCGTTTCATATCTTCTATATCTTTACTGACTGTATAAGTTAAGTTTCTGTCAGAGAAACAGAGCTACCATAAGTATTATGAACATAAAAAAACAAGGCAGAAAAAGTTGAGGAACTAAATGTCTGGAAGGGAATTTCACAGCATCAAAGAAAGAATCACTAACTAGTTTGCCTGAAGTACTGGTGCACATGAACATGTTGGGATTTACAGAAAAGTCTTAAAAAGCCAAGCATTTCCATCCACCTATGTGGGACCACAAATAGGGAGTTGGCTGTGGGAAGCAGCTAATATCTCTGTGGATGCACTGTCAACCACCCAGTGGAGGCCTGGGGCCACTTTTTGAAAGAAGAACCAACAAGGAATACCAGATTAAGTACACTTTAATGCAAGAATGACTACTAAAGATAAAGAGAACAATCTCATAATGATAAATGGTTAATCCAACATGAAGATATCGAATTCTAATTTACCCAATAGCTTGTTTCGAAATCGATTAAGCAAAAAATTGACAGAACTAAAAGGAAGAATTGAAAAATCCACAACCATAATGTGTAACTTTAATGAACCTCTTCCAACAGCTGACTGAAGCAGCCGAGAAAAAGAAAATTGGTGTACCAAATTACACTAAGACAACTTGACCAAGGCTGGGAACTACATCTCCCAGAATCCCATTTTCTGCATTTTTCTGATTAGAGGATGATCAGCAAATGAATTTGCATGACACCTGGAAAGTGGAGGTGAAAAAGCAAACATTTCTCCTGGATGTTTCCACATTTAGACATGGTGACAGACAGATGTACAAATACCCTTGTAGCGCTCAGCTTGCTCTAGTTCCCCTCTCCTCTGCTCTTACCTGATCTTTTAGACTGATTACCCTGCTAGCCAATGGCATTTCCAGGCCCACCACCAGATGCTTCGTTGTGAATCTACAGTAAGTTGCCAATGATCACAGATTGTGCTGGACAGACACAGAGGTCCCCAAAGTGTCCCAGAGGTGAAAGGCCAGGTGCTGCTCCTTGCATCATCTACTAGAATAAAAGAAACACAATGCTTAATGGGCCTTTTTAAATTTTGAAGGTAACATGTAACACATTTGAGTGATTGAATTTATCCTATCTACCAAAGTAAAATCAAACTGTTTCTTGGTATTTCTTGCAAATTGGTATGAAGAAAAAAAGCATTTGTTGGATCAATGACTCACTGCCAAGTGTCAAGATCTGTGCTGCTTTACTCTAGTAAATCTACATGTGGAGTTCCCAACTAAAGTTCAGTATAGTCTACAGCCATTACCCAAGATCCATCTGATTTTTTCATATGGAAACAGCAAGTTAAAGAAGGAATGTTAAGGGTCACCACCCCTGCATCTCTAAAGTCTTTAGTTCATAGCATTGATCTCTAATTCCCCAAGGAATACCTCATTGTTTCTTGTTTACTATATTGTAATGGAAGGGAAATTCCAGGAGCTTCACTTAGCCCTTCCCATTGTAATGGCAGTTATTCCATGGATCAGAGAGCACACATGGGAAGTCCACCAGTTATCAAGTATATCTACTCCAATCATACATTCAAAAATTAGGGAAATAGCCACAGAGTAAGTCTGTAGACCAATTGCACCCACTGTAAATGGAATGTGAACTAAGACCACCACAATCACTGCTTTGCTCATCTACAGTGGCATTTTGAGTCTTGGAGAAATAATGTTAATTCAAAGCCAGTGCTGGTAATATCCAAAATGTCTGGGTGTTCACTTTTGTGTAGTGCACAATCACTAGTCCCTTTGAGGAAGGTTTGGAGGAAGATTTAAAGTATATACTTGTAGTAATTGCCAAACGCTTGTGGATCAATGAACTAGCTTAGGTCTGGAAACTAGAAGAGAGGTCACAGCTCCCAAATGTGGTGACTCAAGTCAGGATTTTGGCCACTAATCCTGGAATATATCTTTTATAGAGATTAAAAAAATATATTCTAGTGGGCTTCCCATCTATATAATTCCTGGGGAAATTGTGATTACATAGCCACACCAACAGATCTCTGAAGTACAAAAAGATCCTGATTGCCAATACTTCTTTTCTTCCTTCTATTAATAAGTGTGTCCACTTTCAGTCTTGACTGTGGCACTTAAGTGCCACCACTTTGTCTCTGCTATTCCATGATTCCATAATTACCAGTGAAATGAGAAAGTCCATCTAATTGGAGGAATTTCCCATGACCATTCCTGGGCTACAAAGAAGAAAAAACACAGTGTTTTAAAGTCAATTGTGTTCACCTCAATTAATACATGCATATCAACTTCTTAGTAAAGGAAGTGCATTCTGAGCCTTTATAGGAGATGTAACTGGGATATGGATGTTCAGGCTGCTCATGATAAATCCACTCACACTCCTATCTCCCACTTCTGAAATGCATTCTTTCCAGTAGAAATTAAAATGTGACACAAATATCCTTATACTTTGTGTCCTCTCCCATATCTCTTTTACAGAACCTTTTTGTTATTGATTTTCTAGTCATCATCCTTCAAGGCCTTTAAGGAAACAAGCAAGTCATTTGTCATTCTCCAGGTTTCCCATGGGTTGCTTTTTCTTTTCCACACAAAGTGCATTGCCTTAGGCTTTACTTACTGAGAGAATTTTCTCCTTTTTACTATCTTTTAAGGCCACCCATGGGTAGGGAGTCATGCACCATTTATCTATTGTTGCCTTAGAACCACTTACATAGATAGTGCATTTGTGAACAAGGCCTGGGTAAATTTTCCATCCTCTGTCAGATTGTCATCTGGAATACCCCAGAATCCATGGATGTTACAGGATCAGCACTGGTGCAACAATGGTGGGTCGCATAGGAGTCTGGGCCCCTTGTTCATGCAGCTTACTCATGCCATTTGTCTTGCTCATATTCTTGATGTACCACTCTGATTATATAATAGATTGTTACTGACCTTGCCTGACCGTATAACTGTGGGTATGAAAGCTCTCAGCTCATGATAAACAGCACTGGTTGTATACTCACTTGCTATACCATGGTCAACTACTTGGTCTCTCCCAGAACCCAGTATCTCTCCAGGAGCTGTTATTTAAATGGTAAGTAATTCACTGCTGCAGAAGACATGGCTTTTCTCCTGAGCCCTAAATGTCTGCACTCTTTATTTGGTTTTTCCATGGGAGCTACATAATATCTTTACTTACTATTTGTACATCAACTACTATGACATCTATGAGGTCATACCACTTAATAAACACGGCTGCTTCTACCACAGCCTGGACCTAATGCACGGCCCTTTCTTCCTTTGGCCCTCATGCAAAATTGGCAGCTGCCAACATCACCATGTAAATGAGACAAAGTAGTATCCTAAGTGCAGTATTTACAACCTGAGTTAGCCTAACCAGTTCTGCGTTCCTTTTTTAGTGATAAGAAATGTAAAGTGCAATAACTTCTCACTGACTTTTGTAGGATCTCTTTTCAAGACCCAAACCCCTTGAACCCTAAGAATTTCTCTAAAATGACAGGGCCCTAAAAAATTATAGGGTTAATCTTCTACATTTGGAGTACATGTGTCCTACTAGGGCATCTATAGCACTTGATATGTCCTGTCCAACAGTTTATTAATAGTTGGCTACCATGAAAACCTTGGAATGTCCAGATGATCCAGGTTCTTTCAGACAATGCTGTCACGGAGTAGGAGAATAACAGCTGTGAGGCAAGAGAATGAATGTTTATTGTTATCCGTCTCAGGAGAATGTGAACCTCTTCTGATTCCCTGTCATGATAACTGTTAAATATAACACAGTATCCAAATCAATAGCCAAATTTTATGTTTCAAAAGTAAAGCTGATCAGTTCCAGTAAAAAAAAAGAAAAAAATTATATCAGGCACAGAAGCTGATTTTGAAGCTATTAATTAGTTAAGTCCATTAGTGTCAACTATGACCCACCTTGTTTTGGGGGGATTTATACAAGTGAATCAAAGAGAAAAATAATGGGTATGCCGTTCCTGTGTCATTTAGATCTTGGAAGATGGCATTAATCTCGCCTTTCCAATTGAGTTGACTTTGATTTATTATAATTGAGACAGGTATTTTCACAAGCTTTCACCTTTCCTATAACAATAGCTCTTATTTCAAAATGACAAAGAACCAGTGTGAATTCTCTGCCAATTTTTAATTATGCCCATTAAAATTATGTATTTTGGAAGCAGAGAAATGACTACTGTGCTATAAGCCAGGAATCCATTAATTACTTGATCCTCATATCCTCTTACTTTGTCAGGGATTCTTAAGGGTGCTTTGGTTCTCCTAATATCTGAGCTTGTTACAAACTCAAGGTTGGAATACAACATCTCTTGAATAATCTCAGTTCTCCCATCATTACAAATAGACATTCGTGAGCCAGTGAAACGACTGCCTATGACACAGACCTAGCAGACCTAGGCCTGGACTCTATTTATTTCTTGAACCCTATATACTTTGCTTTATTGGAAGGAGCCTGTAATACTCAGGTTTCTCCAAAGAAGCAAAACCAATAAGATGTACAAAATCTTCATGGTGAGCCAGCTGGCTAGAGACCCAGGCTACACACCCAGGAAAAGCCAATGTTGCAATTCAAGTCTGAAAGACCTCTACTGGCGGAATTCCCTTTTGCTCCAGAGAGCTCAGGCTTTTGTTCTATTCAGGCCTTAAACTGATCAGATGAAGCCTACCCATGTTATGGAAGGAAATCTGCTTTACTCAAAGTCTACTAGTTTAACTATTAATTTCATCCAAAACCACCCTCACAGAAATACCCAGAATATTGTTTGACCACATATCTGGGCACTGTGTCCCAGCAAAGTTGACACATAAAATTGACTATCCATGAGCTGTATGACATTTTGCTTCCCCTTGTATCTATTAGACCAGCCCTTGAATCTAACAACTCTAAATATATTTGCGTACCCTGCTTTCTCTGCTTTCTCCTATGTACAATTAATCAGGTAATTCAAGGAATATCCATTAGATGAAACATTCCTTTTAGAAAGAATCGCTACATTTGCACTTACTGTGCCACGGCAGATTTATTTTTATCTCCAGGTTTATTTTATCTTTCTTTTAAATGGTGTGTTCTGGGTCTGAGAGCTTGCTCAGATCTGGAAACTAGGCAAGGTATCATGCCTTTTAATGGCACGGCTGATACCAAGATTCTGTTCATTTATTCATTATCTCTTTTTATTACACATGCAATATATATGCTATCCAGCTGCCCTTCTATCTTGAACCCAAGAATACATGGTCTATCAACTGTCTCTACTAATCTTTTCAAATCAGGGCCCACTGATGTTCTTTACCATAATTATGCCCTCCCCCGCTTACCTCTGATATTTATTTGACAACACCTGGCTTCTGCCATCCCAGAATCCTATCTACCCCATTGATACTAGGCAGCGAGATTCCTAACAGCATTTCCTGCTTTATCTCTGGCCTATGGTGGATATCCATGACTTAGCTGGTCACCAGTATCAATGCCTTCTTTACCAGCACATTCCTTTTTATTTATTTATTTTATTTTATTTTATTGGTTGTGCATATTCATGGGGTATAAAACTGACCATCACCACTTCTGCCCAAGATGTGATGGCCAGATCAATACTATCAGCATGTTCACTACCGAAAATTGTGATTATTTCCCAATTAATTTATCCCCAATTATTAATTATTAATTATTCCCAATTAATCCCTGACCTCTTTCCCCCTTCCCCCCCCCTCCCACTCTGCAACACTAGGTATGTTCTCTCCCTCTGCAAGTCCAACACACCACTGTGGTCTTTCTTTCCCTCCTTCTTTTTCTCTTGGCTCCCACTTATGAGTGAGGACATGGGGTATTTTTCCCTCTGTGCCTGGTTTGTTTCACTCGACATAATTTTCTCCAAGCTCATCCATGTTGCTGTGAAAGGCAGAATTTTTTTTTTTATGGCAAAGTAGTATTCCATGGTGTATATATTCCACATTTTCCTTATCCACTTTTCAACTGATGGACATTTAGGTTGGTTCCATGTCTTAGCTATTGTAAATAGAGCCGAAATGAACATGGGAAGTGCAGGTAGCCCTTCAACATGATGATTTCCATTCTTCTGGGTATATACCCAGAAGAGGGATTGCTGGATCGTATGGAAGATCTATCTGTAGTTGTTTGAGAACCCTCCATACTGTTTTCCATAGTGGTTGTCCTAATTTACAGTCCCACCAACAGTATAGGAGTATTCCCTTCTCTCCATATCCTCACTGGCATTTGTTATTCTTTTTTTGACTATAGCCAGTTTAACTGAGGTGAAGTGATATCTCAATGTGGTTTTAATTTGCATTTCCTGATGATTAGTGATACTGAGCATTTTTAAAGTGCCTTTTGGCCATTTGTTTGTCTTCCTTAGAAAAATATCTATTCAGCTCCTTTGCCCCTTTTTAAATTGAGTTATTTGTTTTTTTACTGTGTAGTTGTTTGAGTTGTTTGTATATTCTGGATATTAATCCCTTGTCAGATGTATAGTTTGCAAATATTTTCTCCTGCTCTGGAGGTTGTCATTTTATTCTGTCGATTGTTTCCCTATTCCCTATCATCTTAGCAAGGGGGAATATCTTTTGGGCCCTCTTAAGGAGCATAGCTTAGACGATGATTTTTCAAGACTAATAAAATAGATCTATTCTAGCATTCCAAGTTCTCTGAAACTTTGATCTCTACCTAGACACTCTGCCAAAATATTTCTGGCATCTTCACTTTGCTTAATGTGGGCCATTACTTTTTTCCAACTTTCTAAGAGCCATCCTGGAAGCACATTAGAACCAGCTCCAGAAGTGCTGGATAGGATGTCAAGTTTTAGGAAAGGGCCCCTATATAGACAAGATCTACTATCAAGGCATAATCTCTTAGTTCCTGCCTGGATATATTATCCAGTTCTTCCATGTATACTCCTTAAATATAATCACTCTGTTTCCTTAGCCAGCACATTACTTTCCTAGTATGGCCATGTTGAGACTTGGCCTTGGCTATTTTTCTGATATCCAGAGGGAAGACCCTGCAGACATATGCCTCATTTGAGGTCTCTGCATACTCTTCAGCCAAAAGATGGACTGTAGTCTTTAACAAGGGGAAGGTGACTGTAACTCCAGGCATAGAGCATGCAGGGAATCTGGAGAGTTAAAGTTCACAAGCAAATCCAACTAGATATCTCCATTCCAAGTCTAAGTGTTCCACTTAGGCACTATCAGGGCCCTGATTTTGGCATTAGAGACTTACCAAATGGGCAAATTCACCCTGTACTTCTACAATTAAGTCCCGTGCTTGGTGGTCAGTATGTTTTGTTCTCTGGCTGCTGTGAAGGACACCTCAAATGCTGCCAGGTGATACACACAGATTTCATATATTACTTTTAGCTGTTAACTGGTCACTTTTGTAATTTCTCTCTTCCATGCTTCAGTGGTGCTCATCAACAACCACTCAATTCTGCTGCCCTTATAATAAGTACTATTTTCCCCATCCTTACCAATCCCTGGTATACTGTGCAACCTCTTCCATCAGTATCCTACCCCAATTTCAACAGAAGTAAAAGCCTTAGCAATTGTAATACTACAGCAGGTCAATGGCTACCATTGTTCCAGTCCCCACTAGTGATGGATTCTTCGTTGCCAGCTACCCAATGAGTGCTCCAACTCCAGTATTCTATCTATAAGGAAAAATTATCTTGGGTCGTATTTTCCATAGGAGCCTCCAGACATAGAGGAAACATTCAAGTGGTTTATATGTAAATTCTTCCAGGTGAAACTAATGAGTGAGTGCTAATAAGTACATTAATGGAAAAGAAGAAGAAAAACTATGATTGAATGTCAGCTGAAGCCCCACCTTCAATCTGAAGAAGCCCCACCTTCAACATGAGAAGCTCTACAGTATAAACTCCTGAGAAATTTGTCCTACACAGATAAAAGAAAGCTGGGCTTTCACATTCCCCTACCAACTATGTGTTGGCTGTGCACTTCTGCAGGATGGAGTGAGTTCTATAATTCTCAAAACGTTCTGAATCTTCATAAAAGCAAAGTGCCTCTAGAATCCAAGGGCATACTCTGAAGAAAGTCATGGGTTGAAACCCTTAAGAGCAAAGCTCATAGAAATTGGTATATGGCTGCAGAGGATCAGTAAAGGCAATCCAAGTGAATCTTGGAAGAGCACCAGTCATCTGCTATTTCTCCATAGTTTTTCTAAGACTACAGAGAGCATAATGGCACTATAGTAACAGATTAATACTGACACATGGGAGTGTGCATAGTATTGGGTATTTACATGTTTTTCCTATTTATAATACCCAACTAAGATAGTCAGAAGAGATATTATCTCTTATGATTGATAAAAAAACATTGTTATAAGTTCTTCAAATTAAAGTTCCATAGATGAGGCTAAAACCCAGATCATTTGACTCTGTCCAAAACTCTGATTCCCCCATTCATGGATGAGTCTTATGTATTTGGGCAGCCTCCCAACTTGTTATTTACCTGTCCAAAGAAGCATTCTCATCTGAGTCGTTGTAGCTGTCATAAGTCAATAATAAACAAAGTTAATGTTCTTTAGTGCACCAAATACTCAATATTAGTGTGATCAACACTATGCTAGAAGAAAAGACAAGAAGAGGACCCAGAAGAGGACAAGAGCACCTCCTCTGTCTGTAAAGGGATTGTGGTCTGTATGGGTTGACTTGTGTCCTCAAGAAACATCTGTTGAAGTCCTAATACCCAGTACCTAGTAATGTGTCCTTGGGAAATAGGTCTCTGCAAATGTAATCAAGTTAAGATGAGGCCTTAATGCAATATCACAAGTGTCCTTACGAAGAGACAATATGTAAAAACACAGGGAGAATTTCATGTGATGACAGAGGCAGAGATGTAGCTTCAAACCAAGAAACATTAGGATTGATGGCCTCCACCACTAAAAGCTAGAAAGAGGTAATGACGGATTCTCTTGTACGGGTTTCAGAGGGAGCAGAGCCCTGCCAAAACCTTCATTTCAGATTTCTGGCCTCCAGAACTGTGAAATGAATGTGTCTGTTGTTTTATGCCTCCCAGTTTGTGGCACTTTGTTATGGCAGCCCTAAGAAACAAATACATGTTCTATGTTGAGAGACAAGAATAACAGTCATGACAAGATTCAACATTAGGCTGACTATAAGTTTGAGGCCAGTGGAAAGAAGAAATATTAGAAGGCTTATTTTATAATCTTGAATCCATGAGGTCTAGGTGTAACTTTGTGTAAATCATTTGCCCTCCCTAAATCATAAATTCTTCACAGAAGCTATTTTGTTCATTCCTCACACTGAACACCAAGTCAAGCAAAGGGGGCAGTTAATTAAAGAAAGATGAACAGTATTAGCCACGGAAATTAACAGAATAATTTTGGTTTTAACTCGATGGGAGAGAATTACATTATTACTTTTTAATGCTGGTGTAAAAGCAAATTTCTCTATATGATTTCTTTTAAAATATTTCAGAAACAATTCAAAAAGATACAAAAGGCTCCTTGGAGTTGGGCTGCATTTAACTTCCCTTTGCAAATTTCTAGGGACTGACTGACACTTCATTTGTTAAGGCTCCTTGTCTAGCTGACACACATTCATATACCGGTGCCATATTGAAGAGAAGACAGAGATAAAATGAGTGAAATATCGTTAAGATGTGTGCACTATGGCAACTCATCAGGAGACAGCCAAACCATATTAAGGAGATTGAAATCTGAGCAGACTTGTTGGAAGTCACTTATGTCATTGAAATACTTCACAAAATTATTGTGCACAGAAGAGAGACGTTGGATCACAAGCTCACCCAGAAAGTGGAAAGAAATATATTCACAGCCATCTCCCCTCAGGGGTTAGGTTTTGCTCTAGAGTCACTTTGAGAGTCTTATTTCAAATAAAAGCTTTTACTCAATTTGTAATGAATTGAGATTCTAGCAGGTAGAATTCATTGAGAGAAATTACTTCCTGCAGTGATGTATGATTCATTCATTCACATCTCTGAGATATTTAGAGAAAATTATCCATGGAATTTTATCATTAGTTTAAAAGCTATCACATTTTTTGTGTGTCAGTATAATTTTAAAACATGTTAGAGCATTAGTTAGAAAAATATGTTTGGAAAATCGTTTATTTCTTTCCATATTGTCAAAATTAAGATTTCAGAGATTTTTTTTTTCTTTTGTAACCACTTGCATGGATAAGCTTGAGAAGAGCCATTCCTGTCTTGCGTATATCACAATATTTAATTCCCCCTGTTAAGTACTCTCCTAGAAGACAGACTATGCCTGGTCTCGATGTAGTGACAGAGAAAAAGGTGTCAAGTTCCTTTTCTGAAAGCTGCTCTATGATTGGTCACCTGGATATGACAACTGGGTTTCTAAGTTCCACATGGATCTTAAGCTACTACTCCAAATTCTGGGTGGAATTCAAATTGTTCCTCTGAAATTATTTTTTCTAATAGGACAAAAATAGAAAATTATATTCATGACAGAAACATTAAAATATTGGGGAAATAAAAAATGACAAAGTTATACCTACATAGCATGTTATCTGGGTTTTTCTGATGAGGGAATTTTAAATGCCAAAAAGAAGGAAGTAAGTATCTAAATAAATAAATATCCAAAAGAGAAAATAAATAAATACTTAAAGAAACTTAGTTGAAGCTTATTATGTCAACTTTTGCTTCATATAAACCAAAGCACATTAAGTTTTTATTTGTTTTGCTTTGTTTTATTTTGTTTATGTTTATGTTTATTAGTCTATATGGGGAAAATGGGGCATTTTTCTACCCTGGACTGTTGAAATACTATTTAACATTTAAACTTTTTATTTTGTGAGCCATATGTACTTGATGTTTGCTTTTAAATAGTCTGAAAACATTAAACTTTCACCTGGAATGATTCACCAAATTACAATTAATGCTGTTCATCATATATTGGGTTTGTATCTCCCATCTTTCTTTTTTTTCTTATTGTGGTAAGAACATTTAACACGAGATCTATACTCTTAGCAGAATGTTAAGTGTACAATACAGTATTGTTAAATTTAAGTGTATGATTCATTGGGTTTTGTTTTGTAATCACAAACTTAATCGTTACATATAACATTTCTATCACCCCAAAATGTTTCCTGCACACCTTTCAGTAATTCCTGACCCCCAACTTCAGCTCCTAATCACCACCTATATGATTTCATTCACTGTAGTTTTGCCTTTTCTAGAATTTTATATTAATATAATTATACATTAGTACTGTGTTTCTAGTTTCTCTCACCTTGTGTATTTTCTATTTATTTATTGGTTTTCAGCAATTTTATTGGGAGGTGAATATGTAGGGTTTTTTAAAATCTTTTTTTTCTTTTTTTAAAATTATGTTAAAATATATATAACATAAGGATAGTCATTTTAAGCATTTTTAAACATACAAGTGCATTAAATTAATTACATTTACAGTGCTGTGTAACTGCTACCTCTATTTACAAAGCTTTTTTATCCTCTTAAACATAAACTCTGTACCCATTAAGCAGTAATTTTTCATTATTCTTTCTCCCCCTCCTCCATTTCTGGTAACTTCTAATCTACTTCAGTTTCGAATTTTTTTCTTTATTTTAAAGTTATTTTTCCTTAACTGACTCCCTTTTTGTTCTATTGAGCTTTGTGGATTTGTAGTATAGTTTTCATTAAATTGGGAAATTTTTTAATGTGTTATTTTTTCCAATATTTTCTGTTTGTTCCTCTTTCTTTTGTTTATACTTAGGCATTTCAATGGCAGGTACATCAGGCTGCTTGGAGTTGTCTTACAGCTCACTAGTAACATGACCACTTTTGTGTGTGTCTTTTTTTCCCCTCTGTGTGTTTTATTTTAAACAGTTTCTATTTTTATGTCTTTAAATTTACTAATCACAATTTACCATTAATTCCCTTCATTAAGATTTTTCAACTCAGACATTGTAATTTCTATCTCTACAAAATTGACTTTGATCCTATTTTTTATATCTTCTATGCCTCTACTTAACATGTGCAGCTTTGAATCTAGTGTCTTGAAAATATGAACTATTCTTATAATAGTGGTAATAATATTTACATAAATTGTTGCAGTGCCATTGTTTAACAAGTCTATAATTCTTGTTATTTCTGAATGTGTTTCTATTGATTGATTTTTCTCCTTGTTAAGGGTTTTTTGCTGCCTCTCTTTATGCCTGGTAATTTTTTAGTTAGATGTCATACTTTGTGAGTTTTACCTTCTTGTGTGCTGGATATTTATAGATGCTAAGAAAAAAACAAACAAACAAATGGGTACACTATCATCCTTCCTTAAAGCTAGAGGAGTCTGCATGACCCAGTTCTGATCAATGAGTTATAAGGATCAATCTGGTGTGAGGTCTTCTAGAAAATATTTTACTCCATGATAAAATGACAGTTACAAGGAAAAACCACATTTTATTCCTACCCTCATTTTCCTAATTTGGACTCTTATTATGTGAGGAATTGAGGCTTGAAAGAAGGCATCACGCTGCATATGTTATAAGCGATATCACCAGCACAGAGACAATGAAAGACTAGAAACAATGTAGGTCCCTTATGACATTGCTGTGACACTGTATCAGGCCTACAAGTGTTCAACTTTGAAGTTTTCATATTTAACTATAAATACCATTGTAGTTTAGGCCATTGTTAATTTTTGCTAGTTGTGGTCTGTATTGTTGCTTACAGCCTAAAGTGCCCTAGAATTTTAGGCACTATGTTTGTGTAGAACATATTATTTCATGGGATAGTAATGTGTTCAAACCTTCTTTAGCAATGATCCTTGGTACTGAGAAGAACTACTGAATGTTCCTGGGAAGTAAGTCATAGATGTCAGAACTTTTAGACTGCTAGTTCTCTCACAGGAATGTTAGGAATTTTATTATAGAAACATTATTAAAAATTAGATGTTAAAATTCAAATTATCATCAGAAAAGATAACTGAGTCTCTCCTATCCTTGAAACCTCTCGATAACAATCTACTGTGATAATTCATACATTGAAAGACATCCAGAAAGTTTGAAGATATTTCTAGTAGTTCAGAATACAACTTAAAAGTGATTTTGATGAGATCTTTAAAGTAGCTATGATTATGATATATAACTATGCTATCTCATTTAGAAAACTTCCAGAAGACATCCCAAAGCCTCATTGTTTTATATGTTGTTGGATGATGAGAAAACTTAATTTTCTAGTTGTGGTGGCATTCTTGGGGGGAGGGGGGGTGAGCCCGGTTTCTAACAGCTTCTTTGGTCATGAATCAGGAAATGGTACATATCACCATTTCCAGTCTGCCTATCTTGGTAAAGCTGCTTTTATATTTTATGTATCCATGTTATCTGTCCCTCTCCCTGTACATGAGAATAAATTTGAATAAAACAGTGTAACCCGGTGTCTGTTTCTCCTCTTATAACACAAGATTTTAGACCCTGGTTTGATGGAAAACTAGGATGGCAATGGAAAGACAAATATTTATTTTGAGAATAAAAAATAAAAAGTAGATTCTAACAGGAAGTCATAGGGTAGGATAAAGTGCAAGAAGGGCCAGAAAGTGCTAAACACAGACATATATTTTATAACAATGGTAAAGGAGTTGGGTAGGTGAAATTGGAGCTCAGAAAATCCTGTGAGATGTGTTAGGTGCTCCTTCAACCCAAGATATGCTGATTAAATTCAAAATTAGATCTAATGGGACAGACTTCAAATCATTGTATATCTTATTTTCTTTCCTAAAATTGTCCCCTTAAAGTTATACAAAGAAAAGAAAAAGGGACATAAAAGGCATGCAATACCACACAATGATTGCTACCAATTCCATAAGAGATGACCTCACAGATGATATATTCGATATAATCACCACACAAGGACAACTAGCATGGCTTGGTAAACCTAAGCAAAAATCTCTGTTCTTCTCACCATGGCATTGTGTGAGCTACCATAGAAGGGGACATTCAATGTTTTGGCTTATGGACACTAAGAAGGAGCAGGAGCTCTAATGCTGTTGAATTTTGGGGACAGGGATTTGGTAAATGTTCCACAGCATTCCTGAGTCTCCTGTGAGAATGGACCTTCATGTCAGCCAGACAGACAATCAGATTTCAACTTTGTCCATAGACCAGTGATTCAGTGCAGATAAAATGACTTCTCAGAGATGTACAGTCACTGTCTATAAGTTTTAGTTAGTAATACCTAATGGTAGTATTTTTTTAATTAAATAACATAGTATGTGTATAGGACAATATATGTGAAGTTCTTACACAGTGTCTGGATCATATTAAGTGTTTGGGAAAGAACATCTATGATAGGGAAGAGGAAAAGAAAAAGAATGCCCCATCTTGATTGTTTTTCCTCATTATTTTATTGTAGTAAAATATGCATAACATAAAATTTACCACCTTAACCATTTTTAAGTGTACAGTTCTGTGGTATTAAATACATTCATAACTTGCAGCCATAATCACCATCCATCTCCAGAACTCTTTTCATCTTGAAAAACTGAAACTCCGAACCCATTAAACAATAACTCCACATTTCCTTCTCTACTCAGCCCTTGGAAACCACTGTTCTCTCTTCTGTCTCTCGAGTTTGATTATTCTAAGTGCCTCATTTAAGTGGCATCGCACAGTACTCTTCTTTTAGTGACTGACTTATTTCACTTACATCATGTCCTGAAGTTTCACTCATTTTATAGCATGGATCAGATTTTTTTTCTTTTCCAAGAATGAATGATATTGTATGTACACACCATGTCTTGTTTATCCATTCATCTACCAATAGAAATTTGGGGTTCTTACACATTTTAGCTATGTAAACAATGATGCTGGGAACATAGGGGTAAAATATCTCTTCGAAACCCTATTTTTAATTATTTTGGGTATATACTCAAAGGTGGGATTGCTGGATCATATAGTAATTATATTTTTAATTCTTTTAGAAACTGTTATACTGTTTTCACAGCAGCTGTTCCATTTTACATTCCCACCAACAGTACACCAGCTTGTGCACACACTGTGTTCCAGTTACTACACATCCTCACCAATGCTTATTATTTATACATGCACACACACACACACAGACACACACACATATAAATGTGTGTGTGTGTATATATATATGTGTGTGTGTGTGTGTGTGTGTGTGTATGTGTGTATGTATGTGTGTATAGCTAGTAGCCATCCTAGGGCTAGCTGGTCAGCTTATTTTGTTAAAGAGTAGTGTTATAACCCCAAGATCAAGGGTTCAGATCCCCATACTGACCAGCAGGTAAAAAAATAAAAAGAAAAAGGTGGTAGCCATCCTAATGGATGTAAGGTACTGTCTCATGGTACTTTTGATTTGCATTTCTCTAATGATTAGTGATGTCGTGCATCTTTCCACATGTTTATTAGCTAGTTGTGTATCTTTTCTGGAGAAATGTCTATTAAAGTCTTTTGCCTATTTTTGAATCAGATTGTTTGTTTTGATTTTTGTTGCTGGTGTTGGCAAGTTTTGGAGTTTTTTATGCATTCTGGATATTTATCCCTTATCAAATATATGATTTGAAAATATTTTCTCCTATTCTGTGGGTTGCCTTTTTACTGTGTTGATATTAACAGACTGAAGGAAAAAACGAACAAAAAACCACACATTATCATCTCAATTGATACAGAAAAATTATTTGACAAAATACAACATTTTTTATGACAAACAACCTCAACAAACATGGAATAGAAGGAAACTACATTCACAAAATAAAAGCCATATATGAAGAACCAAAGAAATATACTTAGTGGCACAAGACTGAAAGCTTTTCCTCTAAGATCAGGGAAAAAGCAAAGCTGACAACTTCTGCCACTTTTGTTCAACATAGTACTATAAGTTTCAGCCAGAACAATTAAGCAAGAAGAGAAAGAAATAAAAAGCATCTGAATTGGAACATAAGAAGTAAAATTATCTTTGCCCACAGATAATATGATCTTATAGAAAATCCTAAAAATTCCACCAACAAAACTGTTAGTATTAATAAATAAATTTAAGATGCAAAGTCAATGCAAAAATTATTTGCATTTCTGTAGACTAACAATCTGAAAAGAAAATTACAAAAACAATTTTATTTACAATAGCATCAAATAAAATAGAGCATTTAGGAATTAGCTTAACCAAGAAGGTAAAAGATTTGTACAATGAAAACTATAAAACATTGCTGAAAAAAATTAAACACGACATAAATACATCTCATGTTCATAAATTGGAAGGCCTTATGATTTTTTATGAATTCACTTTTCTTCATATTTTTTATTAACAGAAAAAAGTTTCCAAGATTCTAAGTCTTGTAATAGCAGAAGTAAACAATATATTTTAAAACTAATTTTTATAACAACATTTAATGATTTGCTTTCTGAAATACAATTGTCCCTCTCCTTTATGAATTTAGTTTTTTTATTCTTTTTATTTTATTTTTTTAATTTTGGGGTTTGTTTTTTATTTGTTTTGTTTTGTTTTGTTTTGAACATCACCATATTTCTACAAATCAAAATAGGTACTTATGGTATCCCTTTGTATAAATGTACCAAATTATATTATATAATGTTATTCTTTGCCCTAGCTCTTCCACCCAACTCCTGAAATCCTTGTGGCTATTAGCTTCATTGTTTTCTGCTTTATCTTCCCTCCACTTCTTTTTGTAAACATACATACATATATTTCATTACTTCTATTGAATTTAGATTTTGAGTCTTAGAGAGCTTTCTCCTGGAATCAAGTGATAGAGAAATTGAATTTACATTTAGAATTGTATAATTTCATATTTTTAATTATGATATGATATCTAGATCTAATATTGTATATTTTGAAATAGTTATAGCATTATTTATTTCATAGTCTTTGATTTATTCATTTGAGTTACTACTAGTAAATTTACAGAGGTAATTGGGTCTGTTTCTTGAATTTCTATTTTATTTCATCCCATTACATTGTCCTGCCTATTCTTTTGTGAGTACCACAGTGTTTTAACAGAGAAGCTTTGTAGTATGTTTTAATATCTGATAGAGCTAATTGTCTTTCTAACTCTTCCTTTTCAGTATTTTCCTTATTGACTTTGCATTTATTTTTTCATATATATTTTAAAACCAACTTTCTAGCTCCATAAAAAACTTTGCTGGCATTACCTTTAGAATCAATCAAAATTTATAAATTGCTTAGGGAGAACTAAGCCCACCTACTTATAGCCAACTGATATTTGACAAAAGCAACAGAAACATACATTGGGGAAAAGACTGGCTCTCCAATAAATGGTGCTGGGAAAATTGGATATCCATATGCAGAAGAATGAAACTAGACATGCACCTCTCACACTATACCAACATCAAATCAAAGTGGATTAAAGATTTAAGCAGAGGACCTGAAACTGTAAAACGACTAAAGGAGAATATAGGGGAAACACTTCAGGAAGTAGGGCTGTGCGAAGACTTTTTGAACCAGAGCGCAAAAGCACAAGCAACAAAAGAAAAAATAAATAAATGGAAGTATGTCAAACTAAAAACCTTCTCCACAGCAAAGGAACAATCGACAGAGTCAAACAACAACCTACAGAGTGGGAGAAAATATTTGCAAACTATACATCTGACAAGGGATTAATACCCAGATTATACAAGCAACTCAAACAGCTATACAGTAAAAAAAAACCAGAAAATCCAATTTAAAAAATGGCAAAGGAGCTAAATAGACATTTTTCTCAAGAAGACATACAAATGGCCAACAGGCTCTTATAAAAATGCTCAACATCACGTTACATATTACACGTATATATAATATAATACATAAATATATTATACATTTGTATAATATAATATATAAGAATAATATATTTATATAATATACTATATATACATTTAATGTGTAACATGATGTTGAGCATTTTTAAGTATATAAATATATATTCTATGTATATATATAATTGTACATATATAATATATATGTATACATAAATGTAATACCACAAGAACCATTTGGAATTACTTCTATGGATCTATCAATTTTATAGATTAGAAAATTAAAGTTGAGAGGGATAAAGTAACTTGCCTGAGGTCTCACAGCTAGTAAATAGCAAAATGAGGATTTAAAATAATTGAATTTGATTCCAGGATACAAGTAACTAACCACTATGCTGGTACATCTCAATCAGTTACAACATCTGGGGCTCACAAACTTTAAGAGAGAATGCATAACAAGTGGAGATAACATTTAAAGAAGAACTACACAGATTTTAAAGAAAAGTCAAGGGTGAACCGTAAAAGGCATTCAGTGCATCTCTTTTTCAGCCAAAAGTAAAAGAGCACCAGCCAAGAAATAAATCACGTGTAAGTGACACTTGGTGTAGTAACCCTTTGAACAGCTTCTCTGTTCTAGAATAACCTGATCCACCAGCAGGAGGTCATATGTTGCTATCTTTTCTCTTGTCTAGGACATGAGTTGCTCTGTTTAGAAAAACAGAAGAAAATGCATGAAAAGAAAAGAAAAAGAATTACAACGTATTTATAGTTTCCATTTTGGGGGGGGGAATAAAAAATAGCTAGTATTTTTAATTTTTGTTTTCAAAATTTGCCTGAGTTTGCTCTAAAGGCACTGTCACAGGATCTGTTAATATCGTTGCAATTAATCAATGCTGTGTAATGTCTCATTTTTTAAATGTATGCTTATTGTGTATTGCCAAGATGCAATAAAAGAAAATTAAAATAACCAAGGAGGCATAATTTATTACTTTTTTTTCTAAAGCATGTTTTTAATAACATTCATCAGAGCAGTGTCATCCAAAGCATTTGGGGATTACACATTGTAGTACTAATAAATGGTTTGGGTACGATAAATTGTGATAGCAGAGGCACTACAAGTTAGATATATATTTTATCGTGTAAAGAAATTGCTCAGTTGAACTATAAATTAGTATAGTCAATATGGAAAACAGTATGGAGGTTCATCAAATAACTACAGATAGAACTGCCATTCAACCCAGCAATTCCATTGCTGGATACATGCCCGAAGGAATGGAAATCATTATGTTAAAGACATACCCGCACTCCCATGTTAATTACAGCACTATTTACAAAAACCAAGAGTTGGAATCAACCTAAATGTACATTGACAAATAACTGGATAAGGAAAATTCAGTATATATACTCAATAGAATACTACTGTGCAATAAAAAAAAAAAAAATGAAATTCTGCCATTCTCAGCAACATGGATGAACTTAGAGAAAATTATGTTAAGTGAAGTAAGCCAGGCACAGAAAGAGAAATATTGCATGTCCTCACTCATAAGTGGGAGCTAAAAAAATTAACAAATGAAAGAAAGAAAGAAAGAACAAAAGAAAGAGAAAAAGAGAAAGAAACAATTACAATAATATATTAAACTTTCAATAAGAAAAAAAAAAGAGAGCAGAACTATGATTACTAGAGATGGAAAAAGGGGAGGAGGAGGGGAGTTGGCAAGAAACTAGTTAAGGTCCACAAAAACATTACATTTTAGAAACATGGGTATACTAATTATCCTGATTTGATCACCACATATTTAACACACGTTTTGATATTCAGTTCTGTACCCCACAAATGCATATAATCAATAAAAAAAAGGAAAGAATAATTTTGAAGAATGATGTCCTGAGATCAGTCTGAGAACTGTTCCTCTGTTCATGGCCAATAGATTTTGAATTATTTCTCTTTTCATGGTAAGGCATGAGTACATGCATTTAACTTGGAACTCAGGTGACTTCAAAGAATTAATAAACAAAGAGCAACTGAAAAAAAAAAGAAAGAAAGAAAAAAGAAATGGCTTCCTGGGAAAGGGTATGGGACTTCCTTCATCTGTCACCACATGAATGCCAGGAATCTTAAGGAAGAGGTATTGAGACAGGCTCAGAAGGCATGTGAAGGTAGTGAGTTGGAACCACACCCACTCCCAAATTCAAGAAGACTTTGACTTAGTAGAGGAGGATGACTCTACCAGACTGCTGGTTGGGGGAAAAACGGGTGTTACGATTGTCCATTCCTCTCCTGCTCCTTGTGGGGATTCACGTCCCAAATATCCTGTGGTGGATCCCCAAGACAATTCTTATGACTCTCCGGCTCCTTCTAAACGTCATAGCTTCCGTTAGGGTTATGTCTGGATATCTACGTGCAAAATCTTGTTTTCCCATACAAATGAAAACAAAACAGAGAAGATGAGAATGGGTAATATGTGGGTAAGAAGCAAAATAATAGGGACTAAAGCAAAGGCATTTTCTTTCAATATTTGCAGAGCTAGGAAAGAGAGAACAGACATGTGAGGCAGGAAAGTGAGAAAACGCTGAAAGTCAGTGGTACATAAAATGAGGCACCAGCCCCACAGAGGACAGATAGTGGTACTGGAGAGAGGGGCAGCAGGTGGACTTAATGTAGCAGGAATCCAGACTACTTATACAACTGTGAGGTCAGCTCAACCAAAAATGAGTGTTTTATGTACGTGTGTTTTAAAATTTTTGACACATAATATAATTGAAAGAAAGTGCACAATCTATAAGCATACAGCTTAGTGAGTTTTTACAAACTAAACACATCCAGATAAGATATGGAACAATAATAGTACCCAGGAGCTCTGCTCAAGCTGTCTTGAAGTCACTATACCCCAAGGGTAACAACTACCCTGATTTCTAAAAGTATAGACTAGTATTGCTTGCTTTGTAATCTTTATAAATGAAATCATGTTTTCTTTTGTGTCTGGCTTCTACCACTCAGCATTAGTTTGTAAAGTGTGATTTGTCCCTATGGTAGCATCAATTTATAGATCATTGATTCTCATTGACATCGTGTATTCCATTGTGTGAAGAGAACACAATTATTTTTATCCATTCAACTTTTGAGTAGAATTTATATAGTTTCCAGTTTAGCCTATTAAAAACAGAACCACTATAAACCTTCTAGTTCATGTCCTTTTTTAAGCTTTCGTACACATTTTTTTTTAAGTATAGAACTAAGAGAGATATTGTTATGCACAGAGGATATAAATAGGTCCACTTGAGCAGATTCTGCCAATTTTCAAAGTAGTTGTCACAAATTACTCTCCCACTATCAGATTATGAAAATTTTGATTGATATTCTGATAAAAACTTGGTATTTTCTATCGTTAAAATTGTAATGCTTCTAATAATTTTGTAGTGCTATCTTATTATAGTTTTAATCTGCATTTCTTTAATTATGAATGAGGTTAAGCACTCACTGGCTATTTGGATATCCTATTTTGTGAAGTGTCTAATCATCTTTTCTGTCCATTTTTCTGAATTATCTCTGCCTTTTTGTCATTGAATTTTAGGAGTTAATGATAAACAGATTTAATCTGTTCAATATACCACACATATATTCTTACCCCATGCATTCAGTTTTAAATTTGTGTTTTTTAATAACCAAATTTCTCAATTTTAATATAGTGGAATTTATTACTTCCTTCTTTTTTGATTAGTACTTTGTTTGTCAAGTTTTAAAAAATCTAGTCAACTCCGAAGTAATAATAAAGGTTTTCTCCTACAGTTCCTTTAATGTTTTCATTTTTTTTAATTGTGGTTAGCAAACATACTTTGTATGACTTTAATCCTTTGATATTTATTAAGACTTGTTTTGTGGCTCTCATTTGTGCTTAATTTAGGTCTGCGAAAAGCCTAGCAATTTATTTTTATATATCATATTATGTAGGAATCCAGTTTCATTTTCTCCAAAGTGGATATCTAATTTGTGTAGCTTCATTATACAAAAGATCATCCTTTCCCACTTTTGTTATAAATCAGCTTATCCAGTAACTAGATCAATTTCCAGGAACTCTACTCTGTTCCACTGTTTATTTTTTATAATCATGTGCCAAGAACATGTTGCATTATTTCATATGAATTTCTAAATATCTTCATACCTGCAACTTTGTTCTTTAGGATTATCTTGGCTGTACCTGGCCTTTTAAATTTTCATGTAAAATTTTTAAAGAGCTGATCAATTTCTGAGAAAATGACTAGGTTTTTTATTTGAATTGTATTATATTTATAGATTAATTTTGGAAGGATTGGCATTTTTACAGTACCTAATCTGCCAATTTATGAACAGGACTGATCCCTCATTTTATTTAGGTCTTCCTTAATTTTTTTTTCAATTCTGTTTTATAATTTTCAGGATAGGTAGGAATCTCATGCATGTATCAGTAGGGTTGTTCCTTGGTGATTGAACTTCTAATACTAAAGTGAAGTTGAGGCTGAAAGTAACCAAACTGTCCTTCAGTAAAAGAATAAAGAAATTGTGGAACCCTTATACTATGGAATATTATTCAGCAATTTCAAAAAATAAGCTATCAAGTCACACAATGATAAGAACTAATGTTAAATGCAGATTGCTAAGAGGAAAAAGACTACATACTTTATGATAACAATTATATGACATTATGAAAAAGGCAAAACTACAGCAAAGTTAAAAATTTCAGTGAGAGACAGGGGGTTGGGGGAGGGGAGCAGGAGGAAGATTAAATAAGTGGATCACAGAGGATGATTTAGGCCAGTGAAACAATTCTTTATAATTCTGTAATATTGGATACATGACACTATGTATTTGTCAAAAAAACCCATAGAATTTTATCACACAAAGAATAGACCTTAATGTATCCATATGGCAATGAAGAAAGTGATAAAATAATCTAACTGTATTATAAATATTCAAAACAACTTCACAGAAAAGGATGGGGAAAAGTGGCAATCTGTGCAACTTTTTAATTGAGTGTTATCTGTAATATTAAAGGCAAAAGAAACTGTAAATAAGCACCATATTCTGATAAAACTGTTAAACATTGGGGTATGGGTGAACCATTCTAATAACCACGATACATCTTTGCTGGAATTAAACAATTAAATAAATGGATCATGGATGGCACGAACCACATTTCTCACTGTTGAAGAGGGAGTTTATAGGTAAGCAAGGAGGTAAGGTTGCTAGAATGATCCTGGTGGTAATGGGTTAGAGTTGAAGACAACAGTGTGAACTCATGTTTAGATTAATAGCAATAAAGATGGTTACATTCAGAAATATTTAAAGATAAGACTTCAAAAAGTGGAGAAATAGAATTAAAGACAATATCAGTCTTTCCACGAACTTTTTGAAGTACTCTTGCATACACAGGTTAGCATACACACGTAAATTTCCTTGCTCTGTCAGCTGAGACGGCCAAGAAACAACACTCCAGACGGAACAAGTACAACTAGCATCTACAATTTTTTTTTTCTAATACCTTTATCCAATGTACACAACCAGAGTCCTAAGAGAAAAGGTTTTTTCTAGTACTGGACAGGAAATAGAAACATAAAGATGAACCCAGAGCACTTTGTATTATCAGAAAGTACAAAAGTACTTTTAAAAACACCCAAAGCACACTGATGGTAGTGTGTCAAAAGAAAACAGAAGCCAACTGAAAAAGGGTTCAATAATCAAAGCTGGACCAATTTGGGCTACAAAATAAAATAGTATTGTATTATAATCCAAACTGTAGAATAAATATCCGTGAGTCCATATTGACATAATAAAATGATTGAATAAATAAATAAATGGGAGAGAAGAGACATTTCCTATGCAGAAGAATTCCGAATAATTTATGCACATACTCAGTCTTCAAAGAGATGGAGCAGAACTTTCCATTCTCTAAGAGTGGGTTGCACACAGTGACCTTCTTGCAAAGAGTACAGTATGGAAAAGAGGAAGGAGAAAGGGAGAGCAACTTTACAGTGGAGAAACCTGACAAGCACTACCTCAGCCAGGTGACCAAGGTCAACTTCAAGTGATAAGTCGTGTTAATAGGATGCCTTTTTGATATAATGGGACAAAAATAACATTTTATCTCTACGTTTTTCATGTTCAGTGTAATCATGAGAAAAGCATCATACATCTCCCAAATGAGAGATATTCCTCAGAATACCTGACCATTACTCCTCAAAATTGTCAAGGTTATGAAAAACAAGGAAAGTCCAAGAAAGTGTTGCAGCCAAGAGAAGCCTAAGGAGAAATAACTGATAAATGTGGTGTATGGGTGAGACTCTAAAATAGAAAAAGTAAATCAGGTCCAAAAATACACAAGAAAATCTGAACAAGGTATAGACTTTATTAAATAATATTATTTCAATATTGGCTCATCAATTGTATCAAAAAATATACCATACTAAAAAACAAAACAAAAAAATATATACCACACAAATATAAAATGTTAATAGTAATATGAGAAGCTGCATGAGAAGTATACAAGAGCACTCTGCTATTTTCACAATTTTTTTAAAATTTGAAACTGTTCTAAAATTCTTACTTAAAAAATGAAGTTGAGCACCGTTTTACTGTTTATTTTTTTCATTTTTCTTTCTTTATAGGCTACTAAATAAAATACATTATACGCTTCTATAATGACCTTGAATGCAGGGACCTCTTTAATTAACTTATTAAATGTACTTTTACTTAGATTGGTTTTTGGATCTCTTGGTTCAAAAATCAAATCATTTAAGAATAATGACAGTTTTATTTTATTTTATTTTATTTCAAACCACATGACTTCTCTTTCATTTGTTTGTCTTATGACATTGGTTGGGACTTCCAGTATAATCTGAGATTTCCTTTCCTGTAACATCCTTGTCAGATTTTGGAAACAAAATTATGCTGGCCTCAAAAAAAGACAGGATTTTGGCCTGCTTTTTAAATTATTTGGAAATGTGTTTAAGATTGATGATCTTTTCTTAAATATTTGGAAAAAAATTACCAACAAATTTATATGAACTTGGAGTTTTCTTTGGTGGAAGTTTACTTATTTTAATAATACTCTTAATTTCATTAACATGCAGGAATCTTCATTGTTCTATTTATTTTACTGTCATATTTGGCCAGTTTTATTTTTTGAATATTTTCTTTGCTTCAATCAATACATTAAAAATATTGTCATAAAATTATTCATAACATAAAAATTTTTATTTTCTATTTCATGCCTATGGGATTTGTAGTAATCCTCTCTTCTTTTCAGTCTGGAAGAATGAAAGAGCACTATAGAATGAATGTATTATATAATATAAAGATAAATATAAACATAAAACTAATGAATATCTACAGCAATGGAAAGAGCAAAATCTCAAGGGGCTTGTAAATATAAGCACAAGTAGAATATATGATAATGATAGAAAAAATGGAAGGTGGTTAAATACATTTATAACTTTGTAAGGTTGTCAAATTTTGAGGGACAAGGTAAAAGTACTAAAAAAAGTAGACTATATACATTAAAGATATATATATATATTTAATTTTCAGATAACCCAATACAAGACTAATACTTAAATAAATAAATAGTTAATAAATGAAATAAAATAATAATAAAATATATGATTAAGGTGAGAAATTAATAAAAAATAATTTAAATATTTTAAAGGGCAAGACGACATACATAATACCAAACATGTCAGCATTTACCTTACATATGAATAAAATAAGAATTCCATATAAAGAGGAAGATTGTCAAGCTAGAAAAAAAATCTACACTTTGTATAAATGAAACATACTTAAAATTTTAAAAGACAGATTGAAGTTAAAAGACTGAAAAAAAATCACATACTAACTGTATTAGTTCGTTTTTCTCTTACTTATGAAAGAATAACTGAAACCAAGTAATTCAAAAAGAAACATAATTTATTTCTCATGGTTTTGGAAGCTAGAAAGTCAATGGTCCAGGGGACACTTCTGGTGAGGAGCTTCTCCTTGTTGAGGACTCTCTACAGAGTCTAATGGTGACACATTTATGACATAGCAAGGGCTGAACCAGAACGCGCTCATGTGCTCTCCTTGTAAAGCCACCATCCACACCCATGAGAACACATTAATCCATTAACCCATTAATGAATTAATCTATTCACGAGGGCAGAACCCTCACAATCCAATCACCTCCTAAAGTCCCCACCTTTTATCACTGCCACATTGGAGATCAAGCTTCTGCATGAGCTTTGGAGGGGACGAACATTCAAATCATAGCACCAATTAAGACCCAACAACAACAAAAAAAATATGGTGTGATTAAGTTATACCAGTCAAAGAATATGTTTGTAGAAAGATATATTAAAATCCAAAAAGAGGGAGTTTCACAAGAAAAAAAGAGATCATTCTGACAAGAAGGTATTGTAATAAGAAATTTGTATGAAAATTTATAATAACACTTTATATTTACGAGAGTACTTCAGAAAGCTCATGAAAAGATTCATATTATCTTCTAATTCTATTTTTCCATGAATTTTTTAAGTACACTCATATCTCTATATCTATATTTGCATATATTGAACTTAATAACAAAATTTAAAACTCTAGAAAGATACTGGTAAGATAATGAAAAGAAGGCAACAGTCTGCGAAAATATTTTCAAAGCAGATATATATATATACACACACAAACACACACATTTATAGAAAATAAATAATCAGAATATATAAATAACTCAATAATAATAAAGAAAAAACAAATAAAATGTTGAAAACTTTGAATGAACCCTTCACCAACTATGGTATATGGATAGCAAATAAACACAATAAAAACCCCACAGTTTTATTAATCAATAGTGAAATGCACTTTAAAGCAATAATATGAATCTATCACACACCTATCAGGATAGCTAAAATTCAAGAGACTTGCTATACCAAGTGTTGTCAACAATGTGATGGAACACACATACAGACAACACACAAGTGGACCTCTCATACGTTTTCTTGAGGGAATATGAAATGGTAGAAACAATTTGGAAAAGAATTTGAAAAATTATTAACAACTTAAATAGATATCAACTATATGATCAAGCTATTCTAGTTCTATATATTTACCTAAGAGAAATTAAAGAATATGTACATACAAATATTAATGCACCAAAATTCATTGTCATTTTATTTATGATACTCAAAAGTGGAAATAAACCAAATAGTCATCAAGAATTGAATAGATAAAATTTCTGTTATATCTGTACAATACACTGAGCATTGTAAGGAAATGAGAGATATATTGAGAAATACAAAGAAACAAAGTAATTATACACACAACGTGATGAATCTCAAAATAATAATAATGCTCTGTGGGAAAAATGCACAAAAAAGAGTTCATGCTTTATAATTACACTTATATAAAATTCTAGAGATTTCAATCAATAAAATCCTAAATCTTACCTATATTTCACAAAAACTAAATATTTCCTTCATAATATCATGACCTTAGCAAGGATGCCTTTTCCCACCAATTCTACTCAATATTACCCTGAAGGTCCTAGGCATTGCAATAAGGCAAGAAAAAGCAAGAAAAGCATAACAATTAGAATAAAAGAAATAAACCTTTCTTTACCTATAGGTAATTTGATTGTTTACATAGATATTCTAATGAATATAAGGAATATACAAAATCTACAAATGATTTAGCAAATTTGTTGTATACTACTTAGTGTATAAAAATGAATGACTATATATACATATATATTAAAACAAAGTGTTTAGAAATTTAAATTTAAAGAGCAAAATTTAATCTATGATACTACACAAAACAAAATGCATAAGAATAAATTTTACAAAAATTTGCAAGATATACTTGAGTAGCAATTGATAATAGATCTATAGAATATAACATACAGTCCATAATGGACCTATGCTTAACAGAGTACTGTGATATGTTACAAAGTTGGCAAATGGAAATGGAATGGAAAGACTTTTCAAAAATGGTGCAATACATTTAAATGTACAAACATGAAAATCAACCTCCACTTCACATCATATAAAAAAATCAATAGACCTAAATGAGGAAGTAATATCTTAAAGCATTTTAAACAACAACAGCAACAAAATAATATATTTATGGCTCTAAGTTTAACATAGGTTTTTTTAGACAGACAACAGAAAGTAATAACTATAAAATAAAATGATAAGTTATACACAATTACAATACAATGTTTACTTTCATCAAAATACACCCTGAAGAAAATGGATAGTCAAGCCAGTTATTGGGAGAAAATATTTGCAAAGCATATATGACAAAGGACTAGTGTCCAAAACATATAAATTTTTCAAACATACATAAAATAAGATTAATCCAATATTACAGTAAAATCAATCCATTCTTATGTGGGGGTGACAATTAAAAAAAACCTTAAAAAAGAGATATATAATGGCCAATAAGCACATTAAAATGTGGCAAAATTGTTAGTCATTAGAAACTACAAATTAAAGCCATGCTGAGATGCCACTACACCCTTTCCCATCTCAAAATGACAAAAATTTAAAAATCTGACAATAGCAAATGTTGAAAAGGATGTGGAGAAACTGAAACCTTCATACATAATGGTCTGATGACTTCAGAAAATTTTCTAGCAGTTTCTTATAAAACTCAGCCTACATCTGTAGGATTCCTAGGTGATTGCTCAAAATCAATGAACACATGTTCATAAAAAAGAATCGTGACAAAATTTTTATCTTATTTTTAATTATAAAAGCCCCAAACTGGATATTACCTAGGTAGTAATGTTCTATACTTTGATAAGTGTTTAATTACATAAATGCATGCATTTGTCAAAACTCAGTGAATATAAACTGAAGAGTTGTGCACTTTATTTTATGTAATTTTACATATGGTAGAAACAATTTGGAAAACAGTTTAGAAAATTATTAACAACTTAAATAGTCTTCTATTATATGATCAAGATTTCTACTTCTAGATAATTACCCAAGAGAAATTAAAGAATATGTCCATACGAAGACTAACACACAAATATTAATTGCCACTTAATTTGTAATACTCAAATCTGGAAACCAACCAAATGTTATAAGTGCTGTCATTTCAGGGGTACATTAACTGATTGTTACAATATATATTTTTTTAAATGCATGAAAAGTAAGATGTATTAATAATTAGCATAAAGATGATATTTAGATATATAAAGAAGAAAGGAAGTAAAGAAGAAAGAGAAGGAGGGAAAAGGGAAGAAATGTTAACAAACAAATATAGTGAAATGTTAATTTTAAATATGTGGTAAAGGGTATACAGCTGGTATGAATCTGGCCCCCACATCATGGGTATGAGGAGTGGCAATCAGGTTTGTATCTCATGAATATTCATAACCAATAAAAAAGATATTTTTTTGCCAAAAAAATATAGTAGATACAATCGATATAGTGAAACGAATTTTTAAAGAGACTTGATAAATAAATCAACAAAGCCAAAAGTTGGTTCTTTGAAGTGATTTAGGTAATAATAAAATCCTATAAATCCTGCTCAAGTAGAAACTTGGAAAAACAGAGAGAATTACATAGAAAATATGTAGATAAACAAATAGCTAGGACACCTATATAATCTATAAAGTCTAGGGTTTGCCTTTTCGCTTTCTTAGTGATGTACTTTGAAAAACAGTTGCTCTTAAATTTAATAAAACTTATCTATTATGAAAATCTGTTTATCAAAGTGTATCATTAAGAAAGTGAAAAGCAAGCCATAGACCTATGTGATATATTTCACAACAGAGAATATCTACAACACCTATATCCAGAATACATAAATAATTTTCAAGCATCAGTAAGGAAAAAAAAAAAAACTAATTAAAACATGGGAAAAAATTTGAGCAGTCTTGTCACAAAAAAGGATAACCAAATGGTTTATAAGCCTATCAAATGCTGTTCAACTTTACCACTCATCTTGAAAATGCAAATATTAGCATAATGTGATACCACTACAAACCATTAACTGAATAAAATTAAAAGAATTATAATGCCAATGCTGGCAGAAATAATAACTGGAAACTTCAGATATCACTGAGAATGTAATTACTTCAACCACTTAGGAAAACTTTTGTAGAATTTATAGAAGGTAAACATATGCCTATAGTATAGCCCAGCATTTCCACTTCTAGGAACATACACGAGAGAAATAAGTATGTAAATTCATCAAAATATGAGTGTACCTTTATTCACAATAATGAAAAACTAGAAATATCACAAACGTCTATCAACAGTAGAATGGGCAAATTGTTGTACATTCATAAAAAGAACAAATTACTGATACACATAACCACATACGTGAAACTCACAAAATTTAAGTTCAGCAAAAGAAGCCAGAAACAAAAATAGTACACAACATATCATTTTGCTTACATGATGCTCAGGAATAGGTTAAAATAATCCATGGGTTAGAAGATTTAGCTCAAGAAGCTTATCTCTGTGGACATATTGACTTGAAATGAACATCAGGGGATCTTCTGGGTTCTGGAAATAGTCCATACCTTGATGTTTTGGTGTTTACCCAGATGATTACATGTGAAGAGTTCATTGAACTGTGCACATTAGATTAGTTTACTATGCATGTAACACTTAATATAATGAATGAATAAAGGAAGTATGAATGTATGAATGAATGAATAAAGCAGTATCTGCTATGCTGGCTAGTCTTGTTTATACTGAGCACCTGATAACAGGATATCAAGGGAATACATACTCAGAGCTGTCCATCATGTGTTGAGTATCATGACACCCATATCAATGTCAACAGAATGCAAATGACCATGGAACCCACTTATCCTACATGTACTACATTTCAGACATTGCCAGTTAATAGAACACTAACATGACCTCATAAAAGCACATCTAATACATCAGATGGGGATGATTCTCTGAGAGGTTGAGCTGCTGTTCTTTAAAACTTGTTTTATGCCTTAAGACTGCAGTCATTATGTGAGGTAATTTCCCAAATAAGTAAACATGTGGGTGGAGAAACCAGAAGGTGGCCCATTACTGCCAGTAATACTTTTGGGAACTTTGCTCCTTGCTGTAATCAAAGTCCAGTTTTCCAAGATAAGAATGTTTCTTCTAAGGGTCAAAATAAAAGTTGTATTAAACCTAAGAATGTAGATGTTGTCAATTATTAGGTCTCTTATTCATTATAAAAACAGGCAAAGAAAGGAGTCACTACTCTGGCAGTGGTAATCTTCCCAGTTCTCATGAGGAGATCTGGTTGCTGCTACATAATGGGAAGGAAGAGATACATTGTAATTTAGTGCATTCATTGGGATATATTTTTGTACTTTTATCCCCACTAATAACCATGAATGGGTAATTACAACAACCGGAGCCTGATAAGGGCATGACAAATAGATAATACTTCATAGGGCTATAGGTCTGGTATGCCATAGGCTTGTCAGTCTAGACTAGCCAAAGTATGCTACAAGTTTGGAGGGGATTTTAGAAGAATGGTTGGAAGAGGGAGCTCTTGTACTGATATTCTTATCAGTGAATACCTTAGCAACAACCTCTGCAGCACTACCCAGGAGTAACCTTCAACAAAAGACTAATGAGTAGTAACATACAAATGCACATGCTTTCTCATCTTTTGGGTAAAATAACTGAGACAAATCTATTACACTGGCTTCAAGAGCTCTCCAGAAGGGTGAAGCCTTGTATACCCAATAGTACCTTGTTTGACAATGCATCCTCTATTGACTGCCTTCTCTTACCCATATATTTCTATGCTTCCCTATCAGTATGCCTTAAAATCACCTCCCAAATAAAATTTCTAGGTTGGATTTTGGAAGAACACTAAACGGAGTGTGATATGCAATATTACTCAATATATTTTTGAAAACAAGAAAAGACTTTATGACTCTTCTTAAATTAACTGAATTATTTAATTAAATTAGTTTCTCTTGCCTTTGGGGGCAAATACTTAATTTTAAAAAAAGAAAGCAATCACTGACTTAAGGAGATGCCAACCAAAGCCCCAGCTTTAGTTACTGAGTGAACTTGGAAAAGTCACAAAACCTCACTGTATCTCATTTTCTTCCACTATAAAATGAGCTCTTAATGATTCAACACTGGTATTCTACAATTCAGTTATTTGCATTATTCTCTAACGGACTGAAATTTGTGGTTTTCTGCTCTTTCCCTCTTTTCTCTGTTCCTCCCAGGCATCGCCTTTGCACCACTGCATTTTCAAATATATTATACAAATTATATTTTTGTCTAGTTACTATGGTGATCAATGTAACTCAAATCTTTAGTTAACGAGTGCTGAATTTTGTCGTCATCAAAAATAATACTTATTGCTCCTGCTGCATCTTTTGGGGACAGAAGAAACCTAAAAGCTGGTGGTTGGCTGTATTTAAGAATGTTAAGTACTGCCACATGCTGGATCCTCTGCAGTAGGGGAAATAGAGGCATAAAAGAAGGATTCCAAGGTAACAGCAAACTTAGTAATAAAATAAGGTTGGAAAATAAGGTTGTATGGCGAATTAGTGATTCTTTGTGACTCTGAAGAATCTTCCTTCTTGATCTAATTTCGGCAATGAACCAAGTAAATAGGTAGTGTGTTTTAGCTTCTGGAAGATAAAAACAGGCTTTAAAGCTGCAATCAAATTTCAGGCTAGTCGGTTCTTTATAAGCACAGTTCTCGCTTCGTTAAGTGTCAAATAACAGGCACACATGATATTGCTTCTACCAATTTCTCCAACACCAGCCTGCAATACCTTACCCTAACACTTCACAGTAAAAATGGAACCCTTTACGATTCCTTAAAATGAGGAATTGTATTCTTCTGAGGTTTCAAAATGGCAGCCCTTGGACTGGATCTGAGCCACAGAAGGATTTTGTAATTTGGGTTATCAACGGTCCCAGTTTGCCTGGGATGCAGGACTTTCAGTTTTAAAACTAGGACAGCCCCAGGCAAATCAGAGCAAGCTGTTCACTCTAAAATTTTTCTTTGTATTACATATTATTTTAAAAACATTTTTTTAGTCAATATCCCGCATCTGAAAATAAAACTAAAAAAATTCTATACAGTTATTCAGAATTTTAATTTCTCCTTCAAAATCATACCTGGCAACATCAGATCTTCAACACTTCAAAGCAGTGAGTAACTGAATAGCAAAATGACAGCTTGCTTTATAGATGGGGCCTGGGCTCTCCATTTTGTCACTATTCCTACCCACCTATTGTCTACCAACAGTAAGGCCAGGACATCATTTCCCTCACACTATTTTTCTTCCACGTGACCAACTTCACCTATTGATGTTACCTACCCAGCCCCTAGAAGTTTTGGGGATCATAATCCCTGTTTTTCAAATATTTCATTTTTATATATTTTCCAGGAAGACCCATCCCCCTGCTATATTCAGAGGATGCATTCTTACCTTTTAAAACACACTCTCAAACTCAAGTAGATTGTTTCCAACTTTTTCATCTCTGCTTATAGAGCATTCATCATATAATGGCTCAATTATTTATTGCCATTTCTCTAGCACCCACGAGACTGTCACACACACACACACACACACACACACACACACACACACACACACACACACACACACACACACACACACACACACACACACACACCAGGAGAGAGAGATTGAGTCAATAAACATTTACTGGATCATCGGTTTACTCTGAATATAAGATTTGTAAAATGTGAGTTGAAGTAGGGAGTCAGTATGTGGACTAGCATTGGGGAAAGGAAACATTTCATTTAGAAAGTACAATTCTTCTGATGAGAATGCAAATTTGTAAAGAAACTTTTGATAGAAGTTTAAAGAAGAAAAATCCCATACCCCATATCCTGACAATCCATCATTCTCACTTCTCAGCCTCTACCTTAAAGAAATTCACTTATGACCAAAAGACATCCAGTGATGCTAATTTAGCTTTTATTCAAATAGCAAAGATTTGGAAATAAATAAAATAACAAGGAATGGGAGCATAGCTAAATAAACTGTGATATGTCTGTATTACAAAAGACTTTACAGAGTTAAAAGAATAAGGTAGATCTTTACCCTCTATGTAAAGATCATCATAACTTGGCAATTCAAAAGCAAAACAATGGAACAAAATATTCATTATAAAAATGTTACATAATCACAAATGAAAATGAGACCCCATGTGTTAGAACATGCATAGAAAAAGAGTCTGGAAGGAGAAACACAAAACTAGTAACGGGTATCTCTGGAATGATAAAACAAGATTTTGAATGCCATCAAAGGGGATTTTAGATATATCTAATAAACATATATTTTTAGATATCTTTTGGGGTGGTAAAGAGAAAAAAAAATACAGAAAAAAAAAAAGCATTCATATAGCTACAGTTAATAACCACTATTGAATATTGTGTTTTGCCTTCACTTTTTATTTGTAAAAATGATGCATGTTTATTTTAAATATTGCAATGTTCCATGCTACACATAAATAAAAGTAACCCATCATATCACACCACTCAGCAAATGACTTTTTAAAAAAATTTTAACTTCTCAAATATACATTGTAGTTAATTTTCACGACCCTTTACCTGTTCCTCTTTTCCCCCTTCCTCTTCCTCTCCAACATATCTGTTCACTTGTCTTACAAGTTCAAGGAATTGTTGTGATTGTTGTGTCTAGAAGACACAATAACTATTTTTTATATTAGGTGGACATAATTCCAAAACAGATGGCTAAATACTAGGATACTTCAAATAGTTCGTGGAAAGATTCATATTATCTCTCAATTCTTCTTTTCCACGAACTTTTTGAAGTACTCATGCAGATATACAGGGGATTATTTTCTAAGTATGATTACCTACTGTAGAGAGATAATTTTTTAAATAAAAGTATTAATTTTAATTTTATTTAAATTAACAGAAGAGAATTTAAAATACGTTATTCATTTCAATAAAGATATTATTGCCAAAATTATAGCTTAAAGGTTAAAAGATTAAAAAAAAAAAAACCATGAGATGTTTCTTTAACTTGTGTTTCAGTTTAATGTAATATCCATTCACTCGTACTATGAAAGATGAATAAACGGCTCGAGCTCGCTCCTTCACTCTTACCTATTACCTCTTGGTATTTTCAGTTGCACTATTATTTTGCACTGTCAACTTTCTTATAACAGTCTCCTCTACAAGCAAAACTCTATGTAATTTTATATATTAATTAATTATCTGCCCACCATCCATCATTTTTGCATATTTTATCCATTTCTGAGGAAATTTTTTTCCTTAATATCTTATATCGCAGGACTTGATCATTAGATTTTTTTAATTATAAGAATTCATGGGCGTTTAATTAGAAGGACCAGGTATATTTCATGTTTTAGACTGCCTACCTGCTGCTTTTATATTTAAATACATTGCGTGGTTATAGTATTCTTGGATTACACTTCTTTTCAGGACACCGTTGCTGGAATCTGAGGCCCATCTAATTTTCACTTTTTACCTTACAAGTGCTTTTGTTTGTTTGGTTTTTGGATGACTGAAATGTCTGTCTTTATTTTTGATGCTCAGTAGATTAAATATTTTATATCAAATTGTCACAGAATCTTTAATAATCTTTCAATATTTGGATATGTTTTATTATATATTTGAATAAATTCTCTGTTTTATATGTACTCAGATACTCCAAGTATGCTTACATTGGAATATATTTATAAATTTATTTTTCTTTTTTCATAGACTTCTGTTGTGATTAGCTAAAATCTTTTTTTCCCCTGTCAATAATTCAATTCAGAGTGCTGTCAATTTTGTTCCTTATTCCATTCATTTATTACATTTGATGTTATTTTGAATTTGCTACCCAGATCTTCAGTGTTTTCCTTCTTCTGTCATCCGTTTCTCTTAATTTTCAGTTCTTGTTTTACTAAATTAAAATTATTTTTATGAGTAACATGGAATGAAGAATTTGTGAATAAAATCCATCTGTTCCTTCAAATATACTCTTCTTGTAGATCTGACTGATTTTTTTTTTCACTTTTTTTTTTTTTTTTTAATTTTCTCCTTTTTATAAAAAATGTCTTTCTTCCTTCTCCCCTACCAGGTTACTTTGACAGAGAAAACCCATGGAAATTATGTCAGTTCCACATTTCAGTGTGTCACCCTGAAGTATCAACCCTTGTCAGAGACAGCCTGATTGCCCCCCCCCTTTTTTTTCACCAGTTTGCAATTCTTTTGAGTCAACAAAAGGTGAAGTTTATAAATATTAATCATGCCTCTTTCCCAATTGAGTGTATGTATAAGATCATCAGAATACTGTATGTGTAAGAATCATCAGAATTCTGGGGTATTTTTTTTCATTTGTTTGTTTGTTTTGTTTTATTGAAACATAATTGATTGTACATATCTGTGGGGTACAATGTCGAATATCAATACCTGTGTCCAGTATGTGATGCTCAAATCAGGATAATTAGTATATTGAACATTACACAATGTGATCACTTTGTGTGGCCCTTTAATGTTGTTGACACACACAGACTGGTGTGGGCCCCTGCTCCTCCCCAGTCATCTGTTTCTTTGAGGTGCCACCTGTTTGTGAAGACTCTCAAATGCAATTCTCAATCTTAGGTGCATATTTAGATTCATTTGGGAATTTACTTTTAAAATGCTAATACCTAGATACATTCTCCTAGGTTTAAATCAGTAAATCCAATTAGTGGATCTGAGATGGGATCCAGGATTCCTTAATTTTTGAAGTTACCTGGGCAATTCTACTAACCAGACAGGTTTGAGAGCTCCTACACTATTCTATACCTCTAACCTTGTTTGATTGCTGTTACTAATTACTTTTTTTAGAGGTGGGGTTAAATTTGGCTCAGTTAGTGAAGGGTAAAAGTCTGAGATCCAGTATCAATTCTCTCCCAAACTTGAAATAACTTGCAATATATAGAATAGGCTAGCTCTATAGCAAATGGTCCCCAAATCTCACAGCGCTATGACAATAAAGATTCATTTCTCCTACATCTCAATGTGCTAAGTCCGAAATAGATGTTCCTGACTATGTAGGTCTCCTGAGTGGCTCTTCTTAAACTGGTGACTCAGAAATCATGGCTGAGCAGGTTATGTTTCCACCACGTTCAACACATGATCTAGAAATTATTCTGTCATCCTCCAGCTGGCAGGTGGGGAAAGAGAGAGGGAATGGAGGAAGCACATCCAGTCCTCAGTGCTGCTGCCTAGAAGATGCTTCATGTGGAGGAAATTAGATGCAAGGCATTGGGCCATGAAGACAGAATAGATTTGGTGATCAACCAGGCAGTCTCTGGCAATAGGTGCTCTAATGTTTTAGAATTTTTCCACACCAAATATTCATGTATTATTTTCTGTACCTAAATTCAGTTTTCAGAATAAAGAGGAAATTAAATAATTTTGGCAAAGAGGTTTGGCAATGAAAAGACCAGGCTGTGTAGCAAAGAGAATTTTCTGAAGAGAGAAAAATAATGGTGGATTAGGTAGAATCAACAACAAACAAAGGAGAACCTAGACATCCAGCCAGAGTTTACCTTTGATATAATTGGCAACAAAGCTTCTTGAGCAGGGGTGGCAACATTACACATTATGCCAACCTGAGTTAAAGTGCAGAAAAATTAGACAACGTCTTTGCCAAACTCCTCCAAAACATCAGAAAGCGGTGGTAAATATGCAGAAGCTATGGAACTTCTTGTCTCAATTTATTCATGATTTCCTGGCAGAATGGATAAAATGAAACTCTGTTTTCTGTGCTTCCAAATTATTCCCTTGAACTCCGAGTGCAAAACTAGGGAGGTGGGAATGTTTACAGAAAAATGAAAAAGCATCCAGAGGGCAAACACTGTATTCCAACAAAAGCCTCCCATCTTTTGCGGATATAAAACAAGATAAATAAAAATCCACATAATCTGGGAGAAAGAATGGCTTTGTTCCCTACAGTGTTTGAAACAGAGCTGTCTATTGAAACAAAGCATGACTCCTCTACCCAAAAAGTTCCAGTGCCTGTGTCTGAGAGAAAACCAAAGGTGTAGTCTGCAACAGAATAACCTCTCAATTCCTGTTTCTATCCTTTCCTGACATACATTGATCTTTCAGAAGCACTGGGTGGGAGAGTTCCTTGGAATATGGTTCTATGGCTTGTATACTGGGCCCACAGGGGAATGCCAGCTCTGAACACTGTTCCAGGATTAGGATGTTTTACAAAACCTCCCTGTGCACAGAGGTAGTGGGGCTGAAATTTAGACAATGCTTATTCTTCTTGCCAAGCTAGTAGCATTTGCTCCCTGCTTCCCACAGTGGTCACCCTAGGGATTGTTCCTTTGCCTCCCATGGATGTGTCACCTCTTTTCCCCTGGGTGATGGAGCCACAAAGGATTACTCAAAGCCAATCTCTTCTGAGCAGTTAATCTCCCGGAACCCTCAAGAGCAAGGTATTTCTTCTATTTGGGAAATTAACCACAAATTGGGGTTCTCTTCCCACATTTATTCTCCAGACCAGGAAGTTACAGGAGGAGAACATAGGTGCGGTTATAGTTTAACAATATAGGCCAGTAACATTCAGTAAAACAAGCAAGGTGACATTCCATAATGCAATTTGCATGAATCCACCAACAAAAGCTTGATCTTAGCAAACATTTTCTTTCCTACATACAGCATTCAAGCAGTTTTCTTAACATATCTTAAGAACAATCAATAGGTTAAATAGTCAATAGTCATTCAAGCTGGAATCAAATCAGCAACCTAAAACAAAGTACACAATCCCATCCCTAAATAGTGATTAGAATTGATTAGATGGCTTTTGCCAAATTTATCTGTGGAGTTTTGTCCCCTACTCAAGAGCCTTTTGGCTCATTCATGCATTACCTAAAAATCCTAATCTAAGATCAAAGGAGAATCAAGATTTCTAATCCACTACAAGGGATTCCTTCACATTGTAGGAGTAGGGTTTACTAATTGCACTCCTAGAGAAAGTGACCTTTTATAATTCACACAAAGGCTGCACATAAGCAAGCTATAAACCATCCCAAATAGGAGCCATGTCCAGCTGATAATTGATCAGAAGTGATCCCTGACTTTGAGGCAGCATGACAAGTGCTTTAACATTTTATTTTTCTGGTGGTGGCCAGGTTGGAAGTGTCTTTTCCTATCCTCTCTCACTTTACAAGGGCATTTTCTTTCCAAAGACAAGATACAGAAGTCTGCATATTTTTTTTCTGAAGTCTTTTAGATCCATCATTGAACTGCATTGAGAAATGAGAGCCTTGGTTCTCTCATCCATATTTTAGAATAATAATTATTGTTAATATTTTTGAAGTCTTTCCGTAGTCCACTTTCTGTGTTAATCACTTTACTTCTATCAGTTTACTTAGATCTTACAATGCTGAAGTCCAGCTTCAGCGAGGGGTCGGTACCCAAAAAAGGGAGAGAGAGGGTCGGCGAAAATAACAAACACGGACAGAGACCTCAATGCATCAATATGCACGTTCTCTCTCTGCGGGCTGTCAGCGTGTTGCAGCTGGAGCCCAGTAGAGCATGAGACAATGCCTTTTATTTAGATTTGTATCTGCAGGGGGGTTTTGGGTACTATTTTTATTGTATCAGTAAGCTTAAATCAATAGTCCAAAAAGCAGGGAGGAAACTTTTTTAGAGGTCAGCCAGTCCTTTCCTTTTGTCAGCATGTCTCAGGTGATCAACTTGTGCTTCTTTTTCCTGGAACCAAGTTATCAGATCGGCCATCCCTTCATTGTCTTGAAGTTATCTTGTGACCTTTTTCTGTTAGCCAGCTGTGGTTAATATCCACCCTATTAACAGTGTGGCAGCTATTCTGTCTTAAACGTAAATGAACCTACTGTTCATATGGAAAAAGAACAGTGGGTATTTGAACAGCATTATCATGCACATTTTAAGGTTATGCATTGGCTGTGGCCCTGTAATCTTGATCTAAATGTCAAAGTGTCCTTGTGCACAGCACCATCCCTCACAAAACCAGTTGCACTCTCTTATTTTTCTAAGATCTAATTTTGCAGGTTTAATAATTTTACAGCATATATTTTTATCCCAACACCTGGCTCTTAATGATTTATTTAAAACTGGACACCACCAAGTAAAGGGAATTCTACGGTTTCATTCCCATGTACTTAATTTATCCCACTCATATAATTTCCCATTAACACCAACCATTCACTTGCCAATAATATAATCTCCAGTAAATGATGTTTGCTAAATTACATTAGGCTGCAGCTCATATTTAGTCATGAGCCGTGCTTTTGGAACATATGTTGGTGTGGCCAATTTATCATAAGGGGATAATTTTAAATTGTCCAATTTACTCAGATCCTCTGTGGGAATGTGTAGTTCAGTGACTGCAAAATCATTTGTGTTATTTTTATAATCTTTTGGGAATTCAGAGAACTGCCACGCTAATCAAAATATCGAAAGAGAAAGCGAAAGCAGTACCACGAAGCCGAGGCAGGAACCCTTATGGTTGTAGCAAGTGCTCATAGCTGTGGCCTTGCCAACAGCTCTCCCTCTGGTGGTCCTGCCAACTTGGAGAGGGCAGCCCAAGCTGACTCCTTTAGGATCCTGCCATGGCATGGACCACGCCATTATAAGTAGCTGCTGGGGTAGATATTATTACTCCCATTTTGGGAGGGAACCCCCAAAGAAGTTAGGTAACTAATACATGGTCATGCTCCTCATGGGGGTTAAGAATTGGAACCCAGGTTTATGTGACTCAATGGCCCATACATCAATCCAATTTCCTGTACATGCTTCCTGTAGAGTTCCAGTGAAGCTTCATTCCATCTCCAACATCATAAATCTTGTTCATCTTTTGGCATATTCTCAGACTTCCCTCTTGTTCATTCATCCCATTCTCCATGCCGAAGGTAGTAGGAGTCTAATTATACATAACTCTAACTCTGTCAAACATTTGCTGCAGATGCTTCAATAGGTTCCTATAGCACTTTTAATAATGTTTGATGTCTTAATGTCTTTCCACTTACCCCAAGGTCAGGGATCGTATCATGCTCACAAATGTGTTCCATTTCCATAGTATAATTCCTGGCACATAGTAGAGGTTAGTTGTATAAACAAAGCCATGTTCACCTACTTTGTGTTTTGATAAATATACCAAAAAAACCATATAGTAGAAATACCTTGGAACTCAAAGGAACAGTCCTAATTTCTACTCTGCTTCTAATTTATTGTGTGACCTTAAAACACTCAGAGGGTTTTACAACTGAAAACCAGCTAGTCTCTAAGGTTCTTAAAAATTTGACATTCTGTTTGTTTACCAACACTCTAATATATCTGTCTCAGAAGTCATAGATGAACAAAAAAGAAAATAAAAAGAGTCAAAACTTACTAATGAACATAACCCGTAAAAATAAAACTGTTTTAACCAGTGCCTTTTTATTACATGAACATTTAGTAGTTTTATACATATATATATATGTATATATATATATTTTTTTTTAAAGTCCTCATCTCACTGTCCCCATTTAATTGAGCATTGACAGCACATGTACCTATTAACTGGGATGCCAAGTGTGGATTAATTCATTTTGCCCATATAAATCAAGGAAAAGGGAAAGAAAAGCCAACAGGTCTCAATGCTTATTAGCGTGTGAAACACCAGAACACACTATCTTAAATTTGTGGAGTGACCACATTAATTTATCCATACATGTTCATCTGAAATTATTATCCCTGACAAAAGAGTTCATCCAGATGTGTATACTAATGTTTTTGAGGCAATGCATAGCAACATTAATCTGAAAAAAGAGCACTATTTGGTCATAATTGCTTGTATAATTTCAAAATAATCTATGCATATAAACTTCTAAAAAAAAAAAATTCTCTGAGCAACACCAGTAGGTTAAAAAACCTTTAGTTAAATAATTCACCACTGAGACTGCAAAATTGTCTCAGTCTATTCTGCTGCTATAACAAGATACCACAGACTGAGTAACTAATAACAATGGAAACTTATCTCTGACAGCTCCGGAGGCTGGGAAGTCCAAGATCAAGCCACTGGCAGATTCAGTGTCTCATAATGGCTCACTCTCTGCTTCCAAGATGGTGCCTTGTTACTGTATCCTCTAGAAGGGATGAACACTGTGTCTTCACATGGCAGAAGAGACAAAAGGGTAAAAGGAACTGTCTCTCTACCTTAAGCCCATTTATGAGGGCAGGCCCTCATTGCCTAATTGTATTAGTCCATTTCTGTTGCTTACACCAGAAATACCTGGTGGTAATTTGTAAAGACACAATATTTACTGATTACAGTTTTGTAGGCTGGGAAGTCCAAAGTTTCGGGAACACATCTGGAAATGCAGGGTATCAGATGGCAAAATGGCTTCAGCAAGAGAGAGCAACACTTCTCAGTTGCTCTCCTTTTGAAGCCATCACAACCACATTCATGACCACCATCAAACACATCAATGGATTAATCCATTCATTGTGGCACGGTCCTCACAATCTAATCACCTCTTAAAGACCCCACCTTTCAATTACCGTAATAGGTTTTCTCACCTTTTTAACACTGTTACAGTGGAGACTAAATTTCAATGAGCTTTGAGGGGACATTAAGTCCATGTTATTAATCATTTACCAAGGGCCTCACCTCTTAATCCCATGACCTTGCTCATTAAGTTTCAATATATGGATTTTGGAGGGATATATATTCAAACTAAAAATAATATCTGAAAAGAGAAGATCAATATAATTTCGACAACATATATTGGGCCTCCTAGATTTACAACAGTTTTCTTTTTCTATCTAAGTAATTTTTGTGTGTGTATGTGTGTGTGGCTGGCTAGAATGAGGATCTGAACCCTCAACCTTGTTGTTATAACACCATGCTATAACCAACTGAGCTAACCGGCCAGCAATCTGAGTAGTTTTTACAGGCAACTACAGTGCAGCTTGTTTTGTTTTCATTGGCACTATTATAAACAACCTTGGAATATTTCATTTTAAGTTTTGTACTCAGTTGCATTTCATTATCATAAACTGGCAATGGAATATTAGAGAAGGACATATTATATCCTGGGTGCCATATCATCCAAAGTAGTCAATATATTAACCATATTATGTTGAATACCCTACGAATTATTAATGATCAGATTAAGTACTCATTGGATTGTTATGATAGATGTATTTAATATACATAAACAGAAATCACAGTCAGATAGGAAGAATAAGTTCTAGTGGTGTACAGTAGTGCTAGGCATCTATAATTAATAATAATTTATTATATATTTTCAAATGGCTAGAAGAGAGGAGAAAAAAATGTTCCCATTACAAAAAAAAATGATAAAGTTTTGTGATGATGAACATGCTAATTACATTGATTTTATCATCTTTCATTGTATACATGTATTGAAATTTAACTCTGTACCCCATAAATATATAATCAGTACATTTTGATTTTTAAAAAATATTTTAAAAAAAGTAACTAAATTCCAGTTACTACTTTAAAAAGTACACAAAATCACAGCAGCTGAAGTTATTTTTAATAATATAATGTGATCTTTTCAGACAACTGTTTACACTAGAGTCAGACGCCATCAGTAAAATTAAGGAGAAAAATTTATCCTCAGCGTTTTCCTAATTCTACTTTCATAGTTTCTACCATTATGTGGTATCACATGCAGATGCAATGCAGTCAAATCTGGCCTTCATGCTGTGTTTTGGGCACCCAAGAGGATCCACTCACTGCACAAGCCTTTTCAATTGATATCCATGTGCAGAACATCTCCAGTTCCTTCACACAGACTCATCCTAACTTTTAGTTCTGTGTTGTTCATTGCTACCTTCTCTTAGACAGCATCAGTTGAAATGAATTGTTGAATTTCGTGAGGAATGCTGGCTATCCTGCTTTTTTGATTTTAAGAATGAGAAAAGGGTATTGAAGGTATACTTTCCATCTTCTATGGCTATACTCTTCAGTCTTTTTTCTACAAGAGGAGTGACTTACCTGACTGGGCAAGTCCGATCTCTTAACCTTTCGGGTTTTGTTTTTTTTTTATCCTTGATGCATGCTCTGTGGAGGGAAGTCCTGGGGATCCTCTCTGACTGTGTCTCCCATTCAGTGAGTGGACCGGGCTAGACCTGCTTAAATGAACCCACATCCTCATGTTTTCATCTTGTCACTAGGAGAAGATTTCAGTCCACTTTAGTAGGGAAAGAAATAGAAAGCCCCTCTCAGTCCTCTGGTCTAAGCTGGGTTCTCCATTCCAGGCTTACTATTAATGGAGGCTCTCCCTATTTCTCAATGATTTCTATAACCCAGAAAAGAGGAGAAATACTCAGAACTACTCATGCGCACAGCAAACTATGCAGTGTTTTCATTGAAACAATGCATTATACCTTAGTTATCACAATGAAATACATCTTTGAAGGCATTTGGTTGAATTTGATAGCCCGGTGTGAAACATATTTGAGGCTAGGAGACTTTTTAAATATACCATACACACAGGCAAACAATCATCTCCCCATCTCTCCCCTCTCCCAAAGTTACATATTTAATATATGTCATGGCATCAGATTTTATGTCATTTTGCTTAAAAATGCAGACTCTGAATCCAGTGTATATGACTTCCGAACCTTCATCAACTGCCTAATAGATCAGTGACCTTGGGCTAGTTACTTATGTTTTATATGCCTCAATTTGCACAACTGCAAAACAAGGATAATATTACCAGTTTCAAAGAATTGTTGTAAGTAGTGAATTAACTAATACTCTAAAATTCATAGAATAAGATCTAGAACAAACTAAGCATTCAAACTCAATAAATGTTTGGTACTATGATTATGGTTACTATGATAATAATTGTACCTTATTCCTTCTTTAGCTCTCTTACTTTTCCCTTGTATATCTTCCTCCTCATTCTCTTCTTTTCCACCCGCATGAGTTTCTGTTCTTCATGCTTACTTCAATAAATTGATTACATTATATCTTTCTCCTTGAGATGTGTTCTTTTCTGGAGCTTGGAGGAAGCTGACATTCACAGTTCATGGTCAATAATGTACTACAAATTAGATGGACACTTGGAATACACTGAGAAACTTAAAGTGATGGGGACATTTAAAGGTGTTAGAGCTAATTGCATCAACTGGATTTTAACCAAAACAACCATGGAAAATGCATTGTGAAGATTTTATGGGCCATAAGTGGCAAGGACCTCGATTTTATTCGTCTTCTAAATGACACCACCTCCCTGCTCTCAGTTGTCTACCTGAAGTAGAAAGCAAATTCAGGTCCCTTATAGATTTATATCCAGTGATTACTTGGGCCTAAAATGTCATAAAACTAATTGTTCTCAGGGGTAGCAGTAACATGACAAAGTATGGGGGACGGCATCTAGTAGAGACTCAAAGTTTGAGTTTCTCTGCCTTGCCTGCTAAATACTAGCTATGAGCTCCTGGACAAATGCCTTATTGCTTCTGAATCTCAGTTTCCTCATCTGAAAAATGAAAATGAAAACATCTGTATGACAAGTTTGCTGTGAGGATGAAAGGAGAGAGCATTACTAATGTGCCTTGCACAAGGGCTGGATCACAGTAAGTAATTCATAAATGCTACTTCTATCCATGTGACTTTAATACCTTCCTTTCTTGTTTGCAGATATTACTTTGGCTGAATCTGGGTGCATAAGTCACCTCTTTCATATATTATTTTTCAAACCAAGGAAAAGTAAACAATATCCCCAAATCTGAGCTAAAGTTCAAAAGGATCCCTTTTCATGTCTTTGCAGATTCTACTGCTGTGAGACTTTCTTATGCCTGGTCAATAATAGGGATGCTGAGTTATTTATTATTCATTTATTTAATGCATTAAGGAAAGAATTTTTTGACACCTATTATGGTTTACCCCTAAGTGCTGAGTAAGACCACCAAGTTTCCTATTTTCAAAGGCTTAAATTCTAATGATGAAGAGTCAGAATGAACAAGCAGAGAAGCAAGATAACTACAGAATATCAAGAGTACTATAAATAAACTGACACAGGAAAATATGAGAGAAAATGTCTGGGTAGAAGTTATAATTTTATTTATGGGTCATCTAACTAACACTTAACTACTAGTTAATGAGAAGAATTCAGCTTTGTGACGATCTCTGGGATGACCTTTCCACGCAGAAGTGAGAACAAGTTTAAAGGCCTTGAGATGAGAATGAACTTAGAATGCAAGCAGAACGCACAGAAGGCCAATGTATCTGGAGCCTGAGGATCTCAAGGAGGACAGATAGGAGAGGAGGTCAGAGAGAGAGGCAAAGTTCAGGTCAGGAGACCCTTGAGACCATGAGTCAGGCTTGAGTTTTTGTCCGTATGCAACGGAAAGTAATGGAAAAGTTTTAAGCATGAGCACAACTTGATCAGAATGTTTTTAACATTTTCCAGGATCTGTCTGGCTGAGAAGTGGAGAAAGATTTAGACTCCCGGAGCTGAAACGAGGTAATCCATCTTTAACTCCAAGTTCTTTATTTTAAGATTTTTTAAAAATGCAGCTCACAAAAAGAAATAATTTATTCAAAGGCTTACATTTTGTTAATAATAGAAGCACGACCTGAACTCAGAACTTTGGTCACTTGGCCTATGCTCTTTCTACAGAAGGGCTGCAAACTCTGCTTTTATCTCTCAGGTCCTCAATACTGCTTAGTTACAGGAGAATAAAGTAGACGAGGTACCACATCAGTGTCCTCCCAAGAATCTGAGTAGCCAAAGATGGCCCCATCTGTCAGCCAGTGTGCCTGCTCCAATCTTTCTGTCCTGCTATATCTCACCCATCCACTCACTGTCATTGTGAAAACACCAGTGCTTGGGTCTGGGGTGCCAATCCCCCTTGTCCAGAGTCCACCTGTCCTGAAAGGGACAGGGGAGTTTCTGCAGCACTGGGAAAAATGTCCTTTCCCAGCTCCACACAGTGTTTTGTCTTCTGGGCTGTAAACGGATATTACTTTGGCCGCAGACTCACAGAACCCCCGTTAAAATATCTCCCTCAGTATCTTCCCTAGCCACTTTCTCCTCAGAGACCAAAACTGGATCATGCAACGGGGCAGGGGTGTGCACCTCTCACTTCTCTCTGCCCCCTTCCCCCTTCCTCCATCCCTCTTGTAGCAAATAGCCTCCTGCCCAAATAAAAACCCAGCAAGACAAAATCTGGGCATTTCCATTTATGCAATTGGGTGCCCTAATGAGTCATTTCTCCATAGTTTGGCTTTTCAAACAGCCCAACTCTGGATCCCATCCTAGGTCCCTGAAGATTCCTTGCTGAATGAGTACTGAGGAACACATGGCTGCTGATTGAGTTTGATGGCACTGCCCAAAGTCCTCCATGCTGTGGCTTTAGCACGGAAAATTTTGCTTTTTAGGAAGGTGTTACCTCAGCAAAGGGCAACCCTTTATTTTTATGAGACTTAAACAATATCATTACTGCCCAGAGAATGGTTAAAGAGAGGATTTACTGCTTGAAAGACTTCTTAATACGTCACTGGCCTCAGCTACAGTGCTTTTCCTTAACTTATAGAGGAAGTGATCAATCACTGGAAAATGCATCCTAGTCATTAAAGTGAGCCCTTGGCCTCCTGCCAACCATCCAGCTGAGCTGGAGGGTCGGAGCCAAGGGCAGATGGGATGGCCTCTTTCTGCCATTGGTTTGCAGGGCACAGTCATGAGTTTTGTCTTTGCCTCAGAGGTCGTAAAGCCTAAAGGATCAGGAGTTCGAAGAATAGGTGTATGGGATGATATGTGAAGTGAGAGGAGGTTTATATTTCCTGGACTGACTGAAAGAAAGACACTTCTGAGCTACTTTATTATATAAAAGTGTAAGCGACCCTTTTACCTGCGAAGAGTGATCATCTGTAAGATTTGGAAACTTGAGATTGATGGTCAAACTAGGAGTATACGATACGCAGTAATCATTGGGTTATCAAACATCTATGGCTTTCCTTTTCAGAAAAAGGAAAAAGGGCAGGAAGAAGATTGAAGGAAATAGAAGAGCAAGAGGAAAAAACAGGAGAAATAAAAGAAAAACATAAAGCGTGACTCTTCAAATTAAGCAACCCAAAGAGATAAAGTTGAAATCTATAATCATAATGTGTGTATAATTGTGTAGCAGTCTAGATAACTGGGGACAAATCTGTCGTCATTATTATGTCCACATTCTCAGGAGCTCTAGGCAATAGGTGTTTCTTGTATCCTGTAATGTATAGAAATGTAAAAACCGAGACACCATGACGGCTCTGCAGACGTTCCGAATCACACTGGCCCTCGGGTTCTTCTGACCACACAGAAGCAGCTTTGGGGCTGCTGTTTCCTGACCTGCAGGTCCTATCAGTGAGTTCTTTGCCCTCCAGAAGGAAGGAAGGCTTTGGCCAATAGCAGCAACTGGGGGATACTTGCTTTCCTGCTCCCTCTAGGGACTGGAGTGTGATGCCTCCCCCTCCAGGCCCACCCCCACATGCCCATATTATTGTTTCTTTGCCCAGGGCTCTCGTAGGAGAATGCATCCACCCTCCCACCCCCCAATAAAACCTGCTTTCAGAAACACTATTTACACCAAGTTATTAGTGCAATTTCCTACCATCTATGTAGAAAAGAATAAATTCCAAACAGGAGAATTTAAGCCAGCCTTTAGAGGAGGAGTCTGTAATCATCTGGACCCCACTGAAATCATCCTTGATATGGTCTTTAAATTCTACATGATCTGGTCCTTTCCTACTTGAGACACTCCTCTTCCCTGTTAAACCACCATCCCATCAGTCACAGGGCCTTTGTTCACATTCTTCTTTCTGCCTGGAACTCTCTTCTGCTGCTCTTCATGTGGTTAAGTGCAGCTTAGACTTCCCATATGAGCTCAGGAGTCACTCCCGCAACCAAGTCTCCCCTGCCTCCTCATATCAGGGCAGGCTGCTCTGCTGTCGGTGCAAACAGAACCATGCGCCCCTCCCCTACAGCATTTCCTGTTTGTTTCTTATCAGTGTCACTTGATCAACAACCATCTCTTCCCCACGCACTATAAAATGACATGAGGCTAGAGTTTGTATGATTATTTTTTTGTCTTGTTTTCCCAGAACTAAATGGAAATCTAGGAAGAGAATATTCCTGACAGAAATAAAAGCTATCCTGAAGGGCCTCAGGTAAGAACAAGCTTGGCATGTTCCAACTAACAGAGGAGGACTGATGTAGCTGTTCAGTGGGCAAAAGGGAAAAGTAGCAGGAGATGAGATTAAGGAGGGAGTCAGGGACAAATTATGTAGGAAATTCAAGGTTTAGTTGTGGATGTTATTACAAAAAGTGAAAAAACATTGAAGAAAAAATTTGTAACTTTTTAGTTTTTTTTATGATAACATTTAATTGTACATATTTGTGGGATATAGTGTGTTATTTCAATACTTGCATATACTGCATAATGATTCACTTAGGGTAGATAGCATAGTTTTGTATCTGTCAGTCCACCATGCTCCTCCAACCATCCACCCTCATCTCAGACTCTGGTAAATGTTATTTTACTTTCTACTTCTATAAAACCAATTTTTTTTTTTTTTTAGATTCCACATATGAGTGATATCATGCTGTATTTATCTTCATGTACCTGACGTACTTCACTTAATTTGACGGTTTCTTCCCAGTTTCATTTTGTTACAAATGACAGGATATCAATTTTTTTAATATATATAGCTGAATAGTATTCCATTATGCATATATACCACAGTTTTTTAATCCATTCATCTGTTGATGAGCATTTAAGTTGATTCCATCTCTTGGCTGCAATGAACATGAGAGTGCAGGTGTTGAATGGGAGAAAGTGTTTGCAAACTACACATCAGACAAGAGGTTAATATCCAGAGTATATAAGGAACACAAACAAATCAACAAATAACCACACACGCAAGAATAACCCAATTTGAAAATAGGCAAAGGACCTGAACAGACATCTCCCAAAACAAGACATACAAATGGCCAATAGCCATATAAAAAATGCTCAAAATCAACAATTAGGGAAATGCAAATTAAAAACACAATGAGAGATCTTCTCACTTCAGTTAGAATGGCTATTAACAACAAGACTCAAAATAACAAATGCTGGGGAGGATGCAAGGAAAGGAACTGTCCTACATTGCTGGCGGGAATGTAAATTAGTATAGCCACTGTGGGAAACAGTATGTAGATTCCCCAGAGAACTAAAAATAGATCTACCTCAAGACCCAGCTATCCCACTATTGGGTATATAACCAAAGGCAACGGAGAAGACTTTTTGTATGTTTGTTTTCAAATAATTTAACTGGCAAGAAGTTGCAAAAATGATATGGAAAGTGTTCCTGTATGCCTTTCAATGAGCTTTCCATAACTATAATACCTACAACAAGTATGTTATTAAAACCAAAATATTGCCATTGATACAAAACTACGGACTGCACTTCATCAGTTTTACATGCACTTTGTGTGTGTTTGTGTGTGTGTGTGTGTAGTACTATGAAATCATATTACATGTATAAAGTCATATAACCAGCACCACAATCAGAATACAGAACTATTCCATCACCACAAAGAAACTCCTTTATGCTACTATTTTATAATCACATCTTCTGATCTGTTATTCACTATTATAATTTTGCCATTTCTAGAATGTCATAAGTGTGGATTTGTACAATATGTAACTTTTTGCAGTTGACTTTTTTCACTCAGCTTAATGCCCTGTGTTATGGTCATCTTACATTCATGATATGGACACTTGATCTAAAATTTGGTTTGAATGTCAAAATTTGGTTTGGATGCTACCCACCAACGGAAAGGGTATGAAAGTGTTTATTACTAACATAAAAAGGCTTTCTGGGGAGAGCAAGACATGCCCACAAGCAAATCTGAAACTGGCTTGAGAGAGAAAGGAGGAGCAACTGGCTTTTCCTTTTATTGTGCTTGGAGAGTGGGAATGGGATGAAAGTTCCCCCATACAGCTCAGGGCTTGTGTGGTTTGAACTTTCCATCAGCGCCAAAAGAGGCAGAGCCCAAACTTTCTTGTCAGCTTTCCCACATATGGGGCAGGAGAGAAGAGGAAATGGTGGAGTTCGTAAGAGTCAGCATCCAAAAATAAAAATAGAAAAAAATAAAGCAGAAAAGATTGGTGTCAGGCACTTTAGTACACCTTGAGACCCATCCAAGCTGTTGCATGTGTTAATAACTTATTTTTATCACTGGGTAGTTTTCTATTCTATGGTTGTATTACAGTGCATCTATTCATTCGTCCATTAAAATATATTTGGATTGTTTCTAACTTTTAGCATTACAAACACAGCTCCTGTGAATATTTGTATACAGAATTCTATGCAGATATAAGTTTCACTTCTCTTTGATAAATTTCCAGGAGTGCAATTGCTCAGTCCTCTGATATGTGTGTGTCTACCTTTACAAGAAACCGCCAAACCACATTCCAAAGTGGCTATTCCATTTCACATTCTCACTATCGATGCACAATATAGTGCATTGGAGAATTTTAAGTATAAAAGTCACATGAATTGATTTATATTTCTAATTATCACTTCAGCTACTGAGTGAAAAATGGATAAGGAAGAGTTAGGGGCAATACTAGAACCAGGGAAACTAGTTAGGAGACTTGTACTCCAGGTGAAAGATGATTATGACATGTACAGATAGTAGTGGAGGTACATAGTAGTAGATAAATTCAACATATTTGTTGAAAAAAAGTGTAATGAATTTGATAATATGTTTGTTGTGGTAGTTGAGAGAAAAAGGGGAATCAAGGAATTGAGACTTTTAAGTTGAGTAATTGGAGAGCAAATTGTGGCTTTATTTATTGACATGGAAGTAGAGCTGTTTATGGAGGAAATCAATTGCTGTATTTTGGTCATTTTAAGTTTGCAGTGTCTTTTTTCCAAGTTAAAATGCTAAGGATTCAAGTGAAATTGTTAGAAAATCTCAGAGCTAGAAATAGTTTGGTCAGTAATTGGCATGTAGAGAGGTTTAACCAGATTTAAATTTTTCTGCTTTAATACACTGGAGAGAGAAGGGTTGAAAAATTCATGTTGTTTGCACTTTTAAGTGGTGAGTAGGATATGAGAAGAGTAAGAACAGTAAGAAAAAAAAATCAAAGAATTGAAGATTGCAATGAGTTGTATAATAGGTGAAATGGAAGTAGAGTGTAAGTGGTAGGGAGTGATAAGAGGCAGTGGTCATAGAATGTAATTAAGGAGGCAGGAACCTCTGCTTTGTAACTACATGGACTGTGTATTACCAATCCCAAGTCTTGACTGAAGTAAGAGTGTTATCATACAAAGACTTCAGAAAGTTCACAAATAGAATTAAAACATAATACAAATCTTACCATGAACTTTTTGAAGACCCCTCATAATCTAGGATGCTGTGACTGTTAATTTTATGTGTCAACTTGACTAGGTCATGGTGCCCAGGTATTTGGTCAAACACGGTCTAGATATTTCTATGAAGGTATTTTTTTAAGATAAGATTAATATTTAAATCAGTGGGCTTTGAATAAAGCAGATTACTCTCTGTAATTTTGGTGGGCCTCATCCAATCAGTTGAAAATCAGAATAGAAAAAGACTGAACTTTCCCAAGCAAGAGTTAATTCTGCCAGCCTGCCTTCAGACTCAGACTGCAACTTTTCTCTGGGTATTGAGCTTGACGGTCTACTCTGCAGATTTTGGAATTACCAGCTTCCACAATTGCGGGAGCTAATTCCTTAAAATAAATCTCCCTCTACATATACACTTCCTATTGATTCTGCGTCTCTAAAAAACCCTGACTAATAGAGATGCCTTCTCCTTTTTTAGACACCAACCAATCCACAGTTTTGAAGCTAATTCTGAGACTTTAAAACAACTTGATATTCCTGCAGACTACGTACACATTCACAATTAAATAGGACAATCCAAAGCTGTTTGTGAAAATCTCCCAGATTCCTTCCTGTGTGCTGTGTGTTTGCTTGGTTCCTAAATTCTTTGTTCTATTATTTATTTGGTTTCCCCACTTTAGTCAGCCCCTTAGATCTCAACTCTGGCTGAGAGGGCACTCCAGCTGGGAAATCCTCTAACAGACCCCTGACTTCTCCTGGGGATATGTCCCTTTATAACTACTCTGGTTATTCCACTTGCCTGTTTTGTTCTTTTCAAACTTAATACCACCCCTGTTACCCACAGGCTCTGTACCTACTCGTCTCTCTACCATCACAACTCATTTTCATCTTTTATTTGCTCCTGCTAAATTAAGCCTCTAAGAGTCCTCTCTGTTCTCCCCATCAAGAATCAACCATATGAAAATGAAAGTTTACCCACACAAAAAGTTTGCTCACCAATAAAAAACCAAAATTATTTTCTCTTCTGTATCTGTGTCCTTATGTTTATGTATCTTCATACACACACACACACACACACACACACACACACACACACACACACACACACACACACACACACATATATTTGATGATCTGAAGCTTGTTTTCAAGTAGAATTCTCCAGAAGAACTCATGGAAACAGTATTCCCTGAGTTATGAGTTGTTAATAAAAATTTATCTTCCATCTTTGTACTTGAATGTCAATTTGGCTATATATAAAATCCTTAAATCCTATTTGTTTTCCTTAGGAATATTAAAAGGGTCATTACATTTTCTTCTGGTATAAAATGTTTTTGTAGAAAAGATTGATGATAAACTTACTTTCTTTCACTTGTAAGTGTTGTGGCAACTTTGGTAAGGAATCCAGAGTGTGTGTTTTTTGTTTTTTGTTTTTTTTCTTTTTCTTCAAAGGCTAGAAATTTTATTAAATATATTGCAGTGTTGGTCATTCTGGATCAATTTGTTTTAAGTATGCAATGGGCATTCTCAACATGTAATTTCAAACCTCCTTTTTTAGAAAAATTACTTCGAATTATAATTTTTACTACTAGCTCTGTTTCTGTGCTTTGCTATTCCTCTGAGGCACCTATTCCAGTATGCTGAATCTTCATGCATATCTTTAAATTTACTACTTCCTCTCAAATTATTTTTGTTTCTTCATCTTTTTCTTCGTTGTTTTTTTATTCACTCTTCTGTTCCTTCATAGTTAATTTTAATTTCTGTAATGAGTTTTAAAATTTTATTTATAATTATTTATTAAGATCTAATATATGTCCAAGTGTTTCTAGTTATGATTTGTCATATTCCACATCTTCTATCGTTATCTTTATCTTCTTTTAAAATATATTATAATTCTTATATCTTTTGTCATGTTTTTCTGGCATGCTTTCATTGATATAAAAGTATTATTTTGCTATTTATTCTCTTTTTCTTAGAACTTTGTATAAAAATTAATCTTAATCTTTTTGTTATTCATTATATAAGAAATTAGGGGTTTTTTTGTTTTTGTTTTTTTCTTACTTATTGGCTGTAGAGTACCCTCTTCTGTTGTTTTGGTGTGTGTTCCAAAATGCTTCCCTACTTCCTGATAGCTTCTAACCCTGTTTCTCTCCTTCCCTTCTATTTGGACTTTCTTTGTTTTGTGTATATTGCACAACTCCTCACTGTGGGGATATTCCTAAAAGGACACTTTGAATGACTGACTTGAGAGTTTATGTAACTCAGACTATTCATCCCTTTTAGGACTTAGACCAACCCTCTGCATTCACTCATTTATGGAACTTGCAAACCCTCTCCAGCTGCTTTCAAGTTGGCTCTCTGAAATTTCCAGTGAAGAAATGTTTATTTGTATCTTTTTGTCTGTGATTTGGGAACTATCAAGTTCACTAGATACCTACATATTTAGGATTGCGTCATCCCACAAATTTTATAATACCGTCATTATTGTGCCTTATAGTATTTTATCCCCATATTCATGTATTTTGTGATTCATGTTGAAAAAAATTTTACTAGTGTTAATACAGACATTTTCCAATGTGGTTATGTTGTTTGGGTCTTTGTTGCTGTATAGATACTCTATTCATTGTGGCACAGAAAAGATTTTAAAATATTGCTGTCATTTCCATTTTCAATAAATTCCTTGGATTATCTTATTTATTATTTTTCTCAATCCTCTAGCTATTTAACGTTATTATTGCAATTTTATAAAAGAGAAGACTAAAGCTTTAGAGATTAGGCATTTTTTTTCAAGATCTACATTCTAGTAAGAGAAAGAATTCAGATATAAATTTGTCATTCAATAGAGTGCTATTAAACACCCTCACAGGCTGCTTCTAAGTCTATTTGAAGCCATTGATCCAAGGATAAATAGGAAGTAGACAAGCGAAAAATAGGAAGAAGCTTTTGTTAGTCCCATGTTGAGAGAACGGAATTATCAACAGCCTTCTTGCTTAGTTTCTGAGAAACTGAAAGGTCACTGTGGCCAGAGCCTTGTGGAAAAGGAGAGAGCTATGAACTGACAGATGAGGGATAAGCAGATATCTATGATTCAGAACATTGTAGAACATTGTCAAGACAGGATTTTATGGTAAGCCATCAAAGTATTTTAAGGTAAATGCAAAATAGCTTATGAGCTTAGAAGGAGGATAAATTAGGTATTAGTTATCTTGGCTTTGAATCATTCACTGACTGTAAGTCCAAGGGCATGGAGAATAGGACATGTACAGGGCGTTCATGGGTCAGTGGGATCTTGACCAATGCTTCAATTAAAGTTGTACTCAAAGTGTGGAGAAGCCACAGAAAATAGGGCTGGGGATTTAGATCAGGTGAGGCCAGTCCTTGCTCAGGGATGATGGGAGCAATTTTTCAGCCATCACATCAATTGCTGATGGGAAGAGTCACTATGGGGGCTGTGGAGTCATGCGGCATAATCAGAACCTGAAGAGAAGTACTACTTTAGTTTGAAATAGGAAAGCACATTTTTTAGAAAGCCACTTTACCTTTTATATTTCTTAAAACCCTGCACTAGAAGGTCCATAACATACACACATGAAGATATTGTGACAATAATGACTCCACTTCCTTGCTTTTGATGTCAGCTACCTTTTAATACAGGCTCTGAAACTTTATGAGCTGGTTTTGTGATGTCTGTTAGAACATTGTTGTATCATTTGGTACTATTTCCATTCTCATCAAAGCAAATGCATCAGGGAAAACAACTGAAAAGGAAAATGCCTGTGACTCACACATTATTTTTATACGCATTCAGGTGAGTAATAATGTTGAAATGCAGGTAGCTCTGTTTTAAAAGATAATATACAGCATCATTAAAATATAAATTAGAAAATGTATAAATTACAGTCACAGCATCACACTTCACCAACCACTTAGTGTTAACAGAAGTCTTAAGTTTCTACTTAAACTTTGGCTTCTTCCATGTTTGGTATGATTGGGAAATATTTACGTAAAAAAACACTACATAACGTGATGCAGATAAGGGACACTATTACCTTCGAGGAGGTATTTTTAAGGATCTATTTTTTTTAAGTCTTACATTGTTCTGTATTGAGTCATTTTACCACCTCTAATGAATTGAGTGATTGTGTCTTATGCATCTTTTTAAATTTTATTTTTATTACAAATATTTAAGGTAAACAACATGATGTTTTGATATATATTTACATAGTAAGTGATTACTTCAGCCAAACAAATTAGCAAAGCTATCACCTTCCATACCTACCCTTTTATTTGTGGTAAGAATACCTAAAGTCTATCCTTTTAGAAAATTTTCAGTATACAATACAATATTATTAACTATTGTCCTCATGCTGTACATTAGAGTTTTAGACACTAATTCTACCTAAATGCAAATTTGTACCTTTTGACTTTTGATCTACTTCTCACCATTTTCTCTCCTTCCCTCCCTGCCTCTAGTAACCACCGTTCTATTCTCTGTTTGTATTTACTCAACTTTTTAATTTTTTTAGATTTCACATATGAGGAAGATTGTATGGTATTTTTCTTTCTGTGTCTGGTCTATTTCACTTAACATAATGTCCTTCAGGTTCATTTATATTGTTGCAAATGACAGTATCCCATTCTTATTTAAGAATGAATAATATTTCATTGGTTGATGGAAACAGATTATTTCCATATCTTGGCTATTGTGAAAAATGTGTCAGTGGAAATGAGAATACAGATATCTCTATGAAGTACTGATTTCATTTCCTTTTGGTATATACCCAGCAGCAGGATTGCTGGGTCATATAATCATTCTATTTTTAATATTTTGAGGAACCTCCATGATGTTTTTCATAACTGCTGTACCAATTTACATTTCCACCAACAGTGTTCAAGGCTTCTCTTTCTTCCGCATCCTGGCCAATATTTATCTCTTGTCTTTTACGTAACAACTATCTTAACAGGTATAAGGTAATATCTCATCATGGTTTTGATTTGCACTTCCCTGATAATTAGTGATATTGAGCATCATTTCATATACCTGTTTATGATATATATGTGTTCTTTTAAGAATGTCTATTCAGGTCTTTTGCGCATTTGTTTTAAATAAGGTTATTCGGTTTTATTACTATTGAGTTATGTGTTTTTATATATTTTGGATATTAACCCCTTATCAGACACATGGCTTGCAGATATTATTCTCAGTCCAAAGGCTGCCTTTTTCATTTTGTTGATTTTTTTTTCTTTTGCTGTGCAGAAGCTCTTTAATTTGATGTAGTCCCACATTTTTGCTTTGTTGCCTGAACTTTTGCTGTAACCCCCCCCCAAAAAAAATCATTGCCAATACCAATGTCAAGGGGTTTTCCCTTATGTTTTCTTCCAGGAGTTTTATGGTTTCATGCCTGAGGTTTAGGTCTTTAATCAATAGAACAAAATGAGAAATCAGTAACAGCAAGAATATGGGAAAATTCACAAATATGTGGGAACTAACAAACACGTGAATAACTAATGGGTCAAAGAGGAAATCAAAATGGGATTTTAAAATCTCTAGAGACAAACAAAAATTAAAATGCAGCCTACCAAAATTTATAAAATGTATCAAAAGCAGTAATAAAAGGGAAATTTATAGCAATAAATGCCTACATTTAAAAAGGAAAGAAAGATCTTAAATAAACAACATAACTTCACACCTCAAGGACTATTAGAAGAATGAACTAATCCCAAAGTTAGCAGAAGAAAGGAGGTAGTGAAAAATCAGAGCAGAAAAATAAATCAAATAGCGAACAGAAAAACTATACTAAAAAAATGAACCTAATAATTGGTTATTTCAAAAAAAATAACAGTGCTGCCAGTATGGATCTGGCCTTCACATCTTGGGCACAAGGGGTGACAATAAACTTTGTATCTCATGAATATTTATAACCAATAAAAAAATTGTCAAGTCCTGGACTAAGAAAAAGAGAAGACTCAAATAAATAAAATCAGAAATGAAAGAGAAGACATTACAATGGATGCCTCAGAAATAAAAAAAGGATCATAAGGGAATATTGTGAACAATTATTGCCAACAAATTGGAAAAGCTAGAGGAAATAGATAAATTCCTAGAAACACACACCCTCTAAGACTGAACCAAGAAGAAATAGAAAGCCTGAAGAGACCAACAACAAATAGAGATCAAAGTAGTAATCAATAAACTCCCAACAAAGAAAAGCCTTGGACCAGAAGGCTTCACAGCTTAATTGTACCAAACATTCAAAGAATAATTAGTATCAATCATTCTTAAACTCTTTAGAATAATAGAAGTACAGGGAATACTTCCAAATTTATTTTATGAGGCCAGCATCATGCTGATACCAAAGTGTCTTAGGCATTCTTAGATGCCCAAATGCATTCTTTGTTTTGTTTTGTTTTTTTGTCGTTTTTTCGTGACCGGCACTCAGCCAGTGAGTGCACCGGTCAGTCCTATATAGGATCCGAACCCGCGGCGGGAGCGTCGCCGCGCTGCCAGCGCAGCACTCTACCAAGTGCGCCACGGGCTCGGGCTCAGCCTCCCCCCACCCCCAAATGCATTCTACATGGCTATAGAATCGGATTTCTGATAGTTCCAAAAAAACATTGACATCATTGGACATCTATTCTGTACCAAGCACCGTTCTTGATATGGGGGTCTATTAAGATAATAAACATGCTATATTTGCTGTTATTGGGCTTACAGATTTGTATGCTCAAAGCTGGGCATTATAAGCAGCTTTACATGGAATAAGTAACTTGACATATTTTACAAATATTTTTCTCTTGTATTATTTTTCCTCATCTGAAACCTCTGTGAGGGTATTGGCTGGGTTCTAATCAACTCTGGACTTATCAAAGTATCTGAAATTTAACATATTTTTTGTGAAAATAATCATCATGTTTGTAAAACAATACAAAAATACCTAAAAATCTTTAGCATATTGAAGATATAATAGATGTGCAACACAATAATTCAGAAATGATCATGAATATTTATTTACCTGGATTCCGTTTTCAAAGACCATATAAGAAATACAGTTCATATCCTTGTTTAATGGACCTGGCAGCCTTACAAGAAAGTAGCAAAAGCAAGTACTGAAAACCTTCTAGAATATTTAGAAAGAACCTACAAACACATAGATACAAAGTGCATGGAGTAAGAAGTATTGAGGTGCAGACTGCTCCTTCTTCACATATTTTGCAGTAGTTTAACTTGTTTTTTGGAAACCAAGAACTCCTGCCTAATAGTTAATTAGGGGAAAGAGTTTGGTAGAGGTTAGGTAACAGGCAGCAAGATCTGAAAAGCAAAAGGTGTTTGCTTTGAATTTATTTATGTCATGAAAGAGCTACAATACTTGACCTACTGGAACATTTGGAAAAGATTCTTCTCCTATCATTAACAGTCATAACATCTCACTGGGCATCAGAAAGCCATTCCTTTCTTGCTTCCTCTCTTCACTTAAAATCGATAGTTTATGCCTTCAGATTTCTCTCTTGGAGTATTTGGTGGTTTTAAACACTTTGTTAGCTGTTCCCTATGAAATGTGTTTATCTTTAAAATTTATAATAAAACAAAAATATTTTAAAATCACCTATTTTAGTAGATAACAACTTCTAGGAGAGATAAGGCCAGGAACTTGGATAGTGTTTTCTGCTCTAGTGCCAATTTAAAACGTTTTCAGGGTCCCTACACCGTGTCTCTACAAAACAAATTACCAGTTTTCTCTTCTATGGATTTTAGGGTTTCTCCATCAAGAAATTTTGCTAATAACTCTCACCATATAATTAAGGGCTAATGACCCAATTTAATTTTTTACTAGTTCCAAAATAATCCCCTTGGCCCAGAAGTCTGTCCATTTTTTGTGGCTCTAATCATCTCTCATATCCAGCAAAGCCATAATCCAATCTGTGAGACTCAGGAATGCTGACAATAGTCATTTAGTTTCCTTTTTCTGTGATACTGCCCATTTTGGCTTGGGGAAAGTTTGGGCAGTAGGAAAAGCAAAGCAAGGGAGTGTCCTCACTGAGAGCATTTTCAGTTTCTGTCAGTCGTTATAAGAAAGTTTATATATAGGAGATGGGCAGAGTTGAATTTAGGTTTTGTGGATCCCGGGCTAACAAAATTTCATGAACTCTTTTGAGAAAAGTAATCTAAAAGTATTAGTAACAATTTTATACTGAAGTAATTATTTACTGGAATAAGAAAACAGGGACTTTGTTTTGATGCAGGTTCAGCAAGGTCTTCAGGCCTGGGTCTCACGTACATAAGTTCTGGGGTGGGGAATGTAATGGAATGAAATGGGGCAGATGTCTGTGAGGAAAATGGAGTTAGTCAGGCCCTCTCGCCTCATATCTGGCTGGGTATGATTCAGCATTGTAAACGAGTTGCATAAGAGTACTGTTAGTGCACAGGCCCGCCCATGTACTACTTGGCTCATTGCAGCTATTGTGTGCTTTCACTATAAAAGGCAGCAGCTCTGAACCACTGGTGGCAGAGCTTGCATCTGGAGTAAAACACGTCCACTTTGCCAGCAGCCACTCGGTTTTTCTTTTCAACTACCTGGCTCAGGACCTGCACAGGACAGGGCAGTGGGGTCTGTGATCTAGCCCGACAATATTGTTCCCTAAAAAATATGTTTAGGGGAGTGATGCTTAGCTAGAAGGTAAGACCTCAAGTGCAAACTCGAGTAAACAAACAGTCCCTGGACTGTTTTTATATGTCAAGGAAGAAAACATGTTGCTGGCATACATGGTAGAAGAGAATGAATGGGAAAAGAATAAGTGAAGGGCACACTGGAATATTCTAGTGTTCTCTCTGGTGGCAGAGTGTTTAAAATATCTTTAGGAGAATATTATTTCTAAAAGGTGGGTTTCAGATTGTTTTGTTGAAAAATATATAATATAAAACATCTCCCCCTATACCTCTTAGTCCATTCTTATCTCCCCATGAGGACTTCAGAATAGGCTACTCGTCCACTAGTATACTAGAGGAAGTACTTTGTTTTGCATACAGAAAGTCAACATCAATAGATACAGGTCAAGCGTAAGCATAAGCGTTTTATACGTCACAACCAGAAGAAGTGTGAGGGAGTCACAGTAAGAATGAAAAAATAAAAGGGGAGAAATTCTTTCCTGTGTTAGCCAATGCAGACCCTCATTATTCCCTATTTTGCTGATAGAGAAACAAAACAAAAATCTAAGAATGTGTGTGTTGCATAGGATAGATTATATTTGCTCCAGAGCACAAGTCTTCTGTTTTTAAATATAGCATTCTGTATGTGGGCCAAAAAACTCCCACTGACTCATTTAATTAATCCCTTTTCCTTCTCTCTTGGAGATAAAAGGAATGTCCATACCTGAACTTAGATCTGAGCATTGACATCTGCTGGTATGTGTAGACAGAGCCATCCAAAGCCCCAGGACACGTTACTCTGTGTCTGAGCTTCAGGTTAGTAGAGCCTTGGTGTGAAGAATTGAGAGCAACCTGCTGTCTATTTTCTGTACTCAGCTCTCCTATCATCCCCAAGCAGACTTTCATAGAGTGGGGAATTGACTTGGAAACATAAAGCATTGATGAGCCCGTTCACACCTTAACTTTTCCAGAGGTTCTTTACAAAGGGTATAACAACCACATCCGTTGACTTCCTTTGCCCTTAAGCTGTGTCTTAATGGCAGTGTTCAGAATTTGGGCATTATCCTAAAAGTTTTTTTTTTTGTTTGTTTTGTTTTTTTAATGTCCACATATTTGAAATGATTTAAAAGATTTATTTTTGAGCTTAGTATGTCTTGGAATGTATGGGCTATATATATCTCCTATCAATTACAATTACAAATCTTTTTTCTGGGCTCATTTTTTCTAATAATAACTTATTAAATTAATCTAGTAGCCACTGGCTCACATTTTCAACATTAGGCCTCTAAAACATCTGGCTAAAAGCTTAAGTTTATTAAGAACATTTTCTGTCTTCCAAGTTACCACAGGTGAGAGACATATTTACAAAATATTGTGCCACTACATAACGTGGGTTGCTACTTTTCCAACTTCTTATAAATGCTTTCTCACTGCTCACCCCCAGTCCCAAAGACAAGATTTTAGACTTCTATTATGATAACACTCAACTTTCGCTATGAACTTATTTATCAGCCAACTGTTGCAGAGTACCATTGCTTAATACATCATCCCAAAATGTCAACAGCTCACAACAAGTACTTATTTTTATTTTATGGGTCTGCACAGCAATTGAAGTTTGGGTTATTTAAACTGGCTTAGCTGCAGGCTGCAGGTCTGATTTATGTCTGTTCCATGTATGTTTATTGTTGAGGTCCAGACTCAAAAGGAACAGTAAGTATGTTGAGCATGTTCTTTTTTTTTTTTTTTTGTCTTTTTCGTGACTGGCACTCAGCCAGTGAGTGCACCGGCCATTCCTATATAGGATCCGAACCCACGGCGGAGCGTCACTGCGCTCCCAGCGCCGCACTCTCCCGAGTGCGCCACGGGCTCGGCCCTGAGCATGTTCTTTTAATGGCAGATCCCTGGAGCATAAAAGCACAACCTTCTGAGTACAGCTTAAACTTCTGCTTCTATCATATCCATTTAAATTCCATCAGCAAAAACAAAGCACGTACAAGCCATAACAAGAGTGTGAACGTTATTATTCTTCTACAGGGAAGTGGCAAATAAGGACCAATAATTTAATTTACTATAACACCAGATACATGCTGGGCCACACAAAAAACTTACATTGATATTGAACAGCTACTCTTGATCTAAACAGACAAAGAGTAGCCCTTTCTACAATGTAATTAAGTATAAGGGTAGGGGAAAAGCTAGTCTACAGAGAAAGAGAAGAATGAAACGGAATGACCCTATAAAGCAGAAATGTGAGAGGCACTGGGAGATTCCAAAATTCCTGACACCTTTCCTTTGCCCACTTCCAGTTCCTTCCTGAGACTCAGAAGCTGGCTCTGCTTCTTTGAGACCTTTCCTTATCCTTTAAGTATTATTTTAATTTTACTTTTAAAGTAGATCAAGAGTTTTTCTATAACTCAAGACTAAATATTGCCTATGAATACAGAAGAGTGTTACTGGGTCTAAGTCCTATATTAGATCCCCATTGGGTACAATATCCCAGCCCTGGCCAGTGCGTAACTAGACTAGACTATCCCTCAGGTCGCTTCTAGTTTAGAAGCTCTAGAGGAGGTTCTTTTGAGAAGTCTGCTGTGGTGAAAAATCTGTGCCTTCATCACATTAACGAGTGGTGTTAGTGTCAGTGAAAAATAACCCAGAGCAGGTGGATAACTCAACATACTCCAATGTTTCACAGGCAGCTCAAAGTATGTATACTGCGCAACACAGCATAAAGATTACATAAGCACCCACTTAGTACCTTCTTTCTGGGTTAAGAGTAATCACGTTAACTCCAGGAATATTGTCTTCTTTAATGTGTGCATGACAAAGAAAGAACAAAAACCCAAAGAAGGAACAGGAAGCAAAACAAGTTTACTTTTTTTTTTTTTTTTTTTTTTTTTTTAAAGTTCTAGTATTCTCCACATTGGTCCATGTTACCTTTTAACCTTATTCTTTTTTTTTTTTTTTTTTTTTTAAATTTTATTTTGTCGATATACATTGTGGCTGATTATTGCTCCCCATCACCAAAACCTCCCTCCCTTCTCCCTCCCCCCCCTCCCCCCCAACAATGTCCTTTCTGTTTGCTTGTCGTATCAACTTCAAATAATTGTGGTTGTTATATCTTCTTCCCCCCGCCTGGGTTTGTGTGTGTGTGTGTGTGTGTGTGTGTGTGTGTGTGTGTGTGTGTGTGTGAATTTATATATTAATTTTTAGCTCCCACCAATAAGTGAGAACATGTGGTATTTCTCTTTCTGTGCCTGACTTGTTTCACTTAATATAATTCTCTCAAGGTCCATCCATGTTGTTGCAAATGGCAGTATTTCATTCGTTTTTATAGCTGAGTAGTATTCCATTGTGTAGATGTACCACATTTTCCGTATCGACTCATCTGATGATGGGCATTAGGCTGGTTCCAACTCTTGGCTATTGTAAAGAGTGCTGCGATAAACATTGGGAAACAGGTATACCTTCGACTTGATGATTTCCATTCCTCTGGGTATATTCCCAACAGTGGGATAGCTGGGTCGTATGGTAGATCTATCTGCAATTGTTTGAGGAACCTCCATACCATTTTCCATAGAGGCTGCACCATTTTGAGAAAATATTTGCAAAATATATATCTGACAAAGGATTAATATCCAGAATATATAAGGAACTCAAACAACTGTACAAGAAGAAAACAAGCAACCCAATTAAAAAATGGGCAAAAGAGCTAAATAGGCATTTCTCTAAGGAAGATATCCAAATGGCCAACAGACATATGAAAAAATGCTCAACATCACTCAGCATCCGGGAAATGCAAATCAAAACCACATTGAGATACCATCTAACTCCAGTTAGGATGGCTAAAATCCAAAAGACTGTGAACGATAAATGCTGGCGAGGCTGCGGAGAAAAAGGAACCCTCATACATTGTTGGTGGGACTGCAAGTTTACTTTGTAGATGAAAGCCTTTTCAGATAGCAGAGAGCTGTGTGAACAACACTGCTTGGGGTAAAATTGCTTTTTTTTCTGAGCACAGGACCATTCCACCAATCAACTTATCTCACTCTCCACTTCCTCAGAAAATCAGATGACAAGCTGCAGGATCGTGTCCTTAGAGATATTGCTAGGGAACACAATAGAAATGGCATCCCCTGCAAAGGGACACGAAGCAGCAGTTTGACATGAGCAAGACTTTTTTTTTCTTAATTAGAGCTACACAATTGACAGAAACATGTAAATTCCAGATTTCATACACTCCAGAACAAACTCCTACAGTCTTTCCAGAGACAGTGAGACTATGGCATTCCCAAGAGTGCATCCAGGTATTGAAAACAGTGACTTGGTAAAAAAACATGTTGTGGCACCAGTCTTCTTCCCTCTTGGGTTGGCGGCGTTATTTACTTCAGAAAGATTTGGATAAGAATACAATATACATAATTTACTAGTGAACTGACAATAAGCAAATTAATTAAACCTCTTTAAGGCTCATGTGTTAGGTGGAGATAGTAGTGCCTACTTCATAGAGCTGTTGTATTTTAAGATGTTACGTGAAAAGTGCTCAGCACAGTGTCTGACAAATAGTAAGATCTGTTTTTATCCCCTTGTTATTTTCTCTTGTCTTGTTGCAGTAACATTATATACGGATGCCCTATAGATGATACACCTTTCTTAGGTGAAAATAAAGGCATTATTTCTTGACATTTTAATATCTATTGATCTTTCCTTCAGTCCTATCCAAGTATTCACTGGACTAAAGCAGTTCTTTCTCTCTCTCCATGGCTTTCTGGCTTCTGTGCTGTCTTCACAGAATATTAGAGCCAGAAAAAAGGCTCAGATTTATTCATTGTACAGATGAAGAAACAAACACCTGAAAAGATGAGGTGTCTTGCTCAAAGTCACTCAGCTAGGTAGTGCAATGCTGAGATTAGACTCTATTTCAGTCCACATTTCACTTTGCCATCCAACCTGATGTATGAAAATGAAGACATCACACATTTTTCTGTTTAAATTCCTGATATTTTTTCAGCTAAAACCACAATAAAAATAAAGAACAAGAAAAATAATAATGAAAGGGAAAAAAGTCTGTATTTCCCCACTTTTTCTTAGCTCCAGATTATATGATTATATGATAAATCTGAAGTTTCACAAGCAGAAGACAGAATCACAAATAATTTGTGGGTGAAGCAGTGTTAACTAACAAGTTCATAGAGATCAAATATTTCTAAAAATCAGAAATATTTGAGGGGTCCACCACAGGGTCCAGCAAAAGAAAAGAGAGTTCCCCTGAAACCCCCACAAAGTTTACAATCCAGGAACATTCAGCAGAAAACCAACAGTGTGACCCCTAAAAAAGCTTGATTAAAACACATAGCAGTGAGCAAAGCTGTAACACCTGCATTGCTGAGACCTCGTGTTTGTTTAGAACAGATATAATAAAAAGAAGAAAGAAATCCCATTGCTTTAGTTAACCCCAAGATAGATACTTTGGCTATAATGTCCCATAAGACGGTGTCTGCATGAAGTAGCCAGGCCTGAAAATATACAGCTGTGTAGGCTGGAATTCAGCATTAGAAACAAAATGTGTCTGGTGATTATTAACACTGTAGGTGAGAATGATGAAATGTGATTTTGATACAAAGAATGGCCGTTTTCAAACTTGAGACGTCTTTAGACACCATTTTTAGTGCTATGGACAAGAGTATCAAAGAAAATAGCTGGAAATGGTATATTTTGAAGATAATGACCACCACAAGCATCAAAACCTCAGCGTCTTGTGAGCAAAACAGTCAATGAGTGCAGTTAAGTCTGGATGAAAAGAGATCACAAGGTGGAGGATGAACGAGGACTTGACACAGAAAGTGAGATGGGGATTAGTCGTCCAGGCCCCACAGATCCAGGCTGAGCTCTGTACTTCCTTTCTGGTCATTTTTTATGAAGTCTTTGTGTCCTGACCTTGGCAGTTCAATTTAGGTTGTTGTGGTATCCTGCTTTACTAAACTTTCAATTCCATCTTAGATGTTTTCTAAAATTGTGACCATAAAACCCTGTTTCTAAGATTGCTTCATTATGTTTTCAAATGTCTGTACCACTCTACGTGGAATTGTCTTCACCAATCCAGATTTAGTACAATGATTATTTTTATACTTTTGCTTACATAACTTCCAAGCTCCTGAGTCTTGCTTTAAAAGTCCATCAGATACTATTCATTCCCTCCTATTTCTACAAATATCCAAGTCCTTTCACCCCAGCAATAACTCTGGAATAGATTTCTCCTCCCCAAATTTCTTATACTGACACCTAAAGATGCTGGATATTAAATTTTCCCTTTATTTACATCTTCAAATGATTCAGCTTCTCAATGTTGAAGAATTTTGACTATTTCTAATAGAGAATCTCTTCAGTCTTCCAATCCAGTCTGTACATGTGCATGAATATGAATATCTCAGTTAGCTATTTCATAGTGATCCACTAACTGTAGGCTACTCAGAGAATCTCTTAATATTCTCAAGATATAAGCAACTATTGTTACTCTCAGCTAGTATTATAATCAGTTTTTTTGTGGGTAAATATTTAACAATAGACTCTCCAGGAAAACATCCCTGATTTCTAGTGTTTATCAATTTCCATGGTGGAAATATTCCCACCATGTCCAACTTCAACCTACATATTTGACATGACTCAACAAAGAGTTGGTTAGATAACAAAATCAGCTCTTGCAAGCCAGTCTGAGCTGGCTCAAGCACAACACCACATAGGTATTATTTAACAATGCACTTTCTGCTGTAAAAAATAAAGATGCCATCCTTTTTTTAGTCTGTTTACAGATTGAATTAGGAAAAAAAGTACACAGACACAAACACACATAGATACATTTACTAAGAATGATACAGGAGCATAGGGGAAATTTTTCAGAATCTGCAGTAAAATGGTAAATATTAAGTATGGATATTTTGAGTGTATGGAAAGTAGTGTGTGTACAGTCATGTAGTATAAACAAAATTCTATTACATGATACTTGCACACACTTGGAACATTTCTTTGATGACCTAAAAAGGAAGCAAATGTGTTTCCATGTAGAAAATGCTTTGTTCAATTATTTTGAACAGTCACACACAGGTCTTTGAATTTGGGCAGTTACTCTATTCACTCTTAGATAGGGTTGTAACATACAGTTATTTATCCAACAAAAAGTTATATACTATATACTCTGTAGCAGCATTTCACAGTGGACAAGTGGTACAATAGAGTGAAACAGACAAGGTTCTATCCTCATGGAGCTTGCTATCCAGTAGGAAAAGACACATTGGCATATTTACCTATGCAATTGTGTGATTAATTGTATTTGTTTTGGAGGGAATGTGCAGGTTATTACGAGAGTTTATGACAGGCAAATTGATCTAGTATGGGAGTACGGGTGGTCAGAGAACTTTTCTCTGAGGATGTGATAATTAAGCAGTACAGTAATACAAAAAGTAAGTGGGGCTTAACTAGGGAAAGAGAATGGTATTGCGTAATGCATTAAAAGCAAAGGGAACTGCAGCACGTAGAGGCCTCTGAGGCATGGACGGATGTGCCACACTGTAGAAAGTTGGCCATAGACAGACATTGTGGGCAGGATGCAGGGAAGATGGCTGGAGATGGGGCTAGAGAGAGAGACAAGTGTCAGATTAGGCAGGGTCTGGTGGATGGTGCTAAGAATTTTGAATTTTATTCCAAGAACAAGGATAGTCATTGTACTGGGGGTTGGATGACAGATTAACAGCAGAGTAATAACCTTGATGCCTCATAAATATGGCATTAAATAGATATAAGATAAAGCATGTCTTAATTCCATTACTGCTTTTGGGTGATAGAAATACTTCTTTGAACATCATTCCTGTTCCTGGGTATCTTTTAAAAAAGAAACACAAAGAATATAATGAGATGATTTTATCTTTGTGGCACCCATCTGGAAACTCTGCTCTCCACTACCATGATAGGTAGGGTGGGGAAGAATCTGGTGTTTTCTAATCTTTGGAGATGATAGATCCTTGTTGAGTAGAATGCTACCTGCCAGCCTCTTGCCAGTTGTAGAAATTCAGCACCTTGATAACTCAAGAGTTCCAAAACTGATGGAGATGAGGGTGTCTTTACAGATGCGGATGGGGAATGGAGTGGTTGTCCGTGGGAAAAGTGAGAGCTGTGTTACAATTTTACAACTTGGAAGAGATTTAAACTATCTAGTGTACCCCAATTCCCCAATCCCTCCAGTGCTAATGTTCAAACTTTTGCTATGCAGGTTAACATGGGTAGAAATGGGTGTTCAAATGGATAAATATCAGTTTGAAGTTAACAACCTGAAACTTAGCCAAATTCACAGAAATTACCAAAATCAGCACCTTGAGGTTCGTTTCATCCATAGAGTGCAAGAAATTAGACAGGGAATTTGCTATTGATTCTTCACTGCTACTGCCTCCTCAGATCCATTCTGAGAAACATGTTTTATTTTTCTCTCTCCTCGACTCATCCTTTCTTTCAGCAGGTCCTGGCACTAGCTGACTCCTTTCCTTCCTGCTCTCCAGCCCAAACAAAACAAACAAAAAACCAAATAAAACCCAATTCTCTTGCCTTAGTCCATTTCACTACAATTTTCTTTTTTTGCTTTTTAGTTTTTATTCAAATTTATCTCTCTATTGAGATAAAATTGAGTAAAAGAAAATTTCTCCAGCATTGAACACAAGAATATAGTATCAACAAATTCCTAACAGACATCTCCATTATATCGTAGAATGAAATCTCAGGAGAAGAAGTAAGAGGTCAATCACCTGAATTATTTAAAACTCAATGGACAAAGTTATGGAAGACTTGTTACCAGGAATGTTGCAGCTTCAGTCAAATGAGAATGTAGAAAATGAACATAAAACATTTATTTTCTATCTTCAGCTCCATTTTTCTCTAGGCTGAAATCTATAGCTCCTGCTGAGTATATAGCTCAGCTATATCCACAGACAAAAAGATTTCTTGTTTCCTCTGCAACCATATTTCTTAGACTGGGGTGTGGGGAATGATCCCTCTTCAATTATCAAGGAGCAACCTAGACTCACAGACAAAAATATGTACTTAGATTTTAGGACCCAAGTACCCAAGTTCTAATTCCAGGTCTTCTCCCAATTCTAAAGCAATTCTATGCAAATTTTGTAGGAAAAGGTCAGTATGCAACATTTTATGACAAATGTGTTTACTTACACATCACTTTCTGCAATTCTAAGTGTCATTTCTATCCACAAATGAGTAACCCTTTCTTCCCACAAAATTTGCCCCTAAAAATGTCCATTTCCTCATCCTTGAACCCCCTTTCATGGCAAAAGGGTCCCAGCAGATGTGATTAAATCAAGGTGCTTAAAATGGGGAGTTTATTATGGGGCATCCAGGTGGGCCCAATGTAATCACAAGCGTTCTTAAAACTGGATAATGAATGCAGATGGCCTCTAGGAGCTGGAAAGGGCAAGGAAACGGTTTCTCCCCTAGAGCCTTCAGAAAGGAATGCAGCCATTCTAACACGTTGCCTCTAGCCCATTGATGCCTGTATTTTGCTTCTATTCTACAGCACTGTAAGATAATATATTTATGTTGTTTTAAGCAACAAAGCTTGTAGTAATTTTTTACAGCAGCTAGAATAAACTACTGCAGGCTCTTTCACAAGTATTCTTTCACTTGATCCTCAAAACAGCTTCATGAGGTAAGTATTATTATAATAATAATAATAATGAGTATTATTATTATTATTATTAATTATTAACTATTACCATTTTTGAAATTTAGGTTTTCAATTTTACCTAGAGCTCAGAAAGGAAAACTAATTTGTTCAATATTACACAGCTAGCAAGAGGCAGACCTGGAACTCAAACATAAATACGAGTATATGTGGCTCAAAGCCCTGTCCTCTTTCTATCCTATCTTCTCACCTTCTCAAATCTTTTTGACACCTCAGCCTCCAGAAAACTTCAGATGACTTTTATTGCTATGTATCCAGTGCCTGTCAATTCAGTACTCTATATATGCCTGGTACTACAGACTGAATGTTTACTACCCTCCCCCACCTCACCCCCTGCTCAATTCAGATCTCAAAACCTAATTCTCAATGTGATAATATTTGAAGATGGGCCCTTTTGGAGGTGGTTAATTCATGAAGGTAGAGCCCTCTTAAACAGGATTAATGCCCTTATAAAAGGGGCCCCAGAGAGCATCCTCATTTCTTCTGCCATGTGAGGACAAGATGATGGCCATCCATGAACCAAAAAGCAGGCACTGAATCTGCCAGAACCTAGATATTGGACTTCCGGGCCTCCAGAACTGTGAGAAATAAATCTTTGTTGTTTATAGGCCTCCCAGTCTATGGTATTTTGTTATAGCAGCCTAAACGAACTAAGATACTTGGCCAAATAACCACACAAAAACACAGTTTTTTAATCAGTACCCCAGAAGCAATAGCTTCTTATGCACTTGCAATCAATTTTCATACACAGGAAAACTCTCATGAAAATTATCTTGGATTGTATGCCAGTGAGATGAAGACATCAACCCTGCAGCTGATCATCACCACGATCACTTTGCAGGACCCTCTGTTTTCTGGCTTTCTTACTAAGTCAGCTTCCATCATCACCAGCCTAGGGCACTTAAGGACCATTCCATGTGCTTTCAGAAAGCAGTGTGTGGGGGTAGCAATAACTTATTGTTGATTAAAATTAACAGAAGAGCCAAGCAATGTTTACCTCCTCACTGTCATGAGCAAGTGCTTATTCTCTCCTGCAGCTGATTGGTTCCTTTTTGCCAATCCCAAATAACCATCAAAACCCTCAAAACTCTGGCTTAAAGGGTGACAAGCATAAAAGGAGCAAACTGGTTGATGCGGAATGAATACTCTGAACTTTATGAATACTGTTCAGGAGGAAAATGCTCCTCGATAAGGAAAATAATCAGACCTCTACTCAGGTGCCCTTCAAGGATGAACCACTCATCATTCACACATTATGTCTCCCTGAGAAGAAGGGGTATGTCACTGTCAGCTGTCCCACATAGCGTATGTTCCTCTAATCTACCACTTATACCATTTTTTATTTAACAATTAGTGATTATTGGGTCCTGTCATCTGATTCTTAGTAAATATTTATCTCAGAAAAAAACTTTTTAAAGGTTTACTTCTCTGTTTTTGTCTTGTGATTCTCTGATCTCATGGCTCGCTGAGAAAAGACTTGCCTTTGTAGGAAGCAGCTGCCTCCACAGACAGCCAGCAGAGCTGGGATCCCAGATGCCAGGGCAGAGTGACTCAGCAGGCAACACTATTTGGATTCTCTAGAAGTTGCCAATAAATGAAGTATTTGGAATTGGTCCAGTTATTTGGGTCCATAGCAAATACTGGTAATGATATCAAAGTAACTATAATATCAACCTTAAAATAATAATGATAAGAAGAAGAACATTTCATTCATATTTTCACTTCATCAAATAAATCATAGAAAGCATGTATTAATATTCACATCTTTTTCAGATGAGACAATTGAATCGTATTATTAATTAATTATTTATTATCATACATAAATGTGGGGTACAATGTTGATTTTCAATAATTGTGTACAGTGTGTGGTGCTTAGATCAGTATAGTTAGCTTATTCCTCATCACAATACTCAATCATTGTATCCATTGACCAATTTCTCATTAGCCCCCCTCCCTCTCCCCTCCCCTTTTCCACTTCTAGTTTTATGAAAGTTCAACATGTTACTGTAACTGTTGTTGCTTTCTTTCTTTCTCTCTGTCTCTCTTTATTGTCCATTTGTTTATTTATTGATTCAGTTCCCAGTCATGAGTGAGAACATGCGGCATTTCTTTTTCTATACCTGGGTTGTTTCACTTGGAATAATTTTCTCCAGTCTCATCCACCTTGCAGCAAATGATAGAATTTCATTCTTTTTATGGCTGAGTAGTATTCCATTATATGTGTGTGTGTGTGTGTGTGTGTGTGCACGTGTGCGTGTGTGTGTGTGTGTGTGTACCATAATTTCCTTATCCAGTAATCCACTGATGGACATTTAGGTTGGTTCCATTACCTAGCTGTTGTAAATAGAGCTGCAATAAACATGGGAGTGCAGGTTTCCCTTCAACCTGATGTTTTCCAGTCCTCTGGATATATCCCCAGGAGTGGGACTTCTGGATAATTTGGAATTTATAGTTGTTTAAAGAGCATCCATACTATTCTACACAATGTCTGCACTAATTTACAGTCCCACCAACAGTGCAAGAGGGCTCCTATTTCTCCACATCTTTGCCAGCATTTGTTATTCTGTTTTTCTTATCCTAGCCAGTCTGATTGGGGTGAGGTGCTGTCTCAAAGTTGTTTTGATTTGTATTTCCCTGACGATTAGTGATGTTGAGCATCTTCTCATATACCTCTGTTGGCCATTTGTATGTCTTCCTTTGAAAAATGTCTATTCAGATCCTTTTCCTATTTTTTTAAATTGGATTATTTGTTTTTTGCTGTACAGTTGTCTAAGCTCTTTGTATATTCTGGACATTAATCTCTTGTCAGATGCTCAGTTTGCAAATATATGCTCCCATTCTGTAAAGTGTCTTCTCACTCTATTGATTGTTTCCTTTGCTGTGAAAAAGCTTTTTAGTTTGATATAATCCCATTTGTTTATTTTTTTCTTTTGTTGCCTGTGCTCTTGGGGTGTTATTCATAAAGTCATTGCCCAGTCCTAAATCCTGGAGCATTTCCTGTATGTTTTCTTCTAGAAGTTTTAAAGTTTCAGGCCTTATACTTAAGTCTCTAATCCATTTTGAGTTGACTTGGGTACATGGTAAGAGGTATGGATCAAGTTTCATTCTTCTATAAACGGATACCCTGTTTTCCCAGCACCATTTATTGAAGAGGTAGTCTTTTCCCCAATGTATGTTCTTGGTGCCCTTGTCAAAGAGTAGATGGCTGTAAAAATGTGGGTTGATTTCTGAGTTCTCTATTCTGTTCCATTTGTCCACATGTCTGTTAAACAACATGATTCTGAATGACATATGGGTTAAAGAAGAAATCAAACTGGAAATCAAAAAATTTCTTTAAACTAATTATAATAAAAACACATCATAAAAAGCCTACGGGATACTGCAAAAACAGTACTAAGAGAAAAGATTATTGCAATAAATGCTTACATCAAGAGAATAGAAAGATTTCAAATAAAAAACCTAATATTACACCTCAAGTAACTAGAAAAACAAGAAAAATCCAATCTCAAAGTTAGTAGAAAGAAATAATTAAAATCAGAGCAGAATTAAATGAAATAGACACCAAAAGTATGATACTAAAGATCAATGATACAAAAAGTTTGTTTTTGAGAAGATAAACAAAATAGACAAACCACTAGCCAGACTTACTAAAAAGAAGAAGAGGGCCGAGCCCGTGGCACACTCGGGAGAGTGCGGCACTGGGAGTGCAGCGATGCTCCCGCCGCGGGTTCAGATCCTATATAGGAATGGCCAGTACACTCACTGGCTGAGTGCTGGTCACGAAAAAGACAAAAAAAAAAAAAAAGAAGGAGAAGAAGAGAGAAGACCCAAATGACAAAAATCAGAAATGAAAAAGGGAATATCACAACTGATACTGCAGAAATACAAAGAATTATTACAGATTATTATGAATAATTATACACCAACAAATTGAAAATCTGGAGGAAATGGACAAATTTCTAGACACATACAAACTACCAGGGTTGAACCAAGAAGACATAGAAAAACCAAAGAGACTAATAATGAGCAACAAAATTGAAGCAGTAATCAGAAATCTTCAAAGAAAAAAAAAAGCCCAGGAACAGATGGCTTTGATGCTGAATTCTACCACAACTTTAAAGAGGAATTAATACTAGTTCTTCCAAGTTATTTCAAAAAATTGAAACAGAAACCATTCTCCTAAACTCATTCTATGAAGCCAGACTCACCCTGATACCAAAACCAGACAAATTTACAACAAAAAAGGAAAACTATAGGCCAATATCCCTGATGAATTTATATGCTAAAGTCCTCAACAAAATACTAGCAAACAGAATACAGCAACATATCAAAAAGATTTTACACCGTAATCAAGTGGGATTCATCCCAGTAATGCAAGGATGGTTCAACATACACAAATCAATAAATGAGATACACCACATCAACAAAGTCAAGAACAAAAATCATAAGATCATCTCAGTAGATGCAGAAAAAGCATTTGACAAAATTTAATAGCCCTTCATGATAAAGACTCTCAACAAATTGGGTTTAGGGGAAGGTATCTCAACATAATAAAAACCATATATGATAAACCCACTGCCAATATCATCCTGAATGGGAAAAAGCTGAAAGCTTTCCCCTTAAGATCAGGGACAAGACAAGGATGCCCACTCTCTCCATTCCTATTTAACTTAGTATTGGAAGTACTTGTCAGAGCAACTAAACAAGAGAAAGAAATTAAGGGCATCCAAATAGGTAAAGAGGAAATCAAATTGACCCTATTCACAGATGAGAAGATTGTATATATATAGAAAACCCAAAAAACTCTTAGAGCTGGTAAATGAATTCAGTAAGGTTGCAGGATACAAAATCAACATACAAAAATCAGTAGTGTTAGTAGTGTTTTTATACTCCAACAACAAACTAGAAGAGAAAGAGATCAAGAAAGCAAGCCCGTTTGCAATAGTCACCAAAAAATTAAAATACCTAGGAATAAATCTAACCAAAGAGGTGAAAGATCTCTACTACAAATCACTACTGAAAGAAATTAAAGAAGACGCTAAGAGATGGAAAGACATTCCTTGTTTGTAGAATGGAAAAATCAATGTAGTAAAAATGTCTATACTGCCCAAAGCCATTTACAAATTCAATGCAATACCCGTCAAAATACCAATGACATTCTTCACAAAAATAGAAAAAGCAATCCTAACATTCACATTGAACAACAAAAGATCCTGAATAGCCAAAGCAATCCAGAGCAAAAAATAAAATAAAATAAAAAATAAAGCTGTAGGCATAACATTTCCTGACTTTAAGCTATATTACAAATCTATACTTAAAAAAAAAAAAAAACAGCATGAGACAATAGAACAATAAATTAAGTAAATTTTTGAAGCTCACAGTCACACAGACCTGGATTTCGTTTATAAGCAAATACTGTTTTTATTTCTGCTGGGCAGAGTTAGAGTACATGACTGGTTTTCATAGTCATTAACTTCCTTGAGCTGTATGTGTCTGATTCCATCCCACCTCATAACAATTGCAATGATTTAGAAGGACTGAGCTAGGGGAAAGTGGATGCAGACTCATGGTCAAAATGAGGAGGAGCCCAATAAGGGCCAGGCTAACTGCTAAACTGAGTTACCCATCTAAACGATTTAGACATAGAGGAAGAATCTGGACACAAAGCTAATAATGTAGAAATTAGCCCAACCAGGTAAGAGCCAAGGTTAGGGCAAAAGCTAAGTAGCTGATCCTGAATTAATTCCCCATGCTGACTACACCAGAAATAGTATCTAATTCTACTGAAAATATGTGTCTAGTGCTAAAGAAGACAAACTGAAATGGAGGTAAGATTGGTTTAACCCCCAGATGAACATTGTAGGTCTGGAAACATGCAAGAGAATTTGGGGGCTACAGTGAGAGGGAATTTTTGAAATAATTATTTTAATGGATATTAGGAAAAATAAGGCTTAAATAATGGATTTAACTAATGACTATGTTTGAGATGAGACTAAATTTGGATAGGTAAGTAGGTTGAAAGATGATAGATAGACAGCTGTTAGATAGATAGATGGATAGATGGATGGAATGGATAGACAGATGGATGGGTGGATGTATAGATGGATGGATGGTTGGATGAAAGAAAGAAAAAATTTAAAGTCAATTTAATGAAGTAAATAAAACAGGTGGTAAAGGTGTGGCAAATTGTATAAAGCAAAAGTTATTCAGCTCTTATGATAATATTACTTAAAGTAAGAAAAATCTTGTGTTAGGTAATATAACTGCAGCATTTGCAGCCAAGAGAAACAAATGACTGTACATTTAATTGAATGGTACTTCTTGATCACACACCCATGTGCTGGGTTCTTTATTGTTGACAAAATAAGGGAAAGTTAAAATACCTACTACCTGTCCTCAAGAAACATCTATTGTAGGGAGAAGATAAAACCCACAGAAAAAAACTGGCAAGTACAAATAGAGAGTGAATCCAAGGGGACCTGATGATACATTCAGAGACATGAAGAAGCAGTGAGACATGGAGTGGTTCGGGAGGTTTCGTGAAGTGGAGGAAGCATATAGCCTGGCCCTAAAGAAATAGTTCAATTTGCCTAAGTATGAGGGAAAGAAAAAAGCAATATGGAAACCTAAATATTGTTAGTCAAGATGAAATGAGGGTGTTGCATTTTAAGGGTATGTATAGGGGAGAAAATGGGAATTGAAGAGGAAAGGCAGTAATGGGATCAAGTAACATAACCATGATTAGTATGCGCAAGTAATTCAACCAACATAAAGGTCTGGGATTAGAGCCTGTTGCTATCAGTATATTCCCCAGACTGCAGGTGACACAGAGACTGCCCATCTCACCAAATCTTTCTCTTCGTGAGTGTTAGGACTCAAAACTTACCTCTTCCAAACAGTCTCCCTAAAGATGAAGTTTATAGTGATGGAAACAAAAATATTCATTGATAAACCCACTAAGAAATGACCTAGCATATGCGATGTGTCAGGTACTACACTAGTGAGCCCTGAGAATATTGAAATGTACAAGACAGAGTACCTCTTAATTAAAAAAAAAAGAAGAAGAACAAAACAAAACAAACCCTCAAAATCTAGAGAGGAAAACAGATAAACATCTGATTATAATATAGTATGAAAATGGTATGGATGCAGTTAAAGACAGAATTTAAAGATATAATATTGGAAAATCAACTAATTCATCCTGGGTGAGGGAAAAGAGACAGGTAAAAATAGCTATCGATAAAGGAGGGAAAATTATTAAGAAAAGAGGTACTACCATATGTAAAAGCAGGAGCATAAGAAAGAGCAGTCTTCAGAGGAGAAGAAATGCTTCATTACACTGAAGTTGAAGTAGAAGGTAAAAGAAGACTGTGTTGCAGGAGAAGATTAAAGAATAAAGTTAGCAGAAGAGGCAGAGGTCCACCTCATAAAGATGTGGATTAGATTAACTCTCTCACAAACAATAATTATAAACACACAGACATACATGTGCACATATATTCATATATGATTTACATGATTATATGTTTGCATTGAAGAGCAACTGAATCAATTAGTAACTTAGGGACCACAATACTTGAGATAAGGAAAACATACAAGGTGAGTGACACATTAGTCTAGAATTTTTTTCTGAGGGCATTTTCCAGTTTCCAGTACAGGGAATAGATCCCCAAGCAGTAAGTGACAGTTTTAAAAATCTTAAATCAGAGACCAAACTCTAGTACCACCAGACAGTAGAAATATAAGGAACAAAGTCTTGGAAGAAAGGAAACCACAGAGAAATACATCCCCAAATCTGCATACCAATATTCTCAAGTCATTGAATAACCCTCAAATTCTTAATGCATGGGGAAAACTCCATAAAACCCAGCACACAATATAAGCTAGGAAGTGAAAAATCCTAGCAGAGATATCAGCAGTCACTCAGTGCTGGAGAGGTGGAAGCTGAAGTTTAAATATTGCCAAGAGGGGCTGTGATAAATACCGTGGGATTTCTGTTAATACCCCAGAAGGGCTTGACTTTAAGAGTAAGGACCATTCCCTAGAATTAAGGACAAAACTGAAACAGATCAATAAAAGGCTAAAACCATTCTTGAAAGGATAAAGCTTATTTGCTGCAACACTACCAGCTGGATAAGAAAATTTAAGCATTTTTGCAGAAGGAAAATATCACCTAGATTCTCAATTATTTTTCCCATTCATAAGTCCAGCATCCAATCAATCCATTATGATATACAGCAGAATTGAAGACTAAGTGATATCAAATCAATGAAAAAAAGAAAAGAGGAAAATACTAGAATAAATTGGACTTCTCTAACAGAAATGTTAAAATAATTATAACTAATATATTCAAGAAAATAGAAGAAAGGAGGGAAATTTTCAGCAAAGACAATACACAAAAATGTATCAAACCAAAAATTTTATAAATGAAAAATCCAATTACTAAATTTAAGTATTGGGTATAATATCAGATCACAAGCAACAGAAAGCCTGTAGAAAATGTCCAAATTGAAGGCAGCAGCCCAAAATGACAGAAAATAGAAAAAAGAAGACTATAAAAATATATATGATATGTTTAAGAGATATACAAAGCATGGAATCAAACATCTCAGAAAGAAGAAAAAATGGAGAAATACTAGCCAATTTTTTTTTTAACTGACAGATTCAATAAGCTCTAAGAATCCAAAGAAGGAAAAATACAAAGAAAGTTTCATCTAGACAAATCATACACAAACAGTTAAAAACCAAAGAAACTGATAATAAGTTAAAAGCTTCCAGAAGCGGGGGTGGGGGGTGGGGGAGGAAATGTATTGTCTTCAAGGAAACAACAATGAGCCTTTAGCTGATTTAATTATGTAAATGTTTAACAACAGAAGCCAACTGAATGATGTATTTAAAGTGCCAAAAGGAAAAAAAAAAAAAAAATGTGCCATCCTAGAATTCTCTCCCAGGGAGAATATATCCCACAATTATAGCAATTTGTGGACATTTTCAGATTAACTAATCTGGAAGAATCTATTGCCCATATATTTGCCTACAGAGCATACTAAAGTCCAAGGAATAATTATTCCAAATATACATATGAAACTACAGAAAGGAATGAAGGGCACAGAAAAGGGAAAATATGACAATGTCAGAGGTGAGCTTTCCAGGGAGTATATAGGCAGTATACACGGGAGTCCTCTCAGAATCAACATCTTTGGAAAGGGAGGCAGGGTCAGACATAGGAAGAAATTCGTCTGCTATACAGTAGCAGCAGAGACCCCAGCTGATCCTCCAAGCCCTCTTTTCCACTCACTGGATGAGGCCTGCAGATTCTTGGACAAGGTGGCTCTCTTCTGTCAAATGCAAATGTTGTGAAGGTAAACCAAGTTTTGAGTTTTTGACTGTTAACACAACCAGGAGCTGAAAGAATGAGTGATTCAGTCCCAAAGGGATTAGATCTTGGCAGTACAACACTGTGTCTATAACAGTTCACCTCTTGGGCACTTGGATCTGCCTGTGTCTTATTAGTTCTAGAAGAAGATTCTTCAGGATTCTGGTAGGCTTTTTTTTTTTTTTTTTTTTTTTGCCTGGATGACATGTATAAATAGAAAATTTGTGTTGTTAATTAGAACCTTCTGCAACTGGTTTCTAGGCCTACACAGACACGTATAACCTTCTTTAATCTGCCATTGATTCTATGTACTCTTCATCCTAGGCCCTCTGCCGGTATAAATGAATTTCCTTAGTACGGTGTCACAGACCTTCATTCCTGGTTGAATTGTCCGGCCTTTCTCTGTATAAGTTTGAGAGATTCCCATGTGGGTCATTTAGATGCCAACCATATGTTTTCCTGCCCCTTTTATAACAGTAGCCTTAGCTCCTCCTGGTGATCAGAGCTCATGATACTTTTCCTTGCTTTGTGGATGGTTTAAGGCACTGCAAGTGTTGGGTGGCAGTTACAGTTTGCAATTTAGTAGCATTCTTGCTGGCTGGAAGTTAAGACCTCTGAATTTGCAGAACCCAGAGATGCTTTTTTTCTGAGCAGGCACTGGGCCTTGTGAGGCTGAGTTCACACAGGGCAGGGAGGACCTGAAGCTTCACAGACTCTTCACCAATCTGTTTTTCCACTTTTCATCAGCCACATGATAATGGAAGTGTTGGCTCCAGCCTCTTCCCAGGAAGGAAATACCCAAGGTTTCTCATTTCTCTCATCTACCTGTGAATATTAGCAAAAAACTGTAGGATACAGGTGGAGAGCTGAGGTCCTTTGTAGAACTTGGCAGAACACCATAATAAGTTACCTTCTCTGATCTGAAGCACTACTGCACATGAGGGACCTATAGACGTGAGGTGTTTGCCACAGGAGTCAGCCTCCCCTTCAAGGCTTTGCTTCCTTCTGTTGTTGCCAAGTTCCAGCTTGGCTCCCATGACATGATCTGCTATTTACCAACGTGCATCGTGACTAAAGTGAAAAGGAAATCAATAAACTGTCCATCTAACATCTGACGCTAATGATATTTGCTTTCTGGTTCATCCACCTCCTCCATGCTGGCAGGCTCCTGCAGACCTGCTGCCGAATCCCATTACATCCTCGCTGCTCTCCTTGGTGTGTGGTAAGGAAAGCCACCAGGATTGCATGTTTTCCTCTGATTCACTGTACATTCTCATCCTCCCTAGACTTTGTACTACCATATTATTGGAGACAGTTTGAATAATGGCAAGAGGACAGAATTTGGAGTTTGATAACTTAAGACTCTAGTCTTCTAGTGTGACCTTGGGCAAGGCATTTTACACTCGAGCACATCAGGTCCCTCACTGCTAACAAGAAAAATTTGAATTAAACTGTTTTCAATATCCTTTCCAGCAAACTAATTTTGTGATCCTATGATCAAAGATATTTCAGAAATTTTAGTTTGCCAAAGATTTGTTAAAGGGAAATAGATGTCTCATACAAACTTGAAACATTCTAAAAATGAGATAGACCTGGTTCATTGCTACTATTTCTGTTACATGACATCTTTTGGAAAATCTGGTTTACTGATTCATAAATGAACCTGAGGAAGTTTAGTCTGCTAATTTCATGATTGTGATATAATAAAAAAGTGTTGAATGAGGGTGGGATGGGACCAAACATAGGGTGTGAGTCAGGTAACAGGTGAGTGGCCCTAGTTAAACCCCAGATTCCTTACCTACAAATTAAGTCTATTACCTACCTCACAAGGTTTCCATAACATGACATGAGGTAATATATATATAAATCGCATAGTACAGTGCCTAAGCATACTAGCTGTGTAACACACCTTGCCTCCCTACTGGGGTTTTGAACGTAACCATGATTGCAAGATCTGTGATTATATGAGTAGTAAGTAATATCCACGTTTATGAAGAATGTTTATAAAGAATGTTCCTATTCTTGCTTTGACTAATCAGACCTCATAAATAAGACTATGGAAATATTGAGTTCTAAACCCCCGATCTTCTCAAGAAAATAGTAAAATAAATAGACACTTAATGTTTAAACCTATCAATACCATAAACATAGTGAAGGGTAGGAGAATCCAAACTACGTTAATCTTCACTGAACCATGTTATACAGCAACGGGGAACGTTAACACACTATAGAAGTCCCTGCCTTGTCCTTCATGACATTCACAACAGCCCTCTCATCTTTAGGAGGATATGCTAGGATACGCTATACTAATTTTTAAATTTTTTATGAAATATAAAAATTCTTAAGTTTCGTAAAGTCCACTTAATAATAGCTTTTTTTTTTCTTTTGTGGGTCTCGCTTTTTAGGTCCTAGTGAGGGATATTGTGGTTCCCCTGTAGTCATGAAGATTTTCTCCTATCATTTCTTCAAACTGTATGGTTTTGGTTTAATCATATAACCGTGTTCAGTAAAATTTGCAGGTAGGAAGCAAGAGTCAAAGTTCTTTCTTTTTTTTCCTCAAATGGACATCTTGTTTTTCCATGCTCATTTCGTGAAAACATTATTCTTTCACATGTTGAATAACCTTGACCCTTTAACTGAAAATTAATTGAATACACACACACTCACACACACACACACACACACTAACACTCACTCACACACACACACTCTCACACACACACACACTCACTCACACTCACACACACACACACACACACGGGTCTCACTGTTTTATACTATAAATCTTTATATCTATTTTTAATGAAAATATGATATTGTCTTAACTATTGTATACTTATAGCAATATCAAAAACTGATAGTGTGGTTCCTCAAACTTGTCCTTTTCAACATTATTTTGTATATTTTAAATGCTTTGCACTTTTATAAAATATTAATAGCAGACTGTATCTGTTTTTAAATTGGTGCTCAGATTTTGATAGGTTTTGTGTTGAATCTATAGATAAAATCTGACAGACTGACATCTTAACAATACCAAGTCTTCCAATCCGTGACTATGGCATGTATCTCTATTATTAAGGTCCTTGTAAATTTCTCACAGAATTATTACTTTTAATTGGTAATAGTTCTGAGTCTATTTGCTCTATTTCTATCTAAGCTTTTCATGTTTTGATGTTATTATAAATGCTATTGTTTCGTATTTTTATTTTCAATTGTTTTTTGCTGATACACAGAAATAAAATAGATTTGAGATTACAAAATTTATATTACATAACCTTGCTATTTTTATTTCTTAGTTTAGTAGACTATTTTTTTAATTTCTTGGAATATTATCTGTGTATTAAGACAGTTTTAATTCTTCCTCTCTAAAGCATATGCCTTTAATTTATTCTTTTTCCATCATTAAACTGACTAGGACCTCTAGTACAGTACAGAATAGGAGTGCTGAGAGTGTTTGCCTTGCATTATTTCTAATCTTAAGCAGATGGTATTCATCTTTAAGTATAATTTTATCTGTGGATTCTTCATAAATACTCTTTAAGTATAATTTTATCTGTGGACTTCATAAATACTCTCTATCAAATCTATAGTAAAAGGAAAATAACACTTAAAATAGGAAGTATCTGAATATTCATGTCTGCAAAGAAGATATACCATTGTCCAGTGAGCAAATTTGTTCTGTATCATTAGCCACAATGACATACCACTCCACATCTACTAGGATGGCTAAAATAAAAGATAGATAATAATAAGTGTTAACAAGAATGTAGAGAAATTGGAACCATGATATATTGTTGGTAGGAACTGAAAATGGTGCAGCCACTTTGTAAAACAGTCTGGCTGCTCCTCAAAAGGTTAAATATAGTGTTACAGTATAACCCAAGCACAAAGTTGAGTAGAAGTGGAGAGAACAGTCATTGTTGTCTTGTTCCTGATCTTATGACAATAGCATTCAGTCTTTCACCAGAAAGTATGATCTTAGCTAAGGATTTTCTATGGAAGCCCTTTATCAGGTTATGGAAGATCTCTTCTATGCCTGGTTTGTTGAGTTGTTTATCATGAAGGGTGCTAAATTTTGTAAAATGGTTTATCTATGTGTATTAAGATGATCATATGGGTTTTTGTCATGTATTCTATCAATATGATCTATTGCATTACTTGATACTCAAATGTCAAAGAAGCTTTGCATTCCTGAGATAAATCCCAGTCAATCATAGTGTATAACTGTATTTATTTGTTGCTGAATAGCTTTACAGTGTTTTGTTGAGGATTTTACATGTATATTATAAGCAATATTGGACTGTGATATTCTTATTATTTGGTATCTTTTTCTAGTTTTTGGTATCAGGGTAATACAGGCCTCATAGAATCCTTTTGAAATTATTGCTTTCTCTTTTATTTTTTGAAGAGTTTATAAAGTATTGGGATTAATTCCCTAAATCATCAGTAGATTTCACCAGTGAAGTCAGCTGGGCCTGAGATTTTTTTGTCAGTTAGCTTTTAGATAACTAATTAAATCTTTTTACATTTATAGATGTTATGGACTGAATTGTATTCCCCCACCCCACCCTGCAAATTCATATACTGAAGCCCTGAATCACAATATGGCTATATTTAGAGATATGGCCTTTAGGGAAGTAATTAATGTTAAATGAGGTCATAAGATTGGGGGCCTAATTTGATAGGACAGGTGTCCTTAGGAGAAGAAGAGACACCAGAGCACGCTCTCTCTCCCTCCCTTCCTCTCTTTCTCTTTCTCTTTCTCTCCTTCTCTCTCTCTCTCTCTCTCTCTCTGCATGCATGTTTATAGGAAAGGTCATGTGGGGACACAATAAGAAAGTGGCCATCTACAAGCAAGCAACGAAGCCCTCCCCAGAAACCAAATCTGCCAGCACCTTGTTCTAGGTCTTCTAGCCCCTGAAGTGTTAGAAAATAAATTTCTGTTGTTAAGCCACACAGTCTGTGGTATTTCATGATGGCAGCCTGAGCAGACTGATACAATAGGTCTATTCAGATTTTCTATTACTTCTTGAATCAGTTTTGATAGTTTTTATGTTTCTACGAATGTATCTATTTGATTGCATTTATCTAATTTTTTGGCATATAGTTTTTCATTACAGGCCTTTATATTCAGAAAAAAAAAAGTTCATGGAAGGATTTATATTATCTTTTAATTTCCTTTTCCAACAACTTTTTGAAGTACCCCATACATATTTTAATTCTATGAGGTCAGTAGTAATATCCTTTCTTTCATTCCTAATTTTGGTAACATGAATCTTTTATTTTCTTTGTCAGTTTAAAGGCTTATCAATATTTTGAATATTTCAAAAATACAACTCATTTTTACTGACTTCCTCTATTTTTCTATACTTTTTTTCATCGATCTCTATTTGAATCTCTACTATTTCCTACTTTCTGCTTCCTTTATGTTTAGTTTTCTCTTCTTTTTCAAGTGTATGAAGGTGGAAAGTTTGGTTATAGATTTAAGATCTTTCTGTGTTTCTCTCAAGCCCTGTGGGTGTTTGTAGCTGTAAATTTCCATCTAAGCACAGCTTTTACTGCATTTCATAAGTTTTATCATGTTGTGTCTTTTTAAGAAATACATCAAAAAGTATTTTCTAATTTCCTTTGTGATGCAAATTAAAGAATCCAATAGAAGAAAGAAGAGCAAATATATATCTATAGTTTGTCTTATTAACCTTCTTATTTACTGTTTTCGTCCTCCTCATTTGTTCTTATGGGTTTAAGTTACTGTATGGTGTCTTTCCTTACTGCAATACATCTTGCTTCCACACAACTCCTTCGTGTTGGTATTGTCAAATATATTACATAGCAACCTGTTACTGGCCCAACAGAACCTTATTTTTTATAATTTCTTTTTAAATTATTTAAGAGAAGAAATATGTATTTATATTGTCCTTTAAAATGACATAATTACCTTCCTGGTGCTCTCGTTTTGTTTTCTGTGTATGTGTTCTGTTTTCTGTTTTTGTTTGTTGTTTGTTTTTCACGTAGATTTGAGTTAATTTCTAGTGTCCTTTTATTTCGGTCTGAAGAACTTCTTTTCTTATTTCTTGTAAGCAAGCCTGCTAACAATGAATTCTCTTTGTTATTGTCTATCTGAAATTAATATTATCTTGCCTTTGTTTTTGAAAGCTAATTTTGTTGCACATAAGATTTTTGGTTGATATTTTTTTTCCTTATGCATTTTGAATATGTCATCCCACTTCTTTCTGGCCTCAATAATTTCTAATGAGAAGTCAGCTATTATTATTATAGAGGTTCACTGTATTTGGCTAGTCATTTTGCTTTTGCTACTTTCAAGATTTTTCTTTTGTCTTTGTGTGGGTCTCTTTGTATTCATTCTAGTTAGAATTTTTTCAGCTTTTTGGATTAATGTTTTGCTTCAAAATTGAAAAGTTTTCACCTATCATTTCTTTTAATATTTTTTTCTGTTCCTTCTCTCTCCTCTCTGTTTTCTTGATGCATATATTGATGTCCTTCATGATATCTCTCCTTTGTCTGAGATTCTGTTTATTTTCCTTCATTTATTTTCCTTCTGTTCTTTAGCTTACATAATCTCTATCAATCTATCTTTAAGTCTGTCAGTGCTTTCTTCTGTCAGCCTACCTTTCATCACTTATCACCACAAAAATTTTTATTGTTTTTAAAAGTGATCAAAGGCTTCAAATCTTCCACATTATTTTTCTAAAAAAAAAAAATTCCTTTGAGGATGGCTTTGAAGATCTCGGTTTTTATGAACTGCTCTCCTTGCGCAAAATTTCTGAGGCATAGCTATAAGGCTGTGGGCAAGGTCAGAAGGTCAGACATCTGATTTTCTCAGAATAATATGTTTGCTTTATAAGAATAGCACTGTGTCGCATCAGCAGTTTCTAATCTTCTTGGCTTGCCTTTCTCATCATGGAATCTATGTCTTCTAAGCAAGCTGGGACAAGACCAACAAAACCTCCAGCACTTTCAACCTGCTGCACCAAAGGTGGGCCTCCACCCTATAAATCGGGGCTGGGTGCAAGAAGGAATCTCTTGACCTCTCAGCCACACTTGCCAAGACTTTAGGCTCTGCAATTTGCAGGTAAGGGGTGATGTGAAATGCTGGAGACCTGCCCATTCCACTGAGATACCATATGCTTTCACTGAAAACTGAAAAGAGGGAGCCTCGTCTTCTTGAGGCTTATCCCGTACACTTATCCCGAGTAGTGTACCAACTGAACTAGAGAAGATGGAGGAAAGAGCAGGAAATGAATTAAGTGCCACAGATTCACTGTTCTTACTAAGATATAACAGATTTTCTTGAGTAAATGTTTCTTCATTTGCTGTGTACATAGGATAATTTCCAAAGAATTTAAATTGCTTTTTTTGCTGTTGTTGTTTAATGTTCACAAGTTATAGCTGTTTCACTGGGGAGCAAGGCCACAGATTTTTTCACATAGCCATCCTAGAATAGAACATTTCCACCTATTATCCTATTAATGACTATACTATTTGTAGTAATATCCCCCTTTTCATTCTGATATTGGTAATTTGTTTGTTTTTCTTTTTCTCATCAGTCTGGGTACAAGATTACTAATAATATTATTTCTTTCTTTCAAAGATCCAGGTATTGATTTTATTGAATTTTCTCTGTTTCTTAGATGTTTCTTATTTCATTAATTTCTACACTTACATTATTTCCTTTCCGCTACTTATTGTAGGCTTAACTTGTTATACTCTTTCCATCTTTACAGTGAAAATCTCAATCCCTGATTTTTAAATTTTTTTCTTATTGTCTAATATATGTATTTAAAACTATACATTTTCTTGTAAGCACTGATTCAGCAGTGAGGCCAAAGCAGAGTCACTGGAAGAAAGAGGAAAAGAAGAAGTATTTAGAAAATTTGGAAAGCTCTTTGTTACTTTCTTGGCCTCAGCAAGTAAAAGGAAATAGTCTGATACCCTCAGCCTGCCAGGAGAATCCTGGGTACTTCTATTTCTTTGGTGATAACAGACTTAGTTGATCAATGAGCTGTCAGATTTGAGTAGGAGTTAAAGAGTCGGATTCTGAAATATCCTTTTACAGCTAAAAGTATCCTCACCATTCACCTGCCTATCTCTTTCATTCAGGTATTCTTTAATGAGAACCCAGTCAGTGCCCTGTATAGAACTAGGTTAGGACACTCCACAGTAAATAAGGCACTGCTCTCAAAAAGTTCAAAACCTCATACGCTGACTATCCCTGTGGAAATCACATTAGATACCTGGATAGGTTAGCACTTAAGGCTTGGCATAATAAAAAGTCCCAAGTTCCAAACCTACCTTTTCTCCTTACAAGCTGTGTAAAATCAGAAACAGTTACTTAGCTTCTCTTTGTCTCAGGGTTTTCACCTTTAGAAGCAGCTTAGAATGCTACTTAACTCACATGGTTGTAGTGAAATTATGGACTGCACAGAACTGGTTCAGTGCCTACCATAACATAGTTATTAGTTTATGTTCTCTTCCTATCATCAACTGTATGGAAGACTTGGTGAACAGGATGGACTCCTGTGCAAGGAATGTTAGAGAAGCCAGAGGTAGAAATGCCTAGGAGGCCAGATCCAGGTGAGATTTTAGGTACAATTCATTCAGTTTTTCAGGCTGTGAAGAAAGTTATTTTGCATAGAAAATACCTGCTACAGTACTGAAAGGATGGCAAAGTTGTTCCTTAGAACTGAGAGCACTTCAGAATTTCTGAGATTGTTAAGCATAGGCCTTGGCTAGAGACCCTATTTCCTAGAGGATGCAGTCAGGCGCTGGGTATTACTTCATAGTTCAGATTGTTTTTTCTAGATGTTGTATATTGCTCTGACATGCTTTATTGCTAGAGGATGAGTCCATCCTATGAAGCCAGGAGGTAAAAATTCTAATTTACATTTTCATGAAGCTGGGGATGCATTTTTCTTCAGGAGAACATGTCAGTTATTTGTAGGAAGAATTAAATCTCAAGAGGACATAGGAATGATATGAATGTGGATGGAAGTCACAGACAGGCAAATCTGCAGGACAGGGCAATGTTTTAAGAAGCCATAGAAGAATTTTTGCAAATGTTGATCCAATGGGAAAGGCCTTGCTGCATCACCGCATTCACTGATGCCCACACAGGACACAAAACAGAAGCACAATAAGAAGGAAGAGGAGTTCAAATTCCTTTGCTTCGAAATAGTGGAGCCTAAGACTTTTTAAATCCAGTACTCATCAAACATCTTCTGGTAAAGAGTTGCCCAGTTTATTTGCAAAATCACCCTTTACCCAGGATCAGCTCATGTTTTTGAAATATGTTGACCTTAATCACAACTCCAGGGTTGGGTTCTAAATTATCTGAACCAGAGTTTGTCAAACCAGCATTTACACAAATTGCAGAAAAAGCCTTTAAACAAATCATGCCTGACTTTCACTCCTAGATCTCCTAACTTAATTTCTCTGGGATGGAAAACAGCATAAGTATTTTTCAAACCTCCTTGGGAGATTCTAACTTGGATTCATAACTTAAAACTTTTAGTATAAGCTTATAAGTGTGTTAAATCTCACTGGCAATAGTGATTGGTTCACATAGGAATTCAACCTAATTGTAACCAATGACAACCTGGCCCTGAACAACCACCAAATTCTAGGGAAGAGAAAGCTCTCTCTTCTCAGCTAGACCTAAAGATAAAATGATATACGATGTGGAGCTTCTGCAACCTCCTTGTAACAACAAGGACAAGGCCATCCGAGAATAAAGCCAAAGCATAATTGACTGCAAGCTAAGTTGTGAGATGGAGACAAGAGAACCCTGGCGACATTATTCAAGCCACACATGAAACCAGCCCTAAGTTTGGACTTCATAGTTCCAGGAATCAGCACTTTTCCTGACTTAAGATAACTTGGTTTGGGTTTCCAAACATTTGCAATGGAAATTGTCCTAAGTGATGCAAAACTTGAACACAAGATAATTTTCAAGCATGAACTCCAGACAATATAAACCAACCATAGAGTTACTGAAATTAGAAATTTGTAATCCAAAGTTTTTAATTTAGAAAAGAAAATAATAACGTTCACAATGACTAGTTAGTGATAAAGTTACATCAACTTTGATGACTAGTCAGTGATAAAGTTACATCAACTTCAAGGTTACTGACAGAAAGACCAGTGCATTGTCTACTACCCTACACTACTTTAACATTTCTTTTAAAATATAGTTGATTTTATTAATTGAAAGCCAACAATATGCTCAGCTTAATGTATCCTTTCTTGTAGCAGAGGAAGATAAATAAATGGGCCCACATCCAAACATTTATTCATTGAATCAACATTTGCAAAAATTCTTCTATGTCCAAGAAAATGTTTAATGTATGGGGAAAAAAACAACATATGCATCATGATTTCCATCGTCAACAAGTTTATGTTCAACCTCATGAACTAAAGAGACATTAATTGGATAAACATTATGTCTACTCCAACTTATAGAAGAAAGGAGTTATGCAGCATAGCATTAGTGGTCAAGCATCCAGACTTTATGTGAAGTACACCCTCAATCCTGCCTTTTCCACTTACTAATTTTTTAACTTTGGGCAAGCTATTTGAAAGCCTCCACTTTGTGGTCTGAAAAGTGCAGATACAATGTATACATTCCTAAAATAAAGATTAAATGAAATATTATGGGTTTGAGTGCTCATCACAGTGCCTGGTAAGTAATGATCCATGAAATAATATTATTTTCTTTACGAACATAAAAATTACATAATGAAATGTATGATTTATATATCATAATAGTGTGGTATGTAAAATATGACAAAGCAGCAGTTGCATATTACTCAAAGGTGTAAACTGGCAGCTTGTGGGTTGAATCCAGTTGGCAGGTTATTTTGTTTTGCTTATACAGTATTTTAAAAACATTCAGATTATTTGATAATATCTAAAAATAGGAAGATTTCACATGAATGTCTGGATTACTATTTTCATTTAGAAAAATCAAAAGATCCAAAAATAATATGCTTAAATTTCTGCATGACAGCAATCAGCTGGAGCAGAGCAGTGGCTGCTTGTTTTTTATGAATACACACTTTCCCATTTGTCAATGTCCCTACCCTGTCTCCTTTACTCATTTGCAATATATGTCTTGTCCTTGTAGGCATTCGAGATTTGCAGTTTTAATCAGTGTGCATCAAAATGTCATTGGTTGTACATATAATAAATAGGTTTTATACACACATGCACATGCACAGTATTACATATACACACAAATAATTACTCAGCCAAAAGTGGTTGGAAATATTTCATAATAAATATTCCCCTCCTTGCATCATCACAATTGCTCAATTTGCCAAGAAGTACAGAAAACTGTTTTTTAAAATTAATTTAACCCAGTTTTTTGAAACTGTCTTTTCCCAAAGAAACAGTGCTCAGAAGTGGTGTTTCTGGAACACAATTGCAGTCTGCTGGTATAGATTTATACAAATCTATGCAGTGATAAGGGGATGTATTTTTCTGTTTCTGTTGCTTATAAAAAAAATACCTGGAACTGGGTAATTTATTACCTGTAAGAAAACAACATTTATTGCATACAGTTTCAGAGGCTGGGAAGTCCAAAGTCCAGGGAACACATCTAGTGAAAGCCTTGTTGCTGGTCACAATGACACAGGGGTCTCACATGGCAGAATGGCAGAACTGAGAGAGAGCTCCTCATGCACTTGCCTGTTGAAGCCCTCAGAACTGTGCTCATGACCACCATTAAACCATTCACTATGGCAGGGTGCTCACAATCTAATCACCTCTTCAAGGCCACACCTTTCAATCACCATAATAGGATTTCCCACCCTCTTAACACCGTCACACTGGGGAATAAGTTTTGGGGGAACATTCAATCCAAAGCAAAGGGAAAGGTTCATAAGAAGTTGTTTATGTCATATATTTCCAATAATACACAAATTCTCTAAAATAAGTCTTCAGAATAAAATAAATAATTTGAAAGGAAAGAAAATTCAAGCAAACCGCGGGTATAAATAATGATGTACAATGTAAAAATATATGTTAGACTCTCATGAAGAGTGAGGGTTATGTTACGGAGAATTAATATGAATACATTTTTGACATCATTCCTTGATATGACAGGTCTCCAGCATTGCTACATAATCTAAATTTTGAGTTATTACCTTCTTTGCGTGTTTTACCTTTCCCCCCATACTTTACATTATGATGATCACACAGTTGACCTCAAAATGTGTCTCTGTTTGGACACATTTCTCTGAAAACTGCATATTTTTCTGTTTGTAATCAAAAGGGTTGGAGGACTGGAGGGCTGATGATTTGCTTTTTATCCCTGATATAACCTCAGGGTAATCATTATACTTTTACTTAAGTCCTCCGTCTACTGACCTCGTTTTTCCCTCTTCCCTTTGGGGCATGTTGCTCAGAGAAGCACAGTTTTTCTCTGCACTATCAGCTTTATATGTAAGCTTTTAAACATTAGTAGATGTCAACAATCTATAATGAAACTGATTAAGACATTCATTAAATATAGAAGAAAAATTGGATCGTGCCAAATAGAATAAAGGCAATGAAAAAAATCAGTCAGCAATGGTAATATCAGGTAATATTTTAATATGTTTTCTATGACCAAGCTTATCTTAACATTCCCCTGAGCCTGACTAAATAGACAGGTTTCTTCCTGACTATAGGCCCCTCCCCTCCCTTTTCTGAGAGCATTTACTTTAGAACATTTGCAACTATAAATTCTTTTTCTACCTTTTTGAGAAGTAAATCATATCCTAGCCTCTTGCCAGTTTTACAACGAAGATCTTTTTCTAAGACCTGGGAGCCATGTCTTTGAAATGTAGTCATCAAGAAAGATAGGCCCTATCTCCCAGTCTCTGTGGGGAAGTAGGGGCCTAGCTTCAATAAAAGACAATTAGCAAACACAAAGAGCCTAATCAGTAGACCAAGTGCACCCTAATATCCTCCAGTACTTTTCCACCAGCTCATTCCAGCGTTTAAAATCCTCACCTGTCTTTTGCTTCAGTGAAATTGACTTCAATCCCCACTTTTATGAGGGCCAAATTTTCATATCTGCAGGTTCCACAGGGCTAACTACATGATTTGAGTATATGTAGATTTTCATATACATGGGGTCCTGGAACCATTCCCCTATGCATACAGAGGGACAACTGTACACAATAAGAGTAATCTATAACTACATGCAGAAGTGTGGATGAATTCCATAAACATAATTTTGAGCAAAAGAAGACAGACATAGGAGAATAGATACTCTATAGTTCATTCACTTAAATTCCAGAAGAAGCAAAACTATTCAAGACTCTCAGGTCATTACCCACACTATGGAATCCCCGCCACACACGTTGTTCCAATCTTCATCAATCCATGGTAACCTCTATGCTTATATGTAAAACGTGTTGGTTACCAACTTGTCTAAGTTCTCTGAGATAGTTCACCCACACATACAACAAGTTACATGAAGTGGGCTTATTACTTACAGATAGACAGCAAGGGATGACAGAAGCCTGGGATTCGTTACAAGCTGACCCCCAAAGATCAGGAAAGCTACAGAGGGTGGATGGAGTCTCTCCTGTATGTGACCCACTTGCACTGCAGCTGAGGATGCCAAAAAGCAGTCTACTCTGAGTTTCATATCCAGGACATGACACACTGGGCTAAAGCTTTGAAGGACATCCTTTCTAGGGGGAACTGGAACAGATCCCAGGATGTTCCGACCAGTGCCTTTTTATCTCAGGATATTGCATTCCTGGCACATTCTATAGTTCTTAAGAAATACAAGCAGGAAACTGGGAGAACTGGGTCAGTGCAAGGATACCCAGAGAACTGTCCTGCACGTGTATGTGTATATGCACTATAACGATACATATGTGATATATAGCATACATACTTTATTATACAAAATATGTGTATAATACATCAGTGCCTTTTGAGAGCATTCACCTACAGATGATGTAGACACTACTTTTTAAACTCTGTTTCAAAAACAAATGAATTGTTTATTAGTTTTCTCACTTTCTCCTCTTCTTCCCTTTCTCTTCAGACACTATCACCAACTTTATCAGACAATACTAAAATTGTTTCCTTCTTTAGGTTATTTGTTCAATGGTAATATTTAATTAAGTCCTTTCATGTATATATGTATACACACATATTTACACATATATAATATATACATACAAGTATATATATTACATGTACATATATTATATACGATGTATGTATGTGTGTGTATATACATACAGTTATTTTAAATAAGATTCCAGCTGCAGTTAGAAGCAAATCATTTCCATACTGAAGATAAACCTCATATTTGCTTATCATAAAATAATTTCTCATTCAAATACATAAATGAAATTAAAATGTCTATCTTTACAAAGGCAATATAATCAATAAATTGTTACCACCCTCCCTCATCTCATTTTTTGACATGGTGTTCTAAAGTTTTAGATGGCCAGAGATAATTAATGCCCATCTCACTATTTTATTCACTTTCCTTTAGCTCGAGCAAACAATGAATTGTGCTGATTCTAAGAAGTCATTCTATTCAGCAAGGGAGATTCTACCATGTAGCTGAAAGTACTGGGTCAGCAGTGATCCATAAATATAGATTTTTTTTTTTCACATGAGAAGCAAGTTGGCTTTAGAGATCTGTTTCAATATGTATAATTATGGCATGTACTATCGAATGTAAATGAAAAGTCAATTGAAAAGGCAACAATACATTTCTTCCCCTTCAGATTAATTCCCATTTCTCATGTGGAATTGCTCATCCTCAAAAGACACCATACTGATGATTTAGTGTTCTGAAGCTGAAAAATTATTTTCTGTGCCATGCAGTTGTCAATTGTGATGCCAGAGAGTTGTGTTCTTCTTATGGTCCTTCAAACCAGGGACTTCCAATAATTTTTTAGAAAATTCACCTACATGAGACTGGGGCACCTCCCTTCTTGTCCCAAGAAGTGGAACAGCCTTGTGATTTAAGGGCTCTGTAATGTCTTTATTCACATCGCAGAATGTTCTCCCAAAAGCTGCACTAGGCAGAATTTCTCTTTGGCCTGCAGTGGGCTTTCACTGAGTGTATGAAGGAAAGAGAAAGAAAGTTGGCAAAGCATCCCGAGCAATTTTAGAATTAAAATGTGTTATTTTTCTACATAATCCTGGCACTTATTGTCTATTAATCCTCGGAAACACAGGCATTCTTCTTAAATGGAAAACAAAGTTGTTTACTACTGCCGGAGCAAGTCTTGCAATTATAAATCTAATTACTAAGAGAAAAAAACTGAAAATAATTAATAAAAATTCTAGATGAATTTTTGAAAAGCTTATTGTCAGTAGGCAAGTGTGCTGTCATAATTACTAAGAAATAAGCATGGCAGAAATTTTCAGAAACTGGAGAAACTTTTCACTGAATGATGTTTACGTAGTTTGATCATGGATTACATGCAGAAGAGCCATAAAGCCATGAATTAAATCAATCAATTAAGAATGTTTATTACATTCAAAGACACAATGAAGAAACCTATGTAAGCTTGCTGGCCTATAAATTACTAATCAAAGAACAATTTTCAGGCTAGAATGTCATGGAATAGAAGAGAACTAATTGCCAGTCAATTTTCTTGAGGGGTGCGGAGAGTTATCTGCTTGAACTTGAGGAAGTTATCTGCTTTGGAGATCATCTGGCTCTGAGCTCACCAACATTCAGGGTATATGATGATAATGCCAGGGGACATTAAGAATTAAAGGTTAAACGTGGCTTAGGTTCCAGGGTAATTTCTTTTTTTGTTAACATTTTATTAACACATATCGTGAAATTCACCCATTTTAAGTGTACAATTCAATGACTTTTAGTAAATTTACAGAGATGTGCAACCGTCAGCACGGTCCAGTTTTAGAATATTTCCATTACCCCAGAGAAATCTCTCATATCCGTTTTCAGTCATTTCTCATTCCCGCCCCAGGCCCAAGCAACCACTTTCTGTCTCTATAACCTGATGAATGGATAAACAAATTGTGAGATATCCAGATGATGGAATACTACTCAGCAATAAAAGGAATAGAACTATTGATGCATGCAACAATATGGACAAATCTTAAAATAGTTATGCTAACTGAAAGAAGTCAATGCAAAAGACCACATACGATTCTGTTTATATAAAATGTCTAGAAAAGGCAAATCGATAGAGCCAGGGTAATTTATATGCCCTTAGAATACTTTGTAAATAAATCTCATTTTATATTAAAACACAGGACTGGCCAGTTAGTTCAATTGGTTAGATCATGATACTGATAACACCAAGGTCCATGGTTCAATCCCTGTAAAATACATATACATTAAAATATATAGATGTGTTATAAATCCAAATTATCAATTTGCACAAATTTGAAAAATAAAACACAATATTGCAAGCTATTTTACTGAATGTTGTAAGTTGCTTGGGTTGTGCCCCAACCCATAGGCATTTGTCTTCACTCTCTTCTGCCACTGGGAAATGTCAGAGAAGCATGGAGTGAACTGTCTTTTCACCAATTTTGAGATGACAAAAAGGGGGACTCAGAAAACTGAAATTATTTATGTAAACTACACTGTATCCATGGGCAGAGCTGGAGCTGGAGACCTGTTTCTCTTCCTCCAGGACCCCTCTACCGACTCACAGCAGGGAAGATGGGCGGCAGCCGGGTTACTAGGCAGACCCAGGCTAGCAGACTCTGACTGACCCCACCTGCTCTAGCCTGGATCTTGGGATAAAGAAAGACTCTCCAGATGTTCTTTCCATTTTGAATTCAGCCCCAGGCTGAAGAGCGCCATGCGCTCCCCTAGGAGCCAGGGCTTGACCCTTCCCACCCCCTGAGCCTCCACCCTCTTGCAACACTCTCCCCCTAAAACGAGCCGAGATCCCTTCTCTCTGCATGGATGAGCTTTTAAAATTATTTATTCATTCACTTCATCATTTTTTTCATTTTTATTTTAAAAGATTATTATTAATAACCTATTCGGTGTCACCTGCCATTATTCCACTGCTAAGTACCTAGACAAGACAGGCGGATACATATGAACACAAAAAAGACATGTAGATAATGTCCATGGACACTTTATTCATAATAGCACAGATTGAAAGCAGCCAAAAATGTCTATCAACAAAAGAATATCCATGTTGATGGAGACACATAGCTAAGTAAGGCAGCCAACATTTCTTCCTCTTAGGGGCATCCAGTCTAATCTAGGAGCAGAGAAGAGTGAATTTGTGGCTGCCTATTCTTACATACTTTGTTCATGAACCTCATCCCCCAACAGGAGTTTTACTGTCCTTTGTTTTGTCACACTTTTTATTGAGGAATTATGCACATGGATTAAGGTGCACAAACCATAAATGGGCAGCTCATTAATTCTTTTATATCTGTATAGAACATTTCCAGAATCCTTAGGGCTCTCTCATTCTCTTTCTCACTCAAAAACATACCCAGAATTAACTACTACTTTGGCTTTTATTGCCACACATTACTTGTGCCTATTCCTTAATTTTACTTAGGTGTAATCATACGGTGTATTTTTAAGGCATTGGCTTCTTTGCTTAGCATTATGTCTGCATGAGTCACTCAAGTTATAGCATGAGTAAAAGTTCATTTTAATTGCAGTATAGCATTTCATTGCATCTCTATACCACAATTTATTTTTTTATTCTTTGTGGGTAAATATTTCAGCTGATGCACATTGTTCTGTGTCACACTGAAGGAGCAAGTGCCATGTAACCTCTCTCTCTTCAACTGACTTCTTCACAGGAGAGGAAAGACCCTGCATGTCAGAGGCAACCCTGTGCAACAAACTGTACATTGCAGAAAAATATCTGTAAATAAATATTTAGTGGGGATTTTTATTCAAAACATCTCATCATCTTGCCACACTCTACATCTCTTCACAGCCATTTTCTTTATAAACACCAAATCTGGACATTTCTTCCCCCTTTTAACATGTTAGTTTTTTCTAGTCTTGTTGGGCAGTTGAGAAACCTATCACAACTAGATCCCATTTTTGTTAATGGATATCTTTGTGATTTCTCATACATATTATACTCATATTTGTCTAGTTGTGAGATCATCATAGCTTCTGACATGTGCCGAAGATGTTTTAGTTGACAAAACTTTCATGTACATTATTTCACTTGCAACAGCTCTATAAAATGGAAAGCACAGATACCGCTATCCTGATGTTACAGAGGCAGAAACATTCAATTAATATTTATTGTGTCTATTTTGTGTTATCACTGTGCTAAGTATTGCAAATATAAAGTTAAGCAAAGCACATTTTCCCCTCAAGACATTAATAGTCTTGTTGCAGATGATAGGTATATAAACAAAAAGTTAAATACATATTTTATTTTGCATCAAAGTGCAAAATATTATAGAAACACTACATGCATGAAAATAGTAAATGTTATATCTTTATTATTCATGGATTTTTTATAATCAACTCTACATGGGGAAATCAAAGAGAATGTATATTAGAGGTGAAAGTTGAAGGAAGTAAAAGAATTCATCAGGAAGACCTTGAGGAAAGGAAGGGAGGCGTTTTCAACAGAGGTAACACCTTGTGCAAAGGCCTGGCAGCATTAAGTAGTTTGTAGCATTAACCGAAGGACATACAACTATTTAAAGACAAAGCTTAGGTTCAAATTTGAGCTTCCTGAATGAAATACTGCCTGAAGAATTGCCTCTAAAATGGGTATTCAGGGCAAACCATTGATGGCATTCTTGATTTCAAGCCATATTGCTTTTGGGAAAAAATCACTCTGTACCGACAAATTGCAATAGTTATGAATATAGTAATAACAAGAAGAATAATCAAGTGCAATTGAAATGAACATGTATCAATTCAAGCTGGGTTTCAGCTTCTTTATGGTGATTCAAATTTAATGCTCTTTATGATTGTCTAGAAGCTTTCGTAGACTGGCTTCTGCAATTTGGCTTTGTCTGGGAATGTGTGTTCCCAACAACGGTCTCAAATTTTAAAAGGAGAAAAATCAATCCACATACTGTCAGGTGGTCATATACATACTAAGCTAGGGCTTGGGTAATGAAGACTGTGCTATTTGAAATTATGTTCAATATATTATCATCATCAGACTCACATTGAACTAGTGTAAGTTTATCTGTAACTAATCTCTGAGAAGCAATTTGTTCAACAATTTGGTCCTTTTTTTACTTTTTTGAGGCTGGCCAGAGACTACAGAATCTTGTCCAGTGTTGATGGTTCCATTTTTGTTGTTCCAGCCATTTTAATAATCTTGGTTGGTGACAGTGTTTGCCAGTGACTTTCTCTTTTTTAAAGGGTGAATCTTATTGGAGGTGAGGGCTACCAGAATTTTCAGAGCTAAGTTGTTTGTACTTAGAATAAAGGGTTGGAGGAAAACATGAGAAGTTTGGTGGCCCAATCAGAACTCTCTCAAGTCAGCTCTCACTTCCACCACTAGTTGGTGTTCAGGTTTTCTTTTCTTCCATTGTAAATGTGATGAGCCTCTCTCAATGAGTGACTGTGTGTCATAATTAAGTCAGCTGTGAACACATCCTGTAAATAACCCAATAAAAGAAAACACTCTGGCTGTGAGACAACTCACATTAGAAAATGAAGACTTAACATTTTCCTCCTTGGCGTCTTACTCATTGTTTGTATACGTGGGGAAAATAGCAAGTTCTTTCTCTCTCTTTTCCATTGAAGGTACAGTGTACTAAAACTGGAAGCCCACCGTGGTAACTGATTTTCTAACCAACCATGTTCACAACAAAGAAGCCCAATCTTAAAACACTAGATTGACAAGCTGGAGTTAGTTATTGAATCCATTTACCTTGGCTACATGTCCTAGGATGGTCTTGCAATTCATGACTTATTAGCCTCTGTGCCAAGCGTGTATTTCTTGATATAAGTAGGTTACCTCTGTGTGAGGAGAGAGCGGCCTTCTCTAGAGTGCCACCTGTCACAGTTCCTGATGAAAATGACAGTGAATTAATCCTGGTAAACCTATTCTACTGTGACCTCAGGTGTCCTATGCAAACTGTAGCCTGGAGACCAGATCCAAACAATGGGGTGTGTGTGTGTGTGTGTGTGTGTGTGTGTGCACGCATGCATGTGTGTGTGTGTGTGACCAACTTCAGCCAAGAACCTATGTGTGTGTATATTATTTGTTTGTTAGACTTTGTTTGTTAAGCATAGTTTACTAAAGGATAGAGTGGTGTTTTGTGAATACTGAATATAAGACAAGTCTTCGAAAGACAGTCAAATGAGGTGTCACTCAATGGTGAATTTCACTAACTCAGTTGCTTTTCTCTGGTTTCAATTTCTTCATGTCACTTCCTATTTTTGCAAGTAAAGTTTTTTTTTTTTTTTTTTTGAAACACAGTCAGGCCCATTCACTTATGGCTCAATAGCAGAGTTTAACAGTTATAACAGAAGCTATTTGTTGTCCTCAAAACCTAAAATATTCTGTATCTAGTTCTTTACAGAAAAAATTTTCCAACTTCTGCTTTATTCTAATAATCTTCAGGAACAATGATCTCACTCCCTTGTATTGTTTTTTAAAATATAATAATAATAGAAGTTTAAATATTAGATATTGTATTTTTCTTGCAGTTCAAATGAATCAAAGAAATAATTGAGGGTTAACCCACTAAATTAATCCTAAATCCAGTCAAAAGAAATTGAATGTTATTAATTGTATGATTATTGCTATTACTGTTATTATTAGTAGTATGTATACCTATGTAAATGTCACTATGCCGAGCACATTAAAAATAATTCATGCAACCTCCACATCAAAACTACAAGATAAACATTGTTATTATGCCCATTTTATAGATGAGGAAATTGAAACTCAGAAATGTTGCATAGTTTTCCTAGAACACATACTCCCCCAAGTGTGTAATAGCCAAAACCAGAGTCTGAGCTTTTCTGACCCAAAGGCTTATGATTTTACCAACAAAGCTAAGCAGCTACAGCATCTACATTGAGCGTATTCCATAAAGTCCCATTCACTAACTTCAATTTCATTTAATTGCAGTGAATTCCAAATTTATTTGAACTCCTCACTTGCTCAAGGCACTGTGGTAAAAACTGAGGGATACAGGAACATGAATAAAACACAGGAATAAGCTTAGTCTAGGGTTAGTATATACTCTCCTTTAAAAAGTAAATATGCCATTTCACAAAACATTTCGTCATTATAAAAACTCTCAAGAAATTAGGTGGAGAAGATATGCACCTTAATACAATAAAAGCAATATATGACAAACCCACAGGTAACATGGTGAAAAGCTCAAAGTTTTTTCTCTTTAGATCTGGAAGAAAGCAAGGATGTCCACTTTCACCATTTCTATTCAACATGGTACTGTAAGTTCTAGTCAGACTAATTAGAAAGGTAAAAGAAATAAAAGTAAAGGAGGAAGTTGAACTGTCCTTCTCACAGATGCCATGATCTTATAAATAGCATACCCTAAATACTCCACTAAAAAACTCTCAAAGCTAATAAATGGATTCAATAAATTTGCAGAATACAAGATTAACATCAGTAGCATTTCTATATACTAATAGTGAGCTATCTGAAAAGAAATAAAGAAAACAATTTATTTACAATAGCTATAACACAATAAGATAGCCAGGAATAAAGTTAACTAAGGAGGTGAAAAATCTTTACACTGAAAACAATAAGACACTTATGAAAGAAATTGAAGAGGACAAAAATAATTGGAAAGATACATATGTTCACAGATTGGAAGAATTAATATTATTAAAATAGCCATACTACCCAAAGCAATCTACATATTTAACACAATCCATATCAAAATACCAAGAGCTCAACCCAAGAAAAGTAAAAAAAAGATAAAGTTATTATATAATGGCAAAGGGATCAATTCAACAAGAGGATATAGCTATTCTAAACATATACATACCCAAATCCAGAGCTCCCAATTTTATAAAGCAGTTACTATTAGACCTAATGAGAGAAATAAACTCCACCACAATAATAGTTGGGGATTTTAACATCCTACTTTCACCAAAGTACAGATCACCCAGACAAAGAAATTAATCAGGAAACATCAGAATTAATCTTTACTCTAGGCCAATTGGACCTAATGGACATATATTGAGCAATTAATGCAACAGCTGCAGAGTACATATTCTTCTCACGAGCCCATGGAACATTCTCTAGAATAGACTATATACTAAGTCTCAAAAAACTTTTAAAAATTGAAATCGTACCGTCTACATTGTCAAACCACATTGAAGTAAAACTAGAAATCAACAACAAAAAGGACACTAGAAACTATACAAATAAATGGAAATTAAACAACATGTTCCTAAACAATGAATGGGTCAAAGAAGGAATGAAAAAAAGAAATTTAAAAATTCCTGGAGATAAATTAATATGAAAACACAGTAATACAAAAACCAATGGGATAAAGCAAAAGCAGTTCTAAGAGGGAAATTTATAGCAATAAATGCCTACATCAGAAAAGAAGAAAGACTCCAAATAAACATCCTAACATTACACCTCAGGGAACTAGAAAAATGAGAACAAATCAAACTCAAAATAAATAGGAGAGAAACAATAAAGATCAGAGTAAAAATAAATGGAGTATTAAAAAATGATACAAAAGCTCAATGAAACAAACAGTTGGATTTTGAATAGATAAACAAAATCAATAAAACTTTAGGAAGACTAATAAAGAAAAAAAGAGAGAAGATTCAAATAAATATAATCAGAAATGAAAAAGGAGACATTATAACTGATAACACAGAAAGGATCATAAGAGACAACTACAGATAACTAACTATATGTGAACAAACTGAAAAACCTAGAAAAATGGATAAGTTCCTGGACACATACAGCTTACCAAGTTTGAATCAGGAAGAAATAGAAAATGTAAACAGACCAATAACTAGTAATAAAATTAAAGCAGTAATAACAGTTCTCCTAACAGAGATAACCTGAGGACCAAATAGCTTTACTGCTGAGTTCTCTAAATATTTAAAGAACTAATACTAATTATTCTCAAATGCTTCCAAAAAATTGAAGAGGAAGGAATATTTTCAAATTCATTCTCTGAGGCTAACATTAACCTAATACCAAAACCAGAAAAAGATGCAACAAAAAAAAGAAAACTGCAAATCAATATCCCTAATGATCACAGATGCTAAGATCCTCAATAAAATACTAGCAAACAGAATCCAATGACACATTAAAAAGATCATTCACAATAATCAAGTGGGATTCACCCCAGGGAGGCAAGGATGGTTCAACACATGCAAATCAACAAACCAATAAATGTAATACATCACATCAGTAGAATGAAGAGGAAAATGAAACACATTATCATTTCAATAGATGCAGAAAAAGCATTTGAAAAAACCAACATTCCTACATAACAAAAAACATGCAACAAACTAGGTATAGAAGGCATGTACCTCAGCACAGTAAAGGCCATACACAACAAACCCACAGCCTACATCATCCTGAATGGACAAATATTGAAGGCTTTTCTTCTAGGATCTGGAACAAGACAAGGATGCCCACTATCCCCATTCAGTGCAGTGGCAGGATACAAAATCAACACACAAAAATCATGAGGCTTCCTAGATACCAATAGTGAAAGAACTAAAGAAGAAATCAAGAAATTAATCCCATTCACAATAGCTACCAAAGAAATGAAATACCTAGGATTAATTTAACCAAGGAGTTGAAAGACCTCTACAATGAAAACTGTAAAATATTGGTGAGAAACACTGAAGAGGACACAAATAAATAGAAACATATCTCATGTTCATGGGTTGAAGGAATTAACAGGACCAAAATGTCCATATTACCCAAAGCAATCTACCCATTCAACACAATCCCTGGCAAAATACCAATGACATTCTACACAGAAATAGAATAAATTATCTTCTAATTTGTATGGAAACACAAAATACCCCATATAGCTAAAGCAATCTTGAACAAAAAGAGAAAAATTAGAGGCATCATGCTTTCTGACCTCAAAATATACTATAAACCTATAGTAACCAAAAAAGTGTGATACTGGCAAAAAAAAAAAAAATATATATATATATATGTGTGTGTGTGTGTGTGTATATATATATATATGTATATATATGTAGACCAATAGAACAGAACTGAGAGCAGAGAAACAAATCCACATATTTACAGCCAACTGATTCTTGGCAAAGGTGTCAAGAATATACAGTGGAGAAAGCGTAGCCTCTTCAACAAACAGTGCTATGAAAAGTGGATATAGACACACAGAAGATTGAAACAATAACCCCTATCTCTCACCATACACAAAAGTAAACTCATTATGGGTCAAGAACTAAATGTAAGACTTGAAACTATGAAACTACTAAAAGAAAACATTGGGCTTGGCAAGGATTTTTTAAATGAGACCACATCAAAAGCACAGGCTACAAGAAAAAATATAGACAAATAGGATTACATTAAACTAAAAAGACATCTTCACAGCAAAGAAAAGAATTAACAGAGTGAAGAGAAAACATGCTGAATGGGAGAAAATATTTGCAAACTATACATCTGACATGGAGTTAATATCCAAAATACATAAGGAACTTAGCAAAAAATAAATAAGACAAAAGAACAAATAACCCAATTAATAAATGGGCTAATAGCCTTAGTAGCCATTTCTTATAAGAAGACATACAAATGGCCAACAGGTATATGAAAAATGCTCAAAATCATTAATGACCAGAGAAATGAAAATCAAAACCACAATGAGATACCACCTCACTCCAGTTAGAATGGCCAATATAAAAAAGACAAAAGAAAATAAGTATTGGTGAGAATGTGGAGAAAAAAGGAACACTTACATATTGTTGGTGAAATTGTAAATAAGTATAGCCACTATGGAAAACAGTATGAGGTTTCCTCAAAAAAACTTTTTTTTTAAACAAGGATATGCACATTTATTTGTTCAAAGAACAAATACATAAACTGAATAACAGATGAAAAACAAAAAACTCTGTGCAAATTAGGGCTTCAAAGTTTCACAAAAACTGGAGATGTAAAACTTATTAAATTTTACGTGTTTCATTATATAATCTCTACAATTATTTGAAATAGCTATCTAAAGTCTTCCAAAGCATGCAAATATCAAATTAATTTCAGCAGAGGAAGATGAATAAACTTTTCAAAGGCAAATTAATTTCTAAGCAAATTAACAAGTACACTTAATAAAAAGAAATTCACGAACAGAAATTAAATATCTAATTTTAGCAACATAAATTGCATAAAAAACAATAAAACAGAATTATAAACACAAGGACAGTTCAAAAAGTTCATAGAAAAATAGAATTAAAGGAAAATGGAAATCTTTCCATGAATTTTTGCTTTGTTTTGTTTAAATTGGTTTTTTTTTTCTTAAAAAGACTAAGATCACAGAAAATATGTTCTCTGACCACAATAAAAGAAAGAAATTTAGAAAACTCATAAATGTTGGAAAATAAGCAACACTCTCCTAAATAAACAATGGGTAAAAAGAAAAATCAGAGGGAAATTAGAGAGTACTTTGAGATACAGATCAAAGGGCAACATATCAAAATTAAAAGATGCAAATGTCATGCAGTTAGAGGAAAATTTGTACTTGTGAACACCTATATTAAAAATAAGAAAATCTCAAATCAGTAATGTAAACTTCTATCTTAAGAAAACAAAAAAAGTACAGCAAACTAAACCAAAAGCAAATATGTATAAGAAATAACAAACATTACAACAGACATACATGAAACAGGGAATTAAAAAACAATACAGAAAATCAACAAAACAAAAAGTTGATTCTTTATAAACATCAACAGAATTTGCAAACCTTTATTTAGACTGACCAAGAAAAAAGAGTGAAGACTGAAATTATGAAAGCCAGAAATGACCAGGGGCATCGTTACATTGTCACTTTGGCTTTTTGTGGTGGTAAGATTTAGTTTCATTCACTTTCTCATTTGCATTTTTGTTTACCAGTGCATTTTGTTTTTCTTGTGTATTCGTGGTAGTGATTATCGTTTTTCACATTACAGATGCAGGACTTCCTTGAGTATTTCTTGTAGGGATGGTCGTGTGGTGGTGAAATATTGCAGCTTTTGTCTGGCTGGAAAATGCACTATTTTTTCCCTCATTTCTGAAGGATAGACTTGCTGGATATAGCATTATTGGCTGGCAGTTTTTTTCTTTTACTATTTTGAATATATCATCCCATTCTCTTCTGTCCTGTAGAATTTCTGTTAAGCAGTCTGCTGTTAGTCTGATAGGGTCTTCCATACAGGTGACATGACATTTTTCTCTTGCTTCTAGTAAGATTCTCTTCTTGTCTTTGAGCTTTGCCACTCTGACTATAATGAGTTTTGGAGAGGAATTTTTGGTGGTTGAATCTGTTTGGTGATCTTTGAGCATCCTGAACCTAAAAGTTCATGTCTCTCCCTATATCTGGGAAGTTTTCCATTATTATTTAATTGAATAGGTTATCCATGTCTTCTTTTGTTCCCTTCCCCTTCTGGAACACCTATAATTCAAATGCTTAGGGTTGTCTGCTAGCTCCCTTAGATTTTCTTCATTTTTTAAAATTATATTTTCCTTTTTCTTTCTTTCTTTCTTTTTTTTTTTTTTTTTTTTTTTTTGTCTGCCTGTGTTGTTTTGAAAAGACTATCCTCAAGATGAGAAATTCTTGCTTCTGCTTGTTCTAGCCTTCTGCTTAAGCTACTGGTTGTGTTTTTTATTTCATTGAGTGAATCTTTCACTTCCATGAGTTCTGCTACATTCTTTTCTTAAGGTATTAATCTCTTTATAAATCTCTTCCTTCATATCCTGGATTTTTTCTTCTCATTTCATTATGTTGTCCAAGTGAGTCTTCTTGTATCTCAGTGATTTTCTTTAAGATTGCTGCTCAGAATTCCTTTTCAGTCATTTCAAGGGTTTCCTGTTCTCTAGGGTTTGGTGTTTGAGAATTATTTTATTCTTTTGGTGGTGTCATGTTTTCTTCTGTTTTCTTATTCCTAGTATCTCTACATTGACAGCTGGTCATCTGGTAGAATAGTTGCTTCTTCCAGTACTCTGGAGTGGGCTTTGAGAAGAAAGACACCCTCTTCTTTTTCCAGTCTCTGCTGGTGACTCTCCTTGTGTCAGTGTAGTCAAGTATCTAGTGTACTGCGTGCATGATGGCTGTGGCTGCTGCTATGATGTCAAGACACTTTTTTGGCAGCCATGGCTGTGGTGGGCCACTTGCATGGAAGTGGTGTTTTCAGAGTGCTCTACTGCCTACTTTTGGGCAGGGAATACCACCTCAGCTCCTTACATAGGACCCCTGGTGTGCACTCTCACCTGCTTCTGGGTGGCAAGGTCTGCAGCTCTTAGCTCATTGCCTACGACTCTGGGCATGCTCTCTTGCCTGCTTCCAGGTGGAAGGGGCTGTGGCCCTCTGCTCCTTCCCTCAAAAAATTAAAAACAGTTTAACAATAACCCACAACCCTCGGACCAAGTGGGGTTTTTGTTTGTTTGTTTGTTTGTTTGTTTTGGTGGCTGGCCAGTAAGGGGATCCAAACCCTTGACCTTGGTGTTACCAATACCGTGCACTTACCAACGGAGCTAAACCACATGTTCTCACTTATTTGTGGAAGCTAAAAATAAATAAATAGATAGATAAATAAATAAATAAACAAACACAAACAAATAAGTGTGGGGGGGAAGAAGACACAACAATCACAAAAATTCCTTGAACTTGTTAAGACAAGTGAAGAGATATGATGTGGAAGGGAAGGGGAGAGAGGGTGGGGGGAAAGAGGAACGGGTAAAGGGTCACAAAAATCAACTACAATGTATCTTGAGAAGTTAAAATAAAAAATAAAAAAATAAAAATTAAAAAATAAAAACAGAGCTACCATATGATCAAGCAATCAACTACTGAGTATATATCCAGAGGTAATGAAATCAGAATATCAAGGAAATATCTCCACCCACATGTTCATTGCAATATTATTCACAATAGTCAAGATACGGAATCAACCTAAGTGTCCAAGTGCAGATGAATGGATTTTTTTTTAATGTGCTAAATATACACAGTGAAATACTATTCAACCATAAGAAAGAATAGATGTCAGCACCATGCTCAGCCAGTGAGCTAACCGGCCATCCCTATATAGGGATCCGAACCCGTGGCCTTGGTGTTATCAGCACCACACTCTCCCGAGTGAGCCATGGTGGGAGCTAAAAATTAATATATAAATTCACACACACACACACACACAAAAAAAAAAACGGGGGGGGGAGAAGAAGATATAACAACCACAATTACTTGAAGTTGATACGACAAGCAAACAGAGGGGACATTGGTGGGGGGGAGGGAGGAGAGGGAGGAGGGAGAGAGGTTTTGGTGATGGGCAACAATAATCAGCCACAAAGTATATCGACAAAATAAAATTTTTTTAAAAAATTGCAAAAAAATAAATTAATTAATTAATTAAATTAAATAAAAAAAGAATAGATGAACGTGGAGGACATCATGTTATGTAAAACAAACCAAATGCAGAAAGATGAATACCCCGTGATTTTACTCATATGGAATCTATTTTTTTTTAAAAGTTAATATCATAAAAGTAGAAAGTAGAATAGGGGTTATCAAAGACCCAGAAAGTGTGCGGAGGGGTGGAGGGAGAGGTTGGTCAGCGGGTACAAAGTGACAATTAGATAGGAAAATAAGTTCTGGGGCTCCATTGCACAGCAGGGTGATCATGGTCAACAATGAGGTATTGTGTATTACAAAATAGCTAGCAGAGAAGCCTTTGAATGTTCTCACCACAAAGAAATGATAAATGCATGAGATGATAGATATGCTCACTGCCCTGATTTGATCATTATATAATATATATCCGAAACATCAAATTGGACCCCATAAATATGTACGATTACAATGTGTGAATTAAAAAAAAATAAAGACAAAATGTAAGTATTTCATAAGTGACAAAACTTCATTCTTACCTCCAGCTGAATCTCTTGTTTGCTTTTCTCTAATTCTTAGCTAAATAAACTGGTTTCTATGGAGGTGTAACTTATAAGTGTAGCAGTTTCTGAACATACTCGGAGAAAGTAAGTTTGGCTATTAGGAAGGTGAAGGGATACGGTTTTGACTTGAGAATCACAATATTCGGGGAAGAACAAAATGTGGGTCTGGGCTGGGCTTGTGGAAAGCAGTATGAGTGCCCTGGGAATCTGCCTAAATGAGAAAATGAGTGGAAGGAGAAGACCAAGGGATTGGATGAGGAAGTCCTCAATAGCAAGCATGCCTAATGGGTGATTTCATCAAAGTCGAGCTGGATGGGTGATTTGATGCAAGAAAGTGAGTGAGTGCAATGGGTGTTTTAACCATTTCTATGTCGTATTGCTATATTTGGAGACTTCCTTTGAACAGAGGTTATGTCAGTTCCTGAATCTATGAAACTCTGTGATGTAGGTCAGGCAGGTCAAACAACAAGAAGGATGACACGAGGCCACTTCCAGGGATGCCCCTAGTAGAGTAGTTTGGAGAGGTGATCACCTGGGCGAGTGAATGCTTATCTTGCCAGCAACCCCGCCACTCTTGTAGGAATATCCAGCCTCATCTCCAGTCTGACATTATCTTGTGGCACAGTTCATAGGCATATCTCTTTACCCCACCCCCACACCCCACCTCAGCAACAATGTGCCATCTCTGGGCCTGGATGTCTCCCAAGCTTTCTACTCATAGAATTTCAAGTCAGTAAAGGGGAAAATGCTTTCATCTTCTTTTACACGGCCAGCCTTCATTTGTACTGATGTTTTTGCCTCTGGTACACAGGCTCTCGTCTCAGCGTGCCAATCTGAAAATAAGGGCTTTGAATCCACCAAGACCTTCTTCAAAATTAATAAAAATAAATATTTTTTTAGAAACCTCTTGGTTAGAAATGGTACAGTAGTGAAGCCATCAGCAGAAATTAAGACACAGGTTAATTTCGCTAAATACTGTAAAAAAGGATGTCAGCCACAATGACTGCTAGTCCTGTCCTGGGTGACAGTAATAGACTATGCTGGAGAAAATTGTTATTGTTTAAAAAAATCCTTTCAAGATTTTGTATGGAAAATCCTCAGAGTGGCCCTTCAGAGTGAGGACTGCAGGCTGTTCTTTGCCTCTTGTCCATGATTTTCCCCAGATTGGCTGAACTGGGCTTATTTACTTACTCATGCATAAAACAAAATTCCAAAATGCCTCTTCGTGTCTGTCACTCAGGTATACCCTCTGTGCATCCTCAGCTCATCGTCTTTGAGGATGATGTCTCAGCTGTGACAAGTCCATTTTCAGGGCTCAAAGTCTTCCACATTCAGAAGCTTCTCAATCTAGAATCCATCAAACACATCAGGTGCGAGAGGCCTGACATTACTGAAGTAGGCAAATAATACATACCATGTTCTTACTTTTACTTGGACACAAGGACTGCAACCTTGGAATGAATTGCCAAGGGAGAGTTTACTGAACTGAGAAAGCAGGACCAGTACTACAGATAGAAAACCAGACTCCACATAGTGGGAAGGCAAAGAAAAATTTGGCAATTTCAGATCATTTAAACTGTGTGCAAGTAGGTTAGAGGACAATAGAAGAGTGAGTTTTAAGGTGGGGATGGTATAGTTTCGGGAGGAGAACTGTCAAAGTTGAGGGTACCCAGGAAGTACAGTCTACAGGAAATTTTTGAAGGAAAGGTCCGAGAATCAACACGTGTGGAAAAAGTGACGGAAGCAGAATAGTCAGGGAGAGACTGGGCTGTGATGCAACCATAATAAAGGGCTCAGCTGAACTTATGGGGAACCCTGAGATTGGAATGACTCTGTAGAGCCGAGGTCAATTGAGGTAAGGAGGTACTGGGCCTTTCTGTTACCATATTTGCCCCCAAGGAAGAGGCTATGATGTTGAGAAAGGTGTTTCTATTCAGCAAGTGGCAAGATCTAGAGTGTATTCAGCTGCAAAATCTTAGTCTCCAACCATATGCAGCTGGAGGAATGAGGGCTTCGCTCTGTAGTGAAATTGGAAGGTTTCTGATCCACAGCAGCTTTTCCCATGAGTCACTCATATTTGCTTGCTTCATATACATCCTGGAAACCACTCGTTCAGGATTCTGATGGCCTCTTTTGTTAAACTTAGAAGAGAAAAGATAGTGATACAAATAATCCATGCCACTGTAGCTGGTCTTGAAGCCACAACTGTTTTCATCTCCTCCCTCTTCTACTATCTACTCTGGATTCCCCTGTGCTTATCTAGGTGGGTGACTAGTGAACTAACCCAGGTCCTTTACCCTGTGAGATCGAGATCTTTCTCAGTCTATGGCTGTTGCATTTGCCTGTTAACTGCCAACACTGGTATCAAGAGAGAACTGTGTGGATCAGTAGGGTGAAAATCATCACTTCTCCCCACTTCCGTGGTAGAAAATTCTTTACTTCCCCCCAATGATCAAGACCATGACCCTGCCGTGGTAGTGATACATTTCCTTGTCTGCTGGTCCCTCAGGTCAAGGGGCCCATAGTGACTGGGTAGCAGCCATAGCTTACAATTTAATGGGACTTTTAGTGTGTCCTCTTTTTGATGTATTCACCTCCAAAAGCCAAGGCTTTTAAACCTGCAGAGCCCGGAATGGGGAAGACAGGAAACAAATAGCTCCAAATGGGTCACTGGGAGAGATTCTATGTTAGACTATCACTATTTGCACCCCTTACTTACCAGATGTATGTGCCCTGTTAAAGACATCACACAAGATAAGCAGTCTTGATTTAGAGGATTACATCATCTTAGAAGATAGTATTTATCTTTGCCAGGTATCAGCTCCAAGCTGGGGCTTCACCTACACCCTAAATAAGCTTTGAGTGCTTTTTGTTGCTTCAGCAGGCCAGCAGTTTTTAGGTGGTGCATTTGGAACAGAACCAGTGGATAAAACAGTCATATGTCCACTGCTTTACCTCCCTTGGCTGAAAAGTATGATCCTTCTTTTAATGCAACCTTATAGGGGATCATTGCAACCTATATTGGTGGATCATTCATTTTATAAGATGTTATATAGTAGTGCTAGATGAAGGAGGGTCAGTTGGCTTGAAAGATAACCCTATATACCTGGAAAAGATACCAATTCAAGTCAAATAGACCTGCTACCTCTTACAGAGTAGGAGAGGTTAAATTGGTACACTTGATACCAGTTGGTTTCTTAGTTCTTCTGAAAGGATAATATCCTATTGGAGAATCAATATTGTGTCTATCTGGATGTTTGGGCATTCAGCATCTAGATTGGTTAGAACTGACATTGTAAATGGGAACTCTAGCTGTTGGGTCCAAACATAGCTTCCTGCCTGCCACCATGGCTACTTGGCTCAGGAGTTCATTGTGCCAGCACTGGGGTGGCCAATTACAGAGGCTGACTGATGCCATTCGACCAAGTCATTCAGTCTACTCTGTTGTATAGTGATTCTTCTTCCATGGTGGGAAATCTATGATGGGCATTAACATGCAAATTACAAATCACACTTTGTGTCCATTCCATAGGTTTATCCACATGCCTTTCCTAGATTACCTTGTCCACAATCTTCCAATCTTTCTTATTCCAAGATCTGACCAAATATTCTTAATCTAAATATCTGACCACTGCCCATGAGTTAATGTTTATTTAAACTCTGGTCATTTATCTTTCCACACAAAGTAGATTACTGGTTTCTACCCAAAGTTCTAATAATTAGGAGGTTTACCCTCATGGATGTCTTTTGGGTATATCCTTAGTTGGAATTGTAATGAAATTACAGTCCATTTTCAGTTTTCACCCACACAACATGCCGACCTATCCAAGAACTAAGCTTGGTTTTCGTGATTCTCCATCAGCTAATCATGGGGATCCCTCATGCAGCCACAAGCGGGGGATGGTAGATAGATGCTGGTGTAATATTGGTGGATGATGCAGGAGTTCTGAGCCACCTGTTCATGCAGCTTAGTTGTGCCATTTACCCTGCTCGTGACCAACCCTGGAGGTACCACTTGCAACTTAGTATGCTTTATTACTGGGCCTTCCTCCCCTTATGACTTGGAGGATAAAACTGAACCCAACTCATGATAAACAGTTCTGTCTGCATGGACTTTAATGTTCCATCATCAGGTACCCTGTTTCTGTTGGAGACCAGGTGCCTGCCAAGGGCTATTTTTAAAGGGTCAATACATTACTTCAGATTACATGGTAGTTCTCCAGAACCCTAGGCTATCATGTTGTTAATCTCCTACTTAGACTTGCTAGAAATACCTCCTGCATTTTTTTCTTACCACAATCACCTCTAATACACAGGGATTTATATGTCACATAGAATAGAGAGCCTGGTTCTACAGAGAGCTCTTTCCTAATGCTTTTTATGTGACCTAATATGTGTGTCAGTGCAGTATTCCCAAGGGTGGAACATGCTGGCCCCAGAAGCCAGAGGTCTACCAAGCATTGTGCTTCTTTCTTCATGACAGGCATTGTGAGATGGAATAATGTCCTTTACTTTGGAGGTGATGTCTTGGCATGCCTCATTAGATCTTATAATAAATCACTGATGTGGCAAGTTCCTTAATAAAAGGTTACAACATTACTGCAACTTAGTAATACATTAGTATTACTAGTAAGATGTCTGAAGTACATGTCCTTTACAAAGTCCTCCAGCGAACTTGTTACTTCTTTCTTATCTGGACTGATTAGCATGATGTCATCAATAAGTTAATCACTATGATGCTATATGGGTGGGATGTCCAGATGGCCTGGGTTTCTTCAGACTATATAGTAACACAGGGCAGGAGAGAGTAGTGACCTCTCAACTTCTCACTGAGGATGGCTCCCTGCTTAGCAGCACATTCCTTCATTCCTTATTGCTTTGATAGATGGATGGTCTTTTATGCCTTCCCACAGAAAAATATTCACCTGGTGGATTTTCAAGATGTATATGTTACATGCCTCTAACGTCCACTTCTCTGAGTCTTTTGATTCCTTCATCTACCTTCCTTCACAAAAATTCTGGCATTTCTTTTGCATTCAGTCAGAGGTCATTGCTTTCTCCAAATCCCAAGAGTATTTCCGTATTTTGTCACCCTTGACCAAGCACCCTCAGAATCTAATTCGATGTGTATTTTCCCAACTCCTGTTTGTACATGTTTGCCAGGTCTTGCAGCTCTTCTAAAACATAGTTCTTCTCCTCCATTAACAATCCTAGAATTTGCTGACTGGGTCATATTCTGCATTAATTTTAGTTTCTGACCTAGTGGCAAAGAATGGAGGTGCTCTCTAGCAAGGCAGAGGCTTCTGCCTAATCTTCAATTAAGAGGATGGGGGTGTGGAGTAACAGAGAAGTGATACACATCTGTAGGCACAGAAAGATCAGGGGAACCTAAGGAATCAACATTGTTTAGTTCATCAACCTAATCATGTTTCTCAGGGGATTCCTTCCCAAATAGGATCTTACCTTGACTTAGAAGACCTGCCAGACCTGAGAACACAGACCTCTTTGAAGCTCTGTTAGTCTTATTAGTAAGTCCTGGGGATTCTCATCTTTTTCTGCCCCTTAGTTGCAGGAGATGTGAATATCTTTAAATGCTAACAAGGAGGTCCTCTGGCTTTCTTTCCCAGCTTTTAATTGCTAATTAATTTGGCTTTTTGTTATCTTCTTCAAATTATCCATTACATCTAGTAACAATGTTCTTCTAATTCCTATTTCCCAGTATTTCTCAAATACCTGATATATTATATTTGCTAGTTTATTTCCTTTCATGGATATACCATCTCAGTTCACTACCAGCAGAAGATTTAATGTCATATTGCTATCTAGTGCCAGGTCCTCTCCGTGCTCCACATAACACTAGGGATGGGTCCTCATTGCCAGTCCGCCAGTGGGTGCTCCAGGTCCAAAATCCCATCTTAGGACCTACTCTCTCAGACCACTCCTGGACACAACTGTCACAGGTTTTGTCCCTGGGAGTCAGATTCTGGGATGGAGATTGGGATGCAGGAAAGGAATTGGTGAATTCTCTTGAAATCAACTCCTGTGGGAAAACAAATGAAGTAAGATTGGGCAGAGGCAAGTAGGGCTATGAGGCAGTCACAACATAGGATCCAGAAGATCCTCCAGGGAATTTTTTTTTTTTTTTTTTTTGCTGCTGCCTGGTAAAGGGATTCTAACCCTTGACCTTGACGTTATAAACAACACTGCACTCTAACCAACTGAGCTACCCACCAGCCCATTTTCTCTTCCTTTTTAAAAATTTTTCTCTGGGTAATTCTGATGGTCCTTTACAGTCTTCCCAAATTGGGGCAAGGGGACTGGACCTTTGCGCTTCCCCTCTACCAGTCATTATATGTAGATGCCCCTGGGAAGGGCAATATGATCTGGACAAGGCAGCTCCTGGTAGTGAAGGGTGATCTCTGGAGGGGACTAAGTGATGAGCTGCCAGTAGCTCTCAGCTTCTGAGGAAACAAGTGCTCCAACCCTGAGCCAGGAGAATTTAGGCAGCACAGCACAACTTCCGATATGAGAACAGAAATATCAATAAGATCATGAAACTCAGCCTGGGACTGAGATAAGGTGAGTGAGGCTTTTGTCTCAGGAGTAAAATTTAAGGGGTGCCAAAAAAACCCCAAAACCAAAAGAAATAATGCCTTAACCTGGTATTTTTTACATCAATATTAATGCAAAAACAATATATGAAGGACAATGTATTAAAATTTTGAATAGACAGGATTTGTAATACCGGCTTTTCCTTTTCCCTCAGGCTCTCATATGGCTTTGACACAGCACTGATGTATATGATTGGTTTTGTTTGCTGAGAATTCCTCAAACTACAACCCTAAGAATGGCACACATCATAATGAAGCCACAGCAAAAATTTACTGAGGATCTTTTATACAAGGATTGAGCTAAGGACTTCAAGTAAAGCACAAACTCTGATATTTGCAAGACAGTTATTATATCCCTCATTTTACAGAGGAGCCAGGACAATCCAAGAGATTAAGAATTTTTATGCAGAGGAAATATCCATTTTTACCAGAATTATGGCCTATGTTTTTCAGTAAATCAATGTCATTATTTTATAGTCACAGTGCAAACTCAGGAAATGACTCAAACACCTTGATAAATCTTCACATCAGATACTGCAAAATATCAGGTGCAAGTAAGAACTTAATAAAAATTTTATTTGATGTATGGAGAGCAGAGAACCACAGCTTTCAAGGCTTTTTCTAACCTTGATCTTGGGGCAAAAAGATGCTTTGAGATTCAAGATTTGTATGAGATTCCGTATTCCTAGGATCCTCCAGGCAGCACACATTGTCTACCATTTCTCCATCATCACAGATACCATGGAAATTTCTACCTTCATTGCAGCACTTTTCACAGAGTTCCCTGGATTAGAATTGCCAAAGGTTGTGTGTCTTTTCTCCATTAGATCATGAGCTCTCAGAAGTAGTGTCTCATTTATTGTTACTCCACATATAATTAGAGGGTCAATAGATATATGTTGAAATGCCTTGAAAGAATAGATGCAGTATTTATGCTTCTGTCTCACTGCTGATGGTCTGTCCTTCTCTCTTCCTCACTCTCTTTATCTCTCTTCTCTACTTCTCACTCTATGTCTCTATCTGTGTATGTGTACACACACACACAAGCACACACATGCAATTTTGACTTGTCATTTCTTCAGAGAAAAATAAATTAATCCTGACCTATCTGCACTAACTCTCTAGTTGTGGTCTATTAAAAAGGAGGACTAAAAAGACACCTCCAAATGAGGAACTGCCATAATTTTTTTAAAAAAAACTAAACGTGGTTTTTAAAACATATAATATACACACCTCACTGACAGTGTTAATTAAAGAGGTATGAAAGTGAAGAATGGAGATTGTGTGTGTATATGTGTGTGTGTGTGTTACATTGAGTTCACCAAAAAGAATCCCTGAGATGAGGTTTTGTGTGTGCAAGTGATTTATTAAGGACATGCTCCCAGGAGAAATCTGGAAGAGAATGTGGGATAACAGCAAGGCAAGGAAGAGGAGAAATCCAGGAAGGTTATGAGTATTGGCAAAAACAAAACAAAACAAACAGCGTCAGCCTGATCTTATCGGGCCCTCTGGAACATAGATGTACAGCTCAGAGTTTGCCCCACTTCCAAGAAAGGGAATTGGGATTTCATACACCTGCCAGTCAGTGGCTAAGAGCTGCTAGTCAGATAAAACCTTGCAGGGATTCTGGTTCTGAGCCGCAGGAAAAGAGGCTCTGGTAGCCCAAGGTCAGTCCTTTGGAGGAAGTCACAGGGATGAGCAGTTATGAAGCAAAGCACATGGAAGCTGGGAGTGGATTCACAGAAACAGTAAAATGGCCCTGAGGGAATAGGAGCAAGACACCAGGACACTCACTGTAGTCTACCACTGGTACTACTAATATCCACTCACTTTTCACATGACATTTACTGCATCCTGCGATGCATTTTCACGATTGTCATCTGGCATAATTTCTGAGAGAAAATTCTAATAGTACGTTTACCAAAAGAAGCTAGCCCCTGTTGCTGTAGTTAGTCTCCAGGATGCAGCTGGTATTCATTCTCCCCTTTCCAAAAAATTAGCCGACCCAGTCCACGTTCCACTTACCTTCTGCTTGCATGAGGGCACAAAAGTTCATGTAAATATTTGGATTATCTTTTAATTCTATTCTTCCACACACTTTTTGAAGTGCCCTTGTACTTTTGTTTTTCTTTCTTTCTTTCTTTTTTGCTTTTGTCACTCTCCTTTTATTTATTTATCACTTATTTATTTTTAATTTTCAATTTTTTTAATTGACAGGTAAAATTTGATGTATTTACCATGTGCAACATGCTGTTTTGAAGTATGTGTACATTGTGGAATGACTATATCTAGCTAATTAACATATGCATTACCTCACATAGGTATCACTTGTGGTTAGGATATTTTACATCCACTCTCTTAGCATTTTTCAGGAATAATACGTTATTAACTCTAGTCACTGTGTTGTACAAGACATCCCTTGAACTTATTCCTCCTAAGTGAAATTTTGTATCCTTTTTGTACTTCTGTTATTACAAGTGACTCCAAACCCTGGGTTGCCATCCATCTTTCCAGCCGTGCATGGTATAACTACTCACTTAGGGGGAAACCTGGTCAAGAAAGCACCAGGAGATCCCTGGGGGATCACTTGAGTAACTTATTTCACCCTACCCCCTTGATGTAGCATCAAGATGATGAGGGTCAATAATTTGCATCAGTACCTCTTTCCTTTGCCTCCTGGTCCACTGTCGTGAGGAGACTAATTGACTAGGCAGCAACAACAGTTTTGAGTTTAGTGAGATTCACAATGTGTTGTTGTAAGTATTCCCTGTTCATGGAATTAGGACCTCTCTTGCACTGTCCAGTATGGTAACCCCCCCAGACACATGTGGCTACTGAGCACTTGAAATGTAGTTAGTGTAACTGAGGAAAGGAATTTTTAATTTTACTGAATTTAAAAATTTAATTTAAAAACTGAAACAATGTAAATTTATTTTACTAAACACAACCTGATTGTTCTGAGATGGTTGCATTTCACTTTAAGAGTGAAATACTTTTGGGGGAGGAGAGAGGTGATAATGCTCATTTCAAGTATATAATTTCAAGTATTATGAATAAACACATTACCAATCTAGGCAGTATCTGCAGATTGATTTAATTAAAATATTTTTTCTATACACTGATGTAACATTATAATGTACTTATTTGAATATTTTATGTAGACAGCATAAATTACAGAGATACCTATGTGAATCATAATTGGTAATTAAATTGAAATACTTATTTTCATTAGAATATAATTAAGTTATTTTTGAATTTAAAAATAATTATAAACTCAATTTTACATTTAAAATACAGACATTTAAAATGTAGATTAAAGCAGACTATAGTGGGAATGAAGAAGATAGTATAATAACCAGCACAGTATTTTTTTAGAGAGAGACTAGAAGAAAGTGTGTCATAAATTTCATATTGAATGGCAACTTTAATTTACTGAGGTGGTGCAAAATTAAAGTGCTGTTTGTTACTTTTATTGAAAAGAACATTAAAATAATGAAGTGAACAGTGTTAAGAGACATTCACAGCAAGTACATGGAGAACATACCACATGATACAGTGTATAAGAGGATTAGTGGATTCCATGGTCAGTGCCTATAGCTGCACTTCCCTTGCCAGAAAGTGGATAGTTGGTTTGAGATAATGATATCTGGCATATGATGTTGCTGATTCAAGTGACCCATGGACCCCTGGATAATGATGTTACCAACTACAACCAGGAAAAGCAAACCCATGCTCACAATAAGTGTGAACATACATAGCTGGCCAACATTTATAGCTGCCCTTTCCAAGATGAAAGAGGACCAAAATAATTAGCCAGGCTTCGAGTAGCTGGTTGGCATTCTTACAGGACAGTGTCTCATCTGGTCTTCAAGGTTTGCTTTTGATGCTGGCAGGTTGGATTTCCATCAGTAGCAGTACTTAGCCTTGGTGAGAGGTAGCCATGGTTCCACATCCATGAATAGCTTTCATCTCTGCCATCACGGCTTCTCCCTTCAGGGGTCTTATCTGTATGGATATGTTTCTGGACTCTATTCTGTTCCATTGAACTATCTGTCTATCCTTGCACAAATAGGACACTTTCTTGATCATTGCAGCATTGTATTAAGCCTTAAAAATACTGTTCAATTTTTTTTCAAAATTATTTAGGCTACTATCATTCTTTTACCATGTACATAAATTTTAAGATCAGCTTGTCAATTATATTTGGAAGAGCCAGCCTCAATATTGATTTCTCTTGCCTTCAATCTATAGATCGATTTGAGAGGCATTGATACTTTAATAGTAATGAGACTTCAGATTCATGAACATAGTACATTTCTATTTATTCAAGTTTTGTTTCTCTCTGAATTTTAGTTTTGTTTTAGTTTTCAGTGCACAGATCTTACACATATTTTGTTAGATTATTTCTAAGTGTTTTATATTTTGATGCTATTCTGAGTGGTATTGTTTTTTAAAAAATGTTATTTTCTAATATTCCTTGCTACTTACTGCATAAACATTAAATTGATTTTTTGTGTTGATTTTCTACTCATATCTTCTAAACCTGGTAAGTTCACACATTAATTCCAGTAATTTTAAAATCTTTTTTAGGAATTTTTATTCCATTGTCTGAGAATAGTCAATTTTACTTATTTTCCAAGCTTTATGCTTTTTATTTATTTTACTTGCTTTACTGTACTGACAAGGAGTGATAATATTATGTTGAATGGAAATAGTAAAAGTATATACCCTTGCCTTATTTCTCATGTTGAAAAGAGGCAATAAGTCTTTCCACATTAAGTACAATGTTATTTGTAAGATTTTAGTAACCCTTTGAGAAAGTCCCATTGTATCTCTATGTTATTGAGAGTTTTATCGTGAACCCATGTTGATATTTATCAAATGCTTTTCCTGCACATTTTCATGTTTTTTTCTTGTTTTTTTTCTTTTCTATTTTTTTCTTTTTTTATTTTAACTTCTCAATATACCAGGTAGTTGATTTTCATGTCCTTTTACCCGTTCCTCTTTCCCTCTTCCCTCTGCTCCCTTCTCCCCCATCTACATCATATCTGCTCACTTGTCTTAACAAGTTCAAGGAATTGTTGTGCTATGTCTTCTTCCCCTCTCAACCATTTATTTGTTTGTATATTTATTTGTTTATTTTTTTAGCTCCCACAAATAAGTGAGAACATGTGGTATTTCTCATTCTGTTCCTGACTTGTTTCACTTAATATAATTATTTCTAATTCCATCCATATTGCTGTGAATGGTAGTATTTCATTCTTTTTTACAGCAAAGTAGTATTCCACTGTGTAGATATACCACAGTTATCCACTCATCTGATGATGGACATTTGGGCTGGTTCCAAATCCTGACTATTGTAAATAGTGCAGCAATAAACACGGTAGTACAGGTATCCCTTTAGCATAATGATTTCCATTCCTTAGGGTACATTCCCAGCAGTGGAATAGCTGGATCATATGGTAAATCTATCTGTAATTGTTTGAGGAAACTCCATACCATTTTCTATAAAGGCTGCACCATTTTGCAGTCCCACCAACAATGTGTGAGAGTTCCTTTTCTCTGCAACATTGCTAGCATTTATCATTCTGTTTTTTGGATATTAGCCATCCTAACTGGAGTGAGATGGTACCCCAAAGTGGTTTTGATTTGAATTTCCTGAATGCTGAGTGATGTTGAACATGTTTTCATGTGTCTGCTGGCCATTGGTATATCTTTTTTTGTGAAATGTCTATTCAAATCCTTTGTCCATGCTTTAATAGGGTTATTTGTTGTTTTTGTTTGTTTGTTTGTTTGTTTTCCTTGTATATTCTGGATTTTAATCCTTTGTCAGTTGTATATTTTGCAAATATTTTCTCCCACTCTGTAAGGCAAATAAGGCAAAGGTCTTTTTACTCTGTTAATTGTTTCTTTTGCTGTACAGAAGCTTTTTAGTTTGATATAATCCCATTTGTTTATTTTTCCTTTGGTTGCCTATGTTTTTGGGGTTGTATTCAAGAAGTCTGCACCCAATCCTACTTCCTGGAGTGTTTCCCCTATGTTTTCTTTAAGGAGTTTTATTATTTCTGGATGTATATATAATTCTTAATCCATTTTGAGTTGATTTTGGTATATGGTGAAAGATATGGGTTGAGTGTCATTCTCCTACATATGAATATCCAGTTTTCCCAGCACCATTTGCTGAGGAGGTGATCTCCTCCCCAGTATGTAGACAATTCTGAGGAAAAAAATAAATAAATAAATCTGGAGGCATAACATTACCTGACATTAAACTATACTACAAAGCCATAATAACCAAATTGGCATGGTACTGGCATAAAAACAGACACACAGATCAATGGAATAGAATAGAGAATCCAGAAATCAACCCATATACCTACAGCCATCTGATCTTTGACAAAGGCACCAAGTCATGTTTTTTTATTACATTTAAGTAACATTATATATTACATCATTTGATTTTTAATGTTAAGTGCACCTTGCATTCCTAGGATATTTAATTTCATTATGATAAATTATTTTTATATTGAGTTTGATTTTATTAAGAACTTTTGCTTCTTTGTTGCTATAGGATATTAGTATGTAGATCTTTTTTATTTTAATGTATTTGGTAGAATAGCAAGGTAATAGTGGTATCATAAATTAAGTTGAAAAAGTGTTCTCTTTTTTTATCTGAAAGAGTTTGTAAGACTGTTATTTTTTTCCTTAAATGTCTAGTAGAATTTACCAGTGAAGGCACAGGTAAAGCTATCTGGACCTCTAAGAAATTAAGGTTATAAATTTCATTCTGAGTGCTTTTTTTAGCTCCATCACACAGAGATTAGTATTTTGTTTTAATTTTCACATAATCCATTTTAAAAAATATTTCCCTTTATTTTTTTTCTTTGATTTTTGGATATTTAATATGTATATTAAATTTTATATATTTTAGGGTATTCAATATATTGTTCTTTTACTAACTCTAAACTTAATTACATTGTGGTCAGAGAACATGCTTTGTATGATCCCAACGCTTTTAAATGTATTGAGACTTATTGTATAGCCCACAATGTGATCTATCTTGGTAAATGTTCTGTGCACATGAAATTAGTATGTATTCTGCTGTTTGGGACTGAAAATTCTCTGAATATTACAGAGGTTATACCCGCTGATTGTTCTATTAAACATACTCTCCTTTTTTTGGTTATTTTGATCATAAAATTTACTCTATAAATGTAAACTAAAAATTACATGGTAATTATTTTTACTTTAATCAATCAGTAACTTTTAATTTTTTTCAGAAAGAGAATACAATTTCGTATTTACCCACATATTACCATTTCCACTGCTCTTATTTCCTTTGTGTAAATCCAAGTTTTCATCTGGTTTAATTTTCCTTCTTATAGAAGAAATCTTTTAATTACTTATTGCAGTTCTACTGGTAACATATTTTCTTAACTGTTTTTCTCTAAAACAGTTATAACTTTACCTTCATTGCTGAAAGATGTTTTTGCTGCATAAAAGTCTATATTTTATGAAATATTTTTCCTTGAAGAGTTTCTTGTTTGTTTAGCATTTTATTACTATTGTGCAGTGATTTCTATGTTTCATCCTCAGCCTTCTTTTTTTTTTCCTTTGGTCTAGATGTTCAAAAAAATATTCCCTTTCTCACCGAATCTCAGAAATTTGATTGTGATATGGCTTGGTATGGCTTTCTTTGTATTTATCCTGGTTGGAAGTTATTGAAGTTCTTGATTTTTACTGATTTTTTGGGAGCCTATATTATGTTGGATCAGGCCTTTGATGATTTCCCACAGGCCACTGATATTCTCTTTAATATTCAAACCTTTTTTTCTCTATAATTGTTTTGGGTAAGTTCTATTGCTATGGCTTTAAATGTGTTCATCTTTTCTTGTATGGTGCCTAATATATTATTTATCATTCATTGAGTTTTTTCATTTTATCTTGATATGCCGAGTTTCTCCCAGGCCCTCTAAAGGTCCTCTATTGTCAGCAGATAGATACATCTGCAATATTCTTTCTGGCTCCACCACTTTCTTTCTTTCTTTTTTTTTTTTTTTTTACTATTAGCCATTATTTATTTCAAGGTTCCAAGAGCTGACCTAGCAGTGTTACAGGATTAGCTTTAGGGGTTGGATTAGTCCGTTTGTGTTGCTATAACAGAAATACCTGAGATTGGGTAATTTATAAAAGGCAGAGGTTTATTTGCTTATGATTCTGGCACAGCTGCATCTGGCACAGGCCTCAGGCTGCTTCTGCTCATGGTGGAAAGCAGCAGGCAGCCTGCAAGTACAAGCAGATCACATGGTGAGAGGAAGCAAAAGAGAGAGGAGGTACCAGGGTCCTTTAAACAACCAGCTCTCGCAGGAACTAATAGAACAAGAACTCATTCACTACCTCTCCTCCCCCAGGGAGAGCACTAATCCATTCATGAGAGATCCACCCCCATGACTCAAACAGCTTTCAGCACTGCCACATTGGGGATCATATTTCCACATGAGTTTTGGCAGGGACAACACATCCAAACTCTAACAGGGGTCCTCGCAGAGTTAAATCCTGAGCCGCCGGTAACAGCACCATATTGATAGACTCTCCCTCATCCAGCTTTATATTTGTACACAGGCACACATACATACACATACACACGCATGCACGTGTACACACACCAAAGCCCAACATCCTCATGACTGATCTCCAAGCGTTTATTTCCCACACATGCTAGTAAGTGTAAATGAGGCTTCAAAGATCCATCGCTAAAGAATCCCTGTCCTCTCTCAGAAGGGAAAGCATTTTTTCATTTGGGTTATGTTAACAACTGAATCTCACTACTGGTCCACCGGCCTGGAGGAGAATTGAGAGTAGATCTTGAAGAAATGTATTGTTTCTCAAAACATCTTTCTCAAACAAGATGAAGTTGCTATCTTCTACAAAGAGGAATTTGGTCCATGCTACCAACACATAGTACTCAATGTAATATAGTGGTTCAAAATTTACAAGTTCATTTACCTATATATCTCTATCCCAAGTCTCATTATCTGACCCCTTCTTTATCAGGACTCTGACTTTGATACTGTGGAATGCTGAGACTGAACATTCACCTTCCCCTAGAATTCTTTTAAAGTTAAGCCCTGGGTTGATCTTCAGCACAATTAGTCCTTCAGCTGCAGAGGATGAGGGTCCATTTAAATGCCTTAATTTGATAAATGACTGACTGGAGCTTGTAGTTTTTTCTGTTCAATGCACCAGTGTCACTGACAACCAAATGATTCTGCCTTCTTTACAACTTACATTGTCCCACGTTTTCTTCCAAGTGTTAGATACATTGCATAAGCTAATACAGCCTCAATTCACCACAGGTGGAAGTTCTAGCAATTACAGAGCTGCAGCCTACAGAGAATATTAAGATTCCACATAGCTTTGTAGTATAGTTTAATGTCAGGATTGTCTACACACTGGGGAAGAGACAGCCTCTTCAGCAAATGGTGCTGGGAAAACTGGATATTCCTATGTAAGAGAATGAAACTAGACCCATATTTCTCACCATATACCAAAATCAACTCAAAATGGATTAAAGAATTAAATATACATCCAGAAACAATAAAACTCCTTAAAGAAAACACTTGGATTAAATGATGAAATTGGAATACAAACAGTATTAGATAAAAATATTGTATAATGTTAAATGTACTGAAATAGATTGTACAAGGCTACATTAAAAAGTTCATGGAAAATGGAATTAAAGATAATATGAATATTTCCATGAACATTTTGAAGTATCCTTGTATTGTGGTTATGTTAAAAATATATAATCATCGTTATCATAATTATTATTCTTATCATCATTAGTATTTGTTGAATACACACTGTACTAAAACCTTTATGTGTGTTGTCTCCTTCGATTCTCACAAAAGCCCAGGAGGGAGACAATCCAGGAAAAAGGTATGTCCTTGTACAGATTTTCCAGTGTGGATGTCTCTGGGATTGCAGCCAGCTGATTATTGAATCTGGACAAGTGAAAGCACCTCTGTTGTAAAATGTAGTTTAATTCTGCTTAAAAACAAATTCTTTCCCTCATCAAATCTACACACATCAGAGTGGACTTAATGAAACCAAGATAAGAGGCTCAGGAAGATGGACTTTGTTCGTTCTCACGTGAAGTGGAGATTTTGGAGGGAGTTCAGAAAGCATTGAGTGAGGATGACTTCACTTGCTAATGTGAGCAAATGGCAGCACAAGGTCATCACAGCTAACAGTGCGATATAAACCATGAGATGTGAGCGGTTACAGCACCAGCTTGGGCACTAATGCGATTTGTTGTATGCCCTGTTGGATAAGTCACTTGCCTCTCAGGACTGAATTTCTACACTTGTAAGAGATAATTTGAGAAAGTTTCATCAGATTTTTGGCTCTTAACACTGGCTTAAGATTAGAATCAGCAGAGGTGTTTTCCAAAGAAAATAGCACCCAGGCCCAAGGTGGACCAACTAAATCACTCTCTGAGGAGTGAAGTCTGGAGATATAAATGTATGTGTGTGTGTGTGTGTGTGTGTGTGTGTGTGTGTGTACATACACATATATATATTTTATATGTCTTATATACATTTATATCTGAAATATATCTCATATATCACATGTATGTACATATGATGGTACCTCAAGAAGTTCATGGAAAAATGCACTTAAAGATAATGTGAATCTTTTCATGAACTTTTTGAAGTATCCTTGTATGTATAACATTTAAAGGGTCCCCTAGTGATTTTTGCTGTTGTTGTTAAGGTACATCATGCATGCAATAAAATTAACAAATTTCAAGTATATGGTTCAATGAATTTTTACCATGTATATACATATGTAAATATCTCCTAGATCAGAGTAGAGTAAAACAATTTCACCATTCCAGAAGACTCCCTCAGGTTTCCCCCCAATCAATAATCTCTCTGCCAAAATAACCACGTGATGATTTCCAACACCATGCTTGTTTTTGAACTTATTATAACTGCAATCAAACAATATGTCTTCTTTGTGTCTGGTTTATTTCACTTAATATTAAGCATGTATGGATTAACCATAATGTTTTGTGTAGTACATTCATTCATCATTGCTGCATATTATTCCGTTATATGAATATACCACCACTTTTTAATCCATGTTACAGTTGATGAATGTCAATTTCTTTCCAAAACTTTTGTTATTATAAATAGTTCTACTGTAATCATTCTTGTACAAATCATTTGAAAGATAAACACTTTTCCCGGGTATATATCTACTAGTGAAATTGTTGGGACATAGGGTATCTGTGTATTTACCTTTAGTACATACTACAAAAACATTTTTCAAAGTAGTTGAATAAATTTACTCCCACCAGCAATATATGAATTATCTAGTTGCTTCACATCTTTATCAATACTTAATACTGTCAATCATTATTATTTTGGTCATTCTAGTAAGTGTATATGTATAGTGATATTACTTTATTTTAATCTCACTGATGACTGGAGAATTGAGCACCTTTGTCTATGCCTATAGGCCATACAAATATCCTATTTGAAAAGTACCTGTATTGATCAGTTTTCTTTTGCTCATAATAGACCACCTGAAGTGGGTAATTTATAAAGAACAGAAATTTATTTCTTAACAGTTTTGAAGGCTGAAAAGTCCAAGATCAAGTGAATACATATGGTGAGGGCCTTCTTGGTGGGGACTCCTTGAAGAGTCCTGAAGTGTCACATGGCATCGCATGATGAGAGGGCTGGTACATATCCACATGCTCCTTCCTCTCCTTAGAAAGCCACCAGTCTACTCCCATGGTAACCCATTAATTCATGAATGGATTGATTCATTCATGAGGGTATAGTCCTCCTGATCCAGTCACCTTTTTAAGGTCTCACCTTTCAAATACAACAGTCAATTTTACTACCCTATTGATATTGTTATAATGGGGATCAAGTTTTAACATGAGTTTTGGAGAGGACAAACATTCAAACCATATCAGTACCTCTTCAAGTCCTTCCTCCATTTTTAATACAACTGTCATCTTATAGATTTGTAGAAGCTCTTTATCAATTCTAGACGCAAGACAGTTTTCAGATAATGTGTTTTACGTATCTTCTCCCAGGCAGTTGCTTGCCTTTTTGCTCTCTTAATCTGTTGATGAACAAAAGTTCTCCAATTGACTGACTTCCAACACAATTTGGATTCTCCAGACAGAGGGCTCTGAGAGATCTATTGTTCGTAATGTTTATAGAAAATACCCTTTGGACCAATATTCACAGAAAGAAAGGGGAGAAAGGAAGAAATTAGGCAACAATGACAGTCCAGTAGTCTCAGGCAACCAAGGAAAACTCTGGAGCACGTATAATCTCTTAGAGTTGTTCTGCAATGGGCCAAAATAGTGGAAATTTACACCTCTGTCTCAACCAGTTACTGGTTGTAGCTGCTCCTGGAACAGCATGATTTTGGACAAAGTGGCTCTTTGCACCTAAGTCAATACCTAAAGCAAGATGATAGATGAACATGATCCGCTGACAGTCCTCACAGCAGCTGGGGCAACAAGTCTTTCCTTGCAGGAGGATGCAGGGGTCACACCTCTATGTCCACTCCAATGTCCAAGTCATGCATCTTATTTTACAGTTAGTGCTTCTTGTGCTATGTTTAAGAAATATTGTCTACCTCAATGTTATTATTCTTCTTTCATGTTTTATTCTAAAAGCTTTTATTTGGGTTTTTTTTTTTTTAATGTTTAGGCACATGATTTTTATGTGGTGTAAAGAATGGATTAGAGTTACTGTCTTTTTTTCAACATGGGTACCAAATTGAACCAGCACTATTTACCAAATAACCATTGTTTGCCCACTACATTTTAATGTGCAAAGAAAATTGAGAATTAATGATATAGGTAAATTTGAAGCTCTCTATCAGGTCTAAGAGTCTAGATACAAAATAGTTGGTATCAGAGTGTGATTAAAGGAAAGTAATACCATCAGTTAATCCAAAAGTGGTCAGAAATAAAGGTGTGTAATAAATAGTTATAGCAGCTTAATAACTTTGGAGAAATGTTTGTGAGGCTGAACCAAACCTGGTGAAATAGTGTCTAAGCTTGTAGGAAGAAAATATTATTTTAATAAAGAATGAAGAGTAAAGAACATACCCGTGAGGAACTCTGGATTGAAGGTTGCAGACATCTGAAGAAGGAGGAACTGTGTAAAGCGATCTTTGCATTCCACCAAACAACGCTGAAGTCTGATTGGTTCTCCTCTTCCTTCAACCTGTTTCAATTCTTGATACTGTTAATCTTTTATTTTTTAAAATTCTGTCATCCCGGGTCTACCTCCTCTAGGAAACCTTCATCTCTTAGTCTGTCTTTCAATGCATCACTGTTTGTGGATATCATATCAATTACTATGCATGTCAGATCCTCAACTCAGCTGTGAGCTCTTCAAAGGAGAGGGCCATGAATTACATGCTCCTCCATTGTCTTGTTCCCACTGCTTGTCACATGGTCTGGATCACAATAGGCCATCCATTCATTTTTGTTAAACTGGATTGTAATTTAACAAAGATAAATCAAATGGTGTCATTTCCTAGCTCTAAAGCCTAAAATTGGGCTTTACACATAGAAGGCTCTCAGTATTTCTTTATTTAATAAAAGTGAAAGTTGGTGTGTGGGAAATGACTTGTTCAATTTGATTAATTTATCACATTTGTGAATTGGAGAAGAGAGCGAAAAGGCCAAGTTTGAGTGGTTCTAAATCATGGGGCCAGGGTCTCCTTAAATACCAAATCCCTACATTTGCCACAGGCTTTTGCCTTTATGAGCAAAAGTAAATAAATGAAGTGGGACAGATGCTTAGAAAGTTGTGTAACAGACTTACTTTCATGAAGTTTGCATTTCACAAAAATTACTTCATTCTCACAAACACTGATTTTAAAGAACGTTTTAGCTGTGGCCATTCATTTTAGTTGTCCAAGTCTCCAGTGCATAAATAGACTAGGTGATTTTTAAACAAGATGCTGACCTTTAAGTCACATACTCAGAAGCTTTCACTTTCTCTTAAAAAGAGAGAATATACTTGTAACCTTGTCATTAAATCAATAAAGAAATTGAGAACATTAACAAAAATTGTGACTCTTGGAAACTGTTTCCAATTGTTATTCTTATTTGTGCCTTTAGTACTACTAATTGCAACATTTTTCAGTACTGGCTAAGTATAACCTTTCCTAGAATTAAAGGCAATACAAGACGTAGAAAAAAGTACCGATTTTGCCTGAATTTTATAGAACTGATATCAATCTTTTGTTTCATAAACTTCAGAATGTTTATTATCCTAAATGCAGGCTTTGGTGCATTAAAAGTGACATTGGCATGAATACAAATAAGGTAATTCTCCATGATACTAACCAATACATCTGGGGAAGGACTGCTTTTCTTCCCACACCTAGAAAACGGAATGCAAAAAAAGCCACAAAGTGGCCAGACTTTAGAGATAAATGTGAGCTCAACTGACTCACTGAATGACTCAGAGGTAAATTTTTGCTGTTGTTCATTTCCCAGTAAGAGGAGAAAGGACAAAGGTTTTCACTGAGCCTCAGAATGTGGGCTAGGGGGGCGTGTAATTGAAGATGCTCAGACCCAAAGTCAGGAGATCTGGAGGTTTCTTCTGACCCAGTTTCTAAGGGTCATTTGACCCTGGACAAGTCATTCAACCTCCTGGACCTCAGAGATATTTTTGGTTTGGTTTGGTTTGGTTCAATTCAATTTGTTCTAATCCGTGAAATGACAGCACCCGAGAAATAATTTCTAAAAGCCCTTTCTGGCTTAAATATTTTTGTGGGCCTGTATCAGCAATCCTTAATCCTTGTGAAATACCTGCCCGCACCAGTTGACCACTCACAACCTGAGAAGAATGAAGAGTAGATCTGATCCTAATTTTAAATTGAGTAAATTGAGGCTTGCCTAAGCAAATGACTCATAGCTTAGGCTAAAAGTTGATGAATCTGGTTCTAGTCTACATGACTTGAAATTAGGTGCTTTTCTACTTTCCCACACTGCCATTGGACCAAAAAACCACAAATTTTTTAGTTGATCATTCAAGTAAATCTCGGAAATAGTTCACTTAGTCTCCTCATGATACCTGAGTACAAGGAAGGAAGGGAAATAAAGTCTTTAGTGGAAGGGTTTCAGGTTGGACAAAACCCCTATTTCTAAGAAGTGGAGAATGGATAATTAAGGGTCAACAAAAAATTCAGTCACAGGAAACCATCAAAGGCTTGTAAGCAAATAAAGATGTGATTAGATTTGCAGGAAAGGGATGAATATTATGAATATTTATATAGCCATTTAAGACATTTCAAAATATATAACTATTTAAATTTTACTTTCTTCAAGAGAAGTTGAAAGTAATTGTAGTATATGTAAAAGTTAAATATTACTAACTAGAATTTGTAACTCAAGCACTGAATGCTTTGGGCAATGGGAAGCAGACATCTGTATGAAGAAAAGCTGTCATCGAAGGCATCATGGACGAGGTGGTAGTGAAGGTAAGCAGAATTAAGCAGATAGAACAAAGGGGTGGAAGTCCCTTAAGTAACAAGCAGCTTGATTTTTCCTTTATTAAACAGGACATCCTTAGAGGTTTCCAGGTAGCAGATTTCAAGTATACTGTTGTCTGAGTATTTTAAAAGAGTAATCAGTCATAAGATGCAGGTGACAATTAGATGTGTAACCACCCAAGGTTCCTCAACAGAGGGGATTCTTTCTGGCAGTTGGAGTGAATATCTACAATGTGCAAGATGCCTGAGGCACTTCGCATTTTGTTTAATTTTTACAATTTTTTTTTTCTCCTGGAATAATGTCAGGCCCACTTTATAGATGAGGAAATCATAGCTGCAGAATGGTGAAAGTTATTGTGTACAGGCATCCATTAGTAAGTGATTTAATCCCAGGCCTCCATGACCTCAAATACTTCACTTAGCAGAGAACACAAGAAAGCTCTTAGAAATGGTCACTGTTACCTAATTCCCTGTGTCATAGACTGCCAAGTGTTCACCAAATTAAGGTCACATCACCTTCTTGAACACTGATGAGATGCAGGCTCTGCCACCTTCAGCATATGGTTTCCAGGTTACACTGGGCTTTCTGGATCTCATCCAACCAGTGGTGGAGAGGGAAGCATGGAGGAGACCGCATGAGAGTTTCTTACATGCACCATTTCTGCAAATAGCTTCATCACTTTGTTTACTTCTACAATTAGAACTTGGCTACACCTAATGGCAAGGTCTGAGTCACACTCACAGTCTAACCTACGTCCTTCTTCACCATGGTCTTGTGCTTCCTGTCAAGGATAGAATAAGGCCATGAAACACTGAGAATTCTCTCTCTCTAGGTCTTTATTTTCGCAAAGAAAGCAATTCCTTTCTCACAGCCCTGAGCACGTACGCCACTTCCCACTCTTACTTAGCTAATAATTCTGCTCTGCTTCAGAAGGTTTTTCCAAGTTGTGAGATGCTAGGAGGAGCACTTGGAAACTGATGGGGTTTTTTTGTTTGTTTGTTTGTTTGTTTGTTTGGGTTGTTTTCCTTCTTTCCATCTGTCTCAAGGCAATCAGAGTGTTTGTTTTAACCTGGGTGGGATAGGATAAAAAAAAAAAAGGGATTTATGTGGTATGATTCTGGAGAATGTCTCCATTGCCCACAGAATTAAAACAAAATCCTGAACTTGGCTAGCCTTTTATTGCTTTTCAGTCTTATCCTCACAACTACAAATTTTCTTTGTTCCTGTTTCATGACTTCCTAAAATCACATATTTACTCGCACTATTTCTTTTGCCTATAAAGGCATTCACCTTTACATATCTAAAACTACTCTCTTTCCAACAACCAATCTCTGGTTCTCCCAACTGAACGTTCTTTCTTTATCTCTGTCTCTGTCTCTGTCTTTCTCTCAGTGTGTGTCTCTCTCTCTGTCTCTCTTTCTCTGTCTCTTCTCTTAACATTTGTGGCCATATCGTTTCTCTCCCATGGTATAATCACTCCTGAACTTGCCTTATCACCCCTATGAAATGCTATATTCCTTCAGGCCCAGAGGATTCTGGACTTGTACAGTACATGCAATTATGAGAATGAGGCAAACTTATCTATATTTCCAAGTTCCCAGAAGACCTAAACGATGTGTGATTAAATAGATATGTTTGACTACTAAAGAATCTGTGAGATACTTGTTCAAAACATGTATTGTTTTATGTGTTCAATTGATTAGTTTGAAGCCATGTTAACATTTAAATTTTTTCACTCATTTTTAATACATTTAATTAAAACTCTGAGTACCAATATTTACCCTTTGATACTGTATTAGTTTCCTGTTACTCTTGTCCCTAATTACTATAAACTTAGTGGCTTAAAACAAAACAATATTTTATACTTTTTGAGGTCAGAAGTCTGAAATGGGTTTTTCTGGACTAAAATGAAGGTGTTGGCAGGGCTTTGCTCCTTCTGCAGGCTCTAGAGGACAATGCCTTTTCTTGCTTTTTCCAGCATGTAGAATGTGTCTGCATTTATTAGCATGTGGTTTCTTCCTCCATTTTCAGGCCAGCAGCATCTCATTTTGTGTTGCTATAAGAGAAATACCTGAAACTGGGTAATTTATAGAGAAAAGCGGTTTATTTGGCTCACGGTTCGGGGAAAGCTGCTTCTGGTGTGGGCCTCAGCCTGCTTCTACTCATGGTGGAAAGCACAGGCAGCCGGTGGGTAGAGGAAGATCACATGGTGAGAAGCGAGAGAGAGAGTGAGAGAGAGTGAGAGAGAGTGAGAGAGAGAGAGAGAGCACACGCCAGGGTACTTTTAAATAACTGGCTCTCCCAGGAACCAAAAATGTGAGAACTCACTCAGTACCCCCTCCCCTGGGAAAGCATTAATCCATTCATGAGGGATCTGCTCCCATGACTCAAATGCTCCAACACTCAAACACTTCCAAACACTTCCAACACTTCCACATTGGGGATCAGATTTCCACGAGTTTTGTGGAGAACAGCACGTCCAAACTCTATCATCTTCCAACCTCTCTCTCATTTTATAACCTCTATATTCATCATCACATCCTGTCTCAAGATTCTTAACTCAATCACATCTGCAAAGTCTCTTTCCCCTGTAAGGTAACATGTTCACAGGTCTAGGGATTAGAAAGTGAACATCTTTGGAATTATTCTGTGTACTAAAGATATCAAAGCAAATCTGTGGCCTAGCTGAGGAGTTGTTATCAGGATTTTTACAGCATTTCCTACTAGAAAGGGGGAGAATTGTGGATCAAGACTCAGGACTCTCTTCCTTCACTCTTTGGTAATACCATGAGAACTTTGGTTTTGGTTCTAATATGTAAGAAATAAAATAAACTTTGTGATGTATGTTCAAAGTCTCAAATAAAGACAAAAAAAGAAAATTTTTCATTTTGGTTCTGTAAAATATTATTCAGTTGACTACTAAAACACACTTAATCGTGATACATTTATAAAGCCATGAAATATTTACAGCCCAATGCCTCAGGCAGACGTCATATAGTATATTCATTCAACAGTTCAGTAAATTATGGATAAAAACACTCAGATTGATGCTCTCAAGCATGTTAGTAAAAACAACCCTTTTCTTAAAAGTTAGTTTTTTTATTTGGAAGTTCTTATTTTTCACACTGAAACATGCTTTCTAGATACTTCTGGAGTGACATAACTATGCCTAGCCCATAAATTCTCTTTCAGCCAACATTCAGTCTTTTGATTCTATCATTTTTGTGCAGACAAGATGATCTAGCTGTTCTTTACTAGATATTGTTAGTCCATGACACATAATTTAAGTAAATACTTCTAAGTAAACTTTGAAATATATATATATATATACACACACAGATAAATTATATAAAAAATATACATATTATTTTCCTTAAGATGATTATTCCAGAGCTCCAAACAACTCTTCAGTGCTGTTCCGGTGTTCCAAAAGTATCTATGGCTACATGAATGAGTCCCTGGGAAACCAGAAGTTTATTAAATAGGCACACACACAAAAATTAGTCATACAAAAATCTTCCTTTTGCAGAAGATTGAAACTGTTTTACTTTTATCTTTTATACATTTTCCTTTTTATGTTATATTAATTCTATGTTATTAGAATTCTCCATTATTCTTTCTTTTCTCCAACCATTATTCTTTCTTTTCTCTTTTCATTTTAAGCAATTGTTGCAAATCTAGTTGTATGGTCCTCAATACATATTTATTTCATGAACAGAACATTGTTTATGAAACCTTCTGTGTATCAAGTAGTGTACTCGTTTCTGGGATACAATATTGAGAAAAATGGCATTGCCTCTGCCCTCACAGAACTAATAGTCTTGTAGGGAAGGTGGGCATTAGCAAATTATAACGGAAGCAAATGGAGACTTGCAGTTGTGATAAGTGCTGAGGCACATGATGATATGAGTGTTTAGGGTAGCTCACCAGAAAAGTCAGGGAGAGCTTCCCTGAGAAAATGTACTTAACCTGAGATCTGAAATATAAGCAGGAGGTGACTGGGTAGAGAAGAGAGGGGCTAAACATCCCAGACATAGAGAACAGCATGTGTAAAGGTCTGTGTAGAAAGCTACCAGCAGCTGAAAGAAAGGTTGTGAAACTAGAGCAAAGAGATTTAAAGAAAGTGCGATGAGAGATAAGTCAACAGAAGAAGGAAGACATCAGATCCTGCAGGTCCTTAACTTCATGTTATGGGGTCTTTCTTCTATGAGCCATGAGAAACCAATGAAGAATTCTAAGCAGAGGTGTGACATGATCAGTTTAGATTTTAAAACCAAGGTTTTGGGTTTCAAAACCAACATGGAAATTTTTTTTTTTTTGCATTATTTTATTCAAAATATTTTGACATTTAATTGTACCTCTTTGTGGGGTACAGTGTGTTGCTTCAATGTGTGCATATACTACACAATGATTCACCTAGGGTAGATAGCAGTTTTGTCCCCATTAGTGCACCACTTCTCTTCCTTAACCTCCATCCTCTGGTAACCATTACGCTACTCTCTACTTCTATAAGAAAGGCAGCAGAACTGCAGAGTCAGAAGAGAGAAATATTAAGAAAAGGATAATAATAATATATCTGATCCTAAAGGAAGAGTCTAATTCAAACCAATTCTACGTTTATCCTTGTCAGCCCAACCTCTCATACCGGCCTTTTGGCCATCAGAGGTATTTTCAGTGAAAAGAAAAAAGAAAAAAAATAATAATAGAGAAAACATCATCATTATGTTGCCAGATATTTGAGAGTATGTGTTTCATGTCAGTGGTCATTCATTTTTCCATTCTACTTTGGTTGGAGGCTGGAGCTCAGAGGCCATCTGGTGGACAGCTCCATGACCTTATGGGCTGACCAGTTTCACATTGTTGTTTTCCAGACTTCCTACTATAATGACCATTATGTGAATGCATTCATTGTTGTAGAGGACAAGCTGGCAGAATGCCACCACCCTGCAGAATCACAGAGTATATGATTTATTGAGCATGGGTCAATGCCTTTATTTTTATAAGTAAAGAATAGCCCATTTGCTTACCATCTAGGGTTTATTGCCAATAATACTCAGTCGAGTTCTAAACTTCTAAACCTATATAAATGTTCTTGCTATATAGGTTTATAAATAAGGATCTTACCTATTTGTGATTTTAATCACTTTTTCATGGTTTATAGGATGTATTTTTAAATTATAATTTAGTTATGAGTACTCTCTATGTATCAAAGGCATTCTAATTAAATATTTGAATATAGCTCTTAAATTCTGGCTTCCTAATTAAACTGAACAGACTATCTCCTGAGGATCGGGTCTCATTGTTTGCTAGCTCTAACATATTTGTGAATCCAAACTCAACTAATTAGTTTTTTTTTTTTTTCCTTTTCTTCAGTTGAAATCCCACCAGCCTTCAAGGTCAGGTTTCCTACGATACCACATCTGTGGAATTTTTGCTGAATACTTTTGCTCAGGTGTCTCTGGTGGTTGTCTCCTCTGAACCTTCAAATTCTCTGCATCCCTTTTATGAATTATGACATGTGTTGACTTCTATAACAATTTTACATACATATTTTTAAGTTACTTAAAGGCAGAGATTTTGCCCCCCAAAATACTTAGTGCATCATGTTATAAATAATCTATATATTGAGTTTAACTTTAACAGATTTTAGGAGAGTCTCTGAAACCCCTAAACTTAAGGCAGTCTTCTACCACATTACCTTGACCCTGTGGGAGAATGTGCTTCTAATGCTACAGCTGGACCAAGTCTCCTTGTTGCCAAGCTGCTAATAAACATGAATCTGAGCCTCTCAACTGAGAGAAGCTTTTAGCTGAAATGATTTCAATCCTGAGTGTTAAAATGTGTGAAAATAGACAAAAATAACAATGAATGTCAATTATGTGTATAAAGCGTTTCTTTTTTCATTTTTTTAGCTTTTTTTTTTTTTTTTTTTTTTCTCTTCTTACAGAAACACTATGAGAGGAGCAGGGCTTACTTTTCTGTTTGGTTTGTTTTTGGTTTGTTTATTTCATTTTCTTCATAAAAAAATCTTTAACTCCCTAGTACAATAGTTGCTATGAAGAGCTTATATAAAAGGTCTGTGATATGGACTTCAAATTTTTACAATATAAAAAATGTAAGGATTATCTAACTTAATCAACTTATTAACAAAGGTATAATGAACAATCTTTTCTATACCAGGTCCTGGGATGGCTCTTTAAAAAAATGTGACTATTTCCATAGCATTCACTATATGGAAAGCACTGTTCTAAGTGCTTTACATACATCCCCTCGTACATCAACCTTTTCAATCTTCCAACAACACTATGAATATAGTTCTATTATTACTCCCATTTTGTGGATTGAACTGAGGTACAGAGAGTTTAGGCAATTTCCAAAGGTCATGCACATCATGCATTGTAGAGCTGAGATATGAAATCACACAGACCTAAGGATTCTGGTGCATTAAATCACAAAGCATCAGAGTTTCCAAAATAAAAAAAAGATAAAAGCACTTCCACTACATTATAGAGCTACTGTTCCAAGACATGAAATAGAAAGTGTAATAATTTTTTAGGGAAGAGAAATCAGTGTGATCTAAACTAGAGAGCTGGGAAATCCCCTTAACAAATGTCAGTGATACGGGCTTGAATTTGGCTTTGAAAATAAGGATTTAGATCATCAGAGAGAAGGGAAAAATCTGGTAGAAAAGGAGAAAGGACATAGGGGGTTAGAGAAGACAGGAGCAAGCCCAAGACTAGTGTCTAATGAAGACCCCGCCCTACCAGGAGGCAGAATTCAGAGGACATCCTCCAGTGCAGGCAGTGGGAAGGTAATTGGTTCAGCACCTGCAAAATACCAAACTCTGGGCTCAGTTATTATTTATTGATTGATTGATAGAATTTAGAACTTAGAAAAATTGAAATAATACTACGTGTATTTTTACCCAAATTCTCCAATTTTTAAACATATTGCCCGATTTGCTCTGACTGTGTGCATGTGTGTATACATACATGTATCTTTCTCCAGAACCACTTGAGAGCAACGTTACACCCCTTTATCCCATATTCTGGAAAGTATATTTCTTAAGGACCTTCCCTTACGTTACCATGATACAATTATCAAAATCAAAAAATCTAATATTGATACAATATCATCTAATTCACAGACCATATGTTAATTATGTGAAATGCTCCAATTATGTTTCTTATAGATATTTTCGACTGGTCCATGATCTAATGAAGGATCACACACTGTATTGTAGATGCCTCTTTAGTGTTTTTTAATCTGGAAAAGTTTCTCAGTCTTTCTTTTTCTTTCTTGACCTTGACATTTTTGAAAAGTACAAGCCAGTTATTTTATAGATTGCCCTTCAATTTGGGATTGTCTTGTGTTTTCTTAAGATTAGTTTCAGGCTATGTAATTTTGGCAGAAATATAGCAGAAGATATTCTGTGTCTCTCTTACTACAGCATATCAAGGGTCACAAAATGTGAATTTGTCCCAATATCACTGGTGTTAGTTTTGATCACGGAGCAGTGTGAGTTCAATAAGGAGACAGAAAACACCAGGGGATTCAACAGGAGAAGTTTAACATAAATATTTTTATTAACTATGATGAAAGAGCAATTAAAAGATGTAAGGAAATTCTGTATGTTACCATAGGGCTGAGGGAGAGTGCCCAAGGAAGCATAAATTTGAAAGAAATTCAAATCTCCTTGGAAAAGGTATGGTTCAGCCAACTAAATAGCAGAAACATTTGCTGGTTTGGCTAAGCCGGACCTGCTTTGGAGTAGCTGGGCAAGCAACAGGCCATTCTCTAGAAAGGTGGTAGAGGCAGGCCATCAGAGCATTCAGGCCACATGGGGGCTTGCAGATATGTTACAAGCAAGCTGCTTGCAGGAAGCTCCGCAGGTGGTTTGGCTTCCATGTCTGGAAAGCTGCAGAACAGTTGTCATAAGGCTGAAGCTGCAAAGTCTCAGAGGAATCACATCTAGTGTTCTAGGCTCATGCTGGGGCAGACTCTACTAGATACATGTATGTGTGTTTGTGTTTGTGTGTCTGTGTGTGTATTCATACTGATATTTCCAATTCCAATCCAACACAATATGATGCATTTTAGCTCTCCCCTTCCATGATTGTAACTCCCATCTCCAACAATGAGAACCCCGGTTCCCATTACTTTTTACTCATTTGCTCAATCCTAGAATATGTCAAGGTAATCTCACAACAGCAAACATATCTGACAAAAATAAACCTACTAACTAGAGTTCAGTATTTGTGGGGTCCCCCCTCTTTTTGGCAAAACATTCATACAATAGAATTCACATATCTTAAATGTGAAATTCAATAATTTTTTAAATGCCTATATTTTTATCACCCTAGAAAACGTGTTTGTGCCTCTTATCACTCAATGATGTCTCCTTCTAAACAAAATTTTTCTCCATATATTAAGTTTGCCTATTTTAGGATGACATATAAACTAATATTACATGTGCTTTCTTGTGTCATGTTTCTTTTGCTTAACATAATGTTTTAAGATTTATCGTGGTGTCATGATGCAACAGTAATCTGTTTTTTTTTTCTTTTATTGCTGAATAGCATCCCATTATTTGAATTTACCATAATCTGTTCATACATTCTTCTGCTGTTGTGTATTTCGGTTGTTCCTATGTTTCCAATTGTTGACTTTTATAGATAAGACCACTATAAACATTCTTGTAAAAACTTTTTGTAGACCTATTTTAATTTATCTTGACCAAGTACCTAGGAGTATATTCACATTTACCTTTATAGGGAACCTTAAAGATATTTCTCTTTTTTCACTTCTGCCATCAAAGAAAGAGAATGCCAGTTGCATCTGAATGTGCTGCAATTTGTTCATACATTCTTCTGCTATTGTGTATTTGGGTAGCTAAGGTTACATGAAGTCATAAGGGTGATCTGATAGAATTAGTGCCCTTATTAAAAAAGATAACAGAGAGCTCACTCTTTCTCTCTACACACACACACACACACACACACACACACACACACACACACACACACACACACACACACACACACATCAAGGAAAGGAGGCATGTGAACACACAGGGAGAAGGTGGCAGTCTGCAACACAATAGGGAAGCCCTCACAGGCATCAACCCTGCTGACACTTTTACCTTGAACTTCCAGTTTCCAGAAACTTGAGAGAATAAATTTCTGTTTTTTAAGCCATTTAGTTTGTGGTATTTTGTTATGGCAACCCAAGTTGACTAATATAGACACTTTTTTGTGAAATATCTGTTTAATTTGTTTATCTGTGTTTTATTTGGGTTGTTTGCCTTTTTGTTAATTTACAGAAATTTCTTACCTATTCTTGATGAAAGTCATTTGTTTAATTTTTTTTTTTTCAGCCTCTGGCTTATCTAATCATTTTCTTAATACTGTCTTTTGATGACATATAATTTATCATTTCTTTTCTCTAGTATGGTTTATGCTTTGTATACCCTGTGCAAAGAATCCTTATCTCACTTTTATTTTTGAAGGAAATTTTTAGTAAATATAAACCACACAGTTATCTGTTTTGGTTTTTGTTCTTCTCACTGCTTAGTATCATTCAAGTGGTAACATTCCATTATTTTCTGACCTTACACTTTTGGATGCCAAATGAGCTGTCTTTGATATTTTTATTCCCCTCAGTATAATGTGTTATTTTTCTCTAGTTGCTTCTACTTTTTTTACTTAATCTTTAATTTTTAGCAGTTTGACTATGCTATGCTTAGGTTTTATTTTCCTTTTATGTATACTGCTTGGGGTTCACTTACTGTCTTGAATTTGTAAACATTTTTCACCAAAGATAGGCTACCAGCAGCCATTATTTCTTTGAATTCTTCTTTCTTCCACACTGAGTGTGCGTGAAAAGTTCATAAAATGATCTCCAAGACTATTTAGTGGTCTCCATTTAGATTTCTCTGCAATTATTTTTCTTACTCTTTTTGGAAAGTAACAGTTACAGACTTTACAGAATGACTTTATTTTTCCTTTTAAAGACAAATCTGGGACTGGGAGAGTATTTATGAGTATCTAAGTGTTTTGGTTTTTGTTTTGGGTTTTTTTTTTAAAGGAAACTATGTGTCTCATTACACACCTTTCTCTTTAAAAATAGTAACTCCATGAAGCAGGTGATCCCCAGTGTGTTAATTGCCTTCCCTGAATTCTCTAAGCTCAGTCCCAGGAATTATCATCAGAATCTTTGGTGCTGGAAGGAAACAGAAGTGAGCACAATAGTCCTCTCAAGGTGGAGGCTCAGGTCTGCAAGAAGGATCTTGCGAAATTCTATGTCTCTGCTGACTTTGTGCCTTTCCATAGGCAGCAGTTTCTTCTTTGCATGAGAACCAGGCAAAAGAACCACGGAAAAAATAAGGAAAGTTGAAAATTAGGAAACAAGGTGTATCCTCATATCTTATAAGTAATAATATTGAGAGCACTTAACAAACAATATTCCTAGCCTTACACAGTACAGATATGCTAAAATTCCCCTGGAACTGATTTAAAATTTTTGTACCAGCTACCAATCAGTGACTTCAACAGCTTCCAAAATCTAAAACATCCTGAGACTGAATAAAGCCGAAGACCTTCTGAGAAAGAGTCTAAACCATAAAAACAAATGCAATTGCTATCCCATTTTATCCATCTAACTTGGACAAGGGGATAGTTCAGATCATGAAAATATTATTGTTTATTGGCTAAAAGTATCTGGAGTAACGGATACAAGGGAGTAAAGAGACCAAGCAATGTTGAAATTCTGGAGAAAAAATGTTCAGATTTCCAAATTTAGGAATGGTTTAAGGGGGCTTTATTTTAAAACATAAGATTAAATAAAAAGGTAAATGAACTAAGCTATTTTTCTTTATGAAAATTGAATATATGCACACATAAACAAATATATACATATATATTAAACCTAAGGTGTTACATGAGAGAATTTTGTATATGTAATGTCATTATTAATTATTTCTTAACTTGTTTTTTAACATTGTGAATAGCAAATTATCCCATTTTGTTCTTTGGAAACATTTTTTCTACTTCTGTTTATGAACAGGAATGGGTCAGAAAACCATTAGCAAAGTTTAATTCACGAACATATTTTCATTTAAGTGTCAGGTAGGTTCCAGCCAGAAGACGGAAACAAGGCCTGCTATTTTACTGTGGAAAAAAGTGTAATATGATGTACTGTTAACTAGCTATTGGAGAACTGAAAAAAAACAAAAGAAGACTCTCAGAGGCAGTGACTGAGAAAAAAGATACCACCCCTAGGACTGGGTGAACACCGGGAAGATGGTGGGATTATTAAATGTACAGGCTGGGGGAAGTAGCTACAGGAAGCCAGAACTCAGGTATTTGAGAAGAACCTGCTGCTTCGCTGGTACTGGTACATCAGAAGCTCAGAGGAGCCCCTGCAGAGCTAGGGTCAAGGCCACTGTTAGGAATTGCTGATAGAGTAGTGGTGGTAGTTAGCAAGCTTGGAGGTAAAGCTCTGTGGAGCTGAAAGTCAAACCACTAAGGAGAGGGTAATGGACAGCTTATGTCTTTCTAGCCTCATGAATTTCTTAGTAAAATTGTCAGAGCAGCACATTAAACTGTGTATGTCTATCTGTCTCGTGTGTGTGTGTGTGTGTGTGTGTGTGTGTGTGTGTGTGTGTGTGTGTACTGACTGCGAGATACAAAAAGTCAGGCTAAGCACTGTGTCTCCCATTTAATAGTAATGATACATGATGAAGCAACTTATCTTTCTCCCTTGGATGAGATATCTCAACATACTTCAGACCATTAGATTTGTTAAAATTTCACAAATCTTGGTAAGTTGTATGTGTCTAGTAATTTACCCATTTCTTCTACGTTTTCCATTTGTTTGTGCACAGTTGTTCATAATAGTCTCTTGTATCCTTTATATTTCTGTGGTATCAATTGTAATGTCTCCTTTTTCATTTCTGATTTTACTTATTTCAGTTTTCTCTCTCTTTTTTTCTTAATTAATCTAGCTAAGGGTTTTTTTACTTTATCTTTTTGAAAATTCAACTCTTTGTTTCATTGATCTTCTGTATTTTTTTGATCTCCCCAACTATTATTGTGTTGTAGTCCATGTCTCCTATTAGGTCTAATAATATTTGCTTTATATGTCTGATTTAGAATTTTTATATCCTTTTGTTGAATTGGTCCCTTTATTGTTATATAATGGTCTTTCTTATCTTTTTTAATTTTCTTGACTTGAAACCTATTTTATCTGATGTAAGTATAGCTACTCCCACTCTTTTATGATTTCCATTTGCATGAGATATCTTTTTCTATCCCTTCATTTTCAGTTGGCATGTGTCTATAGGTAAAGTAAATTTCTTGCAGGCAGCATATTGTGTGTGTTTGTGTTTTATAATCCATTCAGCCACTCTGTGTCTCTTAATTGGGAGATTTAATCCATTTACATTTGGAGTTATTATTAATATAAAGGGAACTGTTACTGCCATTTTGTTACTTTTTTCTGGTTGTTCTGTAGATCTTTTTTTCTGGTCTTATTGTCTTCCTCTGTTCATTGTCTTTCCTGCTATTTATTTTTAATATATCTATTGCAAGTTTTGTGTCATGGCTACTGTGAGGCTCACAAAAAATAACATGTTATAATTATAACAGATTATTTTAAACTAATAAGAACTTAACTTTGATCACTAAGAAAAATATGCTGTCAAGGATATGGAGAAAAGGGAACTCTTTTACATTGCTAGTGAGAATGTAAATAAATGCAGCCATTATGGAAAACAGTATGAAGGTTACTCAAAAAACTAAAAATATAACTACCTTATAATCAAGCAATTCCACTACTGAGTATATACCCGCTATGGGTTGAATACTTGTCCACTTCAAATCTCATACTGGAACCTTCATCTTCAATGTGACAATGTTGAGAAGTGGGGCTTTTAAGAGCTGATTGGACCATGAAGACTATGCTTTTTGAATGAATTATTCCATTCTTGGAGCAATGGGTTAATGATTTAATGGGTTGTCATGTGTGTGGACTGGTGGCTTTATAAGGAGAGGATGTGAGAATGCTAACAAGCACCCTTCCCTGTCTTCACCATGTGATATCCTTGTTACCTTAGTACTCTGTAGAGTTCCAACCAAAAGAAGGCCCTCACCAGTTGTGTCTCCTGGATGGACCTTAGACTTCCAAGACTCCAAAAAGAAATAAACTTTATTTCTTTAAAATTATACAGTTTCTGTTGTAAGTAACAGGAAATGGACTAATAAAGAAAACACTTGTGATGTTTAATTTTAAGTGTTGACTTAACTGCATTAAAGAATACCTAGAATCATGGCATTTCCATTATTTTGGAGTATGTCCAGAGGAGATTAGCAGGCAAGCCTGAGTGGACTAGGTGTGGAAGATTCACCCTCAATGTAGGCAGACACTATCCAATTTGCTGTGGTCCCAGATAGAATAAAAACAGAGGAAAAGCTGAATGTATCTTTCTTTCTGCTGGAGATGGGACACACTCTTCTCCCTTGTCCGTAAACATTAGAACTCCAGGCTCCCTAGCCTTTGGATTCCAGGACTTACACAGTGACACCCTTTGGCCTCATACTGAGAATTATATCATCAGCTTTCCTGGTTCTGATGCTTTTGGACTTGGACTGAACCACACTCCCAGCATGCCATTTACAGACGGTCAGTCTATCATGGTACTTCTCAGCCCTCATAATCACATGAGCCAATTCCCCTAATAAATCCCCTCTGATATATCTATGTACATATTCTATTAGTTTTATCTCTTTGGAGAACCCTGACTAATACAATACCTAAAGGAAATTAAATCAATACATTGAAGAGACACCTGCACTCCCAAGTTTATTGCAGCACTATTCACAGTAGCTGAGAAGTGAAATCAAACTAAATAAACTAAACATCTATCAACAGATGAATGGATAAAAATATGTGGTATATATACACAATGGAACTTATTCAGATATAAAAAAATTAAATCCTGTCATTTGCAGCAAAATGGATAGAAATGGAGACCATCATGTTAAGTGAAGTAAGCCTGGAATATGGGGGAAAAAAGTGATGCTCATAGAAATATGAGAATAATGGAGTATAATGGTTACTAGAAGCCAGGAAGGTAAGAAGGGATGAGTGAATGGGAAGAGGTGGATTAATAGGACTAATAGGTACAAATTATAGGTAGATAGGAAGAATAAGTTTTGGTGTTCAAGGCTGACTAGAGCTAATAATATGCTGTATATTTCTAAATAGGTAGAAAAGAAGATTTTGATCATAATCACTAGAAAGAAAAGATCAGTGTTTGGGTGATGGATATGCTGTCTCCCCTAAGTAAATCATTATACAATATAGGCTTATATTGAAACAATACATATATTCCACAAATATGTACAATTCAAAAAAATTAATGTGTAGTTTAAAAAATGCACAAAGATGGTGTGTCACTGGAATTTTATAAAGTTCATCTTCCACCATCTAGCTTGCAGGTGTCCTACCAAAACAACTGAAGTAATTGCTATTTTCTGCTCATGTGCCCTGATTGGCACAGGTAGTGCCATCAGCATAGTGGACGTTATTCAGGTATTCAAGATTTCTGCAGACTATATTATGAGTGACAGTAAAAAACCTGATGTTGCCATAAGGCAAGTTTGTGAAAATGAATTGTAGGCTAAAGTCAAACCGCTTCCAATGGATGGATCTTGAGAACTGGAATAGAGAATAAAAAGCATTTTCTAGCAGAACAGTTCTAGGTGCCAGGAGCTGTACTGATTTGCTTTCAACATTACCTTACCACATTTAGAATAGAAGCTACAATTAGAGTTAAAACCTAATTACATTTGTGATAATCACAGTTGTTCTTGAAGATGCACCTCTCTTTATCATAGAATGAATGCAAATACTAAATGGGGTATGATAGGTATCAGAACTCATAATTATAATTTCGAGTTTGGTTGTGACTCTAATCTTTGCAATTTTCAGAAGGATGCAGTATGTTTTTTCCTTTATTATTCTGGTAAGAGAAAGGGAATTCCAGAGACTTCTGCTTGGCTTTTCTTTTCATGGTAGTGGTCAATATATGGGCCAGAAAGACAATATGTAGATTCTGACATTTTTCAAGCCTAACTATGACAGTTCCTCACTCAAGAATTGGGGAAATATACAGAGAGAATTCATAGAACAATTGGGCCTATTGTAATTTAAACTTGGGCCAAAACTCCATTTATTGTCTAAACTTCATTGGTTTCTAATTAACTTGTAGACTGCTGTCACATTATGGATTTCCAGAAATTACTGTCACATCAAATACAGCATCTACTGATGGCTGATAAGTGCTAAGTATTTTCATTTCCCTTTATTAAAGTGCCTCATGCCCCGTGGGGAAGCTTGGAGGAATATTTACATATATTCAAGAACTTGCGGAAATGTGGAAGGACCTACCCTTAAGAAGAATACTCTCCTATTAAGTAAGTGGATTCATGTCTGTTAAATGGCTATGATATGAAAACGAGGTGAGTGGCCATGATTCTCCATGATAGCAATTAAAACCCAACAGAACCAGAGGTGTTTGTTTGTTTTGTGTGGAACAAGCAATATTTGTCAGGCCAACCATCTATTTTATTTCTAGACAACTTGTAATCAATTAGTAACCTCAGAGGTTCCTTATAGTTCCAAACAGCCTGATTTCCACTACATCCTTGCTACTCATTATAGTGAATACCCCACCTTGCCCAAAGGTGTGCCAACTATCTGTTGTTCCTCTGGGATTCTATCATCCCCATTGAAGTCAGAGAGTTTTCTCCCCTCCTCATACCCAGCCTAAATAGGAAGCTAGCACAGAGCATGCCAAGGACACCAGTTCTCTCATTACTAATGTATATATCAATGCCTTCATGAACCAATTGTTTCCTGGGCCCCCCTGGAGGATGTTGTGGGGAAGGGACTAATATGCAAGCCTTGAATACTAACTTCATTCCACATTTCCATCTCCCTTAAACTTTGGATTCCTTCCCTTATGTTATTTCAGAATATCTCAATCACCTTAAATACGGGAAACTATTAAGTTCAAGTTTTAGTCAACCAGCAAAACTGTTACAAATTCTTCTGGATTAGCAAAGGTTAAATACAGAATTTCTTATAAATGCATCCCCATCAAAATATTTAGCCCAATCAAGGGTTATATTCTTTTTTAGTCGGTTTGAGCTGTTGTAACACAAACACTATAGACTGTGTAGATTAAAAATAAAACAACCATTTATTTCTCACAGTTTCAGAGGCTAAGAGTCTGGAGAGGGTCTGCTCCCTAGCTTGAAGGCAGCCACTTTTTCACTGTATCCTCACATGACCTACAGAGTGAGAGAAAGCCAGCTCTCATGTGTCTCTTCTTGTGAGGGCAGTAATCCAATCATGGGGGCTCCGCTCTCATGACCTAATCACCTATCAATAGTCCTGTCTCTAAATACTACCACGTGGGGATTAAGATTTCAATATATGAATCTGGGAAGATAGGACACAATTATTCAGTCCATAGCATATTTTATTCTGGTTTATCTTTAAGGGGCTACCATAGAAGCTGTTAAAGTCTATTCTCATATCTATTCCCCAGGACTCTGCTGGTATAAGTTGGCAAACTCTTAAAAATCATTGAGAGAATTAGCTATTTTCTCCTGGTTCGTGATTTGCATTTGTTCTCCTGGATGATTCTAAACTATGACCCTAGGCTGAAAGTTATGACTCTAGTAGCGATAGGAGTGGGTGTGTGGTTGGACATGAGGGAATAGGAATCTTCCTGTAAGAAAACCCCCCAGACGAGGTTATCATAGAGTCTTTAAGCAAGAGATATCTTGCTTACTCAGACATATAGTGTAGGCTGCTTTTGTTGGAAAAAGAGGTTCAAAACAACTTGAGAATTCAAGACTGTCAGCTCTGTCTGAGTCCACCCAAATGTTCCCATTCCTACTTTTACGACCCCAATACTTTTCCATAAATGTCCTAATTTTCACGAGGGACTTGAAAAAGCTCTAAATCCAATATAAGTTGCAATTTTGCAACTTTCACAGTTAATGGTTGTCTCTGGGTAGAGTTTAACTGTAGCTACAAGAACAGTGTATTCTTTTGGGGGCCACCAAGAAGTCTTTTGGTTCCTTCACTGTAACCTGAGCTTGTCATGTCTTTCTTTAAGCACTCCACAACACTCAGAAGGAGATATTCTACACCAGAGTCCTTGTCATTGTCTTTACTGCCAAAACAGTAAAATGCAACAAGCATTTCATCTCCCAAAGACCTTGCTTCAGAGGTTACTTAATCACAAACAACCACGGTTGATCGTTTGACTAATTATCATGTCACTAAATGTGATGGGTTACAAGCAGAGCACTGCATTCAGACCCAAAGACAGACAAACCAATCCCAAATTTCCATCTTTGAGGCTTTATTTCCCAGAATTGTTCTTGCTATCAATTTCTGTATCATTCAGGTTCCAGTCAGAATACAAAACAACCTACCCAACTTTTAACATAACAAATTTAACGTAGCACATTTAACCAGATATTAGATAAGAGAAAAAAGAAAAAAGGCAAAAAGGGATCACTGAAGTGTCACCAAGGTTGTAACTTCAGCTGGCAGCTATGAGTGCTAGGGAAGAAGTTGGAAGAGAAGGGACCCCACAGACAGAGACTCAACCCTCTGAGGAGGGGGCACCAGTAAGCAGATATCTCAGAATCTCAGAGGAGCACCCCTATCAAGATTTAACACAAACCTCCAAAGATATTTCTAGGGTACACAAAGGAGCTAGTTCCATACTGTGGAACAACAGCAAACAGTAATTAATCACTGATGCAGAAATCGGCCACCACAGCCAGGATGCAGAACAGGATCTGTGGTGACACAAACAGTAAGTAGCAAGTTTGTTTGTCATTCTCCAGTCTTACACATTCCATCTGGCTTTCCTTGTTGGTCAAGCCTAACAGCATGCTAGCCAGCAGAAAAGAAATGGAATTTACACAGCTCCAAGCTCAGCAACACAGAGCAGCATACAAAAGGGAGGGTTGTAAAAAGGGAGATATTCTTTGGTAATCACCACAAATTGAGTAATTCAAACAATTCTAATGTTCAAACAAATTGAAGGTGTTACCTAAAAACAAGAATAAAGAATGATACTTTGGCATTAGCTCAAATCTTATTTAATGGGGGAATAGCTCCCCATATTAATGGGTAGAGAAGACTTTTGTTTTTCTTCATGGTAGCACAACTAAGAGTGAAATAATCATGTGCTTTAAAAAAATCTGTCCTAATTAAAATGAAATGGATTTTGCTGTAATAAAAATCGTGATATTCTGGAATTGGTGACTAAGAGTATTTGCTGAACTTCTGTGCATGAGATATTTAAGAAAAGAATATACCATCTGGATAAGATAAAGAATGAGTTGTGGAAGAAGGAGAGGGTTCTCTGGATAACCTTTAGAATTTCTGATCCATTTTTGGTAGCATTCTGGTATGTTTGTAAAAAATCAACATTCATTTCACATCAGTTTAGAATATCTATCTTTACCATTCCCAGAGCCCGCATTTGTGTAAAGTTTCAAACTTTTTAAAAGGTTCACCATTGTATTAGTTTCCTGTGGCTGTCATAATAAATTACCATAAATTTAAAGACATAAGCAATACAAATCTATTATCTACAGTTCAAAAGTCTGACTGGATCTCACTAGACAAAAATCAGGGCCTTGGCAGGAATGTCTTCCTCTCCGGAGGCTCTGGGGGGAAATCTATTTTCTTGCCAGTTTTAGTCATAGAAGCCATCCACATTCTATGGCTTCTGGCTCCTTTTCTGTATTTTTAAAGCCAGCAACTTTGCATTTATCTGACCATTCTGCTATGGTCACGTCTCCCTCTAACCACGCTTAAAAATAATTTTCTGATTTTATGGAGGTGTGTGATTAGATTAGCCCCACCTGGACAATACAGGCTAATGTACTCCTCTTTAGGTCCTTAATTACATATGCAAAGTCTCTTTTTCCATGTAAGGTAATATACCCAGTTTCCAGAGATGAGGACATGGACGTCTTTGGGGGCTATCATTCTGACTATCAAAACACTCACGATCTTTTAAAGCTACGCAGTTTCCACGTAGAAATGTTAGGCAAGCATTTAATGGGTAAGGCAATTGTAAAAGAGAAATTAGGAAACTTGTTAACGATCACACTTCAAGTTAATGGCCAGAGCCTGAAATAAATGCATATTTTACTTATCACTTTGTTTTTATAGTGATGCATTGAAATCATAACTGCCAACATTTAAAACTGCCCAGCTCAGTCCTTCATTACATAGAGGAGGAAACTGAGGCCTAGGGACTGGCTGCCTTACTGTAGATCATATGCCAGTGAGTGACAGACATAGTACTTAAAGAAATGAACAAAAACGAAAACAGAACCTCTATATTTATTACACCACTTTGCCTCCTCAAAACTGCTCCATATATTTATAAATTATTTTAAACATAAAATCTATAGTCAATGTGACTTTGAGCGTCTGGGCATGTATCTGTATGTAGACTGTAGGACAGGCTTCACATGCACAGAGCTGGCTCAGTTCTAGTTTTTTAGAATTGTTGGGCTCGAATCAAATTGTTTAAGGCTCAATATGTGTATAACCAGTATGCTGAGCAAGCATGACTCCTGACATAATCAAAACATGACTTTATTTCTGTCTATCACCATACTTCCAAAATATGTTTAGTTCTGGTAATGTTTCTCCGCCCCTAGAGGAAACCTTTAATTTCATGATATTTTTACTCACCTCTTTTGGCAATGAAATAGCCTGGAGCCACTTTTAAATAACAAACTGGTCCCAATTTAGAAGTTAGGATGTCCAGTTCAAGACATTAGTGCATGCAGACTTTGGATGTGGTTTAGCATTAAAATGCTCTCATCTCCCCAGCCTGCAGAAGCCGGCAGTGGAAAAGATAGGCATGGTTGACTTCCTTTTTATTTCGTTACCTGTGCTTTCAGTCCTCACCCCACATTGCCAGTTTCTGACTCCTAAGTAATTTGAACAGGGTGAGTAGAGTCGAAAAGAGAAACAGCATCTTTTATTTAAATGGTAGTTTCATAAGCTAGTTTTCTAGTTTTCTGCTCCCTGGGCTTGGCACTATATAGAGCTGAATCTCTATTGATTGATTGATTGATTGATTGTATGCTCTCCTGGTGTCAGAGACTCTTTGGAGTTTCTTTGCCGGGTTCCTCTGTCTATAGATCCCATACCCTGGGCATCATACTGCAGGCAGTGGCTTGCCCTAACTTCAGCATCTCTTAGATATTCAGGGCTGCACCTTAGTTTTTGCTGCTAAGATTTGAAACTCTTGTCCCTGAAACCTTTCATTGGCAGTATTGAATTGGATGCAGGATGATCCCAGGCTAGATATTATTCTACCAAATGACTCACCTTGGTTCAAGAGAATTACCTACACATTTTTTGTACTGACCGATTCTTGGAGTTCAGGTTTATTGCAAGATAATCAAAGCAGCCCTCCCAGAACCATCTATATTTTATTAGCAGGAGTTAGATTGTGACCTTTGATCACAGAAGTCATATATTGTTTCCTGTGTTATCTCAGGAAAGCCTACTAACAAGGATTGGTGGGAAGGAAGTAGAACTCCCCTCTTCCAGGGTTTCTGGATCTTTCTTACCAAGCCCTTTCTTTGATATGCGTGTGTGTGTGTGTGTGTGTGTGTGTGTTTATGTACAGACACACATACACATAAAACCACATATGGACACACACACACAAATAGATATAGATATATAGAGGGGTGTGTTTATATATAACGTATATATAATATAGCTGAAAGTTTCAAGGTTAGTAGAACTAGTTTAAATAATCTTTGAATGTATGTATATATTAATTTTGAAAGTTACTTCAGAATTTTCTGTCCCTTTGGTGCCTAGATAGAATGTCACTTTTAATTATCTTTTCCACAAAATTAATTGCTAACTTATTAAAATACCTATTCTAGAGCAGTGGGTCTCAAACTTTTGTGTGCTTAAGAATGACCTGGAAAGTCTGTAAACTTTCTAATTCAGTTGAGGACAAAAGAATAGCATTTCTATCAAGTGCATAGGTGATACTGCTGGGTTGGGGACCACACATTAAGAACCACTGCTATAAGGTAACTGGATGCAAAGGTAGCTCTTCTCTGGTTCCATTTTAAAGTTGTTTAACATTTGAGAACTATAGGACGTTCATAAGTGTACAATTCTTGGGACACAAAAAACGATAACATTGTACAATGTTGAATATACCAATGATCCTCATTTGAGCATCACATATTACACACAAGTATTGATATTCAACATGGTACCCCACAGATATGTCCAATCAACTATGTTTACAGCAACAAAAAAGATTCAATAAATGTAACTTATCCTCCTGTCATCTGTGATCCTCTTGCTATATTTAGAATTAGAAGCTTTGTTTCCTAATTGCAAGCAATTTTAAATAGCAGCATGAGTAAATTTTGTTTATCAGTCCCATCTATTTATTCAGCTATTTAATAAACATCTATTAATCCCTATTGCATGCCAGGTATTGTCTCTCTGGGAAAGTTTTTCTCAGAGTATGGTCTCTGGACCACCAGCGTGAACAAGTGGTTCTCAGTCTTTGCATGCATCAGAATCACCTGGAAGGCTTATAAAACACAGATGTCTGGGCTTCACCCCCAGAGTTTCTAATCTAGTAGGTCCTGGCTGGGACATGAGATTTTACATCCTGACAATTTCCCAGTTGTTGCAGAACAGAGGTCAGTAGATACTTCTAAAGTGTCTTACTATAGTTCTGAAATTCTGAAAAGTAGTAAAAGCAGTATATCCAGAAACATTTATATCCTTAGTTGGAATATTAGAAAAGGGTTAAAAAATAGTTCTGTCAATTTAAAGGTTAGGAAAAGAACAAAGCAAATGCAGAGAAAGTAGGAAGAGAATATATTATAAATATCTCAGGACTAATGAACTAGGAAACAGAAATCCAGAAGAGGATCAGAAAAGCTACAAGTTGATTCTTTGAATAAACTACTAAAATGGATAAACTTTTGACAAATTTGAGCAAGATAAAGAAATTACAAATATTAACATATGAACATGGAGACATTACAAATGCATCAAGGATTAAAGATATAACAGGATGCATTAAACAGTACTGGATCAATAATAAAAATACTAACATAATGATCAAATTTTTGGAAAAACAGAACTTACTAAAACAGATTAAAGAATAAACAAAAAATCTCCACAGTTCCTATAATAATTTAAAGACTTGAATCAGTTGTCTAAAATAATTCTAAAAAGAATACACAAAGTCTAGAAGGTTTTAAAAGTGAGTGCTACCATATTTTCAAGGGCAAGATCATTACGAACTTGTACAAACTTTTTCACATATAGAAAAAGAACAGCACCAATTGATTATATGAAACCAATCTCACTCAAGACAAACAATAAAAATTCTTTAAAATAATAGAATAATGAATCTAGCTATTAAAAATATATATTCCTTTAAAAGTGAGTCTCCATCTGAGTCATTCTGAAATTATTTGCTAACCAATTAAAAAGGATAATTTTCCAGAAGCTCAGAATACCATCTTTAAGGATAACAACTATGAACACATTTCACAGATGATTATATTCACAAACTTTTTTCCCCTCATTGTTCCCTTTCCTCCAATTAGCTCTTTCAAAATCAAATTAAGGGCTATAGTTGACAGTTATGGACAAGAAGTTTTATTATTGCCAATAAAAATAAATCCCCAGCATGAAAATGTCATACTCTTCTTGGCAGTGACTAAAATCCAGTGATGTATTTAAAATGGTGAGTGGACACACAAAGCATAAGAGCATTGCAATATTTTGGACTTCTGGCTATAGCCAAGAGGTAATAGCTTAAATCAGAGTAATCCCCCTGTTAAAAACAACTGTAAAACTTAGGCAATAACATAAAATAAATGTTTAAAAGGTCTTGGAAATAAACTATGCATAGAGGACTCAAGGGGCTACAATTCACAAAATGATTTGAGCTCCATATTCCCAGAATTATTTATTATTATTATTATTATTATTATTATTATTATTATTATTATTATTATTATTATTATTCCTGAGTTTTGTTTGTTTGTTTGTTTCTGTCAACTCATGCTTGGGCAAATATTTTTCTAACAAAATTAGGTAAGCACATTGGGTTAAGAAGACAGAAGCTTGAGTTTAGCGTGGACAAAGCAGTTAGGACTTAAATGGCAGATATTGCAGTTAAAGAAAACACATAGCGTGAGTATAAAATATGCATGTTATCTCCCCTTGAGTCATTTGCTATTTGAAATTTGCACATTGCAGGATCAAACTTCAAGAAAAGAAGCAGAAAGTAGCAGCTGCCAAAAAACCTAACCCCTGCCAACCTACCAATGGATGGCTAAGAATTAAAGACTGTTGTTTATGATTTTAGCTTTAAAGTGATGGTTTAAAGGATGATGTCTTATATGGCAAGACAAAGACTGATTTTGGTTTCTGGCAAGATGGAGTAGACATTTTTTTCCATATGCTTGATGGTAGTACATTTAAGAACCCTGGACAGCAAACATTAAGTGACTTTGAAAGGTGGAAACCAAAAAGATAGATCAGTTAGGGAACTTGGAGCCCAGGAATGACATGCTGGTGTGTTCTCTGGTATTCCTTTTACTGCCTATGTCACAGGAATTGGGTTGAAAAAGCTGGCAGCCTAGAAATGCCAACAGGTACAGTTAAAAAAGTTCTAACAAAGGCCAGGTCTTTCTAGCCAAAAGACCGGGACAGATGCAGACTAGCAAGACAAAACTTTTAGTCAATAACTGCACTATTCAAGCCACATATCACAGAAAGAAAAACTGGGGCACCATTCATGCAGAAGTAAAGGCCAAGTGGGGGACCTAAATTTTCATCCTGACAAGGCTGTAACTAGTTGTGCCACATGCCCTGCCCCTCCCAAAGAGAAGACTTTGAGGGAAGCCAGTGTAGGGAGCCAGAAAGTTTATCCCCACCAGGCAGTGAAGAGGCACTCTGCACCCTGCAGTGGAGACCACATGAGAATCCTAGACTTCAGAAGGTCGGTGATGAGATGGGCCATTCACCACAGTCCATTAGTAACAAGGCCACCTTCATTTGGGTGTCACTGAAGGCTATGCAGGGAGAAATATGAGGGTACTTCAAAAACTTCATGGAAAATAAAATTAAAAGGTAGCACAAACTTTTCCATAAACTTTATGAAGTACCCCTGTACAAGGAACTCCTTCTTTCCCAATCAGGAAGGTATCAGTACTGGACCAGCAGAAAGCCAAACTTTCATCCTGCCTAGCGGTATCAAAGAGGATGTCCCTATGGTTTCAAAGAGACTGAGAGAGGAATATGGAACTCTTCTCCCATCTGGCAGTAATGAGGCAGTACCCGCTACCATCTCCGGCTGGGAAGAAACAGGATTAAATAAGAGCCAGAGTCTTATAATATAATATGCCAAATGCCTAGGTTTTAATCAAGAATCTCTCAACATACCAAGAACTGGGAAGGTTTTAGTCTCAGTGAAAACAAAGATAAGCAATAGATGCACACACCAAGGTGACAGAAATGTTAGAATTATCTGAAAACAATTTTAAAGCAGCCTTCAAAAATATTTCAATGAATAATTAGGAGCATACCTGAAAAAATGAAAAAAATAGAAAACCTTAACAAATACATAGGGAAACAGCAAAGAAAGATAAGTTACAAGGAAGAACCAAACTAAAAAATACAATAACTAAAATAGAAAGATCAATGGATGGACTCAGTGATGGAAAGGACAAAAGAAAAAAAAGCCAATGAAATGACCCAATTAAACAACAAAGAGAAAAAAGTTGGGCATATCTTTAGTGACCTGAAGGAGTAAAACTAAAGATCTAACTTTTACATCATAACAGTCAGAGAAGGAGAAGGGAACTAGGGAAGAACTGAAAAACTAAAAAAAAAAAAAAAAAGGCTCAAAAATTTCTGAATTTAGCAAAAGACTTACATACAGGTTCAAGAACTGAGTGGATCTTAAAAAGATGAGTGCAAAATAAATCTATTCCAAGACACATTATAGTCAAACTTCTGAAAACTAAACACACTCAAAAATATATATTTTTAAAAATGTATTTCCTGCTGCTTTTTAAAAATTATTATTGTGGTAAGAACACAACACAAGATCTCTTCTCTTTTTTTTTTTTTTAAATTATAGATATAATTTAATACATTCATTTTTCTTTTTTTTTTTTAAATTTTATTTTCTCGATATACATTGTGGCTAATTATTGTTCCCCATCACCAAAACCTCCCTCCCTTCTCCCTCCCCCCTCCCCCCCAACAATGTCCTTTCTGTTTGCTTGTCGTATCAACTTCAAGTAATTGTGGTTGTTATATCTTCTCCCCCCCCCCGTTTTGTGTGTGTGTGTGTGTGTGTGTGTGTGTGTGTGTGTGAGAGAGAGAGAGAGCTATAAAAACGAATGAAATACTGCCATTTGCAACAACATGGATGGACCTCGAGAGAATTATATTAAGTGAAACAAGTCAGGCACAGAAAGAGAAATACCACATGTTCTCACTTATTGGTGGGAGCTAAAAATTAATAGGATCTCTTCTCTTAATAAACTTTTCAGTGTATTGTACATACAATATTGTTAACTATAGGCACAATGTTTTAAGGCAGATATCTAGATACTCATCTTGCATAACTGAAACTTTGTGCCCATTAAACAGCAACTCCTCAGTTACCACAGACCCTGGGAATGACTGGTCTGCTCTCTTCTTTTTTGTTTCACTTTATTAGATAGTTCACATAAGTGGATTCATGCAGTAATTATCATTTCATAACTGGCTTATTTCATTGAGTATAACGTCCTCAGGTTTCATTCATGTCGTTACATATGGCAGGATTTTCCTCTTTGTTAAAGCTGAATAATGTTCCATTGCATATATATACCACATTTTCATTTTTCATTCATCTGTCAGTGAACATTTAGGTTGTTTCACATCTTACCTATCATGAATAATTCTAAAGTGAACATGGGAGTGCAAATATCTCTTCCAGATCCTGATTTAAATTCTCTTGCATAAATTCCCAAAAGTGGAATTACTGGCTCATATGGTAGTTTTATTTTTAATTTTTTAAGGAACACTGTACTATTTTCCATAGTGGCTGCATCATTTTACATTCCCCCTAACAGTGTACAAGTGTTCCAATATCTCCATATCATCCTCAACACTTGTTATTTTTCCTTTTTAAATAATAGCCATCCCCACAGGTATGAGGTGGTATCTTACAATGGTTTGATTTGCATTTCCCTGATGATTAGTGGTATTGAGCATCTCTTCGTATACCTGTTGACCATTTGTATCGCTTCTTTAGAGATGTGTCTGTTTAAGTATTTTGCTCACTTTTAAAATCAGGCTATTTAAGAGAGGGGGGGAGGGAGAAGGGAGGGAGGTTTTGGTGATGGGGAGCAATAATCAGCCAAAATGTATATCAACAAAATAAAATTTAAAATAAATAAATAAATAAATAAAATCAGGCTATTTAATTTTATTTTACTATTGAGTTGCAGGAGTAACATATATTTCGGATATTAACCCCTTATGAGATACATGTTTTACCAATATTTTCTCCCATTTTGTAGGTTGCCTTTTCTCTCTGTTAATTGTTTCCTTTGCTGTGCAGAGGCTTTTTAATTTGATGTACTCCCACTTGGCTATTTTTGCTTTTGTTATATGTACTTTTGGTGTGATATACAAGAAATCATTTCCCAGAACAGTGTCACAAAGCTTTTCCCATATGTTTTCTTCTAGGAGTTTTACAGTTTCAGTTCTTATGTTTAAGCTGTCAATCAATCAAATTTGAGTTGATTTTTGAGAATGGTGTAGATAAAGGTCCAATTTAATTATTTTTTATGAGGATAGACATTTTTCCCAGCACCATTTGTGGAAGAGACTAGCATTTACTCATTGTGTATTCTTGGTATCCTTGTGGAAAATTAGTTGGCCATATATGCGTGGATTAATTTCTAGGATCTCCACTCTGTTCCATTGGTCTGTCTGTCTTTATGCTAGTATCACACTCTTTTAATTAATGCAGCTTTGAAATATATTTTGAAATCAGAAAGTGTGATGCCTCCAGCTTTGTTCTTCTTTGTCAAGATTATTTTGGCTACTTAAAGCTCTTCGTGGTTCCATATAAATTTTGAGATTTTTATTGCAATTTTTGTTAAAAAGAAAAAAAAACACCATTGATATTTTGATAGGGATTGCATTGAATCTATAGATCATTTTGAGCAGTATGGACGTGGTAACAATGTTAAGTGTTCCAATACATTAATATGGAATTTTATTTATTTATTTTTGTTGCCTTTTTTTTTTCATCAATGTTTTGTAGCTTTTAGTGTACAAGGCTTTCACCCCTCAATTAAGTTTATTCTTAAGAATTTTATCCTTTCCTATTCTATTGTAATGGGAGTTGTCTTAATTTGCTTTTCTGATAGTTCATTATTACTGTAAGAAAAAAAGTCTTGAAAGTAGTGAGAGAGAAAAGGCATCTAACCAATAAGGGAAAAATAACAGCAGATATCTCAGTGGAATCCATGAAAGCCAGAGAAGGTTGCACAAAAACATTGGTAAATCTAATAGGCTTTCTTTCTCCTTTTGCATTTTCTAAATTACGCTTGACAATAATAAAAAGGCAGGGAATAAAAAACAGAAAATGAAACATAAAATGCCAGGCTTAATCCTTAATATATCAATAATTACATTGAATGTAAATTATCTAAATACACCAATTAAAAACAGAGATAGCCGCATGGAATACAAACCCTAATACAATTATATGAGGTCTATGACCTCGCATACTTGTCCTTTCTTTGTGGTAAGAACATTAAAAATTCTTTAATCAATTTTGAATTATTCAATACATTATTATTAACTATAGTCACTATGATGTGCAATGAATCCCATAAATATATACCATTATTATCAATTAAAATATAAATATATATATATATATATATTTAAAGAGGTGATATAAGCAACTTCGTGGTGAAAAAAAGTTCTAAATATCGACCTTATCAATGTCAATATCCTGGTTGTGTGTAATTCTCCAAAATATAACCATTTGGGGAAATTGGCCAAAGAATACATGGAAACTGTATTGTTTCTTACAACTGCAGTGAATCTACAATTATCTCAAAATAAAAGGCTTAATTTAAAAAATAAAAGACTAACAATGGAATAAAAAACCTATATTTTGTTTTAAAAGACAGACTTTAAGGAAGACTGAAAACAAAATGATGAAAAATAAATTCAGTGCAACATTAAAAAAATAAGCAGAGAGCTAAATTGATATACAAATAGGTAATAAACTTTAGGGCAAGAAATAATACTAGAGACTGAGAGCACATTTTATAATGACAAAATGATGAATTTTAGAGAATGATAGGATAATTCTAAATGTATCTGACCCAAATAATACATCTTCAAAATATCTACAAAAAACTGAAAAGAAAATCAAGTAGAAACATGCAAACGCAATTAAACATTTTAATACACCACTTTTAGTACCTTAAAATTAATCAGAAAGACATCAAACATAATCACAGAATATTTGAACAACATAATTAACAAATTTGACCTAATGAAAATATATAGAACACTAAATGTAAGTATTGCAGAGTACACCTTCTTCAAGTATACTTGTAATTACTGATCATAGACGAGGCCATTAAGCAAGTTTCAACAAATTTCAAATAACCGAAATAATATTTATTTTCTGATAACAATGAAAGCAAACAAGAAATTAAAAACAGTACTTAGAAAATCACAAATACTTGAAAATTAAATATAATGCTTTTTAATAGTTCATGAATTAAAGAAGAAATTAAAGTGAGAATTAAGTTTTGAAACAAATTCAGTAATAACGAATGGGTCATATCAAAACTTGTGGGATGCATCAAAAGCAGAGATTAGAGGGAAATGCAAAGTTTTAAATATATGTAAAAAAGCAGAAATAAAGCAAAATATACAAAATTAGTGTAGCTAAAATTTGATAAACTAATAAAATTTATAAAAATTTTAGTGAGATTGATCAACAAAAATGAGAGAAAACAGAAATTATCAATATCAGGAATCAAAAGGATGCCAGTATAGATTTAACGAGTAGCAAATTGATAATAAGAGTAATATAAGAGGATAATGAAATGGAAAAGGGGAGGGCAGAAGGAGGAGGGTTAACGAGGAATTTGTTAATGAAGGCAAAGAATGATTACATATTGTGACGGGGAATAAGCTAACTATCCTGATCTAACCATTACACATTGTACACAACTATTGAAAACCAACATTGTACCCCACACATATGTACAATAAATTATCTTAAAATATTTTTAATGAAATAAATTTATGCCAATAAATTTGATAATTCAGATGTGATGTATAAATTATTTGGAAAACACAATGCACCAAAACAAACACAGAAAGAAATGGAAAATCTAATCAGATTGATATATAGTAAATAAATTGTGTATGTAAATAAAATTTCCCATAAAGAAAACTCCAGACCCAGATCATTTCAATGTATTTCAATACATTTCGTGTATTTCCATGAAACAAATAAGGTAAAAGGTAAAAAAAAAAAAAAAAAAAGCACTAATCTTACACTAACTCCCCCAGAATACAAAGTGGTAAACTTTTAACAACTTGTTTTATGATGCTGACATAACATTGATTTTAAAACATGGTAAGGACATTAAACAAAAGAAAAGTAAAAGATAAAAAAGAAAATCATAAGTATACTTGCAAAAATCCTGAACAAAATATAAGCAGATCAGATTTATCAATGTAATAGAGTAATAGATTTTGCTCAAGTGAAGTTTGCTCCTGGAATAAAAGATGAGCTTAATGATAATCAATCAATATTAAGAGACAAAGGAGGAAATATGTGACCTTCTTAAAAAATATAGAAAAGCACATACTAAAATTCAGAACCTAATCATGTTTTTCAAAAAGTCAGCAAATTAAGAATGAAAGAAAATTAGTTAATGTGATAAAATTATTTGCAAAATGATATATACTTCATAGAGAAAGAATAAAACCTTTCCCCCAGTTGTGTGAGCCCACTGCCACTGTACAAGGTTGTACATTGCCACCATTTCTATTCAACATTGCATTTGTCTGTCTAGCCAAAGAATAACCAACCAGTCAATCAATGGTAAATATACTTGAAAGAAAGAATTGAAAGTTTAATTTGCACATGATATCTTTAAGTACATAGATATTCTAAAGGAATCTAAAAACTATTAGAATTCATAAGTACAATCAACATGGTCACTTGATACAAAATCAATGCAAAAATCAATTTTATTTATATATACTAGCAACAATTGATTGAAAATTAAGATAAAAAGATAATAGTCACAATGGCACCAAATACTCAATACCTGGGAATAAATTTATTGAAAGATGGACAGAATTTCTACATTGAAAACTAATATATATTGCTGAGAGAACTTAAATATTTAAACAAGTGCAGAAAAATAATATATTCAATATATGTAAAGTGTTAATTTCTCCGTAATGGATCTACAGACACAATGCAACCTCATTAAGAAGTCCAGCATTTCTTAGAAATTGACAAAGTGGTTCTAAAACAATCTGGAAGAACAAAGTAGGAGACTTCACACCAGATTTCAAGATTTATTATGATGTTACAGTAATTAAAAAGTGTTTTGTTGGCACAAAAAAAGTTCGACAAACTAATCAATAAAGCAGAACAGAAAATTCAGAAACAGGCATACATACAGTCACCTGACTTACAATAAATGTGTCACAGCAATACACTGGGAAAAGGACTGTCTTTTTAATTAATGGTGTTCGGTTAATTGGTATCCATATGATACAATATGAACCCTAAACCTTACCATCTACACAAGAAGTTAACTCCACATAAATTATAGACATGAATATAGATAATACAGTAGAGCTTCCAGAAAAAAAAAAATTCATTCATGAACATGGGGTAGGAAAGATTTCTTAAGCTGAAAATAACGAACATTAGCCGTAAAGAAAAGGTTTGAAGTAATTGATAAATTGGATTACATAATTTAAGAACTTCTTTTTTGTTTTGGTTTTTATTGTATATATTTAAGGTATACAACAGGATATTTTGATATGCATATGCATATACATATAATGAAATGATTACTACAATCACAGAAATTAACATATACTTATCCATCACTTCACCATGGTTTCCTTTTTGTTTTGGTGTGGTAAGAGCACCTAAAATCTGCTGTCTTAGCAAAATTTCACAATATAATACCGTACACTAGATCTCTAGACTCACTCCTCCTACATAACTGTAACTTTACTCCTTTTGACCTACATCTTCCCATTTAACAACCCCCTCTCCCACTGCTAGACACAAGATTACAAACTGTTCCATTTCATTAAATAAGTTCAAAAGAGACAAAACTAATTTATGGTTATAGACATCAGAATAGGCATTGTTTTTGTTTCGGTGGGGGCACATGGATATTATTGACTGGCAGGATACAGGAAGCCTTTTGAGATGCTGGAAAAGATTTCTATCTTCATCTTTGTAGGGGTGTCTGTGTGTATGTGTGTGTGTGTAAAAATGAAATCACTGAGCAAATATACAAGTAAGATTTTGGCATTCTTATGAATGTAGGTTAAATTTCAATATAATTTTTAAAATGTTAACAAGCATTGTCAATGGTATTGGGCAGAGTTTTCTTCCTTTAAGCTCAGCTAATAACAATAAGTTGGAAAAGAACAGTATTTTAAATTAATGATGTTTTTCCTTAAATGGCTTTATTCATTGATTCAACTTTTCTCTTGGGTGTAAATTTAGCTTTATGTGACATTTGTGGAGGGTGTTTATGATTCATCCTAGTGCTGATCATCTGACCATACTAAAAAAGGCTATCAAAGATGTGAGAACACTAGCTTTTTCATTTACTCATCTGACAAACACTTTCTGAATGTGTTCTCTGTGCCTGCATTGGGTAAGTGATAAATATAGATATCGGTCTATCTTAGAGATAGATAAATGGCACGACCCCTAATCTATAGGAGTTTCAGTCTAATGAAAGTGATGCATGAGTAAGACAGTTGATTAGAATAATAACAGTGCAATATCAGAATACATATAGAGTACCAAAAGTACGTTATAAAATGACTTCATCATGAGAATACTTAAAAGTATATGAATAAATTCCAAATACTCCCCATCTCATGCCAAGATCTAGGGGTAGGGGGTGATGGTATAGTACATAACAAGCAGGGACCAAGGATTACACTAGCAAGATGGAAAGCTGGTAGGCAACAGGAGGCCATCAATTTAGGATTAAATCCATGGTTAATCAGATATCAGGGAAATAGAAGTAGATAATGGAAGCTAAGTAAGTAAGAGGACCAACATCTAGAAATACTGAGGAATTGGACTAGAGATGGAGAATAAATGATTCTGGCCTAGGGCTTCTGCAGAAGTCTAGCATTTGGGTAGTGGGCATACAGCACTAGCTCATCAATGAACCCATTGCCTTCTTAGATAGGGGCTCTTTGGACTACCCCTGCTAGGGCCATAGCTGTCTTTAAAAAATGGACAGGCTTCAGCCAACATTGTGACTCATGTGAGCATACCTGCTAATAGTAACTGAGCAGGTAAAGGTAGCTAGGCCTGTCCTGACAATAGTTTTCCATGGCAAACAATCATGGGTCTACATCCAGGCATTTATCTAAGCTTATAGATAAGCTCTTCAGACTCTATAATATCTTTACAGGATAAATTGCACGTGTTTTTTCCATGATGTATTACATAATAAATTCCATCTGACCTTTTCTAAAATTAATTTCTTAAACTGGAAAGAATAATTTAAATGCATGGTCCAAAGCTCAGTCTATTGCCCAGTCTACTGCTGGCCTTCTAGAAGCTTGTGAAGGTGCAGATTGGCTGTACAGCAGTTCACATAGAAGACTGGTTTGGCAAAAAATAAAAAGGCCATAGTTTATTCCATCCTTTCAATTCGCTTTCAAAGGAAAACTTCTGAATTTCAACACTGGTTCTCTACTCTTTTTATATCTTCTGGGGTATGACGGTCTTTCAATTTTGTTTTCTTTCTAGCAGGAAGTAATTTGATGTTTTTAACACTGAATGGATTTTAACTCCTTGTCTTACTTTTAGAGAAGTATGTTGAAGAATACTGTCAAATTAAAGTTGGTGTTTGAAGTATGGCATAACTTTAACAACAGCTAATAGATACTGAGTATTTATTCTGCCATATAAAGCAACCTTAGGTGTAGAATGTGATATAACTTTCATTTTATAAACTAGGCAACAGAGATTCTGGTTTTATTTATTTATGTTTATTTATTTTTATTTTTAATTTTTATTGAATAAAAATTATTATACAAATTTGGGGGTTCAACATTGAAGTATGTTGATCAAATCAGTATTACTAGCATATATATTGTTACAAATCATAATTATTCATTATGCCCCTTGTCCAATCTCTGCCCATCCCCTTCTCCCTGCCCCCACCCTCTAATTACTCTAGATTTCTTCTGGCAACAGAGATTCTGAAAGTCAAATGACAATGTACAACTAGTGAGGTGCATACATGGAATTTAAGAGTAGTATTTTGACTTCAGTGTTTAGGATTCTAAGCCCCACACTGTATTGTCTCTAAGCATGAGGGGCAGACATACATAATAAAATTTGTACCTATGGTCACTTCCTTTTCCTTCCTCTTCAATATACCTCTGTGCCACTACCAAAGATAAACATGCCACTGGGGATATCTGGACTGGAGGGCTGGAGTGCATCTGCTTTTTGTCCGAATCAAACAGAGAAATGGGAAGCAGCACAAAGTAGTTAACTGCTGCCCAACTGGGCTCCTTATTCTTTGATTTGCTTCCTCCTTTTCTTTGCAAGATGCTCTTGTGCTCTGAACAAGAAGTCCTAAAAATCTTGTTTTTCAGTGGCTACCATACATTTTATAAAGTTGGATTCTGCTGGAATATTATGCCCTAGAAATCTGCTGAATTTGGCTTTAGTATTAAGCTCATTCATCTATGGATCAGTTCTTTGTAAAAGAAACAAAAATAATAATGATTTTATTTTGCGATATGGAAGCTATTGGTTGTCCTATCATTGGCCCTAAAAGAATTTTGGGGGTAGCTTCCTGTTTCTTTTGTCCCCTCTCCTTCAGTCAGTATCCTCAAAGAAAGAAAACTGAATTGTAGCTACACCTGTAGATATAAATTTCTTCCTATTTGTATTTTTCAGTAAGTTGAACTAGAAAAAGTGTTACAAAGTTGGTTTTGTGATTTCCTACATCAAAGCCTTTTTTTGTTGGATTTACAGGCTATAGGTGACAGGAAAGACAGATTATAGAAGTTAGTTTTTATAATTTTTAGATCATTTAAAGACAAGAGTAAAGTCATGTTAATAGATTCTAAGACTTTTTGGTAAAGATATATTTTTTAAAATCTAACACTACCATCTCTAAATAAACTTACTTAGTCATAGTGAGCATTTTCATCTATTTCACATTAAGTATGAACATTTAAACAAGAAAATATATATGTGCTTATATGAGTTCACACAATGACAGTGATATTATTTCATGCTTCTCTTTTCCTATTTAATTATTCAAACCATCCTTTGAAGCCTGAAATGATTGTATAAGCAATGCATAATAGCTAAACAAAAATAATGTGAAATTTTAATTCGTGTATATACAAATCAGGGACAGAATCAGACTAAATGGGGGGGGAGAATAACAAGATTCGGTTTTAAGTTTTGCCTCTAACTCTATGACTTTGGATAAATTTCTTTTTATTCTGTAAAATGCAGGCAAAAACTGCCCCCTACCTATCTTTTAGGGCTGCTGCAAGATTTATTAAACTAGGGGAAAAACAAAACAAAACAAAACAAAAGCTGTTTAGCATTCTGATGAGATAGAAGATACTTAAATACAAGGCAGTTGTTATCTCCAAGAGGAGCACAAAGTTGAATTAACTTTCATAACATCCTTACAAGTCAGGTAAATAATCTTAGCCCTATTTTTACAGATAAGAAGGGTTAAGTTCTTCTGCTAATGCCTCTTAGAATGGGTGTATGAGAAGAAATACAATTACTGGATTCGGACCTAGGCCAGCATTTGCTGATAGTTAAAAGTATTTTAAAGGGAAGTTTTAAAAAATTCTTCCATCCTCTTGGCAGTCAATTAAAATAGGCTGCATATTATTCTCCCCAGTTTTCTTCTTGTGGTTGTTCATGAAATTGATCTAAAATGCAAGACACATTTTCTCAATGGTATCCAAGGGGAGCCAAGTGTTTTGAGAGCTATTAAAAGACACTGTCCCAATCATGAGGCATATAATGTGATTTAGTGCAAACTGAAGCTAAGGTAGCCATCAGAAATGGAGACACCTAGGAAAAGGGAAAGAAGAAAAACCAATGTGCGAATTAAATTAATCTGTACTTGTGCAGTGAGAGTATGTGAGTAGCGATTATACCACTCTCTTTAACATTACTCCCTCTGCCGCACACACACCAAATAAAAGAAAATAGCAAGGTTGTCAGCCTAAACAAACTTGCTCTCTTGTTTCCAAAACTGCTTGCTCAATGTTAATAAAAATGATTCAAAGTGCCAATGAGAGTGCCTGGCACACAGTAAATCATCAATAAGTATTAACTGTTATTAGTTGGATTTGGAGTAGAAACAGTTTTGCATAAAGTCAAGAACATATTAGGAATGAGGTTGCCTATGTAGAAGATTTGCCTCTTTCTGTAAATTGCTGTGTGACCCTGGGTAGTTGCTTAAGATCTGTAAAGTGGGAAAAATGATAGTACTTAGCTGAGGTAAACATCGTGGAAAACAAAACAAAACAAAAAGCAGTGCATGAGCTGATGGTACATTTAAAATCCTTAGCATTTTTTCTGACACAGAATACACATCTAATTTACAAAGTGTTAGCCACTAGCAGTGGTGCAGCTACGGTTGCTACACAGATGTCACTCAGTCAGATAGCCATTATTTATTGAGCACCTAGTGAGTCAGGCAGGCACTAAGGGAGACTTTGGGGATACAGCAGATTAATAAGGAAGACATTGTCTTATCCAAATGCAGTTTTTTTTGGAAGTTATTAATAGAAAATGAGTTCAAATAAAATAATTGAAGGCTGTAATATATACCAAGAAGGAACTAATGAGAGACTGACAGAAAACATGAAAGAAATTTCTTCTTTGGATAGGGGGTTAGAGAAAATCTTTCTAAGGATGTACATTTAAAGTAAACTTCTCAAAGAAGAGGAGTCAGCCATGTGAAGCAGGGGTGGAAGTGGGCATTCTAGGCAGCTAGAACAGCATGTGCAAAGGTCATGAGTTGGAAAAAACAAGGCACAGGGGAGGAAAGGATAGCTCAGAATGGCTGGAGAATGTGGGTGAGGAGGAAAGTGCTGCCAAGTGTGATTCAGGATCAGGCACGTGATAGAACATGGTAAGGAGTCTGGATATTATTTTATTTGCAATGGTAAGTGGGTAAAGGGTATTATGCAGTGAAAATATATTTTTTTATACTTTTTAAAGACTACTTCTGCTGCTTCATAAAGCAAAGTGTCCAAATTTTTTGATTATGAACACTGATCAGAAAATGGCTCCAAAGTGTTCATATTCTTGTTTTGTCTTCTTTCTGTCTTTTTCTCTTTGTCTCTCTGTCTCTATAAATATGCACGCATATGTGTATATGTACATATATGTATGTTTATTTTATATATAAAACTATATGTAACATATATGTTAATCGGTAATTAAGTATTAGAGAGGCTAAATTCTAATCTTTTTAAAAGATAATTTATTATACATATATGTGGAGCACAATGTTGATCTTCCATAATTATGTACAATGTGTGATGGTTAAATCAGGATACTTAGTTTATTCATCATTACAATATGTAATCATTCTTTACGTCCGTTAACCAATTTCTCATTAGACCCCCTCCCTTCCCCCTCCCCTCCCATTTTCCACATCTAGTAACCATGGTTCTTTTCTAATCTTCTGATTAAAACTAAATATATCATCCAATTCTATTATTTTTGTCCTGCACAGAAATAGATCATGTTGTAGTGCTCTTTGGGTACTTGGACCCCACTTTGGAGAGAGCTATTGGAAAGATACGATGAAGCAGGGCAATCGTGGAGTAGAGACAGCAGTAAAGAGACTATTGTTCTAGTCCAAAGAAGAAATGATGGTAACTTAGACTAACTGGTGGCGTATTTTTCATGTGCATAGTGAAAAGACTCCTTGTTGGAATTAGAGACCTATGCTCTCTACCGGCCTTTGATATCAATTATCTTCCTAATCAGTGACCCATTCTTATTGTTTTTTATTAACAAAAACTATCGGGTTCCTTAGTAGTTTGTTGGATAGAAAATACCTTGAAACAGAATCTCCCTTGTGCCTAGCCTATTTATTGTAGTCTCCTGGAAAGGGGAACAAGTTAGGTAATTACTGGTCCTTTCCCTTTCTGCTTGTTGAGAAAAGTCAACGGGGAACAGAGCCATAAGACATAAAATGAATTTATATATAAGTATATATGCACATACACATCCAATACTACTTAGAGCCAATTTCATCCACATTTGTCTAACTTTTTTCTCAAATGGATAATTAAAATCAGGTATGAAAAATATCCCTGCTCTGGATGAACTTTCAGCAAGTGGACTGCATATGCTTTCACTTTAAAGAAATCATGCTAACTGGTGTGTTTGGAAACAAGGAAGTTGTAAACTCTGGGAAGGAAAAATCAGCTCTACTTGTACCAATTTTCTTCAGGAAGAGTTTCATTTTGAAATTGAAGTAGTCTAACTTATTTTGGTAGGGCAATAAAAGACTAAGCACAGAATTACAAAGCCTTGCAATTATGCTTTCCTTGCATTGGTCATAAGAACAATAATTTAGGTCAATCTTTTTATAACACTTCACTGGATTGAATTGATATAATAGAAGTTTCTCTTGAACAGCATTAGAAAGGGTTTCATTAATTAGAGTAATTATCACTCTATATTACTTTCAAGTTGGTCTCATCACAAATTCAGAATACAGATTTTTCAGTGAGGTTACCATTCTAAGTGTGAAAATGAACAAAAAATGTAATTAGAAACTGGAATCAATGCTATTTTGTTGTGCCATTCATGTATTCAATCAATAAATGTTCATTAAATAATTCAATAGTTACCATGTGCATAGGAGAATGTTATTAGGTATATGAAGATGGCAAAGAAAACTGAAGGCATCTCAACCCTTACAAGCAAAATGTCTATTTGAAAAAGTCTTGATTTTGAGAAATTCTTTGCAACTTCCAAAGCCCATTCACCTACTATAAATCTTCATCTGAAATTTTGAACAGTAGCAGGGGATCTGGGCTGGGCAGATATTATAGTTATACAGTTATGGAATTTTAGGAGTGGAAGAGATTTTAAAAGTCATCTTATGTGGCCATTTGATTTTAAAGTGTAAGAAGTTGAGAGATTGTGGGACTTGTCCAAGGTCCCACAGCAAACTGGTGGCAGCGCATCCAGCACAGACTTGCTAATAGGGATCTCAAGGCATGTTTTAGTAGCACTGGACTAGATGCCAAATGATACAGATTAAATATAGTACTCCTTTCTTGTATTTATTTTTATATAAATATTTATTGAATTAATGACTGACAGATTTTCCACTGTACCAATCACTGAGTATAAAATAGCAAACAAAACAAACAGGTCATTTCCGAGTTGCTTACAAGTTGGTCTTCCTGTCCTCAGTAAGTTTGCAGTCTCTTAGGGAAGCCAAGATACAGGAGTATTTGCCTACAAAACACTTAGTGGAATGCTAGGTTTAGAAAAGTGTGCTTTTAAGTATGATTGCATGCAGGAAGATTGAGTTCAAATATAGAGTGCTTTAGGAGGTCAGGAAAGGAAACGAGCATATTAATTGATGGAAAAAAAAAATCCTCCAAACTACACACACACACACACACACGCACACACGCAGGCACTCACACACACACACACGCACACACACACAGCCATTTAATTACATCACTCACTGCTACTGCCTTTCCTGGATCTCCTCCACGCCAGGACACACGCTGTGCTAAGGGAAGGTCAAGATGTCAACTCACCAAGAGTAAGAGAGGAAAAGAACAGAAGCCCACCCGTCTCTATCTCCTAAATTGGAAAACAGCAGAAAGAGAGAGGAAAAAAAAGGAAATAGCAACAGACTTTGATAGAAGCAGTAAATCAGGAATAGGAAGCCCCCGACACAGCTACCGCTCCCCGGGAGCCGGGGTCGGCTGTACCCTGGGAAAGGGCGCGCGGGCTCCTCGCGGGGACCCACGGCCGCGGGGGCGCCGAGCAGGCGGCGGTGAGGGGCAGGCGGTGGCAGCAGCGCCCGCCGGGCGGAGGGGAGGGTCGGCGGCGGCGCATCCAGTGCCCGCAGCCGGGTGCGCAGAGCAGCTCGGCAGCGGGACGCTGCGCCCAGAGCCCCGGCAGCGCCCGCGCTCCCTCCCGCGTCGTCCGCCAGCGCGCCAGCGCCCGCTCCGCCTGTGACTTCAGTTCAGCTCCACCCCGCGTGGCGGCGGCTCGCTCCGTCCGAATCCGCGCTCCGCACAAGCCCAGCCGGGCGAGCGGCCGCCACCTGCCCGGCGCCGCCTGCGCCCGCCCGCGTCGCGGCCCAACTTGGATGGAGTTGGGGTCCTGAACGCCTGCCCCCCAACAGCCCGCCAGCGGACAGCCCCGCGCCGCCACCTTCGATCTGGGACCCCCTCTTCGCTCCCTTTCGCTCCCGCAATGGGAAAAGTTGGCGCCGGTGGCGGCTCCCCAGCCGGGCTGAGCGCGCTCCTCGCCGGCGTGGGGCTTTTGGTCCTCTGCGCCCCGGGCTCCTGTGGCGGCGGCTCTTGCTGTCCCCCGCCGCACTCCAACTCGGCCCCACGATGGGCCCCGACCCCGAGGGGCTTTTCTCACCAGGGACCGCCAGGCAGGGCTCCTGCCACGCCCCTGCCGTTCCTTGTGCGTCCCCTGTTCGCGGTGGCCCCCGGGGACCGAGTACTATCCCTGGAGCGGGCCCGGGGCACCGGGGCGTCGGTGGCCGTTCCTGCACGCTCTGGCCGGAGGAGACGGAGCGGAGCGGATCAGAAGGCCGAACAGGGAGAAGGCGCAAGTAGAGGCCCCAGGGGGATGCTAGTGGACGGAGGGCAGCAGGAGCCTGGGACTCGTGAGCGGGACCCGGACAAAGCCACCCGCTTCCGAATGGAAGAGCTGAGACTGACCAGCACCACGTTTGCGCTGACAGGCGACTCGGCACACAACCAAGCTATGGTCCACTGGTCTGGCCACAACAGCAGCGTGAGTAGAATGGGACTGAGGGCAGAGGGGCGAAAGATGGAAAGGGTTACACTTGGCCGTGCGATCTGATGGAGAATTTGGAGAAATGGGGTTTCCATACTTGGCAGATACTGCAAACCGAGGTCTTCCCAGCCCCTTTTCCAGGAGTTAGTATTACCTACTAGGAGACTAACCTCCATCTCCCTCCCCCCGCAAGACCATCAGAGTCCTTTCTAAATCCCAAGCAAAGCTTCAAATGAGCCGGCGAATCCCTATTTCTTGTTTCTTTGGTCGCGTTTGTGTGTGGAACTGAAGACCAGGCAAGCAAACAGGGGCTTTAAAGTATTCTTAATGCGGAGATGAGAGGGTTAAATTTCAGGCAGGCTACATTCCCTCAAGTGACTTTTCTTTTACTTGCTAGATTTATGGACTGGCTCCAGTAAGACCAAGGAGACTTGTGTATGTAGGCTTTTTATCTTATTTTTATGCAAAGCTCCTAGCCTCTTCTTCCCCACAGAGAGGACAACTGCAGTGGACTGTAAGGTGTCCTTTGTGTTCTATCTGTTTTGGGGGAGCAAGTGGATGCAAGTTTCAGGGCAGGAACTCTCCAGCATCTTGTAATAGCATTAGCAAGTGTGTTTTGAGAACGGGGGCTTTCCAGCCTGTGAATGAGTGGTTGTTCTCTGGCCTGATCGGTCCCAGGAAGATCAGATACATCCCAGGGACAACAACTCCCTGTTCTCTCTTTATAAAGGCAGGAGGCTGGATTGCAGGGGACTTAGGGTACAAGTTCATAAGCTTTGATTATATCGGGAAAGCTTTTAAATATTCGGAAAAGCCTACATGTCTGTAATCTTAGGGAGCTATTCCCGGTTAAACTGAACCTAGATCCTTCAATGGGCTGAAATATTAAAGAACCAGTTTTGATGGTAAGAACTGAAGACGATCTGAAAATGTGGAACTTCTGTAGTCTGCCATTAATCAGACAAGAAGAACATAAAAACAGGGATGGGTAAAATGAAAAAAAAAAAATCCAAGCAATTAATTGAGGTTGTAGTTTTGTAATATGCAGTCTGTGCAGCCTGATACCTTTTAAAATGTTTTCATTGTGATGAAATTGCCAGAAACCTTCCTAGAGAATTACCACTTTAGTGAATTGTGCTAATTCGCAGCTTTTTAATGAGAGTTGTGAACATTTTCAAATCATAATCTGTCATTATGGATTCTTTGGGTACACAGATATGCATTGTACTAAAGCAATTCTTGGTAAGTAGTGTTTTGTACTGATGTCTCTGTCCCGAGAGTACAAGCAGGGTTTTCCCTATAATTCAGCCTTCATGACAGAGGCTCTGCTTTCGTATGATTCTCAGGAGTGGTTTAATCAAATAATTGAAATTCTTTCCATTCAGATTCTGGGGACCCTTGCCTTACCTTAATGACCTTAACTATCATATCTTTCTTATCATAACCACTAAAATTAATCTTCTAATTTGAATTTGAATCTTCTTAAACTGATTGAATAACTTTTGTACTGTTTTAAGTGATTAACTCAAAGTTTCTGGCTTTAAGGGGAGATTTAAAACACATCAAACATGTTAGATCTTTTAAACACATCAAACATGTATTAAGAAGTAAAAGACTTTGGGCTCAAAATATTTCTGGCTTTAATGTAATTCAAGCTGTAAAATATCGCTCATCATTAGACCTCTACTTTAGTTCATCTCTTGAAAGATCTTGGAAAGAGTAAGAAAGGGAGAGTACATCTTTGACAAATTTTAACCTCCATTTAAGAAACGGTGCTAAGCACTGCCAGCCTCTTTTTATTATTATTTTTAAATAAATGGTGCTTATAAGTCCAATAGGGCTTATTAGGGTCAGGGCTTAGAAAATAGAAAAAGCAGGCTAGTCTGAGATAATGTAGGAAATAATGAAGGTGGTGAGTGAGAAAGGTTTGAACACTCAAATCATGTTAACTACTGAGATGAGATTTCTCCCCTCTTAAGTCTCTTATTCCATTAAGACAGCCACCATCCCTCTGCTTGCCCCTGTCCCTGCCTGGCTGGTCACAGTCAAATCCTTTTTGATTTTTTCTTTTTCTTTTTTTTAGTGTATACATACAGACAGCGAAGCAAGAGAAATAATCTTTATCCAGGTCCTCCAAAACAAAACCAGTCCTACTTATTACTTATTTGGACTAGACTCACAGGAGAGAAAAAGTTTAAAGTATGTTTGTAAAGGGAAAGAAGGCAGAAAGAAACTTTTCTGGCACTTTTGTGAAACAAGGAGAGTGGAGACGTGAGTTCTAGCTCTGCTAATTTGCAGTTGGACTGTGGCAGGTTGATTGCACTCTGTATGGATTTACTCATGTCTAAATTAGGGCAATGGCTGTCATATGAATTACAGAGAATTATGTGCCAAGACATACATAAGAGGGCACTGTGACTGTAAAGTCCTGTACACCTACTTGTAACTCTCATAGCACTTCCCTATCCCCCAGAGCAGGAAGTCCACTAACCTAAACCTAAGGACAAGATTGGGGGCTGCCGTCTTTCACAATTCGATGCCCTCCCTTGTAAATCTTCCCTCCAACCCATTAGGGGCCACAGGTAGCACACATCCTGTCTCACCTTTAGCTAAAAGTCTTTGCTAAGAGGAGCCTCTGATTACAGTAATTCCTGAATTCAAGGTGCAAATCTGTGATAATTATAGGCTGCCTGTCAAACTGGTGAGGAATTCTGGATAGTTCACTCACCTCCTTCCCTTCTCTTTCCTACCCCCTCAGCTATTGGACTTGTGCAGTTGTTTAAAGACATGACTGTTTTGCCTCATCCGTGGGTGTGATGTGATTCCTCTTTACTGCAGTCTTGCTTGATGGAAACTGTTGCTAGAGTTGGTGGAACACCTGGGGGATCTTCTGGCATGAAAGGTGCTGGGTATGAATCATTTGTCATGAGCTTGGTGTTGTAAGCAAGAACATATTGTTCCTACCCTACTCATCCCAGGCATGCTGTGCGCTGATCTAAATTTATATAGTAATCCTTAGAGTGTTAAAATATATATCTGCCTATATATGTATGCCTGATGGTGTATGTGTTTATTCCTTATTTCAAAGGAATTTCAAAGTGCTATACTCATTAATCCTTATAAAATTCTTGGTAGATAGTAAGTAGGTGATAAGTGTTAATATATCTTTTTCATATTTTTATGCTGGAATTTGAGTTAATTTGAATATTTCAATTCACCATCCTGCCCCTTTCTCACTGACTATTGTCATAAGATTTGTTAGTAGAAGCTTTTGCTTGACTTCTATGTTGCTTTTATGACATCTTTAGTGCCACATTTATCATACAGCATGATGGTGTGGTTGATATCCAGAAACGTCTTTGCCTTTAGTTGTTCTGGCACTAGACGTTTACCATCCAACCTCAGTGAATAAACTGAGTCCCAACCTGCGCCAGGTTTTTGGGTAGATGCCTTACATTCATTATCTCATTTAATTTCCACAAAAAAAAAGTCATGAGTAGGTATTATTATTGACATTACATAGAGGAGGAAACTGGGGCTCTAGAAGGCTAAATGAATTACCAAAATGATGCGGGAGGTCAAAGGAAAATCAGTGAATGGCACCAGAGTGATTCTACTCCAAAACCCCACAATTGCTTGTCCTATGGACTTTGAAGTAGGACAGAAAAACTCAGTTATTTTAGAATCTGTATTTTAAATAATCCTATCTTCAGTTGATTGCTGATGGTGGTGGAGGAGGCTATACCCTTAGTTGGAGGCTCCATCTCCTTGTAGAAAAGCAAGGACTTCAACATATGCCTGTCATATTGCACTCTTTACCTTAAGTAGTGATTTGGTTGTTCTCTTGTCCACCCACCTCTTCATCTTTAGAATCAGTGCCTGGTGATTCAGAGAGCACAAGGTAACCTGCGATCATTCAGCTTTCAGATCTGTTGTTCTTCAGGAACAGAATCCTTTTCTAATTTAATAAATCTGATCTTAAAGAGAGGTTGGTTATGAACACTTGATTTTGCTATACATTTTGATGTAGTGTTTTCTTTTTTTTTATCCTGACTTTCTTCTTAAAGTAAAACGATAAAAGATTCTAGCATTCTCTAGGAAACCCACATAATTCCTTCCCTGATTGGTACTTTATGCTATTAATGAATGCTATCATGATGTGGCATGGAAGGCAGTAGGTTTGGAAGCAAACAGATTTGATTATGAACCTTAGCTCTTCCGTTTACCAGCATATTGTTTTGAGCAAGACACCTTAAGTTTTTGAGCCTCGGTCTCCCCATCTAAATTATGGGGATCGTAAAGTCTTTTGCAGGCTTTTTCCTGAAGATTAGACACCATGTATACAAAATGCCTGGCACATAATAACTTCTCAATAAATGCTACTTTTTTATTAAGGTGGGAAAAATAAAAGGTCTTTATTGGAAATTAAGAATCGTGAGTTAATTAGATATGTAGTCATAGCATGCTGAAATTTTGTGGTCTCAATTTCATCTTCTGTAAAATGACCCAAATAGACTAGAGAGCACCACTGTAATCCCTTACAGTCTGGAATCAATTTAATACTTTGTTCAACCTGTAGATATTTTGCACCTATTATATTTAGTTAAAGTGCATTGGGAATATTGGAGATTCAGAAATGACAGAATGACCTACTCGACCCATAATGAGAAAACCTATTATTTTATGAATTCTTTCTTTTTCCACAGTTCATATGCGTACCCCTTTAAGGGAAATTAAGAAAGTTGACATACGAGCAGACATTCGTTTCGATTTGGGCACATGCTTTTGGGCAAAACACAGTTTATTACGTTTGTTTTTCCACATCTTCATGTAAAGGAATTGCCATCTTTGGAACAAAAAAATGAAAAATTGCCTAATGTGAAGTTGGAAAGTATATGTCTTAGATTTTTAATGGGATCTTCTAGAGTAAATTGACATGGATGTTGACACAGGGAATTATATTTACATCCTGTTAAAGAGGGACCTTAGAAACTCATAGGCTAGGATACTAAGGCAAAAGGAATAATCTAATTTATTTAAGTGAATAATAATGGCTCACGTTTAAGGAGTGATTGCGATGAGCCAGCAGTATGCTAGGAACTTTACACAAGTTATCACATTTACTTTTAATTCCACAAATATTTCTTGAGCTCCTGGTATTTGTCAGGCATTGGTATAGGAATATTTGTGGAGTGATATACAAAGATGAAAAGAAATAATCTCTGCCCTCGAAGAGCTTTCAGTCCTGCACCCAAAGAATCCTTCAAAGAGACAGCAGGAGACGTGTGTCCTTTAACGGCTAACACGCTGCAGGGGTGTGGAGGATGGTTGGCTGTCTTTTAGCCAAAGTGATCTTCAAGCTTTATTGCAAAGTGGTGCTTCAACTGAACATTGAGATGTAGAGAAAATATTAAGTAAGAGTTGGAGATCATTACAAGGATATTTTGAACTGAAAGATGGCATGAGTAAAGGTCAAGAGAAGAGACATAACTATCTATATCCAAGAATTCAACCTACTTTAATTAAAAACTGTATATAATTAAAGTATTAATCTTAGAAATACCTTAAAGTGTAGCCAGAAATATATATATTAATCTTGTAGTCTGTTTGGGTATGTAGAGTGTCTTTGACTTACAATGGTTTGCCTTAATGACTTTTCATAGAAACCAATATTTTTAAGTTGACCTTTTCCTGGGCTAATGATATGCGGTAGGATACTCTTAAATGAGCTATTCAACATTGTATTATAAAATAGGCTTGTGCTAGATGATTTTACCCGCTCTAGGCTAATGTAAGTGTTCTGAGAACATTTAAGATAGGCTAGTATACACTATGGTGTTTGGTAGGTTAGGTGTATTAAATGCATTTCCGCTTATGATATTTTCAACTTACCATAGTTTTATCAGGAAGTAACCCCATCTTAAGTCAAGGGACACCTGTATTAGAAGCTCAATAACAAAGTAAAAACCTGTGTGGTCACTGAAAGACATGACTGCCTTTATTTGCACATTAAATCTCAGCTGGAGTCATCATTGTTTCATTTTTGCCTTGACATTTCCAACACACAGTTTTCACAAAAAGGACTTTCTTTTGTTTAAGTTCTTGGCCAGAAACATCTCTGGCCACACCACCTGGAGGATAAATTAATTTGACGCCTTGCCAGCTTCTGTTGTTATGAAATGTATGTAAAATATTTGTCCTGTCTTTGTGAATGTCTCAATTACTGTCCTGTATCTCTGGCTAGAAAGTGTGGAAAAGACACCTGTGTCTCTGGAAGGGGAAACTGGTCAAACAGCATCTCTGCAGTGGCTGAAGGGGATGACAGAGAAGAGACATTCACTGTGAGATGGGGCTGGGCTCTGTGGAAGGGTAGTGATTACTCCTGAGGAGCTCAAATTCTGCTCAGATTGGATGGATGGAATATTCAAACGATTGGCAAGAAACAAAGGTGGGATCATACTGTTCAAGGCTTATAATGAGAGAACAGAGCCTATTCTAAAATGTAGGTAGAAAAAAAAAAGACGTGAATGCTATGTAAGAAATTCTATATGAAATTTTACACGTGTATAAAAGATATTGTGTCTATTTCTATGGCACTCTGGAATGTTGTTATACCACTTTAGATCTGTTATAGCCCTTTTTCTCTTTGCAAAATGTTTCAGTTTTCAAAGATTGGAACATTATTTCTAATACTTCAGTTTTATTCTCACTGTGATCTTATAAGATAGGAAAGACAAATATTTTCTACATTTCTCAGATATGAAAACCAAGGTGTTGCTATTAGGCAGGTCAATTAGTGGAAGAAGGGCAAAAGCATTTGGTCACACTGTACGACTGCTTCTGTGTTTGGTCCACCGCCGAACTTGCCATGGGGAAGAGTTGGAACACAGCTGCATCCTGGTCTCATGGTTTGTCTGAAGCCTGTGCACCTGTGTTTATAAGGTTTGCTATTGCAAGAGGAAGTGCGGATATGGGCTGTGAAGCTCCTGAGTTCTCGGCTCAGCAATTCAAATTATTTGTCCTGGACTTCAGAACAGGTGTCCTCATCAAAAGTCATGCTCTTGACATTGTTTAAACCTTTAAAAAGTGACCTTAAAGGAAGATAATGCGACTTTCTGGAAGTGAGGTTCTTGGAAATAACTGATCTACCTATGTGCTCCACAGCTAATGGACTTCAGAGATGAGATTACTTATGACTAGGTTTATGCAACAGGGTATTGAAGGAAAGGGGTATAGCCACCACTTCCTCTCTTCAGCTGTCTTATTAAAGATGGTCTCAGTCAAGGGAACATAGAGTGCCAGCATCCCAGAGCAGCAGTAGTCAAACTGAAGAGTTCCAATTGATACTAGTGGATTTTCCTTGCTTAAAAATTATAATTGGTTCATCGCAGCACTCTTTACAATAGCCAAGAGTTGGAACCAGCCCAAATGTCCATCATCAGATGAGTGGATACGGAAAATGTGGTACATCTACACAATGGAATACTACTCAGCTATAAAAACGAATGAAATACTGCCATTTGCAACAACATGGATGGACCTCGAGAGAATTATATTAAGTGAAACAAGTCAGGCACAGAAAGAGAAATACCACATGTTCTCACTTATTGGTGGGAGCTAAAAATTAATATATAAATTCACACACACACACACACACAAAACTGGGGGGGGGGAGAAGATATAACAACCACAATTACTTGAAGTTGATACGACAAGCAAACAGAAAGGACATTGTTGGGGGGAGGGGGGAGGGTGAAGGGAGGGAGGTTTTGGTGATGGGGAGCAATAATCAGCCACAATGTATATCGACAAAATAAAATTTAAAAAAAAATTATAATTGAGTTACCCGCTATTGCTTTTTCCACTTCTTCTAACTTTGGGGGTGGGGATGGGGAAAGGGAGCAAAGGACAGTTTGCTGAATACTAGGCACAGGTATCCAGATAAGACAGACTGATTATAACAAAAGCCTCTCTTAAAAACACTAACATAGATAACTACCAATTTAGTGGACGGCTGCCCTGGAAGTATGCTCTGGAGCATCACCCTGTTATCTCACTTAATGCACCCAACACTTTTACAAACTAGGTATCATTATCCTCACTCTAAAGCTGTGGAAGTAAAGGCTTAAAGAACTTGCCCAAGAGCTGGAATTTGATTTTTGATGCTTCCCCTTTTTGGCTCCAAAGCTCTTTCTAGTAGATCAGGCTGCCTTTTTGTATGGGTTTATTTCTGAGTTTTGAGTTTTTTTAGAGACAAGTCAGCGCAGAGGTGTAGTAGGGGAACTCTTGTCATGAGCAGCATGTCTCAAGGCTCTCCCTTTCACATGCCCTGTTCTCAGGTCCCTGAGTAATACACTTTACTTGGTAATAAGCTGCTGCACGATGCACTGTGATCAAAGCCCTGACCCCTGTCCATCCCCGTGAGTGGCTTGCCTGGGGTTATTAATATGTGTCATCTTCTTATCCTGGGAGGATGTGTGGGATGTGCTGTTTGGTTTCCCCCTGCTGGCTAATGACCCTTGAGTGACAGTGTGGACAACTTGTATACGTCTTAAAGAAAGTGCTAACAGGAATCATGTTGTCAGACAACTAACTAATCATGTTGTGTCCTGGAGCCAATGGATTGATGCCTTTACTCATCTTCCCCTAAACAAAGTAGCAGGGGTTGTTGGGACACAAAATCATAGCCATCAATCCTCCTGCTCCAGGGCCTATCCGGGGTGGGTATTAAAAGTGAAATGTCTTCCCCTTATCTCAGCCATTCTCACTATATACTTTTGATTAGAATCATTAAAGGGGAAAAGGCTATTTTAGATACATTCAACACCCTGGTTTAGAAGCCTGTCATCTGTAGCCCTTCTTGCCCTGGTTTGCATTTTGCTGAAATGTGAGAGGAACTCTTAATTGGGCAGCCGTGGGCCTCTTACAGGTGGCTAAGGCAGTGTTTCTCTACGTACTGACCTCATTGGGCCTGCTTTTGAATGCCCTGATGGGGAGAAGGGACCAGGAGTCTGTATGTTTTACAAACTCCCTAGAAGATTGTTAGGAACACTCGAGTATGAAAATCATTTCCTTAAATTATTCACATAAGTTTAGAGTCCATGAACCTCTTCCACTGTGTGCACAACTTTGTGTTAATATTCTTCATTTCTTCTCATGGGGAGCTGAAGCCCGCAGGTCTTATCAGCTCCTCAATGGAACCTATGACCCCCAACAGTGAAGACATGGCAGAAGGCTCTGTAGATCACGTGGGACAGCACATAGTCTCCCAAGTGACATTTCTGTCATTCATGTATTCTAGGAAATTATCTTTCCTGGTTGTCCATACAACCATGGGAAAAATGTGTCTTAAGTGGCAAAAATAGTACCTAATTTAAAATATAATGTAATGCTTACTGATTGGTTTAATTCCCCACTTTTGCTATATACAAATATGTGAACTTGGGGAATTAATTTTGTAACTCTGTGCCTTAGTTTCCTCATCTTTAAAATAAGAATAATAATGGTGCACTTTTTATGTGTTCACTTGGTTAAAAGAGGTAATAGATATAAAAACGTTTAAAGTAGCATCTGGCACATAGTAAGCAATAAATAAGGGTTAGCAGTTATTATTATTATCATCATTATTTTGTTAATATTAATATTAATAGTGTTCAAGAATGGCCTACTAAAAGATGCTTACAATATTTTGCTTATATTATTTTGCAATATTTTATGCTTACAATAGCTCATGTTATTGGCTCTGCTTCTGCATTTATGTTCTTTTACTCCAGTTCTGTTTCTTATAAGGAGGACTGGGAAACCATCCTAATCTTTTCTCATTCCTCGCAACATCTCTAGCTGTTTGCACATAATGCTTGTTTACTAAATTTTTGGCGTTTTATTTGCTATTTCTTTGGGGAAAACTGGCTTTTCATACAAAACAAACAACAAATGATCTTGTGCATATGTGTTACAGAATATTGAGGGCATTCAAAGATCATTTAAATAAATAATATTTTTTGAATTGGGAAACATCCCGCAAAATACCAGAAAAGAAAAACAACAGATGATAAAATAGTACAAACATAAGCCCTCTGAAGTCAGTCTTTTTTTAAAGTTTTTCTCTTGTGTATCCCAAGTCCCTAGAAATATACTGGAGCACGGTAGAGACTCAATACTTTTTTCCCCAATAATTATATTATATAGTATAACATTTGACTTTTGTAAAAAAAGAAAAAGAAAAATACAGGAAGGATATGACTCAAATGTTTGCCTGCGATTACGATGAATGTTGGGATTGTATGCAATTCTGCTTGTCCATATATTTTTGTTGGTGTTCCTAAATAATCATGCATTGCTTCAGTTGTTTTTAAGTTATGTGGAAAATGAAAAAAAAAAAAAAGGAAGAGAGAGCAAATGACTTGTGAACTAGACTTCATTTGAACTGAATTCCAGGCAACTGGACTGAACAAAAAGAGCCCACATTTAAGTTGCCTGTTAGCTTCCAAAAAGCATTGTTGAGAGTCAGTCCAGTGCCCAGGTTTTTGCAAAGCAGCAGGAAGATGACTCTGTGTCTCTCCCCTGGGTATGCAGCAGCATGTGCTACCAGGCCTTTGCTTATCATTCTATTTGTTGATTCCAGAGAGGAAGAGATCTGGATGTAATTTCACCAACCTGACTACACATCACAGAAATTCTAGTGACCTCCATTCTCCTAATAAAGCAGCATATATTTCAATTTAAATGTCTTTGCCTTGATCTTTGTCTCCATCTCTGTCATATATGTGATATTGGTTCTGTTTGCACATTTATGTTCTTTTACTGTAGTTCTATTTTCTTGTAATGAGGGCTGGGACACAGCCCTAAACTTGTACATATAAATGCACACATAATAGGTATGTGCACCCTCGTATATCTGCATACATTCACATCAATTTAAGCACCAGTGTACAACATTTACATATCCACTCTTAAAAGCGAAATATTACATAATCTCGTAAGGCTTTTAATAATCTAGTAAGGATGCCTACTGATTGTGAGAGTTGAATGGAAGATCATCAAAACAATGGGACAGAAAAAGAACCAAAGACAGCGAGGCAGTGGAAAGAGAGATATGGAGAGAGAGAAGTAATAAGAGAGAGGGAGGGGAAGAAAATATGAGAGCATAACAGTGGCAGAGGAGACAGACTCAAGAGAGACAGCAGAGGCAGACTGAGACAAAGGAGGAAAAAGAAAAGATGAGAGACAAAAAGACACAGAGAGACCATAGGCAAAGTAAAGCATGTTGAGAGACGTCAGAGTTGTGACAGAGGCATGTAGACTCAGAGAGAGAGAATCACAAAAATGGAGTAAGAGATGAAAATAAGAGAGGAAATATCCGTGAGTGGGAAAAACTTGTAACAGCATCAAATCATAAAATGTGCAGAGTAGAACTGGATTCTAAGCAGACTAGACTCTTCCTGCTGTGCCCTGCTTCTCTGGCCTTTTGCTTTCTGGGATTTTGCAACCATTCATGTCAAGTGGTTAGCAGAGGCAGCCATTCTTGCCTGTGTAATGGATTTGAGAGCCTTATGTGATGGTTAGCTGAGTGTGGACTAGTATGGATGCATGCAGTATTTATGTATAGTTAAAATTATCTCTTAAGAGTGATCTCTTTTGAGAAGTGGGACTGATGGTTTAGGTAGAGGAAAGACAACTTTTAACCTTTCCTTTTATGCTAGTCAGTGCTGTTTTGAATTTTTAACATGGGCATGCATTTCTTTAATAATAAAAATACTAAAACATGTTTTAAGTGGCTGTTGTGTCAGCACTGTGCTGAGTGTTGGGAATACAAAGATGAATAAGACCTGATCTTTACCCTTCAGGGTGCATATTCTGGTGGATATAGACAGACACATAAACAAATAAATTGCAGTTTTCTGTGATAAGTGCATAATAGCTATAATAGACTTTTGTGCAAAGTGCTATGAGAGCAAAGTGAGGGACAACTAATTTTGCCTGAGAATGGGAGGCAAGGTTTTAAAGGGAAGTGACATTTAAGATGGGTCTTTATATAAGATTAGGAATTTTGCAGACAGAATAGGGATTGGTAGGAGGAAAGGCCATTCATGCCCATTTTAAACTCCCTAAATCTAGGGTCTTGGCTTCATCTTAGGTTGTTAGCACAATCACCGAACTGTGACTGGATGGTGCTCTTTTTCTTCATCATCTCAGTGGTCCAAGATATTTGGGATCATTACTAACAGCGTTTTAAAATATCAGATTAGACTTCCCATCTTAGAATGTCCTATTAACTTACTGGCCTCAAACTGGGCAAAGGAATCTGACTTCCCAAAGAGATAAATTATCTCCATAATCTTCACCACACACACACACACACACACACACACACTCACGTGTGTGCGCACATGCATGTGCACATACACAAAACAACTTTAAAACATTGCTATTTCCTCTCTTCACAGTAAAATTTGATTGGCTAAACAGTGATGGGATTTCTTCTTGCTTATTCTGTATGTTTCTGCTTTCAAATAATTAAAAGTGGGTGTTTATCCATTTTCCTGGACATGCTTCCCAAATTAATATGGGAGAGGGGGTGCATTGGGATGAGTTGGATGGCCATCACTTACAACTGAAGTGTGATGTTTCAAGGCAATAAGACAATGCTACGGAGAACTCTACACCAGCATTATCCATACTTAATTAGTTATACCTCGCAAATAGGAGAAAACTAAAGATAAATTAAATAAATAGAAAATTCTCAGAAAACAAATTTAGCTTTTAATTGGTTGACCCTTTTCTTCTTCTTACCTTTTAGATAAAAGAGAGGGGAAAAAAAGAAGAGAAAGGGGGAATCTGGAGAGGAAAGGTTTGGCTAGGGACAGAAGGGCAGGCACTCCCAGGACTGGCTTACCAGCCTGTGAGTAGCTGAAGAGACATTACTGTGGCCTTGGAGTTCCACTCTGTTCTTACATGTAACTCTTAAACAGACTTCTATTTGACATGACATTACAAGGCCCAGATCTGGCTTTGGGGTATTATGATAGGAATTTTTGCCTAGCATTTTGTGCTATTGTAGTGGAGAATCAACTTAGAAATGTCATCATGTTAAAACAAAACTGAATTGGGAATGAGCTTTTTATACTCAATATACTCTTAAGATATACAAATTATTATCCCCAAAGAGTAGGAATGAGGTTCCTTCCAGTCACGTAAGCTCTGGTTTAATTTCGTATGTGAGACTCTCCTTGACATTCATTTAATTTAGATTCATATCTCAGGGAAAGGAGAAGGGAAAAGTTATATATGCCTTAAAAGCTCACTAATTTCATAAGTTCCCTAGTACCTAAATGCTGGTCTCAAAAATGTCTGTGAAGTTTTTAAGAAAAAAGAAAAAAGAAAAAAAAATCTGTGAAGAAGCAACATTTGTATTTCCCAATTATAGGGAAAGGCATTAATCTATCTGTTGTAGGTGGAATTCAAGGTAGCTTAGGGAAGGGGTGGGAAGTTTACAGCCATGGGCCAAATCTGTCTCACCACCTGTTTTTGTGTGACCCACCAACTAACCATGGTTTCTACATTTTTAAATGGGTGGAAAAATTTTTTAAATTAATGATATTTTATGACACATGCAAATTATTTGATATAAAGTTTTGTTGGGACCCAGCCATGCTCATTCATTTACATATTGCCTATGGCTGCTTTCATGCTACAACAGCAAAGTTGAGTAGTAATGACAGAGACTATATATCACATAAATGTAAAATATTTATTCTCTTACGCTTTACAGGAAAATTTTGCCAACCCCTGACTTAGGGGATGGGGGATTATGTAGGCAATGAGGCACAGTGAAGACTTCATAGCTCTCATCTGCATGCCAACTTGAAAGTGGTCCTTTGACTTTCGTTTTCTTGTCTCAAAGGCATACATACTCTTAACCATTGCAAATTCCCAGTCACAAAATGAACCATTTGTTCTCTGTTCCTGTCCCTTTGCTCATGCTGCCTCCTCTTCCTAAAAACTTAATCTGCCATGTCTCTGCCCAGTTAAATCCTGTACATTCTTTAAGTCTCATGTGTATGTCAGTGCCTTGCTGAGGATTTCTCAAATACTTCCAAGAAGAGCCACTTGAATATTATGAGAAGAGATCTGACGTTACGTGCAGATCACTCTCTCTGTGCCTCTTTCCAAGCATTAAGCATCATCTGGTTTATGTTCCAATTAATTGTGAGTTGCCTAAGGGCAAGTCTCCATTTTATTCATTTTCATATTCCAGTGCAATATATGACACATAGGAGATGCTGAAAAAGCATGTTTTTTCCCTCAGCACACTAAAACAGTATAGGATCATTTTATTTACCTCTCTTAGTATAAAAAAATAAATGGTCATCCTTGATATACTATAAAGATGGACTGCCTAAATATTTTTTCACTGTCCCGACTCAGGAAGTATAAATTATCTGGGTTGCCTCATCCAGATTGTTCTTGAAAAGTGTCCCAAAATTAGACAGAGTGAGAGAGAGAGAGAGAGGGACAGGGAGAGGGTGAGGAAAAGAGTGATGCATAGATTCCCACCAAATAAATCAACTGCATTGGAGGCCCCAGTTTTCTTGTAGCAGGAGGGGTAGGGATGTGTTTTGAGAAAGCCTAATGTTGCAGCTGCCAGGATGAGCTGGTGGCTGGTAAAGGCTAGCATTGCCCCAGGCCTGAGGAGAAAATAACTTCATGCTCCTCATTTAAGGTGCTGAATTGCAAACCAGCCCCCATGATACAAAGTCTGAGAAGGACCAGAAGATTTGAGAAATGATGAGGACATATTGCATTGTGAGAGAGATAAAATTGCATTTGTGATAATGGGTTGAACTGAGAGCATCTTGACAATGAGAAAAGAATTATGGGTTTTAAGCTCACATTTTCTTTCAGGCAAATTTACCTGAAGAGGGAAATTGAGAGTTGCTGGTTTTTCAAAATAAGTTAGGACTTCAATTAAAGGTGAGTAAGGACTGCTATTGCTAACAACCAACACTTATTGGGTGTTTATTATGCCTCAGTTACTATTCAAGGTGATACACATATCATCCACAATAGGAAGTAGGTACTGTTATTATTCCCTAAAAATGAATACTAGAAACTGTACTGTTCCCAGTACAGTAGGAAGTAGGTAAAGTACTTAATCTAGAATGAGAGGTTAAGTAACTCACCCAAGATCAAACAGATAGCCAATGGTAGAACTGGGAGTTGGAACGTTGAGGTCTAAAATGCCCACGTATTTGGGGTCTAAAAAATTAAGCTCTTAACAACTGTATTCTACTACATTTAGAACACTATGACGTACTGTCTTTAAATAGCCTCAAGTTGTTTCTGCATTTACCAATTATTAATTGAGTGCCTAATCCATTCCAGGCATATGCCAGGCACCGAACATTCATTCATTCATGATCAAAACCAGTGATAGTCCTGTTCCTCCATGAGCTTAGAGCATGGTGGCCCATCCATTGACTCTGTAGGGTTTGAGAAGGTATGATCCAGTACATCTTTTGGGAGGTAGATTTTCAGAACCCCCAAGGCTTAATTATTCCTTAGGAGTTGATTGAAGAATATTAGGGGAAATTCTTCTTAAAATGAAATGAACATTTTTTTTAGGCAACAGGTAGAGTGCTGGATGTCATGGCTAAAATAATGCAAAAAGGTATTCACAGAAATATATATCTAAAGAGACATAAATACTTAGGGTTCTCTTCATCATGGACTTGGTAAATTAGCACTTGTGTGTGTGGGTGTGTTTCATATATATACAGGACATGCGTATATACACTCATGTCTTTGCTTCTGCCTGTACACCTGTGTTGTCAGCTATACTTATACCTGTGTTTCTGGCTTATCTTCAAATTTTGAGGCAAATTGTATTATATAAGGATATAATAAAATTGTAGGGTTGCTTTCCTATGAAAGCCAGAATGCTTGCCTCATTTTCATGATTAGGCAAACATTTTATTTGTACATAAAAAAAGGTTAAGACTATTTAAAATCCAGTAGTAGCTAAAACGTTTTCTTAAAATAGAGCTAAAATGAGTTATTTAGCAAGGAATTTGGGGTCCTTCTTTCTTCTAATAGTTCCTTCTCTCACTTAGGAAATGTTTCTTTCTATTTATGAAGGAGACCTGGTTTCTTTTTTCAAATCAGGGACTGTTAGAGTTAGATTTCATATGTGCAACCTGCTATATTTCACCCTAACAGCTAAGTTGCTTAATTCAGTCGGAACACATTTGAATTGTCTGACCTTGATTTATTATTAAAACTACCCTGTAGCCAACTTGTTTGTATTTTTAATGGACTTTCTTATTTTTAGGCCTACTTAAATTTTATTTGTGCTAAATTGTTTACAAAATCATGGGTTTATAATTAAGACCTATTCTCTTTTTTGCATGTGGGCAAGTTTCCTTACACAGTGATTTAGTGTAGGACAGAGCTTCTTAAATTGCTGTATCTAGACTGCCATCAAGACAAAAAACCAGGATAATAAATGGTCCTTGCATCTTTTAGACAAGAACATTTTTGTAATCTGCCAGTCTGGGATGGTTGCTTTCTTCCCAGAAGTTGCTGTTCTTTGGCCTTTCTCCAGTCTCCTCATTTTCTTCTTTAGGTGATTTCTTTCAGCAATATTAGCTTTTCCCAGTATTTCTGGTAGTTCAACTAACTTGTACCATCAGGAAATGCGTAGTATATTTGCCTAAGATTTTCCTATCAAACAATCTGCTTTATTCAGTGCTTGCCTGGTCCATCATCACCTACCACCCACACGGGTGTTTATTACATTGTTTACTGATGATATGACCAGAAAAATCTGAATGCTTTCACACCTACCTCTTCATTTGCTGGAAGACAGAGATTACTTCCATCTTGCAGAAGAGGGAGATAGATTAAATAGCACCATGCATCCTGATGGCTTAATTCTTTAAAGGAGGCACTGCAGGAAGCCTTGACATATTGACATAACCATTCTTTTTTTTTTTTTTCCCACTTTTTAAGAGGTGGTGTGGATATTTGTCACACATATATCGTTATAATACTGTGCAAAATGCGGGCAAGTGACTGAATGCAAAATGACTCTCTGTCCTTGTGATGCTGCCCTTTCTCAAAAAATGTGACTGCTCCTACCATAGGTTAGAAGAAAGCTTTGCTGAAGGGGCGAGGAATTCAGCAGGTGGAGCTGTTCTGTGTGAAACAGTGCTGAACCTGGCTCCCTGGTTGGGACTCAGCTGCTCCCAGCTGAGTGCTGACCGGGCAAGGTCATGGGCTCTCGTTTCTTTGGCAGAGGCTAACTAGGTGCAGGCTCATACTCTGTCTTTAAACCCAGATGGTGTTCTACATGGTATGCCTAGTATCTGATGAGATGGGGTCATTGTATGCCTATCTCAGTGGCTAACCATTCTGATACTCAGAAACATCATGTGCAGTCAACAAAGACTTATAGGATGATGGAGAGGGCGGTAGTTGAAACTATGAACTCTGGTGCTCCGTGGTTTTGAGTTCTGTTTACTAACTGCATTTTTTGTTTTGGTATTATTAACCTTACCATGTGCTTCAGTTTCTGGCAGGGCTGAGAATTCAGAAATAGTCCTTCTCTCAAGTGGCTCACAGTCTAAGGTGAGGGATAAATAGTTGAAATATAAATTTGTTATGTCCAATACACAGGTAAATACACAGGAGGAGAATCTAGCCAGATGGGTGTGGAATGAGGTGATTGTATCAGCAAAGACTTCCAAGAAGAATTTACATGTTATGTCTCTTAGAAGTATAAAGGATAAATAGGATTTTCCTGGTGAGGAAGTGAGGAAAACATGCTCCATGTGAAAGGATCAGCACATGCAGCAGCTCAGAGCACAAGAGGAAACAGCCCATGAAATCAGGGGAGCAAAGCGTGGAAGGTGGGGACGATGATGAGGCTGTAGAGAAGAACTGGCATCATATCATGGAGGGCCTTGCAGACCAGACTGGAGAGGCTGGACTTCATTCTGAAGGTATCTGGGAGGGACATGATCAGCACTTTAGCTTAGAAGAAAAAATACATATGGCAACAATGAGTTGGATGGGCAAAATATTGGAGGAAGAGAGACCAGTTAGAAAGCTACTTGCAGAATTAATTTATCCATTAAGCCCATTTTCAAGGCATCGTGTGAGCAGCTTAGTACCTGACCATGGATACCGATGGTGACGTGATTTTCACACATGCTCCTGCAAGATAACACTATAGAGGGTAGGGCCAATGCACACGGTCTGTCACAAAATGTGTATAATCAACAGTGATATCTTTTGTCTGTTGTATACTTCATCCTTTGCTTTTGGAAGCATAACATATGTGACTTCAGCAATGACAAAATCTGTCTAGAGGGAGGCCTATGCCAGGAGTCAGGACACCTGGGTCTGTGCCCCAGTTCCACCACAAATTTCCTGTGTATCTTAACAATAGTCATTTTAGTTCTCTGGGCTTATTTCCTTCATTCCAAAATGAAAATGCCAGATTTAACAATAGCTAAGGTCTCGTCTATTCTATAAACCTGTAAATGTGATCCTACTTATAATGTAGTGATGAGAAAGATTTGAAATGGCATTTAAGAAGAGCTGGGAGAAAAGCCACAGGTGCAACTGCACATTAGGCTGTAGTTCTAATGATTGAGAGGACATTATAGGGACAGAGAGTATGGACTTGAACCTTGCTAAGAAACTTTAATGTAGACCAGTACACAAATAAAATATACAAATATAGGTTGTGGGCAAATCTGCTGTGCATACATATGGTATTTAATAAATATACAAAGCGAACCTTAAGCAGCTTTGAGCAACAGACGATAACTATTTTCTTCAAGTCACCATGCCTAACACAGTGCCCTTCTTACTCTAGTTTTTGAGAAATGTCAGTTAATGAAGGTGATTTAAAATGTCTTTTGAGCATACTTGAACACTTGTGCCAGAAATGCACTGGCGGTTTCAGCTTCTTTTTGCAGCATGAGTTCTCTATGACTCGATATCCGACCTCCCACCACAATCCAATGTTCATAAAATCGATCACCAGTAGGAACTCCGCTAAAATCTGTGTCTCCCAGGCTCACATTTTAATATCTTTTCTCCTGCAGTTGAAAGTGGAGAATGGCCCCAGGGAGGCAGCAAATGAGAGGGCTAACCTAGGATACATTATCCTTGAACTGAATAGGAAAGCCAGGGGAGATTAAGTGATTCAATTGGTTGGGGAGGATAATACAAGGTGCCCCAATCTCTTTTCCTCTTGTACTGTATCTTCCCACTCCTTAGATGAAGGAGCTTCAAGTGTTTTAAGTCATCAGGAACTGCTTCCCCATAGTATTGTAAGTCAGGGGGAAGGAAAGGGACTATCTTACTAAAAGGTGAATACTGGTGTTTTTGTGCAGTATTTAGGGAGGTGGAGAGACAGTACTGCCGACAGAAAATGACCCTGCTGCCTCAGCATAGTTTCCTCTGTGCAGGACATGCCACTGGGACCATGCTAGGGGAAGCTCCTGCATTCACCAGGAAGTCAGGCATCTGGGGAGTCATGATCAAAGGCAAAACAATCCCCTTTGCTGCAGCCAGCCTTTAAAATAGTCCCAATTAGGCTCTTAACTAGGAACCCAAGAGACTCCTCTGCCCCATCCCCATCGTCACTTCAGATTGTCTAGGATTCCTTCGTGCGTACAGACAGGGAACAGGAATAATAACTTCGTTTTACCACATGATAAAGAGCCAGGAATAATTTGGAGCCCAATGGTCTGAGCACTGCCCCACAGTAAGTCTCTGTTATGTTACTACCACCTTCGTAAAAAATAATCCAGTAACTCCTGTTGGGCTCACTGCGTAACATCTGAGATTGGAGGATACTAACAATGTTAACAATTGGCTCTGGGAGGAAACACCAATGTTTATGCTTTTACCTGTAAGAGGCAGTCATAATTTTAGTTTGTTCCAAAGTTAAATGTGTGTGCCTCTCCCCTCCATGGTGTTCATCTCTAGAAAAGTGGGCAAGATAAAACTTTGCCCAAGAGGATGCTCAGTACAGGTTCTTATGAACTCAATTTGAGTGCCAATGGGATTTTACTGGATACCTTAATTCTTTGCTTTTCTACCAATCTGATTTTGCTAAGTGAGTGTTGTTAACTGTTGAATCCCTTAAAAAGCAGAAAGATTTCTGAGGTTATTCTCTCCAGTTACCTCATTTTACAGAGAAGGGATTTGAGGATTATAGAAACTGAACTAAATATGCTGTCAAGGATTTCAGAGTGTGGATGTCCTTGATTTTCATAAAGGGTTCAAAACACTGGCAGCATGATATGGTGGTTAAAGATTAGGTTTTAAATTCATGTGCTGCCATTTGCTAGTTGGGAAACATTAGAGAGGTCATTTAATTTCTCCAAGATAATTTCTTCATTCATAAAATGAAACTAATGTTGTGTCCACCTAACAGGGTTAGCCTGAGTATTACAAAAGATCACTAATCATTTTGACTAATGTCCAGCCCACATTTAGTACTTTGTATGTTAGATGTTGAGATACTGAATGACCTTTTGAGCTATGGATGTTTTGAAAACAATTTGTTACAGGAATATGTGTATGTGTATATAGAATCATATATATATATATATGCATATGGAATATATATATTGCTTACACAAGGGTTGGTAAGACAGCTTGCCTGCCTACTGTAAAATTTTTTCCATTGAAGGCAGGTTGTAGAATGCATTACACTTAAAAAACAACATCATAGGCATTCACTGAGAACATTAAGAGCTTTAGCTGAGTCTGTGACAACATGGTCCAATAAGAACAAATGTTTGTTCATTTAATTTGAAAACTCAACACTTATAAGTCAACCACAAAGAAGCAATCTACAAAAATGATAGTGTGAAATTATTGCGGACAGTAAAACTGCACATGTCATGAAATCAGAAGTTTCTATTTTAACAGCTTTAACATAGCACACTTTTTAAAGTCTTCTTTGAAATCCTGTATTGCTGGAATCTGTATGTATGAAATAATTGTGATGTTGGTGATAAACCGAGTTCATAGATTTTGCAAGGAATATTTCATACCCAAGCTTGAGATATTTAATGTATGCTTTGATAAACTTAGATATATTCTTATTTCTTATTTTCTTATTGAATGGTACACAAATGAAAAATATGAATGATTCTGACATTAAGATTGAGATTGTTTTATTACTGGATTTAATCTGAATGCTGCTTCAGTGTTGGCTTTGCTTATATGGAGGAATGTAATGATTGGGAAAATCACTGGAGACCTACAAACCTGAGTTTGAGTCTTCCTCCATGTTTTACTAACCAGGTGACCTTAAACAAGTTAGTTAAACACTCTAGACCTCAATCTTGTCGAATTCAAAGTGAGGCTGATGATAGCGACTCCACAGGGATGTTGTGATAGACAAATGAGATAACATACCTGAAGCACTTATTGCTTGGCCAAGTGTGTGGAGGGGCTGAATCCAAGCCGGTTATTACTATTAGCTTGTGTCTGAGTTATTATTATTATGTGTTGGTGACTCCAGATTTCTCAGAAAGGACTGTGCAGTAACTGTAAATAGCTCAAAGAGGAGCCTGTCAGACATGGATTGCTACATTTTGTCTTGTGAAATATGGAGAGTACCACAGCATTCTTTGGGTGATGGAACTCTCTCATGTATACAGGTTTCAATAATCTCTAATTTCATGTGTATGTGTATGAGGGCCCAACTGTACCTGTAAGAACCCACTCTCTGTCTCCCACCACCCAGACCCAGTCTTTCCTTTCCTCTTTCTCTTTCCCTCTCTCTTCCCAATCTCCTTGTTGTCCCGTAGAATTTGCCAGAAGCTTACTTCTAAGTCACCAATTGATTGCAGGACCAGATGGCAGGGTCTAGGTGGCAGTGTCCTTATTCTACTTGGAGAGATTTTAGAAGGAAAAACAGTAAAGGAAATTGTGTTTTGTTCTGGCTTTTTTTCTTAATATTTTCCAAATAATCCCATCTTCCATGAGCAAGGCTAAAACTAAGTGAACCCCTCTGCCTGTCACTAGCTTAGTTTCTAATTTTAAAAATTGTGTTTGTGTCTTTCTAAAACTGGTGACTTAAATAGCCTCCTTTGTACCTGGAATTTCTTTTAAAAGAAAGATTATCCAGATGATTTAATCAAATGGGAATTTAATTCATCATATTTACTTGTATTTCTGTGCTTAGATTCATAGCTTTAATCTGTAAACAAGCACATCGTTAGGGAGATAGGTAATTACACAAATTAGATTGGAGAAACTTTGCCAGGGGAGATGGATTTTGTTTACCCTCATGTGTTTGGCACCAGAGGAATTTCTCTGTCACACAAAGCTCCATCTTGTTTGGCTTGAGAAAGGGAAAAGAGTGGAAAGGAAAAAAAATTTGTTCCTAGGACTAAATCTTGTAGCAATGAGCTCTTGTTCCAGATTGTTTGTGGGGTTCAGTCAAAAAGGAAGGACGGCAGAGGTTGTGGATCAAACAGAGGCTCTGAGCCTTCCCCTTCCCAGGAGCCTGACACATACGTGTTGTTCAAAATATGTTATTTTGCTTAAATGGAAAGTCTCCTAAAATTTTAAGATGCACTCTGCATCTTAAATGTTGAAGTGTACTTATGAACAATCAATCAAATTGCCCTGAGAATCTGTACTCTTAAAGATAATTTCTAAGTTTGAAAGAAATGTGAGGTCCTCAAAGTGTGCATATTCTATATGAGAAATAAAATGTAAATGTGAACTGATGTTACTGTCAGCATGTCTTAAAAGGAAGACTGATAAAAAAAAGATGAGTGGTGTAGACCATCATCTGCAAGAAGAGTTTATGGAAAAATAGGGTTACTAAGAGCTGGGGCAGGTAGGGAAGAGTAGGAGGTGAAAAACAGCATTTGAAAATTATAAAAGAAAGTGCATTATCTTTGGACAGTTGCACTCTCATAAAGAGTAATCAATAACAAATCTGCAAAGATCATTTGGATCCCGGACATCAGGTATTGTTTTTCTCTTATGGGCATTAGGGATCTAGCAAATATTCTACTTGAAGAGTGAACTAAGGAAAGTCATATAAAAATATGGTCAGGAATGAAGCTCAGAAAAGATTTGAGGAGTGGAGAGTTGATTTAGAATTAATTTACTCTTTCATTTATATATATATATATATATATATATATATATATATATATATATATATATATATATAAATAAATTGAGCCCCTCCTATGTGCTAGGCACCATACCTGGAACAGGGGATTCAGCAATAACGAAGAAAGTATTAATTTTGCTCTCAAAGAACTTACATTTGCAGAAACAAGAACCTAGGACAGATGACTATAGCTGTGATCATTGTGGTAATGGAAATAGAAAGAAAACTGTTCATCCATCCACTCAGTAAGTCATTTGGCAATCACATATAAAGAATTTACTATATCCCAGGAACACAGCAACAGGTGTCAGAAGTCCTATAATGAACAGGATGTAGTGGGACTCGGAATTTAGCAGGTAAAGAAATTTACAGTATTAATTTTTTTCTTGGTAAAAATTTATTGAAGTATAACATACACATGAAAACTTACAGAACCCACAGATATGGTACATTTTCACATAGTTAACATGCTTGTGTAGCAGGCACTTTGATCAAGAAATAGAATATTATTAGCACCCAGAAATATCCTTGTGTCCCATTCCAGTTACTACTCAACGCAAGTAAAGTTCTGTTCTAAAGCAAGAATGGATGGGACCAAGTGGTTTCAGTGCAGTGGGCCTCTCAGAATGCCCCCAGGACTTGTGTTGTCTGCTACCTGCATAACACCCATGGTCTACCCCATTCTTTCTGCCATTCCTGCCTCGCAGCCCTCTCCTCATGTGCCTGGTTCCCAGGCTGGAAGAGTGATGGCTGGGGGTCCAGACTAGTAACTGCTGAGTACAGGGATTCCCCTGTGAGAGCCAACCCTTGACAGGGGCTGGGGGGAGACATATGACCAGAAAACCCTAGATTCTTCTCTTGGCAAAATGCTTCCTTTCCAAAATGGAAAACTGGGCATTATCTTTCATGTGGGGAGGGGGCTAGACTGTGGTCTTAGACCTGTCTAAGGTGGAGTGATTTGAAGGGAATGTGTTCCCACATTGAATTAGGTGGAATTGATTGGTCCTCCCAAATTCATTTTGTAAATGGGAGCAGGAAAAGGAGGAGAGGTTTGGTGGAGTGCAGGGAGACTGTCAGTGTGGATGGGGTTAGCTAAGAATATGAACCCTGAAGTCAGATGGCCTGTGCCTGAAACCTCACACTTCTGCTTACTAGCTGGGTGATCTTGGGCATGATCCTTAACCTCCTGGTGCCTCTATTTCCTTATATTTAACCTAGACATAATAATTAAGGTAAATGATTAAATGATATATGGGAGGCATTTAGAAAAGCATCTTCTATATCCAAGCATCTTATAAGTGTTGGATATTATTATTGATTGGGCCCCATCACTTACCGTTTGTGGCTTTGGACAAGTCACTTTCCCTCTCTGAGCATCAATTTCTTCTGCACTCAAATTCTGAGGTCTCCAAGGTTCTGTCCAAGTGTAATATTTATGATTCTCCAAAAGTAAGCTGTTCATCATATATACTGGTATGCAGTATGTTTTGTATGCTCCCCATGTTGACAATTACTCAAATTTGTCTAGCAAAACCCACCATTTTCAAGCTTTGATGGCACTCCATCTGAACATGATGTGTTTTATTTTCATTGCAGGCTGCGTGGAACTCTAACTTGGCTCAAAAAAATAAAGATGTGTTCTTTGTGTTCTATTCTCTCATTCCCTATGGTTTTAAAGATTTCAACAGATCACTTACATGAAGAGAATCCAGGATTCTTTGCCCTATCTCTTGCATGTGGGTCCCAAAGTCACTCCTGTGAAAAGTTTGATGAAAAATGTCCCCATAAGTTTTTACCTAAACAGATTGGTGGACATCTCCTCCTTGATTTGAAATCATCTTTTCTTTTCATCCCTCTTCTATTTCTTTTCCCCTGGGACTGCAGTGTCCTTACTGCTAAACAAGGGCTATCTTTTCCTTTCATCTTGCTGAACAGCTTTTAAAAGAAAAAACAGAGGTTATTTATTTGGAAACAGGATCATGGCGAGGGGTGGGAAAGAATGAGGGGGAGATCAAGGTACACTTTCAGTTGCTATAACAACCATATGTAATATCTGTATTTTCTTTCCTCTCTGCTTTTAGTAGCTTCTCTAATCTATCTTCTGGTTTCTGATTCTAAAAATCACCTGGGATCATTTTATGAAAAGGCATGTGATTTTAACAATACTTGAAAAGATTCATAGAAGCAACAATGGCTATCCAGAATTGTGGGTCTCCTACCTGCCAGACACTTTACTGGGTGCTTAATAAATATATCATTTTGTTGTAATGTTCTCTTTCTTCTACAACACTGTGGAGAATATCGCCTGGACATAATTGCTTTCTGGACATTACAGTGTCAATCCGATACACGGATAGCTGGAGCGATTAAGAAACTCCTAGTGTATGTTCTGTGTCGGAGTTTCTATAAAAAGCACCCTTTTGGATTGGCAAGTGTTGGGTGGGGTTTGTTTATTTTGTTTCCTGTCCTTTCATAATTAATTTTTCCAGTAGTTTGTGTTTGTTTCATAGAAATAAAGTTACATTTGGTCATATAATCAAGTATCTTTCTCCTATGTTAAAGGGAATTCTGGTATGAGCGTATGATATTGCTGCCTCTTGAATGCTTAATTAGAAGAGGATATACTTGTAGACGATTTTTTTACTTTAGTGCATTCGGTTTTTCACCTACTGTGTGCCAAACAGTGTGTTCGGTGGCGTGTGGGATAGGTAAACATCGTCTACAGCTTTCTGGAATTCATATTCCAATAGAGGAGAGAAGCACATTCATGAATAATACAAATAATTTCCCAATTGTGATAAATCCTGACAGAGAGATATAATGATTAAAGGAAGGTAATAACCTTACTTTCTTCAGAATAAGTTTACCATAACAAAGACTTACCTGTTGTGTAATAGTTCTTTCTCACAGCCCCCTTTTTGGTTGTTTGAATTTAATTCACAAATGTTTAAGGAGCACCTCCTAAGTGTTCGGCACTAAGTTCACAGTGGTAAATAGGACAGGACCCCCACCCACATGGAGTTTAGAGGCAAAATATATTTGTACATATTTACATGCACAATCACATCAGTGTGATTTCCAAACCATGTTCTCCTTTTATCCAAATTTCCATCTTGCTGTGTGTTCCTTATCAAAGGCAAAGCCATAGTCATTCAATTAAAGGCCTAAGACATCACTTGAGCAGCCAGAGTCGTATTTTTAAAGATAAATTTGATTTTTCACTCCCCTTAAAATCCTACAGACCTCCCTATTGCATGTCTGGGAACAATAATGCTGTGTCCTCTGCTAACTCTTCCATCTCCCACTCTGCCTCACCCCTTTATGGACCAGCTACAATAAAGTACTGTGCAATAATGGAGTGTAAATCTTAAGTGACCCACTCTAGTCAGAGGTGGAAGGAGGGAAGGGGCGTGGTTAGAAGTTAAAAGCATAAAGTAAAAAAGTTGTAAAATAATTGTAATAAAATAACAGTTATTTCTTCAAGGAATTAATTGCACCCACATTATTTCTATTTTTCCTTCTTCACATCTATTTCTAACTGCCTACCTCACCCCTCTTAGAATGAAAGTATGACAGTTACCTTGCCCCAGGTCAATAAGACCCTCTGACTCCTTAATTATTATTACTCATAGTAGTAGCAGTGCATAGGGAGAAAAGTCTCAATGACTCATACAGAAATGGTAGCAATTTGTGGCAAAGGTTGTAGGAAGCTATAGTTCTAAATATTTTTCTTCTTTCAGCAGTCCTTTGACACTTAGTGTAAAGGATTGCTTGCTTGAGTAAGCTGTTTGTTTGTTAGAAAGATAGAAAAAGACATGAGAAGAAAATTATTTAACTGAAATTGAAAGGTGGGGATTTATTTAAGACTTCCATTAATTTCAGGGACGTGGCTAGATACATTTTTGGTTTGCAAATTTCCAGAGTTCTGATTCTTAGAGAATTCCAAACTTTGTTTCCAAGTACCAGCAGTCACGTACTTGGAACCTAGTAAAGTGAAAGAGGCCCAAAGAGAAGAGTGTAGGAAAGGCAAGAGGCTGAGGTGAAGTTTCTCCTTCATTCTAGATTTCTAACTCCTTTAAAGACATCTTATATTCGTGACAAGTGACAAAACACGAAACTGCTCTAAGACTCTTCCAAAAATGTGACTGTTATTCCAAAACAAAGCAAAAGCTTGTGTGTATGTTGAGCTAAGCTGTGCAAGGACTCATTTTTCTTTATTTTATTATTAAAATATATGAGAAAGGAGTAGCAGAAATATGGGTAAGCACATAGAGTAGCAACAGGGCAATTGAACATGGTAATCTTAGTGAATCTTCTTAATGCTTTAACAAACAGACAATAATCACAATCAGCACATTGATTCTTTGAATGGAAGCAGGCACGGAAGTGCTGCTTAAAATAGTGTGTTGATTTTCACATTAAAGTAGGCCAAACTCTCCATGTTTACAGTACTAACTTGCTTAGCCAGCCCTTCATTTCATTGACAGTAAGGAGATAAACTTCAGCCCAGCTGTGACTGAATTGTCAATCAAGCAACAAGTATTTGTGTCTACTGTCTGTGTGCTAAAGATTGCTAGGCACCATAGTGTATACATAGTATAAATAATATATAACAATTCCAGTTTTCAAGGAGCTTAAGTCTAGAACTAAGAAAACAATGCTAACTAATTTAAAAATTTGAGTGCTGCATTGTGTAAATGGACACACAGCATAGGATTTGAAAGCAGAGAGGGTAGCAGAGTGCTTTGAAGAACAAAGAGTGTTCTTGTTGAATTTTTAAGAATAGATAGGTTTGGAGAGGAAACATGTGAAGTTTTCTGTCAATGGGTAAAACTTGGGCATAGGAATAAACAATGGGACTGAGTGGAGTTTGTAGAAACTGGACTGTCATGAGGAGGTAAGAATGAGGGGTGGAGATGATGAGAGGACACAGGAGAAAAGAAAAGGAGAAAGGGAGCGGGGAGAGAGGGAAACATTGACTAGAAGGCTTTAAATGCTAGGCAAAAGAGAATTATCACAAATTATTACTCAACCGAGTCTGAGAGATTTAATTTTTAGGTTTTATCTGACTACTTTCTTCTTAAAGAAAGAAACATTGATGGAAAACAGATTCTCTATTTTGTGGATTCTCAGCAATAGTTCATGTTGGAAGGAGGCTGGGGACAGAGGACAGGAAAGGAGTGGACAAGGAAGATAAGGGACATTTCTTACCTATGATTGTACCCTGGCTTCCCAGTCTGTAAAATGGATGGGAGATAACTTAGCCACAAAGGATTTTCATGATAGCATCCTTTCTGTAGCATAGACTCTGCCTAGAATTATTCTGAAAGGTAAGAGTGAGACCATTTTTCCAAATTGCCACAACATCTGAGTGAGACACTGCAGCCGGACCATGGGAGCAGCCATTTGTGAGGGAGGCTGTGCAGGTGGGAAATTTGTTATAGAGGAAAGAGGCTAGATTTGGAAGAGTGGGAGTTGGGTCAGAGAACATGGCAGAAATGTGATCTGAAAGATCTTAGTAAGAGACTGGGGGAGGGCATGCCAATAATAATAGCTATGCCAACACCAGTGGGCAGACATTTAAAATTAAAAAAAGAAAAACAAAAACAAAAACAAAAACAGCCCAAATGTAAGACAGTTAGCTCAGAACTAAGGATAGGTTGTATAGGGGCAGGAGAGAGTACAGAAAACCAAGGAACCTATGTGTGTTTACAACAAGGAGGCAATAAAAAATGAATTCACTTTCCAGCCCTTTTCACTTATGTGAAGTATCTAGAGTAGGCAACTTCACAGAGACAGAAAGTAGAATAAATATTACCAGGGTTTGGGGAGGGGTGAGTGGGGAGTTACTGTTTAATGGTTCCAGAGTGCATGTTTGGAATGACAAAAAGAATGTTCTGGAAACAGAGAGTGGCAATGGTTATACAATATTGTGAATGTACTTACACTGGATTGTACACGTAAACATGATTAAGATGGTAAATTTTATGTATGTATATTTTACAACAATAAAAAGAAATCTAGCTCTATCAAGATTAACACAATAACTTTCTGCTTGGAAGGAGAACTGGGGCCCAGAGGCCATGGAGAAATCTGTTCACCTTCAGGTAGGGGGAAAAGGGACAAAAGTGGGAGCAAAAGTGATATGAGAGAGGGCTCAGGTCTTAAGATCTTGGCATTTTTGTGCTCCTGCCATTGCCTGTGTGCTGCTCAGAAGTTCTTTGCAGCCACATGAGGCTACTGTTTTGATGGTGAATTTCTCTTGCAACTCTGAATAAAATGCTCCCAGCTTTTGCTCTTCTGGATAGATTTTGGAAAGTTTTTGGTTAATCACTTAATACATGATTTACTTCTCAAAGTTGTTTAACTTCTGTCACTGCTTAGAGAATATGTCATGTTTTCTATTTTAAAGATATTAGATGTATCAAGCTTGATTTCAAGAAATGCTCATTATTTGTTGCTAGGCAGTCTAACTCTACAGCAGAGTCAACTTGTTCCTTCTGCAAATAAGAGCAGCCATAAGGTGAACTCACTTTTTCAAAAAATTTACTCTGCCCCTAAGGGCTCTTGAGTGCCTAGGTTTTCCAGATTTTTTCACTATTGGTGGTTCAATGGGGAACGTTTGGGTTCTCTTAACTCAAAATGAAGTTGTGATATTGGGGTTGAGAAATAGTGATTTTTTTTTTCCAGCCGGACAATACTTTATTGCATGTGAAACTCATTTCTTTTTCCTCAATAATGTGACCTTTTTTTTCTAGAATGTGTGGAAAACTTGGACATATCTGAAGACATTATTAAATCTGATTTAGTTATATGGGAAGGAACCTCCTCTGTAATGCAGAATATCATAACTCCTTCCCCAATAGATAAACTTTCATCATCACGTACAGAAACTCCCACTTGAGCAAGGCAAAGCTTTTGTGAAGTCAGGAAAATGATCAATGGTCCCTCACGTAGAACCCAACAATAGCAAGAGTATGAGTGATGGGGAAACTAAAATCAATAAAGAAAAGATGTTTCAGACAAGGCTTCAAAGAGGTTATTAGAAGTGAGAAAGGAGAGTTAGAGGAGCATTTGGAAAGGATCTTAAAGATCTTCCTTTGAAGGGATTTGTTCGGAGAAACCTTTGGAATGTCAGATGACAAGAATACACTCCCATTTTCAAATTGAATGGCAAGTTTATAGGAAGAGTAGATAAAACATAAAAACTTAAATCGTGCTCATGTGAAACATTTTTCTAATTAATTAGTTAAGCCATCTCCACCTGGTTTCTCCCTAATGAACAAAAGCAATTATGTTATTGTTCAGACTCGTGTGGAGCCTTTGATAATAAGGACTTATTTGCACATTCTTTTTCCTCCCTTCTTTTTATGCCAGTGAGCAATTGAGTCCAATCATTGTATTTCTTTTAAAGTTGATGGAACTGGCAGCTCTTGCTTGAGCCTGACTGATTTATTCCATGTTCTTTCGTCCCACAGCAACTAAATTCTAGTTAAATTTATTTTTGAACAAAGGTAGTCAGCCTCCAAGAGATTCTCTTCTAAATGAATGACAGCAGACAGTTCCAAGACCATTCATTTGCTTATATCTATTTGCTGTATCTAGACAGCTATTATCATGCATGTGATACTTCAGAACAATTTCACCCAGTCTGCTGTCAGTAGCAACCAGCCGAAGAAGCCTGCTCCAGCAGGACTTGCTTGCATCCTGAATCTGAACTGCAACTTTCAATATTGTCTTGATATTTGTATAAGTTCATGCTCAGAGACTAATGTTGGGAAAGAGTGTCCTTATTTGTAAATAACTTATGAGTTTAAAGGAGGCTTTAAATGTGTATTATATGTTTTAGGCAATCATCTTATTAACATGTTTGCAGAATAGAAATGTGTTTCTTCTTAGAGTCTCATCACCAGAAATGGTGGCATTACCTGGGAGTAAAACCCAGGAAACTTTATTGGATGTTAGGATGATAGCTAAAGGGCAGCGAGGAGAAATGCCAAAGAACTAATGTTAATCAAAAGGATGCATCAGCAGTATGAAGCAAGAAGAGAATAGAGGAAATGCTCCATCTCCAAATTCAAGGGGTATTAGAATTAATGAAGTCCCAACTCAGAAACTATGTCCTGGGGAACTAATGTTGGCAATTTTTCAGTAATTCTCTATGCTCTGGTTAGGGTTACTGTTGATTTTTGTTTGTTTTTCCTAAGCACATGGATTTTTTTCATTATGTTTAATTGTCACAAAGTACTCTTGTTAATTCAGTTTTACAGATGAGAAAACTGAGGCTCGATAAGGTTCAGAAACTTCTCCAAGGCCAACAGCTGGTAGATGGCAGAGATGACGTCAAACATTCACAGACCTGATGATTTGAAAATCTTAACTTCACTACCCACTTGGCATTTCCTTCTTGCCCAATGCCAGTGAAACTTCACCCTTGGTTTTTGCAGACTTCCCCAACCATGAAAGGAGAATAGAACATACTGCCTGCCCTAGGTCATGTTGTACCAAAAGACACTTTAGTCTCTTGTTTCTTTTGTGTAAATTCTTTCTCACAGAGAGCATACTTTAGGCTTAGTTTATATTCATCTGAAAGAAGGTATTAACACTCTTGAGTGGCAATGTAAGTGTTGTGGAACATGTTCCATGCTTATGAAGATTTGTGGGACCTTATTCTTACACTGAAGAGCTTACAATATAGTACAGTAGAAACATTGGAAGGAAAGCAAAGCAGGTGTTGAGAACCTCCTGAGTTCTAGTCTCTTTCATAGTTATTTTGCAGAAATACTTTTATTCAATCCATGAAACAGCTGAACTTAGTTTTAGTATCCCCATTTTACAATGAGGAACCTGATATTTTAAGAGGATACAATATGGGACCAAGATCACACAGCTAGTAAATGAGAAAGGCAAGATTTAATCTCAGGTATGCCTGACTCCAAAACCCAGCTCTCTATTATGTAAGGCAGCGGGCCATCATATTCAGATGTGGAAATGTGTCCTACTCAGCAGTTAGAAGAAATCAAGGATGGCTGTATGGCTTTGAACAGAGTCATATGTAAAGGCAGAATTTGAGCAAGAGAGGAGAGAGCAGCATATGCAGGAGAGACTCGTAAGTGAGGTGATGCAGAATCAGAAAGGCACAATGTGTATACAGAGGACTTGATTAGAGCCAGTTCTGTTGTTTACGCTCCTTTGCGATCTTCAGGAAAATGGTCCCGTTTTCCTACTATCTCGAGAATTAACCAGTCAGTAGGTGAGGTTATGCCTTGTGGGAAAGAGTCACAAAAAGGACATGAGAACAAGTAAGAAAATGAACTGAAAGCCATGCCAATGACACAGAAACACCTATGAACAACAACATGTCTCCTAAGGAAGTTGAGGTAATGGAGTTGTTGAAACCTATGCAGGCCCAAATAGATACATCCTGGAAAATGGGTATTTCGAGCATGGTGCTGAAAGTAAGGGAATTGTATTCAAGTGAATGTGCATTCATTGGTCCAAGCCACTTAAGGTTAACAAATGCCCTAAATAGCAACACAGAATCCTGAATCAATTAATTTCACTCCAGAATTTCTCCTACCTAATGGCAAGATGCGACTCATTATCAAGCCTCCTTGAAGAGCCAATGTACCATGGACATTTTTTTTTTTTTTTTTTTTTGCAATTACACTTCTTCTCTGAATAATTAGCCTGTCATGAACAGGATTGAGGTTAGCATGTCATTTGTTGCCAAAGCCACCAAAGATTTGTAAATCATGTTGACAACTGCTGAGCTCAAATGAGCGGCCAGAGGAAGAAAGGCTACTAGCCCATAGCACTAACTTGTATACTATTCTCTTGCTGTTGCTATTTATGGAGAGCAGAGTGCTTATAAGTATTCTCCCAATTTGCTCATTAGTTCCTAACATATCTTTTAGGCTCTTTTTTTCATCATGGACAGACTAAGTCCCTTCTGCTTGGAGCTGATTCATTAATACAATTATGTTGAGGTCAGAGATCCTCCCTCATAACTGGGATGCAGGGAGATGCCCACAATTAAAGGAGATAAAATCTACATTTATCAAAAGAAGTGCCTCAGCAATGAGCAGAACTGTTGTGTCCCCTTTCCTTGGTGTTTCATAATGAGCTGGAGACATGGAGACAGGCTTTCCACAGACATGCAGGGAAAAGTTCCTAAGGAAGATTTCTGACTTCATTCCAGAGGCTGAAAATGATTTAGATCAAATTACTGGAATGCAAGATATCACAAGGATCTTCTCTTTTAAAGGTCAAGAGGAATTCAGGTTATTTTTGTTTCTCATTAAAATTTAATCACTATCTAAAATCCAAAAATTTTAATGAAGTAGATACCAGTGTATCTAAGATATTTTTTTCTTGCTTATGAACCACATTATTCTGAATGGTGCAGGGAAATTTTCAGAGTTGCTGCTCAAATGTCTTGTTAGTCTTAGGAAGTCAGATTTTTCTAGCCTGGTGGTCTAAGTGTTTTACTTCAATGTAATTTTTAAAATTTGAAGCAGACACTGGAGGGTGTTTTATTGTTGTTATTTGTTTGTTAGTTCGAGACTGGGTGAAGTAATTGTTGGTTTCCTTGGAGGAGGTCAAGCTTAAAATGAGCTTAAAATGAAAAGAAATATTGTCACTCAAGGGACTCTTCCAATGTAAAGACAAATATAGGAAGGATAGGAGAGGGATGAGTAGGTCAAAAAGGAGGTCATAAAGTTAAGCAGAGATAAATTTGACCTTAAATAGCTATTTAGTCAGATTGAATCATGTTTAAACACGTGTTATAGACATTATCCAATATGTTAATTTATTGGCAAATCACCTTACGGACAAAGGAAGGAAAGAAAAACATTCCAATTTAGAAGTATTGATAGCATTTCTTCTGAGACCTGAAACATTTCTCATAATGATGGTTTAGTACAATCATAGTCAATTTCCTCTTCTGAGAGAGCTAGGAGTGTTTGCCACCTTCCTGGAAATGTTAAAATCCCATTAAAATTCAGTTAGTAGTAGCACAGGAGGAAAAAAAAAAAAGACCGAAGTGATTTAATTAAGGCACAAGTGACGAGGTGTCCGTGGCACTCACAAGTTTTCCTCTTATGATCAAAAAATACTGATTTTCAAGTTGGCTGACATCCTATTTCATACCTTATTCATCTTGATTATTAGCTTTCCAGCCTTCTGGTGCAGCCCCAATAGCTATATGTTCAGGTATTTAGCCCATATCTGAACACATTAAGCAATTTCTTCTGTGTGCAAAGATGATACGAGTATAGCCACCCCCAGGAAGATGGGTGAGCAGTGACTTGAGTGAATGCCTATTTCCCCCTCCCTTGCTTTGTTTCAGGAGTATAGATGGGGAGATATTACCAAGGATTAGAGGTATTGTCTCCCGGGACTAGGGAACTGAATGCAGTGACCTGACTTGTGTATATGGCACATTTGTGTATCACTCACTAGCAATTTCTAAGAACCTCACAAACCATGTATATCTTCAATCTTTTTGCAAAATAAGCCATAAATTTCAGTGTTTATTGGGAAAGGGGAAAAATCACCTCCAAAGAATGCTCACTTATAGGACCACCTTTGCTAACTAACAGTCAGTGGTGGGTTATATGCTTAATCCCTGAGAGCACTTTGTGTGTGTGTGTGTGTGTGTGTGTGTGCATGCATGTGTGTGTGTGTGTGTGTGTGTATGTGTGTGTCTATTTTTTACATAAATTTAATAGAAATCCTATGTGGTTTCTAAGGATCCTTCTAAAACCTGTGTTACATAATTGTGTGAAATGGGTCTACAAATATCAGGAAAGACAAAACAAACAAACAAAAACATACACAAATTCTGAAAATCTGTCTATTAGATATCAGTGTATTTTCCCTTAATAATAATTTGTATATTGAACCTCTTGTATTATTCTGTGTATCCGTATGTTCCTTAAGCATTACATTAACATTGGAGGAAAGCTAGCTTGAATCTAATCTTGTTGTGATACTCATGGACTTTGGGGAATGGATTTATTCTAGGTAGTCATTAGTCTATAATTGATTAATATTACATTGGTAAAATAAAATCAGGCTGATGTAGCAAGTTCAGGTGAAGCCCAATATCAATTGTCTCTGTAATTAATAAAAAGGAGCAAAATAAAATGCATAACTGACACGCAGGTCCTTCTGGTCTGACATTTCTAAAGAAGGCTTCCTTGTCAGAGCAAACACAACCAGGCAGAATGATTTAAACTGGTCCCAACTTCCAACAATAAGGCCAAAGAAATTTTCATATCGAAGTAGCCAAATATCACTATAACCCTCACAAATTTCTAGCTGAGAAAATGGATTAAGTTTCAAGGCGTTTTGGAAATAAAGAAAATGGCCATTTTTTGTTTTAAAAAGCTGGAAGGAACAGGCAGTTAGGGAGAGCGCAGCTCTGTGAGTTTTATAAGAGAAAATTACTCATTTCATGCATGGTCTGATTATTTACCAGGTTTATCCAGTTTCCAGTTTTGCGTTTTGTTTGTTTTTGCTCTTTGTTTTGCTCTATCACGATTCCTCAGGTTGATAGATTGCTTACTGGTAGACTCGGATTACCACTTGTTTATTTTCTTTGTGCTGCTCCACCCACTAGCAATTATACCAGTGCTCAGATCAAATTGACCGCCAGTTCCCAAGCAAAAGTACACAAGGAAGAGTTGATGTTATTAACGGCTCATTTACCTTCCTTTTCAGTTGTCTGTGCTCAGTTATGAGAATTTGGAACTAGCTTCAGTCATCACCAGTTTAGGAAAAGAACAGATTGTGTCAACTCTGACAAGTTTCCCATTACATACTTGACTCTTAACACTGGAACCAGAGTTGAGGGAACAAGACTTAACCACCTTTCAGAGAGACTTGTTTTCACCGCAGTGGTTAAACTTGGGTGCTAGTTTTGGAATGTGTCGTGCATGTCAAGGCCTGCTACACACATCTTCTCTCTTCTTGAGGCTGTTGTGCTCAGCAAGAACAATGTTAGCACATATTCTATAAGCACACTGGCACTGAAACATGGTGCAAAAAAAGTGTTCATCTATTATTTAATTCTTACTCTCCCCTTACTGGGTTGTTTTGTCTCCATTTTTCAAATGAGGACAATGAAGCTTAGAGTGGCTAATGTGTTCAACTCATCTAGCTAGTAAATGACAAAGCATACATTTAAACCCTTATTTCCTATCTCCATAGACTGCAAATTTAAACACTAAACTATATCCTACAGGTAAAAGAAAATGATCACATTTTGAATTAAATTAAGCATTCTAAAAATTGTCTAGTAAGATTATCTTCAACTCTAAGTACACCTCAGATTCTTGTTTATAATCTCTACGTTAATTTATGATACATTATATTTATTATGTGTGTTTCTTGTGCTAGGTACTGGGCTAATTGCTTGGGGTATAAAAATGAAATTTGATGTATTCCTTGCTTTCAGAGTGTTCTGCTTTGTGACATGTCATAATCCATTCCAAAGTTCTCTAGTTAAACTTACTTTCGAGAATTTAACATTTACATAGTTCCAGTCCATTTTAGTTTCTGTTTTACTGTTCATTGTACAATAGGGTTGTCTGCTATATTGCTCCATTACGTATGCACATTAGTTCATCTACTCTAAGCATTCAATATCAGTTGTGGGCACAACTGTGAATACAAGTACCAATTCATTATTTAGTGGGGAGGTATAACATCATCTAGAATGTTTTAGCATATACCCACTTGTAAGTTGGGAATTTCTTTGGCTCTCCAACACGTTGGGCCTCATTCAATTTAGTTTCTTTGTTTGTTTTCTTTTTCTTTTCTTTTTTTTCCAGTTTGTTTGTGCCCTGTGATTTTTAGATATTAGAAAAAAGTGAAAAAGAGAAAGGTGATTTTTGGGTGGAGAAGAATATGTTTTCTTGTCTTGAATGTAAAAGAAACCATCACTGGGAAAGAAGTAACAGGGAAGAGAAAGGCTTGTCAAAATGACTGATATTGTCAGTGCCTCTCTGACAATGTATAGGATGACATCACCAACACTGAACATTTGCTTATCATTATTCCAGCCTGAGTTTTATTTCCTATTCCTCTTCATGCGCATTTCATAGCTTATCCCCAGCTTCAAATGCAGACTGGAAGACAAGTGCTAAATTGTTCTTACTTTGGACCATGAAACAAGAAGATTTTTTTTCCTTTTCTGCTTTTAGTCCATAGAGAGATAATGGACATTTTATAATGACACAGAGTTTCCATCATGCTATTGTGCCACCAATAACAAATCTAAAGTTAAGTGAACACAAAAAACTATTTTATACATAAAAATAGTTAAATACTATAGCTATTCTGTTATGCATCACTTAAGATTAGGGTCTTCTGCTCGTTCCTTCTCCAGACACATACACACACACACACACACACACACACACACACACACACACACACACACAGACACACTCAAATGCCATGCTATTTTTATCTATAATTAATTTGAGTAGCTTCTTCCCTACCTTTTCCAGTTTAGCAATTAGACAAGCAAAAGCAGCAGAATCCTGACATTGGAGCAGAACTCCTGCTACTTTCTGCTTATTAGTTCCTTTTTCTGAATGGCCAAAAAAAAAAAAAGGAAATGAAAAACAGACTTCTTATAGTTTTGAATGAAGAAAAGATAATACATGGAAGAAATATCAGGGTTGACCAAAGTCAGGAAAGGCAGGTACTTGGTTGTATGGGGCTTTGGGTAGAGAACAGAGAGATGGAAATGAGGATGTCATTTGAAAAGATATTTTCCCTTATGAGATGACCTCTGAGTGCCCTCTGGAATAGGTGAGGTCAGAACCAGGCTCTGTAGCACTTCTCAAACCTGGCTCTAAGTACAGACCAGCACGTCTAAATTCCTAGAGTATCCAGTGGCTGCCCCTGTCCCTTTGGGGCATGCCCTGTCCATGTATCAACATCAATTTCTGGATGCAGGTACACTTGCTTTCATTTCTTCTTTTCCTTCTTTTTCCTTATACAGTTAATACACGCACACAATTTTGCTGTAAAAGCTAAAAACAATAGATAAAAATATGTGTTTCCTCTTATATGCCCTGTTCCCTTGCCCAAACCACCGTCCCTGTGTCAAAGGGAACTACTGTGTACTTTTTTTTTCCCAGATATTTTATATTTGTTATGCATGTAAATCCATATACAAAGAAATAAACGTGGTTTTTGTTGTTGTTGTTGTTTTAATAACTACCATTTTCAGACTGTATATACTGTCAGGCAATTTTGTCTTTTCTCTAAACACTTCCTGAGGAATTTCCATGATGTTACTTAAAGCACACCTTGTGATTTTTAGTGTAGTATGATGTTTTATAATGTGGTTAAATCACACCCATTTTACTTTTAATATATTTCCCTTCAGTCTTAACAATAATGTGATAACAGGCACGATCCTGCCTTCTCTGTAATACTGTTCTTTAAACATCCTAAATACTAGATGGGATGGTCTCAAATATGCCATTGTATGCATTTTGACCTAGAAAGCTCAAGTCTTTAACTGAGAGCAGGGAGGATGCTTATGTCCTTATGGTCAGCCCTAGCTCTGGGTTCCTGCTTTGCCTAGGTCCGTGCACTCTTATGGATCTTCTTACCATTCCACTTATTTTTGCTTTATCAAAAATGGTTCTCAGGATAGATAGAAAGGGATTACATTTTACTGAGCTACTACTATATACCAGACACACTTAAGAATGACTTCACGTCATCCTATGGCAATCCTGAGAAACAGGTGATGCTGCACTCAGTTGATGATGAAAACTGAAGCTCGGAGACATGAAGTCACCTGCCGGAGATTATACACTCTAAGCAGCTTATTATAAATTTAAATGCTCCGGCTCCAAAGACATTTGTGATTTTCACTGTGTTACTTTACCTTGTAACTTAAACTTCATTTTCAACATGCTGTTTTTTCCTTCTTCTTCATCCTCTTCATTTTGGCATAAAGACCCCACACAAAGCCATCATATCCTCATCTTCCTCGGCTCCTCAACTTAGATCAATGCTTCTTGCTTTTTGTACTTGAGACCTGAAATATGGAATTCAAGAATTTCCTTGTTGTGGTCTTCCCTACAAGGAGCATGTTACAAGAAATGATGTTCTATGGAAATCAAATGGGTTTTCTTGAGTGTGGTTAGCCTGCTTTCTGCATTTTCAGTTGTAGCAATTTGGTGCCAGCAATGCTTGGCTGGTTTAAGCAATCGTGCTTTGCCTCTCAAGTTAGTCATTTCTGGTTTCATGGAAAGAATCCTTCCCTTAGAAGACTAACAAGTGGGAAAGATCTATTAGGTTATCTTGTGCATTATGAGATTTCTTACTGCTGTGAATTTGCTGGGTCTTTGCTGTATCCCTATTTCAAGGGACCCATGTTATAAATCTTCGGTCTCTTCCTATTAACCAATAAGTATTACTGTTGTGATTTGCTTAGCTTGAATTTCTTCTTGCTTGTTTTGAATCTGCTAGTTTAAATCAAACTCTTACCATCAAAGAACAGAATAATATAGTACTATACAGTCATCTCTTCCAGGCATTTGCCTATGGTGATTTTTTAAATTAGTTTCTTTCTTTATTCATGCATTAATTTATTCATTCAACAAATACTAATTATGTGCCTGCTATGTGTGTAGCACTATGAGATACTTTATGATGCATCAATGTATACTATATGATACATTTATATGTGATGCAAAGTGGTTAATATTCAATGCCTACTACCCTCAAAAAGCTTGACTTCAAATTATTTCTGTCATTAAGTATATTCACTTGCAAAGACAATACCAATTTCAAGTTAAATTAACAATAAGAATGATAATAACATGCGAGATATATTACAAGGCAGGACATGATTGCAAACACCTAGTAGTCATCACAGATGGTATATGCTTTGTGCTCTGAAAAGATGCTAACAAAATGGACTGGAAGAATCCATGAAAGCCTATGTTAAGTGAGGGTAAATGTCAGTCAACTGGATCAGTCTCAGCTCTAAATGGGTAACTCCATACATAGAGACTCTCTAGCCTCTTTCATCTCCCATCACTTCATTTTCTTGACGATTAATACTCAGTTTTTATCTATCTGAAAATATACTCATTTATTCCTCAAGAAATATGAGAAATAACTAGCCAAGTATTAGGTAATCAGAAGACATTTTTCTTAGCTCTACAGACTAGGTTTGGGATATGGACAACTAGATTAACCTCTTTGTGGATTAGACTTTCCATTTGTAAATAAAATGTTTAAAGAGGCTTCTAACAATTATTAAGCTTCTTTCTTGGCCAAGGATTCTACATGGATTATTTAATTTGATTGTCTCAACAATGCCATAAGACAAGTGCAATGATCTCCATTTTACTAATAAAACATGTGGTCATGTGGACATTCTGCTCAGGCCAAGCAAGGCAAAGTAACTTTCTCAATGCTTCAGACACAGTAAGGTATTTCTGATTACAAATCTCATGTTTTTAATATTCTCTTGAAGGGTTAAATTGGATTATTGCTAGAGACCCTTGAAACACAAACCATATATATAAACCATATCTTTTCTTTAAAAACAATTGTGTACCTCAGCTGAGTGCAAGAAATGTACAAAGCTCCAAGATTCTGTAAGCAGATAATAAAAGTACCACTAATATTTCTTTGCTGTATCTGTGTTCATCCTAGTCAGTTTTGTCATTCATCTCTAAGCCCTTCCCAATTTTTCTGCATAGTTTTGAAAGCATACTTCAAAATCTGAAATAAAAGTGTTGGCAAGGATGTGGAGAAAAGGAAATTCTTGCACACTGTTGGTTGGAGTATAAACTAGCATAACCATTATCAAAAACAGTATGAAGATTCCTCAAAAAGCTAAAAATAGAGCTACCGTATGATCCAGCAGTCCCACTACTGGATATATACCCAAAGAAAATGAATTCAGTATGTTGAAGAGATATCTGCACTCCCATGTTTTTTGCCAAAAAATTTGCAAGAGCTGAGATATGGAATCAACGTAAGTGTCCAATAATACATGAATGGATAAAAAAAAATGTGGTATATATACACATGGAATACTATTCAGCCGTAAAAAAAGAAAACGAAATCCTGTAATTTGTGGCAACATGGATGGACTTGGAGGTTGTTATGTTCAGTGAAGTAAGCCAAGCACAAAACAATAAATACCACATAATCTCACTCATACGTGGAATCTAAAGAGAGAGAGAGAGAGAGAGTAGAACAGTGGTTACCAGAGACTGGAGAGGGGAGGGAGGAAGGAAAAACAGAGAGAGGCTTGCCAATGAGTACAAAATTATGGTTAGCTAGGAGGAATAAGTCCTGATGTTCTATTGCATAGTAGGATGACTATGGTTAAGAGTTAAGTTTTGTATATTGCATATTGGCTAAAGAAGAAGATTTTGACACAAAAATATGATAAATGCATGAGGTAATGGTTGCATTAACCTCCCTTCCTTGATCATTCTATAACTTCTACATGTAGCAAAACATCAGTTTGTATCCATAGGCATGTACAATTATGATGTGTCAAAATATTATTTTTAAATATTTTGCCTTCTTTTATTTCTTATGCTGCCTATTCAGCTACTTTGGAGGCTTGTCTGCTACTTCCATTTTACTGGCTTTGTGCTGCATTTCAACATGTTATATTCCAGTCAGGATAGATTAGCTAGGTGATGCTGCAGCAACAAACGTCCCCTAATTATCAATGGCTTAAAACAGCAAATATTTGTATTTTATTCATCTTATATGCTCATTGTGGGTCATGTGGGCATTCTTCTCAGCATAGTTATGACTCAGGGACCCATGTACTGAAGAATCCTCATCTGTAAGTTTGCTAGTTCTTGAGGTGGAAGAAGAGATCCATAGAGGATCTCACATTATAATTAAATGTTCTGACCTGGAAATTATATACACGATGTCTTATCCCTGCATATTGCGCAGATCTAGTCACATGTCCTTTGTGGTGCCCAGAAATAGAGGGAACAACCAAGATGCTGATGTACTCAGTACATGATTATTTTGACAAGAGAAAGATGAAGTTAGTATTTCAAGTATCCTCATTGATTAAGAGGAAGTGAAAATGGATAAAGGCACAATGAGCTGAATTGGTATTATTTGCCTATAATTCATCTGTATAGTCATTCATCAATTTCCTTATCCTTTAATTTTTTTTGTAAAGTACCTCAGAAACTTATGGAGTGAGATAGAGGTCATTTTTACATCAAAATACATTGCATGTGAAGTAAATCAGTGGAGGACAGTAGTAAAACCCAAGTATAAATTTGTCATTCATCTGTGCATATGATATGGTCCTATTCAATTGACGGATTTTTCTTCAAATTCACTACAAACTTTCAAGTAGCTAAAACCAAAAATTAAACACACTTTTAAAATCGGTTTGGGTTGCTATAAAAAAATACCATAATCTGGGTGGCTTATAAACAACAGAAATTAATTTCTCACAGTTTTGTAGGGTGAGAGGTCAAAGATCAAGTTACCAGCAGATTTGGTGTCTGGGGAGGGCCCACTTCTTGATTCATAGATGGTTATTTTCTCCCTGTATCCTCAGATGGCAGCAGGGGCAAGGGAGTTCTCTGTGGTCTGTAGTAAGGCACTAATTCTGTTCATGAGAGCCCTACTATCTTGGCCTAATCACCTCCCAAAGGCTCCACATCCAAATACTATCACATCGGGGATATAGTTTTAACATATGAATTTTGTTACACATTCAATCTATAGCATTCTGCCTGTGGCTCCTCTAAATTCATGTTCTTTTCACATGCAAAATTCATTCTGTCCCATTAGCCCCAAACATCTTAATTGTTCCAGCATCAATTTAAAAGTCTAAGTCCAAAGTCTCAACGAAATGTCATCTAAGCCATGTGATGGGTGAGACTCAAGGTATGATTAATCCTGAGGCAAATTCCTCTAAAGCTGTGAACCTGTGAAACAAAACATATTATGTGCTTCCAAAATACAAATGGTGTGACAGGCATAGATTCCTATTCCAAAAGGGAAAAATAGGAGAGAAGAAAGGGGTGGCAGCTCCCAAGGCAAACTCTATGAGATCTTAAAGCTCGGTAATAATCCTCCTTGGTTCCATACTCTGCCCTCCAGGCCCACTAGAGCAGAGGCCATGTCCTCTGGAACCACGTGGAAAGAGGTCCCTGTAAGGGTCTTTACTCAAAGGCTCTACTGGGCAGCTGTGCCCCTACAGTTCTAGGGGAACCCTAACTCCACTGCTTTGGGAAGAGGATGTTGTGGCTAGTTGGAAGCAAGGCAATAGTCCCCAATTCTGAAACTGAGGAGGCAACCCTAATGATCTACAAATTTCCCCTGGGGAAAATTCTTCATTCTTCCCCTTGTCTTGAAGAAGAATCTAGGTATATCCTCAGATGAATAGTTCTATAGTGTCACCCTGTAAAATCCACAGATTTGGTAGCCTTTTCATTCCTGTCTCCTTCCTTTTCCATTTAAACTGGCAGTTTTCCTGCTAGGGTGGCTCAATAAGTTTGTGATTCACCCCCATACCAATCTTCTTTTCAAATAGCTAAAACCTTCAGTGTTTTCTTCTGGGCATCCTTTCTTATTTATTGCTATAGGAAAGGCTGAAAATTTCTCAAGTCTTTAAGTCCTGTTTCCTTTTTGCTTAACAATTCTGTCTTTAATTCATTTTTCTCATTTTCTTTTTGAAATTGAACCAGAGCAATCAGGCAAGAGAAAGAAATAAAGGGAATCCAGATTGGAAAGACAAAGTCAAATTTTCTCTATTTGCAGATGACATGATACTATATATATAAAAACCTAAAGATTCTATCAAAAAACTCCTAGAGCTGGTTAATAACTTCAGTAACATTGAAGGGTACCAAATAAATTCCCCAAATCAGTTGCATTTATATATTCAAATAATGAACTAACAGAAAGAAAAATAAATAAAGTAAGCCCATTTACAATTGTCACAAAAATAAATAAATAAATAAAATACCTAGGGATCATTTTAACCAAGGAGGTAAAAGACCTCTACAATGAGAACTGCCAACCACTTCTGAAAGAAATTAAAGAAGACTCAAAAAGATAGAAAGAAATTCCATGCTCTTGCATTGGAAGAATTAACCTTGAGAAAATGTCTATACTACCCAAAGCCATCTACAGATTCAATGCACTCCCCAACAAAATATCAATGACATTCACTGGTGATCCTTCACCAAAAAGGAAAAAACAATCTTACCTTTCATATGGAACAATAAAGGAGCCTGAATAGCCAAAGCAATCCTGAGCAAAATAAATAAATAAATAAATAAATAAATAAATAAATAAATAAATAAATAAATAAAGCTGGAGGCATAACTCTACCTGACTTCAAGTTATACTACAAAGCTATTGTAACCAAAACAGCATGGTACTGGTATAAAAATAGACATTCAGACCAATGTAGTAAAATTGAGAACCTAGATATCTCCCCTCAGGCTTACAGCCATCTGATATTTGACAAAGGCAACAAAAATCTACATTGGGGAAAAGACTGCCTCTTCAACAAGTGGTGCTGGCAAAACTGGATATCCATATACCGAAGAACAAAACTAGATATGCATCCCTCACCATACACTAAAATCAACTGAAAATGGATTAAAGACTGAAGTATAAGACCTGAAACTGTAAAATTACTAAGAGAAAATATAGGTGAAACAGTTCAGCAACCAGGTCTGGGCACAGGATTTATGAACATGAGCCCAAAAGCACAAGAAGCAAAAGGAAATACAAACAAATGGGACTATATCAAACTAAAAAGCTTCTGCACAGCAAACGAAGCAATCAACAATGTGAAACAATAACCTAGTGGGAGAAAATTTTTGCTAACTATGCAACCAACAAGGGATGAATACCCAGAATATACATAGAACTTAGTCAATTATACAGTAGAAAAATAATCCAATTAAAAATGGGCAAAGGAGATGAATAGACATTTTTCAAAAGAAGACATAAAAATGGCCAATAGGTACATGAAAAATGCTCAACATCACTAGTCATCAGGGAAATGCAAATTAAAACTACACTGAGATAACACCTCACCCTAGTTAGACTGGCTATAATAAAAAAGATGGTGAATAACAAATTCTGGCAAGGGCGTGGAGAGAAGGGAACACTCCTACACTGTTGGTGGGACTGTAAATTAGTACAACCACTATGGAAAACAGTAAGCAGATTTCTCAAACAACTACGAATGGATCTTCCATACAAACCAACAATCCCACATCTGGGTATGTACCCAGAGGAATGGAAATCATTATGTCAAAGGGATACCTGCACTCCCAAGTTCATTGCAGCAGTTTACAATAGCTAAGACATGGAACCAACCTAAATGTCCATCGATGGATGATTGAATAAGGAAACTGTGGTATATATACACACCATGAATGCTACTCTGCCATAAAAAAAGAATGAAATACTCCCATTTGCAACCACATGGATGAGCTTGGAGAAGCTTAAGTTGAGTGAAATAAGCAAAGCACAGAGGGATAAATACCGCGTACTCACTCATATGTGGGAGCTAAGAGAGAAAGAAGGAAGGAAAGAAAGACCACAGTAATCCATTGGTTTTGCAGATGGAGATAAAATTCCTTGGGCTACAAAGTGGAGTGGGAGAGAAACGGGAAGGGGAAAGGAGGTGGGGATAATGCGTGGGGGACACAGAGTACAAAAGCAATTTCTGGTAATGGTTATGCTGCCAGTATGAATCTGACCCTCACATCATGCCACTAAAGGTGACAGTCAGCATTGTATCTCACGAATATTCATAGTAAAATAAATAAATAAATAAATAAATAGAAAATTGGATTTTAATTCTGAGAAACATGGATATCAACAGCAATCCTGTGGCCCTGTAGTGTATCAGTTTAAAGGTGGTTTCCATCATTATTCATTAACACCAAGACTTTGGACTAATATTCTAGTATTAAACCAAATCAATTAGTAAATTATCTGTGGATAGCTACATCATTTCTTTTTTTCATTTTAAAGTATTTAATTGATGAAGAAAGACTATGCATTCAAGGAGTACAATATGATAATTTGATATACATATATATTGTGTAATGATTATCACAATTAATTACATCGTCCATTATCACCCATGCTGTATATTTGATCCAGAACTTGTTCATATTATCATTGGAATTTTGTACCCTTTGATCAACACTTCTACATGCTTATGGGATACAATCTGATAACAAACAGGTGTGTTTTCCTCTGGAACCCTGGGCAGGCAGTACTGCTCACAGGCCACAGCTCAGAGGGGCTGTAGCTGAGTTTCAGGGCCACTTCAGTATCTGCTGTTGGGCCAAATTTGGCAAACCTGTCCTGGGGACTCATATAGACATGTCTTTTTCTGTGTTCCTCTTTGGGAAGAACCACTCTCCAGCCACAGATTAGAAAACATGGAGCTGAGTTTAAGGGCTCTTTTAGGGTCCACAGCTAGGTCCAATGGGCCTGTCACCCAAGAAGTTAGCACACATCACACTTTCCAGGCCTCTTGGCTGATAGTTTTGGTAGCAGAAACAAGCTAAAGCTTTGTCAATTTTGTAATTTTGTTTATCTTAAAAAAAAAGAAAGAAAACCTCTTAGTTTTGTTGATCTTTACTGCTACCTTCCTAGTCTCTATTTCATTTTATTGTAGGTCTAATATTTAGACCTTAGCTGACTTTGTGCTAAGTTTGTTCTTCTTCTAGTTCCTTCAGGTGTAATGTTTTGTAGTTTATTTGAGTTTTTCCTTCATTTTTATGTAGGCATTTATCACTATATACTTCTCTATTAGCACAGGTTTTGCTATATCCCATAAATTTTGGTATTTTATGTTTCCTTTTCATTTGTCTGAAGATACGTTTTAACTTCTCTTAATTTTTTCTTTGAACCATTGGTTGTTTAACAACATATTGTTGAATTTTCATATATTTGTGAGTTTTTCAACATTATTCTTGACATTCACTTGTACTTTTTTTACCATTGTGGTCAGAAAAGGTATTTGAGTTGATTAAAATTTTTAAAATTTAAGAATTGTTTTGTGGCCCAAATTATGATCTATCCTGGAGAAAGTTTCATGTGCACTCTAGGAGAATGGGTGTTCCTTTGTTATTGTGTGTAATATTCTGTATATGTGTGTTAGTATAATTTGGTCTATAGTGTTGCTCAAGTTAACGGTTTTCTTATTGATTTTCTCTCTCGATGATTTATCCATTGGTGAATGTGGGGTATTGAAATCTCCTGCTATTGTATTGCTGTCTATTTCTCCCTTTAGTTCTGTTAATATTTGCTTCAAATATTTAGATTCTCCAATGTTGGATGCATATGTATTTATAGTTGTTAAATCTTCTTGATGAATGGACTCTTATCATCATTTAATGACCTTATTCATGTCTTCTGACAGATTTTAACTAAAAGTCTATTTTGAGTGTAGCCACTCATGTTCTTTTTTGGTTACCATTTTCATGGAATATCTTTTTTATCCCTTCATTTTCAGTCTGTTTGTCCTTAAGATTTGAGCAATTCTCCAATAGGAAGCATATTGTTGGATTTTGTTTTTTATCCATCCAGACACTCTGTATCATTTGACTTGAGAATTTAATTCATTTACATTTAAAGTTACTGTTGATAGGTAAGGACTTAACTATTGCCATTTTGTTAAATTTTTACTAACTTTTTTGTAGCTGCTTTGTTCCTTTCATTCAATCTTGCTGTCTTTCTTTGTGATTTGAATTTTTGAAGGCGTTTTATAATACTTTGTTTTCTTTGTCTTTATCTTTTGTGCATCCACTAAGGATTTTTTCTTTGTGGTTACCTTACCACAGGGCTTACATAAAACATCTTATAATTATATAATATTATAATTTAAGCTAATATAATAATTTGCCTTCTATTACATGCAAAAACTCTTCACTTTTACTCCCTGCCCTCTTCTCCACCTCCTCCCCTACATATTTTGTCTATGAAGTTACATCTTACATTTTTTATATTGGGTGTCCATTAACAAATTACTATAGCTATAATTCTTTTTAATACTTTTATCTTTTAACTTTTATGTTAGAGTTAAAAGTGATTTAAAAGCTACCATTACAGTAGTAGAGTATTCTGAATTTGACTCTATACTTTCCTTTACCATTGAGTTTCATACTTCCATATGTTTTCATGTTGTTAATTAGCACCCTTTTGTTTCAATTTGAAGAACTCCCTTTAGCATTTATTCTAAGGCAGGTTTTATGGTAATGAATTCCCTCAGCTTTTGTTTGAAAATGTCTCTCTCTGGGAGAGTTTGCTGGGTATAGTATTGTTGATTGGCATATTTTTCTTTTGGTGCTTTGCATACATTATTCCATTCCATCTTGGTTTGGAAGGTTTCTGTTGAGAATTCTGCTCACAGGCATATGAGGATTTCCTTATATGTTCCAACTCTCTTTTCTCTTGCTACTTTCAAGATTTTCTCTTTGTCTTTGGCTTTTGACAATTCATTTATAATGTGTCCTGGAGTATTTTCTTCAGGTTGACCTTACTTTGGAAACTTTGAGCTTCATGAATCTGAATGTTTATATCCCTCTAAAGATCTGGGTAGCTTTCTAAATAAACTTTTACAACTTTCTGTTTCTCTTCTCCTTTTGAAACTACAATAATTCATAAATTTGGATACTTAATTTTTGCTCCATAGGTCTCTTATGCATTCTTCACCCTTTTTCAATCATTTATCTTCTTTGGTCCTCTAACTGAGCTATCTCAGAGTTCACTAATTCTTTCTTCTTTGTAATTGGCTGCTATTGAAGCTTTCTATTGACTTTTCAGTACTATGATTTTATTCTTCAGCTTCAGGATTTCTGTTCAGTTATTTTTATGGTTTATATTTGTTTATTAAATTTTTCATTTTGTTCATGCATTAATATTCTAATTTTATTTAGTTGTCTGTTTCCTTGAATCTTATTGAGCTTCTTTAAGATAATGATGATGATGATGATGATGATTTTAATATCTCTTCCACTTTTATCCTCTTTTTTTGTCAAGCTGCCTTTTTTAAATTTTATTTTATTTTGTCAATATAAAATGTGGTTGATTATTATTTTGAGTTTGAATTCTCTTTTAGGAAAGTTATAGATTTCTGTTCCTTTGGGTTCAATTGCTGGAGCTTTATTAGTTTCTTTTAATGATGTCATGTTTGCTTGATTCCTTGTTAGCAGAAATAAGGGAAAATGGGGCTATAGCTTAGTCTACAGGGGAGTGGGGACATTTCTAGGTCTGTAGTCAGGACTGAAGTTGGCAAGTCTGCCACCTAGGCATTGGCAAACCCCTCTCAAAATAGCCCTGCTGGATCTTGGGCTTCATCTGGGTTTCACAAACTCTCACCTGAACCCAAGGTTCCCACAAAGGCACCTTTTTTCAGTGGATGGCTGAAAGATTATTGTTATTGTGGGGGATATGTTAGGCAGTTCCTATTCTGCAGTCTTGCTGATATTGCATCATTTCTCTCTCTCTTACATTTTACTATAAAAAGTCAGGAGGAGCCAGGCCATTCCTTTGATACTTTGCTTAGAGATTTCTTCAGCAAAATATCCAATTTTATCACTCAGAAGTTCTATCTTCCCCAAAACACTGGAACATGAAAACAATTCAACCAAGTTATGTGACACTTTGTAACAAGGATTACCTTTCCTCCATTGCCCAATAACACGTTTCTCATTTTTGTCTGAGACCACATCAGAACGACCTTTACCCTCAATATTCCTAGCAACATTCTGTTCAGAATTAACTAAGTATTCTCTAAGAAAATTGAGGTTTTCTCTACATCTCTCATCTTTTCTTTTTGAAGCCTCACCAGAATCACCTTTAAAAGTCCTTTACTGTAAAGTAGGCTTTTTCTAGAATGTACCTCAAAACTCTTGCATTCTCAACACTTTACCCAGTTCCAAAGCTTCTTGCACAGTTTTAAGTATTATTTAAGAAAGCACCCCACCCCAACTTCCGAATACCAATTTCTGATCTTAGTCTGTTTGGGCTGCTATAACAGAATACCATAAACTAGGTAGCTTTTAAATAACAAAATTTGTTTCTCATGGTTCTGGAAACTGGGAAGTTCAAGACCAAAGCACCAGCAGATTTAATGAGGGCTCACTTCCTGGTTCATAGATGACTACTTTCTCCCTGTGTCCTCACATGGCAGAAAGGATAAGGGATTTCTTTGGTATCTTTTTTATAAGGGTACTAATCCCATTGATGAAGGTTCTGCCCTTATAACTTAATCACTTCCTAAAGGCACCAACTCTAAATACCATCACATTGGCTAAGGTTTCAGCAAATGAATTTGGGGGGCCGGGAACATAAACATTCAGTTTATAGAATACATGCATTTATAAAACTGATAATTTTCATTTGATTAAAAACATGATTAAAGAGAAAAATCTTTATTTCTGATACTGAAAACTGAGTGTGAGTTTACTTTGGTCCTCTGTGGAAGCCGGATCCTAGATATTCAACCAATATAGTAGCTTTTTTTTTTTTTTAATGCCATTTTATATTTAGATGATAGTTTGTGGGAGAAAGGTTCTTTTTTCTGGATATAAATAAATGTATAATAAATAGGTAGTTCTCAGGTCTGTTTTGATCCAAAGTAAAAGGTATCTGATACTCATCTGTTCATTACACCTATTCAACAAATATTTGTTGAGCTTGTGATATGCCAGACACTGTGCTAGATTTGGGAAATACCAAAATTAGGTATTCACTATGTACTTGGGTTGACTGATCTATTACATCATTACTATTAGAGAGAAGCATTTTGCTCCTGTAAAATGTAGAATGATGATCAAGTTTGTCCAGTATAATATCTTGACAGTGAGTCTCACTTATATCACCTAAATGTCCATAGCAATAAGAGAGAATATTTGGTGGGGAGATCCTAATCCTAACTTCCCGTTTTCTACATCCAATAGCAGAGGCTATTGTCTCTTCTCTGATCATCCCTATGGGTTCAAGGAAATCCAAACCCAGTACAGCTTGTTAATGTTGTTATTTCTGCCCCTGTTAACTTTCTGGAGTTTTTCTACTCTTTTCTACCATCTTTCAGCCCTTCTCATGTGGTGCTTCAGCTGACAAGAATTACTTTCTTCCCTTCATCACTACATTCTCAGACCTACCTCATGATCTTTCTAGATACCATGTTTGCTTTCTAGATCAACCTCCCTTTGCACTGTGACTTTTACATGTCCTTGAGATCTTAACTGAGATATCGCCTCCTATCCTAATGCTTTCCTCACTCTCCAAATAGTTAATTGGAGTCGTATCTATGTTCACCACCCTCCCCAGCCCAAAACTAAATTCCTTACCTAAACGAGATATGTTAAGTGCTAAGCACAGTTATTGACCCATAGTACTCACTCAATACATGTTAACTGTTTGGTTGTTATCATTATTATACTTTCAAAATGTGTGCTGATTATTGAGAAACGTAGTTGGGCTTTCCAGATTGTACTTTTCCTTGTTGATTCTTCTGGATATACCACTGATGTTCAGGTTATTCTTGTCTCTTCTGATTCTGCTCCTCCAGATCCTCTTGTCCAAACAACTAAGGTTGTATCACACTTGCCAGCTCCTTATTTCTTAGCTCTGACTGCAAAATCTTGACCTGCTTTGTCCTGTAACCTAGATCCTGATGTGTCTCTTAAAATGATAAGAAATATCTTTTTAATCAAGATGGAACTTCTCTGCACTCCTCAGAAAATTTAGTGAAGGAGGGCGGAGTAAAGGAGGGGGCTCTTTGATACTAGGATCACATAAGGCTATATATTTTCTCAAAATGCTGAATCCTGGAAGGTCTTTCAGCCTTTCCCTTTCTGCAGTGAACATCTCTGGTTTCAGCATGTTAAACTTCTGGGAGCATCACACTTAGATTCCTTCACTCTTACCCTCTCTTATTCTATGTATCTACAGTAGAGTGGATCCCACGCTCCAGATCCTGCATGGACACATGACTCTGGCTTGTCAATGAGGGTAGAGTATCCCCCTTGGCCAAAAATATTGTTGCTGGAGAAAGAAGGTGACCAAAGAGAGGCCTTTCAAGCCAAAGATGCTAAATTTCCAGACTTTTGCTGGAACTAGTAGATAACACAACTTTCTTTAAAAATAAAGTTGTGGACTTCTGGTCAAGATAGCAGAACAGACAGTCCCCAGCATCACTCTCCCCCACAAATCAACCAATTTACAACTATAAAAAAGCAACAACAGCCAAGCTGTGGCTGCTGGAGCTTAGGGGAAGAGGAAGAGAGACCTATGGAGTGCATGAAGGCAGGAGAAGCCACGATGAGAGAAAGAAAAACCACTCTGACCATTTCCTGCCATGGCTACTTTAGGACAGGTGCTGCTGCCAAGCACACAGAGCAGGAGCTGGAAAAAGCCACAGCTGTGCCCCTTGGATGGAGTTGCTTGGAAGCAGCAGGGGAGAAGAGGGCCTTGGTGGCCCCCAGGCCAGCAAGACCACTAATAGGGTTCTGGTGGACCCACATAGCAGCAAGGAGCCACAGCAACTGAAAAAAAGGAACCACTCAGAGGCCAGTGAGTCATTGCAAGGGATCTCACACAGCCCATCCCATGCGTAGTGTTTGTAGCATGGGTGGTGGGGGAGATGGGCCTACTGGGGGAACACTGGGGCACAGCAAGGACAGCTGATCTGCACCCCAATCAGCATAAGACCACTCAGAGGAGAATGGTCAGGAATATAGAATTGCATGGGGTATAGTTTGATGAAAAGACTCAGGCCCAGATCACAGTTTCTGCACAACACAGGTACTCCTGATCTCTAGAGAGCCAGAAGTACCTATAAAGTCAACCATTACAACCCGAGCTGCACAAAAAGCCTTCCTTAGAGAAGCAGCAGTAAAGCAGCAATTTAGCTAAACCACAGAGCTCAAGTACTGGCCCTCAGAGGAAATTCCCCCATTTTAGAAGTAAGCAAAGGACAAATAATTAGTTCCAGCCCAGGCACACCACCAGTGCCTTGGGGCACACCTGGGGACCTGAGGCACAGAACAGGGGACCAGATCCTCCTCCCACAACCAGGCACACTGCCAGCACCAAGGAGCATGCCAAAAACATCACCTCCACGTGGGTGGCGCACCACAGTCACCATAATAACCACAGCTGCCACAAAAGTGGCTAGATGCCACAACCACCACACAGATGGTCCACCAGCCACTGGAATGTATTAACACAAAGAGAGTCACCAGCAGAGTCCAAAGAAAACAAGGAGATGTCTCTCTCCACAAAGCCCATTCCAGACTGACAGAAGAAGCATCTATCTGCTCTGTGATAATATTGGGGGACCTGAACACACCTCTCAGCATTGGAAAGATCATCTAGGCAAAAAATCAACAGAGTAATTATTACTCTTTCAGAGAGAGGGAAGAAATCTAGGGTAATTATAGGGGGTGGGGAGAGGGAAAGGGGGATGGGGAGAGATGGGACAAGGGGCATAAAGAATAATTACGATTTGTAACAATATACATACTAGTAATATTGATTTGATCAGCATATCTCACCGTTGAACCCCCAAACTATGTATAATCAATTATGATTTAATAAAGATTAAAAAAATAAAAATGAAAATAAAGTTGCTAAGCAGGTGAGGTATAAACCCAGTGTAAGAGAATTACAACCTAGTGAGAATTCGCTTGAGTATAAGCCAACAGCAAGGAAAGCTAAGTTGAGAGGCAAGAAGAGACTGATTTCTAACAGCAACATTTAGCACCAGAGAATTCACACCTGAGTCAGTCATGCCTGAGAATTCACTCCTTGAACTTGTCAGTTGCACAGGCAATATATCCTCTTTGTTGTTTAACCTTGATAGAATTGGGTTTCTATCATTTGTGTCTAAGAGATTTCTGAATAATTCACCATCCATTAAGGAAGAGGAAAGACCATGTCTGCAATCTTTGTCCAAATAGAAGAGTGGCCTTTGAGTCAACTCACAATGAAATGATGGCCAGAGTTGGTCCTGCTCTAATAGGGGGGCCCGTGGCAAGGGCCAGGGTTTGGTCTTTGAGTCATGCAAGAAAGAGCACAAAAGGGCATTATAATGGCTAATGGATTCCTCTTTGGGATTCTCTTCTCTGTTTCCTATTGAAATGTAAAAGCCTGCACAATGCAGATGGCATATTTCATTAATACAAACAGAAGTCCAGGCAACAGATGCTTTGAGGACTGAGGGGAAAGGAGATCTCTATATTTCTTCAACAGCAACAACTCTGATGACAAATTTCTCTCAGTGAACATATTGAACCAAGAGCAAAGAAATGTGTAGCTTTCAAGCCTTAGGCATTCCATAGTATTTAAAAGTAGGAAGATCAAAATCGGTTTTTGTATAGAGAGTGCTTATGCTAAGGAGGCTGTGGTGAAAAGGAATGAGCAGGAAAAGCTGACGCAGCTCTGTGAATTTTGCAGGGCTTGGGGATGAGCAGGACTTCCTGCGCTCTACGTTTGTCTGGAGAGCATATATTAATAACCTTAGCTACTGCCCTCCACGATGACAAAAGCCAAGCCAGGCCAATTATTTGCACATCAAGGGCTGGGTTATTATGGCTCCTGTTCCTTTGTTTCTTATATTGTTTTGTGGAAATGTAATGTAGAGATGATTAATTGCAGAGCAGACCCAATTCTCTTTCTGCTTATGATCATTTTAAATCAAAATGCTTAAGTCTAAATTATGAAACTATATCAAGTTCTAATGGTTAAATAGTTATAAAAATTATACAATACTTTCTGATTATATTCTGAGTTCATTGTGATTTTGGAGAACTGCCGAGGCAGGAACATGGAAAGTAGGGAGGTATGGGGATAGAGAGAATGAGATAGGCAGAAAATGCTTCTGCACTTTTTTGGTGCTATTTCACTGAAGAGGGAAGATTGATAGTGAGCATTTGGAGGCAATATTATGGCAATTTTTGTGACTCCTCAGTAGGGTAAGCACAATGCTAGTAAAATATTGTGGACAGTGGTTATAGAACATTTTTCTATTCAGAAAATGTTAAGATTTTATATTACACTTTACAGTACATATATACTCTTTAAAATACTTTCTCTTTTAATTGTGTGTGCATTTTTAGCCTTGAGTTGTCAGAATAGAAAAGGATGAGTTAGGCTGAAGAACCACAATTCGTAGCTTTGCATCTAATAGATAGATGTTCAGATTCCACTGGTTTTGTAAGACTTTTTCTTTTTACTGCTGAAGAAGAATCTTAATGAAATTCCCACTGAGCTATAGGAAGAAAAATAAAATACCTTTAACAAATCCCAGTTAGAGCCCATTTTTATGTGTAACTCAAAGAGTGTCAACCACTGACAACCCAATACCGTGTCTGCTGCTGGAAACCAGTCTTCGCTTAGTAAAACTTGCTTGTCCCTTCTATCCTGGCCCAGATTGCCAACACCTTACCATTTTCCATGACTTCCCTAAATTCTAAGTCCCCTCGAATACGGCTCATGGAAGGTGAGGCATGTGGCTTGGTTTGCCTGAGAAGAGCCACACATTTTCTTTTCTGTACTTTAAACCCTCTCATATCAGAACCAGCTCCACTGTGTCTGAATGAGTAATAAAATGAAATAATGAAGCCTCTATGATGACAAGTGCCTAAAATGCAATGACTATTACTAACCATGCATTCATTCATTCTTTACTTATATATGTAACAAATACATATTATGTGTTGCATTATGCTAGTCATCAGGGAGAATTGCTGAACAGGATATATAGTCTCTTGAAGTCTAGAGAGCTCCATTTCTGTTTTATCCAGTTCATTTGAAAAAGGAAACTGATTTTCCATTGCAATGAATAAAGATAATAGGCAGGGTCATTATAGATTAGGGACTGCAAACTCAAAGGACTAAAGGGGACAGGTAGTTTGCATATACATACAAAATGCATTAACTGAGAGTTGACAGGGTGTGCTAGAACTTGTAGTTAACTGGAAAATGTCACACTTAAAGACATTCCAATTATTTTTATCTTAAAGAATATTGAGTCAACTCTCCCCAAACACACACACAAACTCACAGACACACACATACATTTAGCCAATGGAAGAATTCTTTCTGGAAACATTTTATTTAACATTCTTAAATTTGAGGTTGTTGTTTTCATTGAAGAGTATATGTCCCTTATTTGCCAGCAAAAATAACTTTTATTTTCTTAAGAGGGGAGAATTTTGAAGTAACAACAAGAATCTTGGAAGATAAACTTTTCATCTTACATGGGTATTTCCTTGTTTTTTCTCTTGAATCCTCTGAAGGAGTTAGATCTTAAAATAATTTCAGGAGAGAATAATCAAGATCCAGTCCACTAACCACCAAAGGCCTGTATTAGATAGTTGCTTATTCCTCTGAGAAATGTTCAGCTTGGATAGGTAAAGACAAGAACTGTTCCCCTACATTTAAACCTACCCAACCTAAGGCTGATTTTCAAGCTCTTTTCTTGAGTTTCACACTAAATGCTGTTTTCTCTTGTGTCACAAGACACAAGATAGCTTTAACTTTATCATAAAGCCCCACATGATACTATTACTTACCTATTATAACAATTTACAAAATGTCCCTATGTTTAAAAAACTCATATTGAATCTATGTGAGGTAAAAATCCATAAATACTGGCTTATAAACTCACATTTCAAAAACTTATAGAAATTTCTGGAAGAAAACTTTCCTTTAGTTAGCTCAGTGATGCAGAAAGATTATAACTTCTCAGAGGACATAAATATCTGCTCCTCATAGCATGTGCAAATGTAAGAGTTTCCACTTACTCTGATTGCAACAAAATTAGAGGTAAGAGTAAATAATCAGTCACATTCTATGGAAATTACATATTTATCATCTGTATTCCCTCTAGATTTTAAGATGAATGAAGTCAAAAATTATGTCTATTTTCCTCATTTATCTCCTACTCCAAGTACAATGCCTGGCACAGAGTAGGCACTTAAGATGTATTTGTTAAATCCATGCAAAACAAATGAATGAATGAATCTAGATCACTTTCAGTTATAACATTTAAATGTATTTTATGATTTTATATATCAACTTATAGTTCTTTTAGGGATTTTGTATTAAAATCTTTAAGCAATTTTAAGGAAAAATATTTCATATGTGTACCAGCACTGTTTACTAGAACTTTCTTCAATGATGGAAGCCTTCTATAACAGCTTTGTCTAATATTGTAGCTATTAGCCCATGTGGCTATTAGCAGTTTAAACATGACTAGTGTGACTGAAAAACTGAATTTTTAATTTAATTTAATTTTTGTTCTACTTAATTTAAATTTAAATAGTTACACGTGACTAATGGCTACCACCTTGCATAGCACACAGACCATTCTTTAACTTTAGGGAATAATGTTTGGCTGTTGATTAGTGTTTGGAAGTGCTATGGAAAGGGTCACATTTTAGGTGATGAGCATTTTAGGATATGGACAAGAATTCTTGTAATTTCTAATTGTCCGTCTGTCAAAAAAATTCTCAATCAAGAGTACATGGGATTTGAGTCTGAATTAAAATACAGAGAGATACATTACATAGATGCAGTTAGTAGAGGAAGAAAGTATCCTGTATTAAGTTTCCCCTGAAGAACTTTTATCTGCCAATCAGAATTGAACCCACCTGTTGACTACTCTCTGAAGTCTTCCTTTTTTACTTTCTCTGTAACTCCCTAAAACTTAGTCAATACCTTTAATGCTGTATATGCCTCTACTATAGATTGTTTTGATGGAATGAAGACTAAATCAAATTTACTTTTGTGCAGAAACTTATACTGGTCCTAATTCAGTTCCACACACATTGTTGGTCTTTCACGAAGAGTGACTGGGTGAAGGGGAATGAAATTTAGAGTCAAGAAGTATGAGTTCTAGTCCTGTTTCTGCCATTATTTACTTAGTGACACCACCCCTAAATTTCATTTTTCTTATGTTTATAACAGGAATATTAATAAATACTTTCCAAGGGTAATGCATGAGGGTCCCATGGGAGAAATCATGTATGTGTAAATTATCAAAAATAAATCTAATTGTTGTTAGTATGGGACTTCAGACTGATAGCTCCAAGGAACTAATTTCAATTCCAGGAAGAAGTCATTCCAAAAGTGTTAGAAATTATGCATTAAGTTTTGCAATGATGAGTATGATCATCACACATTGCAGACATGTATTGAAATATAACTCTGTACCCCATACATATGTACAATCAATATTTCTCAATAAAAATTGGTTTAAAAAATAATTTTAAATTCCTAGGGAGTTGCTGCAAATGTTGATGTCTGTGAACATTCGTGTTAATCAGTATGGAAGTGTGTTCACTATAGTTTTGAGTGACAAAACAGGTTATAAGCTGTGTATATTAAGCCCCCATTTTTATAAAGTGTACACTTGTTTATTTTTGTAAGAATGCCAGGAACAAGGTCTAGAGTGTGAAATATCTAAATGTTAGCAATGGTTTTGCTACAGGTGATTTCTTCTCATCTTTTTCTTCATGCTTATTTTTACTTCCAAATTTTTCTTAAAGAACATGTATTATTTTTGTAACAAAGAAATATTCTATAGTTAGAAAAGAAAAACAAACAAACAAAAAACTACAGCATTAATTAGATTCCCTCTTTCCTTATAAAATAGTGTCATCTCCAAGAACAATGTGTTGGCTAAGCCCAGGTAGAGAACAATAAATTTTTTAATTTGGCATACCTTTCTGCCATATGATACATATGCACATACCAGATCCTTTATTTTTATGATAGACAGAGGTAGCCTAAATATCTGATAAAGAAAAAAAAATAACACAAAACATTCAATTACTAGATGATCTAGAACTTAGGGAAAGCTCACCAGGCTGCGTTAGGAAAACTGACTAGTTCTTCAGGCTGTCAAGTAGCTCCTGGAAAACAGTTGTTCTTTCTGGGCCCCTCATTGACTACTGGGTGACACTGTAGGTGTTTAGGGAACAGCAACAGAATAAAGGGGCTGGGATAGATTGACTTTGGAGGAAAGATGACAACTAAATATAGGTAAGTTGATATAGAAAAGCATAATTAGAAATTTTATAACTGCCTACCAATTTTTGTCTCACATAATTTAAATAACAAGCTGGATATTATCCCTGGAGAGGGGGAGAACAAAAAACAAAATCAAAAACAGACATTACATAATCGGCCTCTCTGCAGTTTACCTAGTAATTGCTTACATATTACTAAGAGATGACCTGCACATTGGGAAGAATCCCTATTACAATAGCGCTTTGCAGAAAATGCTATTTCATAAAGAGGATTTAACAGATTTTCACGGATCACCCTACTGTTTAACAGGCACAGAATGGGGCATTTTTACTTCTATTATCTCTCATTTTTACAATGTCTCAGTGATGCAGACTTTTTTGTATGTCAGATTCTGGCAGCAAAGAGATGGCACACTCAAATGGACATGAAGGAGATTTTAATGAAGGGACTATTTAGAAGCTGTTGTCAGAGTTAAAGGAAACCCACAAGCAGTGGAGAGACACCCAAGCACTAACAAAAGTATGAAACTATCATCTCTAGTCCTGAAGAGGCAGAGTGTGGTGACCAGAATCAAGAGGGAGCCATAATCATAGGGGAAGTGGAGATTAGGGGAGTTGCAGGCACAAGCAGAGGAACGTGGTGGCCACTGCTAATCAGTGGCCTGGTAGATAGGCCAGGGCTGAGGGTGGGGGTAGTTGGGGTTTAAAAACTTTGGTCTCTCTCTCTTTCCAGCCTCCAAACTTTGGCCAGTTCCTCCTATAGGTCTAACCAGAAGCCTTGGGGATGCAGTTGTTACAGCCCCAATGTGGGCTTCCTGTGGTACACAGTATGGTGAAGGAGGGTAGGAAATGATCAGGAGGGGCAAACTGAAACGATACAGTCAGTTTTTTTTTTTTTTTTTTTGCCTTTATTTTGCAAATAGGGAAATTGAGGCCCAGAATAAATGAATGATTTGCTTAAAAACATGCAAAAACATGTACCAAAGATTTCTGATTCCAGAAATTTGATTTTTACATTCTCCATTTCTTGTTCACTTGTTTAAAGTAAACTACAAATTGTATTGGGTTCCTGAATTCCGCCCGGGAATACACAGGGTTTTATTCAGTTGCTTGTCTGAAGGCTATGTCCTAATACTGGCCAGATATTTCCCAGAACTTTGCATTCCTCACAAGTGGACATATTGAGAGTGAGCGTGTGTTTCTGAGCAAAGGTCTGAATCCTGAGAGAGGTTATTCTCCTAAAGGACATTAATTGTGGATTCATATAATACAGAGGGTTGGGGAAAATTAGTGTTGGGATAGCGTAGAAAAGCATAAGGGGAAAATGAGATATCCTTTCTAAGTAGAAATTAGGAAAAAAATGTTTATGGAGAAAATCTTGGGTTAAGAATGGGTTTATAATTGGTTATATTAGGAATTTGGCTTTAAAAATATTGACTTTTATAGCAAACCTTTAATATATGCATATGATATGGCAAACTGTCTGACTGAAGTTAAGTCTTTAGGTACATGATCTCTGTGTTTTCTGTAGTTAAGTACTTAACCACTTATAGGTGATGTATTTGTTTCTGTTGCTTATAACAAAATACATGGAAATGGGTAATTTATAAGAAAACAAAATTTATTGCTTATGGTTTTGGGGGCTGGAAAGTCCGCAGTCCAGAAACACTTATGGTGAGAGTCTTCTTTGGTGGTGGCTTTACAGCAATGCAGGGGTCTCACATGGCAGAAAATGGTGGAGCAGAGAGAGACTAACTTATCATATGCTCTTCTTTTAAAGCCCTCAGAAGCATACTCCAGACCACCATTATTAATCCATTCACTACATCATGGTCCTACAATCTAATCACCTCTTCAAGGTCCCACATTTCAATTACCATAATAGCATTTCCCTCCTCCACAATTACAGTAGTAATTAAGCTTCTAATATGTGAACTTTGGGGACACAATTCAAGCAATCCACAGCAGATGAGAAAATTAAGGTATAAAGAGGCTGAAAGTCACATCAATAGTATGTGGTAAAACAGGATTTTGAACCTATGGCTTACCTCTCAGCCAGTCCCTTCTACATTTTAACACTTATTAAAATAAAGCACAGGGTTTTCAAGATCTTATTTCTTTTTCCTTAAATGCAGGTGAAACATAACTTTGTCTATTTCTTGCTTTTGCAGTACAGCAATAACTTAACCATGTATTATTTTCATTTAAGGTGATTGCAAACACTGGATAAGATGTAATTCATCTATTAGTAAATCATGAGTCACTGTGTCAACTTAGAAAATTGTATAATGCATGTGGTAGTTTCCAGTTGGTTGAAAATGGGGAATAGGCAGTGAGCGTTTCATAAATACAAGAGAAAAATTCCTAGGTAGGTTGTAAAGTGTGTCTTTATTCCTGATATTTCATGCAAATGGAATTCTACACCTCATTTGGAAATAACTTTGTTGGAGTTACATGGTTTATTGTAAACAGGGAACACAGTATTTTTTGTATTTGGCTTTATAATTTTAGCTGCATCCCTTTTACCATGCTTCTCCTTAGAGGAGAGGTAACTTTTTTTTATATTCCTCATGATTTCTGCCCTATACTTAACCATTTGGTAACTTTTAAAATTTTTATTTTACTGTAACACTCAGCACTGATAAATCACTGGCCCTTATATATACAGTGGATTTAAAATTTATACACCGTGACTTAGGTGGGTAGAAATATAACTTTATTTCTCCATAACTGAATACTGCTTGCTCACTAGCACCCATTTCTTCTTAAGGAGGGAATACTCATATGCTACTTGAATTTATCTTGTCTACTTCCAGTTAAAATCCATCGCTTTTAGGTTAAATCCAACCCTCCAGAGCAGACGCTTAATCTTTCAAAGTCTTTTTTTTTTTTTTTTTTTTTCTCACCTCTTCTCGTTCTTCTTTGCTTGGGCTCAGGAGACTGTGAGTTCAGAGGCGACATGTAACATGAAATAAGAAGAGACATCTAGGTAACATGTCCCCTCTGGATGCTGCAGTCCTCCACTGAAGAATGTTGCCCTTTGGTATTTCATATTTGACTCTGTCTCTGGTGCAATTGCAAATGTGATACATTGTCTTCTGTTGTCCTTGTCTGTGTTATGCATTGGGATCACCCCTCTGGTGGACTAAGCCCTCATCTTAATGCTTGCGGTTCTACACTTTCCCCCAAGACCAGCTATGACTGCCATTTAATACCTAGCTTGGACCATTTACCCTAACTCTTTCTCCTCTACAGTCACTTCACTTATTCCCTTAATAACCAGCCAGTGCCCTGGGGTAACATTTGTATCCTACACTAGGCCAGGAGAAATGTTTACCTTGTTAGCAGCATGGGGCTTCCACATGTTGTTGTGAGACACTCTGAATGACTGCCTTCTCCCTTGTTCCAGAAAGAAATCAGGAAATGAGTCCCTCTTCCAACACATCATCAATCCTGCCTAGGAGGCTTTTATTACTCCCCCAACTGAAGGTTTTCATTCTAAAGAGTGGAGGGCTGGCTGTGCCAGGGACCACACTTAACATCTAACCATGTTGCTTTTTGGGGTTTTAGGCTTCCTTTCACTAGGTCAAATTCTATTTTTTTCTTTTGGTCTTGAAAACTTTTCCTGTACCCTTCTGTACTCAATGTTATTTGTACTCTCTGATTCTACTAATATGTGGAGTCTTTTTTTAAAAAATAATTCAATCCTCTATTTCTTGTATGTAATTATTGCCAATCAAAATGTCCTGGGGTCTAAATCTCCTGTATAATCTATGGCCTTGAGAAAAACAAACTATGGTTTAGAAATCACAGCCAAATTGTAATTCTTTTTTTCTGCAGCCTATGTCTGTTGCCCCCCTTTGGAGACTATATGCCTCACCCTCATAGCCTATTATTCTAAATGAGACTGAACTGTTATGGGAAGAAAAATACCAAGAAGGAATATTATTTGGGTAATATTTAGAAATATCATCCAACAGCAGTGATAGATCAGAGCTGCTTAATGTTAATTTGAAAGAATACTTAGTGGAAAGAATTTCCCAGTGAGTTAAGATTTTCTATATGATTGAAAAATATTTCTTAAAACATTAAAATTATATATTATGCATTCATACAATAAATATTTACCATGTACCACTGTTTGAGGTTTGTGGGATACAGCAGAGAATAAAAGAAATAAAAAAGGCTGCTTTCATAGAGCTTATATTCCTGAGAAGAAATAGAAAATATATATATCAGCAAAATATGAAGTACATTATATGGTTTTCAACGTTGTGGAGAAAATAAAGTAAGGAAGAATGGTAGAAAGTGTGGGAGAAGTGGGATTTTGTAGTTTTAAACATAGTGATGAGAGGTGACAAATCTTGAGGAGGTGAGGGCGTGAGCCACTGTGCATCTGACGGACAGTGGTCCAGCTTCTGAGGCTGGAATGACCCTGGTGTGTTCAAGAAAGAGCAAGGAGATGAAGTTACAGCAGCTGGAGTAGAGTGAGTGAGGGAGAGGACAGAAGGGGATGAGGCCAGAGAGGTCGTGGTGGAAGAGGTTAGTGACAGATTGTGTGAGGCCTGGCAGGCCATCATAGGGAATGAACCTTTGATTCTGAGGGAGATGGGGACCCAATAGAAGGTTTTAAACAGGAGTGCCATGAAAGACTCACTTTTTAACAGAATTACCCTTGCTTAGAATAGAGTGGAGGGAGAAGAGTAGAATGAAGAGATATCATTCAGGAAGTGATAGGGGTCAATTTGTCCCCCAAAAGTTTGTGTGTTGGACACTTGATCCCCAGGGTAACAGTGTTAAGAGTGTTAAGAAATTTGATTATATTTGAAAGGTGAGGCCTTCAAAAGGAGATTGGATCATGAGGACTATGCCCTCATGAATGGATTAATGCATTCATGGAATAGTGAGTTATCATGGATGGATTTGTGGAGAGAGCTCTTGGGATTCTTGGCATGTGCTGCCCTGCCTCACCACAGGACCCTGTAGAGAGCTCCCATGCAGAAGAAACCCCTCATCAGATGTGTCCCTGGTACTGCGGGCTTCCCAACCTCCTAAAAAAATTATTTAAGGAATAAATTTTATTTTTTTTTATTTCCCAGTTTCAGGTATTCTGTTATAAGCAATAAAAATAGACCAATACAGGAGGCTAATTCAGAAATTGAAGCAAGTGATAGAGATGGTTCAGGCCAGGGATGCATCCCTGTAGGTCGAGAGAAGTGTGTATACATTGGATGTATATGTGGAAATCACTCACACAGATTGGGATCCAGTCGCATCATGGTGAAAAAAACAAAACAAACAAACAAACAAAAACATGGCTCTGCAGTCAGGCTGCTTGGATTCAAGTTGTAGTTCAATCACTTACTAGTTACGGAATTTTGGATAATTCCACTAAAGCCTAATCCACATGGAGTTTTTTTAAGGATTTCATTAGAAATGACTGAAAAGTACCAAAGATGGTTCTTAGCTCATAAAACTGAAATCATTACCTGGCATTACTATTTTCATGGTTTCTTTATAATGGAACTTGAGAAAAGCAAGTTGAAATCACAAAGCATTTAGGGTTTTTGTTTATTTGTTTTTTCATGGTCTTTTTTCAGCCCATGAATCTGGAAATAGTTTCCAAAAAGGTGAAAGTGCTTTCAGGATTTGTCTGACATAGGTGCTTAGATATAAAATATAGAGCCTTCTATTTCTCAAGTCCTGAACTTGGTTCTCCAGTCAGAAGCCACCAAAAAAGATACAATTGGCATCTTATGTTATTGAGAAAAGAGGGTGTAAAAATAAAGTGATAGCTCTCTCATGTCAAGTTACGTAGTTCTTAAGCCAGTTATTTGCTAATATGTAGTACATGTTTGGCTCCTGAATGCAAGCTCAGTAAGAAGAATGAAGGATCTTAGCATTTGACTGGTGGCCACATTGGACTGCAACCTTGTCATGTCCAAATCAGGGAGTGCAGAACACTGGGAGCTGTCATGAATTCAGAGTTTAGTGTGTGCCAAGCCTGTGCTATTACATTGCTTCTCATCCTGTAGTACAAATGATATTATTCTTATTTTCCACACAGGTGAGGCTCAGCACCACTCAGCTTCCATAGACATAAGCAACCATCTACTGAAGAATTCTTATCTCTCATCCTGGTCTTCACTACAGAAGTAGCTTACCTCAGTCCTGGGAAACATCAGCTCTTGAAGTGTTCTTGGCATCTTACCGCCCAACAGAGAATGTCTCTTGCAGTCACGGAGTCTCTCTCTTTTCTAAGCTGAAATTTTCCAGTTGCCTCTGGAATAGCTTCTAATCCTCCTACTTGAGAGCATATATGAACTTCAGACGTGTGCATGTGCGCTCTTTACCACATTTTCATAGTCAGCTTCAGCAAGAGATCTTTTCATCTTCCTCTGTAAATCAACTTACAATATTCTTAAATCATGTTTGTAGCTCTTCCCAGAATTCTCTTAGATTTACTGACATCTGTAAGTCCTGTAGGTACTCTGACATGTACTGATATGTAGAGTAGTCTGCACTGTAATGTCTTTATTTAGAGGCTCATTCATACACAAAGACGGGATAATTTGAAAGTGAGTGATGGACCGTGAAACCATGTGGCACTTACTTGGCTATGGGAGGATATGAAAATGTTTCCATTGCACCATCTAGGAGAATGACATGAGCTGAAGAAAATAAAATGTAGCTATATGGACCATTTAGGCTTTGAGGGAGCAAAGTCCAGCTGTTAGAGGCAGGTGGGGGGTCTCTGATGGTTATCGTATATATCTTTCGCATTCAGAAAGCTTTTAGGCAAGGGGCTCTCAGGTTAGAATTATTGCAGAAGTTGATTGAATCTCAGTGACTTATTCTCCAGTTGGTCTCTTAATGTAGCAGCAGGTGAACTCAGTCAGCCTCTGGAATTTCAAGTCCATGTCCATGCATAAACTGTTAAAGATGACTTTAAAACAGCCACTTCATTCATCTTCCTAAGTTTACCGAACAATCAGAAGGCCAAAGTCACAGGTTTAGAAATATCACCAGAGTTATCCTCCAGGATATAGAAATTAATGTCCAGTCTTAACCTCAGCCATCTCCCTCCAGTGTATATCAATGACCCTGTTACATGCTGAAACAACGGATTGTCATCCTCAGAAAGCTGGCTCCACTGAAAGGGAGAGAGAACAGGAGCATTCATTCCAAATCCTAGGGCATCAGTCATCACTGATACTAGGGACTCGTAAGCAGGTGGTGAGGATTACAGGATTTATCAGGGAAGGCTCAAATGGGGTGCCTCACCAGCTCCATCGCACAGGCAGGAAGGGATTAGTAGAAGAATCATGTCAGAGCAGCCGCAGGACAAGATTTGTGAGAAAATATGGTAAAAGGAGGGCTGCGTTAATTACTTTTGTTGATGTTTCTTCACCTTGCACCATAACAGAGGGCTTGAGTCTCCCTTGCTTACCCCTCCAGACACCTCATGGAGAATAGAGGTTTTTCTCATGTGATGACTGTCCTAGGTCACTGGCTATACCTCCTTTTATTTCATTTACCAGATTTTGTGTGTGTGTGTGTGTGTGTGTGTGTGTGTGTGTGTGTGTGTGTGTGTCCATTAGAATTCATTTCTGGCCATGCTGTTTTGGCCCATGAGTGCTAGATCCAGCATTTCCCCCCATAGTGTCTCTTTCCATATAACTTCAGCTGTGAATATTGGTGTAGTGAAGGGCAGGAAAGCGCAGAGTGAATAATCTGGCTTGTGCATCCAACAGACCTGGGTTATACATCCCAGCTCAGCATTTCTCTGGCTAACCTTTCCAGAATGCTGTCATCAAAATAAAGACTTTGGTCCAAAGTAAGTATGCAAGTCAATGAGGATATTATTATTTATCATTTTACCATCTCTCCCATGCTCAAAATCTCCCAACCCCAGCTCAGCATCCAGGCTTAGTGTTGGAAGGTTTCACACAGTTGAAAAATAATAACTGGCATCTACCCACAGCTTTAAATTTTATAAAATAATTACGTTCTCTCATTTAATGCCTCCAAAAATATTGGAAGATAGAAACAATTATTATTGTTATCAATCATAATTATCATCATTAGTACTACCATTATTTTATGCATGAGAAAGGGAAGGTCAGAGAAGCAGTGACCTAGCCCAAATTACAAATCAAAACCACTCTGTGCTCTCTTTCTACGGGGACAATGCTAAAAAAGATTAGTTACGCCAGGGAAACATTTAATTTCTCCCGAACGTACACAGTAACTGGAGGCTGACACCTTCTGTTTCATTCCCCCCCACCCACTTCCCTCCTCGAGGTGACCCGTTAGGCTCATGCTTCTGCAGGGTCCTTCACAGGGATGGTTAGACTGTGACAGGTCACTGTTAGGAAAAGTTCTCTTAGTGCTTTGCTGTCTTTACAAGGAATTGTGAGTGCGTGGAAATGAGATCAAGAAGGCTCACTCATTCCAGAGAGAGGCTTGAGTCCTTCTGTGTGGAAGCCATCTGAGCTGCCCACCTCCTTTCACTCTACAATGTCCTATGTCATTGTCACCTGAGTTATGAAGTAAAATAAACACAGACTGAAGGGATTTGGTGGGTGTATGGATAATATTTTTTTCCTAGTTTCTTCTTAACAATTTTAAGTCTGAAAAGAGTTGCAGCGATCTTAGAGCCCTTTTAGAAATTGTGAAGATGGATGCAGTAAGTATTGTTAGACTTTAATGTGTTTATTGTTAGACTATAAGAAGTTACAGCAACTTGAGTCTAGTTTTGTGCCATTTTTCTTGAGTTCAATGCTTTCCGTGGATAGAGATTTGGTTTGGGAAGGTATAGAGGTGAGAAATACCATTGTATCTGTTTAACACTTGGGAGAACTGGTTTGCCTTTGCCTGACAGTATCAGATTTAAATCCTGTTGTCTTTTAGTCTGATTATTTTACCTCTCTGTGTCATTTATTTATTCTTTCATTTTTGAACTAGTTTGTTTACGTAAGAACTAGTTTGAACCCTTGCGCAAGGTTTGGCTTTGTGCTAAGTGCTGAGGACATAGCAGTGAGGACTCCTCAGAGACAGGTAGGTGGTAGGTATTAGATGATATTAAAGCACATGGAAGATATCTTTTAGTCTCTGCAGATATCTGAAGACAAAATATATTTTTGTGTGACTAGGATAACTTACACTAGTCTTTCTGAAGGTCAGAGGAATAGACTGTTTACACTACTCATGTGACTTGGGTGGAAATCACATAAAAACTAGAATATCTATGTCATTTTTAGTATATCCCAATAGACATTCTTAGTTCATGTTAAGTAATATCAGCTTGTAGTAGTTGTTAACTAATTCTATGAAAACTTTGGCTTTTATTTTTATTTTTCATTAGCAAAGATTCCAACAAAATTAAAGAGTGAAGGTCTAAAAAAAAAAAAAAAATGGCAAGGTTTGTCATATACTTAAATGAAAAAGAAAGGTATTTGATTTTGGTTGATTACGCCTATTGATGTTTTACAGGTTAACCGTTGTTTGATTCAGCCTGTTTTCCAGGAGTGACTTTTGCATATCACAAGTTTCTAAGTCAGATTGTAATAGCAATTTGAGTAAAATTAGTGAAGCTAGTAATATTAGTAACAATAATAACAAATGGTAATTTGCTCAAAGTAGCTTAGATAGAGGAGGCAATAATTGGAAAGGACACAGATCCCCAAAATTTTAGGAAAAGCTGAAAAGGAACGTTCCAGGAAAAGGAAGAACTGTGGAATTCCCAGGGCTGCAGTAGAAGTTGTTCATGAAATTTCATTCTGAGGCCTTATACCATGGATGCAACTCAAACTGTGCATCCAAGTTACAAATGAGTAGGAGAAACACTTTAATTGTCCAAGTTTCTTTCAACTAGTTCTATTCCTCTTCTAATGATCTATGCCCAGAGGAGAAGAGATGAAAAGCTGCTGATCACCCAGTAGTGGCTTAAAGAGCTGACTTTCTGCGGCGAGGTGGATCAGGCAATTGACCCATAGCCTCCTTCTTTACACCTTTGGGCCTGCCAAGTCCATGTATTTCCCCTATGCATCAAAGATACCTCTTGCATACCACAAACCAGATGTCAGACAGACAACCTGTCAGCTCCCACACAGCTGGAGAAAACCCACAGTCCCACCCAGAGCTGCATCTAGAGGTGGTGCAATGAGTGAAAGCTGCTCGTTCATCAACTGTGTTTCTAAGGTGATGATGTGTTTACCTCTCCTGTGTGTATCTTAATCTTATTCACAGTTATGAAATCTGTAGATAAAATGGTGAATTTAACTATCACTGCAACCTATATACAGTATTTGGGGAACCAAAAAAAAAAAAGTTAAAGCATTTAAAAAATAAAAAATTGAGTTGGTGAAGCAATTGCCCAACCCACAGCAATTGCCCAATCCCACAGCAATTGCCCAACTCTAGCCCCTAGAAGGCAAACAGGCAGATGCTGTGGGAAGGTTTCTGTAGACAGTTAGGTGGCCTCAGCTAATATTTCTTTTCTCTCATCTACTATTCATTCTATCTTTGCCATGTCTTCATGATGAATGATTTGTTTATTTCTCAAACATTTGACTCCTTGATGGCTCTCTCTGTATAAGGAGTAATCTTCCAGTTAACTCTTGTTACTTGTCATCTTCTTCATCGTCACTGTCACTGTGTACTGCACATCTACCAGGTACCAGGAATTGGACTTAGTATATTGTATATATTTTCTTATTCAGTTTTTTACAACAACTCAAGACATCAAAATTATTTAGAGAGGAGTTAGGGGCTATTCAGATAGATTAAAACTTTGCCTAATATACCAGCTGGGATGTCTTTCAGGATCTTTCCACTGGACTATGTTGCCTTTTATTTATGGAATAAAAACATCTTTCTCCAGGAAAATTGAACATATGGATCAAAGGTAAATCTATTTCATAAGACCATATTGGCTAGTGCCACTATGGAGTGCCAAGTTTTCCAGACAAAAAAAATGGGCTATCCTAAGCCCCTCTTAAGGCTTCATGTTTGAGGTGCCAGCCAAATGTGTGGGGACAGATTAAATGCAATAGGCTACCATCTTGCAGGGAACAACTATTTGTCTTTACCAAGGACAAGACCAAGACTGACTTAAGGCAAAAGAGAGGAAGCTACAGAGAAATAAAATTAAAATCCAAATTTCGTAACCCTCAGTCTGGTACTCCTTCTATATCTGGTAATACTGTCTAGGTAGAATTAAGTAGTGTGACTAACAGAGTGCTATATTCCCAAAGCATACTGATAAGTCAGTTAATCCATCCAATAACTATATATATATATAATTTCAATCTAGTTTTAATGGGAAACAAAATATCCAAGAGATCTAGTTTAAGTTTGCCTAAAGTAATACGACTATAAGTGGCAAAGTCAAAATGTTGAAAATGTTGAATCTAGACCCACGTGACACCTAATTCATGGTCATTCCACCCTCTCATATTATTTATAATTTAATAAATTTATCATTTGAAAAGGTAAAAAAATCTGGGATAAAAATTCTAGGATATCTCAACATTTTAAGCTGCTCTATGGTAAGTTCTTTTAGTTATTGAAAACTAGTCTTTTAATGAATTTCGTCATTCCCACTCAGACCCACAACATAATATGTCTGTGTTATTAAATGCGTCATCTACTCACATTGGAGATTTGAAAAGTGGATTAATTTTGTATCTGTATATTCACATCTTGGATTTTTTTAGTGGTCTTGGCTGGGTTTTACTCTAATATACAATGATTAAGATTTCTGTGTGAATTGTGAAACTATTAAATGATTCTATGTCTCTGGAAAGCAATGAGCCCTCTAGGTGTTGTGCTTAGATGAGATTACACAGATGCTTCTCCAGAGCCCGAAGTCTCTTCACTGTGCAAACAAGCTTTGAAAATCCTTATTTTGATAGAAGCTGTGGAAGTGCCTTAAACCCCAAGTCACTTCCAGGCTTTGGACTTCTTTATTCAGCCACATTCTTCTTCTGAACAATGCAGCTTAGAAATTTGTTTGGTAGTAGGGAAAAGGCCTTGGTTTGTTTTATTGTCAAATTCCAATTGCTTTGTGAGTGATTGTAAAATGTAGAGCTAGTGTCTGTAATGCAGTCTTCTCAGAATAATACAAAATGCTCATTGTCGACTCCTCCTGAGAAAAACATTGTATAGCTGTTAAAAAGAATTCTGTGTATAATTCTACAAGGTCCAGCTAAGCAGGTTCTTTAAAAATCCATCTTCAATGTGTGCCATTCTTTTAGGTGTCAGCAAACTTCTGTATTTCCAGAGCCGGGAAAGGGTGTAAATGGTCTTGGGAACTTGTTTTACTTGTCCTGTTTCTCTTCACAAGAGCCCCTGGCATTTTTTTCTCCTACATTTCCCCATAGTCACATCGTGTCTCTCATTGTATTTTCTAATGAGGATGCAATTTGATAGTAAATAAATTATTTAAGGGTTTAATAAAATAAAGCATGGCATGAGTTGTCCATAAAGGACAAACTGCAAAATGAGCTTTAATCATGTTCCTGTGTTTGGGAAGTAAATTTCACATTTATTTGTAGAAGACTGACTATTATTGTCACCTCAATCTGAAGAAAGCCATGTTGACTCAGTTCAGATATTATAAGTTGATAGTCTAGTTGGTTTTTGTTTGTTGTGTTTAGATGGGACTACCTAAGGATGAACCAGGCTCTACTAATGTACAATGTAGTTTACAGAATTCTTTGAGATCTAATAATTTACAGAAGCCTGGAGACAGAAGGAACCTTGACATCTCTGACATCTGTCATCTCTGTGACATCTCTGTCTTCCTGTCTCTGTTTCTGTGTCTTTCTCTATTCAAATGTGAATAGGCTAAATGGGTTGCCTATTATGCCCCTAAGATTTTGTATCTGGAACCTGGGGTCTTTTCAAAAAACAAAAGCTTTGAGGGCTTCATAGTGCTCTAAATGCTCACCAAGACTTAATGATAGTTTCAGAATCTGTGCTTTTGAAATTTGCATGGCCTGGAGTTTATATCTGGTGAATCATCAATGTTTTAATAAGGTTGTAATCAGGGTCTTATGAACCATTGATTCCAGTATTTTCAGGAAATGGAATAGATTAAATCCCCAAATAATTTTGGAAACCATATTCTTTTTATATATACTCAGTATCTTCTGAATAATTTGCACTTTGTAGCATTTACTGGGTCTCATTATGGGGCAGGAAATTAGTTAAGAAATTAGTGAAGAAATACATCAAAGGGTGCATTATTATGCCTCTACTTACCTTTCAGATGGAGTGGTCAAAAAGTGGATTTGATTCACTTGTGTTTCAAAGCTATTGTGGACTATGATTGACTATTAATAGATGAAATCACATTTCAATTTTCCAAGTTCAATTTTTTACACCAGAACGTGCCATATTCTCTCTCACTCTGTCTCTGTCTCTCCTCTCTTCATACATATACATAACATGAAGACACACTAACATCTGTGGTCCTTACACAGACTGTTGTTTAAATGAAGATTTGGCTTCTGACACTAAGAAACAGTATAGTTCTTGTTGATGTAGAACTTTTTTTCCCCCATCAAGGACATTTATATTAGCTTTAGGTAATGCTCCTTATACTTTTAGATGTATACACTTCAGAAACTTCTAAGTAAGATATGGGAGGACGTATCATAGTCATCCAACCTCCAAAGGTGTTGATGAATATCCAACACCTTTTCTTACATCGTACCCTTAATAGCAGGACAAGAGGCCATATGCTAGAACCCGAGTGTTATTTTCACACCTTTAATATGACTCCTTTCCAGTCAGAATCTAAAATGAGTGGCCTGGGTCACCACACTTCCCTCAAATGTTTCCTCTCAGAGTGCCCACATGCACTGCTAACCTAGCTTCCCTCTTTCTGTTAAAGGTGTAGATGCCTTGTGAAGAAAGGCTTTCACTTAGTATAGTTCTGACTCATCTTGAAGGCTAGGGGTAGGCTAGAAATTTTTTGAAGATGTATTGCATTTCCTAGCATTGTGGAGATAATTGGTTTGAAAAAATCCTTGAGTGCACAAACTGGTTATGAACACATTTTAGCCTCTTAAAGATAAGGAAACAAACAAACAAAAAAAAGTATGACCTATGACAGTCTTGTTCTTTAAGTGTTTGTGTATTAGTCATTAAGGGGATTATTAAAATGTGTGTTAATAAAATGAGATTGGAATAATAATATGAGAAAAAGTACAAACTGAAAATCAAAATAAAACCATTAAAAAATCTAATGGAAATTGGTTAATGGATACAAAGAACTAATATGTTTTGTAATGACGAATATGCCAACTATCCTGATTTGATCATCACATATGGTACACAAATACTGATAGTCAACTCTGTACTCCAGAAATATGTATTATCAATTCTGCTTCAATAAAAAATAAAATAAAAATACATATATAAAGGTTTAATGGAAAAAGTCAAAACAAAACTGGAAGTCTAGGTTGAAATATATGAGTTATAAAATTGACAGTCCTCCAAGATTTTGCCTCATAGGATGTTGCTTTAGACTTAAATATTCTTCTTTTCAAATCTACTCACCCAAATTCCTAGTTCCCCTCAGTGATAGTGGGAATGAGCTGGAAGAAAAACCCTCCACCTCCATGCTGTTTCCTTTCTTTTAGTCATATTAAGCCCTTTCCAATATTCAAGCGATTGACTCCCGTAGTTCTCTTCTCACGTCAGGCAATCCAGCTCTTGGACTTTGGACTTAAGGAAAGTCCTCATTTGTAAAACAAACATCAACAAAACTGCTTCTCTATGAAGTATAACAAAGCAAAAAAACCCCACAAAACTCTTCACTTTTGAACAGCGCTGTGCTTACTATGAAAATGATAATTAAAAAGGTAAATCGAAAAAATGTTTCAAACTTAAAATTAAAAAAAAAAAGTGAAGTTCCAAACATTTGAGGCCATTTCATTTCCACCTTAGAGCCCTGAGGGTAGACAGGCCCTGTTCTGACAGCTGGGAAACCATGCTTTGAGGACAGGAACATCTTTGCTCTGAGAGTTTCTGGACGTGCAGATGTGATTAAAAAATAAACAAATGCTGAAATTAAAAGTAAGGAAAACTGTGTGATTTCACAACAAGTTGGGCAATGTAGAAATGGCACTGCTGCTTTCAACATGCCAAATGGGAGAGTGCTGCTGTTGCTTTGTGAGCTCTCTTTCGTCAATTCTGAAGTGATTTTCTTTCTTCACAGACTTCGAAACACTTCATTTTGCATGAATTGTTGTGAGTTGAAGTAGAAAAAAAAAAAGAGGATTTTTCTTGCATTTTCTGATTGGTCCCTGTAGCTCACAGCCATGTTTTACTTTGTGAATTCTTCTGTGGGTTTCTGGCTCATGTTAATAATCTGTGACCCGGATAGCAACAGAAAGGATTAATGACCTTGTAGTTGCTCTTGCTTTTTAGTTGTTGGTTTTATTCAGGTAGCTGCTTCTTATTCTACTTTTTCTATTTTTGTTTTGTATCATAAGTCTGTTTTCTCTCTCTCTCTCTGTCCTTTTTTCTTTTCTTTTTTTCTTTTTTTTTTTCATCAGCCCACCAGTATGGGGATCTGTACCCCTGACCTTGGTGTTATCAGCACCACACTGGCTCTAAATAAGCGAGCTAATCGGCCACGCCTCTCTTTGTGTACTTGTATATTTACTAGCTCCAAAAAGCCTGCTGCATCTATAAATAGACTAAGTGATAGCCATGAGCAGGTGATACATGAAATGTGATTAACTTTTCTGAATAAGGTGAGAATCAATTGTATTGATGCAAAGAGAGAAGGCCCACTGAAGGGTAAGTGCATGAGTCTTTCACCCACAGGAGGTAGACCGGGGATGGGGGTAATTGAGAATAATTCTTCAAACAGAAGTATTGTGGGTCAGTGTTACAATGGTTTAACCTAGTTGTAGCTATGTTCACATGATATATAAAAAGCTATACACACACACACACACACACATACACACACACACACACACACACCATATATGTGAGTACATATATATGTGAACATACAGTCACATATGTACGTTCACATCATACATGAAACACAATCATGTCAACTTTATCTATTTCAATGAATTATAGAAAACTCTGTGATTAAATTAATGATAAATTCCTCTGAAATAATTTTATTTGGGATCAGCCTGTGACTTGGTGACCTGAGACATTTTTCAAGAAAAATTTCCAGATTTTTTTTTCTTTAGTATGATCTACCTAGTTGTAAAGCTATGATGTGATTGAATATCTGTAGAATAAATAGGGAAAATTTAAAGAGGTAGTTAACAGCCTGCTTGGGGGTACAGGTTCTAGAATTAGACAGTTCTGAAATTGAACTACAGCTGTGGTACTCAGTAGCTTTTGATTTACTAGCATATTGATTTACCTTTCTGAACCTCTATTGATTTATTTATAAAATGGGGATACCAGTGATTTTTCTTAATATGGTCGTGCAGCTAAATGACATGGTAAAGGTAATGTACTTAAACTATCTTTTAAGGAGTATGTTAACTACAATGATGAAAGACAAAAAATGGGGAATAGGGACAAGGCTCCAGGTGACAACTGACACCCTGAGGACCAAAGTTGCCTTTTGAGTTTTCTGTAAGATTTAATTTGAAATATGATAATATTTTAAGCTATTGAGATTGGTCAATATCTTCAGGTTAAAATTAATTTAGGAGATTGTTTATTATTTTTATTGCTTTAATAACCGAGTTTTAAGGATGAAAGTGTTGAACATGTTAAAATTTGCTTTTCTGTGTATCATAGCAGTGGAGCAACTTTGAGCACCTGCATGCAAAACTCTTCTGATGGAAGTAAAACACTTTCTTAACATTTTGATTACAGAATTGCTGAAGGCCCTTTATGTGCAAAGCTCTTTATAAAATGATGCACTGTTTGGTTACCAAGCAGACAATCTTATCAATAAGTGTGTTGTTACCAGACCACACAAGGATTTGTGGGTAGTTGCTCAAATAGTACATTATTTTTTGATCTAAGGAAGCAAGTTGTCATTAGGTTGTATGCATTATTGGTATTCAAAATCCCTTCTGGCTAATTCTGGAATGACTTGGGGTCAAGGGAGATAACTTTATTTTACTAGTTGCCTATAGATTGCAGAAGATATTTCAGAGAGAGATTTAGTGCAGGGGAACCTAGCAGAAAGCTCTCAGTTGGCAGTGGGAAGACTACACACTAAAAAACATTACGGTTTAGTGTCAGCCACTCAGACAAAGCACTTGGGATTTGTCATTCATTGGAAGACTTTGGGAGCTAATAAAATACATTAGAAGCAGGTTGTGTAAAATAGTTCTAAAAATGGAAAAGAACCCAAATGTTTATTACAGCAATTTTATTGCCAGGAAACCTGGGCTTTATGACCAAAGTGTTTGTAATATATTCAGCTGGGTCTCTGAGGAATATCAGACTGGTGAGAGTTATTTGGATTGCATGAGCATAATTACGTTACAATTTGAGAGCTAAATCTCTCTTTGTTTTTTATCATACAGTTTATTTTATCAATCTTTTAGATGAGAGCAACTCATGATGGAAGTTGTAAGCCAGCCAAAGGCAGAATCTGGGGTGCATCCAATATACCTTCATTATTGGCTGGTAAATCCAGGCCCCAATGTCAGCTTAGAGTTCGCTTTCTGGTGATCTTTGTGTGGTATCTGTACTGATTTCCACAGAGTCAGTCCACCAGGCATTCTAGTCAGATAGAATTAGTTTCTCACACAGGGCCTTCCTGGTTTGTTTTCTGGAGAATTTCTTTCCTCGATTTTTTATTACCCACTTTTCTAGATTTGGGGAGCAACTTTTTTCAGATAGTTAATTGGCTGACATGCCAGCATCTAGCAGCCTTTCTCTATCCTTGCCCTTCGCTTTACACTGGCAAGATGTAGCAAAAAATCTTGGCCAATGGTGGCTACTGGAGCAAGTGGTGATTGTTCAGTTAGTTGCTCTCTCCTTTAGGAATAAGTGCTAAGATCAGAGGAGGCATCACTGCCAACCCTCCACTATAACTAACGGTATTAAATGTGGCAGTTTAAAAGATGTGTCATTCTTAGTTGCTTAACACCAGTGACCCATTTTCAGATGGGATCTATGTTAGCACACCCCTGGAACTCTTCCGAAGAATGGTGAAAATCCTGTATATAGTGAGAGATATTGTATCCTTCAGAGTCTTCCCTCATGATGTCACCATCATTTTTAATCAATTCAATTCTTGTGCACCTTTTATGTAATCTGTGAAGGATACAGTAAAATGAAGTATGGCAGTTGGCCTTATGGATTTCAAGCTAGTTGCAGAGAGTACCATACAAAAATACAGCCACAGAGAAACAATAAATGTCCTTACTGTTGTTAAGTGCTAAATTATGATTTGCTTTGGAAGCTCAGAGGAGAGGGATGTTGGTTTCTCAGACTCAGTGATGGTCCTGGAAGATTGATCAAGCACAAGGGTTTAGGTAATTAAAAATGTGAAGAGTTCCCAGGCACAGATGGGGGAGAAAGATGGAGAAAGCATAAGAGATTCAATATTGAAGGAGTTCTTGGGAACTGGGTTGAATGAGGGAGGTGTGTCCAGACCAAAGGCATTGATTATTTTTGGAAGTGGTTTCATTGCCAGAGAACACTTCTGTCTGGGATGTGGGCAAGACTGCTATGCAGAAAGAGTTCACATGCTAAGTCCTTACCCCATAATTCAATGTCAAAGACAGGCTCCTCTCCCTTGGGTGATAAATTACCTTCTCATTTCTAATCTTGTTTTGAATTTTCTGCAAGCTGAGCTAGAACTAGGCTGAATTGAATGAGTTTTTTTTTTTTATTTAATTTATTTATTCATTTATTTTATCCCAAACACTTTTGCTTCTCAAGGGTGAAATCCCCTTTTTCTGGCTGTAAGTTTTTTAACACAATGGTCTCCTTCTCAGAAAAGTTTTAACTTTTATTACTAGAAGATTTTTGTTGGTGAATTAATGAAAGTAGAACCATGTTCTCAAAGCATTTTATAATAGGATTTAACGTAATAATGTAGGAAAGATATTTTGAAACTAATATTGGGCATCCTTTAAAATTTTCTAATTTCCCTTTATTCACATAACACTTTATATTGATTGTAAGTGATCAGGGGACAGCGTTCCATTTAACCTATAGGAACCACAAGTTTCTCAGACATTACATGACAGATTGAAATTGCAAAATCAGTGAAAAATATTTTCCTAATTTTCAAAATTCTCACCCTAATTCTGTCACTAAATTTTCACCTGACTTTCTTCCTTAATGTTCCCCTTTCCCCTTAATTACCGTATTCTCATTTAAGTCTCTTGTTTTCAATTTGCCATACGTAGCATATGTAGACTAGACTGTCATTTTCTGCAGGCAGTAAAGCATAGCGGTTAAGAGGGAAAGATCTGAAGTCAGAGAGATCCAATGTTGAGACCTGGCTCTGTGTTTCATAGCAGTATGTCCTCGATCCAGTTACTCAGCACTTCTGTGTTTCAATTCTCTTAACTGTAAAAAGCATATAGTAATGGTACTTACATAAGAGATTTTCATGAGGATTAAATAAGATCTGGTATGTGAAATGCTTAATACAGTGCTTGTTATTGACAAATACTAAACATCAACAATTATTGATAATGACTATAAAACAAAGATTGTTTATGTTTTTCTAAGGTTCATCCTGCATTTGTTTTCATGTAAATATCCCAAAAATATCACAGTAAAATCATGCCTGTTAATTTATATATTTGTCAATAACTGGTGGTAGGTAAGTAGTAGCAGTTTCTAATAGTAATATGATTTTATAGTATGCATTTCTTAAATATTTTTGAGACTGAGTTTAGAATTTATACAACAGGTAATGTTAAATATGTCATCTAGTTGAACTAAAAATGTTTATAAAAATGGTATTCAATGTCGAGAATATGATTACTTATTTAAATGTTTAATTGTTTTAAAACTGGAAAAATGGCCAAACCACATCCAAGACCTCAGAGACATAAGAGAAAAACTAATAAAACAGAAGGGAAAAATAAAACAGGAACACATGAAACTCTAGGTCAGTGAAGACAGTTAGAAAATATGAAGGAAGACAATAATGATTGGATGTGAAAAAACAGAGCAAATCCCTCTGCGGTAGAGTCATTAGAAGTAACAATGTAGTAAAATAATCAACAAGCTGCTTTCATCTTGAAAAAGAACACACAGGTATTGATATTCAGCTCTGTACCCCACAGATATGTACAATCAACTATGTTTTAATACAAAAGAGAAAAGGAATCAAGAAAAAGCATAACAGGCAAAGTGTCCATGTCAAAAATACAAGTTTTTTCACAAAGGAGTTAAATATATTGAATAAACACACTTACTATTCGTGTGATGAAAATGGTTCATTCATTCCAGTGGCCCAGACACCTACCACATAGTTGGAAATGGCTTCAGGGATATGAGTGGAATTAAGCCACCACCAGAATAATCAGAAAAATAAACTCCAGGGAATGCCCAGGAGAGTCCATCTCACCATGATGTTCACCTCAATGGGAGCTAAAATAAATTATGGGCCTTAAATTACTCACAAAGTCCTACATGTTCTTCCAAAAGCTCCATCACTGGATTCATTAGGTGTTGACTCTGAGAACAGGAAAGTGAATTATGCTCAGACTGAACCAAGTGAATAAACAACCTGCTTTTATATAGTATTAATTATTAGTAAATGTTTGTTGGATGAATTAAAATTTGTTTAAACCTTGCATGTTACAGTGGGTAGAGCTAGTTTTTTGTGCTCGTTGGTGTACTGTGCTTGTTGTTTAGAAGAGATTGCTACGAGGAACACCAGAGCTACAGGATATTAATAGGTGTTAACAAAAATGTTAAAAAGCCTTCCATAGTCAACTATATTTGAGCTATGCTGGCTTATGCAATATTAAGTAGATCGTTCGACCATAGGGCTTTGGAGATTTTAATACGCTCATGTGCCCTGTAAATCACCAACAAGGCTATTTTGTTACATTATTGTCATTACAGTGTAAGTGTTTGGAGAGTGTCTCACAGTCCTGATGTTCTACCAAACACAGTGCCGAAAACCTAGCAACAGACATCAGTATTCACAGTGTCACTAATTTGTGGGCAGCCCTCAGAAGCCCATGATCTGAAATAATTTGTAATTTGTCAAAGTTAGTATTGGAATTTCAGGCACTGTACAGAAAGTCACTTAGTTAATTAGTGAGCCCAGCTATTCCCCACATCCTCAATTTTTCTTCCTGATGGCATTACCCTTTTGAAGTAATAAAGCTTTGTTTTCTTTTTGAAAAAGGGGCATGAGAAGAAAGATACGGCTGGTGACAATAATAAAGTGAATGTGAAAGTTCTGAAGAAAATCTTAGCCAGAAAATGGAAGCTGTAGAGATAGTAAAGGGTGGAAAATTGAATTCAGCTATAGCTTTTCTTGATAGGAACACACCCACCCTATGATTTGTATAGAAACAAAAAAGAATGATTCAAGAATAGATTTCACTAAGTTCCCCAGCTAGTGCAAAAGTTGCTCTCTATATAAAAAAATAATTTTACTGAAAGGTACAAAGGTAGATAATTTCTCTGTAAAGCTATGCGTAGGAAGCATGTTATTTTGGAGACATGTGAATGGGGAAATTCAAGATCCTGAAGAAGTGTTTCTATATTTGGGAATTTGGGGATTTCTGACATTCTTTTTGATTTATCCTGTGAGACTATTGACAATCTTGCTTTCATAGAGTAATGTTTACTTGGTGCCATCTTCTATGCCTACAACGTTTATTCTGAAGAAAGTGTTGATGTTCACCTTACAGATGAGGAAACTGAGGTCCGAAAGGTTAAGGAACTTAGACTGCATCACACAAGACTGGTGATTCAAAGCAAAGCCTGCCTCCTTCCAAACTCTGTCCACTGCACCATGCAGCTTTCTAATAAGTAAATGGCTTCTTAACTTGAGATTAATTTTGGAGTCACTACTTCTGGCTTATGGTATTGGTACCTTGAGTCCTCTATTTTAAGTACAAAATTTTATATAGTCTGATTAGTTATGAAACTGAACTGCCCAGTTCACAAAATCCCCAATGGTTATTTTGAAGTTTTCTCCTCGGTGAACACACTTAATGAGGCTACCATTCCTTTTTTGGATAAGTACGCCTTGAATTTCTACTACCTAACAAACAATAAACGAATACTCAATAAAGGTGAGTTACCATGATCAATACAAAACTGTCACAGAATGTATCTTATTTAAAAGACATGTACAAAGAATTCTTAAAACTCAGCAAGAAAACAAACAAGCTGATTAAAAAAGGTCCAAAGACCTGAATAGACAGCTTTACAAACTAGATATACAGAAGGCAAATAAGCATATAAAAAGGTGCTCCACATTTTATGTCATTATGGAAGTGCAAATCAAAATGACAATGAAATAATCTACACATCTATTAAAATGGTCAAAATGCAGAAACTGACAACACCAAATGCTGATGAGGATGCTAGCAATAGGAACTCTCATTTATTGCTGCTAAGAATGCAAAATGGTACACTTCATAAAACAGTTTGGTGGTTTCTTACAAAACTAAACATGCTCTTCTCATATGATCCAGCAGTCGTGCTCCTTGGAAGTTATCTAAAGGAATTGAAAACCTGTGTCCACACAAAAACCTGTACATGGATATTTATAGCAGCTTTGTTCATAATTACCAAAACTTGGAAGTAACAAAGATTTCCCTTGGTAGGTTAATGAACATATAAACTGGTAAAGGAATATTATTCGGCACTAAACAGAAATGAGCTATCAAACCATGAAAAAATATGGAGGAAACATAAATGTATATTACTAAGTGAAAGAAGCCAATCTGAAAAGGCTACATAATACTATATGATTAAAAATTTGTGACATATTGGAAAAGTCAAAATTATGGAGACAGTAAAAATATCTGTGGTTTCCAGGGGTCGTGGGAGAGAGAGAGATAAATAAGTGGAGCACAGAGGTTCCTTAGGGTAGTAAAGCCACTCTGTATGAAATTACAATAGTGGATATATGTCATTATAAATTTGTCCATAGAATGTACAACACCAAGAGTGAACCTTAATGGAAACTGTGTGCTCTTGGTAATAATGATGTGCCAGTGTAGGTTCATCAATAGCAACAAATGTCTAACTCTGGTGGGGGATATTGATAATGGTGGAGGCAGAGAATATTTTATATTAGAAATCTCTGTACCTTCTGCTCAGTTTTGCTGTGAACCTAAAACTGCTCTAAAAAATAAAGTCTTTAAAAAAGAATATCCCAGCCTGGATTAAATGCTGTCTTCTCAATGTAACCTTCTCTGATCTCTCAGCTTAGACGATACCTCTCCGACCCTAAATGTCCATTGTGCTATATGCCATTTAACGTTTCTTTTCTTGTTACTACAAGAGGCAGTATGGCCGAGGTAATTACAGAGGGTGTGGAGTCAGAATGCCTGGAATTAAATTCTGCCTCCACTGTTTATTAGCTGTGCAACTTGGGCAAAATAGCCCAAATTCTCTGTGCCTCAGTTTCCTTATCTGTAAAATGTGGGTACTAAGAATATCTGTCTTATACGTTGTTGTATTTAGTAAGTACAAATTACACACTTTGAACAGTGACTGGCTGGAATTAATATTTTACACATGGTATTTGCTGTTGAATTCATGTCTCTACCCTCAATTGAACTGTAAGCTCCTTGAGGATAATGGCCAGATCCGATCCATCTTTATCTGGTAAATTACAGGCACTGGATAAGTATTATTATTGAATAAATTCATTGAATGATTGTCTGTGGAGATTTTTCTCACGGAGTTTTGCTGTATTTTTCGTGTTTTTAAAACTGTAAAAGTCAGGTGAATGCTCTTTAGAAAATTAGTTGCATCTCTCTATCCTTTTATTCATGGTCTTTCCACCTTGGCTGTTCCCATCTCTCCAAATCTTTTCTTCTGCTTAAAGTGGTATCCTTAGGGAAGAATTATGTAAGAATATCTGGGCTATAAGCAGTTGAAGCAGTAGCTCATTATTATTAAAAGTAATTAAGACCATACAGGGAATGGGTTTCAGCAGGATCACAGCAAACATCAACTACACAGAGTGTCCTGGGGCTTTCCCAGCCCTGTGAACTCTAGTAACCCTGCAGCATTAGGGCACAAGGGGCCTTTGTATCGGTGTCATCCAATATCACTGATTGCCCTACTAGGAAAGTGGCGTTTTAGACAGAGATCTGGTGTGTCCCTTGCTGGCTATGGACAGTGATACAAAGTAGTTAAGACCACAGAAGTGGGGGTCAGATATCCATGTGGGTTCTGGAGCAATTATTCGAACTTTCCCTTTTTGTCTTGGTAGTTGCTTCTTTTTTCTGTTTGTTTTCTTTTGTTTAGAGATAAATGCTATACTAGATTTCTAGAGGTGACGCAAATAACACGTGTTCTCGTTGTTTCTTTCTTTCTCCTCTCACATATCTACATCCATATAGTATATGTATATACATGTATGTACATGGGTACATCAAAAGTTTGTGGAAAAGTAGAACTAAAAGATAATGCAAATCTTTCTATGCACTTTTTAAAGTACACTCGTACATTTACGTATGTATAGATAGATATATGTATACAGAGGTATGTGTGTGTGCATATGAGGGGGAATTAATATTATGGAAATTAAGTGGAACTGTACAGATTAAATTAACTAAATCACTACACTCTTTAGTACATAGCAAGTGCTCAATGCGTGTGTTAGTGTTATTAGCTGTTCCAAGCATCTGTATGGATTATGATAACTCTTTCAATTGCCGGGTTCAGAATTAAAGAATAAAAAACTCCGGGACTCTTCATTGAGATCATTTGCATGCTAGTTGTTATTAGTTTCAAATCCATCCCTCTGCACTCTGCTTTGGGAAGTGAAGAGGCCTCTGGTGCCTTTCTGCTTTTCCTGCTGGCTTCATGTCAAGCTCTGTGAATAGAGGGTGCTAGAGGGAGCTTGCAATTTGGAGGAGGAAATAAGGATTGGCTCCATCTCTGCTCCCTCTCTTCTTCCTGTTGCCCTGAGCATCACCCCCGAGATGCTTCTTTACCTGGGAATGCTTTCCTGTAGCTGCAGCTACATCCAGTTTGCAGTTTTCCCAGCACTCCAAGAACCAACCTAATTGTGCCCCATTAGAGATGCCACAAAAGCAAAGTGGCACCCCTTTTTCAGAGGTCTGAGTTTTGACTCCATGGTTTCTAAGTTTTGATATTTCCAACCTCTTCCTATTTTCCCCTAAGCCCTGGGGTGTCTGCTTTCTGCAGTTGCTACCTTTGCAGTTGTAATAACTTTAGGTCCTCTTTTCCCGCTTTTCAATTATCTCAGTAACAATTTTATAGCAGTTAACAATTCTTCCATTTCAACTCTCTCTGTTCAAATATATAAGTGATGTGGTTTCTGTCTGCTGACTGTACTGACTAATGTGAGTGTTAGGACCAGTCTTTGTTAATAGTGCCAGATTGAGTGCCAGTTGGCAAAGTGCTAATTGGGTGGTGGTTAGCTAAATACAGTTCTCAGATCCAAGGAAGTGGATTAATCCAGAGGGATGATTTTCCAGGAGTATGGTGCCCTCAATGATACTTAAACAAAGAAATGATCACATGTATCATCCGAACAACTGTAAGAAGTTACTGTCTTTCACATAGCAAGTGCTGCAGGGGTGAAATGACTCACCAGAAGGCAGATAGGGGTCCTTGGAGAGGTTCATAGTTTGGTTTCAAGGGGTTTGCATTAGTGTTCACAATTCTGTGTAAAACTTGAGTGCACAGATACTTTTCAAAAGAAAGTATTTGCTTTTTGGTAGGCCTCAATGGAGACCGGACCCATAAAAACTTAAGAAAGACTGTTATAATGGGAGTTATTCGGGAAAAAATAGATTAAAAAAAAAAAAAAAAAGCCTGAGAATTATTTGGGGAGTGAACATACATAAAAATAATCATTTTTTAAAACTACCAGCATTTTTCCTGCTCTGAAGACTGATGTTGGGGAGGACAACCACTTATCTCTGCCAAGGACATGTTACCTCTTTGGCAACAGGATTCCCAGGCAGATGGACTATGATTCTCATTTGGGCTGGTCATTCTAGTGTGCCCAGTCTCAGACCGGATGTAGCCAAAGCAAATGTTGACATTTTGTATCTTTGCATTATTCAGTGGTAAGCCCCTAGTGAATGCCAAATGAAAACTTCCTGGTCACTGGACTGAGGTCAATAGTAAGCCTCATTTATGGGACTACTTTTTTTTTTTTTTTTTTTTGAGATATCTTACCTGTTATTAAAATAATTATTGGGGTATTTATATCACTCTCCTTTTATAGCATATATATTCGTTGGATAATTTTATATATATATGTATATGTGTTTGTGTGTATATATATATACACATCTATTAATTATATTCTCCAAAATATTCAGTAATATAATCGTTAAATAAGTAATAATAAATAATAATTTTTGTTGAGGATGTTGTTACAGCCCATGCAATCATTGCAAACCATGTATTATTTTTCTGTATTACTTATGCCCTACGACAGCCAGCAGAGTGGGTTTAAAAAAAAAGAGGAAGTCTTTTTTTATATAAAATGATGAAGAGAAAGTAAATTGTTTTTTTTTTTTTTTTGACACTTTGTAGCCATCAAATCTGTACACAGTAGGAGGCCTAGGGAAAGATGCTCCCTAAATGGAGGATAAGTGCTTGAAACTGAGTTTTTAAATTCTACAGTTCTGCTGTTATTTTTCATTAACACTTATTCTCTTAGAGTAGGGAGGAAGGCATTAAGTGAGAGCATACAACGAAGCAGCTGCTGTGGAAAACCGTTTGGCAGTTCCGTAAAAAGTTAAACATAGAGTTTTTACGTATGACCCAGCAGTTTCACTCCTAGGTATACACACCAAAGAATTGAAAACATATGTCCACATGCAAACAAAAATTGGATGAGTGGTCGTAGCAGCATTATTCATACTAGGCAAACAGTGGTAACAACCCAAGCATAAACCAGCTGATGAATAGGTAAACACAATTTGGTCTGTCCATGCAATGGACTATTGTTTAGCCATAAAAAGGATTAAGTACTGATACATGCTACAGCGTGGGTGAACCTTGAAAACATTACACTGGGCTAAAGAAGCTGGATACAAAGATATGATTCCACTTATATGAAATGTCCAGAATAGGCAATTCCATAGAGAATATAGCCAGAAAGTAAATGAATGGTTTCCAGGGGCTGGGGAGAGGGGACAATAGGGAGTGACTGCTAAGAAGTATGGAATTTTTAGGAGGCTGATGAAATGAAAATGTTCTGGAATTATATTGTATTATGGTTGCACAACTCTGTAAATATACTAAATATTACTTAATTGCATGCTTTAAAGTAGGAAATCTTAGGCTATGTGAATTGCATCTCATTTTACGTTTTATTTTTTTATAGAGGCAGTTCATAAAAATAAGTCCTTTGCATTGATGAAGATAATCATTGCATAAGACATTGTTTGGGTTCTGTACTCCTTCCTCTTTAAGCAAAAACTGATTAATTTATCTGATTCGAAAGTGTTTTTCAGGAATAGGCCCATGATTTTTAAAATTTAGTCTACAATGGAATTTCAGAAATATGAAGATAGGATAGATGCAGACTAGGTCAGCATGGATGTCCCACCATTTTGTGACCACACCCCCTTCCCAAGATCATAGGTCTCTCCATACACACACTGAAGGATCACCTTAGCTGGAGAAGGCCAAGCAAATCTGGAAGTGTTTATTCAATCAGTAGCTATACCTCTAATGCCAAACTAAATTCAAGACACTTTTTGGATTCAGAACTCAGTTTGTAGTCAGAAAGACAGATGAAATAACCAGCAGCCACAATCAAGTAGCAAGTATGTACCTTGGGGACTATTGGGAATCTGTCAGCAGTGTGGTCTGTCTCACTGGCTAGGTTTCATGTATATAATTGCTTATTGTATCTGGGTGATGACTTCTCCCCAGGGATCATGGTGAGCTTGCTAAGGGGGAAATAACCCTCAAGGTTTAGAGTCATGCAGTCTTATGCCAGAAGTAATGCTTGTTCAAGTCCTTTACTAGTCATTTACCCTTCAGAAAAGTATTAACCACATTAGTACCTGGTTCTTCATGGTGTATCATAAGGTATAATGCATGTGTGGCTTTGAAATATCTTGAGGAATTAATCTATTGTCCATCCTTGTTACTCTTTGCTGCTCCACCAAAGTCAAGCAGGTAGTGTGCTTGGTCTTTAGTTACCTCACTGAGGAAATTACCAGGAAAAATAGTGGATGTAATTAACATCCACTAATGACAGTTAATGTCCATTCCAGGTCCAGGTGACCATTGGCATATGGAAAATCCTCTTTCTGGTCGTAGTTGGGTTCTCTGTAATATAATCTTGCTTACCTAATCACCGAATCCAACTAATTATATAATACATTTCAGATATTTCTTTCCAAATGCCCCAGCCCCGAGTAGACTCAGGATTTGTAGTAAAAGCTTTTCTGCACAGCAGATTAGAAAGAATTCCTCTAAACTAGAGATAGGAAGGAGGCTCATGGTTACCAAAAGCAATACTCATGCCTTGTTACCCAGCAGTACCATTGTGGTAGTGGCAAGCAAGACCTTGAAGAGGGAATGAGAGAGGGAGTCTTAAAAGGACTAGCAACATTTTTCCATGCCAAGCTTGCCATGGAAGAAGCAGAGGACCGGCTTTTCTTTTCTTTTTCTTTATGATAGCTTTGCAAGGCAGTGGCTTTGAATCGTCATCATTATCAACAATAACACATAAGATAGCACTCTTAATGTGCCAGACATTTTTCTAAGCACTTTGCATATATCACTGTATTTAATGCTCACAGTGTACGTGAGGTAGGCACTACTAATTATCTCCATTTTACTGTTGAGTAAATTGAGTGAGAATCAGAGACGTAACGTGAGTTGTTGAAGTTCACATAGCTAATAATGGAGAGAACAGGCATTTGCAACCAGACCGTCTAATCCAGTTATTCTTAAGCACCATGTCACATACCTCCCTTAATGATAAATTAAATCTTATTACATAAAATAAGGAAAGTAGCAGCTTCAAGAAGCTGTATTGATGGACTGAATTTCATATCTGCTCTTCCTGAAAAGCACATGGCATTTCATAAATCTTATCGATATAGTTATATACAGACAAAAATTACACTGTTTGCAAGGACTGTACTAATTCATACCCTATTCCAAAATAACTGCTTCTGCCTGGAGTCTTGTAGAAGGGACAAGTTTAGGAGGCCAGTGTGAGCATTTCCCAGACAAGGATCCAAAGATGGTCATTCACATGTGCATCCAGAGACTGACCAGCAGCCTCTTTCCTGGGAAAAAAAGTTGAACCAACTAGCTAGCTCCTTTTCTTCCTAGGATTTGGATTTGTATCCAGGGAAACTGTGTGAGTGAGTAGCAGGAGGAAAGGCAGAACACATTTAGACAGAATGTGAGTCCATGAATGGAAGAACCCAGGAAGAATGACATCAAAATCTCACAGCTGAAATCCCTGGGGCTGCCACATCCAGGAATGGGTTTGAGTTTCAGCCAGCTCCTGTGACATCACGCTGTCCTATCGACTCCTATACTTTTACCATACACCACCCACATTCCCTATTTTTTTTTTTTTTAATCTTTGGATCATTTGAGTTTCTCAACAAGAAAAGAACATTGGCTAATACAGTAGGTGCTAGAACTTCTGAGTTAACCCACCTCTGGTATTAGGGTTGGCTAATCAGCTATTCAAGATTATATTACAGAGGACAAAACCACAGCCATAATGAGGACTTTCCATATTCCAATGGCAACAACTCAACCGCTGTCAATTCTCCACTTACATGATTGAGAACATTATTTATTCTCCCTCCTTTTTTATCTCTTAATCTTTTTTTTTAGAGGGTCCAATCCAATTTTGATTTCCATCGCTAGAAGAATTTGAACAGTGTTCAAAAAATAATAATAGAAATGATTAAATTATTACAACCATGTAGGTGTTTGACTGTTTTGATGGAAGAGCCAAGGCTTACTCAGAATTAACTAAACAACTGGGTCATTGCACTTCACTCCTCTTTAGCCTCGGGTCTACAGTGTCTTGCGTGATCGATTCATTTGTGGAGTCTTGTACCAGATGGCTGGCTCTTCACTTTCAGAGAGATATGATCTTTGAAGTGGAAGTCTAACGATACTAAGTAGCACTTCCAGATTTCCTTACAGTTTGTATAACACATTCTCATTTCACTCAAAAACATTTTTATTTGGTAAGGCAATTGAAGAATAATGAACATGCTAGCAACTCACTGAGTACTTTGTTTCTTAGAGGGATTTGAGGCTCCCAAATGAAATGTAGGAGCTATTTCATGGTTAAATGGCAATAGAAGGTGCTCAGGATACTAGGAACCCCAGCCGTGGACTGAGCTACAGATGCTTTCTCTGTTCCAAGCAAATGAGAAAAGGAGTCATTTAGACTGATTTGACACAACCTTAAAACTTGAAAAAAGTCATAAAATAAAAATGACCATTAGCATTTGCACTCCCCTTGAAAGGTACAGTCTCCCTAGGAACCAAGAACTTCCTTTATGAAGGTCAAGAAATATGTTTTCATTGGAATGGGGAGGTGGTGGTTAAGCTGTGGGTCCTGGAATCAAACAGACTGGGTTTGAATCCTGGTTCTGCTACTAACAAAGCTCGGAAGGTTGAGCATCTATTTTTTCATCTATAAAATGAGGGAAATATTAGTACTCATCCTTAGTATCTGTGATAGAGCTAAATGAAATTATGCATGAAAATGTTTAGCATAGCATTAGAAGCTTAGGAACACTCAGTAAATATTAACCATTGCTCTTTTTATTGTCTTTTTTCCACATTCTCATGGCTGAGTCAAACCATGTTACTTAGGAATGCTGAATGCATGCAGAGCTCTCTTAGGATCCATGGTGTTGGTAGGGAAAGAGAATGCTTGTTCAAATTATAACCATTTCTCAGATTTTAATAGAAAGTGGTATTGCCTTTTTTGGGGGGAGGGGGCAGTTCTGTACTCTGCTTTGGCACTATTTAGACGGTGTCCTCAGGCAAGAACCCTGACATTCACTTTCTTCCTCTGTTAAATGGGAATCACAGTAACTCACCCTTCATAGTTGTCTTGAAAATGGATGGAGATCATTGGGATAGATGGTATTTGCAAAAACAGCACTTCAAAAATACTACTTCCTTTAATTTTTACCAATACCACTGAGCATGTATTATAAAGTCTTATAGACAGAGCTTAAAGATATGGTATAATTACACAAAAATATAACACAGTACATCAGCACCAAAACCAGTTGCCATCAGCAAGAGGAGAAAAGGAAAGAATTTGTGTCTGCTGGCAGGTGGGTGGGACCAGGAGGGTAGAGACCACTTCTGAACAGACTTTCAATAAATGCACCTTCAAAGGACCAAGCATAAATAGAGTCACAGCATATAAAATGCAGGTCAATACACAAGGCTGCTTACATAAATTGGAGCTTGATGGGAGGCAGGCTGAAGGAAAAGCTTTAAAGAGCAGTCGCTTTGCTAGTTATCAGCTTGTCTTACTCAATTTTATGCTGCTATAACAGAATACCACAGATAGGGTAATTTATAATGAATATAAATTTAATTAGCTTGTGTTTCTGGAGGCTGGGAAGTCCAAGAGTATGGCGTTGGCATCTGATGAGGTCCTTTGTTCTGTGTCATCCCACAGTGAAAGATGGAAGGACAGGAAAAGGCAAGAGCAAGAGAGCAAGAGGGGGTTGAACTTGATTTTATAACATATTTACTCTCGCAATAACTAACCCACTCCTGCAATGGCATTAATCAGTTTATGAGGGAAGAGCCCTCATGACTAATCATCTCTTATTAGAACCCACCTCCCAACACTGTTGCATTGGGGATTAGGTTTCCAAGACATGAACTTTGAGGAACACATTCAAACCACAACATTCTACCCCTAGATCTCAAAATTAATTTTTTTCTCACAATCCAAAATATATTCATTCTATCCTAATAGTCTCACAAGTCTTAACTTGTTCCAGAATCAACTCTAAAGTCCAAAGTTCAGAGTCTCATCTCAACCTGTTAGGGATGGAGCTCAAGACATGATTCCTCCTGAGGCAAATTTAATTGTGAGCCTGTGAAACTGAATGAGTTATCTACTTCCAAAGTACAGTGTTTGGATAGGCATAGGATAGACATTCCCATTTCAAAATTGGTAGATAGGCAAGAAGATAGGAGTAACAGGCTCCAAGCGAGTATAAAACCCAATAGAGAAAACAACTTTAATTCTTAAAACTGGGGAGTAATCTTCTTGGCTACATATCCCACATCCTGGGCATATTGGGGCAGGAGATGGGCCCCCAAGACCTCAGACAGCCCCACACCTATGGCCTTGCTGAGCTCAGTCCACCCAACAGCTCTCTTAGGTTGGAGTCTCATGTCTGCATCTGTCTCAGGCTGGAATTGCATATTAGTGGCCCTACAGTTCTGTGGTCTTGAGGGCTGCCTGACTCCCATGGCTCCAATAGGCATTGCCCTAGTGGAGGCTTCCTACCTGTAGTGGCTTTACCCCTGTGACAAGTCTCTGCCTGGGTTCTCAGGCTGCCTGTAACATTCTCTGAAATCTAAGTGAAGGCCACCATGGCCCATAGCTCTTGCATACAAATGCTTGCATAATTAACACCACATGAACACCTCCAAGGTTTATGGCTTATGCTTTCTGGAACAATGAGTTGAGCCACACCTGGGCCTGCTTGAGCCATGGTGGGAGTGGTCAAGGGGTGTTGCACTGGAATTTGGGGAGCAGAGTCCTCATGTAGCACAGGGAAGCAAATGCTGTGGTCCCACAGGCACTTCTCCGGAGACCTTGCCCTCAAAGTTCTAGCTTGCTTTGAAGATCTCTGAAATCCCTTCAGGGTCATTCTCCCATTATCTTGATGAATAGAACCTGGCTTTCCTCTATCCATATTAATCTCTTTAGGAAACAGCCACTTGGCCACACCCTTAGTATTCTCTCCCAAACATGCTTTTTTATTCTTTATATGGTGAGGCTGAATTTTCTGTATCTTTTCATTCTTCTTCCCTTTAACTATAAATTTCACTTTTAATCATTTCTCTCTTCTCTTATTTTACTGTAAGCAGCCAAAGAAACCATGAAGCACTTAAAATGATTTGCTACTTAGATTTTTTTTTTCTACCAGATATCCTTGTTCATCATTTTTAATTTCTGCCTTCCACAAAGTCCTAGGATGCTGACAGAGTTTTGCCAAGTTTTTTGTAAATGTATCATAAGGATGGCCTTTATTCCAGTTTACAACACCTTGTTTCTCATTTTTTTCTTGGACCTTATCAGAATGGCCTTTACTCTTCAAATTTGTATCAACATTCTGATCACAACCACTTAAGTAATCTCTAAGCAGTTATGTACTTTCCCTACATTCCTTCTCTTCTTTTGAACCCTCACCAAAATCACTGTTAATCCTCCATTTATGGAAATCTAGTCTTTTTCTAGCATTTTCCTCCAAATCCTTTTAGTCTCTACTCATTACTCAGTTCTAAATTGGCTTCCATGTTTTCAGGTATTTATTTATTAAAGATAACAAGACAAAACAAAACAAAACCCTCATGACTTAATCACCACTTTTTGGGTGCCACCTCTCAACCCTGTTGCATTGAGGATTAAGTTTCAAACACATGGACTTTCAGGGACACATTGAAACCATAGCACACCTCTTGCCCCAAACACTAGAACAACTGGAACTATGGTATGAAATGGGTACACTTCTCACTATCTTCCTCAGGTAGGAAGAGTATATCTTTGAGTAACAGGCTGCTTAAGACTTAGAATTCATCAAGCCAAGTGTGTTAATTGATTGTAGGGGTCAGGGGAGACTGGGGTATAACGGATAAGGCTAAATCATCTCTAATTTCCCTTCCCGTTTGGAGTATAGGATTCTAAGATGGTAAGGCCCAGCTGCTGGTACCATATTCAATCTTTTCTATTCTGAGCCAAGACAATTATTTATATTAAAATAGAAATGACTTTAATTCCCTAGGATAGGAAAGGGGAGTTTAAAACCAACCACAAGTTGCCCTCTAAAAGGATTTTAAACATTTGTGAACAAAAGTATTAGCAGAGGTAATAGGGTTGGAGTAGGTATATTAATAAGGAAGACAGTTGGTTAATATCGATAGGTTTAAAAAATGTTAAATTCCACTGAACATTTCAAGTCTGATATCTTTATTGTTCTTCCCATTCTACATTCATTCTAAGTGTTAAATTTTCCTCAGATTTGGTTGAAGCCAGAGAGTAACAGTCATGAACTTGTACAAGACTCCACTAAGTTCCATTTTTAACTGGGGATGTAGAGGCATGAGGAAGAAGTTGAAAATTCATTCAGCTACTTAACTTTGATATAAGAAGGCTAAGGATTGATATCAAAATCTTCTCTTCTACATCCATGTATGCATATAACAACATATATAAATTGATAAACATATAAAGCTAATTCCCTTTCATGAAGAATGCAAAACTGAAAACTCAAATAACCACACTTATGTTAGACTTAAGGTAAATGAGAATTTAAGTTTATTATTATGATCATGAGGATCTATGTGATTTTGAATTTCCTTTCAAGTAATTAAGTGGATATTAAATCAGGTTAAACATCTTTTACTGTCACACATCCTGCTGTTTAAGAATCGATCTTCTGGATATAGTAATAACATGGTTACTTTTTATTAACCGAATTGAAAAAGCCACCAGCTTTTAAGTGATATTAAATAATTTTTTCTTCAGAACTTTGTCAACTAACTGTAAGTTTGGAGGGCTCTCATCCTATAGAAACAGTAATATGAAAGTGTTTAAGTATCTCAACTTCCTCCAAAAGTTTTTATAAAACAATTTTATTATAAAACTACTTCCCAGTTACTTGTGAAAACACAGAAATAGAGAATCAAATAAAGAAGAAAACAAAAGCTCACATATTTCCTCTAATCAGAAATAACTCCTAATATGTTGATGAATTTCCTTACATACCCATACACATTTACTTTTATATTTATTTATATATGTATTACATATGGGAATAAACATATATTTAGGAATACACATACACATATGCATACACCCCTCTCCTACCCAATCTTCTAGTGTCTGACAGTCATTCATCAATTGAGGTTCTATGAGCCAAGGAAAGGATGACCTTGGCTCATAAAGGTCATTCACTTCCATTGGCTGATTTTCTGAATTTAAAGACGTTTATTCATTCCCGAGTAATTTGAAACAGGCAGTTTGAATTTTTCCCTTGCATAAAGAATTATTTGAAAAAAACCAAAAGCAAAAATCAGAAACAAGACACCAGATAAGGCACTGTAAAACTCATGTCTACACACATCTTTACCACTTACTTCACATCTGAAGATGCAGCATCCCTGTCCTTGTTGAGTAAAGGGAACTGGAGAGAAAAGAGATACTAATCTAAGGAGTAAGCCTATAAAGGCATGGCAACTCTCCAGGTGCTTTGCAAATCAGACCACAATGGAGTGGTCACATTCTCTTTGTAGCAAAGTCTCCCTTGGCTGTTTGATCAACTAACTTCTATATTCTTGTCCCTGAAATTTTGACCTTATATCCCACCTAAGCTTTCCTAGTTATCCTAAGCTATGGCAGGTGGGTTGTCAATAGATCTAGCTTCCTGCAGTGTTTTAACATTACGTCTCCTTCTTCTGTTTCCATGAGTATTTTAAATTTAAAAAGTGCCTTAACTGCAATTATAACCTAAATGGACCTCCTCCCTAAATTAATTTTACCCACCTCATTCATCTGCAACTTTGTTGTTGAAATAATAGAAATCAATACTATTGGAGTGTTAAACTTAAAAATGTTAATGTTAAAAAAATTATGCTGAAGATTAAAGGGATGACTTTTGACTTTTCCATTGAAAAAGAAATTATTCTCTAAAGAGAAGAAATTAAATTCAATGTTCATTCCTCTTATAAGTAAACATTATTGTCATAAATATAAGGTATTTTAAGGTAATAAAATAACTGTGACTGTTAAAATTAAATACATGTAGCTTGCTAGCTGCATGAATTTGGACAGATTACTTATCTGTGCCTCAGTTTCCTCATCTAAAGATTAAGAACTGAACAGTGCTGATACCTACCTTATGGGATGGTTCTGAGGGTTCATTGATATAATAAAATGTGAAGTACATTTAACAGAATCTGGTATAGGGTAAAATCTCAATAAAGATTAGCTACTAGTATTATTATTTATTCAGAATAGTTTCTAATATTTGTTTCACATATATTATTTACTTATTCTGTTAATGTGTTTCTCTATTGCAATGTAATCAGCATATTTGCAGTTTTTAACAATTCATCCATGTATTTATTATGCCTTACTTATTTCCAAAATAATTTTCAGTTAATGTACATTATGTGATAGAGATAAAATAAAACCATAAGTTATATGAGTGAAATAAAACAAGCAAATAATTAATAGGGTTGAAAGAATAATTATACCAGGCCCTAGATTAAGAAAAGCTATTATATTAGAGCCTTGGATTTTGCCCTGAACTGTCCACAGAAAGGCAAAAATAAAACCATAATGAGTTATGGAGCTTTGACTATTTTATAAAAGGAAGCATGCTGACTTTTTAAACATAGTTTTTTCTGCAGTCTAATTGTGCTGTGTTGCTTTAGCCTTTACAAAAGGTATGTTGAAAACCTAATGGATGGTGTCTTTATTATCAATTTTTCTAAAAAAAATCATGTTCTAATTTTTAAAAATTTTACTTTAAAGAAAGGCTTGTTCTTTTCTTTGCCTTTCATAAGTTGAACGTGAGAATTTGAAATAGGTATGTAATATTTTGTTATGATGCCGTACAGATGTTTCCTTGGGAATTTATTGTTCATTTTATTTTTCATGTTGTCAGCATCCATTATGGCTGTTTTTGAATAAATTATTGTTTCTTTTATCTTTTGTTTATTTATTTGTATATGTTCCTCACTGAAGCAGATTATAACAAGTGGTAAAATTTTTCATTAAGTACTATCAGCTTACTTTGCATAGAGTTTGAACTGGTTCAATTTTATGTCTAATTTTCTTTAAAGTTGTCTTTTCTTTTTCGTGGTTGAATATATCACTAGCGTAGCTCTTGTACTTGTCAGGCAAGATTACTGTTATTTTTTACTCATAGATGTATCTGACCAGAATGAAGACAGAAGACAAATTTTCTTGATTTAACTTGAAAAGAGAAATAAAAGAGATGTTTGAAAAATGTGAGGACTTGATTCAGTATACATTCATTAAGAATTTTTGAGGCATTAGTTTAGATACTGGTGATTCTATAAAATTAACTAAACTATTTTTTAAGCTCCTTAAAAATTTAGTGGAAAAGAAAGACATGATAAGATACAATAAGGGAAGTGTTAAAATGAGTGACATGTAGTATTTTTTTATCATGTAAAATGATATTGTCTAGTTAGAGTAAACATAATCCCAAGTGTCAAGAGAGAGGAGAAAATCGTGAGCTGGGGGCTTGTGGTCAGAAATACCACCAAGTAAAGGAACTGGGTTATAGGCAAAGATGTTTATTGGGCAGCTTTCTTTCCTAATCACAAAGGGATTCTTTTGATCAAAAGGGCGTGTCTGAGGGCTGAAGACATGTTGGGGAACAAAAGGACTGAACAATCCTGTTTGAGCAGAGGGCAGAGAAGGTCTGGCAGCCTCCTTTTTTAGGGTTGCTACATCTGAGACCTCACTAAGTGCATGGCAGCAAAAATTATGGCAAAGAAACTTACTTCACTGTATATTTTGCTATCTTCAAAGGCCTTTCCGATATATTAATTAATTTTAACCTTATAGGAACCATCCTCGGTACCATTATCCCACTTTTACAGATAGGAAAAAGAGATTATTGGTTGGGTTACAAATTATTAAGAATCAGATAAAATGTGCTGAAAACAGGTAGAATGCAGATTTTAAATCCTTATTGCTATTTTCATCCTTCTCTTTACATTTTAATACACCAGTGTACTTGTGTACATGTATGAATGTGTGTGTGTGTGTGTGTGTGAGAGAGAGAGAGAGAGAGTGTGTGTGTGTGCGCGCGCGTGTGTGTGTGTGTGTGTGTGTGTGTGTGTGAGAGAGAGAGAGAGAGAGAGAGAGAGAGAGAGAGAGGGATGAGGTCTGGCCAGGGGTTTATTAGCTACACTAGAGCCATGTGGTTCACTGATAAGGATTCTGTGTATGAGGATAAATGATAAATTAAAAATAACTGTGTCTGTCAGAAGCATTCCTTGTCCCTCATAATAATCAAATCTCTGGCATTCTGATGTACTTTGTAATTGAATTTTATTTCCTTTGGTAGAACATCTACTTTCAAGTCTGTGAGTAGATTACTGACTTTTTTTTTTTTTTTTTTGTAATCTACTTTTTTTTTTTTTTTTCTTGACATCCAAAACCATAAAATAGCGTAGGGTCTCTGCCGTCTGGATTGTGGATCCTAAACCTGCTCAATGGAGGCAGGACGGGCCAAATGGAGTTCTGAGGTCCCTTTCATTTTACAGAATTCATTATTGTCTCATCTGCTGTTGCTCCAAAGTTCCTTTCATAATAAAACTCATAGTCAAAGCACTAAACAGGCCCATCCTTTTATACAGAAACCCCTGGATTCTTTACAACAGCGGAACTACAGGTTCTTGAATGTGACACCCACAGCGTTTCAGTGACTTTTTCCTTCATTGTCAGTTAGGACCTCACAGGAAATCTGGCTTCTTGTTTTACTGGGACTTTATACATCTTTTCTGCCATCTGAACAGTTACCAGGCAGTTTAGAGGCTTTGTCTCAACTAAAGATAATGCCTTTAAACAGTGTAAAACATAACAAAGTAATTGCTTTTGTTTTAAAGTTCTTATCTCAAAATAGAAAATACAGAAAAAATAAGATATGGGAAACTATAGCCAGATCATGTTACAGTTTCAGCAAAACTAGTCTGCTTGTTTTTGTCACTTTTGCTGAAAGAGTGTCTTTATAATGTGTGTGTGGGTTTTGGTTTTGGCATCATTGTAGGAGCTGTGGAGTGAAGTCCCTTGTTCTGAGCCTATTGGCTGGCCTGCCTGTAACCCTAGGTTCCAATGAGAAAACATCAAAAGCAGGTTTAAGGTTCTGTTTTAGAGATGATTTAGATTATGCAAAGGAATTTTTATACAAACACTAATCATAGAAAACAAATTCAGATCAATGAAAATATAAAAATGGTTTATTGGTTTCTCATCACAAGATGCATTACAGGGAAGTTTCAGCACATGATAAAAACCCAGGGCAGTGCTACAAGCAATGTGCTTTTCTGGTAGGTGGCTTTCCTAGTTTTCTCTAAAAAGTTGCAAAATTGTCTTTACCGTGGTGCTTTTGGATATCAAACATTCTGATTTGCAATGCTTTAACTTCTACTACTTGAAAATAAAATCTAGGCAATTAAAACTACAAACCAAAATTCTATGTCAACCAATAATTTACTGTAATGGTATTTAATATTTGCAATATTTCTAATTGCTAACATTTATTTTTTGGATCTCATGTGCCAAGCACCTTTCTATATACATTAAGTTATTAAACTGCAACGTAAGTATTATTATCCCCATTTTAGTGATAAGGAAACTGAAGTAAAGAGATGCTGAACAGCTTGCTCAAGACCACACAGATGAGTTACAGGGCTGGGGTTCAAATTGAGGTATTCTGAACTGGGAGTTCTTACATCCTGAGACAGTGTAACAGCCTGGAATGTCTTCTGAATCATCAAAGAAAATTACAGCCAAGCTAATTTCATTGTTAATAATATCCTAACACATTCTATTTTTTTGAATGACAATCAATGTTTAGTATTTAGATAAAAATTCTCTATTAGACAGAATATTTATTAGCCAGAAATCTGTATTTCTTTGCTGTATTGAATAAAAGTTGACTTTAAGTCTCTCAAATATCTTTAAAACTGAGCCAATGTACATGTTTCCACTATAGGAAGGTTGTTATTCCTGGCCTATGATAGCTGCATTCCAAAAAGAATGTATGAGTTCCAGTCAAGATGGCAGAACAGACTGTCCCCAGCGTCACTCTCTCCCACAAATCAACCAATTTACAACTATACAAATGTAACAATAGCCAAGCTGGGGTCACTGGAGATCAGTGGAAGAGGAGGAGAGAGCTAGCAAGTTCATGAAGGAGGAGAAGCCACAATGAGAGAAAGAAAAAACTGCTCAGAGCACTTGGGCTGTGGCCACTTAAGGCTGGAACTGTTCACAGCATGGATCAGTAGCTGACAGAAGCTGCAGCTGTGCCCTTTGAATGGAGTTGCTTGGAAGAGGCAGGGGAGAAGAGGGCCTTGGTGGCCCCCAGGACAGCAAGACCACTAATATGGTTCCCATGTAACCACTCAGGAACAAAGGGCCAGAATAGCTGAAAAAAGGGAGCCATTCAGAGCCCAGTGAGTCATCACAAGAGACCAGTGCAGGGCCTGTTACATGGGAAGTATTTGGAGCACAAGCAGTGGGGGAGATGGGCCCACTGGGAGAACACTGGGACACAGGAAGGACAGCCAATCCACCCCCCAATCAGTGCAGGACCACTCGGAGGAGACTGTTCAGGAATGCAGAATTGCATGGGGTGCAGTTTGATGAAAGATTCAGGTCCAGACAGAGTTTCTACACAACCCAGGAGCAACCAGTCTCTGGAAAGCCAGAAGTATCTATAAGGCCAACCAATAAACCCTCAGCTGCACAAAAAGTCTTCCCTAGGGAAACAGCAGCAAAGCAGCAGTTTAGCTCAACCACACAGCTCAAGTACTTGTTCCCCTGCTGCATTTTAGAAGTAAGCAAAGGCCGGACAGGCCTGTGACCTGCAGCAACCACATGCCCTGAGGCATCAGCACAAATGAGCAGGTAGGCCTTGCTGCTGCCAGACCCATCCCCAGCATGGGCGAGTGGGTGCCAACAAGAGAGGCACCCCCTGGAGAGGCCCAAGACCTGCGGTGACCACATGCCCCGAGACACCAGCATGACTAAGCATGTAGACTTTGCTACCACCAGACCACATACCCCGAGACACAAGCATGACTAAGCATGTAGACTTCACTACCACCAGACCCCATCCCCAGTGTGGGCAAGTGGGCACCTACCAGAGGTCTGAGCCTTCCACCCACAGGCACTGAGGCAGCCGTGACAAATTAGAAGGCCTGGCAGGATCCTATCCAGACAATAGTGTCGAACCAGTGGGCCATGAAATCCCTTGCCACAATGATTAAACACCAAAGGAAAGATACCAGAAATATGAAAAATCAAGAAAATACGCCACCAAAGGGGAATAAATCTCAAGCTCTTGATCCTATGGAACAAAAAGCCCTTGAAATGTCTGACAAGGAATTTCAAGTGATAATTCTAAGGAAACTAAGTGAGATACAAGAAAACTCAGCTAGACAACACGATAAAATGAGGAAAAGTATACAGGACCTGAAAGAAGAAATGTACAAGGAAATCAATGCCCTGAAAAAGAATGTAGCAGAGCTTGAAGAACTGAAGAATTCACTCAACGAAATAAAAAACACAACAGAGAATTTAACTGCAGACTTGCAGAAGCAGAAGAGAGAACTTCTGACCTCAAGATAGGCTGTTTGAATTAAGACAGGCTGAAAAAATAAATAAGAAAAAAAAAAAGAATTAAAAGCATTGAAGAAAATCTAAGAGAGATATCAGACAACTTTAAGTGCTGAAATATCTGATTCATGGGTATTCCAAAGGGGAGGAAAAAGGAGACTGTATTGAAAACATATTCAACAAAAGAGTGGCAGAAAACATCCCAGGTATAAGAAAATACACAGATCTTCAGATTGAGGAAGCTCAAAAATCCCCAAACGTATTCAATCCAAAAAGGTCTTCTCCAAGACATCTTATAGTCAAATTGGCAAAACTCAAAGACAAAGAGAGAATCTTAAAAGGCCACAAAAGAGAAGCATCAAGTCACCTATAAGGGAGCCCCAATCGAACTAACAACAGACTTTTCATTACAAACCCTAAAAGCCAGAAAGGAATGGGATGATATATTCAAAATACTAAAAGACAGAGATTGCCAGTCAAGAATACTGTACCCCACAAGGCTATCCTTCCAAGTGAAGGGCAAATAGTATATTTCTCAGACAAACAAAAACTGTGGGAGTTCACTACCACACAACCACCCTTATAAGAAATTCTCAAGAGATTACTGGGTTTGGTACCTGAAAAATAACTACCACTGCCATAAAAACTTAAGAAAAATCAAACCCACTAGTAAAATAAAAATGCTAACAATGAAGACAAAAAAAAAGTTTATCCACAATCCAAGAAACCAACAAATAAACAAGACAAACAGTAAATCAGAAAAAAAAAAAAAAAAACAGGAACAAAGGACACTTAAGACATCCAAACAAAAATCAATAAAATGCTAAGAGTAAATAAGCACTTTTCAATGACAACTCTTAATGTAAAAGGATTAAATTCCCCACTCAAAAGACACAGACAGACTGGATTAAAAAAGAGGACCCAACGATACGCTGCCTTCAAGAGACTCACCTCAACTATAAAGACACACGTAGACTAAGAGGGAAAGTATGGAAAAAGATATACCATGAAAATAGAAATGAAAAACGAGCTGGAGTAGCTATTCTTATATCTGATAAAATACAGTAGAAACTAAAAACCATAGAAAGAGATAAAGAGGGCTACTACATAATGATAAAAGGATTCATCCATTAAGAAGACATAACAATCATAAATATATATGCACCCATTGTTGGAGCAGCCGACTTACAAGGCAAACTCTATTAGACCTAAAGAAGGAAATAGACACTAATACCATAATAGCAGGGTACCTGCCCACCCCACTATCAATATTGGACAGATCATCTAGGCAAAGAATCAGCAGAGAAACACAAGATCTAAACAATGCCTTAGACCAATTGAACTTGGCAGATATCTACATAACATTCCATCCACCAATATTCATTCCCATCAGTACATGGATCATTCTCCAGGATAGATCACATGTTAGGTCACAAATCAAATCTCAACAAATTAAAAAAAAATTGGAATTATCCCATGTATTTTTTCAGATCACAATGGATTAAAATTAGAAATCAACCAAAATTCTGGAAACTATACAAACACATAGAAATTAAACAGCATTCTACTTAATGACTTATGTCTCCAAGAAGAACTCAAACAGGAAATAAAAAAATTTATTGAAACTAATGAAAACAATGACACATCATACCAAAACCTGTGGGATACAGCAAAAGCAGTACTAAGGGGGAAATTTATTGCATTAAATGCTTACTTCAGAAGAATGGATAGATGGCAAGTAAACAACTTAATACTTCACCTTAAAGAACCAGAAAAACAAGAACAATCCAAACCCAAAGTTAGCACATGGAAAAAAATCATTAAGATCAGAGCAGAACTTAACGAAATTGAAACCCCGAAAACAATACAAAGGATCAATGAACTAAAAAGTTGGCTTTTTGAAAAGATAAATAAAACTGACAAACCATTAGCATGGCTAACTAAAAAAAGAAGAGAGAAGACACACATAACAAAATTTGGAAATGAAACAGGTGATATTTCAACTGATACTTCAGAAATACAAGGAATCTTTCACGACTACTATAAACAACTATATAACAACAAATTTGAAAATCTGGAGGAAATGGATAAATTTCTGGACAAACACAAACTACCAAAACTGAGCCAAGAAGATGTAGAAAATCTGAACAGATCAATAACAATAAAAGAGATTGAAGCTGTTATCAGAAGGCTCCCAACAAAGAAAAGCCCAGGCCCAGATGGGTTCACAGCAGAATTCTACCAAACATTGAAAGAGGAATTGACACCAATTCTCTACAAACTATTCCAAAAGATTGAAATGGAGGCAATTCTCCCAAACTCATTCTATGAAGCAAACCTCATCCTGATACCAAAACCAGGAAAAGATACAACAAAAAAAGAAAACTACAGGCCAATATCCTTGATGAATATAGTTGCAAAAATCCTCAATAAAATACAAGCTAACAGAATACAGCAACACATATGCAAAATTATACACCATGATCAAGTGGGAGTCATCCCAAGGATGCAAGGTTGTTTCAACACATGAAAATCAATAAATGTGATACACCATATCAATAAAATCAAACACAAGGACCATATGATCATCTGTATAGATGCTCAAAAAGCATTTGACAAAATCCAACACTCGTTCATGATAAAGACTCTCTACAAGTTAGGTATAGATGCAAAGTGTCTCAACATAATTAAAGCCATATATGATAAACCCACTGCCAATATCATCCTGAATGGGGAGAAGCTTTCAGCTTTTCCCTTAAGAACAGGAACTAGACAAGGATGCCCACTCTCACCACTCCTATTGAACATGGTGTTGGAAGTACTGGCCAGAGCAATCAGAGAAGAGAAGGAAATAAAAGGCATGCAGATTGGAAAAGATGAAGTCAAACTGTCCCAGTTTGCAGATGACATGGTCCTATATATTGAACAGCCTAAAGCCTCCACAAAAATACTCTTGGAGTTGATAAATGATTTCAGCAAAGTTGCAGGATAAAAAAATCAACAGACAAAAATCAGTAGCATTTCTATTCTCCAATAGTGAACATGCAGACAGAAAAATCTAGAAAACTAGCCCATTTACAATAGCCTCCCCCAAAATAAAATACTTAGGAATAGAGTTAACCAAGGATGTGAAAAATCTCTATAATGACAACTACAAACCACTGTTGAGAGAAATTAAAGAAGACACAAGAAGATGAAAAGATATCCCATGCTTTTGGATTGGAAGAATAAACATTGTGAAAATGTCCGTATTACCCAAAGTGATACACAAATTCAATGCAATCCCCATCAAAATTCCAGTGATATTTTTCTCAATAATGGAAAAAAAAACTATCCAGACATTTATATGGAATAACAAAAGCCCACGCCTAGCCAAAGCAATTTTGAGGAAAAAATTTAAAGCTGGAGACATAATACTACCTGACTGTAAACTATACTGCAAAGCTATAATAACCAGAACAGCATGGTACTGGCAGAAAAACAGACAGACTGATCAACTGAATAGAATAGAGAATCCAGAAATCAACCCACATACCTACAGCCATCTGATCTTTGACAAAGGCACCAAGACTATACACTGGGGAAGAGATTGCCTCTTCAGCAAATGGTGCTGGGTCTAACTGGATATCCATATGCAGGAGAATGAAACTAGACCCATACCTCTCACCATATACCCAAATGAACTCAAAATGTGTTAAATAACTAGATGTGCACCCTGAAACAATAAAACTTCTTAAAGAAAACATAGGAGAAACACTCTAGGAAGTGGGACTGGGCACAGACTTCATGAATATGACTCCAAAAGCATGGGCAACCAAAGGAAAAATAAACAAATCTGATTATATCAAACTAAAAATCTTCTGCACAGCAAAAGAAACAATTATCAGAGTTAAAAGACAACCAACAGAGTGGGAGAAAACGTTTGCCAAATATATATCTGAAAAAGGATTAATATCCAGAATATACAAGGAACTGAAACAACTTTACAGCAAAAAAACACAAGTAAACCAATTAAAAAATGGACAAAAGAGTTAAATAGGCATTTTTCAAAGGAAGATATATGAATGGCCAACAGACACATGAAAAAATGTTCAACATCACTTAGCATTTGGGAAATGCAAATCAAAACCACACTGAGATACCATCTCACCCCAGTTAGGATGGCTAATATCCAAAAGACTGTGAATGATAAATGCTGGTGAGGTTGCCAAGAAAAAGGAACTCTCATACATTGTTGGTGGGACGGCAAAATGGTGCAGCCTCTATGGAAAAGGTATGGTATGGAGCCTCTATGATATGGAAGTTCCTCAAACAATTGCAGATAGATCTACCATATGACCCAGCTATCCCACTGCTTGGAATATACCCAGAGGAATGGAAATCATCAAGTCGAAGGTATATCTGTTCTCCAATGTTCATTGCAGCACTATTTACAATAGCTTAGAGTTGGAACCAGCCCAAATGTCTGTCATCAGATGAGTGAATATGGAAAATGTGGTATATCTACACAATGGAATACTACTGTTCTATAAAAAAGAATGAGATACGGTCATTTGCAACAACATGGATTGACCTACAGAAAATTATATTTAGTGAAACGAGTTAGGCACAGAAAGAGAAATGTCATATGTTCTAACTTATTTGTGGGAGCTAAAAATAAATAAATAAATACACAAATAAACTGGGGGTGGGAGGGAAGAAGACACAACAATCGCAATTCCTTGAAGTTGTTATGACAAGCGAACAGATATGAGGTTGTTTGGAGGGAAGGGGAAGAAGGAGGGGGAAGGTAGATTTCAGTAATGGCCCACAATAATCAATCACATTGTATATTGATAAAATAAAATAAAATTTAAAAATAAATAAATTAATTAATTAATTCTGGCATATTGTAAATATTGTTATTTAACCATAAAATTGTGAAATCACTATATAAAACACAGCCAAATGAATCTCAATTTCATAAAACCTTGAAACCTAAACAAACAAACAAACAAACAAAAAGAAGTAAGCAAAGGACAAAAAATTAGTTCCAGCCCAGGCATACCACCAACCCCTGGGCACCAGCAGACCTGAGCCATGGAGTCAGGGACCAGACCACCTGCCCACAACCACAAACACCATGAGTGCCTTGGGGCCCACCCCAGGACCAGAGGCTTGAAGCCAGGGATGGACCCCCAATCCGCATCCAGGCACATGGCCAGTGCCTCAGGGCCCCACCTGGGGGCCCAGGGCATGGATTCAGGATGGATCCCCGCCCACATCCAGGCACACCCCCAGCATGTTGGGACCCACACGGGCACTGAGGAGCATGCCAAAAACATCACCTCCATGTGAGTGGCCCACCACAGCCACCACAGCTGCCATGAAAGTGGCTAGATGTCAGAACCACCATGCCGATCGAGTGCATTGACACAATTAGAGTCACCAGCAGAGACCAAAGAAAAGAAGAGGATGTCTCTCTCCACAAAGGCCATTCCAGAGTGACCAAAGAAGCATCTGCTCTATGACAATATTTGGAGACTTGAACACACCTTTCAGCACTGGACAGAAAATCTAGGCAACAAATCAGCAGAGTAACCATTATTGTTTCAGTGGGAGAGAAGAAATCTAGGGTTATGAGTGGTGGGAGAGGGGAGGGAGAAGGGGATTGGGAGAGATTGGGCAAGGGGCACAGAGAATAATTACGATTTGTAACAATATAAATACTAGTAATATTGATTTGATCAACATATGTCAACATCAAGTCCCCAAAATATGTATAATCAATTATGATTAAATTTTTTAAAAAAGCATATACTCTATCTCCAACAACAGCAACGACATTGTTCTACAAATCAAATGGGTTTCTTTTCACATAATGAGGATTGTGGATAAACCTGAGCTTGAGGGTTCTTAGTGATGAGTGATCCCTGAGGTGGATCTGGTTAGATAATGATTGTGCCAGAGAATGGAAGAGTTCAGTAGAATAAATAAATTAATTAATTAATTAATTAGTTAATTGACAGAGTATTGAATTATGTAATATGCTATTTCTCTTGGTGTTGAATTCCTTGTTCCATATCATGTCCCTGATTTAGAGAGAATTAGTACTAATGTGCTGATTGCATTATATCTATTTTTGTGTATCATATAAGTATACAATGTTAAAGAGAGCTGACATAGGATTTGGAATTTCCAAATTGAAAACAAAATCTTGTCTGAAGTTCAAGATTTCTTTTTTTTTTTTTAATCATTTCCCTTTGTTAAGGTGAAAGGTATTGGCAAAATAATATACTATACAGCTCAGTTCCATTAGACATTGTAAGAGCCCAGATTAAACAGCGAGAGAAGAAAGGAGGGAGAGAAAAGGAGAGAGGGCAGAGGAGAGACGAGAGACAGCAACAACTTATGTGCTGAAACTCTATACCAGACTCTAGTTTAACATAAGAATCACTTTGTTCATGATGAAACTGAGTACAGTTGGGCCCTTGTTGGAGGAAGTACAAACTGGGATAGGTGAGCTCCTGATTTGGAAATATAACTGTCAAGAGGAAGAGACTGATAACATTTTATAATAACACACATGTAAAGGATAGGCCATTATCTTAATCAATTTATTTCTCTAAGAACTAAACCTACTAATTATGTGTTTGTGTGTATAAGAAGTTTTGCTGAATTTACAATGATGATTGCTTGAAAATAAGATTTGTGTTCAAGAAGCTCATTTTATGAGTGTTTTTTTTGGGGGGGGATGTATCTCTTTCATAATATGGTAATCCATTGATTAAGAATAAACAATGCTGATTTCATCCTTTTCTTGTCTTTTGTGCTCTGGTAGTGTGTTTTTCACTTCTCTGTGTGTCCCAGTCATGGTCTCGAAGTTTTAATGATGACATTCAGAACAGGGAGAGGTCAATGGTCAAGCAATTGGGGATTTGGGAAAGGGTGGCTGGATGCTGGAGCCGACAAGGAATGTCTCTATGCACGTGGTGACAAGAAAGCCACCAAGCCATGGTAAAACAGAGATAGACAGAGAGGGCATAAACATAAAATGGAAATAAACTCAACTTAAAATGTATTATTTGAGGTGATATAAATTAATTAAAGCTTCATGGTGACTTGAATCTTCCCCGCATTATTGGGCTAGGGGTATTTACTATAAAACTATAGTAAAGTTAGAGACAGAACTCCAACTTTCTCTCTCTCCCCTGGAGAAGTCTGGGTGAGCAGAGAGTAAATTTTACCATTGCATCAGCAAGTGGCATTAACTTATTTCCCTCATTTCTTTCCCTCTGCCCTTTGTCACTTATAAGTAAGTTGAATGAAAAAGAGAAACGTTATTTTGCTTTCTATAAATCTTTGAAATAGCCACCAATGTTTAATTATATGCTAATTACACGTTAAGAGATAGTTTTCCCCTGTCCTCATGAGCTGCTTCCTTCTGCAAAGCAACATTTCTGTGCACTAGAAAACGTGGCAGATTGTTATCTTTCCCAGAAATTGGCAGAGAGCAATTAAAATTAAAAGAAAAGCTCAGTGGCAAAAGAACGCTGTCATGTCCGTGTCTTGCAGACTGATGGCCCATAGCTCTCCTTCTGTGCCACCCTGCCAGGTGGGGCAGGGGTTGCTCCCCGTGCTTTCCCAATGAGGCAGGAAAGCAGAGTTTGGAAAATGACTTGTTCTTTTAGGACACGGTGGTGGTTTGGAATCTCCTGAGTCCTGGCCTGTCGCTTGGCTCACTGAACCATACAAGTACATCACTCCATCTAGGCCCTTTTATGAGGTCCTTTCTCATTCCTGAGCACATTTTTTATAATGGTTGATGGGATGTTTATTGTGATTAAAGCCCCACCCCTAGACATCTGTACCCTGTAACAATCAACGTCTACAAGGAGCTCGTTCCACAAGTTCTCACATTCTTTTCTGCCAAATGTCATAAAGAAACTACTGGGTTCTGAAATTAAATAGCTCTGTTTCTCCATGGCTGGAGCTCAAATTGTCAAAGAGGGGTGTGTAAAGAAGGCTAATCTCTTAAAGCAGTCCCCCTTGGGTGACTTCAGCCTTCGGAAGGAAAAAAGGTAGTTATGGATTGAAGAGAACATTTCTCCTTGTTTCTGTCCTGATGACCCATACTGAGGTAGGCTGAGCTCTCAGCAGACTGGTACTTGACATATACTGATGTCGTTTCTATTTCTGAAGCAACCATGAGGCAACTCCAGGTGTTAGAAATGTCCAGCTGTATTATTTTTCCTGGTTTCCTATCACCCTGATGTGTCTCCCTTCCCTTTGAATCAACTGCCATTGCTGCTGCCTGGCAGGAAAAAAGCGCAGAATTTTGTGTTACTAATGGACTAATTCCATTAGTCCAGGATCTATTTAGATCCTGTAGAGCACAGTCACAACAGCGCTAATATGCTCAGAGCAATATTCTCTGCCCGCTGGTGAAGGGTAAAAATGTAAAACTAACTTTGCATTATAAAAGCGTTTTTAAAATTTTTTTTTATAAGTTATCAGCATGTACCAAAGTCATCTTCATTGCAAGTAATAGGAAATCTCTGGACATGTCTTAAGCACTCTTCTGTATTAAATCCTGTGTGTATATCTTGAAATCACTAACTACTTTATATCAATGACTCTTTCCCTTGTACCAGAACTCTGCTTCTCTTCTAAATTTTGGCTTAACATGAGAGGTTATCAGTGCTTTGGTGTTGTTTAGAATACAGAAAGTAACAGGGATGAAAGAGTTTGTGGTTAAGTCAAAATAAACCAGAACAGAATAGGAAGATGATGCTTTTTGTTCAAGGCAGTTCTCAGACATCTCCTGTCTCTGTGAAATCTTCTTTGGCTCCACCATTCAAAATTAGTCCCCTTTCACTCTGTGTTCTCACAGCGTTTTATTTCAGCTCCCCATCGTCCTCAGTGCACTCTCTATTGGATCAGAGGTAGCTGTGTTCATGTCTGTGTCTGACTACTGGGTGGGCTCCTTGGAGTCCTTATAAGAATAGCTAACACTTATTAGGCATGTCATGTTGACAAGGGCACAGCAAGCATGATCTCACTTCATCTTTACCTAGTAAGCCCTAGGAGAGTGCACTGTTTATTGCATTTTACAGATACAGCAAAAAAGATGGTAAATGATTTGTTCAAGTCAGGTAGGAAATAAGTTTGGGGGCTAAATTTTACAACTCAGAATCCACTCTGGTCAGTGTCTTGCATAGCTCATGCCCTGTAGCTGTTACTTGACTATTGATTAATGAAAGTCTCAGAGTGCAGAGTTCTCAGCATTTAGCCAACCCATTTCACTTCCTGCTCCAAGCTGTCAAGTTAGTCTCTCATCAAGGCTCTGAAGGTGACATTTCCCTGGTTACCCCTTGACTTTGAGTTGAAATCTCTCCCTTTTGAACTCAGTTCCAGCCAGACTTTCCTTCTTTCTGTCCACCAAACGTTTCTGTCACACAGGTGATGTACACATGGTGATCTCCCTGCCAGGAGTCCTTCTCTCTTCACCTGGTTCATTTCTTCTCATCCCTCAGATCTCAGATGAATCTTCCTCAGAAAATCCCCAACAAAAGCTCCAATTACATGCCATCACAGCACCATGCCCCTTTTCTTTAACAAAAGTTACGACATTAGAATTTTATATTATTGGACTGACCCCGTGGCTCACTCGGGAGAGTGCAGCTCCCGCTGCAGGTTCGAATCCTATATAGGGATGGCCGGTGCGCTCACTGGCTGAGCGCAGTACAGGCAACACCAACCCAAGGGTTGTGATCCCCTTACCGGTCACGAAAAAGGACAAAAAAAAAAAAAAAAAAAAAGAATTTTATATTATTTCAGGGTCCTTGGGCTTGTTTTGCTCATAATTGTGTCAGCATTTTTTTTTTTTTTTTATTTCCCTTAGGGGATTCTAAAGTGCAACAAAGTCTGAGAACTACTGACTTCAATGGCTATCATACCCCATAGAAACTCTGTATAGAAATGCTCTTTGCCAAACAGGTATATGTATCTCAGAACTGCAGACACAGTATGTGTAGCAGGAGGTGAACTTGAAGATTGAAGGAGCTCTTGCAAACCCGTAGCAGTGAAAGCAATAAACCAAAATCTTTATGAGATACCAGGGTTTCTGCTTATTTCTTTTCTTAATAAAACCCAGTTGGTTTTTGAATCATTTGATTTTTCTCTTCTTTTGCCCCAGGCAGAGTTTTGCAAGTATTTTCAATGGACTTAATGGTAGGAATTAGTATTGCTATCCATGCATGTTCCAATTATGATAGCTTTTCAAAGTTACAAGTCAACCTTCTTTTCCAGATGCAATCACTTGTTCAATTGACTAAACAATGTTTTTCGAGAAAAAATACACAATTGGTAAGGAATGAATATTCATATTTAGCTCACTCTACAGTTCACATATATATTTACCTAACCTTTGCCTGTCTAACTTCATTTACCTGTGACAGAATGTGGCCTGCATTATATTTTTTAGAAATAAATATTTTAAAGGTTTCCAGTAATGGCAAGAAGCCTGCTAAAAGCTGTTCTTATTTCAATATAATAAATCATAAATGTGTAAAGTGGATTTCCCTGGAAGTATGCATTTTAAAATATAAGTGGGGGGTACCTGCTTGGAGAGGCTAATGCATCAGTACTCTGCTAGTGGAAATCACAATTATAGAGTTTAAAAAGGAGAATTTGGCTTGGGACAGGGTTTCTAAAGCAATTGAGTGAATGATTGAATGGCATTAAGTGAGGGAAAAGCAATGTTTTTTTTTTTTTCCTGTAGGTTTTTAATTTACACATAATAAATGTACTCCCAAGTTAGATATTTCATTGACCCATGGTTTTTCCACACTCACAAAATAGCTGATACTTGTTTTGTATAGATTATGTCCTTAAAATAATTGTGAACCACGTGGCTTTTAGGAAAAATGCTGAGAGGGGAAGGGGAGAGTTCCTTTGCTTGCTGTGAGATTTCTGTAGAATTCAATGAGAAAGAAATGATCATTTTCTACACATATTGACTTCAGGCCTTTTCCTATTACTAATATTTTCTCAAGGGCCTATTTTACTAGAATATAATCTAAACATTTTAACGAAAACAAATCCCTTTATAGAATAGAAGTCAACAGGTAGCAAAACAAGAATTCATGGGGATAAGTGAGAAGAAGCTGGAAATAAATCCTGGGGAGTCTGGGAGCCGATTTAAGATTTCTGTAATACTGTTGTTCTGAAAGTGCTTCTGTGGCCATGGAAGCTGGAATTTAACTTACGTCTTTGCTTTTCCTTTAACGAGATGAAGTATATAAATGTGCCTAGCAAGTCCTGGGTGCTCAGTAAATCGTCCTTGAATGTGAAGATGCAGACAACTAAGGTGACCGTATGTCCTGGTTTGTCCTATAGGGCTTCAGTTTATGTATGTTGACCTGGATAATTATTCATAGTGCCCCATTCACTTTCAAAAACATCCTGGTATGCTGATAATTTATATGTTCACTTTCCTTGGAAGCAATGAGTTCTACCTCTCAAAGCTTGGTGACCTGAGATGCAAATGATTGGACAAATCTTGAAATCTGAAAATGATCCTTAGTTTGGACTGGAGTGTCATCCCCATGTCTGAAGCTGTCCATAGATTCACACTGCTGTAATATGATAAATGAGTCTCTCCTAAGTAACCAGCAGGCTTCCACAGGGAGGTGCAGAACCAGATATATTTAACAGCTCCATTAATGACCTGGAAGAGCTATGATAAGCAGCTTGCTAATGAAAACTGCCAATGACACTAAGTTCTAAATTCTTAGATGTGGGAAGCAATTATTGAAGCATAAATAACAAAGGGTCCAATCCCAGTCAGAGGCTAGAACATAAAAGTCCATTTAGAGTGACTTTGTAAAGCAATTCTATGCAACATCAGTAGTCTGCAAGACCAAACTGAGGCAGGGCACAGAGATGATTATGTCCCTGAAAAGTCTTTGGCAATAATTCCCTTAGTTTCTATGTCAGGGACAGGATAGTGGCAAGACATAGGATTAGTATCAACAGAGTTGGGTTCAAATTCCAGCCCTTTTGTGAATTACCATCTCTTGAGCATCCCACTGCATCTCAGGATTCTTAGTTTCCTTTTGTAAATATTAAAATAGTAATGTATCATAAAATGCTTGGCACAAATATGCAACTTAATACAAATTGGTTTAATCAGATTTTAAGAGCAGCCTCATAATGCCAAAAGTCATTCTATCTTCCACTATACCAAGAATCCATCAATCTCCAGTGAATGAATATACAGATGGCTTCAAGGAACCCATGAATCTTCTGAGATAATAAACCCAATATTTGGTGCGTTCCTAGAAGCATGGCTGAGACATATGTCTACAACTTTTATCTTACATTCAATGGTGTTGACAACTAGACACACGTTAAGAACCTCTGCACTGGACTGGGAGCTTCTTGCGAGTCTCTATTCAGTACTCTAACCATACACTGAGCTTTCTGTAGCTTCAACATGCCAAAACGGCTCTCAGCTCAGGATCTGGAAAACTGCTTATCCACCAGATATTTTCATAGCTGTTGGAATTTCAGCTCCTTGAAAAGATCTAAAGTATTACATCAGCTTCAGGAACTCTCTTTTGTTCTCATAACTATCTGAAATTTGGTGTGTTCTTGCTTATTATTTTTGTTTCCTTGTGCTCTGCCATCCATGAAACTATAAGCTCCTTGAGAACAGTGTCCTAGACTTTCTTGCTTACTGCTATATGCCTAATACCTAAAATGGTGTCTGATCCATAGTAAATGTTCAGTGTTACTTGTGAAAGGAGGGAAGGGAAGGAGGAAGAAAAAGAAGGAAAGAAGGAACTTTTATTTCACACAGAACCTGGTGCATACTATGTATTAAATGATTTAATGAGTGAGAAACTGAAAGGATGTATGAATGAATCAGTAAGGCTCGCCTAGATTGTTGTACAGATGTGGAGAGGATGATGCCTGAGCAATGGGAAAATTCACTCTACTCTTCTTTGGCACCCTAGGCAGTTTCACTCTCTAGCCTACAAAACTTTTTATATTGTGTATTCTTTAAGTAGTTCTGGGTGGTGCTTTTGGCTCCAAAAAGAAATACCCAGTCACGTCTCCACTTTACTATAAGAATGGACTGGGGTGCTCATTGATTCATTTCTTGGATACGTACAGGAGCTTTGTTTCGACTGTTGACAAGATGAACTCTTGGCATAGTAAATTCCACCCCGAGTTCAGTTTTGAGGAGAGGTTCTACTAAAGCCATTTTGTGCCTACTTGAAGCAGTGCTAGAAGATTCCAGAAATAAAGCCTAAATGGAGTGGTATTCTTAGCACTGGGGTTTCTGTTGAACTCTTCTACAATTGAAATGCATCCTTCAAAATTAGAAAGCCATAGCTTAGATTCTTCTTCTCACAGGAATCAACCTCTTCTGATGGTGGAAAAGAAGTTGTCTTTGCAGCATTAGCCTACACTCCTGTTCTTTGATCGATTCATTATTAATATATGATTTTTTTTTTTTGGTAAAGTGTTTAAAAGTGACCAATTTTTCTGAAAACCTGTCAGCCCTGGAATGTGAGTTGCAGAATTAAAAAAGAAAGAAAAAGAAAACAAAGAAACCTCACCCTTATAGGTAAGCATCAGCTACTAAGCCAAATCCACCAATATCTAGGATTCAGAAATATTAACCAACAAATGTATTTGTTTTGGCTGAATTTCCTCCTTAGATTGGCTTTTAAAGTTAAGATTTCTAGTTGATTAGTCCTGTTTTCCACAGGATCATGTGTTAGTGGGCCAGCCTCCTTTAAACACTTGGGATATGCATGTGTACTTGTAGAAAAACAACCCAATTTTGCACAGCGGGCTTATTAAACGGGCTTGAAGCCAAAATTCTGAACTAAGACATATTTGTATTTGTTTATTGATTATTCTTTCTTCACACATGACATTAGCCAGAGCTGGAATTTTGGTAGCATCATATATATTCCCAAGACACTGTAAAAAGATTTTATTCCTAAAAACCCAGATTCATCTATACATTCTTGTAATTTTTACTGCATAATTAACAATATGTTTGACACTGTCATCCTCTTGACAGAATCTAACTTGGAGCATCTGGTGTTGTTTAGCCCAGAGCCTAGTTCTATTCTCCCAGTACAAAAGGGTTCTGATTAATTAATCATTGCCCCAACTTGAATAATACATTAAAGATAAACTTCAATGCTTAGTCAGAAACAAAAGAGAAAGTTTTCTTATTGTATAGAGGATGTAGTTTCCTATTAATAGAAATGTAAAAGTGAGTTAAGTTTTAGCACTTACTCACCACAAGTCCAAAGCCAGCCATGTAGTAGTCAGAATATTCTTAGATGGCTTTAAATTTGGGTTCAGCCAGCAGAGTTTACCACCTGTGCTGGGGTGTTTATCCCCTGCTTTTCTCTCAGCCACATGCTCTTGCCCTCAACGTCTTTGTCTCATACTTACACATCATTTTGTCACATGCTTGGTGTGACAAAATGGACTCAAGGAGAAGACATTTCTGTGAGAACCTAGATTGTAAATTTTGTATCAACTTTCTGCGTCATTCTCTATTGTGCACACAATGCCCAACAGTTTCTGACACCAATAGACACTGGTAGGCACTTGTTCAATTCATAAATGGAAATCCCTTTGCTGTGACAATTCCTGGTCTCACGGGTTCCCAAGCTATCAGTGTCCTCTTCTTATCAAAGGCAATAAGTTCAAGCACTGTATAATCCCTTGTTTTTCTCTGCATAAATGTGTTCACTGAGATGCCGTGACCCACAGGCTTAATATTCATAGACTTCTAAAGTGCTTTAAGTGTGTGATCTTTACTTGCTTAAATAAGATAGTAACCTGTTTATGATTCGTGTTGCTTTTCTCTCCTTTTTCGGAGTCCTTAACATAGGTTTCTCAAATGTGAAGTCACTGCTACTGCCATTAAATGTGGCCTTTGTGTCATGTGGCTTTGTCAAAATAACTCATCCGTAAATGTCATTCTTCTCTTTGCTAGTTGTGTTCCTTCCATGACTTATCCTTTGAACCTAATACAGATTACTTTTCTATCCCATCCAAAAAATGTTCTAACCTACAATGTGAATGAGTGTAAAAGTTGCATGTAACTAAGCTTGTATCGAGGAGATAGTTCAACTCTGACATCCACAAGACATTTTCTATCTTTACATACCCCATACAACATTTACTTACAATTAATTATCAGTTATCAATTCAGTGAAAAATATTTACTTTGCAAATATTACACCAAAGGAAAAGGTTCTGGGTACGAGGGTTATAACTGTGAACAAAATGACAAGCTCCTACTTTCATGGAGCTTATACTCTAATTCAAAGACAAATTAACAAATAAAAGTAGGGTATACTATTTTACATCGTGTTAATGCTACAAAGAAAAATAAGACAAAGTAAGTAGAAAGACCATGAGATGATATGCTAAGGTTATTTGTGTTGTTATGAAGTAGCTTGATGAGCATTATCGAGCACCACTTGTATGCAATGCTTTGTGCTAAAGCTCACTCTGTAATACACATTCAGTCTGATAATGGAGATAGGGATTACGTAATAATAACTAAAACACAATGTTGAAAATGATTGAGCTAACAAGAGAGATACAGAACAGTATCAAAGGACTTAGAAAAAGGGAAAGAGTCCATTCAGGTAGCAGCACAGTAAAGGCTTCCCAGAACAGGGGTATGGCCCAGGTGAGGACGGGGATCCATTCTCAGCAAACAACCTGAGCAAGGACAGGCCATTGGGAAAATATTGACAATGCCCTGAAATAACAAATGGCCCATTTTGGCTAGAGTGCAGCCAAAGAGCAGATAGGATGGAGAAAACAAAATGCAAACCTAGCTTTTAGCAAGTGTTGAAGAGCTACCAGTGCCTAAGTGATAAGTATGAATGTAAGAACAACTTTAAAAATATTTGAAATACTTTTCCTGGTTGTCAGAATAATACACCGTTTTTATATAAAATGCAGACCATTCCTAATAATAAATGTCAGGTAGAAAAGTGAGTTAATCAGAGGAACAGTAACAAAATAATAACCTATTAGGGGTATATAAACAATCTTAGAGTGGAAAGAGTTACACAGTGTCATGTAGATTTATTGACACCACCTACAGTACTTCTGTTTTGTTTTTAATTACTTGTTCTGCTGACATCTGGATTCTACCTAAAATAAAACTGAAGCCAAATGGGCCTTTCCTGGATACCTTATGAAATCCAAATATGTAGCCACCACCATGATTTAGGGAGTGTTTGAGAAATACCAAGCCTTCTTTACTCTGTGCTCTTTCTTGCACTGTCTACTCTGAATGGTAGGCCCATGTTTATTATAGGCTGGGCCCTGCTTTGAGCATCTCTTATGGATTAACTTGCTAAATATTACATGTGTTCCTAGGGTCTAGACTGAGGCGGGCAAGGTCAAAGACAGGCTTAGAGAGGAAGGGAGGTGCTGTGGATACTGAAGGAAGATAGATCCTAATTACAGATTGCATTTTCTGGAAAATTTTAAAATCTCAGCAATTATCATAGGAATTTAAAAAGCCAAATGACCTCTTCCCTGGAATCAAAGCAATTTTTCTTGTCAGATTATTTGATTCCTGTTGATACGTCTTTTACATACTCTAACATGCATAAGACACATGTCAGTGCCCAGTGTAAAGTGTTTTTAATCCTCTGCATTTTCTCACCTACCCTTTCTGGGATGCATGTTGACTTGTGTAGGTCTAGGCAAGTTTGCCTTGGGGGCCTCTTTATCTATAAAAATATATTAAAATTGTATTTTATGATTGTATTGCTATAGAAACAAATATATTAATGTTATTTGTTTAAACTTTTTTTAACGTAAAAGTTATTATTTTCTTTTGATTTTAAAATAAATTAAAACATTGGCATGGTCCCCTAAAACTATTGTGAGCTGTGGGCACTCTGTGTACCATGCCTTATAAGTAGGTTGACCCTTTTACCTTTCTGTGGAGAAATGATGATAAGCTGAATTGAAAACCAGGATGCATGGCTGGGTCTAAAGTTGTTTATGCTCTATAAAACTCTGCAAATATGGACTTCAAGTCAGCTATTGCATATTTTGAAAATACCTCTCAGTTGTATGGTAGGAACATTGGGAAAGGTCAGATTCATTTCACTGACCTTTTCATTCTGGTCAGCAGTGGCAGCTGCAATTTCCTATTTGCAGCAAATTTAGGAAAAGTATGGACCTCACAGTACTTACCTGAGAACCAGCAGGGCCAATTAAAATTCAGTTTTCTAGGACCCAGAAATAGGTATTTTGGATCAGAATCTCAGTGTTAGAGGAATATAAATCTTACACACACTTAAGCTTATAGCCAGTGTCCTAAAACAAAAATCTGATTGGGTTACTCCCCTCTACTAGTTCTACTTTGCAGGATAAAGTCTAGCTCTTTAATTTGGAATTGATGGTCCTTCATAATCTGGTCCTACACCTCTCAATGCCCTACATCCTATTCTTCAGGCATGCTGAAGGATCTGAAGTTACTCAAATGCGCATTCTTTTCTTTCATCCTAAAATCCCCTTCTTTCATGGGTCTATCAATTTCATATGAATTCCTAAAGGCTCATGTCAATGCCATCTTTTCTCCGAAGCTTATATGGACCGCTCTGTATAAAATTAGCCACTTCCATTTGTTTAGTTGTCACTTTTCTCTTAACTAGAATAATCATCTCTTTAAAGCAAGGCCTGTTTCTTATTTATTTGTTTGTTAATTTTACAAATTGCAATGTTTGTTTCTTTAAAGCAAGGCACATTTCTTATTTATTTATTTTTGGCGTGTGTTTGTGTTTGTTTATTTATATTTCCAATTCTTAAGGTTAGACACAGAATTTAACCAATGTTAGTTATGCAGGATGTCTTGATTTCTTTTCCTTTTTTTTTTTTTTTCTTTTTTTTTTGTTTTCTTATGAGGAGATGACTAGGCATGTATTGAAATTGAGAAAGAACATGAGAATCACCAGAAACATATTGAAAATAAATGGTTAAATATGAAAGACCCCCTGATTTCATTCTGTACATTTCTCCATCATGGGTATTTTTTTCCCCAGAAAGATGGAGAACAGAAAAATTAGACAGGAATTGACATTTACTGCATAGTTGACCTGTTGTTGGTGTGAGCATGACTGAGGAAACTGACATGGGAAAGATGCGAGTGCCCAGTTGGCAGAATATAAAAATGGACAAGCTGTGGACTTCCTGCTTTTAAGGAATTCACAGTCTAATGCAGGCAGCTTACCAAAGACCCAGAGAGAAAACAAACAGGGCTTTTGGAGGTATGATCTAGTTCAATTCAATGAATATTTATTGACCCAAACATAAACACAGATCTTCCTTCATGGACCTTTTTACTCTTGTAGGGTAGACAGACATTAGCATCAAATTCTACAATTAAGCACACGATTGCAAACTCTAGTAAGCATTATAGATAGTTTCCTGTGCAAGGGCTGAGGCTAAAGGAACTGCTGGTGGTAAAACATGAGGCTGAAGGAATACAATCCAGCCAGATTTTGCCTTGAGGAGAATGGTGTGAAGTGCATGATAACTTACACCAGCTGAAGGCAATGGAGAAAACAGACACTTAGCAAGCTTTGGGGTCCTGAAAGGAAGCAAAGAAGCTCCCCACAGTGAGTGCTAAGAAAGACTTGTTAACTTGTTAAAACGTTTTAAAGAAAATCAGAAAGACTTTTATTGCTTTGCTGCAGAACTGTCCTATAAACTCAATGTAGCTATTTTCTGTTTCCCTTGTATCTTCATGGAAAGAACATCATTTCATCTAGCAAGGGAGAATATGAATCATTCAAATGGCAAAAATCAACATTATATGACATATTTTCCAATACAAAATCTGCAAGCTGAATGAAAACCTGTGCTAGAAAACACCTGTTAAAATATCCATCTCTTTAGATGCTTTCCAGTTCTTTGCCCAGCCTAGATATTAATGAGTGAGGATCCAGAATTCTAAGTCAGTATTTCCTTGGAAATGTATTTTCTTGCTAATCCAATAGGCTTGTCTTCCAGGGTTCCTTTTTTTTTTTTTTTTTTTTTCCTCCTGACAGAGATTTCTTTGCTTAATTTAATTCTATATTCGAAGGGTGACTAAAGATGAAGAGGAATACATTAGAAACCTGAGATTTGGGGGATAAGTTGAGAAATCTAATTTAAATATTTTAACAAATAAATTTTATGTTGGGATAGCCACAGAATCTCCAACATTGAGTTCTTTCCCACCATAGCTGTATTAGTGTTTAAGTCATTTCCTCATTGGTTAAATGAAAATCTAAGCTAAATCAGGAATTTCCTATACAGAGCCCAAGAACTGCAAGTCTACCTTGCCATGCTAAAGGCAGATATTGCTGATCTGTCACAACACATTCACATGGAACTAGGATGGTCTGAAAAATTATTGACCCCCAAGAGATCCAAGTTAGCATAAAAGAGAAAACATATTTGCCAGCCTCGTCTGGATGCTCTCCAGGGTTCTTTATAATTCTCTTATGTGGGTCTCCTTGAAGCTTTGGTTTTAGAATTTGGTAAATGTCAGGCCCTTTCCTGCCAGGGTATATTGTGTTCCTTATTGTTATTGTTGTTTAGTTTTTTGTTTTTGTTGAGTTACTGGGTAAATTTTCTCAGTTCAATGCCAGAAATGATTACACTAGACTCAAAGACAGAGTGAAATTTATAGGTACAGGTTTTAAACCACAACAAAAGATCCGTGGCTGTCTGGTTTTCCAGCGCCTTTTATTTACTGTAGTTATTCCAAGAATAATTACAGAGAATGTGCTTAGGAGTTTGCTGTGTTTTAGGGCTGATAGCATTGTGATGTTTTGAAGACTACCATTTCTTAGCTTGAGATGGTGCATTTTCAGGTTAAGAAAATCTTTATTATGGACTCAGGAGTATAGCGCACTCGCCACGCTGGCTAACTAAGGGTTCTGAGGACCCTGACCTCACTCTGCTTTTCACTGAACAGCTGTATTTACATTCTGGGCATCTGTATAAAATTCTATTTGTATATAGAGCTAAAAATGTTTAAAAATCATTGGCATGGTAGAAGGAGAGGCGAGGTGCAAATATGAGTGTATTTCATTCACAAATGCAAAACCCCAGTGGGACTCAAACTGTGTCCATAATGGGAAATTATTGCTCCTGTAGCTAAAATGTGAAGGGATAGACCTACCTGAAGGCCCCATTTGGATCCTGGTACTGAAGTCATGAGAAATCTCCCTTCCCAACATTCATCTTAACATTTGACTAAATATGTTTCATTTGTGGCTAGGATTTTTCAGAAGGTGGAAAAGATAGCCAACAGTTGTGAAATATTTAACTCCAATAGAAGGATAAACCCTGTTTCCAATGACATTAACCAAAGGTCTGTGACTGCCTCACATTGCATTAAACAGAGCCATGTGCCATCCTACATGAATCACGAGGTAGGAATATATGTGATAAAATACATTGTATTTTACTGGGTTGTTTCCCTAAATGCAAATTATTTTATAATATGCATTGGTTCTGAGCTTGCATTTTTCCTCCCACTTAATACATCTTATAGATATTCTTTTGTGTTGTCAGTACATGTAGATCAGCCCTATTCTTTTCAATTTTTGCATATGATTACATAGTACAAATATACTGATTATATAAAGATTCTACAAATAATGGGTACTTAAATTGTTTGAGGGATTTTTTTTTTGTTATAGTAAACAATACACCATATTACAGTGTTTTTCTACATGTCCTTTGGGCTGTGTATGAGATTATTAATCTAGAATAGATACCATGAGGTAGATCTCCTGGGTTATATGCATTTCCAACTTTGGTAGGTACCACTTGACCTCCAAAGAGTTTCAACAGTTTCATTAGTTTTTCAGGTTATAATGCTGCTGATGTTACTGCAACAAATTCTAATTGATTACTCACTCTTTGCCAGGTATTATGCTAAGTGTTCTTTACACATCCTCTCCTTTAATCCTTGTAACAACCTTAATTATGTTACCCTATGCTGATATTATCACAATCACTTCAGAAGAGGACAATGAGGCTTAGAGAGTTCTCACAGGACTAAATTTAGAAAGGTATTTGTCTTGTCTTTATAAACTGAAGATGGACTTTATATACTAAAGTTACAGGGTATGTTACTTGGACCATCCCAGCTGTTCACAAAAGATATTTGTCCCTGAGTCTTGGGCCAGACAAGATAAAGGGTGAATTCACAAATGTTCTGTGCCTCTGTTTCAGACAGTGATTTGGATTACGTACAGTATTTCTGCAGTCATTACCTTTCATAATTAAATGTGGAGTTAAACACAAAGTCAATAAAAACAAAAAATCACTTCTGAGGTTCCCACTGTTCTGAGCATAAGCACCCAGAGAAAATTAACACAGCAAGGAGAAAACCAAAAAAAAAAACTGGGCCATTAGTTAAAGCTGCACACACATGGAGTCATTGGCTGTTGTGAAACATGATTCATATTGTGATAGCAGTGATTTGGGAAACCTCAAAAAATGGGAACATTATCACTTTGTCACTGGCTTCCTAGATTCAGTTGGTATTAAGCAGAGTCATTTTACTTAAAACTGTGAGGAAATATGTTTAGTTAACCTTCAGCTATTGTGGTCAGATGTTCATCTCTATTTAACGTAGATTTCAGTGGTGGAAGATTGTCTGGTCTCTTTAAATAATAGATAAACTGCTGAGCTCTTAGGAGGTGGTTAATTGGTAGTTGCTGAGATGGAAATGCACCCCCATGCCTCCCAGCTGAACCCACAGGAAAGCCAGAGAGGAAAGAAAGATGCTTCCAACTATTCCAGAAAGAATACTCTGAGCTCAGTTATTCCAGGAAAGAGGCAAAAATCAAACCAGATAAATTTGTTATTTTATTGTGTAGATGTACCACATTTTCCATATCCACTCATCTGATGATGGACGTTTGGGCTGTTTCCAACTCTTGGCTATTGTAAAGAGTGCTGTGATGAGCATTGGGAACAGGCATACCTTCGACTTGATGATTTCCATTCTTCTGGGTATATTCCCAGCAGTGAGATAGCTGGGTCGTATGGTAGATCTATCTGCAGTTGTTTGAGGAACCTCCATACCATTTTCCATAGAGGCTTCACCATTTTGCAGTCCCACCAATAATGTATGAGAGTTCCTTTTCCTACACAGCCTCGCCAGCATTTATCATTCACAGTCTTTTGGATTTTAGCCATTCTAACTGGGGTGAGATGGTATCTCAGTGTGGTTTTGATTTGCATTTCCAGAATGTTGAGTGATGTTGAGCATTATTTCATATGTCTGTTGTCCATTTGTATATCTTCCTTAGAGAAATGCCTATTTAGCTCTTTTGCCCATTTTTTAATTGGGTTGCTTGTTTTTTTCTTGTAAAGTCATTTGAGTTCCTTGTATATTCTGGATATTAATCCTTTGTCAGATGTATATTTTGCAAATACTACTCTGCTATAAAGAAAGAATGAAATACTGCCATTTGCAACGACATGGATGGACCTAGAGAGAGTTATATTAAGTGAAACAAGTCAGGCACAGAAAGAGAAATATCACATGTTCTCACTTATTTGTGGGAGCTAAAAATAAATAAATACACCCAAAAAACTGGGGGGGGGGGAGAAGACATAACAATTGCAATTCCTTGAAATTGATACGACAAGCAAACAGAAAGGACATTGTTGGGAGGGAGCGGGGAGAGGGAGGTTTCGGTAATTGGCCACAATAATCAACCACATTGTATATCGACAAAATAAAATAAAATATTTTAAAAAATAAAAAATAAATAAAAAACAAAGCCATACACCATTATGTCTCTCTTACACACACACACACACACACACACACACACACACACAAATTAGGATGTTAATTAGCTCAATTTAGCCAATCCACAATGTATATATATTTCAAAACAACATGTTGTACATGATAAATACGTGCATATACAAGTTTTATTTGTCAAAGAAATAAAGAAATTAAATAAATAAATAAATTTGTTATTTTAGCTTATGCTAGAGAATATTAAAATGTTCTTGGCACTTTTAAATTTTAGAAGTTTCTATAGAAAAATCACTATATAGGGCCAAAATTTTTGGCCACTTTGGCATGCTTTCAGAAGTTTGGCATCCTTTTCATTTTACACTTTTTAAGATTATCCTCATTTTCTAATAAACAAATGGTACTATATCAAACTAAAAAGTTTCTGCACAGCAAAAGAAACAATAATCAAAGTGAAAAGACAACCTACAGAGTGGGAGAAAATTTTTGCCAACTATGCAACTAACAAGGGACTAATATACAGAATATACATAGAACTCAAGAAATTATACAGTTAAAAAATAAATGACCCAATTAAAAATGGGCAAAGGAGATGAATAGACATTTTTCAAAGGAAGACATACAAATGGCCAAAAGATACATGAAAAAATGCTGAACATCACTAGTTATCAGGGAAATTCAAATTAAAACCACATTGAGATACCACCTCACTCCAGTTAGACTGGCTATGATCAAAAAGACGGTGAATAACAAATGCTGGCGAGGGTGCAGAGAGAAGGGAACACTACTGCACTGTTGGTGGGACTGTAAATTAGTACAACCACTTTGGAAAACAATTTGGAGGTTTCTCAAACAACTACACATAGATCTTCCATATGATCCAGCAATTCCTCTTCTGGGTATATATCCAGAGGAATGGAAATCGTCATGTCAGAGAGATACCTGCACTCCCATGTTTATCGCAGCTCTGTTTACAATAGCCAAGATATGGAACTAACCTAAGTGTGCATCAATAGATGACTGGATAAGGAAACTGTGGTATATATACACCATGGAATACTACTCTGCCATAAAAAAGAATGAAATACTCCCATTTGCAAAAACATGGATGAACCTAGAGAAACTTATGTTGAGTGGAACAAGCAAAGCACAGAGGGATAAATACCACATGTGCTCACTCATATGTGGGAGCTAAGAGAGAAAGAAGTCAGGAAAGAAAGACCACAGTAGTGCCATGATCCAACAGAGGGAGGGAACATTCCTAGGGCTACAAATTGGAGTTGAGGGGAGAGGGGGATGGAGAAGGAGCTTTGGGAATAATTGGAAGGGGACAAAGGGTACAAAAGCAATTTCTGGTAATGGATATGCCCCCGGTATGAATCTAGCCCCCACATCATAGGCAGGAGGGGGGACAATCAGCTTTGTATCTCATGAATATTCATAATAAATATTTTTAAAAAAAGATTATCCTCATTTTCTAAGCTTGTGTTTGATAGTCTGTTTATGTTTTGCTTTTGTAAATGGCATCCTTTTATTTTGTATAAACTTATAAGTCATTTCCTTGGCATTGTGTCTAGCATTCTGGATTAAATGCTTATTATGCTTTAACTGGTTAAAATGTTTTGGTATCTTTTCTGCTATTCTCAAAAAAAGAACCTTTATTTCTGACTTGTTGGCAAGGGTTAGAACAAAGAACATAGTATAGAATTAGCTAATTCAGCCAAGCAGAGGCCAATGCTCCTCTCATAGACAGTGTGCATTTAGTTGGAGCATTAGTCGATGTCTGTCATGCAAGTGTATGTCCCATTTCTAACAGAAGTACTAACACTAATAGCCTTTGTGACACTTGAAATGTGTGCCATGAAGTAGGCAATGTTAAACGTGCATTATCTCATTTAATCCTTAACACACTTTCACCCCCTCAGAGAGTATCTACTTTTATTCCCAAACCCATTTTACCAGTTAAAAACAAGGAGAAGTCAAGCAGTTTGTCTGAGATCGCATAGTTGTTAAGCAGCTGATTCAGAGCTGGACATCACCTATCTTATTCTGGGACCCATGTACATTACACTGCTATGTGCTTGCTTTTCCTTCTCTGCACCCATTTTTCCCCTACTCATTTTCTATGGCTTTAGGAGGAATTTGCCTTTTTTCTTTTTCTTTCTTTTCTTTTTTTTTTTTTCTGTTTTGTTTTTGCTTCTAAAGGATCTTGTGAAGTTTCTATTTGGTACTCTGATGAACCTACTTTTTTCCTCTATAGCTTTGTTTGGTGAAACCTGGCTGTAAATAACTAAATGAAGAAATTAACAAATATTTAAAGCATCCAGAAAACAAAGCACATAGAAAGTTTTTTCTTTCTAAATTTTGTTTGGGACTTGATAAGCAAGTTTCTCCTATTAGCTTTTCTAGCTAAAGCAGTTGGGACTAATGATCCTTTTCTGCTGTTTACCTCAAAGGACTGTTATAAGAATTAAATGAGTCATTTGCAGGAGAAACAATATAATGTTCAATATTTTGAGAATTGCACCAAGTTTCCCCACGATTTTGCCTGAAACTGATTTTATCTGTGAAAGACACTGGGTTTCCCCACTCCCATGGCTCATTTATAAAATACGCTAATATTTATTCAAGCTTCTTTGAGTCCTGGAGCCAGACAGAAATGCAAACATATATGGTTGTTTAATTCTTATTGAGATAAGATCACAGCTGTATGTAGGTCCGAAATGAGCATGTAGGCCTATCCTTTATTTCTGGATTCTTGCATGCTAGCATGCCCACATGCACTTCACAGTTAGTTACATACCTTGTATCACGATGGATGCATATTACAAATAGAGTCTTTTGAAAACCTGGCTTTATATCTTCAATTCCTAATTTAAAACACAAATGACCAGATAGAAAACCAGCCAGAATGAGTCTTCTTTAGAAATGGAACCCTGAATGATAAGGGAAGATGTTTATAGCACACAATGAAATGTTTTAGATCTTGAAATTTTCTTAACCAAGAGATTTTCTTCACCAGAATGAGAGTTGGGTGGTCTGAGTCTAGATATTTTAACAGAGATTATTCAGGAGATGCAAAAAGAGGAGGAAGCACTGCCTAAGAAGTTTCCTAAATGCCTTGGATCTCAAGAAATGCTGATTCTAATAGCTGTAGTTCTCCCTTGCGTTGAAATCACCATTAGGAAAGAGTGGAAAGGGCGGGAAGGGTGGAAAGGGTGTGGTGGGGGCGGGGGGAGAAAACAGAGAGAAGTTGGCAATGGGTACAAATTACAATTAGATAGGAGACGAACAAGTTCTGGTGTTCTATTGCACAGTAAGGTGACTATGGTTAACAGTTAAGTTTTGTATATTATATAATAGCTAGAGGAGAGGCTTTTGAATGTTTTCACCACAAATAAATGATAAATGCATGAGGTGATAATTACATTAACTATCCTGCCCCGATTATTATTCAACATATATGTATCAAAACATCAGATTGTATACCATAAATATGTACAATTTCAATGTACAAGTTAAAAATTTTTTTAAAAAAAGGTCTTGGTGGAATCAGCTCAGGGAGAAACAATGAGCCTCTGGACCAAGGGACCCGAATACTTCGATGAGTTCATCTCCAGGCTTGGTGGGCAGAGAATTTAAGGTCACTTATGTCAGTATCAGTAACTTACATCAGTATTAGTAACTCCTTCCTCAACATATTGCATGTGTGATCATGAGGAATACTGGCACTGGTTCAAGATTCCCCATTTCTACCAAACAAGTACTCCCTCTAATAGGTGTCTAAAATGAATGGATATAATAACCCAGCATTTCTTATAACCAAAGTGTTAAACGCTTTTCCTTCATACAGGCTGAATTAAACAAAAATATGCATCTAGAGTGAGCTTTTAATGTGACTCTCTCCTTAGCATGTGTAACATTATGGCATAGTATAAATATGGAGGCTCAAAAATCACACTGGCCAGATTCAAATCCTGATTTTGCCACTTATAAACAATATATATATATATATATATATATATATATATATGATTATGAGGTATAAAATGAGGATAGTATTTATACTATTGATTTCCTAGAATATTGGGGAGTATTAAACGAGATCATCAGATAAAGCCCTTAGAGTGTCAGTATTCTAGAAGTGTTATCCCTTTAACTATTAGTCTGTTCTAAAACACATCAGAGATTTAATGATCCTCAAATGTGAAATAGCTTTTAAGTGAGATGTGAGCTTTGCCATTGACAGACAAAACAAGTTAGAGGAGGAAGAGCCCAAATTATAGGTGATGCTTGCAATCAGTCAGTGAGCCCTGTGCCTCATCTGCAGAAAATCTCATTGACCATGGAGCTCCAGATGATATAACACTGTACACAGTGATTAACTTTTAATCTGTTATTAATGATAAATAAGAGGATTTTAGTGCAGTTTTCTATGAAAGCATGGTTCTGCTGGTATAATATTGGCTGAATGTTGTAGGTGCTAAACTGCTGGGTTCAGGTTTTATGTAATCAGTGGGAAGAGATGTTCCTAGTGAGAACGAGGCATCTGATTCACTGTGCTTTCCCTCAAAGAGAACGCTGCATAATGTTACATGTGATGATCTTTTTTCTTGAAATAATTCACTGAAACAAGATGCTCTAAGATGCCGTAGAATAACACTGCAACAGAATCTAAGTCGCCACTTTTAAAAAGATGTAGCAAACCTGGAGATCTAGTTCAATGTTTCCCATCCAATCTAGACATTGGTTGCAACTAAAAAGGTAGTAATAAGTTTTCTCAACTTTTTTTGATATTGCAAATACCCAGTTGAAATTGTACATGCATTATGTTCTTATTTATACAGAATAGCTGAATCATTCAGTTTTTGACTGGTATTTCCTCAACTCGAGGTTGATTCCATTGCTTATACCCCAATGATCCAGAGATAAGGTTAGCCTTTTTATATATTTTTTTAAAATGAGTAAATAGATTCAATCATTTTGGATTTGATTTTTAGCAAAAGTAAAACATGGTGTTTAAGAGAAAAAATTGTGAAAGGAGTTCTGGTGGAAGGAAGGCTAGGGGTCAATGTCCCAGTAACCCATCTCCTTCAGAGGAATGGTTATTTCTTTCATTCTTCAGGTTTTAGGTGGAGCTGCACAGAAGTTCAGTATGTCATTCTTAGTAGAATTATTGATGTTGTTTTTTAGGTGAAGTATGAAGGAGGAGAGGTGGCCAGCTCACCCATGCCTCTCACCCACACTTCCTTGATCAAGCAGCCTTGGTGCTCCTCACCGCCCACTCTTTTCTGACACTTGGGGCATGGCCAGTCCTATTGAATCACCAGCCTTGAGCAGCCCCCCTTCCCCTCCCCACCATTTCCATTTGTGAGACCATTTTTTACTACAGAATTTAATTAAGACTTCTCTGGGATGCTTCCAGATGTGACGAATAAGATATTTTCCTGATGAATTGATCTGCCTATCTTTGTCCTCTCCAAGCTGCCCTTTGGAAATCTCTTTCAAATGTGTTCATGATGCTGATTAACAGTTTCCCCACCTGACGACCAATGAACTAGGGGATTAACTGACTTAAAATTGTATCTCACTTCTCCCAGAGCATCAGGAGTGGTTAATGTAGCTGCCAGGTTTAACTCTCTATTTCATTGTTAGGAGGCCCACCAGCTCCAGGCTCCCTTACTCCACACGCATAGCAAGTTCTCCTGGAAGTAGAAACCCACCTATGCTATAGACAACAGAACTCTGAAAATAAGGGAATGAGGGTGAGGGTTTAAGAGAAGTAGGAAGAACTTCATAAAACTCAAGGAGAGAAAAACAACCAGCCAGCCAAACTTCAGAAGCTTTTTTTATATAATTAATGGAAATATTTTAATCTCTCTGATCTGTAGTTTTTCTTTTTCTTTTTTTTTTTTTATGGGAGCAAAATATAAACTTTTACTTAAAGCACTAGATTTGTGTTTTCTGTCACTTCGTCAAACCTAAATCTAATTACAATTTTCTATTTTTACAGCCCTTGATTAAAAAAACCACTTTTTATTATAAAATAATTTTAACTTATTGAAGAGCATAATACAAAATAATTTGGGTCTACTTTAATATATGATCCTTTTATAAGAAACTGAATTATATCACAGTAAGTTTCTTTTTTTTTCCTTTTCATCATTTTTTTATCTTTTAATTAATTAATTAATTATTTTAAATTTTATTTTGTCGATATACATTGTGGTTGATTATTGTTGCCTCTTACCAAAACCTCCCTCCCTCCTCCCTCTCCTCCCTCCCCCCCAACAATGTCCTTTTTGTTTGCTTTTCATATCAACTTCAAGTAATTGTGGTTGTTATATCTTCTTCCCGCCCTCCCCCCCTCTGGTTTTGTGTGTGTGTGTGTGTGTGTGTGAATTTATATATTAATTTTTAGCTTCCACCAATAAGTGAGAACATGTGGTATTTCTATTTCTGTGCCTGACTTGTTGTATGATAATTTGCTAATTTAAATGGAATAAGAGCTTAATATAGTTGTTAGCATATAGAAATTGGTATTTGTTTTAGATAAGTTAGTGTTTTTGTTCAAGGTCCTCATCATTTCCTGTTTGCTGTAAGAGGCCAGACACTTGTACATCCTGTGCTATGCTCCTGACAAGAATCATCCTATTGCCTTTTGTAGCTGTGAGACTGAGGCTCAGTGGGAAAAAAGAATTGGGAAAATATAACACATTATCCTGGTTCCTGGAAACGTCTCCTTTTGGAAAGAAAGATGGTGAGCTTGTTCTGTAGGTAGATTTCAGGGTGGTGGACAGGTTTAGTGGTGACTGTGGCAAAAATCCTTCTAGTAGTCAGTTTTTTGTTTCTAGATTGTTGACTGCAGCAGTGAGTGTGAGGGTCTCATGCAATCTGAGATTTGTTATTTCAGCCTTGTCTGATTACCTCTGTCAGTAAATAATCTCAGCAACAACAGCTCTGTTGTCTTTTCCCCCTGGTGTTAGACACTGTGGAGAACCTCCCAACTCACAAGACCCCTCTTTTCTGGAAACATCTTCACATATCTGTGAGGCAAAATTGGGGGTGGGGGTTTCTAGCAATCTCACCTATAGTAAGTGACTCATCTCTCCTAAATCCTTACTGGTTGAAGCCAATCAGATTTCCCACCACAGGAAATTGCAATTGAGAAGCAACAGCCATTTCTATAACTGGCAGAAACTCTAGGATTTCTAGGGTGGCCATTGTCTACCCAGCATGTTGACTGAGGAACAGAATTGGGGAAAACATTGGAGACAGCAGAGAGACATGGGCTAGGAGCACTTCTGGGACTCTGATGGTTTTCAAGTCCTAATTTCAGCCTCCAAGGCTTCTGATCCATGCCATGCCCCTTTAGGCATGCGATAACTTTCCCTTTATTTTCCCTTTCTTGCTTAAACTAGTCCCAGCTGATGCATGTTAATTGTTGCAACCACAGAGTCCTTAGTAATAGACGTTATGAGTCTGGGTGTCTTACGTTTATTTATGCATCTGGAACGCAGCTTGGGGCATTCAAAACGGGATTTGTCAGAGTCTCAGTCCCACAGAGAAGCAGCGAGGCTCTGGGTTCCGGACTCTGATTATCGAAAGTTTGCAAGGGCTGTCACTGATTCCTGTGCGTTGTCCTTTCTCTCCACAGGCACTGTTGAATTGTGCTTATGTCTGAGACTCGAAACATGATAGAATAACATATGGAGAGGAATAGCATATCAGAGTCAGCCCAGATTTCTGACTTTGGAAAGCAGAAACATAGGGCCCTAGTGAGGAAAAGTTGGGAAAGGGAACTGAAGGGAAGCGGAGGAGATGCTGAGTTTAGTGTGCAACACAAATATAGTTTGAATTCTCAGGGGGAAGTCCAGAGAGGATGACATCCAAGCAGTTAAAAATAATGACCTAAAAGCCAGGGACAGACATATATAGGGTGTCATTCACATTTTGAGGCTATTAATGCAATGTTGTTCTTTCTTATCAACATCACAGAAACCTTCCTGAAAAGTCAGTCATTTTCACTAAGAATGGAAATAACGTCATTCAAGGCAGTTTGCCAAATGATGTAACTCTGTGCCTCCAAGCCCATTGATTCCTAAAATGACCATGGACAGGATCAATTGCTTTTGGATTTCTAATCTGATGAATATTATAGGCCATGGCTAAAAAAAAAAAATGTGTTAGAAATGGAAAAAAAAAAATCTGGCTGGGGTTGAAAGTTATCCCTGCAAAGTTACTTTTTGATGAAACGAAATAAGGCAGTTTAGCCATAAATGAAAGTCAAAAATTATTGATATGCATAATAGTTCTCATGGTCTCCAGTTATTTCAGGGATTAAGGAAAGGAGAGTTTGTTATAACAATGTTTTCAAATAGAGGTGGGAAACTTCTGACTTCCAGTATGATATTATCTGTTTAGACCTCTGCATCAGCCTGGATGATAATACTCCACACATAAGCTAAACTGTCCCCTTAAGAAACAAACCAGTTCCTAGGAAAAATATAGATTGAGAACTGTGAGCAGTGGTTATCTCTGTAATTGTTTTTCGAAGGACAGTGATGAGAGGATGATGTTCTGCGATTCAGATGAGCTGCAGAAGATTCAGCATCTCCCGTGTCCTCCACGATGTGATGCTTTTTACTCGTTCTACTGCCGTTTGTCTTCTCTTTATTGCTTTGATTTTCTTTTATCCTTAGTTCTTTGTCATCTGATCTTTTTTCTCTCTTGTAGTTTCTTTCCCCTTTTTTCCTACTTATCATTCCTCAAGTTTTTTTTATTCCTTTCCATCTTAAACTCATCATAATGTAAAAATGAGGTCTGCCTTTAAAATGATTGTAGTACTAATTGAGCAAAATTTCGTGCCTGTTCAAAAACAAGCGAGTTTTGCCACTCTGTACCTTTACTTCAACCTTTCAATACCCCTTCAAACACAGAAAAACACTAGGTAATTAAACATGCTGTTTCACTTCTGCAAAATTCCGTTTTAAAACATCTTGTTATATGTGTCTATGACTTTTTTGTTTGTGATCCTCCTTTGTCCACATAGCAGAGGCCTGGGTATGGAAAACTGAGACACAAGGCATGGGGCATAGGCAAAAGCATGGAGGACTTCTGAATTGTATAAATTTTAGATTTAGATGTGGTTCAATTAACAAGTCAAAGTTATATGACCTCAAGCAAGATATTTAACCTCATTTTCTTATCTGTCACTTAGGGATAAAAATAATGCCTACCTCATGGTGTAGATAGAAGAATAGAATTACTATGTGATGTATGCAGAGTACTTAGCCCTGGTCTTAAGGCATTCTTAATAAATAGTAGCCATTATTTTTAATAAGGTTATTATTAGGCTTATCTGAAATCACCCAGTACGTAAATATTGAACATGAGGAATGGCACTTGACCAACAAAAGAGATGTTCTTATGACTAAAAGAAGCAATGTAGAGTAGACCTTTAATTAATCAATTGAATCAATGCCTTTAAGTTTTTTCACATGTTGCAATGGTTGATATAATTTTAGAATCTATAAGTTATTGTATGACATGACACTCCTCTCTGGGCCTGTATATTCCTCCTAAGCTCAACTGAGGCTCCTCTACTTTCCACTGGCTACACTCCAAACACCCCTTCTGCCCATTTTTTCATTGCTGTGTTGTTCCTTCCTGCCCCAGAGATGCCACACAAGCTGTTTCTTCTGCCTAGAATGCAGCTCATATTTTCAGTGCTAGTAAGTCCTTAATACAAGAAAAGATAAAGAGCTTGGCTATCAACCTAGAACTTGGATAAGAGTAGGACAGAGGCAGAATGAGTTTGTATGTGCTCGTATATGTATACATACAGCTGTGCATGTGTGTATTTGGTTAATATGTATTTCCCAGCTTTAATCGTAATGCCCATAAAATCAGTGGCCTAATTCCTTTACCTCCTCCCATATGCAGAGCACCTAATTCTGACCTGACACAAAATAAGGTTTCGATGCATGTTATGGGATTAATTAAATGACCCATTGAGTATTGAGGCAGTAGGCTTAAAAAAGAGAGGATCTTCTTTCCCTCTTAAGACATTTTCTGGGAGTGAGTGAGCTAATGTTTATTGAATGTTTAGTGTTTACTGTGGTTTTGGGGAGCTGAAGGAAGACAAACACCAAGACTGATGTGTGCAGTTGAACGCTTGATTGAGCTGTGTATGGTGAGGAGGCTGTGAGCTCTCCTGTACAGTTAGTAAGACTTTTAATAACTAATGTATTCCAAACTGGTAAAACTACCCTCTTTACTAGTGAAAGAGAATATTAGCCATCATGCAAATTCCTTTATAGGACCCTCCCAATATTATAGAAATGCCAATTTGTCAGTGAATGACCAAAACATCCTTTCATAAAATAAAATAAAATAAAATAAAGTCAGGCTTGACTTAGGGAATTTGCTTTAATGGGGTTTAATTATTGATTGAAATCCCATATGAAAGCATCAAAAGTGTCTGTACATCCTGTGGGCTGATACGAACATGTATTACTCTCCTTACCATTAAAGCAAAGTTAAGAAACCTATTTGGCTTCATTCAGCTTAGTATCTTTAACTGGACCAACTTCTTAATTTGGTATCTAGGAACTATGACTGTGTTCATCTCCTAGGAACACGGACCATTGAGCTGCTTAGACCTTAGAGACTGTCTAGTTCAATTGATTAATTTTAAGGGTGAGCAAAGAGAAGCCAAGAGAGGCTAAATGACTTGCAAAGGTCACACATCTGCTTCCTTGATTTAGAAGTAAGCACATATAATCTGTTAGGCCCTTCAGTAAAAAGGAGAGGTAGGGAAAGAGAGAGAATGAGAGTGAATTTGTAAGAGATGAGAACTTTGGGGTATACCAGCAGATGTAGCACACGATCAATATCCTGGTTTTCATGGTTTATTTGTTGGTTGGTTAGTTGGTTTCTATGACAGAGCTTAGTTGAGTTGTAAAGGGGTTCCTGAGGATTTAACCAACATAGCCAACCACACACAAACTAAATATTGCTAATCTCTCTCAAGAGAACGGATTGATTAATGGTAATGACTTCTGCTTAATGAACACCTACTAGGTGATGGCAATACATTAGAAACTACACGCAGTACCTCACTTAAAGTGTATCGTAGTGACTATGACTGCATGTGGTCTAAATTACTACTCTGATTTTACGGATAAGGAAACTAAGTTTCCTAGGAAATCAACAGGTTGCCAAGGTTACTGAAATAAGAGGTTGTGAGGATGGGTCTGAATACGAGCCTCTTTCTGCTCCCAGTCTTCTATTTCACACAAAGAAGGGATGGGAAATTCAGCATTTAAGGATAGTCAGATAAGACATGATTTAATGCTTCCTTCTGATATATGTTAGTGTAAACCCTGGAACTTTTTTTTGAACCGTTTGAGTAGTTTTACCATATAAAGTGGCTGCTGATCTACCTGGCAGCACGGACTTCGCTAGAAAGCACCTTCTTCCCATCAATAGCTGTTAATTAGTTCAATTTGGGAGGGATAAAGTAAGACAGTAAGAATAGCAAATTCAACCCCAACTTCCTGTTTTCTTCCTTAACATAACCATTATCTTATTCACCAAAACTCATTTATTTTATTTACTCACCAAACATATTTAATAACTTCTTTTGTTTCAGACACCAGATGGAGAACTGAGGGCACAAAGGAATAGATCTCTGTTCTTTCCATCAAAGTGTTCACCTTCTCATGGGGGGATGACGGGCAAGCCAAAAGTAATTATGACGTAGTGATTCTAGTGCCTTGACAGAATCCGTTTGCCACAGAGCTGGTGGGTTGTGCTTGGGGTCTCAGGTAAGTCTGTTTATGAGGACCTGCCAGAGGAGTTGATATTGAATATCTTTCCCTGCATCACCTGGTGATTGAAACTTCTGCATTGCCCTTGCTGATCTAGCTAATAAGTCAGGCTGGATCCAATGTGTGGCTTTCTGTGTCTGTCCTTGAGGAAAGGTGTCATACAGCTGCTCAGGGATGAGTGTAATGGTTTATGACTTCAGCACCTGAAGTCCTATCACATAGCAAGTTCCCTGGAGATGGTGATCATACAGAAGGAATATTGCTTAGCTGGTGATAATGTCACGCTGCCATGCTGAGTTACACGGATTGCCTGATTCCTGCAGCTAAAAAACTCCTGGCTGATTAATCCTGATGTCATGTAAATAGAGTCGGTGTCAAGGAGATCGTAAATGAGAAAATGGATGCTCGGAAGGGGACATTAGTGAGGAATGGAGAGCCACCATCACCCCACTCATCCCTCAGTCAGCCTCTAACAACATCATTATCCAGGTGAGAGGAGACACATCACTCAGCCAGATCCTGGAAGGCTTCCAACTCTTCCTCCCTGACCCCCCCCCCCCCCCACTAGCCCTATTTTAAGCAGTGTGAATTTTAGAAATCATGTAACTGGGTTTTCTCTTGCTCGCCATGCCTTCAGGAGGGAGTTACAGGACCACTTCAGTATAAGAAAACCTGAGAGTCATGCACCTTAATGACCAACTAGATAAATTGGGGCATGATTTATTCATATTGTTAAAGGACTCATTAAGAGTTCGTTTAAGAAATGCTCTCACATTTGACTTATAGAAATTTAATTGCACATATAAGCTAGATTTCAGGTTTGCTGACACTCAGCTCCTTAGTTAGTTTATACGCAGAGACATACAAGTCAACCCACTCCAATTATCTTGTAAGTTTGGTAGGTTTATTGCCAATGGGAAGAGTCACGGTGAGGTGTCACATCACACTCCATGATGTCCCCCCCACCGCCTCCCCTTCACACTTGCTCTTCTCTGTCAGAAACATTTCAGTGTGTAAAGAAAGTTTAACTCAAACTCATATGAAAGTCTGTAGAGATTTGGAGTCACTTATCCCTCACCATGATGCCAGAGATTTCCTTTTAATGTGGGTGTCTCCTTCTGTACAGATGGTGGATTTTCAGGTTGGCAGCCGTGGGGTTTCGGGTGGGAGAGAGAAGAGCTTTTATGTTCTGTGAAGAGAGGCTGATGTAACTCTCAAGGCTGACATTCATTTGACTTTCTTCAACCCTTCCAGGGCTTATCTCTTCATGCCAGGATTATTTCAGCAATCCCTTCGCTGGTCCTCCCACTTGGAGGCTCTCGCGCTTGCTTAGTGCTGTTGTTAGATACACCTTCCTGAAGGGCTGTTTTTATCCCATCAAACACTCCGGTGGATTCCAGCTGCCTGTGGCATTAAGTTCCAACTCCTCGGTCTGACCTCTAGGGTCCTCCAGAAATTAACTTTCACCTGACTATCTGAATTTATCTTTCTGAAACATGCCACAATGTTTAGAATTTCTTGGGAGTACCCTTCAGACACAGAAATAGATCATTTTGTTTTATTCTATGATCAATTGATTTTGTTTTGGGTCATGTGTCCAATGTATCTGATTTTTTTTCATCTTTCTGTATTCAAATATACTAAACATTATAGAACTTAATACCACCACACCTTTCTGTCACCTTAATCCCCCAAATAGTTTCTAATAGTTTATTTCATGGTTAGGCTTCCATTATAATTTCAGTCACCTGATTCAAGAGAGACACTACCCTTGAAGGCCCCCCGAGGTGGCAGTCTGCTTAAGCCTTCAAGAATTATTTATACCCAAGCTGATGTGTCTTGGGTTTGATACCTTCTTTTAGACAGACTTTGCCATGCTGATAGTTCTAAATCTCTGTTTTAGCTAGAAATTTTAATTGGGTTGTCATATATATTTTTTTCTTTATAGGCTAACCATTCACAGAGTTTTTTCTAAGTTTTAACATTTACAGTACCTTTTACCCCTTTGTCAAGCCATTTGTAAGAATATACCCCTCTTTTAGAGTTTGGTTTTGGGACACCTTATACAACACCTGACAAAAGTCATCGGATACAATTCATATTAATATTACTAGTAACACACTGTGATTCCCATTAGGTAATTTTGTGAGTGATTATTCAGCTTCTCCAGTATTGGCAAGACTAGCCTTCAGCTCCAAGCTGATATTTCCAATATAGGATATTCTTCTTTTTCCACACCTATTCAAATCCCTCTAGAATATTTCATGATATTCAGAAATTATTATATTTTGGGATGTAGTAAATATCTTGCAGTTATTATTTTTTTTTAAAGACCATGTCTTTTAAAGATGCACCCTGTAAAATAATTAGCAATGAAATAATAGGATATATGGATTTCCTTTAAGTAGTTCAAAAAGAAGGGGAGAAAATGGGCAGAGGTACAAATAAAACAAGATTGACCGCATATTGGCAATTGTTGAAACTGAGCAATGGGTACTTCTGTGCTTATTATACTGGTATCTCACATAGAATTCTGCATTTCTTACAAATTGCCATATGACATTGATGTGCTGATCCTCTGATCACACTTTTGAAAGCTTTGAGAAGTATTATAATATTCTCTCTTTATTTGTAAATATTTGAAATTTTCCAAAACAGCTACAAATTATGTCTGTTCTTCCTTGCCTAACTCAGGTTCCATGTCTTCCCTGAGATATTTCCCCCCCATTTCAGGACAAATTGATTTCTCCTTGTTTTAAGCTCCACTAGACCTTCTGGTTTCTACTGTATATTGGTGTATGACTGTATACTGTCTTGAATGATTAGTTTGAATTTGTGTGTGTTTTTATTTTTCAGAGACTGCAGAAATTCTCATTTTACAAGCTATGCCTTGTGCTTTTGGTATCCCTGTACCCCCTAGTACATGTTTATGGGGTTACCTTTGACTCATGAGAAAAAAAAAAAAGTTTAAAGGGTATATATTGCCTAAATTCTGAAATGCTAAAATAAATACAACCAATTTAAAACTCTAGAGAAGAAGTTTGGGGACAGAAAGTGGCAGAAAATGAAAGAAAAGTTCTGGTTAGCCTGAGAGGGAGGCCATTGATCATTTTGGTGGGATGCAGAAAGGTCAATATTTCTTGGAAACCTTTCATGGGTGGAGGTGTCAGAGCACTGCACTGAGAATCAGGAGACCTGGGGATTGGGTTCTGACTCTGCAATAGTGAGCTATGTGGCCTACAACTAATGGGAAAGCTCTAGATGGTGGCAAGAATTACATAGCAGGTCCTGGACTCAGTAATTTACATGCATTACCTGTTGTAATGCTCACAATCACACTACAGGTGGTTATTATTACCCACTTTCTACTAAATACATACTTCACTGTGAACTTGCACAGACCACTTAATCCCTCTGAACATGTGTCACATCAGGGGTCAGATCCAGACCTCACACTCTGGAACCTTCATTACTAAGGTCTTACTCTGATGAAAAAGTCTCAAGTGTGTTCTACTGAACATGAAAGGGAATTACCTGGAATATTTCAACTCCTCCCTCCTTATACCCTGAAACAGAATCCTGAAGGTGGGATCTAGAAAATTGCATTTAACAAGTTATTCAGGTGGGTTTTTCATCCTAAATTTTGAACCACTGCTATGTTGCTCTTGTGACTGATTGATTTACCATGCATTTCTACAGGCTTCAGTTCAAATGAAGGTGGACCTAATCTCCAGTGTCTTATCCTATAAATACTCCAGGCAGAGTTAAGTCAAGTCACTTGTCTGGTACTTGTCTATCACATGTGTCCACTGCTCTACTGTGTCACTGAAGGTGTTAGACATGCCAAGTACTGTAGGAGATATGTAGATTACTATGTTCATGAATTCTCTGAGTGCAAGGAGCCTGCCTTAAATACTTCTATATGCCTAGCACCTAGACCTAACACATTAGGGGCCTCAATGAATGTTAATTTCAGGTTCTTTCTAAAGCTAACATTTGATAATCCTGGTAAACTGTCTTCTACTTGCTCTTCACAGCTGCCACTGGACCTCAGTCATGGTCCAACTTAAAGTCTTGATGTATCATTGGTCTGGACTCTGGACCAACATACGTCATCATTTATGTTGTTCTAATGATACTGCACATTAATGAACCCTGCCATCACCAAACTGCTTTGGAAGAAGTTAACATCTTGAATAGAAAGGAGAAGAGAAGCCCAGAGTTTGTATATGGCAGAGGGAATGCCAAGAACCACTTCCTTGCTGATTCTGAAACCTGTATTTCTTCCCTTCAACCTCTAATCCTCCTCTATCAAGACAATGAGAGAGATCCATTAAAATTCCATCACAACTTTTCTCGTGGAAGGAGAACTCAAATGCTAATTGCATAAATATTGGCGATCAGGACTATTTCCACAAGTGGGAGTTGACAGAACTCATCTGCTTTCGTGTTCACAAAAAATGTTATTCTTTTATGGTTGTTAAGTTACTGTATCTCATGCAAAATTAAAAATAAAGTATTTATACAAAATAGTTTCCCCAGTCACGTAAAGTAGAACAGAAGATGATATTTGCTGAAGCCAAAGCAAAATGTGATTAACATGGAACTTCAGGAAGTCATGTAAACAATTGACTAAGCCTAATGGACGAGTTTATGAAATTTCATTTCTAGGCATTCTAATTCTTAGGTAAGATACTTCCTTGATTGATTACCTATGTATCACACAGATTGAAGTGGTAGAGTTAGTTGTCAAGACTAAGCCAACATGACTCCAACGCCCTTGCTTTTCACCAGTTCTTTGATCAAGAAGATAACAATGAAAAGTGAAATCTCTAAAACTGCCCTGCCTTTGGGAGGAGAGGTTAGGGTAAATATGCTTATCCTTAAATCCACAAAGAGTTTTCCCACAAAGCCTGTCTTGTTCCTAAGGTGTAGCTACTGCAGGGACACACACAAAGTTTATATTTATACTGTGCTCCAAATGCAAGGCTGTTGGTTCCTGTGGTATATTTGTCTACCCAAACCCTGTGCTGTTTATACATACACAAACACCACACACCCTTCATCTTTAATTTACACTCGAATCCTGATGGTTTTGGGCATGCCCTCTGGATCTCTTTTCCTATCTCTGCTTTCCTTAATTGTTGTGAGGCTTACCTGAGGTTTTGTATGCAAAATACTGGCACACAATAGGCACTTGATAAATAGCAGGGCTTCCTTCTTTTAAAACTATTTTATTTATTTTTTTAATGGAGAAAAAATAAAAGGCTTAATTACCCAAGTGAAAGCTCTGTATCTTGTAAGTGTGTTTGTGGTATATGTGTAGAGAGAGTTGAATTGGGAAAGGTGAGGTAGATTTAGTTGAGAATTTAGGTCTCCCGAAAAAAATATTTTGACTGGAAAGTTTAGGAATCAGTGCTCTGTGTTGTCCAAAATCCCTTAAAATAGCTTTCTCTGAATCAACCACCCAATCAAAACTCTGAAATTTTGCATATCAAAATTTTTAATCTAACAGAAATTAGATTCAGTGCTTTTTTTTTTTTTTTTTTTTTTGGCACTGAAGGCTTAGGTTCAAAAAATAAATCTTAAAACAAAATTCCCTTAAAGTGCCTTCTGAGGAACATGGATTTGATCAGTGTTAGTAGATTATGTTAACCACAAAAACATTTAGAAGTGCCACATTAAACAGGTTTTCTCATTGAAGGATTGTATTGTGTTGTTTATATGCTAACATCTATAGGAATAAAAGTTAAATTGCCCAAACCTATGGATGCAGGACGTTTCCCTTCCCACATTCCCAAAGCACTGCAGAGAACAGATATTCCAGAGACCACTGCTGGGCATCAGTTTTGAACAAAATCCTATGGGCCAAGTCATTTTGAAAGAGTTCGGATTCCATACTGCATTCCATTTATTACACGCAATTCTAAAGAAAGAAACTTTCTTTAAAAGCCCATTAGTGAAGTCCTGAGATTAGAGGCTGTACATTTAGTTAACATAAGAGGTAAAGAGATTTGTCTTATTGCATCTTGTTTTAGTCAGTCTTGCCTGAGCAAAGTGACTTGGATAATTTGAGGTAAAAGCACTTATCCCAAATTGACTTCCATTCAGTGGACATTGCCCGAGGGGACATAGGATGACTTTCCCTAGGAAGAGGGAACAGGATGGCTTTAACTCATTGAGTTTTAGGTCTACATCTTCAAAGATTTCATAGTTTCTAAAAAGCCTTCTCAGATTTTCTATAGTTCACAGTGATTGTTCTTTCCTGCAGCTCCCAGAGCTCTCACTTTGTTTGCAGCTCTTGTTCTGGCATTGACTTTCCTTGTCTACCCAACACATTCCTGTGCTGGAGCTGCCTCCCTAAGTAGATTTCAAGTTCCAAAAGGGCAGAGATAGTCATGCCTCAATGGGCTCAGTACAGCATGCCCCACAAAACGCACGTCTGACAGATACCTGTTGTTGGAGCTGAATGCATGGACCTTCTGCACTTGCCTTTGGCATTTGCAAAATTCCAGTGATACATTCGATTGAATGGCACTTTCCCTGCTTGGGCTGGTAGTGCTTTAAAAGGGGAGTAAGTTCCAGAAGGAGCATGCAGAGAATGAACTATGTAGCACAGGAAAGGAATGGCAGAGGGAATGAGCTCTATCCCTCTGAGCAGATCCTGAATCAAAGGGTCAGTTTGGAACCCTGCAATTTGATTGGTTTTTCTGGTTCAGATATAGTTTTAAAAAATCTGAGTAATAACATTTCTTATGAATCTCAAACCATGATTTCTGTAATAACCATTCCAGCAATAAAAATGAGTGGTAGGGACTGTGCTAAGCCAGAGTATATGGTCCATTGAAAAATGAACAGCTATTACTCAACTTTCATTCAGTTGTTGCTATCAGGAATTTGAGTCAAGGATTGCAAGATCTTCTGAGTTTAAAATAAAATACTAATGATCTGAAAACCAGTATTTATAATGACAAATTTCCTGAGTTTTTGAAAAATTATTTATTTGTTTATATTTACTACTACTTATATAAATACAAATATGTTATTATTTATAACATTTGTTTTAAAAATTACAGGCCATATATAATGTCTGTAGTTTATATCTACAATTACAATTTACCAAATAGTCTGCATCATATTTGAATATGATGCTTAGGAATTTACATGATAGTTCACAATATTTTATTTAATATTTACATCTACCCTTTGATAAGGACTGGGATCCCCTCCACAGATGCAAGAAAACAAGGCTCAGATTAGTGAAATGAGTTACCCCAAATTATATAACTATTGAATAACAGAATTGGGGCTAGACCCTGTAACTCCTATTTTTTGTTGTTGTTGTTGTTGTTTTTGCTTTGGTGTTCTTTACAGCAAACTGCATTGCCACAAGCCTGCATTTTGTTTTTTCTTCTACTTTTTAAAGTATACTTTTTTACTAAAGTAAAACATACACACAGAAACATGCACAAATTGTGAATTCACTGCTCAATACATTATCACAAAAGACACATTCCTATAAAACCATCAGCCCTCTCAAGAGGCAGAGCATTCTCAGCACTCTAGGGAACTCTGTCCCCACTATAAGGGAGAAAAGATTTCTTTTCTCACACAGGACTAGGTTCAAGGCTGAGGCACCTATAACAAAAGACAGATTAACAAGAGAAAACCATACAGATTTATTTAAGTTTTATGTGATACAGGAGCCTTCAGAAATAAAGACCGAAATAAACAGAGAGTCTTGTGTATTTTTATGCTTAGGTTTAACGAAAAGAGGACAGTTGTGGCAAAATACGATTGGACAAAGGGGTATGATCTCATGGTAATATATTGGAGGGAATTTATCAAGGTCTGTTTGTTCAGATTCTTCTCTGTGTCCCTGTGCATTCAGAGAGAAGAACATTTCTTTCATCCAGGTTTAGCGTAGGCACCTCTCACACGAGGGTGTTCTGACCTACTTTCAGAGGAACGTCAGAAAGCTATTTATTATTTATTGTATTTTTAATTGACATGTACTAATTGTATGTATTTTGGGGGTACAGAGTAATATTTTGATACATGTATATGCTGCATGATGATCAAGTCAGGCTAAGGAGCATACTCGTCAACACAAACATTTATCATTTCTTTGTGATGAGAAGATTTGAACTCTTCTAACAATTTGAAAATATTCAATAAATGCTTATTAATTATAGACATCTAGCACTACTAAAGAATTCCAGAACTTATTCTTTTTGTCTAGCTGTAATTCTGTATTCTTTAACCAATCTTTATGGCTTGCTTCAGGGGAGAAGAGCAGCAGAAGGTCAGAGAGTGACCTTCCTGTTTCTGCTGTTTCCTCAAATGCCAAGATGCCATAATTTGGGGTAGCATGTCCTGACCCATCACTGCCTTTCTCTTCAAAGCTAACTCCTCTTCTGACTTCAATTCAGATTGATTTTGCCTGTTTTTGTTCTTTTTGTAAATAGAATTATATACTCTGTATTATTTATGTCTAGTTTTTTTTTTCCCTCAGAATGTGGTTCTGAGATTTATTCATGTTGGTTGTTTCATATAGCACTTAGTTTGCTCATTTCATTGCTTTATAATATTTTTTAAAATAAATATTCCAGAATTAATTTATTAGTTTTACTGTTTATGGACACATAAATTGTTCCTAGCTTTGGGTTGCTACAAATGATATTGATACAAACATTCTTACACATGTGTTTTAGTGCTCAAATATGGCAGTACTTCAAAAAGTTCGTGGAAAGATTTGTATTATCTTTTAAATCTCTTTTTCCATGAATTTTTTTTTAGGGTCATCCTTTTTAAAATTTTATTTTATTTTATTTTATTTTTATTGAATCATAATTGAAAATACATATTTTGGGGGTCCAATATTTATGTGGTTGTAAGAAACAGAAACACCACTTCCATGTGTGTGGCCTACCACATCCACCACAATAACCATGGCTGCTGCAAAAGTGGCTAGATGCCACAACAACTGTGCAGATGGTCCAACAGCCACTGGAGTGCATTAACACAAGGAGAGTCACCAGGAGAGATCAAAGAAAAGAAGAGGATGTCTCTCTACACAAAGTCCAATCCAGAGTGATAGAAGAAGCATCTGTTCTACGATAGTAGTGGGGACCTGAACACACCTCTCTCAGCACCAGACAGATCATCAAGGCAACAGAGTAACTCTTTCAGAAGGAGAAAAGAAATCCATGAAATTTTAGAAGTACCCTCATATGTGCATTTCTGTTGGATATATTCAGAAGTAGAATTTTTGGGTTCTAGAGTAAGCACTGTTTACTTTTAACAATCACTGACATTTTTCCAAAGTAGTTAAGCCAATTCACTCTCCCACCAGCAGTGTAGGGGAGTTCCAGTGGCTCCACATTTCAGGAACACAATATTTTAATATCTTTCTATTCTCAACTATTCTGACAGGTATATAGGTATATCATTATGCTTTTAATTTGCATTTTCCTGAATAATAATGAAATTAGGCATTTAAAACATAATTACTGGCCATTTGTCTCTCTCTTCTGTTAACTTTTTATTCATGTCTTCCTTTTTTTTTTTTCTGTTAGGCTATCTTTTCTTTTGATATAACTGATAAAAGAGTCATGTCCAGAATACATAAAGATTTCTTATGTATCCAAATACATAAAGATTTCTCATGTATTCTGGACATGACTCCCTTATCAGTTATATGCATTGCAAATACCTTCTCCCACTTGATGCCTTTCCTTTCCCCTCTGATAATGGTTTCTTTTGATGAGTAGAGGTTTTTCATTTAAAGTAGGCAATTTACCATTCTTTGCCTTTATGGTTAGTTCTTTATGCGTCCTATTTAAGAAGTCCTTGTTTACTCCAAGGTCACAAAGATATTCTCTTGATTTATCTTCTAGAAATTTCATTGTTTTGCCTTCCACATCTCTAGATCTACAACCCATCTAGAATTGATTTTTCTTTATAGTGCAAGTTAAGGGTCAGGATTCACTTTTTTTCCCATATGGATGTATCCAGTTGACCCAGCATCATTTATTGAAAAGACCATCTTTCCCCACTATTTGGCAGTGCAAATTTTGTCATAAATCACACATCGTGTGAGGTTGTTTCTGAATTCTTTTTTTTTTTTTTGTATTGGCCTATTTGTCTATCTTTTTATGCTATCTTAAAAATTATAGATTTATAAAAAAATCTTTATATCCAGTAGTGTAATTTTTTTAAAATTCTCCCATTCATAGCAATATGGATGAGCTTGGAGAAACTTATGTTGAGTGAAATAAGCAAGCCAGAAAGGGATAAATACCACATGTCCTCACTCATAAGTGGGATCTAAGAGAGAAAGAAGGAAGGAAAGAAAGACCACAGTAGTGTATTGGACGTGCAGAGGGAGAGAACACACGTAGGGATACAAAGTGGAGTGTGGGAAAGTGGGATGGGGAGGGAGGTTGGTGATAATCCGGTAGGGGACAGGGGGTAGAATCACAATATTGGTAATAGGCATGCTGCCAGTATGGATCTGGCCATCACATCTTGGGCACGAGTGGTGACAATCAGCTTTGTACCCCATGAATATTCATAACCAATATAAATAAATAAATAAATAAAATTGTCTTATGTATGCTACTGTTGGATCTTCTAGGCCAATTGTTTTTCCATTTTAATTTGTAACTGACTGCTAGTGGTCTATTTTTAAATTAGGTATATTCTAGTCAAAAGTTGCTTCTTTGAGACCTTTACAAATTTGTCACTTTCAGTCAGAAATTATAGAGACAAAACTCTTACTCCTAACTCATACAAATGTTCTCCAGGAGATAATGGGGAAGGTTCCTTGCAAAACATCTGTCTTCATTGTTCAAGAACATAGTTCATTCAGAGAGCCAGGAAACCATGTACTGAATGTTACTCTGTGATTTTACTTACCATATTTATATTATATGTTAGTCAAGATATTGTTTTCAAATATAGCACATCAATTCTCAGTATTTTGATTCCAGGAAAACTGTTCCTGTCTAAGATAGGGGAACTTCCTCTGCCTTTGAAACTTTTCACTGGCTGTGCCCTATGCCTCAAATGCTTTTCCTCTAGTTACTAGCATGCCCAACTCCCTCACCTTTGGCAAGTCCTGGATCAAATACCAACTTCTTTTAATAAACACATCTGAGCTGCATCCAAGAACAACTAGAAATAACTGAGTGGGCCTTCTTTATGGGAATCTAGGGATTATGAATTAGCACAAGTTATTGTCAGGGGGTGTGCGAGTTATACATATTTACAAACCTTTTAGCCCTGATAAGCTGTTAGAAACAATACTTCAGCAACTGGGACATACATCCTTGTAGCATGAGGTCAGGTGTTCCGGCAGGAGGAAGCCTGGAGGGAATTTATAATGTCAATGCACCCTTGGTGTTTTATTTAATTTTATCTTCCAACCACTGGCTACAAGTAACCTACAAGCCGAGGTGTTTCTGCATGCTAATAAATATCCCTAAAGAGCTCTTTAGGTTTCACCTAGGCTTAATTACAATGTGTAAATGAGATGACAGCCTCATTATTGATGTTAATCCTTCTGGTAATGCAGGAAGTTGAGAGACTAGCAATGGAATGAAATATGGATTGGTAATGGCCTCTTATTAGCCTATCCAAAGTAAAAGTGAGTGAGTAACCTGCTGGATACCTGTGATTCCTGGTTATCTTACATCTAAATACTTTCCACTGGGTGGCAGGTTCCATCCCAGTGCTCTGTGGAGTTGTTGGCTGGATCTGAAACCTTTTCATGCCATTTACTTTAACTTCTGTTAAGGCTTTTTGTTGAATTTCAATGAGGCCCAGGCTCTGGGTTAAATGTAACCCCAGTTACCCAACTTTTCCTAGTGGTTTGATTCCTTGCCCTACCTCTTCCAAATGTACTTTTGCAAAAGCCAGAGAAAAGGTGGAAGATGTTTCTTTCCCTCTTCCACCCTGGGAAGGGCAGGTGCAGGCTTCTTTGTGGAGTTAATAACTTTAGATGCATCTTTAATATTGAAGGAAATGTGGAAAGACAGGAGCTTGCTAAGTACAGACAAAACGTTGTAAATAAAAACATAAAGTCCTATAGTATCTGTGGGGAACTATAAGACTAAGAAAATGATGGAGGAAAAGGGTCATAGTGAGTTAAGAGTCCTTCTCTATCAGGTTCTGTGTACAATGTAGTGGTGAAGCATGTGGATACCAGAGGCAGATTGCTTGCGTTCAAATTCTGATTCTTCCCTAACTAGCTCTGTGACCCTGTGCAAGTAACTTCACCTCTCTGTGCAGGTTGCTTAACTTCTTTCTATCTCAATGCTCATCTATAAAATGGAGATAATGATACTATCTTTCTCACAGTTATTGTATAACAAAGATAAGTCAGTATATGGGAAGTGCTCGGCTTAGTAAGAGCTGAATAAATACGAGGTATTATTATTATTTATTATTATGAAACACTTAATATGCATAGTCTTTGTTATTCCTTCCAACAACCCTATAAGCTGTAAGTGTCCCTGGTTGGATTTTTTCATAACCCTGTCCAACTCCAGGACTTTGGCTGTTAATCATTATACTACACTGCAGTCACACAGCCTCTGCTGGCATATCTCAAATTTCTGGCCAAAAAATAGGGTAGGGGTGTAAGAGATAAAACTAGATTGACACTCAAGGTTTTTCCTTGAGGCTAAACTACAACTTGGAAAATGGTAGGCAGGTGTGAAATTGCAGCCAACTAAATGTCCCCATTTCATTTCTAGACAGGTTGTTGTAGGAACTCATGAAATCAAACCCCATTGCAATTACAGTTCACTCTATCTGTTGCCTGGCCATATTTACAGAGTGAACATGCCACCCTCAGGGAATTGCTTCCCATTTTAAAAATTATCAAAAAAGAGGATGAAACAGTAAATATAAGTGTGGGTTTTTTCCCCTTTTAAAATGAATATTATTAAATAGGCAATTAAAAATATAAAATAAAATGAATATCTCCTTATATCATTGGTCCTTGTGAATATAAAATAGTGATATTTTTATGTTTGAACACACTCAACCTTTCAATCCAGTGTATTTTAACCCAAAATACTCCACGTGCGATAAATCAGCTGCTTCTTTACTCTGGATCTCCGTGGTATACACTAAAAGAGGCTCATAGAGGAAATAACTTTGTGTTTGAGGAAATAAAAAATAATTAAGTGGAAGTTACAGAAGGAGGAGATGGAACATTCTGCTTTGTTCTATGTTGTATTATCTGACGAATCTATACACATCACTTGACCAGGTTTGCAAGAGGTGGGGGACTTGTCAAAATCATCAGAGCATTGCAATTCTGCAAGGGGTTGTAAGTAGCTATATGGTAATCTTGTGGCTAAAATGGTCAGACAATAGACCATGTAGCATCTAAGTGGGTCATCATCAGGTGGCTTACAGGGTACTAGAAAGGACACAGCATTCACAAGAGAGGGAGAGCAATCGCCGAGGCTTGCATGGATTTGTATTAAGGAGAGAAGAACATGTTTTTCTGTCTTTTACGTGGAAGGTCCTGTGTCTTGTAATCTGCTCACGGTGAGTTCGATCGATCACTTTATTCCTTCCCAGACTTCCCATTCTTCCTGTTGGAGGTGGTATTTATTAAGGAGTAAAAAGCGATCTGAGAACTATGAACTGGCAAGTTTTTCCAGTGTGGATGTGGCTCTGTGAAGGTGAGAATGAATCTAAAACAGACCCAAAGAGAGAATTTCATTTTGTTCACAGCTGAAAAGTTTAGAGGTCAATAAAAGAAGCCGCTCTTCATTTTGCACCTGTGGGCCTTACTCAGTGATTAGGGCAGAATTTCTTTGTTTGCTTGTTTCTTCCTGAGGTTCCTGCCCCTCTGCTCAGCCCAGCCTTTGGGAATCGCCCTGGCCCATCTAGGCAGATCTCACAGTGTGTCGGAAAATAACAAGGCGCTGCTCCACGTGGTTCAGTTGACTCATGCATTTTCTGGTGGAGCATGTGAAAAATCCTTGTGTTCTGGTTTCTGTTGGGGATATCTGATTTGGAAGCTTCAGCATGCGAGCAGCTAAATTATGTGCAAGAATCGTTGGATACAGCGGGGAAAAAAACTACACAGGACAGTTTTGCCAATAGCTGCTGCCATTACCCGTTATCTCCATTGGAAGCTGCCTGTGAGCTCTGCCTTAGAAAAGGGAAAGGACAGCCAACCAATTCAGAGATGCCGGGCCTCCATCAATGACCACAGCCCTCAGGTTAACCCAGTTATACTATCAGCTCCTGCTCAAACTTCTGGAGCAGGGCTGATTTTCCAAGTTTTGTGCTCTTTGGATAACAATCCTTGACATCACAGAGCGGTGGATAAACATATCTGCACGAGAGATGAACTGAGTGATGCATGTTCCCTGATGCAGGTTGATTAATTAAATGTCACTTTCTTTTCAAGAAAATGGAGGAATTCATTCAGAGAAACTGGAAGGGAAAAAATGCTTGCTCTGCCTTGTGAGCAAGTAACTAAGCCTCAGATCAGTGGAGTGTGATGGAATATGACTAGGGTTTTCTTTCTTATTCCATCCTGCAGAGCAACTGTATGAAAAAATTTTCTGGCCCAGTGGGTTTTCAAACTTACATAGCAGGGAACTAATTTTATAAATGAAAGCTTTTGTGAGATCTCCCCTAATCTACCCTTTGAAAAAGATTAAAACCGCATTTCATTTAACAAATGTATGAGTTCAGTTTTACATGTACTTATAAAATCCATACTTCAAACACTGAGGTTGTTTTGATGAACAGAAATTTGAAGAGGTGTTGTAGATGACTACTACTAATTTTAGAAATTTGTTTGATGCCGTGATTGTTTATATTAGTATATTTTTCCAGGATTGAGAATGCACTGGTACACATATTTAAGTAGTTAACATATCAGAACAGTTTTTCAACAGTTCAAATATCAATCTCAAGTTATACTTCGGTTTTCCTACTAGTCTTTTTTCCAAATTGAATTATTTCCATCATTTCATAATTATTTGCTTCTTTCGATAGGTGAAATTCCAGTTTAAAGGATGTCAAAAAATAAGTTCCTGAAATTCTTTTATTAGAAAATACTTTTGTGTATATTATGAGATTGTGATATTTTCAATCATATTTTTTTTTTTAAATCTGGTATATTTTGGTGTCTGTGTCAGTGAATTAACATTTCAAAACAGGAGAACTTATTTTGCTTTGCATATTGAGTACAAACTTTAAATTTGCATGTCATTCCAGTTCCAGTCTTTTTATCCATAGTCCTAAACACAGAAACTTTATGCCCTGCATTATGCGTATAATGCTTACTGAAATCTTCCTGTGAATCTTATTGCAGCTATATTCTATTTTAGAGAGAAACAAACAAAAAGTAGTGATTTCTTGTCTAAATTGAAACATTCGTACATGCACCTTGCATTGGTCAGAAGAGCTAAAGACTTCAGCTAAAAAATAAAAATTTGAAATTCACTGCTCAAATAATTCTAAAATTTCTGAAATTAATAAACAGTATTGTTGCTTTATCTAAGTGGTTTTAATAGAAGATGGAGTTTTAAAAAGTGGTGCTACTTCCTGCAACATACACAGGCTACTGATCATATTTAGAGAATGATTTTTACAAAGGCCACAACATTTTACAGTTTTACAGATTTTTCTTTTGTTTCATATATTTGTTTTCTTAATATTTAAATACAGATGTAACTTTGTTTTTTCCATACTTGATTATGTAAAAAACTAATTCTGACCCTTAAGAACTTTTCTTATATAAATGTGAAATAATTTAACCAAATAACAAATCTTTCTAGTATCTCTTTGCATGAACTCAACTTACCAAAACAAGCAAAATAGAGATTCACAATAACAATCTCATGTGCAGGTGAATTCTGATGACTACATTATCAAATATTGCTTCTAACTGCACTTTATAACACAACCTATTCATGAATCTACTTATTAAAATGTCAATATCAGAGGCGTTAACTTTTCGTCTGTTGTGGATACATCTTCCTTTCCTGTGATGAACAACTGTAGTTTCAGCAACATATTTGAATTACCTTTGTGTACATTTTTTTGTAACATTTACAGTTTAATTGTTCCAGAGAAAATAAAGGATGCATATTTCTATTTTACATTAAAATGACCTTGATAACCCGAACACTATTTTGCAAAATTGTACTGCATAAATTAGGTTGAGGGCTTGGACTTACATCACCTTAAAAAGTGAAACCAATAATAAATGCTTATTGTACTGTCTGTTTTTGATGGCTTTATGAAAAATATTGGTGACACTGCTATTTTATGGACTATTGACGTCGTCATTGGCACTATTTGAAGAATCATATGTCAGTGTAGTATAAATTGCTATCTCATTATTATTAAAAAAAAAAAGTTCTCCTTAAAACTAATGGTCCATTTTCTGATGGGAGTAATTACTTACTCTGCAATAAATAAATAATGTTTTGATTTAGACAACATACAAAAACTTCATAATGGTACCACAGGAAGAACCAAAATTTAAATAATCACTGGAATTCTATAAGAACATGTTTACACCAATTTATGACTGCATGGCTATCAAATAAGCATGACAAGGGCCTGAGCCTTGCATAGCACTCAATGGGAGGTTGCACGGATGTGCCGAAGTAGTGTATTCACTAGGTGTATACTCATATGTAACGTACGAACATAGGTCTGAATTTTAAAATACTCTGTAAAGACTCATGTAGAATGTTCCACTTACCTAGTTCTGTGTTATCAACCACCCCAAAACTTTATGGCCCCAAACCCCAACGTTTATGTATTTTGGTCATGAATCTGTAATCTAGGCAGGACTTGGTAGTGGCAGTTTCAAGAGATGTCTCCTAGTAAGGCTCAACTGGGGCTGGAGGATGCATTTTCAGGATGACTCACTCACGTGACTGGGAAGAAGGTACTGGCTGGTGCCGAGAGCTCAGCCGGCCAGGGCTGTCAGCCAGGTGACTTTGTTTTTTCTTCATTGGGACATCTCCACAGGGTTTCCTGGGCTTTCTCACAGCATGGCAGCCAGATTTCAAGAGAAAGTGTTCCAAAAGACAGGAGGTGAAGCTGATTGTGTGTGTTAACACCTCATCAGGAAAATGGCACAGTATCATTTCTGCTGTATTCTGTTGTCAAAGCAGTCAAAGAGCCAGCGCCGATTCAAGGGGACTGGACAAAGACCCTCCCCCTTGGGAGAGGTGTCAAAGAGTCTGTGAACCGTTAGAAGAAACTCCAAATAATTACACAAGGATTTCAGGAGAAATTATAGACTGAGGTTTACACAAAAACTAATTACCACAAAATCTAGAATGGACTAGGTTCTAAGCGCTGCAATACAGAGATACAAGGGAAGCTATTTAACCCCGGAGAAATATCAATGCTTTGATTGCCTCTGAAATTTAATTGTTCTCTATAGAACACACTGGGGTATGTACTTTTTTTTTTTTTAATTATAATCATTACAAGTTAAAGTATAGTTTGTTTTAAAAGGAATGAGAATAATACTTGTAGAAGAATCTGGATTTCTGTGTAAAATAATTTGAAAGTTACTATTTTTGTGTACTCTTCTTTCAAAGACCACTTCTTTCTTTTTTCTGCAAAGATATACTTCTGAGTTCCTACTTGTCACCCTCCTGGGTTTCTTTTATTTTCTCATTATTTATATTATGTAGTGTGTTCCCATGCCTTCTATTTTTTTTTGATGATCTGATTTAATATCCCTCCCTCCCTCCCTTAACAAATGCTTATTTAGTACCTACTAAGGGCAAAGCATAGGGCTAGCTGGGATACAGAGACACAGGATATAACTCAGAGATTTTTGTCTTCCCCCCTCTCCCTGTTCTACCACCAGGACCTAGAACAGGGTCTATGATATAATAATCTGTCACTAAGTATGTGTTAAGCACATGAACAAAAGTTCACAGTCTTCAATAAACTCAAGATCTAATAGAAGAGACAGAAGTAAATAAGTAATTTAAACCTGCTATGATATTTATTAAAATAGAAAATGCAGAGAAATATAAAGAGGAAGGGGGGTCAAAATCCAGCCCAAGATTATTCAACTTGACCAAAAGCAAATTACTGTAAAATAGAAAATAGACAATTAATATAATTTTCAATCATGATAGCACAGAAATGAACATATTTATTGATTTCAACTAATTCTAGGTCCTCATTTACATAGCAATCATTGGGTGTTAATAGACTTGGGTAAAAAGGGTCCCTGTAACTTTCTTTAATTTCAATGTCAGAAAGTATCTGAGGATCATATGCCTATCTTTGCCATTTATTTTTATTTTTATGGTTCCATCATATTCAATAAGATTTCTACATGATTACAACAGTAAAATATGCTTATTGTAGAAAATATGTAAGGTATAGACAAGTACAAAAAGGAAAATAAAATCACCTAGAATTTCACCAGGAGATAATTAGGTTAACATTTACATATACATTTAATATGTATAAAATATATATGTATGTATATAACTATATTCATATGAGAAAAAACAAGGGAAAATTCAACTTTGGAATTATAGTGCTTATGCAGGTTCTTAAATTTCTACATTTTTGACTAAAATTCCATCTTCAGCCTTTATTCATGAACTATTTTTCAAAAAATCATAATGTCTGACAGCTATGTTAACCCATTATATAAAATGTTTGTAGTTAGGCCAACCTATATTTATTTTTAAATTTTACATGGTGTTCAGCGTTTTATTTTCTGTTATAAATAATGCTGCAATGAACTCTCTGAAGCATGTATCTTTGACCCGATCCCAATTATTTCTTTAAAATTGATTGCTGAATCTGGGATTTTTGTAACAGTCATGAACATTCCAGGGCTCTTACTAAGTACAGGCATATTGTTTTTCAGAAGTTTGTATTAAAATATCTGTCTAGGTAGTGATTTTATTGGTAAGCAACTGGAGAAAATTTCTTCAGAGCCAGATGACTTGCTGTTTTTGTATTGTTTTGTTAGGACAATGCTTTGGCTGTCTTTAGAAACTCACTTTCACACATAAACACACACACACACACACACACACACACACACACGCACGCACGCACGCACGCATGCGCCTGCACCAGCCTACTTATGAGGATTTGTCTGTTTCATAAGAATGCCTCAACTATAGTGGGGACAACGCATATCACATTTCTAATGATGCCCTGCCCACAACCCAAAGTATGGGCCTAGAGAAGAGAAGTCTAAGGATTGCTTCCCAGAAGAGTGGATGCTTCCAAGAAATCATGAAGTGTAATCATGAATTAACAAGGAAGGCAGCTGAAGAACGATTATAGAGGCCTGTTTAAAAACCCATGCTTGGATATTGAGAGTTATTATGCAAAATGCCTATAGTATACTTTGCTTAAAAAGGGATTTGCTATGAATTGCTTTTGAATTGTGAGTTTCTATAGTCATAATATGCCCCCCACTTCCTCATCTCCTTCCTCCCAACTACTCAGGGCCTTGTTACTTATACAATGAGACGCACAGTGGTCCTCGGCAAGAGGTAGGATCTTCTCTGAGAGATGGCCGTGATCCTAAGCAGCCTCCTTCACAGCAGGCCAGAGACTGAATCCAGAATTACACAGTCACTACAAATAATGTCATTACCCTCAGGAATGCAGTACAGTGTATGATGGTGTTTTTTTATGGCTAGATTTTTAGATCTGGAAGAAACACCAAGAAAGCATTGGATTCAATATTTTCCCTTAGGCATTTATTTAAATGATTAATATCCTTGTTTTGTGAGATAACTATAACAAGAAGTGAGTTTGCAGATTATTATACACACAGGAACCCACACACACAATGGTATATACTTTAGCTAGTTGCATAAACGTACATCATGTTCTTATGTTATTACTCCATTGGAAGAATGTACATATAAGTTGCAAATATTTCATTTATGCTGCTAGGTAACAACTTTTTATAGCAATGAGTGGGCCAAGTGATAAAACCCAAAGCTGATTTTTGTCAGAATGTGGGTCTCTTAATGGAATCTCAGTAATAACCTGCAATGGATTGAATTGAGTCCTCCAAATCCAAGTACTAGAAACTCAACCCCCACTGAGACAGTGTTAAGAGGAAGAGAAATCCTATTATGGTAATTGAAAGGTGGGGCTTTGAAGAGGCAATTAGGTTGTGAAGACCATACCCTAATAAATGGCTTAATCCACTGATGGCTTAATGGTAGTCATGGGCTTGGTTCTGAGGGCTTTAAAAGGAGAGGAATGAGAAAATTAACACTCTTTGCTTAGCCATCTGCCATGTGACACCCTGTGTAGCTAAAGTCATCACCAAAGAAGGCCCACCCCACATATGTTCCCTGGACTTTGGACTTCCCAGTCTCAAAAACTGTAAGCAATAGATATTGTTTCTTTACAAATTACCCAGTTTCAGGTATTTCTGTTATAAGCAACAGAAACCGACTAATACACAACCCCACTCTGAATGATGTATGTCAACTAATGGTGGTATTGTTACACATTTGCTTAAAAACAATTCATGCTATTTCCTCCAGGATTTAAAATCAGACTTGTTCCATTCTGAAGAGATAATAGTGTAATCTACTGGTTGAGCTCTTGATGGACACAGGTGAGATTTCTGTACGGGATGTGGCCTGAATTTGGTAGACATAAGGATCTTAGTTTGTGAGTAGACAATTCCTGCATACATACAACTCATGTACTATAGCGAATTCAGGGAAGTTATGCTGTGTTTTCTTAAATTTTCCCAGGTTTTCGCAGCTATAGAAATGAGGACTCATTAGCTATATTTTCTGCTTCCCTATGTGCTATGTGGGCTGGAGGCCATTGGGCACAGGAGAGAGACATGGCCTCTAGTAGCCCCAAAGAGTGACTGCTTCTCAAAGCTTCCTAAATTAGTCTCAGGTAGGAGCTTTCCCAGGCTCCTGGTCTGACATAGTAATTAAAGGAGAGTGAAAAGATTCACTCACCCATAATTATTTCATTTCCAATACAGTCTAACCTCACTGATTCAGAATTATTGAGAGAGATATTAGTTTGGCTTAATGAGAAGCATGAAAAATATAACATTTTAAACTGAAACAGGGCTTTTTGACTTAGGGCAGTATTCAAAACCACAAACTAATAGCTTAACACTTTTTGTCATGATGCTCCTGGGCCTGCTTTAATGATGAGATAAGAATGATTTTTAATTTGCTCAGGGCCATTCTTTTCCTTGGCATACAAATCCAGTGGTCTTCACTGTGTTCATTTGCTATGTAACACATTTTTTTTTTTTTTTGTCGTTTTTTCGTGACCGGCACTCAGCCAGTGAGTGCACCGGTCAGTCCTATATAGGATCCGAACCCGCGGCGGGAGGGTCGCCGCGCTCCCAGCGCAGCACTCTACCAAGTGCGCCACGGGCTCAGCCCGTAACACATTTTTTTAAAATTTATATATTCTTGGATTTTTTTTTTCCCTTTAGAAACATAAAATTGACACATCACCCCTATAAGAAGCCAAAGAAAAAGAAAGTATATAAAGAAAAAAAAATTAATAAATTTCTTCCCTTTCACCTATTATAACCAATAACAGTTTAGCATAAATACTTTTAGAGCCAGGTTGAACTGCTTTAGCCAGAGTATATGGTAGTTACTCAATAAATAGCTATTAAACTGCCTTGGAGCAAGCCCCTGCTTATGAATAGCTATTTCTGTCTCTTACAGTGTCCCATTTCTTTTCCTTCCTATTACACCTACCCCAGGTTGAAACTCCATGGCTTAGTTTATAAATAGATGACTGAAATGGCTTCCCCACCAGCAATCTCTTGCTCCCACTCTGCTCTGCATATGATGTCAGAGTAATTGATCTGAAATGTGCCTCGTTCTATATTGCCCTGGCCAGAGATCTTCTCACTGCACTCCCCGTTGCCTGAAGAAGACAATGAAATTACATTTTACATACCTCTCCATCTGGCCCCAACCCATCATAAACACATTTTCTTGCAGTTCTCACCCTAACGCATCTTAAATTCCAGACAAACTAGAGTTTTTGAAATTGCTTGTCTCACCTCTGCCCCTTCCTGTCTCTCTGCTTATGTTTATGTTGAGCTCCATCCTGGGATTCAATTAAACACTAATTTTAAGGGACTACTATGTTCAAGACATTCAGCTAGTCACTCTAGACTAGTAGAAATTAGGAAGACTTTCTTACTATCCTTCATACTAATGTGGGGGATGCCAAGATAATTACACAGGAGCTCTAATAAAATGATCTCTGCCCCACCTCCCATTATTTTTGCCTCTACAAAAAAACATCTGTCTTAGAGAATTCTGTCAAAATAATCACTGACATCTTCCTGTCCTACCCTTTCCCAAACTGGCATTGCTCCTTGTCCCCAATCCTTGCTCTCACACTTTATATTCTGCCTCTTATTATAATTATTTGGGTCCATTTGGTATCTTCCCTACTAGATTATAAAAACTCCCTAAGGTCAGGGATGAGGTTACCGATTCCATGGGTTCTCTGAAGCACAATACTAAGAAGAATGTCTTAAAATAGAAGAATATAAGTGTCACGTATTAACCTGTATTTATTTGTTTAATGTTGACTGTACAAAATAATTGAAATACTTAGTTTGAGTGAGCTAGGTGTTATCTTGAAGCTTACAGAAATTCTAGTTTGAGGTAAAATTTGCCCTTATAGTTAAAGACCTCCCCAAGGTTGTTGTCAGTTTTGGGGGGAGGTGGGAGCATGTTCTCAGGACCACTTTGGCACCCAATTTCTAGGTCTGTACCACACACAATAAAATATAAACCTGTCTCTCATTTCTACAGTAACAAATTTAAAAGTAAATGAAATGATTTATTTCAAATTAGGGGTAGAGGAGCAAGGGGTGTCTCAGGGACAGTTTTCTGCCCTATCACAAGTGGATTCTCTCGTTCCTCTCGCTCTCCCCTTCCCTTCTCCTCACCTGCTTGTTCCTAAACTGCTCCAAAGAAACTCCAAACTTTGTCTCCTGTGATGGCCAGCTGACATCGAACACACAAGCTGACATCAAACAAACAAGCAAACAACAAACAAACAAACAAACAAAACACGATCTAGGTGTATTTTCAACTCAAACCAGTTTTCTTTTTAAGAGGAATTCTGGTGTCAGTTGTTATGATAATAAAATTTTCCTTATCTTGTTACAGTTGAGAAATCCCATTTTTATCATGCAGAAGTAAATTGGAGCTCAGCCCTTGGCTGAATTTGTAAAGCCTGAATTAAGGAGGTGTAATCTTGAGGCTACTGCCTGATTTGAAAACAGGAATGGCTTAGAAGTCCCAGAAGCTAAGTTATTGTTTGAAAGAGCTGTGCTTCAGCTGGTGCAAATGGAAACACTTTGTCTTGTAAGTCAACTCAAAGTGATTTCTCTTCTGACAAAATGAAGAGATGGGAGAATAAATATGTACTCTGAACTCCAGAATGCTGTTTCTGTTATGCAATTTAGGGCCAGGGACTAAGCACATTTTCTTAAATGAAACAAATAGTGCTATAAATGGTAATAGAAACAATGCATCTTCACTTTTTGATGTGACTCCAATGAGTTCCTGTTAATGAAACAGGACACAGCAGATGCAGAATGTTCAGAGTAGGAGATAGAAGATGGGATTCCACATGAAATACAGACTTTAGTGCCTAGAGACCTCTTCTCAGAGAAGAAAAATGATGTTTGCCTGTCTGTGTGTTTGTGTGTGTGTTTGGCAGTGTATGTGTGTGTTGATGTGTTTGTGTATGTGTGGCAGTGTATGTGTGTTTGATGGCTTGTGTATGGGTTGGCTGTGTATGGGTATGTTTGATGGGTTATCTCTGTGTGTGTATGGGCATGTTGAGTGGTGTGAAGGTGCTGGCCATTGCCTCTCTGTTTCTATTAAACCTGTATTAGGCAAATCTGAAGCTGTAGATTGATGATGGCTCTTGGGCAGACATTTTAGGATCTGTGTTCGTTTGACTAAATGTGATATTTTAGAAGTTTTGTTACTACGTACTTCTGAAGATTTTACTTAGTTATCCCTTGCCAACCTCAGATCCTAAGAATTATTCAGCCCCAAAGTTCTATAGACAGTGACAAATGGAAGAACTAAAAAACAATACAAGGAGATGCTTTTTAATTGCTCATTTATTGTCTCCACAGTCTGATTTTACTCTAGAGACTGTTCAGCTTTGCTAACCACAGAAATAAATTTTTGCAAAGTCCCAAACTTTAGGAGCTCAATGTATCAGAAAAGTTATTTTTAGAAGAGATAAAAACCACTCCTTGTTTAAAATGAGGTAAGGTGCGTGTGGGGGGGGTGAGCTGGAAATATTTAGGGCTAATGAATAATTCAATTTGATTTTCTGGAGAAATGAGAGGGATGGCATTCTGCCCTTCTCTTAATGTAAAAAAGATAATGGCCATTTTACTTTAAGGGTATATCTAAAAGTATCGAATACAACTTATTTTTATTTCAGGTCAAGTTATCAGCCTTTAAAAGTAGTTTAAGACTGGCTGTCAGATTAATGTGCACTTTTAAAAATAAAAGGAATTGAGATGAAGTTTTGCTTAATGTTCTTTTACCCCACCCCTACTTATGTCTCCTTACAAAAACAAAATGTGTTTCTTAGTTGAACATTAAAGACATGAAATAAGCCAGAGGTTTGGAATCCTGATGACAAGAAAGGCCAGTGTGAATGACCCTAGTCGTTCAGGTAACCAAGCCAGCTTCATTAATGCTGTTATGTTGACATCAACATTACAAATGCGTGGGTTTTCTTGTAGCTGTTATTTTCACAGAGAGTGAAAACACTACTACCTTTTGCTCAGGCACATTTTAATGAAATACTAACACATCACGAAAGCAATGGATATAAACATATGTGAATGTGTGTGTTAGAAGGTGCTTATGAAATTGTGGGGCCTGACTCCAGCCATGCAAGGAAGTTTTGTACATCAAGTTTATGTTCTTACTTATATTTGCAAGGCTGTTCATCTGTTGCATTTGATTGAGGTCTTTTTAATTTGAAGCAGACAGTGAGTGTGTCTACTGAATCTCTGTGAAGTAACCAAAATAAATGGTCTCCAATGCAAAGTCCTTCCTCCCTCCCCTCCCCATCCTTGCAGCTGGGAAAAGGGGGAGTGGGCAGTTGAGAAGGGGGTTCTTGGGAGGTAGAGAAGGAGGTTTGGAGACCTTGGAGAAAGGATGCTGTTCAGTATGGTGGAGAGAGGGAGTTCACCAAACAGAAGCGCAGTTTTTAATTTACTTACAGTTTTGTTTTTGTTTTTGTTTCTGCAAAGTGGACAAGTTATACTCTCACACTTTAAACCACAGTGAATATGTGTCTTTTTTAGGGAAAGCTGATAGTAGAGTAGCACATACATGGGTACTTCAAAAAGTTCGTGGAAAAATAGAGTTAAAAATCATACAAATCATTCCACGAACTCTTTGAAGTACTCTCATATTTCCCTCACCTTTGATGGCCTTTTGGGAGGTTTCTTGAATAAGGAAAACCTCTCTGTCTTGCTTATAATTTTTCTTTAGGTGACTTGGAACATGGTTCCTATTTGCATGAGGGTCAAGTACTTAGAGATGGGATGAGTTGGGACCGTTATTTTACTGGGGGCTGAGTGGGAGGAAATTGCTCTGTGGCAGTATATCCAGAATAGTACAGTCCAGATACAGTTAAAGGGAAAAGCAACGGGTCAAAATCCAAGCAATATGGAGGCTGCAAGCCTGGGAGAGTGAGTTGTACATTCAGAAGTAATGACCATCCGAAGCAGACGGGTGAGCACCCGCACACAGTGAATGTCTCAGGTTGAGGACTGAGACCAGGACGAGGCTTAGGGCACCAACTATTTATAACACATCCACTGTGTGCTGGGCACTGAGCTGAGTATAAGGGTAAATACTGTGCGGTTCTTGCCCTCAGGGGAGCTAGAATTACTGGGAGAAATAATATCAGAGGACAGTTTTATCTGGTACCAGCTTTGTGGTTGCAGTGTTATACTCAACAGCATAAAGGCACCAGGCTATTCCGGTGCAGCTTTAAAAAGAAAAAATCAAAAAGGATGTAAGAAGAATATTATACATTCCTCCTACCTCTTTCCTTTTCCCTAAATGAAAAGAAAATCTGAGAAAAAAAAATAAATAAATAAAGCAATAGAAATCAAGTTCCATATGCTTTCCTTGAGATTTTAAACATATTTCCTTTTATTTTTAGAAAACATAATGGATATTTCTTTAAAACTGCCATACAGGCACTAGGCAAGGTTTCCTGAGCATTAGAGACATTAAGTTCCTTACAAATTGGACTTCATCATTTCCCCAAAGAGTATCAGGTCTAATCACATTATGTAGGTAACACATTTGGTCAAATCTTCCAGAATGATCACCACATTGGCTGCCTGCTATTATGTCATAGAGATGCCTCATTTGCAAATGGGAGAATTATAGCTCTGAATATATGCTTCCAATGTAGATTTAAAAAAAAAAAAAAAAAAGGTAAGTTGTGGGCAGAGGAATATTTGAGAGAAGTTATGCACGGGACTTTACTGTGGAATTCTAACTGATTTCTAAGGATCCTAGGGCTCCAGGTTGGGCTCAAATAATTCACTGGTGTAGGGAAAAAATTGTGCCTCAGTAGAAAACTATGCATTCTGTATAGCACACCCTTCTAGTAATTATCTGATTCTGATTTTATGAGAGCTATTTTGTGATTCTTTCCATTGTAGATGAATAATAACAATACAAAATAAATTTAGTCTATGCACAAGCAAATTCTGTCCAGTTCTAAAGAGGCTCAATTGACTCCCTCTACCCAGAAGGTAGTTTTTCCTGTATTTGCACATTCCTTTCAACATTCTTTTAATCTATATAAAGTGCTGCTTTTTGGATTTCTCCTTTTGCTGGTTATAACATCTGCCAGTTTCCTGTGTTATAAGGCAAATCATATCTTTAACCCATTCTCTTTTTATGACTGTATGAGAATCACAATTTTATCTTTTTTTGAAAATTATCTTTTAGCCCTGTAATATGGCTGCTGCTGTTGTGACTGCCTCTGCTGCTGCAACTGCTTACTTTCTTCTACCATGACTGATATTTTCTGGACAATGTCATTGCTCAACTTCCCGTGGAAAGTCACACCACAACATAGCAGAAAAAATACAAGCTTGCTGAATAAATCCCATTAGTTTTCCTGCCCACCCAGACAGATGTGTAACTCCAAGCTGAAGTTCCTTTTAATTCAAATTCCTAATTGATTGATGAGGCTCTCTTTTATTCGCTGTTATTCTGATCTTACTTTTAACTGCTGGTGTCAACTCCTCCCACATGTCTTGTTTTCTTGCTTTCATTTATTACTAATAGTCATTCTATTGGCAAGGTTTCCATTTAATTTTTACTAGATAGACTGGTAGGTTCACTTTGCTTTCTGTGCACAAGTGGTGGAAAAGAAGGCAAAAACACATTTTGGTGTCTGCCTCTAGGATTTCTGTCAATTCTTAAGCCAGATTGCTATCAATGAGTTATTGCCTCTTCATCTTTCCCTTCTCTTCAAAAACATTCAGCACCATTTCAGAATGTTATATCCTGAGTTGTTAAACCCTCACCAGTATTTTCACATTCGAGTAATGCAAAGTAGCACGTTTGCAAGCAAAATTTAAATTGAATCTGAACCATTACTCTTACTTCAGGGCAAAAACAGTTCAGTGGCATATACTTTTGTCAGAAATAGTTTTAATCAGCTGCTAAAATCAAAATCACCACTTAAACTGATAACATTTTCAAGAAAAATGGTTTCATAATACTTTCCCCAAACTGTCTGCGGGCTCAATTATGGGTTAATTGCTATAATTGTATCTATGCAATCTTTATTTGCTACTTATATGATATAATCCTAGTTTTTTTATTCCTTGATTACTTAGAACTGAATTACCTACTGAGTAGTAACATACTGGTAGAGAAACAGATACCTGATTATATTATTTTTCTCTGACTCCTAATTTTTAAGACATTAAGCATATTCCCAAAGGATTTTTGTCATGCTGTGGTCATTTTACATAAAGAGCTGACCTCAGAAATTCAGTTCTGTAGGTAGAAGAATTTCAGTATAATGCAGATTTCTTGAAACTCCTTGGTACTAGATTTAATTAGAGTTTTAATGGGCCTATTTAGTAGCAACATGGGTTTATTTTTCTTATCAGGACTGTGAATCAAGAATATGTTCTTTTCTCATTTGTCTTCCTATGTATCAAATTTTTTCTTCCTTGTATTTCATCCTTGGAAAAATATTATTTACTTGGTTGGTTTTTAATTTCCAAAGGAGTTTATTTTTTCCTTCATAAACACATTCAAATAAAGTGCTGACAGTTTTAGCTGTGAACATTGGGGCATGACACCATGCCAGATTTGTTACAGACCGGACAAAAAATACTATCCAGTTTTTTAGCTTTAAGAACATATTTGTTTAAAATAAGCATTCCTGTGTACTTTTCAGCCTGTATTATTTCATGTGTTCTTGGTAGTTAAGTCATTCATCTCTTTGAGCTTCAATTTTCTCATCTGTAAAATGGGAATAATAAATAGTAACAGGACTTCTTTGAGGGTTATATCAAAGTGTGGGTGTAGTTATCACTTAAATGTAGTCAAAACCACCGGTAGAGCTTTATGTAAAGCTGGTGTCACAAACTGAAGCAAGCAAGGTGTTTACTTATTGTCAGAGCCCTGAAAGATGCGAATTAGTAAGGTTTCCCTCACTTGGAGATCTGAAGAGGTGCTTAGAACCTTGGCCCAAGATATAGTATCTAAACCTGACATAAAAGCCCCATAAAAAATTAGCTGGATTTTAGTGTTGACAGAAAGCTTAGTAAGGAGATCTGCCATACAGATCATTAGGAATCACTTTATAGGTTTCCCATCTTGGAAAAAGCTAAAGTAAATGTATGGTATTTTTCAGTCTATTATAATCTATTGCTATTCAGTCCAAAATCAGCCTCCATTTTCCTAGCTTGAGCCTATACAGAAGACACTATTTTTCCTCATTTTCATGAGTAGGAGAGGAAGTCTGAACACCATGAATGTTGAGGAAGCATATGGAGGAGCCAGGGGCTCCTTTGTCAGTGCCTGTGCTTTTGAGCCCATGCAGACTCTAGCTCTTGAGAGGTGTACCAAGAAGCATATTACAAAAAAGCATCCAACAGCCTGTCCATTGTGATCCTGTGCTGATTGCTCAGTCGTCACCTTTTTATTTTCTGTATCTCTCTTCACTGTAAGTTATCAAGACAGTATTCACACTGAGTCACATTATAACATATGAAGTTTAATTGCATAAAATATTTCATCTCCTTCAGATCTGTCACTGGTAGAAGTGGAGATAAAAAGGCCCCAAAGAGTAATTTACTTTTACCCTCAGATTCAGATACTAAATGTAGAAATTAATGAGACATTTGCATAGTCTTAAAATGAAACTACAAAAGGAAACTGCAAAACTGACTTTATACAAACTCAGCTTCATGCTCTCTTTTTCTCTTCTTGTCTCTCCTCTTTCCCTCTCTTTCTCTTTCTTTCCTTCCTCTGTTCTCTTTCTCCCTATTTATTCTTTTCCCTTTCCTCCTTCTAGTGTTTCCTGTAATATACCTGGGAGTTAAAATCCAGTTCTGCTCCAGGGGTAATATTTTTTTAATCAAAGACAGATAATTATTAGAGATGTTCAAGGCTGAAACATGGATTCACCTTTCTCTGGTTCTGTTGACTCTGTTCCAAAAGGCATCTTTTGTCAGTAAAGCTGGCAGACATAAGTTGAGGACTCACACAGAGAAGATCTGTTCAGAGAAAATCAATTTTCAAGTAAGAATTGCCCACTGCAATTAAGATGTGCAATTTCAGACATCTCAGCTCAGCTCATCAGTTAAATTCAATTAAAAGAGTTCACATTGTTTAAGGTTTTAGATTTGAATATTTGAGGAATGGAGAGGCCAGCATCCAGGTGTCATCTCCCTATCCAGCTTGTCAAAGATGTCACTGTGGGAAGAATTATGGAGCCATTTGACTTCTGTAACCAAGAAACATGGAAGCTGAAATGACACTCTTGCTTCTAGAGCAGGGGCTAAATAAGCATTGATTTGGATGGAAAGCTCTACTGCATGCAGGGAGCCTTCCATGTCAAATATAAAATGTAAGTAAGTCAAAGACAATGGAACATAAAGTTCTGTGCTGTACCTGATATTTGACAAATGGCTGCACATAAGCGTAAGTTGAATTAGACTCATGGAATACTGAACAGGTGAAAAGGTGACAGCTTTTTTTTAGACACGATGTAGATGAACTGAGCTCCAGCCATCCATGGCTATGAATGAGACTCTTTAAGCAAACTCATTTTAGCAACAATTACACCTTTGAAAAACACACATTATAAGGTCATTATTCATTTTGCAAAAGGGTTATGTGCCTCAATTAAAAGAAGTGTTTATAAATTTCTTTAAATTATAAGCTCTTTTTAATGAAATTATAATCACTTTATTTTTGATTGGTTGTTTTTGTTTGTCTATTTAAGAATTTTACACACTTTTCAGAAGTAGACCTACTGCATTACCTATACGCATGCATGTAAAATGAATGGGATACAGGTAGACATGAGATGTGGCAGATGAAGTCTTACATTCTCTCCAATTCTCTTAAATCCTGTCATTCTTAGTCATAACCTTTTGGCCTTCATTTGCTCTTGTGATTGGTACTGTCATACATCATGACAAAAGTAGCAGCATTCATTCTGAAGAAAGAAAATATGTGAAACATGCAGTGGACGTCCAAAGCTGTGCAGGCTCTGAGAAGTAGCGTGTTCAGAGCTGGCTGAAAGTTTGCTTCAGTCAGGCCTTGACTGGATGAGATATGTTAGGTTTAAAGGGGTCTAACTAGACTATCTTCTCCAGTTACTTGCTTCTGAGCAGATAATCTGAAAAAGGAAGCTTTATACTATTTCAGTGGGTCTTCATTGCAAGAGAAATTTTTATAAGGTGATCTTTTTTGTGTCTGTCCAATAAATGACCTTTAACATTCACAGCAATATGAATGAAGCTGAGTGAAGAAAATATGGGCACATAAAGAGAGGTTCTCCTTTAGAATGGATTATATAAATGAAGTGGCAGTACCAGTGGCTCCAACTTGGAAGTCCTATACAATAAGGGAGAAAAGATGGCAATGGTGGATAATGGAAAAAAGCTCTGTGGGGAAAACTGCATGGAGGGTGAGCCTTAATGTGTCAGGAATGTCCTGCTGAAGGGAAACAAGGAATAGACCATGCTTGAAGATGGCTGATAGAGAAATGGAGTGAGAGAGAGTTAACTTCCTGTTAACTATTAGTGAACTTGACAGAATGAGGGTATTGCCAAGGGAGATAGCCTTAAGGGGAGTTTTAGGGAAGGTACTTGAATTATTGTAACACCATTTCCATTAGAGGAATAAAGCCCCTCCTAGCGACATTTCATTCCTGTCTCATCAGTACAAGATTGTATTTGATAGAATATTCTCCACCACTTTGCTTAGCATACTTTAGTTTTAAGTGATGGGACTTCTAGACTTTTCCCCTGGGAGGTTATTACAAATTCTAAAGATATTTCTATGTTACAATTGCATTAAAAGGCACATTTTGAGATGTGATTTTATTTATTATAGAGCATTGCAACCATTTATATTGCTATATGAATGTTAAATATTAATGCTTTTTTTTTTTTTTTTCTGCTCCACTGATACCTAGGCATTGTGCAAGTATATAATTCTGGAAAAGCAGTCAAAAGCTATCTAGGAGGTGCCCTGTATTACCCTTAAAAAGCTACCCCCTTACAGAGAATTCTAAAAATGTAAAATGATTATCTACCTGCTTTTCAACCCACTGGCTCCCTAGAAATGGGATTCTCTTCAGAAGTAGACAGATTTTCTTGGATACTAGGAAGGTGAGTTGAGGGTATAATTCTCAACCCTTTAGTTCCAAGTTATACAATGTATTCTTACCTTAGCCAATGGTAGTTAGAGATAATATATTTTTCATACACCATCCTTCCTTAAGTATCTGAAAAAACAATAATTTTAAAGCTGTCACTATTTTAGATCTTGGGAATAGTTCTATATATTCCTTTGCCCCGGGTAGAAGTGTCTAAGGCATGACTTTCATCTTATAGAATAAAGGTGCTTTCCAAAGTTGATGGGTGAGACAGAGATTGGCTTCTGCCTTTCCGATTACTTTTTTGATGACTTAATTGGAGACAATACAGAAAAGTCAATGGACTTAGAAAGAAATGGCAGATTGATGGTTCCCATATTCTTCTGTAATATAGTGAGGAGAGAGGAGGACGAGTTTGGTGAAATGGCCTTTACTTTAACGGCATCAGTATATTCCTGTTTTTTATTATTTTTTGTTAAAGTTGGCCCTGAAAGAATTCACCTTGGATAAAATCAGAAAAGAAAAAAAAAAAAATCTTTCTAGGTCATAAGTGAGCAAGTGATTTTTTTAATATAGTAACAAAGACAATAGTTATCTTCCAAAGGTTACTCATAATAGAGTATTAAAAAGTATACAACAATTGGAAAAGACTGAGTTGTTATTATTTTAAGAAAGATCCCTAAGGCAATAGTGGAATAGCTTGTATGAGACTAGTCCTTCTATAAATAATAATTAAATTCTGAGGGAGAGAAAAAAAAGTATTTGAAGGCAGTAGAAAGGGATCAACTACAGGCAGAAACAGAAGGAGATTTAACCCATAAAAGAAGAGAACTCTTCTATGAAAACTATGTTTATACAGTTTTTTCCTGTGAACATTCCCTGATCCATAAGACATAGTGTGGTTAGACCTCAGGAAGAGGGCTGCTGTACATAAGGTGTCAATGAAGGAAATTTGGTGCTTCCTGAGTGGCTAGAAACTGTGGCGAAATCTCAGAAATGAAGAAACCACATAGGCTGGAGCCACAAAATCTGCATCAAACACTTGCTGATTCCTTAATTCTCAGGAGACAGCAGACAGAAACAGCTTTAAGACTGAAAGGGCCAAACAATGATTTTAGGTGCTGGTCACTGCAGGATAAAGAGTTGGGAGTTTGAATTCTTCCAAGTAAGAGGGGCTTTATAAATACTGGAGCCTTCCATTGAAACACAGAAGGTACACACTTCAGGAATAAAGACTATGTACCCAGAATAGAAGAATTTTCCAGAAATTAAATTGAAAATCTAAACAGTCTCATCCTAATACAGTGTAAAGCTAAGCCTCAACAAGTTCCAAGTGATCATCTCATAAATTTTTAACAGCCTGTTATGAGTAAAAACTTCCTCAGAAAAAGATGACAAAATCCAATCACCTATAAAGTCATCCACAATGTTCAGTGAACAATAAAAAAAAATTACTAGTCATACAAAGAAAGTGGAAAATGTCACCCATGGTCAAGGGAAAAGTAGACAAGAGGAACCAGACTCAAAAGTAACTATTGCAAATATGTTCAAAGACTTATAGGGAGAAAAAATGGTCATAGAGAAATGATAGATGGGGATCCCAGAAGAGAAATGACAACTTTCAAAAAGAGCAAAATGGAAATTCTGAAAGTGAAAACTTAATACTATCTAACCTAAAAGTATTTATTGGATGGACAGATTGGACAGCACGTAAGGAAAGGTCAATACATTTAAAGATAGGTGAATAGTTATTCTCCATCCTAAAGAACAGAGAGAAAAATAAATCCTCCAAGAAATAAATAAATAAACAAACAGAGCTTTAATGACCTGTGAGGAAATATCAAGCAGTTTACAATCTGTGTACATAAAGTATCAGAAAGAGAGGATAGAAGAAGATGGGGTACAGAAATATAATTATATATATATGTGTGTGTGCATATGTATATGTGTATGTGTGTGTGTATATGTATGAAGGTACCCCAAAATGTTCATGGAAATGTTTGCATTATCTTTTAATTCTATTTTTGAAGTACCCTCATGTATATACATATATATATATACACACACACACACACAAACATATATATATATATACGCTAAAAATTTCCAAATTTGGCTTTAAAAATCTTAAATATTTAAGAGGCTCAGAAACCCTATGTAAGATAAATGTAAAATAAACCACACTTAGCCATATCATCACCAAACTTATAAAAAAAAAAAAAAACCCTATTCATTATTTCAAGGTATGTTTTAGACATGATTGTTATCTAATATAGAGTTGATTTTTAAGAAACTTTTGTTACATCACGACTGCCAGTAGAACACAAGCATGTGGGAGGAGTATGCTAGGTCTATAAAGAAATAGACAAGGTTTGAATTCTGGCTTTTATGCTTAGTGACTGAGCTCTTGGAGAAGGGGACGCTCTGTATCACATTGTCATCTTCTGTAAGTTTGCCAGCAACCACAGGGTAGATGTGAAGTTTAAACGAGATAATAGTACATGAATGGATTTGACGTGGTGTCTCTAGCACATAGGTACCTTTACTCTGTAAATGTTCCCTTCCTTCCTTCTTTCCTTTATTTCTTCCCAGGAATTTAGAGTGCCTCTGACTATGTAAATCATTCTGGTTTATATAACCAAATGATAATGTAAACAATTCTGGTCATTCTATTCAATATAAGACATAAGGACATATTTTAGGAGAGAGAAAAATCTACTTTTTAATATCAAGTCAAAGGCCTCTGGTAACTTCAGCTTCATTTTTAAAGTATTTCATGCACTGTTTCCACCTGCAAGTCCTTGGCAGAAATGCACAGGAAGCATAGAACTTTGAAAATAGGTTATTTACTCATCCATAATTTTATACAACTTAATAAGAAGGTGATTGTATAATTAATGTTTTCTTCATATCCATGTGTCTGTGAGGTTTCAGGATTGAAAACATCTGTGAAATAAGTTCATAAATATGTGTCTATAAAGATAAAATACACTTTCATGTCTTTTACTACCACTTGAATGATGTTGAGAAAGGTAACTCTTGATTAAGAACAGTGATTACTATTTCATTTCTGAGAAATTAAGTTTGTTTATCTCTACCTACAGCTTTGCAGGGGCATCTGAGAAATATTTGAGACATTAGTTAGGAAATTTACATGATAGTAAATAAGCAGTGTTACTGGAAATATCTGTAAATTGGTTAAAAAGGTAAAATAATCACTCTCACCTATAAATTATCATTCTGTCCCCTTGAAATTTAACTTTTTTATTACTGAAATAATGCTTTAATAGGACTTTCTTGTCATTATAATTTTCTTTTATAATTGATTAAAATATATTAGTCTTCTGTTATATAATGTGCATTGTTAATTCCCATTAACCCAGGAATTAGTAAAAGCCATTAGCTACTGCATTTACAATTCCTTAATAACTGTCCTTTAAAAAAAAATCACTAGCTTCGTTATTAATTACCATCTTACTTATGAATACCCACTTAGACATGACCTTTACAAGTTGCCATTAGGGACCTGAACATCTTAAAGGTAACAGGAATTATGCCATTTGGGCCCCCTGCTAGAAATTTCTCACAGTTGCTGCTGTTAAGATGATTTAGGCTTCTGTTTTGCTATCGTTGCTGTTTTGCACTGAGTTCTTCAATTCAGTATTTTCTAGGAAAATCAGACACAGAGATAGCAATGCACTGTGTGAACTTAAAAAAAATGTTTACCGAGGGAAGTTTTCATAAAAATGGCTACTAATATGGGCACAATCTGGTTTCAAAGACCACGGGCAGTGTTGCTAAAGGAAACTCTAGTAGTGACAAAAAGACAAATAAATCCTTGGAAAGTCAGAAGCACTTCTCACTTGAATGGTCAACTGCATTCAGTTATTGCATCACAGAAAAAAAGTAATGCTGTTTTTGGTGGGGTCTGCCTGCTCTATGGAAAGAGAAAAACCACTGTCTCTGATTTTCAGAATTCTGTATATTAGGTTGCCCACAACCTGTAAGTTAGATTATATTAAAAAATAATACCGGAGGGCACTTGTATATATAATTACGTTGAGATCATGAAGCAATAGACTGTTTATCATTGCCAAAATAAATATTTAAACATCAGCACTAGTTAGAATGTACTTTTTGTAGTATTTCATTCATTTGACCATAAGTTATTATACCCCTGTACCAGGAAGCGAGACAGTCATGATATATGGTGAATATGACAAGATCTCTCATATCAAAGATCTCTCAATTGTCTGCTTTCAGTACTAATCAAACATTCTTTATTTGATTATTTTCTATCCTTAGAAATTAGCACGAGGGGAACAACATATTAATGGGTGAATTTTAACCAATCTCTGGTAATATTCTGATAATACTGAAATGCAGTTCTAGTAAACTGCATCCAGCAAGCCATAACTTTGTCTTTTCTGGAATAATATTTAATCATCTTGGCCGTGTCTTTTACCTGTAATAGTAATCCTTTTAAGGAATGGCGGGCAAAGTCAAACCTGTAAGAAACAGAAGGCAACACAGAGTTTGTCTTAATAGCTGAGTGCCTTGAAAAAATATTTCTCTTAAATGTTGAATTCAGATAGACTTCTGGAAATGCTAATGGTCTGATGAAAGACATGTGTCCCCTCCCTTCCTTAAAATCTAAACTAGCTTGCTCATCCTTGAAACTGGGCACAGTTCTCTGTTTACATTTCCACATTCCATGGACTAACATACTGTGAAATCTCAAGCTAAGCTGTCTTGGTTAATGAATATACAGTATGTTGAAAAAGTATGATCTTTACCTTGGAAGGCAGAAACACAATTTTGATAGCAATTCTTCTATATCAATATTTATTTAGCCATATATATGTATGTGTGTGTGTGCATGTGTGTATATATTCAAATTGATATTCTTACAAGTCAGCAAAGTGAAAATCATAGGCATTAAGTCACAGTTGAGTCTAAAGATTATTTTATATTTTCCTTGACTAGATATCAGCAATGGCCTTTCTTGTGGTTAAAGAATCCACTTCAACCTCTTACACACAACCTAATCTAAGACTATGTTTAACTTTTAATTATATTGGACAACTTCCAGGTTCCTAAATAATTACAGAAATAATTACTATGCCTTGGCTAATGTTTTGATGTCTGATTATTGGTGACCTGGGACTTAGAACTCTACAAAAGTGATGAATGCCAATAGATTTTTGAATGGGTCTTGGGGTCAGAAACTCAGGAACCCTCCATGGATGTTTGGTGCTAATTGCATTTTCTGAGCTTCTCACAGGAGATACATGAGAGCATCAAACTCTAGTGGATGCCAGAAGAATTGAGTAGTTGGTGGGGGGCATTTATAAGGAAGGAGGGACAGGAAGAATAAACAGGACAAACAGTCTGTTATATGCCCCTCATACTATAATAAGGAGCCCCGCCCTACCTGTCTCCTCTTGGATACTTGGTTATTTTCTGAGCACTGTGGTTTTTTTTTAATATTCCTCAGTCTAAAGGTGGAGACAGGGAAAGAATTCTCAGAGAGCAAAATAATCAATTATTCTTTAGAATCCTCTGAGATTATAAATACCCAAGGGAAGTGATTACACCGTCTGTCTCTGTACTCTATTTTGAAGGCACGTTGGTTGTATGAGAAAGATCATCTGCATCTTTATAACCAGAGTTGTTTATCTAGAGTTAAATAAATGAGCTTCAGAAGGTTGCTTTAGAATTTTGTTTATAGCTGTTGTTCATTATAAGTGGTGTATGTAGCATCCATAGCTGTCATCAGATACTCAAAAAAGTTTATAACCACCCAAACGAGCCAGGAGCGATAAGTTCAGCACTCACAATTGCACTAGAGTTCAGATTTAATTATTCTTCCCAGGTAAGGCATCTGGGCAGACTCCTGGCAGTACACAATGACCACAAGTACATTCTTGCAAACAGCTCAAAACTCCTTTAGCTTCCAGTATTTGATGCTTTTCAGCAACATTTACTTTCTATTTATTTATCTATCTATCTATCTATCTATCTATCTATCTATCTATCTATCTATCTATTTATTTATTTATTTATTTATTGCAGGTGGAGGGGTGGATTTTAGGGCCCTTGTATACTGACAACATAAACACATTTTCTGGAACAGGGAACTCCAGGAAAATCAACTTTATGAATCATTCCTATCTAAAATGTGGCTTTTTGATTGGTTAAGATCCCTTGAAACTTATTAAGAAATTATTTATATTGTACCACCCAGTTTTTTTTTTCCTCATAAACAAATGAAACCTTTATTTCACAGTTCAAGGAATCAAGCTTAAATAACATAAATTAAAGTCCCTCAGGAAACGAGTGTTGAAGAAGAATGAAGAATTGATGACCTATTAACAGTTGTAATTCTCTACCTTGAATTATTGACAGCATGTGACATTATAACCTTACAAATTGCAATCTATAAACAGCTTAGAAAATATGACCTTTGCATTACAATTGGTCTCACGAAGCTTTCAGCTTATTACAAACAGCTGCCACCAGCATATTTTCTTGCAGGCTGCAGAAAAGAGGGGGTGCATATAACTGGAGTGCTGGATGCTATTCACACGGACCTCAGCAAGGCCACTTGCAGGCAGCAGTGATAGATGATAAGTGGCAGAGAACTTTTCAGCCAGGGTGAAAGTGTTAGAAGTTTGCTTGTCATTGATTTACAGTCACCAAATAGAAAGAACTAATTAGCTGAAGCTGGTTGACTTAGCACTTTTTTTCCTCCACTTTTGAAACAGGCAGGGACTGAGAATTCATAAACAGGACAGAGCTGCTCCAGAGCATATTTGCCAATCTTTCTACTTACCGTTGTTCTCCAGGATAGAACGCAGCTGAAAGTCACCAAACTCTGGTTTGACATATGGCTTGGTGTTTACTCTCTGCCACCAATGGTAGAATACATCTTTACGATTCCTTTATGTGGCTTTGGCAAACAGATAGGTTACAGACACAGTTCTTATATGTTTGTTCCCATAGGCTGCATTTGTACATAACCCATGCAAAGGGTTGGACATATGGGCCCATCATCACTCTGACTCGTTCTTTTTACTTTCTCTTCTTGGTTCAGGGCAGATTTTTACCATGTTTTTCAAACGTCCCTATTATATTTGCAGTGGAACACACTCAGAGCATTGGAAACAGCTCTGGAGTCATGAGAGATGAGTTCTATTACTAGTTTTGCCACCCACTGACAGTGTGGACTTGGGAGATTCATTTAACTTCTTTGGGCTTCTATTTCCCACAATAATAATAGTCAACCCAATATCTAATGTTTGAGGAACTATCATGTGGCAGTGGTTTACATATAATATAGCAATTGATCCTCATAATGATCTTTTGAAGTAAGAGCTGATCATATGCTAAACCGTTATGATGAGGAAACTGAAGCGTACGGAGGGTAAGTTACTGCTCACAAGGAAGGGGCAGTCAGGTCTGGCAGTGCTGACACCACAGTCCAGATGTTGAAATCAGGTGTCACAGACTCAAATAGCTGTGAGGGCCACCCCGAGCGATGTCAGTGAGTTTATGCCAGTGGGTGAATGGAGAGCGTGTATCCCATAAGGAGGAGGTAGCTGCTGCACCCTTCTAGCTGATTTTGCTGTGTAGGAATGTAAGCCCAGTATTGCCAGATCTTTCAATTTTTTTTTTTTTCCCCAAGAGAAGCAGAAATTCCAGCTTGACATTTTTAAATGCTAGCAACTGATCCACTTTGTTTTCAAAACATGTTGAAGAGCACTATTGTGTACGAGAAGCAAAACATGATTTAGGGCCTCTGTGGTTTTCTGGTCAGGTCCTCTGCTTAATGATCTATGATTTAAACACCAGGTACCTGGCTACAACATAAAAAGACTGGTTTGGACTACGTAACCTCTAAATCTCCCCTTGAGCACCATAATTCTCTAGAATTCTTTATCTCAAATCTCTGTTTTCCACATGTGCATCTTTTCAAATTGCTCTGTTCCAAACTTCCTAGGGAAGTTTTCCCAGGCAGTTAACAATGAAGACCCGGTCCTGTCCGTGGTGCCTCTATTTGCCCAGTCTTTTTTGTTCAAAACCTTAAGATGTTATCTTATATTTTTCCTGTTATTTTCCTATGTATCCAATTAGTCACCCTCTGCTTTTCCACTGTAATCTCTCTTCCTTTTACTCTCTTCTTTCCATTTCTACTTTTACAACCTTGGAATGTGCTTCATTTGAATAGACTCTTAAATGTCTTTATTATCAGCCATTTATTGCTCTAATCCAGGAATCAACAAACTAAGGCTGAGGAGCAAATCCATCCCATTGCCTGTTTTTATAAATAACGTTTTGTTGGAACATGGAAATGCCCATTTGTTGGCATATTATCTATATGCTGCTTTTGTGATACAACTGCAGAATTGAGTATTTATGACAAACATTTTGTGGCCCAAAAGCCTAAAATATTTACTATCTGTTTGTTTTTAAGAAGAAATTTGATAGTATTTGCTAATTCATCCCTTACATAGCTGTCAAATTAAACTTTTTATCTCCAGTATTGAATCTTGAATCTATCACCTCTGTGCCCCCAAATCTTTAATTGTTCTCCATACTTTACCACACACACACACACACACACACACACACACACACACAGCATCTTCTAGAGATATTTCAGCCTGGCATTAGAGACCATCCACAAATGACTTATCTTTATCTTTCCAGTAATATTTTTAAACAACATTGTGATTTCTAAACAGGCTGGTTTAAATGATGAATCACAAACATACTGTGCTCACCCTAACTCTGACCTTTTGAGAATGTGCTATCGTTCTGCACTATAATTTGCAGCCCATCATTGTTTGAGCTATGATATTCAGTGAGCATTTATGATTCTGGTTAAACAATTATTAGTAAAGACCTGCTATATATCAAAAATGCTGGTAGTCCTGCACATATAAATAATATCATTGGTCCCATATTAACTCATATTTGAAAACATGAATGTCTATACATTGTATAATAATTCCTTGACAATATACTGGTAATTCTTTTATGTCAGTCTCTGTCACAACTCAAGAAATTACATACAAAAAACCAAAATGATATAAAATTCAGCAACCAATTTACAATATGATGAAAGACACAGGTAAACCAATAATGAAAATGATTTGATTTGACCATAATAGAAACATGCAATACTAGAGAATTACAGATGAAGCAACAAACTCTGCCCAGAGAGGTTGGGAAGGCTCCATGGAGGAGATGACATTTGAGTTGAGTTTAGGAAATTGAGAAAGCCCCAGGGGTCTGAACATTCATGGTGGTTCAAAGAATAACAAGCAGGTCAGACTGCAGGATTGCAAAAAGCGGCAACAAACAAAACTTCTATAGAAAAGAGATATGTGCTCTATAGAAAGGACTTTATATGTCTTATTGAAGAATAGGAAGTTAATCCTGGAGTGCAAGAGAACCTTGAGTGTTTCTGAACAGGAGAGTGACAATCAGATTCTACCTAGACTGTAAATTCCTGGGTTGCAGAAATTACATTTTGTGTATCTCTGTTTCTCCCACAGGGTCCACCAGCTCTGCCTTGACCATAGTAAACATACAATAGATAGTTGTCCATCGATTAATTTCTTCCAAAAGGTAAAGCATTTCTGGCTAGCTGGTGGCCAATAATATTTTGAGTTTTCTTGTAAAATGCTGACACCGAGATAGTTTTTTAAAATTATTTATTATTTATTATTTTTTTTAAGCAGCAAATATCACTAAGGCATTGAGAAGCATCAAATTCATGACATTTCTCAGTGCCTATCACCTTCACTCTAGCAGTCAGAAGTGCTGTTTTCAGCTTTCAGCAAAATGTTGGCAAAATTCACACTACCTAAAAGAAACTGAAAGTTTATTCTCACTTAAACCATTTAAAAGTAAGGTTGGGAAATACTGGTCTCTAAACTCCTTGAGGGTGACATGCTGTTACTAGTATTATCTAAACCAGAAGGAAATGAGATAAACCAGGAAGCTTCTGATGCAGCTGACAGTATGGAGAGGTTTTGCTCTTCCTCCAGATGTGTGAAGGCTAAGCCTCTGGCCTTCTGTACTGTAAGTGCCAGGGATTATCACCCTGTACTAATTGTCAGGAGTTGCCAGGAGTGGTAGAGGGCTGCAAACATTGCCGCTTTGACTATCAGATCTCAGGTTATGTTTGTGGCATTTGCAGTTAAAAAAGAATAGACATTTTGAAATTTGTAACCTGAGATAGATTAGCCCTGTGGGAGCTCTTTTGTTTCCTTCCTCAACAAAACCTAGGATTGTATTTTCATCCTGAGAACTTTGCAAAACTGGGTCAATAAAGCAGTTCCGCCTCTGACTTGATTGTAAGAAGAGTACCAGGGTCCTTCTGTCTTTTGACTTGAACCAGAATCCCCTATTGTGGTTCTGATGCAGAAATATTTGGTAATTAGCAAGGCTGGTAAATAGCGGCATCAGCAACCTTGACTTGGAGATGGAATGTGGTTTTGATTTCTGGTGTCTAGGGCTGCCTTATCCAGCAGACACGATGTCTAGGGCCCGTGTAGTTTATCCTGCATCCCTGTTCATCTCCCTCTAAGTTTCTTCCCCTGCCGCCCTTCTCTTATTTCCTTCCCCACCCTCACTGAGTTGTATGACATCAACATACTTACTGTCCACCCAAACATCACATGGGCTTTACGCTTGCATTCTTCTGCTCCACAGACTTCTGCAGAAAATATTTTTCCCTTTACTTAGTACTGTGGTTAAAGCAAGGCCTGGATACAATGACAACAGCCCCATGAAACCTTTCCAGATCCCCATCTTCCTACTATGCAAGTCCTCACAACACTTTCTATATACCTCTATCATAATATTTACCATATTATGTAAAGTTGTCTGAGCCCTCAAAGATAGTGATCAATTCACGAGCATAGAATTCATTGTTTTGTTTCAGTGGAATATCCCTGACACTTAGGCTCTGTGCTTGGCCCACAGTTATTGCAATCATAAAATAAATAATAATAGCTATGCTGTAATAACAAGTTACTCTGTGCTAGTCATATCAAAGACTGTAACACAAGTAGATGCTCATTTAAACCTTGAGAATAAAGGAAAGGGTCTCGTTACTGGCTTTCACTCCAACCTAGCCTCTTCCAGATCCAAACAAAATCCTGTTATGCAAAGATGTCACCTTTATCTTTGTTGTGCCTGCCTCCCTGCCAGGCACTGCCATTCAATAATTCTGCCAAGCGGTATCTTTTCTTCATGACAGAGTGCTAAACAGTGATTTATTGCTTGAGTACACATTGCTTTCATGGAAGTGATTTGTTTAAAACAACAGTAAAGCGCTAAATAAATTATTCATTCCATGCTAATTCTTCACTTTTATGTGCTGTAGTAAGCGTCAAAATAAGCAGCCTGTGGGGCATCTTATTTTTGCCACATTAATCTTGGACAGTTTAAAGAAAAAAAAAGGAGGAAACTTAAAGAAGAGGTTCCATTTTCAAGAAAACAGATTTCTTTTCTCCTACAGCCTCTTGCAATGGCAGAGAGCTATAGCAGACTCATTTACTTCCCTTGCCCCCAGTCGCTTTGTGAGTCACTTACTGAAGCCCGCCAAGGGCGCAAGGACCCCCTTTCACTCCTGTTCAACACTGTGAGCAGTGTGGCTCCTTTTCTCTGCAGAGAGTGATTAACAATGGGCTGATCCCTGTCACAAGGCCAGGAAACAAGAGGGTTCTTTCCGGTGGGGGTTAGGGGGGAGTTGGGGAGGAGGGTTGCATTTCCTGGGGCAGAGTATTGTGTTTCTCTGTGTCACTGGTGTTTTGGTTTAGGATTAAAGGATTATAAAGTGAGAGAAACAGCAGTGACATACAGTACTTATCCATTTTTGCAACCGATTTCCCATGCAGAATAAAGATAAAACTTGTTTCTAGCCTGCCTTAACTTTCTTTACTAGAAGCCTCATTCCCTGTGTTAGAGATAGGGGCATTTGAGTGATATTTAATTGATGAAATCTGCCATTAGCAGAGGAGCATCTATATGGTCTTGTTGCAGATTCTTGGGAAGTTTCACTCCTCTTTAGAACGTGATCCCTCCATGTTTATATTGCTAATGGGCCAACAGGGTTGTGTGCTTTGTGCTGTGGAACCACAGAGGTCTCAGTGAGTGAGATGCAAACATGATCCCTCAGCTCAGGATAGTTAAAGAGTTAACAGTGCCCATCCTTCGAGGCTCCATTTTCAGATGAGAAGTCAAGAAAATCTAGGCTTCAGTATGTACTACCCGAGCCCCAGCCCTTTCCCATCTCCTAGGGTTGTGCAGTAAATTAACAGCATACTGTATATAAAGCACCTAGCTTGTTGTAAGAGCTTGGAAAGGTTCCCTTTTACATCTAGCTTGGGATTGCTCCTTTTGCTGTATTCCCATAGTGCTTACTTTCTGCAGCATTCAATTCAAGCCTGTAGACTCTGTAGTCTCTACCCAGCTATATGTGTAATGTGGGCAGGTATCTGTTTTCTCTTTTGTGAATCCTTGCTAGCACTTAGCAGAACAGAATATACACTGTGATCAGTGCTTACAAAAACAGTTGGAAAGATGATAAATAGCTAGAGATAGATGGGCAGATAGACAGAGAGAGCCTAGTACCAGGCTGATTGAAAATGGGAGGTATAATTCGAAACTCATTAAAGCTCTTGTATTTCTCTCTCCAAAGAGACCATGCAGCATGGTGGTTAAGCACCTGAGCTCTGCATTCAGACTATTCAGGTTCAAATCTCTGCTGTCCCACATATGTGTTAGCTGATCTTAGGCAATTCATTTAAACTCTCTAATCTATAGCCAAGAAGAAAGAAAGAAAATAAGTACTGGCTACACAAGGTAGTTGAGAAGGTATGTAGATTATGTTTTTCAAAATGCTTAGCAAAGTGACACAAATAAAAAATATTCAATGAAGTGAATTAGTGATAATAATCCAGTTAGAAAAGGGAATTCTAATTTCATCAATACCATTTAATAAGAAAAGGAAGTGAGGTTGAATAAATTAACTAAAGTCATATGATGTATTAAAATCAGCTCTGTAACCAGAACCCAGACATCTCAACTTTTATATTTGTTGCCCTCCTGGCCACGATACATGATCCTTTTGACTTTGCCCCCGTTAGACAGAGGAGGAGATTTTGAGTGTCTCTTAGGTAACAGGTGAAAGACCTGGAATTCAAACTTCGATTACAGGTCTGCACCCTGGTGTAATTGCACTTACTCAGGGCTGTCTTTTCCTATCTAGAAGAAACTCATAGAATGGGAAATGGGTCTGTGCAGTGTCCTAGCCAACCTTCAGGATTCCCACAGATCTGTGCATGAGATCTAACACTCTTGAATGAAAGGACAGAAAAATCAATGAACTTTTGGATTGGACCATAGACATGTTTTACAACTACTCAGCCCTCACAAAACAGTTACACAGCATTGAATTATCTGTAGCATTTAATTCTTTAATCAGCCTCAGCTTTCAAAAGGAAACTCAAAGTATTTGTAATATTATTCCTAAAACTAGAATTTGATGAAATGAGTCAGCTCTAGAGGCTAGCTTCAATAAATTGCTCATGTAACTGGAATATGTTGTTAATGCCTGGAAAAGCCTATCACCAATAAAACCAGTCAGTCCGTCAGACCATCAACATCTATTCAAGTTCCCTAGGTCAGCGGGAGGATATTATGTCTAAGCTCACATGTGAAAGTAAAGGGGACATTGGAATAATGTTGATTTGAGCATGAGGGCAGGAGTAAGATTATTCTTGGCCATGTAAGTCATATTATGAAATTTAAGCTTTCTTTTAAGACCAGTGGGAGGCCACAGACATGTTTTAAAGAGTGGAGAAAGATGATAAAATTGCCATCTTAAAAAAATATTATGGTAGCAGCCATGTGAAGGGTGAGTTGAGGGAAAAAGGATAAGATGCTGATGGGGTCACCAGAAGCACTGCAGTCTTCTGGGTGAGAGCTGATATAGCCCAGACCGAGGTGAGGTGAGATTTGATGCGAGAGGTATAAAAAACTTAGTGATTGGTTATATTTGTAGGAATGAAGCAGCTAATAGAGAGAAGGAAGACTCAGAGTCCTTAGCTTAAGCAAGGACAATAGCATTTGCTAAGACTGGCAACATTGAAGGTAGAGTAGGTTGAGGTATTCAGCATTAAATCGATTTATAACATGAAGAAATCCTAGCAAACATGTAGTTAGCCATGAGAAAACTGAAACACAAAGAGGTATACTGACTTTCTCCACGTTGCAGTGTGTTGGCAGCAGAGCCTGGGCTCAAGTCCATAGCTCCTGATTCATAGCCTGGGACTGCTAAAATGGATAGCTCCATTGAAAAGGTTTAATGAGCATCTAATGGGGAAATCCTGTTCAAAGATGAATTTACAGTGAAGCTAATGAAGCTTAAGATTCAGAGCTTCTGTGAGTGCTGGGAGTTTGAGGGAATTGTAGATCGTTCCAGTGGAGAAAGGATGCCAGGTTGCAAGTGGAAAGCATTTCTGTGTACTCATTTCTGCTAAACCACCTGAAGATAGCTCAGAAGAAAAAATATGCGAATCTTTAAGGCACCTAGTCATTTTTTGCCATCCCATTTCTCATCCTAATAAATACTCAGTTTTAAACCTCATTTTTATTCCTAATTCCATGTTATTTTTCTTAAAGAGAGGCCCCAAATTGTATAGTTTTTATCCCCACAAAACCTGGGTCTATACCTGATCCTGCCTCTCCTAAGTCTCTCATCTCAGAACTGGCCTGATCCAGTCCTTCGTTTTGTATGTAGGAACCCCTGCTTCATGTACCAAATCAACATATGGTACCTTAAGATTATTCTGTTCTTAGATATTTCTTATTCAAGAAATAGTTCTTCTAAAAGTGTAACTTACACCATGTGTCAAGCAAGGTGGTGGGAGTTAGATGATCTTTCCAGTCCCTTCCAATTTTGTCTTAAGTTACTTTTAAAGGAATGGCAAAATGTTCATTTCTTATACCCACCCACCAGCCATGCAATTGTAAAGAAGTAGAACTGGAATCATGCAGAAGCATTTTGGTTTTGTGACTAAATGACAAGGAATATATAAGAATCACTTAACTTCTATGGGATTTTTCCCCGACAGAAACCTTTGTTATTTATTAGTACTTTTTACTTGGGATTTCAAGATGTTATTTAAATTTCAGTTTCAAGCCAGATTTTTAAAGCTTTGAATTTCCTTTTAGACAAATTCTGACCCACCACATCTTAACACTCAAACAAGGCAAACAAAAGATCTGCTAATGGAGAAGTCAGTTGTTATCATTTTTTGCTTATTATTTTTTAAGAGAGTAAAATTTTTTTTTCCTCTCTTGCCCACCTTAAGACTTTTCCATAGTAAAGGAAAAGATTTGGTATTAGCTTATTGACTATCTCTGGTGTTCTAGTCTTTTTGCTTTTGTTACTTCATGGTAAATGAGAGGAAAAAATGAAAAAAAAAAAAAATAAAAGCTTGTGTTCTTTTCATCTTTTATTCCAGTGTCTTATTGAGGTTTATGTTCTGACACTTGGGTCACGATAATAAGTGTATATTTGTCTACTAGCTTCCTCTAAGGATCTTATGTTAACCTTGACAAATAATAGATTTTAGACTTGAGTTGACCTCTTCAGATACATGAATGCAGCATAGAAACCAAGATGGAGAAATGGAAAGACTTACTTCATTTCTTTGAATTGAAGCTAAATATAAGGAAGCGTCTGAACAGAAGGGCCCCTCATCATTAACATGCAGTTTGCTGCTTAATGGTGTGTTCACTCTGTGTGTGGGTTCTCACACAGGAAGAGTCTTAATATTTAGCTAGTGTCTATAATTCAGACAGATATTGACTTAAGAGCTTGGAGATCTGTCTTTCTGAGATCATTGCATCAGTGAAGTTGGAAGGGAATTCATCCATTCCTCACATCCCTTCCATCTCTCTCCCACCAACTCAGGTTGCACCCCTCTTCCTTAAGCATATGGCACATCTCCTCTCTTTTATAGACTTGCAGAGAGAAGATAATGCAAGAAATATTTTCTTATTGTATTACAACTCTGCATTGAGAATTTTCTGCATAGTCTGTGTTTTTGCAACCATGTACCAGGTGACCTAATTTGAATGTGGACTAACTTGAAGGAGGATGGTTTGGATGTAATCTCTCTCCCCTTCTAAGCACTATGGAGGGGAATGAAAATAGGGTGTAGAGTTTGTTTCTTTAACTGTACCCATGGTTTTCTTGAACTGTCGCTCTCCAAACAACACATGGAGTTGCCTGCTTTTCTCTCCCTCCTCCCTAACTCCAGTAACTTTCATGTTTTGAATCTTTGGCTTCGGGTACCAGGTCTGTTTAATTTTTCTATTTTATTACCCATAGGTAGAGAAATCTTCTCTTGAATATTCATTTTCCTCATATTTTGTATAGTTATTTTATGTTGGTAGTCTTTTGGGATTACATTAGTGCAGCTATTTGGCTTTTTTTCTGGAAAAAAATATATCATGTAATTTAGCATCTCCCTTCTTCTGCTGTTTTAATGCAGAGGATTAAAATACAGTACAATTTAGGGCAGAGCAATTTAGGGCAGAGCAAGAGGAAGAAGAATATAAAACGGTCAACATTATCCACTAGATATGGATGTGTGTTTTGGGAACTATCCCCTTTGTTTATTATTCCAAATAAGAAGAAAGATGAGGGGGAGGAGGAAACATAGCCTTAAGTGTCATCAGTCTGTCTGGTTTGGCACTGTGAGATTAATAAATTTTCGAAGGGGTACAATACATTCTTTTGAGCTGATAGCATCCCTCAATTTAAGGAATAGAAGAGTCTGTTGAAGATCAAAGATTGTAATTTCAAGATTTGCATTGAAAAGGAACTTCGGTCTACAGGATTTGACAAGCTTGGATTTGTTTGCTAAATATGAAGACCTGGCTCTGGGACTTGAGTCTCACAGTCTAGTATTACTTTTGTTTGTTTGTTTCCCCTGCTTGTTACTAACAGGAAAGAACTTGGCCTTCAGCAGACAGAGGGAAAAAAGGCATGAGTTGCCTTGAGTGAGAACTGCAGCTTTTCTCACAACGCAGCCCCTGGGACAGGGCTCCACAACTTGTGTGCAGGCTGTGCCTCACCTCTCAGCTGCAAATGACCTGTGGCTGTATGGGAAACAGATTCAGAGGGAGGATATAGCAAATTTATTAAAGTTTTCCACTTTCCACAAGGGCTGTCCATATGGTACAATTTTCCCTGTGTCTACTGTCGATTCAATTATCTGTCGGTCCCTATCTCTGTCTGCATCACTGTTGGCTGTCTTGTCTTTTAAACTCTCCAGGGGAGGTGCAGTGGCTGTTTAACTCAACTCAATCTGAATGTGATGCAGAGGATATTATGTCAATAAACATTACATTAAATTATGTGTGGGCTGCTACAAAACATGAAGGTCATTTAGGGATTAGATACTTTCCAAAGGCAAAAATCTACTAATTGCTTTCTGGAGGACTTCGCACCGCAAATTCAGCCCGCTGTTTGTATGGGTTTTTCATTTCCCCAACTGTGTGTATGTGCTGGATTACTTTTATCTGATGACTTCAAGTGCATCTGTGTGGTCGCACGTGTGCGTGGGCATCTTGCCAGCCTTTCAACTCCCCTCTGGGGCACCTTACTCCAGTTTAGCAATTATTGATTTCTCTTCCCTTTGATGACTCAAAAGGAGTGCAATTATATATTCACTTAAATCTTTCTCAGATGATGATATCTGCAGTTAAGTGTGTGCACACTCACCAGCAGGAGCCCCCGATCTGAGGTCGTCCAAGTTCTGTAGTGAATTAAATGGAAAGATCAACTCTTAAGGAGGATTTCACCAAGGTTCAAAAATTTTAAAAAATTAAATTAAATTAAAAATGACAAAAAAGTGCCATTGACTAGAGATTAGTAAGGACTTAAAACTAAAGCCTGTCTCTTACAAGGAAAATGTATTCCAGGGATGGCTGGAAGAAGGCAGAGTGAGAGGAAGGGCTTTTTGACTAGCATCCTGTCTGACAGGTAACAGGGTTTTTTTTGTTTGTTTGTTTATTTTTGTCGTTTTCGTGACCCACACTCAGCCAGTGAGTGCACCAGTCATTCCTATATAAGATCCGAACCCGCGGCGGGAGCGTCGCCGTGCTCCCAGCTCCACACTCTACCGAGTGCGCCACGGGCTCGGCCCCAGGTAACAGGTCTTTAATAAATGCTTTTGAAATGAACAGAAGGTGAGGGTACTTCGGTGGTTCTGCCCTGCCTCTACTTATAATTATGCTTGTATTGGATGATATACCCTAGAAGACAGCTTAGCAGAGTGATTAAGATTCTGCATGCAATGTGAATTTCCATCACATACTAGCTGAGTAATTTCAGTTACTTTTCTGTGCCTCAGTTTACTATGCAGGGAAAAAAAATGGGGAATTTATTTGAAATGCCCTTAATAATGAAATGTGTCAGAACACAGAGTAGACATCCAATATATCATCGATGTTATTTATTAAGAGAAGTTGGTTCACTATTCAAGTGACTTATTCAAGAGCATACAGTGGCAGTCCCTACTAGTTGCTTCTCAGCAGCCATGCCCTCCTTTTTCTGCTGGCAGAGCTCCCCTCTTACCATAGAAGATGCCGAGTGAAAATACAGCTCCTCGTTTTCCCAGTCCTCACTGCAGCCACGGTGTGGGGGTATGAGAGTAAAGGGAGTGTGCTGGGAGGGCTTTGGGGGAACAGTTACCTCCCTAACTAAAAAGCAAAACAAAACAACAACAAAAACACAAAACATGTATACATTAGAGGCCCTTCTCTTCTGTGCTGGATGCAGCTATGTCTGCACCTGATGAAAAGAAGTGTTATGGCTGCCTTTTGTACATATGGCTAAGCATCTCTGAGTGTTAGTCTGTCTGAGAGGACACATGGACATTGCCTGGGTCTTTGATGACATTGTTAGGCTAAATTAGTCTTGGAACTGCATAAACTCCGGATTTACTGCTCTGTGAGATAATAAACCTCTGATTGTTTGAGTGACATTTAGCATTGTTTCTTGCTGCTAAAGCCACTCTAACAGATATGGTGGCTAAACCAGGACTCAAAATCTGGTTTTATACTGATTCCAAAGCCTTTTCTCTTTCTAGTAGGGCACACTGCCAGCCTAATATTTAAGGCCCTCCACAATAGAGCCAAAACCTGTCTCTATATTCTGATATTCTTTGGATCCTTTCTCATACTCTAAGCTTTAGGTCAACCTGAGTACTTGATCATTTCTTAATAGGATCTGAGTTTTCTCACTGTAGATCTCTATCCTCATGTCCCCCTCCCGTAGAATATCCTCTTTGTACCGTCTCTTCTCCATTGGAATCACACATATCTTCTGGGATTTGTCTCGAATGCCTCCTCTTCTATGAACCCATTCCTGATTACACCTTTCTTCCTGGTTCTCTAAAAGATAGAAACAACTCTCTTCTTAATACCTTCTTCCTTCCTCATTTTGTAATTATCTGTGTACATGTCTGCCTCTCCACCAGACTCTAAGCTTCTAGGGACTGGTACTAAGTCTCATTCCCCTTTTGTATCCTCATAGCACATATTTTTTATTCCTGCCTCTTAATAAGGCTTACTAAATGGTTATTGAATTAAATGTGCAGAACTTTTAAAGCTGAAAGTTCTCTCTTCCGAACAAAGCTCTCATTTTCTGGGAATCACAGAAATTCTTAATCTTGTATTCATGACCCCTCTAGGATTCAGGAGATAAGTGAAATCATTAAAGTTATATTCATTGTTTTATGCTCATAGATTTTTATCAGATCAGATTCTTTAAGAAGCTATGGCTACCCAAAAGAAAGAACCTCCATTTAGGTTGGAAAGATGAAGAAAAACTCACCGAGCCATAGACACAATCTGGAGCATGCAAATTTTAAGGAAAACCACTGTTGTGAGTTTGCTTCTTTTCCCTAAAATTGGAGTGCAAAGAAAACAACCAAAAACAAAACAAATGTTTGGCCATTGAATACCCTTCTTTTACGCAACTCTTCAATCCCCATGAAAGATGATTTTAAATATTTTAAATCTCTTCAGGCCCCTTATGATTCTCTGTCTCTATATTTGCTTCCATCTACACCTGTATTACATCTCACCAAATGGTCTCTGGCACTAGCAAGCTGGTGCAGTAAGCAAGCAGAGAGGTGGCCATTGGACAATGAAGAAACACGGAGGCCTGCGGGAAGCTGGCGGGGGAGGGTGGAGGGAACCACCCTCAGCCACTGTGCCAGCCTGCTGGTGTCCTCAGTATGGCCATCCCCTTGCTAACTGGAGCCAGACCGTGGCCCACCCCACACAAGAGCAATTATGAATATTAGCGAGGTTGAGCTCTGTGGAGTCTCCCCATGTGTAATAATTACAGGAATACCTGCCCAAGCCAGCCTTAATTCACTAATGACTGAGAAGAATACAAAAGAAATTAAGAAATCGTGTTGTTTTATAGACTAGGACCCTGTTTCCATCCCCATTGTTCAGGATTTGAAACTATGGACCATCAGGAATGAAAGAGATTTTAGAATCGTGTAGCCCAAATTGCTCACTGTTATAGAGCCCTAAGCTCATGCTTTTGTTTCCTTGGAGACTGGACACTGTTTTTACAGCTGAACACACACATAGAGAGAAAAGAGAAAGCAAATCGTTAATATGTCATTGAAAAATGAGGAGATATGTCCTCGTATTTTAAGATTTCCCTAAGATGAAGGGCAGAGGCCGGGCCAAGTGTCCTGGTAAATATGATGACCGCTCCCCCCCAACCTTCCTTCCCCTTCCTGTGGGGTGAATTCTTTAATTTAGCAAAGGAAAGGGGGAAGACACTATGCTTTTCCTTAAGAAAAGAAATGAAACGTTCCTGTGCTGCTACTTAAAAAGTGTAGAATTTTGGTTCTTTATAGTCTAGTACTTAATTAATGCAGAAGTTTCAAAAGTGTGATGTATAAAACCAGGTTACCAGAAGGATTTACTAGAGGTTTCTTACATGTTTGGGGGGATTTATTTCTAAATTATGTTTTATGTTAATAATAAAAAAACCCACATTGCCATATTCAAAGGTGTTACGTTACTAATAATAGAGACTGCCTGTGTGTTAACTTATACTGCTGCCAAATTAATTCATTCTAATGCATACCTAGAAATAAGGCTTGCCCTGTCATGTCAATACAACAGAACATTTTTCACTGGCTTTTGCCAATTTACAGGATAATGCTCTTATTTCTTATCCACATCCTGGTGTCTGTATTTATCTCTGTGAATGCTTTTGTTTTACAGCTGAGTAAGAAAGAGGTTGAGGCTAGATGAAGGAAGGAGTAAATTGGCGTTTTCGTGATGGTTTCTCACTGCTGTAAAGAGAGGACTGAGGGGCCAGAGTTGATGGAATTATTCAGTAGGAGGTTTGGAAGGCCCTGGGCAAAGGGGTGATAGTTTAGGGGCCCAAGTTATAAATATTTGGCTCAGTGCTAGAGAGGAAGCCCTTCCTTGCTCCCTTGGAGAACTTCGCCCATTCCTGCACAGATCCTGGCATTGTTTCTGGCACCCTTCTATTCTCCAAGGACTGGATGATTTGAGGATAGCAGCTTGGTGGGTGGGCACTGGCATTCTCTGTGTAAGAATGGACAAAGTGCAGTTCCTCCTAGAAGCTTCATAAGCAATGGAAGTGACGAGAAGGAGCCACATCAAAAGAATAGGGCAGATAACACATGGCAGCAGCAGCCTCTAGACTGGTTAGGGGGGTACTTGAGACACGTCACTGTGGAAAGTTCCAGAAATAACTGGATACTGAGGTCCTGATACAATGGAGGTTATCAAGCCATAGATGTTTGGATTGTATATATTTAAAGATAATATGCTAAGATTCAGAGAGGAACCTAAATAAGCTATTACCATATGGTCGCCACTTATTATTTTGAATCAGGGACATTTGGGCACTATATAAAGAAAATACAAGGTATAAAAATAAATGGGATGCTGATGGATATTCCATTTTGTATATGTATATGTGTGTTCATCAAAACAGCCTTGCTCTCACAGAATGAATTTATAATTAAATGCTACATATTTGAACTCATAAAGTTAAGTCAGTACATGAAAAGTGGTTACTGAATGAGTAAAAATAAATTACCTTTTGTATATTATGTAAGTACATATAACATTTTACTTGACTAAAAATTTCTATTGATTCTTTTAAAGTTTTAAAAATACAAAAAAAAAAAAACCCTGTAGACCTAAGGACCAGAATAGGCAGGCAATTGCATTTTTCTCTTTTTTCTCATCTAATAGTAGTGATTTGGGCTGTGGCCCCTTTAACAGGTGCTAATTCTGTTAAATAGTATTGCTAATTAACCAGAACAACAAAGCAAACAAATAAACAACAAAGCAGATCTAATATAACAATGCATTGCTATCCAGGACTAAGGTGGTAAATAAGGCATCTAGGCAGCAAAGGGAAAAAATAATAATAGAACAGAGATCTCAAATAATCGATTGAAAACATAACTAAAGGTTAGCCGTTCTCCCTTCTTTCATGCTCTTGTTCTGAAAACAGAAAGATTAAATAGATTGATTCAAGCAGATATGCTTTGAAATGTCATAAAGGACTCCTTGTCTGGTGCAGTATTGATAAACTGCCTGAGTGTTTCACTGGCATTTTAGTTTTACTAGCTTGGCAAGAAGACGCAGGAAGTGGATTTTTACCTCCCTGCCCACCTGCCCTGGGAACTGTTTAACAATTTCTGTGTGTGAGTGGCTCCACACTATGGCATGCTGGGCTAAAGGGTTCCTTCGCTGGGGTGCCTCTGAATTCCCTTATCAGATGACTGGGAGACACGGCTTGTGACCAACAGAACTTCATTGTTTAGTTTACTGCTGTGTTGTATCAAGAGAGCGACTATGTAGAAATGCTTTATGTCCACACCCCATTTTCTTGGCAGGAGATTTATAGGCCGATTTGGCAAAATTGTACTGAGGAGGAGCAGAAACACCATTCTGTGTCTTCAAACAACAGCCACCCCGCTGTCACTGATCAGTGTTCCTGGGATGGCGGTGATTGAAATTTAGCACTTAGAGCGACTTAATTGGCACATGATCTGTTAAGCATATGCCCGCCACAGGCATGCCATCTGATGTGCCCACAGGGTGCCCCTGCACCGCACACATGCTCACGTTTTGCTAAAGTACCAGGTTTTGAACAGATCTTCGAAGGAATCCTGTGCTGTGGTTGAGGAGAGGGGTAGCCTCCGAAGACAGGTCCTCAGCACCTCTGTCTCTCTTTAGATTACCATAGTTCTTCATTCTCTTGAACTCAGGACAAATCTGATGTCACTGGAGTTCCCATTTGCTTGCTGTGAAAAAAGTGTTAAGAATCTGCCCATGGATGCTGCTTGTGCCTTCAGTAAATCAAGTGCTGTGCTAGCAGAGTGGAACTTGGAAGGATTCAGCACTGAATTCAAGGTTAGAATGTTCTGTGCTCACTGTGGCTAGAACTTGGCCTGCAGAGAAAATCCAGGAAATCGATGTCAACATTTTTCTGCTGAGTTGAAAACAGCAGGGCTGGGCCAAATACTCTAGGTTATGAGTACCAGGAGGAAAATAGGAACCTAAACAGAAGATTGAGCAAACCATTATGTTCTTTTCTTATGTAAAAAGAGTGAGTCATGGCTGGGGAAATCAGGTTAGGAACAGCTGCTGTGTTGAGTCTTCCCAAGTGTCCTGGGGCTCATGGACTTCCAGTCACCAGGTGGACCCTGGTCATTGCTGCAGGCACCCAACGAAGCTGCTTTCTAGGGTGCTGTGATGGGTATGAGTTTCCGTGGACCAAGAAGGGGTAGATGAGCTCTGTACCAACATCCCTTTTCCTTAATGAGCGCATTCTGTCCTAACTGTATCATGGACTCCCAGGACGCAGCTGTATTTCTTTGTGTTCACTTCTGGCATGAGACAAAACCCTGGGCTCCTAATATATGCTTAATAAATGTTTGTTGAGTTCTGGAAGAATTAACTAAATAGTTTGGGTTCCTCTGAATGAGGTGGAAAATAGTGATTGGGTAAAAATTAGAGGAGGATTTGCTGTAAAGCTAATGAAGCTTAAATTTCAGTGTCTCTCATTTTCACAGATTCTTCCCAGGACTTGTTACTACTTTTTATTTTTATATTCTGTTTCTTATGGAGGTCTCCCCACCCTCAAGTTCTATAAGCTTCAGGAACCCATAAAACCTAAATATGCTCCTATGTTAAAGTGCTGCTGCTTAACACTCCTTGGTGCTTAGTGGCTTCTTAACCAATTGCTTTCCTAGAAATTTGAGTCAGAAGAAACAGTCATCCATTACACACAGATGTTGATATTCAACTCTTTACCCCACAGATACATGTACAATCAATTATGTTTTAATTAAAAAAAAAAAAAAAGCTGAGCTCACAGATGAGGAGAAAGGTGAAGAACAAACACTTAAGGACCCCATGCTAATTGATATGAAATTTGCATTTATTACCTAATTTAACTCCTCATAGCAACTCTTTCTGGGAGATAGCATTACCTTCTGCCTTGACTTAATAGATGGGGATATTGAGGTTCAGAGAAGTTAAGTAACATGCCCACTGTAGCTCAGCTACTAGGGCTGAAAACTACATCATTGCCCTTCCTCTCCCCCAAACATCTACTCAGTGGCTACGTTGTGGACTGCATATTTGACAACTCTGCCAGTCTTCCTTGAAAGCGATAAACCCACCAGGATAGGAAATGTCTGGAGGGGCAGGTGATGCTTGCTGCGGGGTGACGGGGAGAAAGGTGGGCTGGGGATCTGGCCTAAGCGGTCAGTGGAAGACATGCCAACCCTTCCCCAGTGAGTGCAGCAAATGCTGTAACAATTCATTCAATTATGTTAAGCACCCATTAAAAGAATCCTAAGCCCTCCCTTGGGCCATTTCAGTTCTAAGAGATTGTAATTGTTTGAGACTAACCATGATTTCTTCTTTTGCCTTCAGGTGATTCTTATTTTGACAAAGCTATATGACTATAACCTGGGGAGCATCACTGAGAGTTCGCTTTGGAGGTAAGTAGATAAATCGAGCTAATAATCACTGTGTTAGTTAGCGAGATGCTTGCTATGGCTCTCTCCCACGGTGTTTTTCCTGGTGAGAAGATTCCAGGTTATGTACACCCCTTCCTTCCTCTGTTTATTCTGTTCCTCTTAGCAGTGGATTGGGCTTTCTTTCCAGGCATACCAGAGCCTCACCTTATTTAGACCCCTTGTTTTTGTCAGCCAGATCTTTTTGGTAAACTGTTCATTAGGTTTTATTTATGCATTTTGGTTCTCCTAGTTCTCACTCATTCATGAGCTAATTGGAGTAGAAGCAAGAGTGGAGGTCTCTTTGCAGATGGGATCAACACAGCACTAGGTCTGCAGAACCCACGCTCACTATCAGTGCAACACTCTTTCATAGCTTCCCTTCCATGGTCCTGCAGCTCACTAGCAGCACGCAGGTGTGCACACCTCTGGAATATTCACTTACGTGCACACCCTATCTTTGGGATTCATGCTGTAATGCTGCACACATACAGAGTGTGCAAACAATACTTTCTCAAATGAATGGGTACAGATCCTTTACGGGCAGTATAATTCATCGAATACCAGCACAAATGTGCAGTTGGGCCAACAACAGTTTGAAACCAGAGATGGGACCCTCCACAGAAACCCAATATGTTCTGTTGTTTCTAAAAATCTACTCTGTTTATCTTGCTCCTGATTGGCTCTTCTTGCCAGCCTGTGTCAGTTGACTATACTTCAACCAAACTCTGATGCCCAGGAGAGCCTGCCTATGATTGGTTAGATATGAATCACTGATAACCCCCAAACCAGGGATAAGATGGAGAGAATCCAGGGATAATCTTCAGCGACATAACTGAACATGTGGGAAGTTTGGTAGGAGCCTCAAAGAAAATGCAATTCTTTAGTGCATTAGTGGCCCAGCACCTACTGTATTGTTTAAATTCAGTACTCCTTCATCAGAATGTCTGTGACTCTGAGTAAGTTTTTGCTTCCTTGATAGACTTTTATAATGTATTCACATATAATAGTAAAAGCCAGCTTTTTTTTCCTGCAGTGCATCTGCCATATAAAGTGTAGTCTGCATATTAGAAAATTAAATGATATGCAATTTTGACTCAAGGGACAGAGGCTTTTAACAGCCATAACTCTACCTGCATAGCGGGAAGGGCATGCTGGAGGGCATGAGCAGTAGGTTGTCCTAGACTGCTGAAGCTCAGGTTCAGTGTGCTGCTTTCTCTCTGATGGCACATTGTCACAGATGCCGCAGCCTAGGAGGGGTGTTATTTCCAATCTTAGGGGAAAGGGTTAATGAAATAAAAATGGCATCATATAACATTAGTATCAGACCTCCCTTCTGAAGGAGCAATCTCCATGGGCTGAAGATGGGGAATGTGTGGCAAGAATGACTGATGGATTTTCAATGTGTATGTGTGTGTGTGTGTGTGTGTGTGTGTGTGTGTATGTATGTGTGTATAAATATATATGCTATATTTATATGCATTATACATTATTGCATCCTTTTAATTCATTTTTAGTGTGCCCAAGGTATATATATTTATACACACACATATTTTACTCACAGCTATTTAATATGCTTTTCCCATAGTTATTTGCCACATATGTCATACTGGAATTGACTACTACAGATTCTCTATACTGTTAGAAACTGGTCATTTTAGTACTTTAATAGGAAGAATGCAAACCTTACTGAAAATGTCATTTAGAAAAGAAAAGAAAATGAGGAGTTCTCTTTATATATTTATAATACTTTGGAAGGACTTGAATCTTTGAACAGATCATGATGCCTATTCTCAGTGTTTAGGGTTAGGGGACCTCCATGGGGTATAATCACAAAGAAGGAGTGGGGTAGGCCTGGATGGGGAGAGATGGGTATCTAGAAGAGATTCTAATGTTTCTGAGTTTTCCAATTCTACCCTGCTTGAGGGAAACTAGATGACTAATCATAATTCATTTTCTTCTGTACGAGAACATACTTTTTACCCAGAAAACCAGCCTATGCCAAAAATTGGGGGCTGTGACCCCAGGCCAGGTTTTAGACATCCTCTTGCCTCCCATGGTACTAGGCACAGGACTGAGCACTTAAGTGATGCTCAATAGGTCTCTGTTTTTGAACTGAGCCGTGAACATTTTTCTGCTACACAGTCATCAACATATAATTTTTTCTCATTCATTTATTCAACAAAGATGTACTGATTAACTACTTCACGCCTTGGATTGTTCTAGTCCAGGGGAAGGGAAAATGGGTCTGTACTAGATCAACAGCAGTTAGGCTCCATACTCCGGGTGTTCATTTTTAGATAGAGACAAAGTCTGTGGACAGTTAAGGTTAGAGAGAAGTGTACTGCCTGAAACCTGCTTTATATAATTGTATTGCGTAAGGTACTTAAGCAGCCATCCAGAACTGCCAGATCCCAGAAGACAAATCTAATATAAATAGACAGACTGTGATACAACCATAGTATTGTAATAACGATATGTGTTCTTTCTTTACTTTGCTCATGTGTGTATTTTCTCTTTTCAGAGCAACTTTAAGTTCTTAAATCCAGCACCTGGAATAGGGTTTTCAAAGCTCTGTGACATTCTGAACAGTATTTTCTCTACTCCTGAAAAATACTGGGCAATGGGGAAATGGCTTCTTGTCCAGCAAAAATATAAATGTACTTTTCAATTGAGCCCTTCTTCTTTAAAAGTTTCACCAGCTGAATAGTCAAAAGCTGGCAAGTGGCAAATTATCTTGGGGTGTTAGAGTAAGTGAAAGGCCAACAGGCATTTGACCTTGTAGTGATGTCCTAGGTCTTTAAACCTCTCTGGATCAACAAGACAGGAATGACAGAGGGAGATGCCACTGGACCAAATTAACGAGCTTTTGCTCCCAGTTGGTCTTCTCAATGATTACACCTTAATCTTGGAGTAAGTTGTTGATTCTGTTTTGTTTTGTGGTGTTGATCACTCAGGGAGTCAAAGTGAGAGGAGAGGGGGATGATTTGACACAGAACAATTAACTGCACCTTAGAGTCATCTCCACCTTATAGTAGATTAAGCTTTGAATTTGTAAGGCCTGGTGGTTTTACCATATTGAAGGAAGATAAGCTTAAAGGTTGAGATAAATAAAATGTCAAAATCTAGACACTGTATCTCTGAGAAGAAATATATTCATCATTTTTTCCTCTTGTACTAGGGTAATCAGCAATCTGCTGAGAGAGGCTTAACTGGTGAGAAAGCCCTCTGCAATTCTGGACGGAGCTGAAAGTATAGTCTCTTAAAGGGGCACAGAACCCGCAGTGCCTGTCTTAGAGGTTGACTGACATGGCTGACTTCTCAAATTCAGTGTCGCATTCTCGGATCCACGTAAACACAAGCAAGCTTCCAACTAGATCTCTAAGACTTCTCAAGCAGCAAAACCTGCCTTTGTGGGGACAAAGGAACATGTGGTTAAAGTAGACAGACTTTTTATGTGAATCTGCATTGATAGCCCGCCCTGTTTCCCATTTTCCCAGGAGACACTTGGCTTTTTCTTGGCTGTTACACATAGTGATTATCAAGAGAAGATCCCCTAGAGTGTGTGTGAAGACAGTGGCCATGGAGTGCTTTGAGGCAGCTCCTGGGTGGGGTTGGCTGCAGTCTGTGCTGTTTCAGGAGCTCCTGGGGTTCAGACTGAAGGACACTGACCTGAGGGCTGGGAGCCCTCTACCAGCCCTGGGGTGAGTCACATTAGCTGGAGCTTCTTTTTTCTTCCAACTTCAAATCCAGGGGAAGAGGAAAAGGTGGCTTGGGTCAGATTGTTAGTCCCTGCTTTGAAGGATATTTTGCTACAAAATCAAGTTTTTACTTAGCTATAAACACAAGGCTATTATACACAGCCTTAAGAAGTTAAAAGAATAAAGCCAGAGTGTAATAATTTCCCTTCAAGAGAACTCTTCAGGTTACACAAATCTGGTGATGCTATTCACACCTGTGATTATAAATGTTTAGTTCCTCCCCAACAGCCCACAGGACATAGCCAAGCTCCCAAGCAGGATCAGGAGGTGTTTCGGGTTTTGGGCCTTTGGTTTGTGAATGCTGGATTCTTTTGAGTTTGGTAACTCCTTTTCCTGTCCCATATTTGTGTCACATGGGAGCTGCTTGTGGTTCCTGAACTTATACTTTTATTAAACCCTATTGTTACTTTTAAAAACCACAAAAGTAACATATGCTTATTATAATGAGCCAGAAATGCAGAGACAAATTTTTTAAAATGTTAATAGCTTCTTACTTCCCACACAGATCCAGCTTTCCTGAGGGAAGTCTGTGATGCTAAGAGGTGTGGTTGATTCTGTCTATACCTTTATGACTCAATTAAAAAATGATAACACACACACATATATATATATAATATGTATATATATATATATATTAGGACTATTTGTTTGTTTAAGAAAATAGGAGTATACTATTCACTGGACTCTGACAACTTGCTTTACTTCATTTAACAATGAGTCATGGGTGTCTGTCCAGATAAATACATTAAAAATATAGGTCAGCTTTATAAACATCCCCTAGTACAGATGTTGTATATCAAATTAAACAACTGCATGCTCAATTAACTTATGTAGTGTTTTCTATGTACCAGGAAGTGTTGTCAGTGCTTTTATCCTCATAACAACCCTATGAAATAGGCACTATTAATATCTCCAGCTTTCAGATGAGAGAAGTAAGCCTTAGGAAAATTAAGTAGCAAGCTCAGTGGTCCTGCAGCGAGTTAAGTGGCAGAACCAGCTTCTGAGTCTCTTCTCTTAATGCCTACACTACACTGCCTTTCCATGACCTTAATGACAGACTGTCATTCATTTTCTCAATATTTGCTATTGCATACAGTGCTTTAATAAATATACTTGCAAACATGTTCTTATGTCTTGGTAATTTTATATCTCTGTAAAGTACTATAGAGTCCTAAAGTCCTAAAGATGACATTGCTGTATCAAAAATATATGCATATATCATGTAAATAGATACCTGAGGAATATACCAATTCCTATATCCACCAGGAATAACTCAATGCATACTTACCCAGGCTTTCGCCAAGACTGGGTATCTTTCAATATGTAACATTTTTTGCCTTGGGTCTTTGGTCTCAGTGTGTTTTCATGGGTATTTCTCTGACCACTAGTGAGCTTGAGAATCTTTTCACATATTCTTTGGTCTGTGGCACTGTAGACCTCCCCTTCTGCCACACCCCAAGCCTCAAGATAATTGCCTCTTCCTCATTAATCCTGTAGTACCTTAAGTATCTTTGTCTTGTAATGGTTTTCAGGTATATATTTATTTAGTTCAGTTCAACAAACATCTGTTAGACCCTACTCTATGCCAGGCACTGTGCTGGGTAGTCAGTGGGAATAAACATATGAGTAAGAAACTGTTTCATACCTACAGAAACTCAAAACCTAGTGGATAATTATAGCAGTGTGGTAAATGTAGTGTAAAAGTTATGCACATGTTTTTATGATGTTTGTCTGTTTACATGCTAGCTTGGAAATGCAAAGACTATGACCATGTCTTACCTATGTCTGTTTGCTGCACACCCAAAATAGAACCTGGCTCACATTAAGTATCATTAAATGCTTTTTGCTTTGAAGCAGTATTTTAAGAACTGGTTTAGAGTCGCTGAAAGCTGTGTCTATGTCTTATGCTTGCTTATGTCCTAAATTTTTAGCCAAATGTCTTATATGTAGGAAATGTAGTTTTGAATAATGCACTACATGATCTGGTGAAATGCCATCACACTGCACTCAAAGAGGAAGAGCAGAACCAGTGCCAAGTGTGAAAAGCCCAGAGATTCAAGTTGGGGAATCTGGTTATGGCCACAGAGCCCTAGGCATGCTGGCCAGCCCCCTAGATTTTAACAAAATCTCATTGCACACCACACGAAGGCTGTTTCTATAAGAATCTGGCTGCCGTCTGCCCAAAGGCACTGCGGAAATTCCTGGTATCTGAGAGACTCTCTATGAGAGTCTGGCCTCAGCCTGGATCCCTACAATCCTCACTGGCCTCAGTGATTAGCACTCTGCTGAGTTCTCTACCTCTCCTTTTAGCAAGTAATGGGTAAGAGACACAGGAAAGAAAACATTATCCTGATGTTCTAATAACTTTATCAACATAGGCTGAGGAAGCAAGTGCAGAAAGTTTACTAGAGAAAGCAAAGCAACTGGAATTCTAATGCCAAACCTGGTTATAGATTCAGGAAGTATTTAGAATGTTAATTCCCGTCTTGCTACATCGCCTTTGAACACCACATGGTGAAATCTTACATCTGTGGAGCCCCTTGAAATATAGATCACCACCGTCCAGTTTCTTGACAGGAACCGAATGTTTTCACATCCACATGGCCCCTCAGAGGGCTTTCCTACTCACTCAATGCTTTGGTTTGTCCTTTTATGTCAAAATTTGAGCTTATTATTAATAAGTAATCAAACGGTTGGGATTAAATGCTCTTTGAGGATAGAGTCTGTACTGGGCACAAAGAAAGTCAAAAGATTCCTAGGACACCATTTCATATTCTATAGGAGCATGCAGTCTCATTATTTATTCAGCATGACTAGCTCCTCCTCATTTTTCAGGTTTTAGCCTGAATACTGACTTACTTTTAAAGAGCCATTTACATCTACACTGTTAAAAGTGGACCTTGCTTCTTTCTCCCATAGTTCATTGTCTTTCATTCACTGCACATGTCATGATCTGTAATGATTTTATTTATTACTTATCTGTTGTCTGATGTCACCACTAAAATATATGTTCCCTGAGAGCAGAGACCTTACCTGTCTTATTTTTTCAGTGCCCAGGAAAGTGCCTGGCACATAGGCATTCAAATGAGATTTGGCAAATTAATTGAATGCATACATAAATTCATACCTGGACTCGCTAAATGGTGTGAATCCAGGTATGAATAAGATCTGATTGTTGTCCTTAGGAATTCACAGTCTGTGGGAGAGACAGATACATAATGAGAGATTAGATCAGTGTGTCAAGGACCATGATGGAAGTGCCATAGGTGTGCTGGGATGGGTAGGGAAAGCTTCCTGGAGGACAGGAGATCTTAGCTGAATCTCAAAGAAGATTAGGAATTAGACTAGTAAAGGAGGCTAATTATTTATTTATTGAGTGCATACTGTAGTTCAGGTACCTTTAGGTGCTGATATCATGGCTTATTGAGGAAACTGCACTATATCACAGTACAGTCTGTATGTGGAACGAGTCAGTTCAAATTATTGTGTGCTAAGTATTCAGCCATTTATCCCAGAGGAAGTAATGTATCTTTGAAAGGTTGAGAGCAAGGGAAAGAGCTGATAAAATATGAATGTCGGGGAAAAATTATCTTAGTGTCATGTTGAGGTTTTGCTCGGAAAAAAACAAAACCGGTGGCCACAAGAACAGTAGTCAGTGAAGTAAGAAGTAAAAGATGAAAAAGGACTGACTTTTTTAGATCATGGAGGGATGGAGCATGGGATGCAGAGGGTGATTCCATAGATCTTATGAAGCCAAAGTGAACAAGAATGAGAAAATTATAGGGAGAGACACATCTGCAATGACTTTCCCTCTCTTGAATAGTCCAGTGCATGGTGATTTAATTCACTAAGAAAAGAAAACCAGGAAGAGGAGAAGTTAGAATGGGAGATGGGGATGAGGTGAAGAGACTATTAGTTTCTTTTCTAACATGTTAATGTTGGTGTGGATTTAGGTAATTCAAATGGAAATTTTCAGTGAAATTCAAATTGTGAATTTTCAGTCCTTCTCCTTAGAGTCCAGGCAGAAGGACTGGTGTGAAGTCAAATATTTGGAAGGCATCAGCATAAGCGGTGGAAGCTGCATTACTAGGCACCTAGAAAGAGTGTGCAGAAGTTAAGTGACAGAAGAACTGAACAGGTCACCATCCCTAGACAAACAGGGGAGGCTGAGAAGGAGCTAGAGAAGTTGCCACTTGAAAATTAGAAGAAAAAATAGGCAGGCACATGGACAAGTGAGAAGAATATTAAACACCACAGAATAGTCCAGTAAGAAAAATATCTGTGAAATGGCCACCAAATTTGTCAGTGCAGAAGATATTGGCTCAGCCACGGTGCGGGAGGGAAATTTGGATTACAGTGGGCTGAGGACGTGCCTGCCTCCCTCTGCTGACGTCCACTGAGTATCTACAGCTAGTGAATGAGAAGGAAGGAAATGGGAGAAGGACATGCAGACAACTCTTTCACAGAAGAAGCTGTGAAGGGAAATAAAAGGGAGAGATCCAACCTTGTATAAAGGAGGTCATAGACGAAAGGAACATTTTTCTTTCTTTGAGTGAAGATGAACCTGACCATATTTATGTTTTCCAGGGAGAAATATAGAAATATAGAAATATATTCTATAGAAACAGAATGAAAATGTAGGAAAATTTAGGAGGGAATGGAAATAATAGAGAATTGAGTGGTAAAGTTTATGGAATTGGAGCTCGGATGGGGGAATTAATCCAGCCATGGTATCTCAGGGAAGGGGTGAGGGTGACAGAGCAGGGGTGGGGAGCATGTCTTTTACCAAGCAGGGAAGCCTGAATAGGAGCACACAAAGATCAGCTTTCCTGGGATGTGGGGGTTAAGGAACGTCCTGCCATTTGGGTGTATGTTGAGCAAGAGATGGCCTTGAGAAAATACTTGACCATAAGGAAGAGCTGCTGAGGAGACATGGAAAGGGACCTCTGAGGGACAAGCAGACACTTCCCTGTGGAAGACTGAGGTCCCAATTGAGGTTACACACTGGGGGTAGCGTGGCTGTGCTTTAGCTCCAGTGAGCCTTGTGTAATACACAGAAGGCAGTTGGTTATGTGGTTCTGAGAGGTGTCAAGTAAGGACAGGAGAGCAAGAAGGCTTAGGGGGTTTCAATGGTAGATAAAAGGGTCCAGAATAACTAGAGAAGAAAGCGAAGCCAGGCGTGGGAGGAGAACAGACAATGAGCTGGTAGGACCCCCAATGCAAGCATGTTTAAAAGCCTAAAGAACACAAAAGAAATAATATCTAGAGTGTGACTTTTATACTATAAAACTTAGAACCTATCTAGCTCCCAAGAGACTCTGTGAAAGAGAACTGGTCAGAACAGGTGGAGTTAATAAGAAAAGCCTTTTATAAAGCTGCTATTAAGAAATCTGCTCAGCTCTGTAGGAGAAGGAGCTGTTATTTTTCTGCATGTATGTGGAACAGCTGGATCTGTTTGTCAGGTCCCCTCACAGTCCTGAGATATTAGTGAGTGGAAACCCACCTCCACATCTCTGGGGAGCACTAAGCAGCCTTCTTGGTTCTGGTTGTGGTAGATTTTTCTCCAGGAAATTTTACTCCAAGACCTAAGACTTGTATATTAACCACAACTGGTAATCACTGTGATATCTTTGCCAAGACAGAGTGACTGGCCCAGATGTCATGTTAAAGTAATATAGTTTCTTTCTGGTCATCTTTTTTCCCCCATAAATTGCTCTGGAGCCCATGCCAAAAATTTGCTCCATATATTTAAATGTGTGTTTTGGAGTTTAATTTTCTGGAGTTTCAGATGACCTCGCTTTGGCTTCTCTTGTCCCTCTCTTGTTGGGTCCACATTCCTTGACATTGATCACTCCACTAACTATAATTGGCAATGAAAGAAGAGTATTACGTGTTCCAGTTATGGTGAACTGGTTGTAGGTTCTGCCAGAATGGCATGTGTTCTTGGAAGGTCAGCACTCAGGCTCTAGCCTTGGACTGTCTGGGCATGAATCCAGGCTCTGTCCACTTACCAGCACTGACACTGTGGGGGGATGTTGTAATCTTTCTGCTTCATTTATGCATCAGAAAGAGTGTATTTATCTCATAGAATTATAGTGACACTTATGTTAAGTGTGTATCACCTCCTAAGCATGCAATTAATAACGTAAAACAGACAAAAACCTTGGATCCTGTACTTCTGTTATCTTTGCTTGAAATGCCTTTCCCCCTCCACTTGATTTGCCTAATAAGTAATAGTGATAGCCATTTATACTATTTACTACATGCCAGGTACTGCTTTAAGTGTTTTTTATGTACTAACTAAATTAATCCTCAAAATAATTCTATGAGATTAGTGCCATCATTATACTCTTTATAGATGAGGAAAGTAAGGCACAGGGACGTAACCTTCATAGGCTCATAAGGATCTAAGCAGTAGAAAAGAGATCTGAACCCAGGCAGACTAGCTCTAGAGCTGAGGCTTTGAACCCCACAGGGACCATCTCTCGTGGGATCCTTTTCCTACCACCCCCTTTCACTTGGAGAATAAATTACTGCTCATGTGCTAACTCTTTCTGTTGTATATATTTTTCTTTTTGACTGTACTACTTGGAATTGTAATGAAAGGAGCATCTTAAAGGTCACATGTAATCTATTTCACGTTTGTAACCCCAGCACCAGCTATGGTTCTTGGCCCATAGTAGGTGTTCAGTAACAAGGAGCACCGGGACAAATTTATTGTCGAAAGAAGAGTTAAAAAAAATTATGTCATCTGTGGATTTAATTAATCCATGTAAATCTTGTCCCATATTATGTATCACAGGTAATCAAAGGTTAATGGAAGGTAGTTTGCTCAAATGTCAGGTCTTGCTCTGATTTATTTTCATTGCCCATGAAGGAGGTGACAACTATCAATTGATTTTCAGCATGTAGCTTGACACTATGAGGCTGCATGTCTGTAATGGTGCTTCCATGAGTGTGGGAAGCTAACATAATGGTAAAGTGGAGGTAAGTTTATTCCTAAGGTTTCTTGTTTTCTGTTAGCATTAGAGACCTGTTCAAGCACAAATGTAATGTCTGGCACCTTGAATTCCTGATCCCAATACTGCATATTGTGCCATCACCTGAGAATTAACTTTAGGAAGGGGGATGTGGGACACCATCACGGACCTAGCTCAACTTTGAGCAAAGGCCAGGGGGGCTATGTGTGGCAGAGAAGCTGGTACCCGGAGGTAGGGTGCTTTGCCCTGTGTATCAAAGGATGAGGGAGATAGAAGCAGCATTACCGAAGAACTTTAGAAAGACCTTTTTCTTATTTCAGTTGAAGTTTCCGAAATACTGTTTCATCCATAAATCAAACTGGGGTACTTTCAGCTCCGTTCTCCTCTTTCCAAAGGGAAATGGTGTGCTGAAGAGTTATTCCTCAGCACAGCTTGATGTCTTTCTCCTGCTGGCATGTATTAGCAAGGTCATCACCTTTGGTTTATTGGCTTCAAACAATCTGTGATTGCAGAGAATTATGACTTCTTAGCTTGCAGAAACAGGAGATACAATCAATTCATGAACGACTTTTTTTCTTTTAAAAAATGTGTATTTATTTCTTACCAGCATTTCTGGGGACCAAAGAGATTTTTGAAATACACTTATCTTTGAATGTCCTGTTTCATTGCCCTTTTGAAATGAGAACACTGTGGCAGGCCAGTGTGAACTCAGTTTTAACTTTTTGAGAAATAAGATGATTTCACAAAAGTTTGTGTTTCCCATCCCCAACCCTAAGCCAAATTAATTAAGAAATTTGTTCTCATTGCAGTATGCCAAAACACACACCCTTTGAAATAATTAGGGACCTGGATTAGCCATGCCTACAAGTTGACGAATAAGTTTTTGTTGGTGGAGCAAGGAAAATCTTGTCTGGAAACTTTTGGAACTTGATTGGTATTTATTGTGATATCAGTTTTCTAGTTATTTTGCCTCATTTCCCAATTTCCTGGATCAGTCTTCCTCAATTTGTTATCGCTGTTCTCCTAGTTGGGAATTGATCACTTCTCACCTCAAAGAGTGTCAGAATTTAAACTATCTTCTTTCTTCTACATTGCATGGGACATTTCCTCTTTAGGTTTGCAGAAAGCAGTCCCAACCCTCTGTCTCTTCAAAACTTAGCAAATTAATGTTACAGCAGGGAGACTCTCCTTTTGTCAGGCAGTGGTGAGTCCCAGCCTATAGTGACCTTGGCAATCAGAGTTTTGCTGACACCAAGTGATCTGGTTACTGCTGCGCTCTTGATAGAGGTCTGGCCTCTGAGTTCCCTTTTTTGGCAGCCTTTCAGAGGTCAGAGGCTGATGCTCTGATGCTGAGATGATATATAAATCTGTGGACTCTGCTTGTAACCACTGGTTTTTTTTGTTTTCTTTGTTTTTTTTTTTCTTGTTGTTGTTTGGGCCAGTTTTACACTATCTGCAAACTGGAAGACACTTACTCAAAATAGTCCCTCCTTACTTATTCATTTGGCAGCCTAAGCACATGATGTGGTTTCACCTCCAGCGACTAGGAAGCATGTGGGATTGGGGAGGGGGACAGTCAAGTCCACTACTGTCTGGACTCTGGGCAGCAGGGGACAGCTGAGATGGCTGCTTTTGTGGCAGTCCTGATTAGCCTAGCTTTACTAGCCAGCATGACAGCCTGTGGTCCCTTAATTTGCCACCTCTGCTCTTGGGGACTAATTCATCTATGTTCCCCATAGTCTCTAGACATAACTCTGAAGGATAACTTCACACTGAAAATTAGAACCATTTCTCTTTTCAGACTATCATAGTAGGACAAAGGTCAAGGTGCAGGTACCAAGCTAGTTTATAATGACGAGCATCAAGCTGATGTAAGTGCTGAAATTGGCCTTGTAGACTAGAGCAAATCGAGACTGGGGATTTTGGTTCCTCTTCCTTCTGCATCCTCGACCTGCCTTCTTCACTGATTTGACACTCCCTACCACCCGTAGTCCAAATGCCCATTGGAAACAATGTTGCCTTTTCTTCCCTTATGGATTCTTATCCTTATGGGGAAGGTAGAGTTTAGATGCTAACTTAATCCATCCAAACCCTGATTAACGCTACTCCTGCTGGGCCTCATTTTCCTCATCTGGCAAATGGGGGTGTTAATACTTCAGCATTTTAGATTGGCGAGAACACACATATGCCAATCGGAGTTTCTATTTTAGTTAACCAGGGCGTAAATGTATCAGAATCAGTGGTCATAAAGATAGTGATTTTTTTGCGAAGAATAATTTGCTGCCATATCTGAGATGTGTACTATTTTGGCCTCCCAAGATGCTTTTACAGTTGAGTCTTGCCTTTTATTTAAGAAGACTTTTTGCATTTGATGAGTCCTCTCAAGAGAAGGAAGATACAACTTTCCTCTGGGGCTTATGCTAAGCTTCTTATCAAAGTGGACATATCTGACCTATGGAGGAAATCAGAGTTCAGGAAATTCCTGAACAATAACTCTTCTTCCGGCTCCCTAACATTTTTGAAAACCTATTTTCTCACAACTATATCTCATATGGCTTCATTGTGAAGGAAAATATATTCGAAGCTGCAGATGAAAGTAGGATCTCTTTAAATGTGAATTCTCCCCCTTCACGGCATGTTCCATGCATTCTTCTTCTCCTGATGCCTTAAAGTATCGGTGTCGATCCACTGAAAGGTGTACTGGGGTTAAATGAAAACCTGCTCTGAGATTATCTAACCAAATCTAAGATTCTGTCCTGGACTTAAGGGGCTCTTCACTACATTTCATCTGAGTTTTGTGCTCTTTACTGGGCGTAGAATTCTGGGGAAGGCCACTAGCAACCATTCTGTCGTTTTGCCTCAGAAGATCATGCAACTGAGTGCTCATGAGATACCTGCCAGGACCCAAGTGGAAGCAGGAAGAAAAAAGCTTGGGGAAGGGCTGTGTTTCAAAGGCAAAGCACAACTGATGGCTTGAGGCCAGCTCAAAAAGTAGAGAAGAGGGGAAGTGAGATGTTTTAGCACTGAATCAGTATTTAAGAATATTTAGCTTCCTGCACCACATTGCAAAGGTCGCTTTTGGAGATTTCAGGAAGCATTAAAGAGTAGTTAACATTCAGATATGCTTTGATCAGATGGTAATAAGAGTTGTTTATTGAAAACAACTGAGTTTACAAGTTAAGGGTTCTTAAATTTAATTCTTAAGTTTCAATGCACTTTCTAAAGATTTTAGAAATTGTAAATGAAAATTGAAATATCTTCACCTACTTGGATTTTTCTCAAACTTTTGCAAATATAATCAAAACAGTAAATCTTTTGGAGAGATCACTACTTTAATGAGTCCTATTAAAAGTAAGTCATATATCCTGTGCATGTTGAGAGTAGTTATGAGCATGTCTTGTGTTCTAATCTTAGCACTGCCACTAATTGTGTGATCTTGAGCAAATTGTTTTATTTTATGGAGTCTTTAGCTACTCATGTCTAAGGTTGAAAAATTGGTTCCAGGCAGACTCTGATTTTCAACCTAGCTCTAACATTCTATATTTCTAATAATTTTTGCCCCGAATATTTGTCATGCTTATAACAGATGTCCTCATATAGTTTGGAATGCTAATGAAAAAACATTAGTATCCTATTTCTTCTATGATCTTTTTTCCTTAAATGTGTCCATCGTAACTCATTAATAACTGATTAAGTATAGACAGAGGAAGGTAAACTCACTATGGCTTTGCAGGTAGTAAGCCTAGTATTTCATGGCCACTAAAACAGAAAACCCATGTCCAGAGTTAAAATAGTAGACACTAGAGAATTCCCTCGACCAAGTTACCTTACATCTTTGAACCTTCATCTCCATATCATACATTGGAATTAATAATAATTCCATTAACCAGGTTAGAGTGAAGAATAAATAAAATATTTTAAGAACTTGGCAGCACATTGTAAGTTATAAAAGGTAGAAACATAACTGAAACTCAGTTCTTCTGACTGCAAAGGGCAAGAGAGAAAAGAGTTGTTTTTTACCTTTATTGAAAAGCTTCTGTGAGCCTCAGTTTCCTCATTTGTAAAATCAGTATTCCCAAAGTTCTTTCCTTAGTTAGAGTTGCTATAAATATTTGGTAAGTTTATATCGGTCCACATACTCTACAAGTCGTAAAGTGCTCTGTGGATATTAATCATGCTTGGTTGGGAGTTGGAGTAGGGAAAACCTGACCTTGTGCTTTCCTTCAAGTATCATTATAGTCCACTGAATATTGGAATCCTTGAGAGTAAGTGTTTAGTTTGCAATTTCTTTGCCTTGTAGCACCAGAGCAGAGAACAGTGTCTATCACACAGTGGGTACTTGATACCTATGTCTTTAATAAATCAGTGACTTCATAGATCACTGATTTTATTTTAGCTGCTATTCTATTGATTATATGCCTGGCAATATGCTAAGCACCTTTCATACTCAGTGGCTCTCAATCATGGGCACATTTGAATCTCCTGGAGAACTATTTAAGATATTATAGGTGTGGCCCCACCCAAGAGTAATTGAGTCAGAATCTCTGGGACCGAGTCCAGAACATAGGTAGTTTAAAAGCTACACAGGTGTTTTTAATATGGGAAAGACACATAGAGTCAATGAAGACGTGGCCTGTTGTTTTCCTGGGGCTGCTCACTAATCTTGCCGATTACTTACTTCTGGGCATCCAAGTTTCAGTAGACATGTTTTCCCATCTTGCCATTTGTCATGGCTAAAATATTCTGCATTGACAAGCACGCAAATTTATCATCCACAGTAAGAGAGCAATCTCTTTTGCATCTAGTCATGAAACACAGTTGTGCTGTCCATTTGAATCATAAACTTAGATCCCTTTGTAGTATGAAAGAAAACATGTAAATCAGGATGGGGAAAATTAATGTTGACAAAGATCACTAATATGCTTTAAATTGCGGAGGCCTGGGTCTCAGACTGGTTTCAGAATTACAATTATTAGTAATCACTCTATAACATCATGAAATGAGGAGGCAGTGTCTGGAAGGTGGTTTGAATTGAAGTCTCATCCTTACTTACATGTTTGGTTTGTAAATATGTTGGCACAAACAAGCTAAAAATTGTCACTGCTGCTAGGGGAGTGCTCATCTTGAAGGTACTTCTGATTCCACAGAGGGCAGAGCAGACAGGCTCATTTTGTGAGCTTGTCAAGGGTGCCCTTAGAGCAAAACTTTCTCTAGATTCTTTAGAATTATGTTGCTTTGTTTTTCTTGGTCAGTTAACATTTTCATTCTTCTTTAGTTCCTGAGTCCCACTAAGGTGTTATTTTGTGCAAGAAGCAAACATAAGTTGTGCCATAGCCAGGCATACACACATGTGGTGGGATTTGGGGAGAAAGATCTCTATCACACTAAGGCAACAACATATATCTTTGCTTTGTCACGAGTGACAAAGTTAAATAACAGCTCAAGACTCCAGTAATAACACAAAGTGACAGCAGTGCTGTGAGGTGCTTCAAAGAAAGGGGATTAGATGCCACATGAATGGTATCAGGGGAGCCCTCACCAGCCAGATATGAAGTTATTTTTACTCAAGGTCTTGATATGTACTCTGTTTTTTAAAACCTCAGAGTATCTGCAGATATTTCAATGAACATCATTCAATTCTGAAAAATAATAGCATACTTACAGAGTGTATTAATACCATGCTATGCTTTTTCCAGCAAGTATGGAGGTGGGAGAAAATTCACATGATATCACAGCTCCATATGTGGGGGATCGAATGGACTACTGATCTGCTAGACACATAATTTCCCCATGAGAATACCCCCAGAGTAGAACTGGCAATGTCTCCAAGCCCTGTGCTTTCATGAGCCTCCTGGAAGCACGCTAGCCTGTGAATATTCCTACTGTTATGGAAGGATCTGCCTTTTTCTTTCTTTCCACCAGACATTTTCCCTATCTTACCAGCACATGTGACTAGAATTTGCAGTGCATTTATCTCCTATCACACTTTTGTTTCTCTTTTTCTCTCTTACCCCTGATACCAGAAATGTTTTAAAAATAGTAGATGGTAGTTAATAAACAGCATGGCAGGCAGGAAAAAAATGAATTGCAGTGTGCTCATTTTGATAGACTATGCTGTCTGCAGATAATTTGCAAGGGCATAATGCTGGCATACACAGCCCCACAAGAAGGACTTATCCCTAGTCTTAAACCAGAATCACTCGTGTAAGTTTGCATTATTGATAAGGCACCGTCCATGTAAGCTGTGGGAGGCCGTCCTGTGATGATGCTCCAGAGTTGGTGGCTCAGGAGTTAGAAACAAGTAAACATCTGCATTTGAGCACTTGGAGAGTCTGCCGACTTTCAGAGAAAGAACTTTACACTGGAGTCTGGCATGATGAAATAGAGTTTTCTGCGCTTATTACCAAGTATTTTCCATACCTGCTTCCATGCTATCTTCAATGAGTTCTGAGACCTTGCTCTTTCAGCTGCTTTTAGCTGCATCACACTGAATATATTTCATTATTTTTCTGTCTTGCCTCTGCTGTAAACCCCTGATAGTAAGCTAAGGTTTCCTTGTATGTCCCTAGCCTACTGGAGGGCCCAGCACATCAAATAGGCTTGTTAAAATTAATTAAATAGATGAATGAGTGAATGAATGAAGATCTAAAAGAATATTTCTGGAGTGCTTAGGTAGCATCTAAGTGAAAACACCTCTCAAATATTATTGACTCTGAGAATCTACTAGGAGAGTAAGAGTAGGACAAGAATTTCCATGAGTTTTCTCAAAATTAGGAAAGCAGTTAGGCAGCCAGTATGTATTTCCCTGGATTCCACTCCACAACATGTAGCTTTTCCAGAATCACCTACCTGTAATTTGTGGGGATCATAAGGCCGCAGTATCTGCATTAATACATACAATCATAGCCAGTTCCACTGCAGTTACACTTGAGGAAATTCTGATTGTAAACTCCATTGAGATCTGCTGAAATTATCTTTTCTTTGAAACATAGATTCCCCCCAATGTCCTGTCCTTGGCTAAGAAGGCTTTTGGGTAGATGTGGTTTCCTAGGTGGTGTTAGTGGGGAAGCATTAAGACACTAGGCTTCCTGTACTTTTAACAGAAATTTCATTTAGTATCCTTACCTGATTAATCATATGATTAAAAAAAAAAAGTCCTGAATGCCACTGAATCCTAAGAACTACCATGTTTTCCCAAATCCTAAGAGTAAAAACAAAAAACAAGATGAAACCAGATGCACCTGACCCTGACTCAAGCATGAGCACTGTAGAGCTCTCCTGTTCTGGAGCTGTGCCTGTGAACTGCCTGTTTTCTTTAATGTGAAGACAATAATTTGTAACAAGATGTACAAATGCACACATAAGCACATAAACATACACATGTCAGCATTTGTATGTTCCCAGTCACAAAATGAGGCAAGGATAGCAGAGGGTTCTGCAAGTAATTTGTATTCAGATATACAGCAGCCCTGCCACTTATTTTGCAGGGTAAGCTGATGACTATTTAATCTAAGCATAATGACTCCTGTTAAGAGTGACTTTCCTTGGTAATTTTCTAAACAATCAGACTTAACCCTTTAATTAATTAATTTTCGTAAGCAAAATGAGTCCTCCCACCCCTTCTCCTTTAGCAATAATTCATTTTACACCATACTCAAAATTATTAGTTCGGGAATTTTAATGACTGTACACCATTTATTTTCATCTTCTTTGCTGGCATCTCAGCAAGCAAGTGCTCTAATTTATACTCGGTGTTTGTGCACGCACATGCATGTGTGTGTGTATCTGTTCGCATATATGCACTCACAATGGTATGTGGTCATTTGTTTGTTATAGGAACCCTTGCTGACGGCTCCAAAATTCAGCTCAGAACAGCAGCTTAAGTGACAAAGTTTGATTTTTTATACATGCAGGATACTAAAACAATGGAGGGAAAATGAACAAAAAATCATGCAATATAGCGTTTTTTGGGTGATGTACATTTCCAGAAGCTAATTAGGACTCTAATCTGTCTCAGTGTGGCTTCATTATCAGAGAGAAGGAACAGTCTTTTATAAAAAGGCCATTTCATTAGGGAGGGAAAGTAAATATAAGCCATATCTCTATGGATCTGTTTTCTCCAGTGGGCCAATACACATCTTTTTCGATTCTAATACCCCAGACCCTCTTTCTTTCTTTTCCTTCCTTCCTTCCTTCTTTCCTTTCTTTCTCTGATTTGAGTTTTTCTATCAATTGCTACAGGCAAATTTACATATCATGTATAGTGGAGAGGCAATGACAGTGTACAATTTCTAAGGATTTTAGAAATCATTTGTTCTGGAAAAGTTCATTTTCTTCTCGTCTTCAAGTATAATCCCCTTCTAAGTCCTTCCTGTAAGGCTAAGCCACACTTGAATATGAAACAGTTCTGACCCACCAGAGCATATTCGTGGAGACACAATGACACAGAAGGAACTACTGACTTCTTACCTATGAGAGCCTGTGCATTTCCTGTGGATGTTTTATTGTGTCTTCTCATCAGTATACTTTTATAATAAGCTTTAATTGGATGTAACTGCAATTTAAAAATGTGATGTTTTCCTACGAAATTTCATATGCACATGTACATACTCACTGTAAAAAATGTGAAAAATATAGAAAGTTTGTCTACTAAGCAAAAGGGCAAAAGTGAGAAAGAGTGAAATGGGGATTGGGCGGGTGGAAGCTGTTAACTCCCCTCCGTTCTGTGGGATAGCCTTACTGTCCCCAGTCTTCTTTGTCCTCCCGGGAGAATGGGATACCTCTGCCCATGGGCACGTGAGATGTGAGGCCATGTGCTCTGACGTGGCTTCTGCTTCTGGGGGTTATTCCATAAGACGTCCAAAGCGTGGCCTCTCTCCTACCTTTCCCATCTAAGTACATAGCTTAGAAGAAGCCTGGCTACAATCTTGAATTATATATATTTTGTCTATGTTCCACTCCTAGCAACTGCATGGACAAAATGATGTCATGACTAACCTAGGTGTTTGTCATTGTCTCTTGGTTATATATATACAGGGGTACTTCAAAAAGTTCATGGAAAGATTCCTAGTATCTTTTAATTCTCTTTTCCCATGAACTTTTGAAATACCGTCCTATATATCTCCCTCGGAAATTTTGGAGAAAGAATGGCTATGGTTTGAGAACCTTCATCTAATCTTATCTTCATATTACTAAAATCATAAATAATTCTCTTACTTCAAAGTTAACAACTGTTTTACTTGTGTCTATTTATACCTCTGGATGAGATTTTATATTCTAGTTTGTCTTCGTACTTAATATTTTATATTAGTTTTAAACACATGAGATTTTCAAATGATGACCATTTTGGAACTATAAAAATGACAATTTTATGTGGTTCAATCTAATAATAATAGTAAATACTCCATAAAAGGTAACTATATCATTGGCTAAGCACTTCACACAGATCTTCTCGCTTAATTCTCACAACCTACACAGGGAATTCCTTTTTTTAATCTCCACTTTTCATATGAGACAAATGAGGCTCAGGAAGGTAAAGTGACTAGTTCAGTATTAAAAGCTGGTAAGGAGGCAAGCTAGTATTAGAACTCAGTTCTCTGGCTGTCTGGTTAGCTCAGTTGGTTAGAGTGCAGTATTGGTAACACCAAGATGAACGGTTCAGATCCCCATACCAGCCAGCTGACTAAAACCGAAAACTCAGTTCTCTTTGACTCTAAGGTCTTTTTATTCAAGGCACACAAATTACTTAAAAACGCATATTCTTAATGGGTGTGTAACAGCTAATTATCTGGATTTACTTTATCTTTATCTTAAAAATTTTAATCCCCTGCTTAACTTAAGGTTGTTTCTACTTTTTCAGTACTATGAAAAATGCTGTGATGAACTTGGCTCTAAGGGTACAAATAACTATATATTTTACCTGGGACAGAATGCATTTGCTGTATTTTGTTCTTCTTCTGTGTTCTGCATAAATGGTTAACATCCAATATGAGCCTCATGATTTACCGATTAGAAAACTATCTTTTCACATCATTATTTTTTACTTTCCAAGTGTTTTATTTCAGCATCACTTAAACAGCAGATCTCTGGTAATATATTTATATAAAATATAATATAGCAGATTGAATTATGTCCCTCAGAACTCATTGAAGCTTGAATTGTGTCCCCCAAGTTTTATGTATTAGAAACTTAGCCCCCATTATGACAGTATAAAGAGAGTGGGAAATCCTATTATGGTAATTGAAACGTGAAGGCTTGAAGAGGTGATTGGATTGTAGGACGATGCAATAGTGAATGGACTAAAAAATGGTGGTCATGGGTGTGGTTCTGAGGACTTTAAAAGAAATGGAGAGTCTGTCTTTCTTTCTCTTTGCTCTTTCTGCTTCTACCGTCTTTCAATGTGAGACCCCTGGGTCACTGTCGCCACCACCAGATGGACTTCGGACTTCCCAGCCTCAGAAACTGTAAACAATAAATTTCATTTTTCTTTATAAATCAACCAGTTTCAGGTATTTTGTTATAAACAACAGAAACATGCTGATACAAACATTAAATATTTCTAAATATATTATATATGCAGTTTTCCAGGAATGCAACTATTTTAGAGAGCCCAATAAACCTGTACCAGCCACACTTTCACATCATCAAGAAATCTTAACAAAACCATTGGCTTCACTTTTCCATGGAATGTACCTTCCCTTGGGCTCTAGTATTACTCCCAAAGATATAGGGCAATTGTTTTCTATTGTCTTATTTTGCTGGAAAAGGACAATTTCATCATAAAAACACAGAAATAGTCTTGAAGCAATTATATGTGAAATGCTGCATGAGCAAATTTCAGGTTATCTAGATATAAAGGCAAAAGTGAATTGTCTGAGCTGAAACATTCTCACTTCTCTGAAGCAACTGTCAAGTGGAGGGAGCAGTAAAGGGGAAATTGCTACTGGGGTAGGAGAGACTCTGGCTTGGTCTGGGATGTAAAGGGGTTATGTGTCAGTAAGCAAGCCTGAGGCCATCAGGAAGGTCTGCTTATTAGCCTCTGTATTTCAAGCCAATTTTATGCTAAGCAGGGAGCCAGTGTAATTTGGGTGTTAAATTTCTGCTGCAGGGACAGCCAGTTAAATGTGGTGGCAATACCCCCCAAAAGTCCTATAGCATAGAGTCAGTACTGTGTCTTGTGGAACACTCATCATGCAGAGAGGGCAGCGTGAGAGATGGCCCATACGGGCCTTGGGAAAAATCTGAGGTTGCTTTGGCTTTTGGCAGAAGAAGACAGGATAGGGGAAGGGGCCTTTGTGTTGCACAAAAATATATAGAAGACGGTCATTTATCCAGGACTGTCACTCTTTGCTTGCTCCAAATTAGCAATACTGCCAGAGTTTTGACATTTTAGTTTACAAGGACTCAATAATTGCAAAATGATGCTTTTAGTGCATAAGATGTGATACATAAGGTAGCATACAGGAGTAGAAGTACAATTGTAAAAATAATTTTTGTAGTAAACCTGTCTTAGAAAGTATATGTGTTTCTTTAGTATAAATATATCTTGTGAGTGAACAAAAGAATACTCATTTTGCATAGCTCAGAGTATCAGAAGTTTGTTGAAAGCACAACAAACATATATAGAACCTAGATACTTGTTAAAGTTACACAAGGAATACATTTTGCTTGTCCTTGTAGAAAAGCACATTAATTCATGCTACAATCATGCTGCTTTAAAATGAAAAAGCAAAGCAAACAAATCCATGCATTTAAATATAAAAATTAAAAGGAAAAAAAAAAAAAAAGACTAGGTGCTTCCTGTTTAGTTTTTCTCTTTCTCAGGGGATATCTGGCAGCAGCACCAATATCTGTGAAAATAGCAAGAGAGGGTTGTGGAAAACAGTTTTGACCAGGTCCTTCCCTATCACCCATCTTCTTGTTCTTATACTTTCCTTGCTTTTCAAATTCCTCTTTTGTCTTTTGCCTCCATACTTTTTGGAATAGTCCATGCCTACTACAGATTAGATGGACATATAGATAATTTATGGGATTTTCATAATATAAACAAATGTCAAATTTTGTGTATTTTTATTTTGTTTTGCTTTGTTTTACTTTTACCACATTAGACAGTTTTGTCATATCCAATGGACTAAAATATCCTTTTGATCATTGAGCAATTCCTCAGTTACCTTCATCATCATGCATTTCTCACTAGAGTAATTTGTTTTTAATTAAAAAGTAAATGATCACTTAAAAGCCATTGTCAAGAGAATGAGAAGACAAGCCACATACAGGGTGGAAAATATTTGCAAAAGTCATATCTGATAGAAGATTGTTATCCAATAAGAAAACTCCCTTAAAGAAAAGAAAAAATAAAGTTAAAGACCATAGATAGTTCACCAAAAAAATACATGCAGATGACAAATAAGCATACGAAAAGATGTTCAACATCAAAAGTTACGACAAATTTGCAAATTAAAACAATGACGATATACCACTAACACTTATTAGAATGGCTAAAATTGGAAACACTGACAACACCAAATGCTGGAAAGCATGTGGAGCAACAGGAACTGTCACTCATGTCTGGTGGGAATGCAGAATGGTGCAGCCACTTTGTTTGGCAGTTTCTTACAAAACTAAATGTAATCTTACCATAAGATCCAGCAGTCATGCTGTCTGGTATTTACCCAGATGAACTGAAAACTTACATATCCACAAAAACCTGCACGTGGATGTTTATCACAGCTTTATTCATAATTGCCAAAACTCAGATAGTGGGGGAGGCTGTGGGGAACAGGGGTCATATGGGAGCTCTTTGTACTTTCACTTAATTTTGCAGTGAACCCAAAACCTCCCCCCACAAAAACCTATTTTTCTTTTAAGGCTTGAATAATTTTCATTATTTGATGGTCTTGATCAAGTCTTATTTATTTATTTATTTATTTAGGTCTGTGTTTGTTTACTATCATAAGCTCTTCAAAAGGTGACAAAGCCTACTGTAGCCAAAGCTAGGTCACCTATTCCCCACACCTTTAGTGAGGCAACCCTGTAATTTCTTACTCTGTTGAGGTTCCACTTTAGTGCTCGGTGGTGATTGTACGTTTAGCACATGGCACATGAAGCCTGCCCAAAGGAAATCGTAACTTTGTCCTTGGCTCAAAATTAAAGGGGTGAAATAAACTTATCCCTTTCATTCTTTCCTAATCCCTTATGTAAGCTTTGTTTACCACCTGAGGAGATCTGTCTACCCAATAAGACTGTCCATTTACAAGTGGCATTTTCAGATTCTTGACCTTTTTATATATTTCATATTGTTTTCTACTTCTGGGATTTCAAAAGTTCAGCAGATCAGAGGGGATTTCTCAACTCAGTATAAGATATAGCACACTGGAAAGCAATTTCTTAGATTTCCCATGTGGGAGTGAAGTGCTTGGACTGTGTATGAAGGACCCTAGAGACAGATTTTCTGGAAACCGAGGCAACACAGGAAAGAAATAAGCATTGTTCAGATTAAATTTGTAATGGGCGGAGGTAGGAAGTCAGCTTGTTTACCTGGTTTTGCCTTCCTGGGCACCAGACCCTTACATTAATACTCACAGAGAGATTATAATCTTCTATAGCTTCTATTGAGTCCCTGTCGTTACTACTGAGGTAGCAATGCAGTAGATGTCGTGAATCCAAGGCAAGTGTGAGATGAACCTTCTCTTTCCTCCCCAGCCCCACCTCCCTTGTACTGATTTGTAAGGCAGACGATCCTTGGAACCTGTTTCAGGACATTTGTACCCTTCATTTCAATAGAGGAGTCAGATAAAGAATATAAAAACGAATCTGCAGGGGAGCAGGTGAGAGAATATTGTAAGACTAATATCTCCAGAGGAAGTTATTCTCTGAACCTCACCTTCCCTGTCCCAAGAGGTTGGTGCCTGTTCCATCAGTCAAGCCTGGTATGGACCAGGGAGAGGAGGACTTGCACGTTGAGGAGCTGAGTGAAGAGGATTTCTTGAGAAAGAAAGAGTTGTCAGAAAGCTGGGCTCTCTGTCCGCACCACATGAGGGTGGCAGGAGTGTCCTCCTCACTTCGAGCCAAGTAAGGGGATAGGCTTCAAGAGATCTTCACCTGTATCTCCCCAAATTTGGGGACATAAAGACTGGAACCTGACTCTTGACTGAGACAAACAAAGTGGTTTGTGAATTGGGGTCTGATTCCCGGTTGGGAAATCTAGACAGAGAGGCAAGATCTGACCATCTAATAGGTGGTGAGTCAGGGAGGACCTTGGAACTGGGAAAATGGGAGTGTTTCCCCAGGACCATGTAAGAGAGTATGTTGCTGGGGTCCTCTTAGATCTGTTCAGTAGGTGTGAGGAGACCTCAGGGTGGACAGGGCTGGGGTTGTGCTACCAGGTTACCAGCAGCTGGAGAGGGGCATCTCCAGTTATTAATTGGCCTGCAGATGCATCCGTCCAAGTCATGAGAATGCAAGGGAGGGGGCCCAGCAAGGGACTCTGAAGAGTCTACCGAAGAAAAAGTCACTTTTAAGCATGTGCCAGGCCCAGAGTGCTGGCAACCACCAGCCACATGAGAAACCTTCTTCCCTCTCTTGCCCTGCTGCAGCAAGGAGCAAGTAGAGAATCCAGGAGCTCTGCATTCTACAATGCAAGGGTCAGCTGAAAGGGGGGTGGAGGAGATCAGGGACAGGGGAGGTAGGAGAGAGAAGGGGTATATTTATTACAGTCAAAGACAGGTTTTTGATTGCTATCTTCAATGGGGTATTTTATTTATTGAATTAAGACAACGCATGTGATTTAAAGTGACTGTAGTACTATCTGTTACATAAGAATAAGCAGAAAGCCCAGGGACCTGCCAGAGATTATATCCAGGAGCAAGGGAAGATTCCTCCCATAAAATAAAACTTAAAAAGAGACAAACAAAGACTTTGCTTCAAGTCACTAGCAATACTTGTTTAATACTGTGGTTGAAGATGTAGGTGAAGGTGGATGTTGGCTCTGAGTCCCAGTGGGTGGCCTCTGCTCCCTGAAGCTCATGCTCAGCATTGCTTTTCTCTTTGCAGGGGCCATTGTTCTCCTGCAGAAAGTGATGCTAGGGGGTAAAGGTGGTGGGAGTGTAAAGCTCCTTTCTTTGAGAAGTAATAATGTAGCTTTGGAAGAGAGGGGAGCAATTTGCTACCCACTCCCTAAAACTTTTCTAACATCATGAACAGACTATGGGGAGGAAACATGGATCCATTTTAAATGTGATTAAACCTGAAAGAAACCTGCACACTGAGAAACTTGAGCCATATTTTGCATGATTATATAATTTATCTATCAAACTAAAACCTTTTGAGAGTGGGTACTATGAATAATAAAGCGAGACAACAGGAATAAATTAGGATTGTCCTGAGCAAACTGGGACATACAAGGGTACTTCAAAAAGTTTGTGGAAAAATAGAAGTAAAAGATAATACAAATCTTTCCATGAACTTTTTGATGACCTCTCGTATATGGTCACCCCACCCATATTCGGCTGCTCCCAAACTATAGAAGGAAGAGTTTATTTTATGTTTTGGCTAGAGTGAGAGCTAAAAACATATCCTGCTTTTGGGCAGCTTCATGACCTTTACTATGTGGCAATCATTAAGCATCCCCTGAACCAAGTAGCTCAGAGAATTTACTGTTTATCAGTTTCATGCTTGATGGTACTATGGGTTACACACACACCTACTAGGGTCCAGCCAAGGGAATTCAACTGAGGTATCAGATTATGAAGCAATGTTGTATCTCTTCAGGAATCCTTACAGTGTTCCAAAACAGAGGTCCCAGCAGACTTTCTGTTCCCAGGCAAATCATATTCAAGAGTAAGAGAGAAAAAATGACCACAACTGGCAGTATAGGTGATGGGGAGTCAGCAGTGTTAGACTGTTCCTTTTAAACGTCATTGGGATAAAAGACCCTGAACAGCTCCCCTCAGAGGGCTAGCTTTACTGTCGCTATCCCCTGATGCATAAGTCTATTTCCTCTTGTAATAAAGCATTGCTTGCTTTACTGCTGGGTACATTGTTCATTTCTATGACTTTGGAACCCAAGAGCCTAATTCAGTCATCAGCAAAAACTGGAAAGCTTTGGGCACCAGAGAAGACTCCATCTGCAAGAGGCAAGTGGCCACCAGGCCTATTTTGCTCCCGTGTCTCTTCTGCTGCAGGGTCTCTCCAGATATGGCATTAGAATGACTCTTCATCTGCTCTCTCTGCTTCTACTATCTTGCAATTTGAGACCCCTTGGTCACTGTTGCTACCACCAGATGGACTTTGGACTTCCCAGCCTCAGAAACTTACCCTGTAGAGAGTTCTCACCCTGAAGAAGGTCCTCATCACATGGACAGCGATGGGTGATGGACTTCCCAGCCTTCCAATCACATTAAAAAACAGGAGGAGGAGGCAGCAGAGAATGAGAACAGATCAGGCTTGAAAATAGAAGGGTTAAGGAGTGTGCGCTCATCAAAGAGGTGCCCAGCCAGAGAGGCCAAAGATCCTCGGAGACTACATGCCCTGTGGTGCCAGTGCGCAACCCAGCAGGTAGGCCTTGCTGCTAACGCCTGACTCCATCCCCAGCCCTGCCAAGTGCATGCCGATCAGAGAGGCACTCAGTGGGAGAAGCCCAAGATCTGCAGAGACCACACGCCCTGCAGTGCCAGCACGTGACCCAGCAGGTAGGCCTCACTGCCTCCACCCGACTCTATCCCCAGCCCAGCCGAGTGTGCACTGATCAGAGAAGCACCCAGCCAGAGAGGCCTAAGATCCTCGGACACTACGTGCCCTGGGGTGCCAGCGCACGACCCAGCAGGTGAGCCTTGCTGCTGCCGCCCAACTCCATCCCCAGCCCCGCCAAGTGCACGTCGATCAGAGAGGTGCCCAGCTGGAGAAGCCCAAGATCTGCAGAGACCACACATCCTGTGGTGCCAGTGCGTGACCCAGCAGGTAGGCCTTGCCACCAACGTCTGACTCAATTCCCAGCCCCGCCAAGTGTGTGCGGATCAGAGAGGAACCCAGCGGGAGAAGCCCAAGATCTGTGGAGACCACGTGTCCTGTGGTGCCAGTGCATGGCCAGCAGGTAGGCCTCACTGCCCGCAGCCCAACTCCATCCCCAGTGTAGGCAAGTGGGCACCTACCAGAGTGGTCCGAACCTTCCACCCACAGGCACTGAGGCAGCCGTGACAAATTAGCAGTCCAGGCAGGATCCTATCCAGACAATAGTGTCGAACCAGTGGACCATGAAATCCCTTGCCACAATGATTAAACACCAAAGGAAAGATACCAGAAATATGAAAAAGCAAGAAAATACACCACCAAAGGGTAATAACTCCCAAGCTCTTGATCCTATGGAACTAGGAGCCCTTGAAATGTCTGAGAAGGAATTTCAAGTGATAATTCTAAGGAAACTAAATGAAATACAAGAAAACTCAGCTAGACAACAAGATGAAATGAGGAAAAGTATACAGGACCTGAAAGAAGAAATGTACAAGGAAATCAGTGCCCTGAAAAAGAATGTAGCAGAGTTTGTGGAGCTGAAGAATTCATTCAACAAAATAAAAAACACAACAGAGAGTTTAACAACAGGCTTGCAGAAGCAGAAGAAAGAACTTCTGACCTTCAAGATGGGCTGTTTGAAATAACACAGGCAGACAAAAAATAAGAAAAAAAAAATTAAAAACATTGAAGAAAATCTAAGAGCAATATCAGACAGCCTTAATGCTGAAATATCTGAGTCATGGGTATTCCAGAAGGGGAGGAAAAAGGAGACTGCACTGAAAACATATTCAACAAAAGAGTGGCAGAAAACTTCCCAGGTATAGGAAAAGACACAGATCTTCAGATTGAGGAAGTTCAAAGATCCCCAAACGTATTCAATCCAAAAAGGTCTTCTCCAAGACATGTTATAGTCAGACTGACAAAACTCAAAGGCAAAGAGAGAATCTTTAAAAGCTGATAGAGAGAAGTGTCAAATCACCTATAAGGTAGCCCCAATCAGACTATCATCAGACTTCATTACAAACCCTAAAACCCAGAAAGGAATGGGATGATATATTCGAAATACTAAAAGACAGAGATTACTGGCCAAAAATACTCTACCCCACAAGGCTATCCTTCCAAAATGAAGGGCATATAGTATATTTCTCAGACAAACAAAAACTATGGGAGTTCACTACCACACGACAACCCATACAGGAAATTCTCAAGTGAGTACTGGGTTTGGTACCTGAAAAATAACTATCACTGCCATAAAAACTCAAGAAAAATCAAAACCTAAGAGTAAAATAAAAATGGCAACATTGAAGAGAAAAAAAAAAAGATATCTACAACCCAAGGTACTAACAAATACAGAAGACAAACAGTAAATCAGAAAGAAAGAAAAGACACTTAGACATCCAAACAAAAACCAATAAAATGCTAGGAGTAAATCAACACTTTTCAATAATAACTCTTAATGGAAAAGGATTAAACTCCCCAATCAAAATACACAGACTGGCTGACTGGATTAAAAATGAGGACCTGACGATATGCTGCCTTCAAGAGACCCACCTCACCTTTAAAGACACACATAGACTAAGAGTGAAAGTATGGAAAAAGATATATATGCAAATAGAAATGAAAAACGAGCTGGAGTAGCTATTCTTATATCTGATAAAATAAACCATAAACTAAAAACCATAAAAAGAGATAATGAAGGCCACTACATAATGATAAAAGGATTGATCCATCAAGAAGACATAACAATCATAAATATATATGCACCCAATGTCGGAGCAGCCAGATTTATAAAACAAACTCTATTAAACCTAAAGAAGGACATAGACACTAATACCATAATAGCAGAGGACCTGAACACCCCACTGTCAATATTGGACAGATCATCTAGGCAAAGAATTGGCAGAGAAACACAAGATCTAAACAACACTCTAGACCAATTGGACTTGGCAGATATCTACAGAACATTCCATCCTACAACCTTAGAATATTCATTCTTCTCATCAGCACATGGATCATTCTTCAGGATAGATCACACGTTAGGTCACAAATCCAGTCTCAAGAAATTCAAAAAAATCGGAATTATCCAAGGTATTTTTTCAAACCACAATGGATTAAAGTTAGAAATCAATAACAAACAAAATTCTGGAAACTATGCAAACACATGGAAATTAAACAGCATTCTACTTAATGACATATGGGTCCAAGAAGAAATCAAACAGGAAATCAAAAACTTTATTGAAACTAATGAAAACAATGACACATCATACCATAACCTGTGGGATACTGCAAAAGCAGTACTAATGGGGAAATTTATCACGTTAAATGCTTACTTTAGAAAAATGGAAAGATGGCAAGTGAACAACCTAGTACTTCACCTTAAAGAACTACAAAAACAAGAACAACCCAATCCCAAAGTTAGCAGATGGAAAGAAATTATTAAGATCAGAGCAGAACTTAAATAAATTGAAACCCCAAAACAATACAAAAGATCAATGAATCAAAAATTTGGTTTTTTGAAAAGATAAATAAAATTGACAAACGATTAGCACAGCTAACTAAAAAAGGAAGAGAGAAGACCCACATAACAAAAATAGAAATGAAACAGGTGATATTTCAATTGATACTTCAGAAATACAAGGAATCATTCACGACTACTATAAACAACTATATAACAACAAATTTGAAAATCTGGAGGAAATGGATAAATTTCTGGACAAACACAAACTACCAAAACTGAGCTAAGAAGATGTAGAAAATCTGAATAGAGCAATAACAATAAAAGAGATTGAAGCTGTTGTCAAAAGGCTCCCAACAAAGAAAAGCCCAGGATCAGAAGGACTCACAGCAGAATTTTACGAAACATTCAAAAAGGAATTGACACCAATTCCTTACAAACTATTCCAAAAGATTGAAACAGCGGCAATTCTCCCAAACTCATTCTATGAAGCAAACATCACCCTGACACCAAAACCAGGTAAAGACACAACTAAAAAAGAAAACTACAGGCCAATATTTTTGATTAATATAGATTCAAAAATCCTCAATAAAATAATAACTAACAGAATACAGCAACACATATGCAAAATTATACACCACAATCAAGTGGGATTCATCCCAGGGATGCAAGGTTGGTTCAACATAAGCAAATCAATAAATGTGATACACCATATCAATAAAATCAAACACAAGAACCATATGATCATCTCTATAGATGCTGAAAAAGCATTTGATAAAATTCAGCACTCATTCATGATAAGACTCTCTATAAGTTAGGTATAGATGGAAAGTATCTCAACATAATTAAAGCCATATATGATAAACCTATTCCCAATATCATCAGCTTTTCCCTTAAGAACAGGGACTAGACAAGGATGCCCACTCTCACCACTCCTATTCAACATAGTGTTGGAAGTACTAGCCAGAGCAATCAGAGAAGAGAAGGAAATAAAGGGCATCCAGATTGGAAAAGAGGAAATCAAACTGTCCCTCTTTGCAGATGACATGATCCTGTATATTGAGCAGCCTAAAGTCTCTACAAAAAAAAAAACTCTTGTAGTTGATAAATGATTTCAGCAAAGTAGCGGGATACAAATTCAACACACAAAAATCAGTAGCATTTCTATTCTCCAATAGTGAACATGCAGAAAGAGAAATCAAGAAAGCTTGCCTATTTATTAGAGCCACCAAAAAATAAAATACTTACGAATTGAGTTAACCAAGGATGTGAAAAATCTCTATGAGAACTACAAACCACTGCTGAGAGAAATTAAAGAGGACACAAGAAGATGGAAAGATATCCTATGCTCTTGGATTGGAAGAATCAACATTGTGAAAATGTCCATACTACCCAAAATGATATTCAAATTGAATGCAATCCCCATCAAAATTCCAATGACATTTTTCTCAGAAATGGAAAAAAAAACTATCCAGACATTTACATGGAATAACAAAAGACCATGCATAGCCGAAGCAATTCTGAGCAAAAAAAATAAAGCTGGAAGCATAATACTACTTGACATTAAACTATACTACAAAGCTATAATAACCAAAACAGCATGGTACTGGCATAAAAACAGACACACAGATCAATGGAATAGAATAGAGAATTCAGAAATGAACCCACACACCTACATCCATCTGATCTTTGACAAAGGCACCAAGCCTATACACTGGGGGTGAGATTGCCTCTTCAGTGAATGGTGCTGGGATAACTGGATATCAATATGCAGGAGAATGAAACTAGACTCATACCTCTCACCATATACCTAAATCAACTCAAAATGGATTAAAGAGGTAAATATACACCCTGAAACAATAAAACTTCTCACAGAAAACATAGGAGAAACACTTCAGGAAGTACGACTGGGCACAGACTTCATGAATATGATCCCCAAAGCCTAGGCATCCAAAGGAAAAATAAACAGATGGGTTATATCAAGCTAAAAAGCTTCTGCACAGCAAAAGTAACAATTAACAAAGTTAAAAGACAACCAACAGAGTGGGAGAAAATATTTGTGAAATATACATCTGACAAAGGATTAATATCCAGAATCTACAAGGAACTGAAACAACTTTATAAGAAAAAAACAAGTAACCCAATCAAAAAATGGGTAAAAGAGCTAAATAGGTATTTCTCCAAGGAAGATATATGAATGGCCAACAGACACATGAAAAAATGCTCAACATCACTCATCATTCAGGAAATGCAAATCAAAACCACACTGAGATACCATCTCACCCCAGTTAGGATGGCTAATATCCAAAAGACTTGAATGATACATGCTGGCGAGGTTGCAGAGAGACAGTAACTCTCATATACTGTTGGTGGGACTGCAAAATGGTGCACCCTCTATGGAAAATGGTATGGAGGTTCCTCAAACAATAGCAAATAGATCTATCATATGACCCAGCTATCCCACTGCTGGGAATATACACTGAGGAATGGAAATCATCAAGTCGAAGGTATACCTGGTCTCCAATGTTCATCGCAGCACTCTTTACAATAGCTAAGAGCTGGAACCAGCCCAAAAGTCCATCATGAGATGAGTGGATATGGAAAATGTGGTATATCTACACAATGGAATACTACTCTGCTGTAAAAAAGAATGAAATACTGGCATTTGCAACAACATGGATGGACCTCGAGAGAATTATATTAAGTGAAACGAGTCAGGCACAGAAAGAGAAATACCACATGTTCTCACTTATTTCTGAGAGCTAAAAAATAAATAAATAAATATACAAACAACCTGGGGGGGAGGGAAGAAAACACGATTACAATTCCTTGAAATTGATAGGACAAGTGAACAGAAAGGAGGTTGTTGGGAGAGAGGAGAGATAGGGAGGATGGAGGGAGGTTTCGGTGATGGGCCACAATAATCAACCACAGTGTATACTGACAAAATAAAATAAAATTATAAAAATAATAAAAAATTTAAAAGCATAAAAGTCATTCAGATTATGGGCAGAGAAAAAGATTTAAAATCAGAAGACCTGGGTGTACGTACCTTGCACTGATACTGACTGTGTGAGGTTTAGCAAGTATTTTACCTTTCTCCAGTGTAAAGGGCATCGCTGTCATACTGTTACCTCTTTATAAAAAGGTGTTTAAGTGGTCAGTATTGTAGAGGACATTAAAATGTGTACGATACTATACAATTTTCAAGAAACTCATTGTGAAGGCTCCTGCTAGTTGCTTTCACTTACCACAAAAATTAAGCATAAATCTTTTTCAGATTTGACTCTTCTGCTCTGTATCTGAGCCCAGATGTTGAAACTTCTGGTAAGGAGTTAATTGCTTATTTTTTACTCCTCAGACCATCAAATACACACACTCTCTCTCTCTACACGCACACACACACACACACACACACACACACGCATGTGCACACACACGCACAAAGGGTACTTCAAAAAGTTCATGGAAAGATTCATCTTCTTATCTTTTAATTCCTTTTTCCACAAACTCATGTATGTGAGAGTGCATAGCAAATGGCAAAGTTCAACCAGAGTATTCATTATTGAAAAGCTGCTTTGCTCGGGTGCTCTTCCATCTGGCAGAAGAAGACACTGCAATAAGCCAGGTGCAGGTTCTTACCCCTCAGGAGGATGTAGTGGACAGGAAGACAAAAAAAAAAAAGTTACAACGATAAAAACTTAATTGGTGAGTTCTGGGAATAGTGAACAAGATATAAATTCACCTAGTGTTCCCAGGATGTTCAAAATGAGCTGCAGCTATTGAGAAAACAATTACTAAGGAAGAAGTTAGCATAGGCTCCTGGCCAATTTAGCTTCAGTTTCTAGCACTTGGAATGAGCACCATTCATAGGAGCTGTCAAGTATTTTTAGCTACGTGTTCTATACCTTGGCTATACTGAAAAAATTCCCCCAAGAGTTTGAGGGACTCTTTACAACCCAGAGATTGCCAAGTCAGCTTTCAATCCATTAATCAATGTTGATTGAATTAAGCACTTAACCCAGTGGTTCTCAGCAGGGTGTTGGGAGACAGATTTTGCCCACAAAGGATATTTGGCAATGTCTGGAGACATTTTGCTTACCATGACTGGAGGGCGGGGGATGCTACTGACATCTAGCGGGTGGAGGCCAGGGATGCTGCCAGACCTGCTATAGTACACAGGACAGCCCTGCACAGAGAATTATCTGGCCGCCAGGGTTAAGAAACCCAGGCCTAATTTAACTGTGGGTTTATTGCTATGAGGAACACAAAACAAGCAAATAAATATTATCTCTTCCCTGAAGAGTCTGCATCTGGAGTGACTGATGATATGATAGAAAAAAAACAAAACTCCTTGACATCAGCCAGCTGCCCACTTCATTCACACAATGAATATAGTTGAGCGTCTTCAACGTACTAGACCCTGGAAATGTATTAGTGAGCAAAATCAGAAAGGCTTTTAGGTCTCAGGATGTGAAGGTTTTAGTGGGAAAGAGTCTACTAAAATTAAAAAAAATAATAATTGAATAAATAAAGTATTCACAGTTAAGTACTGGCATGGACAGATCATTGACTTTATGAAAGCTATTATTAGAAGTTTCTGTCTAGACAGGAGTGACAAAGAAGACTTTTCAACAAAGTGATGACCAAGAGGTGTGTAGAAATTGACCAGGTGAAATAGGGTAGAAAGGAAGGGTGTAAAGACTTTGTGGCAGAGGTATCACCACGTGGAGCCAAGAACCATGACAAGAGAAAGGAACTGAAATGACTCCAACGTGACTAGAGTGGAGAGAGGTCATGAGGAGCAGGGTGTGAAATGAGACGATGTGGGTAGGGAGGAGTAGACGGGTGTGGAGTAGGTAGGGTTGGGCGGCGGGGGGGGAGTGGGCAGACATGCTTCTTGAGTGGTCCACGAGGAAATGCTGCCAATTCATGTAGGAAAACACACGGAAAAATTAGGGGGATATTGCGTAGTTCAGATGGTGCTGGTGGGAAGGCATCGGTTTGCTCATATTTAAGAAATCCTTAATGGGTAAGAGATAGGGCTTGGGGATTCACCAGGTAGAGGGAATGGGAATGTCAAAGATGAAGGCTGGCTGCCTGGCTTGCCTAACAGGATGGATAGTGGCACCATTCACTGAGAGAGAGAAAACTCTGGGACAGGACTCATTTTGAAGAAGATCACAAGTTCAATTTCAGAAGTTGATTTTGAGGTCAGTTTGAGACATCAAAAAGTAGTTACCAAATACAGGTCTGGGACTCAGAGAAGAGGTCTCAGCTAAAGATAAATCACCACTATTCTCCTGCTTAATTAAAAGCTGTCAGTCTTGCCTCTGTAGAGCTGGTATCTTGCCCCAATCACAGTCCCATCTCAGTTAATCTGCAGGCTTGAAAATGGGTACAGCCTACCCCGGCCAGCTCACAGACCACTGATCTTCAACTAACCAAGGAGCCAAAGAGAGTGTAAATCCCAGACCAATGCTGAACATGTGTTGAAGAGTGAAAGAAAGTGAATGGTTAGAAATCATATTTACCAGCATGAAGGAAGCAACACTTTCAACCCCCATGATTTGGAGAGAAGAGACTTGGGATCTCACGTTAATCACTGATATAAGTGCTGAAGTAGCTGATTAATGCTGTGCTGGCTAATGAGCTAATTGGATGATAGGATTGTAGCTTGGAAAGGGGCCTTTAAAGATATCTAGATCAATACATGTCTTTTACAGTTGAAATTGAGGTTTAGAGAGGATAAATGACTTATCTAACGTCACCCTGCACATTACTGACAGGGCTTGGCTGCTGTATATCCCAGTTTATTTTGCTGTCCTACTTGACTCTATTTTCTGGAATTTTGAATGGGAAGGGAGTGACACATGGTATTATTTCACTGCCTGGAACTTTGAGTATGAACATTGGTCAGATAGCTCTGGGCCCCTTAGTTAAAGGAGAAAGTGTTTCCTGGCTTTTTGTTAACACGCGCTTATAAATCACCCCACTTAAATTCAAAATAGCTTGTATAATGATATGGACCTTAACTACAAATTTAGCAGTCCATTAAGGCATCTGCAGCTTTAGTTTATCGCTGTCCCAAGGGGAGAAAGGGGGGAAAACAGCATAAGAAATGAGCTAATAAATTTAAAACAAAAACAAAAACAAAAACCCAGGATTCTCTTACCTTCCCTCAGCAAATGTTGTAAATTCTGGGTGTTTATAGGTTGCTTGAGAAAGCAAGCTCATGTCAAAAGTGTTTTAATGGCCTTTGATTTACTTTTTAAGTGCTCGTTAGGATGATTGATGACTGTGTTTTGAAGCTGATCACAAACTTGGTAGAGATGGGAACTTCACCTCCATCCCACCGATCAGATGTGCGTGTTGGTTGGTTTGATTTGGGGAGAACTTAGAAGCAGAGCAGAGATGCAACCTGCCTTTCCTTTCCTCTGTGAGTGGTAGGTGGCTCTTATTTGTTTCTTCGGTCACTGAAAAGAATGGAGTGACACAGAGACATTTCTTAGGCTTCTGTCCCTCAAATGCCCATTTCCAACAGCCACCCGCTGAGTGAGAATGGAGTAGCCTGCTCTGGGGGCTACACCTTGCCTTCACCCTTTGCAGGAAAAAAATGATCCCCCTATGTTAAGTCATGAACTCAGACAAGAACCAGTATTCCATCTTGCATGCTTCAAAGTCCTACTGAAAAGCAAACCAGGAGGTGGAAGCAGTAATTGGCTTGGGTTTGCATTTGTTTAGGCTGTAACAAATGCCTCACCATGCACAGCACCCAGCAGGGTGAGCTGTGAAAACCCCCCTCTCCTTAATAGATAGAATTAAGTTGCATTTCATTCTGTGCTCATTCTGTGAATCCCCAATAGCCAGCATAACTGAGAAGGCTGCAGAGTGGGCTTTTGAGATGTAAATACTATCGCCTCCACATGAAACTCCATGAACTCAGTTCCTGGGTCTTTACTTACAAGACATTTAGATGAAGAATCAGTATATTTCAGTTCCAGCAGCATTTTTCTTCCCTCTAAATCCAGCCACAGTGTTCATCAATTTGTTTAATAATGCCTGGGGAGCCCTTTGGTTCCGGCATTGAATAATGAACATTCGGAGGCCCACTGCTTTAAATAGTTTCTAAATTTGTGTTTCCTTCTGTGTGCAGAAGGCAAATTGGTAGGAAAGACACTGTCTTTTTTCTCATTCTCAAGAGAATTGACATGGAGGAGTTTGTTTTGGAAATGACACCAGGCCAAAGAAAAGACACTATAGCAATATATTCCCTGCAATTTTTTTTTTTTTTTTTAATGATCCACCGACATTGCCATTAAAGCACAGGCTCACAATCTGTCAGAATCCTATATGAAGCTTTAAAAAACATCAGCAATGCAGGTACCACACCTGAATGCATGGAATAGAACTTTGGAAGGAATATTTTACATTCCTTCTCCTTGTACAATCAGGATGGAGGACCCCTCCCTCCAAATCACATTGTCAAAAAGGGGTTGTATAAGTCTCTAATTAGTGCAGTCACTTAGAAAACAGAGGTGCTAAACTTTTGTTGTCTTGGATGGTCTAAGAAGCCTGTTGAAATGCAAATTTTCTGACCAACAGAGACTCTGATTCCTTTAGGTTGGGGGTGAAGCTCAGGAATCAACATTAACAAGATCTTCGAGTGCAAGAAATAAAAGGAGCATCTCATGAGAAAAAGTGGTGCAGGTAGATTGTCATGGGTTGTTGCTACTGTGTTTTGCTTGTTTTCATTTTGTTTCTTCTTTGGTCATTCTGACTTATGGGATTTGGCCAAATTAAGCACATTAATTGGTTTCATTCCTACTCTTCTCCATGCTCAGTAGGTACAGCCTTACCATCTGGCAACAGTATACCAAAAGGTTTGGTTCCCAAGCAGGCTTCACTTTTGAGAAGCTTTTAATATAAACAGATGCCTGAGTCCCCACCTCCACCAAGAGATCCTAATTAAATTGGCTTGGTATGGGTCCTGGATTGGTATTTTTTGAAATTTCCCCTTGTATGTCTAATGTGTAACTAGAACTGAGAACTGCTAGCAAAGCCATGGGAGTTCTTGGACTGGCCTAGAAATGCAGGTGCTGTGCTGTGACTGCAGGTACTGACCGTGCTGAGTGGGGATTTTCTGTCTCTGGGGACCACCTACCCAATACTGAGTTCAGGACCCTGGGTCTCTGGTGCTGATGGCATGAAGGTAATCTGTAAAGAGAATAGCGTGAGGCTGTGTTAAAAAAGTCAAGAGGAGAAGGAAGAAACATTTGTGGTTTTGTTCTTAGCATTGGACTCTGAGGGTGGTGGTGTTATCTACACCATTAGTGACCCCACTGCTGCTACAGTAGGGAATTTCCATGTGTCACTGGTGGTACAACCCATTGTAGAATCTTGCATGCCACATCAACCAGGGAGCTTATCGATGAAGGAAGCTCACTTCTCTTTGAAGAGCCAGCTTCTCAGTTATTGAAGCTAATCTATAGATATCAACAGTATCGACAGGAGTTCTTGAACATTACTGAAAATTACCACTGTGCACTTTACATAATGCTTTACACTTCACAAAATATTCTCACGTGCATTTTCTCCCTTGAACTTTACAAGAGATCTGTGAGCTGGGCCAAATGAGGCTCTTGTGGCTTAGAGAGTATAAGTGATTTGTCCAAGGGCAGATACCGAGAATATACCAGACCTGAGATAGTATTCAAGTTGTACGATTCTCCTTTCAAATCCAGGTAATTATCATAGTTGCAACATGCATAGACATTTAAAATGTTGATTATTGATACTTATTTTATGCACATTAAATGTGCGTAATGATGATGGACAACACATCAGACCTATGATGTTATGGTCATTATCTAAAAACAAGGCTAAGGAAAAAGTGAGTAATAGCACATGCCATGGTCCAGGATCAGGTAGAATCCTGATGGGGGCACACGAATGACCATGGTTGGGGCAATACTGCTTCAGTCACAACGTTGTGTGTGTGTCTATGTTCAATAGATAGTAGTTTGATATGTTAAATGGAGAGAAACTTTGCTATTTAAAAACAACTTACAAATTGCCAGAGCTGCTTTTGCCTTCCACAGGAGACAGATGCATTAACTGGTATCATTGGTAATAATGTATCTGTATACTACACACTTCTTCAGTGGCTGATGGGATAAGACCTTGTGTGTGATGCTCTGTCTAAGGCAAAGACTTTAGATGATTTACTCTGTGCCAGGTGATGAGCACTTTTCCTGCATCATCTCATTTAAGCCTCATGAAATCCCATAATTCAATATTATCATTAGCTACATTTTATACACATATATACGAAGAGCCTGAAGCACAAAATTAAGTAGTTTACCCCAAATTTCACATTAGTAGAAAATCAGGCTTCTTGTATCCAGTGCCCAATTCTCAATTACTTTTCTCTACCTCAACTTTATTAAGAGGAATGGGTAAAGGGTCATGAAAATCAACTACAATGCTTATTGAGAAGTTAAAATAAAACCAAAAAAAAATGAAGAATTTCACATTATAAGTTGCGGAAGTAGCCTTTTGACACTCCTTCTCTTTGCACATGCCATTCCAACCATTGTCAAGTAGAGGTAAGAATATTGGCTGATGACTTCTGAAAGTTTAATGATCAATGAACAATAAATAAGTAAACAAGCAAAGAAAACTTTTTATGTGTGCAAAGGGGAACAGAATCAGACAAAGGTTTGGAGGTAGGGGCCACAGAGAATAAAACTATTCTGCATTTTATATTTAGAGAAGTTGTTTTGCTTTGCTAAAGCAGAGAGCTGTAGCCAGAAGAAAAATACCAAAAGTAGAGGGGAGTTAGAGAAAATTGCTAGAGAACTTTTAAAGTCATCTTTCTTGCAACGACGTACAACATGGATTCCTCCCCACCGTGCCAAGCCCTGGAGACTTAACCCTCCCCCCAAATCAGCAACCTTGTGTATAGCAATACCTGCAGATATGTTGTGCGGATAGGCATTGTTTGGTCTGTGTATGTGTGTGTGTTGTATTGTGGGGTACCATGTGTAAGGATACCAAGGAAAGGGGGTTGAATTTTATGGACCAGAGGGAAAGGAACAGCTACTGGAGGTGGTTTATAAGAGAGATGGAGAAACCGGATTTGAACTAGAAGTAATTTTGAAAATTAAATATTCTGGGAATACAGAAAAATCTTGGGAAGGATGTGGGATAAAGGGATTTTAGGCTGTGAACTGGGATAGGTAAGCACACACCACTACTCCCTGTTCATACAGAAATGCACTGTAACTAGGGAAGTCATGCCCATATGCTGCTTGGCAGAGGTAAGGTAGGGAAATGAATGTCGATTTCAGAGTGGATCGGATGCCATGGGGTGGGGGCAAAGGATCCGTCTTTCTGTAATTGTATGTGTTAGTCTTCATTTCTGTCCCAGTTTTTATTCCTGAGTATATTGTCTCTCTCCCTCTCTCGATGTCATTTGTATTCCTTCTGTACTCCATACCAATGGCCACTTTGTGAGGGAAAGATGTCAACTTCTGACAAAAGGAAACACATTCTTTTCACCCCAGTGAAATCAGCAAGGGTTCTCAGCATGAGAGCAATGGATTGAGGGCAAGCCAGACGACCAGGCAGCCAGCATAAAATTGAGTGCAGTCCTCCAAGGCCATGTTTTCTGTGGATTTCACAGGGCTTTGTCAGAGCCTCATTCCCAAACACCAAGGGGGTTAGGACAGCGCACCCAGGGAAGGAGCGGGATGGACTAAAGGCTGTTGTGCAGTGAGCTGAGGTGTGCATCTCAGGTAAAAGCCAACTCTGGAAGACAGACATGCATTTCTTCCAAAGCATCTGAAGGACTAAAGGAGACAAGGAACATTCAAGTACCATGAAGACAAAAAAAAGTGTAGTAAAAGGAAGGTTTAAAGGTGATTGTAGGAATAGCCACTGGGTGGTGGAGCCTGAAGCTTACTAGAACAGACCTTAATGGTTTCCAGAGACTCAGGTTGGGGCAGTTCTTGAAGTCATAAACCAAATGCTCACAGGCTGACTGAAAAAAGCAGAGTGCAGCCTACTCATCTATGATGGCTTCTGTGGCCCCAAAGTGGTCCCTCCCTCGTTCAGGGCACATTGTATGTAAGGGCTAGTAGGTCCTTGTGAAAGAATGGACAGAATGGACAAAGCATCCCACTGAAGATGTGTTTAATTTGGGCCTTGGACGGACATATTCATGCAAGAAGTGAGCTTCTTCAGCTGTGCAGCTGAAGCAGAGAAACACTCTCCGAGTCGTCCACCCAAGCCCAGAGACAGGAGAAAATGGTCACTGGAATAAAAGAAGATCCGTCACAGGGCTCCTGGAAGCCCTCAGAATATACAGACAAGTTACATCAGGTTTGACATCTGTGTTCTACATAATTGTGTGTTCATGAGACTTAGTACAACTCAGAGATAAGAACACCTATCCTATATTTAAGACATTTGCCAGACTGGGAAGTTAGAACAAAGGGTGCTGGCATATGCCCACAGGTCATAACCCATGGAACTGTTACCTGACAATATTAGGGAAAATATGCAAGTACTTGTATATGACAATATATGAGCTGCCATGCTAGGTCCAGGAGGAGGTCAGGGAAACTGATACGTATACAAACATATTAACATACCCATATAAATAATGATATATACCCCTGACCTGCACAGGGAGGCCTCTACCCAGAGAAAATGGTTAATATGAACTCAAGACAGCATATGTTAGAGAAAAATGGTATGTACTTTCAAGACTTCAGAGGAAGGACAAGGATCTGTGGCTGTTAATAAAGCTTTCCTTGGAAATGTGGAATTAAAGCTGTACTTTCAGTATGAGTAGAGTTTCTATATATATCACATAATTTTTTTTTAACCTTATTCATGGATACTCATTTTTGTTATCAAAATGGGAACACCTATACTACTTTGCTGATTATCAGAGTAACATTTACTTTTTTGATACTAAAAAACAAAACAAACAAACAAAAAAACCCATAAAACCCACTGTAATTCCAGGACCCCAAGATAATACTGTTAATATTTATATATTTTATATGCTTCTTTTTTTCTATGTGTAGACAGAAATAACTAGTTTAATGATAATATATTAGAACTTAATTCTTTATTTTTCTCATATTGGTGTGGACTAATCATATTTCCATGTCAGTAGATATCTACACCATTATTTTAATATGTGTCAATATTCACTTAATGAATATGCCATAAAATATTTACCACTTTTCCCATTATTAGGCATTAGGTTCTTCCCAATGTGTTGCTTTTGTATCTAATACTGATATAAAATCTTTTGACCTAGCAATGTCACTGCTAGCAAGTAATGAGAAAATTTTGCAAAGATTGAAGCAAAACCGTGTGCAGAGTTGTTCTCCAGAGCAGTTGCACTGAATACATACCTACTTGCCTGTTATTTGAGTGCCTGCTTCCCCAGACACTTGACAGCACTAGGTATTATCATCCTTTTTCAATCTTTGTCAGTTTGTTAGCTTGAAAAAAAAGTCATGGGGAAATAGCATTTTTTGGCCTATATACCTTTATAGTGTCTGTAAGCTGACCCTTTTATATTTATGGCAAGTTAGTCACTTGGCACATCCCTCAACCACATATTGGCCCTCTTCCCAGGGTGTTGCGGCTGAACATTCCACGCTATTGATTAGGGAGTCTTTGGGACCAAGCAGAATATTGAATTTCTGTGCTATGGATTCTCAGGTTTGTATTTTAAACCTGACTCACCTGTTATTATAACTTATAGTTGTTGAACCTAAATATTTCGCCAAAGGAGAGAAAAGCATTTAGGTGAGATAGATGAGATTGGGGTTATAAGAGGATAGAAATTGAGTTAGTTATGACCTCGGAGATAGGATAAAGAGTTTGCAGTAGATAATAGGAGAGGCTGATATTAAATTGTGAGATTGTTTTATAGCATTTTAGAAGCTCTTAGCTCTAAAATTCTCTGTTTCAGTGGTTGATATTAGAGTTGGCAGACACTGAATATAATTCATCCTTCTGGTACACACACACATAAATATATGTGCACATGTACACCCAATAATTGTGTTACAGAGGAAGAAAGTGAGACTCAGAGAAGTGGATAAACTTGACCAAAGTCAAACAATGTATTATTGGAAAAACAGGAGCCCTAACCCACATTACCTGTTTGCAAATGTGTACCCCTTTCCATGATGACTGACCATTTCAATTACAGAATTACTTGGAGTAAAAATTCTATCTACATATAAATCACTCACAAAATAGCCATACACTATAGCCTTTCATTGAAAAAAGGGGGTAGGAAGGAAAGGATAGTAGTTTGCTAATTTTGAATAATCTTGCTCCATAATTTTTGTAAGATTTAAAATTTTTTCTTTATTACATTTAGATAATATCTATTTTCTTAAAATTTATTTCACCTAGATTTAAATATATCAACATTAAAGAGAGGAATTTATTTGTTGTTTAAGAATTGTTCATTTATCTTTTTGTTCCCCAATTTCATTTTTTTAATAATAAATTCATCAGATTCATATATAAATGCTTAATATTAATATACTAATTATGGTTCTCTAAGAAACAATGTCTAAGTGTATTGAGCAATTTAGTATTTTTCTTACTTTTCATCTCTAAATCTAATTTTTCTGCCTTTATTTTTGTTATTTCCTTCCTCCTGCTATTGTTAGGATTGTGGTTATTTTTCTACTTTTTAAAATTTAATGATTACTTTTTTACTATCTTTTTAAGTAATTATGAAAGCATTTGTGGTTAAAATTTATTTTGTTTGCAAAGCAGAGTTGTGATATTTCCCATGTTTTGATAGTCATGTTTGCATTTTCATTATTTTCTAATTAGTCTGTAATCGTAGTTTTTATTTCTTTTACTCACTCAGTAAATCTTTTTGGAGAGTGTTTTTGATTTCTTAGTCGAACATTTTTTTTCATTTAACATTTGTTTAATAATCTAATTTTATTTCTTGAATTTGCAAATAATGAGACTCAATACAGAAGTCCTTTGCCTGAACTTTCCCCCTTGTTCTAAATCAGATGTTTCAGTACAGGTTAACCCACAAGGGTCATCAATTGGACCCATCTGTGGGATAACTAAGTAGGATTTTTCCAAGTTTGACATAATTTAACTGACATCCCATCTCTATGCCTGTGCATTTTTCTGTGGTTTTATGGGTTTGTCCAAGGGAGGGGAGGGATCTCTGAATGCCATTAAAACCCTAAAGTTCTATCATAAACAGGTAATGATCTATTTCAAGTCTTGGTTTAACACCTGGAGTACCTTCACTCTGTCATCCTCATAAGCCCGGGATGTGATTTGTCTCATTATTGAATTTCTGTGGTACTTAGATTTGTTCCTCTCTTTGGCACTTTTTGTTTTTCTTTTCCCTAAGGCTGAACCATTGATACATGTATCCCCTCTTCTCCATTGGAAAGTAAGCTCATAGAAGGCCCTTCTGGGTACTTATATGTCTTGATGTAGATCTGAGCAAATGCCATGACCATAATAAGCACTGAGTAAACCTTTGTTGAATAAATGTTGAGACCCAAGCCTAAATTTTAAATTGGGTGTAAATCTGCTTGGCTTAGCAAATTCCATGGCCACATGAGAGACTAGTGGGGATATGCAGAGCTGTATCTTTACTGCATGGAGGATTTCCCCGATATCAACTATTGAAAATTTTAGAGAGAAATTTAAAGGAGCTGGATTATATCAATGATTCTAGTAGCAACTATGTGGATTTAGGCAATTCTCTCTGCTTCATTTATAAGCACAAAGCAGCTGTGTCCTAGAGCTAAGAGTCCTGATTTCTGGACTGAGTCAGGACCAGGGGAAGAAAGGTGATTTTTCTAAATTCCTACAAGACAAGTCATGGTAATGATGTAACTCATCACTTGTCTCAGAGAGGCCACAATAAACAGGCAAATAAAACTATATAGTGCCATGTGTACAAGCATGGACATTTATTATGAGATTCGCAAATATCTACAGTCCAGTCCCTAAAACAAAACCAACCAAAGAACAAAGGGAATCTTTTCCCAATCTAATGTGAAATCTCATAGTAAGTAGAATTTGATCTCTTTGTCCCACCGATAATGTTGTTACTAATGTAGTTTAAAGGTAATTAAAAACATATTTGGTTTACTTGTTTACCTTCAAAATCTTCACTCTTTTTTCTCTCTGAAAAAGTCCTGCTGAATCAGTTTGACCTTCCATAATAAACAATATTCATTAATATACAGAATTTCGGGCAAAATTGTTAAGAGCTGATGGCGTGGGAAATTAACACAGAACCAAGTCACAATAGGATGGTCTTGGATTGTAGTTTCATATTTTGTAATAGTTACACTGCTGTGACTCTTGGAGATGACAAGAAGCAACTGGTACTTGCAGCGAACCTCATTTTTCTCAATTCAAGAAAGCAATTCATTGCTAGATGTATGGTCTTGGCTTTATGGCTTTGTTTCCTTGTCAATCGCAAAATTGCAACTGCAAAAACAAATGCCTTCATATAGGTCTATGAGACCTTAGAATTAGCACATTCCCCTCAACCACAAGACTTTTCGATGGTGGATGCTGTGGGTGAAAACATTAAAATGGAAGGGGAGAGGAGTCATGCACCATCCAGTTTGGGAGGATGAATTAGGCAAAGGAAGCACTGAATACATTATTTTATCAGCTAGTTATTAATTATTGATTTAATACTTGATATCTTGTTATGCAAGAATAACCACCCATAGGTTCACTTCCTAAGCACAGCAGACCCATACTTTAAAATTATTTTACATATAATATATAGAAATATAAAAATTATGCATGTGTATTGCAGAAAGTTTGGAAATTTTATAAATGTAAATGAAACAAGTTACCCATAAGACCATCACTAGTTATAATAATTATTAATCACTTGCTGTGTTTTTCTTCTTGTCTTTTTTCTAGACTTGTTGACATTAAAAAGTGTAAGTTTATACCATATATAAACTCTACATCTTTTAAATCTGTATATATTATTTACTTATGCCATTTTGTAGCTTTCAAAATCTCAAATATTAAAGTTTAAGTATTCTAACATATGGTTGAATAATAATTTATTTTTCTTGTCTTGGTGGATATTTAGATAAATTCTTTTTAACTGGCTATTATAAATAATATTGTGATGATTTTCAGGACACATTATTGTTGTAGGTACATATATATGGGTATGAGTTATATCCTTAAGGCAAATCTATAGGAGGGAAAATATTGGATTAAAGTTAGTTATTATTTTAAAATTACTAGTCCAGCTTAATATAGACCAAAGTTTAGGGTCCATATTAAAACATCTATTATAAAATGATTAAATAAATCAAATAGATTCTACTAATTTATGCTCCCCCTGATTTTATGTGAGTGACTGTTTTACTAGTTACATAAGCATTGCAATATCATATTTTAATCTTAGCTGATATTGACAGAATAGTAAGATCTCATTTTTAAAGCTTTGTGTATCTTTGATTGCTTACAAAATCGAGCATTTTAATTTGTTCTCCTCTCCATCTTTCATGTTGTAAATAAATTGTTGTTTCTTACATACCTCTCTACCTTCCATTAAAAAAATGAAATAAAATAAAAATCTGTAGAACTGCATTTTTGCTTTGTGTATTGCATTGGACTGCTTACTAATTATTGTGAGCAGCTGGGTGATCACCACGTTGGCAGTGCTGTTCCTGAGACTCTCTAGAGTGATCTCTATATTCGGCCCTAATGTTCTCTTAGGGAGGGGTTTAGATTGCGACTCTACTGAGTTGCTGTGCTCAGCTGTTGTAGGTGCTGGACTATAAACCTTCCTCACAGGGCTGCCTTTTGAATCAAGGGCACCATCAGCAACTGGTATGTGAGCTTCTTCACTTAAGATGCTAAACAGGCCAGAAGAAAAACTAAAGTGGTGGAAAAACAAGACAAAGTAAAACGTGAAATCTTATTTATGCTAGATTTTCCCTTCACTTACATACTCTAAAATTACAGAACATTAACCTCTCTGTGCCTCAATTTCCTCATGTCTGTGTAATAAGGATATTAGCTCCTACTTTATAGAGTAATATGAAATACAGTAATACTATGTTTTTAAAATTAAGTTAAAACTTATGTTTTAAACTTTTCAAGTATTTTAGTAGTAAAGTATTTAGTAGTAAAGTATTTATAGTATTGTATATTGTCTTAGTTGAATTCCCCCAGAAACAGATTTTGAGAGTAGGATTCAAATGCAAGTCACTTACTTGTGAGATGGTCCCTGGAAACAACGTTTTGTGTGTAGTGTGGATGGACAGGGATGGAAAGCCAGCTGAGGAGCCAGTCACCACTGTGTATGGTTGGAGCTTAATTTCTCCGGGGGAAGTCTGGGAGGAATCTTACAACACACACCTCTGAGTTATCTTATGTAAGGGTGAGAGAATTAGATTATTTATAAATGAACTCTAGAAAGCCATTGATTGAGAGCTGCCACTGGGATGGTGGTGTTAATTCCCTGGCATTTTCTCCTTGACTCTAATTACAAGAGAGAGGGAGACTCCTGCAATCAGAGAAAAGCCATAGACAGAAGTCAGAATTTTAATATGTCATAGTAGTGAGGCCAAGAAGGTATGGGTAAATGGGCATGCTGATAGTATTGATCTGATCACCACATCTTGGACACAGGTGGTGACGGTTGACTTGTACCCCATGAATACATAAATATGCATAATCAATAGAAAAAAAAAAGACTGATAACATTGTTTAATCCCAAACCAGAGGGAGTAGAGATTCCTAGACATGTAGGTATAGACATTCCATACGTACACATTCCTATGATCAATGTGCCATATTTCAAAAACAAGCAATGTAGCTTTTTAAAAAAATATTCATCATATATTCCCTATTTATTTCTAAAATTGCCAGATAAAATTGTACGTATTTATAATGTACGAGAGTATATATACATTGTGAAATAGGTATATCTAGCTATTTTTTTAAAAAATTTAACTCAATTTTATATTCAAAATATTTTAACAGTTACTTGTACATATTTGTGGGGTATAGTATATCGTTTCAATACATGGATATACTGCACAATGTTTCACTTAGGGTAGGTAGCATAGCTTTGCACACATTAGTCCTTCACTTCTTCCTCTTTCCTCCCTACTTCTAGGAAAACCACTGTTTTTTTTTTTTTTTTAGATTCCACATATGAGTGATATCATGCAGTATTCGTCTTTTTTGTGCCCGACTAACTTGAATTAACATGATGGTTCCAGTTCCATCCATGTTGTTGCTAATGATTGGATATTAATTTTTTTTAATGGTTTAATAGTATTCCACTGTGAATATATACCACGGTGTCTTTCTCCATTCATCCATTGGTGGACATTTAGGTTGATTCCATCTCTTGGCTATTGTGAATAGTGCTGGGATTGCAGGTGTCTTTTTGATATATTGATTTCATTTCCTTTGGGTGTATACCCAGTAGTGAGATAGCTGGGTTGTAGGATAGATCTATTTTTTATTCTCTGAGGAATTTCCTTACTGTTTTCCACAGTGGCTGTACCAATTTACACTCCCACCAGGAATGTATGTAGAAGAGTTCCTTCTTCTGTGCATCCTCACCAGTATTTGTTATTTTTTGTCTTCTTGATAATTGCCATTCTAGAGTGAGATGATATCTCATTGTGGTTTTACTTTGCATTTCTCAGATGATTGGTGATATTGAACATTTTTTCAAGTGCCTATTGGTCATTTGAATGTCTTTTTTTGAGAAATATCTGTCAGGTCTTTTGTATTTGTTTTTTCCCTGTTGAGTTGTTTCAATTCCTTTGTATTCTGGATATTAGTCACATGTCTCATGTGTAGTTTGCAAACACTTTTTCCTATTCTGTAGGTTTTCTCTTCACTTTGTTGATAGTGTCCCTTGCTGTGCAGAAACTTTTCAGTTTGATGTAGTCCCATTTATGTATTTTTGCTTTAGTTGCTTGTTCCTTTGTAGTCTCACTCAAAAAAGTGCTGCCCACTCCCATTTCGTGTAGCATTTTCCCTATGTTTTCTTCTAATAGTTTCATAGCGTTGGGTCTTAAATTTAGATCTTTGATCCATTTTGAGTTGATTTTAGTGTATGATGAAAAATAGGGGTCTAGTTTCAATCTTCTTCATGTGGATATCCAGTTTTACCAGCACCATTTGTTGAAGAGGCTGTCCTTTCCCCATTGTACATTTTTGGTGGCTTTGTTGAAAATCGTCTAGCTGTGTGGATATATTTTGGGTTTCACTATTCTGTTCCATTGGTCAATTTGCCTGTTTCTATACCAGTACCACACTGTTTTGGTCACTATATCTTTATAGTATATTTTGAAGTCAGGAAGTGTGTGGCCTCCAACTTTGTTCTTTTCATTCAAGCTTGCTTTATCTACACTGGGTGTTTTGTGGTTCTATACAAATTTTAAGATTTTTTTTTTCTATTTCTGTGAAGAATGTCATTGGTATTTTGATAGGGATAGCGTTTAATGAGTAGATTGCTTTGGGTAACATGGACATTTTAATGATGTTAATTCTTCCAGCCCATGAACATCGGATATCTTTCCATTTATTTGTGTCCTCTTCAGTTACCCCCGCCCCCACAATTTTTTATACTTTTCATTATAGAGGTCTTTCACCTTCTTGGTTAAATTTACTTCTAAGTATTTAAAAAAAATTTTTGGTAGCTATTGTAAAAAGGATTACTTTCTTGATTTCTTCTTTTGCATTTTGTTATTGACATATAGGAAGGGTAGTAGTTTTTCTGTGTTGATTTTGTAACCTGCCACTATTCTGAATCACTTATTAGTTACAGTAATTTTTTGGTGGAGTTTTAAGGTTTTCTATGTTTACAATCACATAATCTGCAAATAGGGATAGTTTCTCTATTGATACTTTCAAATTTGAATGCCCTTTATTGCTTTATCTTCCCTTATTGTGCTGGCTAAAACTTCTAGTACTGTGTTGAATAATAGTGGGGAAAGTGGGCATCCTTCTCTTGTTTCTAATCTAATTTTTGTCCATCCAGTATGATATTAGCTGTGTTTTTGTTGTATATCAGTTTTATGATGTAGAGGTACATTCCTTCTATACCAAATTTGTTGAGTGTTTTTATCATAAAGGGGTGTTGGATTTTATCAAATGCTTTTGCTATACAGATATAGAAATAATCATATGGGTTTTTTTCTTCATTCTTTTAATGTGCTGTGTCATGTTTATAAATTTGCATATGTTGTACTATCCTTGCCTCCCTGGGATGAATCCCACTTAGTCATGGTGAATGATCTTTTCATTGTGTTGTTGGATTCTATTTGCTAGTATTTTGCTGAGGATCTTCACATGTGTTTTCATTAGAGATATTGGTCTGTAGTTTTCTTCTTTTGTTGCGTTCTTTTTCAGGTTTTGGTATGCAAGCAATGTTGGTCTTGTAGAATGAGTTTGGAAGTATTCCCTCCTCTTCAGTTTTTTGGAAAAATTTGAGAAGAATTGGTATTAGTTCTTTAAATGTTTGGTAAAATTCAGTAGTGAAGCCATCTGTTCCTGGGTTTTCTTTGTTGGGAGACTTTTTATTAATGCTTCATTCTCATTACTCATTACTGGTTTGTTTAGATTTTCTAGTTCTTTATGATTCGACTGTGGTAAGCTCTATGTTTCAATTCTATTCAACAGACATTGTCACCAGACACCATGAAAGGCAGTGGAGATATAATGACTAAGACGCGGCCTCTATACTCAAATAGCTCACAATTTTGTTTTTATAAATAGGAGTGAGTCAACAAACGGTGTGATAAGTGTGCACTGTTTCAACCGCAAAAACTGGGTGAAATGCAAATTTGTAGGAGGAGCATCCATGAGAATTTATGAGGGGAAGCTATGTCTGTTTAGTGTGTAGTTTGGAGGGGGTGGCATGGTTCCAGGGAAGGTGTCCCTTGAGCTTCCTTTTGAGGTATGAGTAGGTGATAGCTTTGAAGGAAGAAAGAGATGGACATCTCAGAGAGAAACAAATATATATAGGTGTGTATACTTGTATACATGCATACTTGTATATATATATATGTGTGTGTGTGTGTGTGTGTGTGTATATAAATATATATCCACATATACATATATGAAGTGAGTAAAAGGATGGAATAGTGAAATAGCATGGCTTATTCTGTGATTTACACATACTTCCATGTACCTGGAAGAAAGAGTTCATTTGGTCGAGTGGTTAATTGTTTAATTTAGAGAGCCATGCTGGTGTCAGGTCATAGAGGACCCTGTGAAGGAAGTTAAGGTATTTGGAATCTGTCCTGAAATCCTTAGGAAGTCATTGAAAGACTTTACACAGAGAGCTATTTGAGCAGTGTTTGGAAGATATTTTGTAGAAATGTGATCTTGGAAGTAGAGAGACCAGTTCAGAGGCTGCTGTGGAAATTTTGATTAAAAACAAAAAAATTGTAATCCCTGGTGGCAGAATGGATTTAAGTAATAGCAAAGAGGTGAAATCAAAAGGATGTGATGTAGGCCATGAAGGTAGGGGAGTATGAGGAGTGAGATGGAGCAGCCCTGGATGATTTTCAGGGTTTCAGACTAGGCAGCTGACTGCATAGTTGTGCAGCTCAACCGTGTGGATGCTGGAGAGAGAGACTGGCAGTTTTAGGAAGGGAGGATTAGAGGATGTAATAGGGCAGGGTGTCGCTTACTTATTTTTCTTTAGTATCCACCATCCTTTCTCTTCCCCTCCCCCCATTAGTGCCTAGTTGAGTTCTCAGTATGAATAGAGCATGTTTTACTTTCCTTATGAAACCCTTATTGTTAAATGCCCAGGATTCATGTGCATTTAATAATAGTAGGGATATTTAGCAATATGAATGGGGAATATTATTTAATAATAATAATGGGGAATCCAGAAAGGGAACTTCATGGATGCCACTTGGATTTATGTGTAGACTGATGCGAAGAGCAAATGGGCTAGAATGCTAGCATAGGGTTCATTTATAACCATTCCAAAAAAATAAACAAAGTAGGATTTAGTTCTGCATTCTCATCTCAGCAGTTCTATCTTCTACCAGCAGGATCTTGGAGTGGATTCTTCACCACCTGAAAAGATTGTTGTGAGAAACACATGACATATAGAGTAAGAATCTGCCTAGCAAACCATTAAGGATCATGTAAATCTAAAATCAATTAATCTATAAACTAAGCCATTAAGAACTACGTAAATCTAAAACCAATTAATCTATAAACTAAAAAAAGAAATTACGTCAAAAACCAGCACTACTCTGACAAGTGGGGTCAAGTCCAGTCAGTAGATCACTTTACTTATGAGCTAGGGACAGAGTATAAATAAGTGGGTTTTAAGGTTTGTGGGAAAAGCCGATAATAAGAGCAGTAATGAATGGCTTAGAACAGAGAAAAGAGCCATCAGAATTGATATTCAGGAGCTATTTCTCCGGGAAAATATAAGAAAGGAAAATCCAAGAGAGAATCACAATGATGTAATCAGGCTGGCACCTCATGTGCGTTCCACACCCCCACAAGTCTGGCTCTGACTCCTGTCAGCCACACCACCTACATCTTCTCAGCAACGTGACCTAGATTTGCACCCTGACAGCCACTCCCCAACCACCCACACAAAAATCCATGTTTTGATCAGTCACAGTGGCCATTTGTTTTACCCTGGGAGGGTGGCTTCCTATGCTGTGCTGATTTTGGAATGACTGGAATGGTTGTCCTTTCAAGGGTAAACAGAGAAAGATTATGGATGTGGGTGGTTAACTAGCTCCTAATCTACCTGTAAAACTCCTGCGTAGAAAGCCCAACAGAAGGACAGCAATCCTGCTGAAGGAGTTGGCTGTCAGACATCTAATTAGGTGAGAGGATGATTAGCAAGCAGGCTCAATGCTGTAGGTGGGTTTATTTTAATAGAGTTTGGGACATTGTTGGGCAGAACAGCAGCCAATCAGCATGGATTTGAAGAAATCTGAAGAGCAAAATGACAAGACTAGAAGTAGGAACGTGGAAACATTTTCAAAACCTTTCCATGAAGAACCAAGGGGGTGAGAGGCTTTCACGGTCTTCTAGGAGCTCACTGAGATTACAGCCACAGCACTGCTCTTTTGAAGGAGCTATGCAAATAAACACTGTCATGTAATGTTTTCTTGTTGAAAACAACAAGAACTGACTCTGGCTAATTTAGTTAAAGGGGAGTTTATTTGCAGGATAAATGGTGTTTCACAGAATCAACATGGTTGATGTCCCCGCATGGAAATGACCAGTGGCCATGGCTGCACAAGAGGACTAGAAAACAGGGACCTCAACAACCATCGGGTCAGGATGCAAATGACCAACTCTAAGTGTTTGCCCCATTCTTATGCTTCTCACTTAAAGTTTAAAGACCTAAGCTCCTATGTCCCACTGGCTAAGCTTTGGTTAGAGGCTTACCCTGTGGCTCTACAGAGTAGAGGAAAAAAAGGATACTGACCCCTTTGAATTCCACAGAGAGAAGCACAAACTTGTTTTTAACCATCACACCCAAGACCCTTCTCAGTGATGGAGAGGTAATTCCCTGAAAGGAAATTTAGATGTTTGGGAGGAAGAACAGATTTTGAGTCACACACACACAGAAAGGCAAATTTCTGGTGTGGAAGTGGTATGGAGGCAATAGACAAGCCCAGCTATGAGAGCTGATGTTTTAATAATAAGGTTGTGAAATGTTAAGATTTTAGGCCAAGGGAAAGTGAGTAGAAAACCTGCATCCCTTTTTCTGCAGGACATACTCTAAGGACAAGCTGAAAGAAAGAGGCTCATGAAAGGCAATGGCAGATTGGTCATGAACAACCTCATATCCTCAAAACTTCTGTCATTTCTGGGCTCAGGCACATAAATAAAACAGTATTTGGGGCATGAACCATGGAAATAGAATGGCTAGTTTGTAAAAACACCTAAACCTGTGACCATGAGTCATTTCACCTCTCTCCATGAATTCTAAGAACACAGAGGTCCAGCTATAGTATATAAAATATTCTGAATCTGTTATGGTTTGGTGCTTTAGTTGGGGAAAGTTTCCAGAGGAGGTAGATATAGTATGTCTACAAAGTTCATTTGAATCTTTATTTTTTCTATTGTGGTAAAAAACACATGCTATAAATTTTACCATCTCAACCATTTCTAATTCTATATTTCTGTAGTGTTAAGTATATTCACATTGTTGTGAAGCAGATCTTTACAGATTTTCCATCTTAAAAATTAGAAAATCTATACCCATTAAACAACTACCCTTTTTTCCTCCCCCCAGCACCTAACAACCACCATTATAATTTTTTTAAAATATGAATTTGACTACTTTAGATACCTCATGTAAGTGGAATTATGTAGTGGTTGTCTTTTTGTTACCAACTTAATGTCTGTTTGAATAATGTCCTCAAGGTTCGTGCATGTTGTAGCATTTGTCAGAATTTCCTTACTTGTTCAGGCTGAATTTTATATATATATAAATTTGTTCTATATATATATATTTTACATATATATATATATATATATATTCACATTTTGTTTATCCATTCATCCATCTATGTACATTTGGGTTGCTTCTACCTCTTGGCTATTGTGAATAGTGCTGCTATGAACATGGGTGTGCAAATATCTCTTTGAGACCCTTCTTTTAATTCTTTTGCATATACACACCTAGAAGTGGGATTGCTGGACTGTATGGTAATTCTATTTTTAACTTTTCAAGGAACCTCCATACTATTTTCCATAGCAGTTGCACTATTTTACAATCCTACCTATAATGTGCAAGTGTTCTAATTTCTCCACATCCTCTCCAATATCCTTTTTATCTTTTAAACAAAACCTACTCTACCTAAAAGTCTACCCGTAGAGCGGCTGTTTCATATCATTTACTGGGAGCTTCAGATGTTTCAAAACCCCAACTACAAAGGGATGGGACAGAGAAAGCACAAGGGGAACTTGAGGAAGATGAGCAGGAAACTAACTTTGTAGTCTTAGCACTGAACTGACAAATGAAGAAAGGTGAGTGCAATCTAAAAGCTTGACTAGACCAGGTTTACCTGGGTACCCCCATCAGGAATTCTCCCAGCTGACATCTAGATGACATCTATTCTCAGAAAAGATAGTATGTTGGAGACTTATGAAAAAAGACTTAAGTGATTCTCCCAATAGACAAATGAAGTACATACTCTGATTATCCCCATTCTATGGACTGAGAAAGCCAAGTCTTGTGGCAGAACAGTTTGCCCAAGATTACATTAAGTGTATTTCTGAATCTGGCCAGAGCTCTTGGCTTTCTTCTAGAGTTTGAGATTCTTGATAATGTCAATCAATAATGTGATAAAATAACAAGTCCTTCTTTATTTTACCTGCTTAGAAAGCTTTGTTTTGCTGGTGTTACATATATCTAAAACTAACTGTAACTTTGTCTGAAGCTCACAAGCAGCCAGTTTTCTTGTTGGAAACTGTGGAATTGATGGCTCTCTCAATTCCTTCTTCCTCCGTAGTCCACACAGGCTTCTTCCATGCAGGTTTCTTCCATGCAGCCCTTGTAACCCCTCCTTGGAGGTCTCCAGGCTTGCTACTATCAGTCGTGAGGTTTACATACGTCCATTTCTTTAAGGACCTGTTCCGAGATCACCCCATCTCATTTAATAATAATGTTCTTTTCAGCCTTTCTAATTGCTTTAGACTACTGTCAACATGGATTGGGATTTGTGATTTAAAAGAAAAGGTTTCCTACACAGAACATGTATCAGCAACCTTCTTCTTCCTTTGCTGCTACCACAAAAGCCCTGCTCTTCTCACAACACACACACCCCACCTATACGTACATGCCCCACTAACTTCCTACATGCTAATAGATTTTTCCCAATTTGCTGTTTATTAAGTTATATCAACTGTGGAAATAAAATATGTCACATGATCAAACGTTATTAGATAAAAATGAATTTGCCACCTGCTGCTTCCACCCACCCCTCTGGGGAGATAAAAGGAATTGAATTTACTGAAAAATCCCCTGACTTGTATTTATTTTTCTTTAAGAAGCTCCATATGTCAGGGAGAGAGCTACAGCTGTTGTAAGTAGTTGAAAGTCCATCTCTGTTATTAATGAAAAACCTCTATGCAAATAAAAGGCTTCATTTTATAAGACAAACTTCCTGTTTACTTGCAAACTCATGTTTTATATCAGAACTGATGATGCATTCAACCTCCTGCTATTGGCCTGAAGAGCTGAAGAGATAATTACACATTTTTGAAGGCTACAAAGTGTTGAATAAAAATGTTTAGTTTGTTATTTTTGCTGAATTCTTCCTTCACTCTTCCTCCTCCTATTTTTTTCCACTCAAATTATTTTTTTTCTGTGAATCTTCTAGAAATGAAAAAAGGAAATTACCTTTCCTGGCCCTCTGAAATTATCTGCAGTCATCTTCTACTTATTTTTCACTAGAGTGGATGCAGCGTGTGGCAATAGTGTTTTTTAATTTGAAGGCTGTTTAGGGATGTTTGTAACTTTCGGTGTGTAAAATTATATTGCATTAATTTATTTCATCATTAATTTATTTCATTCATTCTATAGTTATTGAGTGCAATATATGCCAGGTATTGCGCTAGGTACAAATTAATGATCAGAAGTAAACACAACCTCTGCCCTCAAGGAGCTTATAGGCTAATAGGTAAGAAAGAAAAAAACAATGTTTAAGTAGTTGTAAGTGTATATGTCATAAAATCTGTGCTAAACTAAATATTTTAGATTAAGGAAGTGTTTCTCATTCATTTTGTTGACTTCATCCATTATCATTTTTTTAAGTATTTATTGAAGGTGACCAGATTTGCTCTCTGATGACAAAAGCTGTATCCTTGGGTAAGGGTAGGGGAATTCCAGTTGATAAAAGTTTTCAATTATTTTTTCTCATTTTATTGAGCGAGTTTTAGAAAGTATAAAAAAAGGAAATAAAAAGTTTTCATTTCAAACATGGCATTCGCAGGCAATTTATTTTGTTAAATGGGGTTTAGTTTATCTAGGAGACCTCTGGAATCTTAATGCTACACATTATGAAGTCTAAAAGTTATTTACATTTTTTTTTTTTTTTAAATTTTATTTTGTCGATATACATTGTAGCTGATTAATGCTCCCCATCACCAAAACCTCCCTCCCTTCTCCCTCCCCCCCTCCCCCCCAACAATGTCCTTTCTGTTTGTTGTATCAACTTCAAATAATTGTGGTTGTTATATCTTCTTCCCCCCCCCGTTTGTGTGTGTGTGTGTGTGTGTGTGTGTGTGTGTATGTATGTGTGTGTGTGAATTTATATATTAATTTTTAGCTCCCACCAATAAGTGAGAACATGTGGTATTTCTCTTTCTGTGCCTGACTTGTTTCACTTAATATAATTCTCTCAAGGTCCATCCATGTTGTTGCAAATGGCAGTATTTCATTCGTTTTTATAGCTGAGTAGTATTCCATTGTGTAGATGTACCACATTTTCCGTATCCACTCATCTGATGATGGGCATTTGGGCTGGTTCCAACTCTTGGCTATTGTAAAGAGTGCTGCGATGAACATTGGGGAACAGGTATACCTTCGACTTGATGATTTCCATTCCTCTGGGTATATTCCCAACAGTGGGATGGCTGGGTCGTATGGTAGATCTATTTGCAATTGTTTAAGGAACCTCCATACCATTTTCCATAGAGGCTGCACCATTTTGCAGTCCCACCAACAATGTATGAGAGTTCCTTTTTCTCCGCAGCCTCGCCAGCATTTATATTTATTTAGATAAGCATCTATCCTTATTTATATTTATATCTTTCCTAAAGGAGACTCCATGAAAAGCCATGAAATAATTGGAATAAATGTATAAATGAATGAATAAATGGATGGATGAATCTTGGTCCTTGATAAAGTCCCAACATAGGTACCTTCAACCTTTGTTATTCAAATTTAAAGACTTTGAACTATGAAAACATGCCGGTAAGTGTTTGTAGGGGATAGTGAAATGTGCTACATGTTCTATAGCGCATAAGACTGATACAGTCTCTGAGCTTTCACTTAATATCATGCTGTGATTGAGGTATTTGTCCAGGGATTATTTGGAATAGGTAAATTGCCACATCTGTTTGAACTAAGTCAAATTCCAGATGATTCAGAATAAAAGGTTGTCTATAAATTAGAACTAGCATGCAGTTGAAATCCTGTTTGAAGGGTTGCTTAACTCTAGGGTTACTAAGGAGTGTTGGTGATCTCTTGACAGGTATCCCAGTTCATCTGGCTAAAGGGAATATCTTGGTCCATTTCATTCAATTTCACATCTGCAGATCAGCCTAGCAGCAAACTCATATGGGTATAAAATGTCAGGAACCTTTGCTCACAGATATGGAGAAGGCTTTGTATCAAGTATATTCAGACTACGTGCAAGGGTATTCTGGCATAGCATGTTACATTTGGAGGGAACTGGTCAGAATTAAGGCAATGTTGATACTTACCAAATTAGGATGGTTGTAGTGGATGGAATGGTTTGTCTCCTGCCCAACAGTAAATGAAAGCACAATACATCTCTTAAGTGAGTTAGGCATGGCACTAGATTGAGAACTAAAGCTAGACGCCTTTTAATTCTCTTTTATGTCCTTAACAAAAAACGGATGGATTGGTTTAATTGAAGTCCTAAATTTAATCTGTTATTCCATGTAATTCTCAAAAAGGATCATTATACTCAATGTAGAGAAGATCCCAGTTGAAACTTCTGATGTCTTGTTGTGTTGATATGGTTCAAGAGAACAGGAAACTCCAATCTGTCCACTTACTCATGTATTTGGCACCTACTGTATATAAGCATTATTGTTCATTCTGATCACTCTGTCAACTTTGAGCCTCTTGTTTATCTCTCATCTAAATAATTTTTCTTTAAATTTCTAAGGGACCACAGGTTAACAGCACAATTTACCAGGTGCACTGTATAAAACAGCTTCCTACCCCCTCCAGACCAGTCATCAACCTGATTAATTAATTTAATCAAACACTCCAATGTGACAGTTCATCCTAATTAGCTAATAATATTCTATTTCTCAGCACTCGTGAGACCTAGATATTTTTGTTGTGTAAATAGCACAATCACCATATTGCCTTCCTATTCTTGAAGGCCTGGGGGTTACCCAGGTGTGGGCAAGTTCAGAAGATGTGCTGCACTGAGAGTGAATCAGAGAAGAAAGTACATCATAAATAAAACTAAAGGAAGGATCCTTGAATCGGGGACACATGCTGAGTGCCATTCTTTTGGCTATAGCAGTCATGGTTGCTATGTGGCATCGATGATCTAAAGTTTGCTTTGTAGGGCAATTTAGTCACTTCCTGCTGTGCTATGGACCCAAGATTCTGCTTTCAGTATAGTTGTCTAGGACAAAAAAAAAAAAAAAAATCACTCATATAACTGCAAATGGTGCTAGTACCTGACATTCTATTTGAGTTCATGGTGCCACAAATGGGGCCAGTAATTAGGCTCTCATTAACATAAGCTGAGAGTGGATTTTGTTAATTTCAAAACTACTGGTGTGTTAAGAATTGAGAGACTCCCTTACATTTCTGTTCATCATCCACCTCTAGTAGCCCACTGATTTATTTGGCCATTTTGCATTCTTTTGTCTTCCTAAAATGTTATTTAGAAAAGTTTTCCTACCACTGATGCCTCTCAGGGGCTGATTTTACATACTCATTGCCAGCAATCACATTTTAATTACATGGGCCTTTGTTTTGTTTTCTCCTTTTTAATAAGGCTCCGCTGAGGAAAATTTCCTCTTTCTGAGTCTAATCAGGTTGTCAGATCAATTAAGGTAATTGACAGAAGGTTTATCACATTCCTTAATCAAGAGTGTAGCCATTTTATTAGAGAAAAACAATCCCCAGATGATTTAGAGATTTAAAAAAAAAAAAAAAAAAAAGGTTCAATCTGTGTAAATAGGGGGGAAATGAAATGTCAGAGTTCTGAGTGAGAGAAGGAGATGGCAGGGGGTCCTCGGAGTCAGCCACCATCAGAGTAGTGCAGTGGTCCCTAGAATTAGGTGTGTGTCATAATTACCGGGACTGATTGTTTAAAAATGCAGATTTTTGCTCTCTACCCTCTTAACTTCAGTTGGTATGTGGTAGAGCCCAGAAATCTGTAGTTTTACAAACACCCCAGATGAGTCACTCTAAAAGGTGGTCTTTTGCCTACTGCACTTTGAGAAACATTTGTGTAAAGTCATTGGAAGAGCAGAGTGTCCTAATATCAACTGAGGCCTAGGGCAGTAGTTTTTATTCTCTAATGGGCATACAAATCACCTGGGGCTCCTATTCTTTATGAATGGTATGTGATGTGAGATGCAGTTAATCTTAACAAGCTCTGGGGGAGGCCACTGCTACTGGTCAGTGGAACATGCTGGAGACGGCAAGGCCCTAGAACCAGGGTCTGTGTGCCTTGGTTCCCCTGTGCTGTGCTGAAAGGAGAGTTGGTGGGGGCAGGGGGCAGGTTGTCTAATAGAGCTACTAAATGTTACCAGGCAAGGATGTTGGACTTTCTGCCAGTGGCTGGGCTACTGGGGGAACCAGAGAGCAGGATGCCTCAGCTGCTGTCTCAGAAAATGACATCCTGCCTTTCCCTGTAATTCTTTGAAGCTATTGAAAATTATATCTGATTTCTAAATACATAACACAGAGACCAGCATTCTTGTTTTCTTTTTTTGTTAATTTACCTTGCATCGAAAAAAATGCTTTATTTGATTAACCTTGATTTTCACAAATAATTATTCTCCAGTAGTTTCTGTGGCACACAGACCTCTGTAAAAACAGCACCTTGTGATTTTAAATACTTTCAAATTTTCCAGATGCTTTCACATCTGTGGTTAATTAATTTATCAAACACAAGCTCTGTTCCATTCCCACAGTGGCTGACACAATGCTTGGAGCATGGTCTACTTGAATTCTTCTACCCTTAAGAACTCACAATCCATTTGAGAAGATAAGACATCATTTCATGCTTTGTATTGTTGGTTATCTTTTTCTTTTGATATGCAAACAGGATATTTAGTAGGTTACTTCTATTTGAAATGGTCCTGCAAGGCCAAGGAGGCAAAATATTCCAACCCTCATTTTATTTGTAATTAACCAAAACTAACTAACCAGAAATAAAACCAGAATTGAAGACTTTCATTCAAGAAACATTTATTGGTCATTTACCATTTTGGGTACTCAGCAAAATGCTAAACTTACCTCTAAGTGGTAAGTAGGGCAGTCTTAGTTCTTAACCTTATGTTGCAGATGGTCTTGATCCTTTGATTTTCTTTCAGTGCTATTTCTACCATGAAAAAAAATAAAAATATAAATAAAAAAGGCTCCTACCTCCTCAATGAACACTCACCAGCTCTAAATATCTTCTAATTGTTGAGCAGGCTTTGGCCAGTTTGATCTTATCAAAGAGGCTATGATGTTGCAAGGCTGGAGACTTGAGGACCCTTTACTAGGCCACTAATATTTTATTCTTTCCTTTCCATCCGTTCTATAAAATATATACTACCTCACTTCTGAAGAATGGGAAAGTAGTTTGTGTTCCATGTGTTATTCTCTAAGGATTCAAAGAACAGTCTCAGATTCTATTTCACTTATCCCTGTGACTCCATGGGAGGCAGGCAGGAGCCAACTCTATTTATAGCTGATGAAACTAAGGCCCAAGGAGTTGGGGATTTGCTTTATGTCACACAATAAGTCAGTGACAGGGAAGAGTAGAAACCTGTCCAGTTGAACATGCAGTTTGCAGATTTTTCTAAATAGCCACTCCATCTACAGGTAGATTATATCTATATACAAAAGAAAACACACAAAATATAGCATATATCAATAAATTACCCACACATTAGGAAACAATGTGTTTGTAATGAAAATTATAGTCATTTAGACATCATGGAATGTAGCTTAAGAAAGGAAATCTCTAAAATGCTCAACACTAGATCGTGTTTCTTTTTTTAGAGTTATTTTGTAACTGTCAACTGGGTGAGCATTTTGTAAGCTAATTATTTGTCCTAGTACTAATAATTACCACTATTAAAGCCTACTATGTGCTAAGCACTTTATACCTGCTTCTTTTTTTTTTTTTCCTGACCCGTAAGGGGATCACAACCCTCGGTATGGTGTCATCTGCACCACGCTCAGCCAGTGAGCGCACCGGCCATCCCTATACACGATCCGAACCCGCGGCCTTGGTGCTACCAGCGCTGCACTCTCCTGAGTGAGCCATGGGGCCAGCCTGATACCTGCTTCTTTACTGAGAAGTCGTATTTAAATTCATAGTCTCTTGACTCTGTACTAAAGTAATAACATTTTTCATTTTCCAATAACCCTCTATCCATCTAAGAATACTTAATGTCAAGTGTGATTTTGCCATCTTGATCTCTATTTTTCAAACCACAATACTGTGAAGATCATGATGTGAATTATTGCTGAATTCAAGTAGTAATGTTACCTCAAATTAGTATAAATTAACACATTTCTGATTTTATTTTCGTTTCACCTTATCAACAGTTGCATGGTTTTAACAATTTATTGGATGTTGCTGAATTTATTTAAATACTACAATCATGGCCAATTGTTAATAAAACTAATCAATATTAATATTAGTATTAATACATATTAATACTGTCTTATGTGACTGATGTGTGTCCATTGGCACTCTATTAGCATTTGTGAATCTATTTGTAAGATCTGTTGTAACTGATATTCTACTTTGTTTTACAAGTCATTCACTCTCATCTATGAACACCACTATATTTTTGAGGTCATAAGACTACGTCCCTGGTCATCTTTTTCTAAACATTCTCCATTTAGTGCCTGTCATAGTCCTGGACACATGATAGCGTGATAAATAATTGCTGGTTATTGAATCCAACTACTCCAGTCCTTGTTTTGCTCAGTTATTAGTATTGTCTGATAAATTTGAACTTTCATATTACACTTTGACAGGAGATAATTCTACTTAAAACTGTCTGAACTTCACGGTGTTAGAGGTTCTAGCTTCCAGAAAGGGAAAGAATCTCCTCCGTAATCTTTCTGTATGCCTGAAAGTTAGTGCGTTTAGTTTACTTCTCATGAATGATACCTGCAGAGCAGGTACTTAGGATCTTTAATAACTTCCATCCTTCTTTCATGACCAGCATGGTAAGGTGGAGTTGCAATAAGCCAAACAGATCAATAGCAATCACAGGTGCTTGAAAAAGATAGCCTCCTCTATAATCTTAGGACAGCTCAGTTAGCATTGCCACTTAACTCAAGATGAGTGTGTGTGTGTGTGTGTGTGTGTGCGTGTGTGTGTGCGTGTGTGTGTGTTTGATTCTAAGGATTTCTAAGAAAAAAAAAAGTCCTCATGGTTAGCACCACCTCATCTTCCACTGTATTAGAAGATAAGCATGTGAGCAACGTAGTGAGCATCCTTGCTTCTCCTACTCTGAGGCTGACTTTCCTTCACTTTCCCTTAGTGCTGCTCAGAGATAGCCTTGCTGGTAGCTCAGATTTGCTGTAACAATGAAAGTAGTCATCTTGTAAGACCTGCCAAATCTCTGTCCTTTGCTGCTGACCTCATGGGCAAAAATAATTTTTAGATATTTGGCCATGAATCCTTTTCTTTAGAGTAAATTATGAAGCATTTAATAATTAAGGGCCAAAAAGGAGAATAACCAGGACATCCAGTTCTGTTTGATCTGAGGTTGACTAGAGGAAATTGAAAAACATTTTTTTTCTTTTTTTTTTCTTTCACTCATTCTCTCTCTCTTTAAAAACTTTATTATCTTTTTAATAAAAAACATTATGTATGGTGTAGAAAATTAGAAAACATAGAGGAGCAAAAGGAGAAAAATACATAATATGATTACTGTAGCACTGTCTATGTCTGTATCTAAATTACCTGTTTACAATATTCTTCTTGTTACATAAAGCTTTCTCCAGAAATCCAAAGCTACATAGATTTTCTCCTGTCCAGAACACATACCGTCTTCAGGATAATATGAGCATCATGATTTTATCAATGATTATATGTTACTTTTCAGTTTTCCAGGTGATTTTGTCTCTCTAGTGAGAGTAATGGCTTAAAACCTACCCCCATTTCTTTCCTCAATAATAGATGTTCAAATACTTGTAACATTGAACCAATTTTAATTATCCAGAAAGATAATGTTGTCTGTTGGTTTTCCATTACCACCATGAGATAGCTTTTTAGTAAGAAAAAAAAAAAAAGAATGTTTAACACTTGAATAAATAAATATTCAGGTCCTCTTTAAAAACAAACAGTTATCATTGTTTTGGGTAGTTTCCCTAATTGGGAATCACTGGGAATCAATTCAGTGTTGAAAGTGAGCTCCAGACAGGTGGAGGAAAATTTAATTTGTCTGGTATGGGCTTTAACTGACAAATGTTAGAAACTGACCTTTTCAACAGAAATTCACTTGGAAGACTTAAGTGAAGCCGTGCTTTAAGCTAAATTTGTCACCAAGACATGATTAAATTATCTTAAATGTAGATCAATTGCACATATTATTAATGAGAATTGAAATCTCCCTAAATGGTGTCCATAAATTTAAAAGAAAAAAAAAAAGAGAAAGAAAAAGAGAAGAAAAGGAAAGAAAGTGAAGGTTAAGGTATCTCACTGCCAAGTGGGAAAGCTTTTCCAGAATATAAGACATGAGATGATCTTTGATACTTGCAGAGAAAGGCAGATAAATATAGCTTAGATAATCTTAAATTATCGCAGAACTCTATTTGAGAGAAATAAAGTTGTTCTTTTCACAGTAGGCTGGGACTAGACTATTCAAAATCTTGTGTAAAGGAATTGAATGCTTAATATTTTTATATCACTTGAAATAGCTCCAGGTCTCATAGCACATGGTAGGAATGCCATAAATATGTTTAGTATGAGAAAGGACAGAAGAAGAGAAGTGGTAAGGGAGGAAGGATTAAGTTTTGACAACTTTCCTAGATGCTAAATAGTTCACAGAATTAGGGAGAGAAAGGAAAGGCCTGAGAAATGACTAATGTTCTCAGCAGGAAATATAATTTGTTAGCTCAGAACTCTAGCTATGGATATGCTATGAAGTTTGAGCAAAACTTTGTATTTTGCTCAAACTTATTCCAGATGCCAGCATATAAAAATAGTGAACAAGCCAGGGTTCTTCCTGCTGTGATACTGTATGAAAGGACAACTTACCTATGCAAAGTCAGAAACATCATTATTTTATTTAGCCTGGTGAGTCAGAAAAGCTTACGTCAAAGAAATAAGTGGAGCTGGAAACAGAGATACAACCAGGACCATTAATTAATAGATTTGCCTTTATTTTTATTTTTTATTTTTTGTAGTTTTGCACATTAGCTCTTATATCCCCCCTATTCAATCTTTGAGAATGGCATAGAATCTGCAAGGTGAAAGAGACATGAAAATCCTTTAAAACAGTAAAAGTAAAAAAAGGGAAGGTATTTTTAACATTGCTAATGATATATTTCAAACTCATGTACCTCACCCCTCATTAAGAGGCACTTTCAAGGCTGAAAACATGCATATGTAGGTCAGACTCGTATCTCAGGTTAGCTGCAAGTGGCTCTTGAAAATTAAATCAAATTGAAAGACATCTGCTTAGTCTGAAATGTCAATAGCTTCCTACAAATGGTAAGGAGAGCAGGCTGGATGGATATCTCCCGAGGATGCCTGAGACACCTTTTGTAGGACCTCTTCTGTGTCTTCCAGCAATTACCACTGCATATCATATGACTTCAGTGAGGGAAGTGATATAAGTTCTTATTGTGGTAATTGATTCCATGAGACTTTTACTGAGTTGTTCTTGTTTGTTTGTTTTAAATTGAGTCATTCACTTTCCTCCCTCAACAATCTTTAGTAGTTTGTTTAGTACAGAGCTCTGAATCCAGACCTGGTCTACATTTCTATCCAAAGTAATTTGTTGTTTATCCAATTCTTATTAAAATTCTCTAAGAAAGCCCTCTATCAGGACAATTGCTGTTTTATTTTTGTTTTTTGCTCCCCCTATGAGTGTGTGTGTGTGTATGTGTGTAATCTGAGGATAAAAAGCTAAGGATCAGGAACTAGGAATTCTGGTCTAAACAATCTAGGACAGGGTTAACGAACTATGGCTAAATTCTACCCACCACAACCTTTTATAAATTAAGTTATTGGAATACAGCTGCACCCTTCTGTTTACATATTGTCTATGGCTGCTTTCATGCTACAATGGCAGAGTTGAATAATAGAGAGATAAGCATATTTAGCATCAGGTCCTTTACAGAAAAAAAGTTTGCATAACATTGATCTAAATCATATTCCCAACAGTATGCCCAGCTTCGGGTAGGTAGAGCCAGGTGAATTGCACGCCATTCTGCAGGTATATTGTTGAAATAAGAATGATGTGTTGACAACCCAGAAGCAACTGCAGCAAATCCAGAGGCAGGGAATGTAGGTATTTACTGCCTCTATTGAGCATCTGAAAGAGGTAATAACTTAGATTTTACTTTAGGTAAGGTTGTCCCAGAGGGCGGTCAACCAATTTGTATTCATTCCTGTGTCCACGGTATTTGACAGGTCCTATGGTAAACAGTAGAATGTTCAGTACATGATGAATGAATGAATACAGACACAACAAAGGGGAATTGGTACCATAATTATTACCTATTCCCTGAGGATAGATAGGACACCAGGTCAAAAAATGTATTCTAAGGATGGTGGTTTAGTAGGGTGGCGGCTGATTTTAACCTTCTCAACGTTTGCTGTTAAGCCCATTGGTCGCTAACTACATTAGCTGTCTCATTTTAATTTCTTCTGTTCTCCACAAGCACATGTTGTGGATAGATAATAGGTCTCAGTTTTATTGGTTGGGATTTGAAGAAGGCATTCCTGGTAGAAATGACTAAGAGGTGTTAATGAATTTCCTTTTCTGGCCTTTAAAAAATAATGGGTTGCAAACTCTTCTCTCTGAAAAGGTTAAAGACCAGGAGTGGGATTAGTCAATTTGGAATATATTCATCACCCTTGGAGATTTAGTTTCTAACAGAGAAACAAAGAGAAGATAAAAGAACAGGTATTTATTAAATAGCTACATTGTGTCAAAATCATGATAGTTAATTTTAATCTTCAGAAGTAACCTAAGGGTTAAGTCCTCTTGCCATTTTGGAGAGAAAGAGACTAAAATTTAAAGAAGGTGATGAAATTACCTGTAGTCACCTTGTGAGTGAACCAACCAGGATGTTAACGAAGTTCCCAAAGCCAAAGGTATTTTTCCTGGACCACATAGCCTTTCTGATAGAAAGTAATTGGTCCTTTTGCCATGTCTTTTGAGGGGATTTATTCTGCTTTTGAAACTAGGGCTTACTCCATGATTCGTAGGGTAGCAGCTGATTCTGCACACTCACACAAAGAGGTGTTCTATTTTCTTTCTTCTGCTTTGCTTTTTAGCATATTCCTTGTTCATCCTATAGAATTTCAAACATCCTTCACATATTTCCATTGACTAAACCTTTTCTCAAAATAGACTGCTCTAATTCTAGGAAGTTTGTTAAGTTGTAGATTTCTGAGCACTTCCAGGACCTGTTGGATTAGAAGCTCTGGGAAGAGACTCAGGAATCTGAATTTTTAACAGGCTCCTTTCCCCTACCCCCTCCATCAATATCAGGCAGATTGTTATTTATAGAATTGGCCCATTAATGCTCTTCAATGACATTATGTTTAGGAACTACTTAACTGAGAAATATTATTTTCCTAAGTATGTTTGTAGATTTTTTTTTAACACAAAAAGATTATTTTATAGTTTTTAGCTCCAAAGCTATTCTTTATAGTTTTTTTTTTTTTTTTTTTTTCTGTGACTGGTAAAGGGATTGTAACCCCTGGCTTGGTGTCCTCCGCACCGCGCTCAGCCAGTGAGCGCACTGGCCATCTCTATATAGGATCTGAACCTGTGGCCTCAGCACTCCCAGTGCCACACTCTCCCGAGTGAGCCACGGGGTTGGCCCCTTTATAGTATTTTAAATTTAATATGGCTGAAGTGCAATAACTCTTTTTATGCTTTGACTGCCAGGAAGAACAGAGCACACATGTATAACAAATAAAATGGAGCTTTCATTTTGTACTATCACTGGAGCCTGGTAAAGATCTGGCCCAAATTCCAAATAGGGATACTGAGTGCACTTTGCATTCCGACCACCTTAGCCAACAACTGCCCAGTGCTGTCATTATCCACCTTATCAGAACTAACATCACACAAGGAATTGTATTCATTTTATATTGCTGCCTAACAAATTACCATCAATTTAGCATCTTAAAAAAAAAAAATCCATACATAGCCTCACAGTTCTGTAGATCAGGAATCTGGATGAACTCAGCTTGTTCACTGCTTAGGGGTTTCCCAAGGCTGAAATCAAGGTGTCAACTGTCTGGGCTCCCATCTGGGGCTCTGGGGAAACATTCTCTCCCATGCTCCTTCAGGTTATTGGTGAACCCAGTTCCTGAGGCTGGAGGTCTGAGGTCACTGTGTCTTTGCTGGCTGTCATCTGTGGAATTTTGCTCTACTCCTGCATACCCCCCACTTCTCCTCCCACCTAGCTCTCTCCATCTTTAATCCAGCAATGGCAAGTGGTGTCCTTCTCACTCTTTGAATCTCTCTAATGTCCTCTTCTGATTTCTTCTGCTGCCTTTAAGAGCACATGAGTCTATCCAGATATTCCAGGCTAATCTCCCAATGTTAAGGTCAACTGATTAGTAACCACAATTACATCTGCAAATTACATCTACAAGTCCCTTTTGTCATATAATCTAACATATTCATTATGGAAGGATGTCTTTAAGACAAGAGGAGGCCAAATTCTGCCAACCTCACTCATCTACACACATCATTAAAAATAAATAAATAGGTAAATAATTCCCTAACTATAAAATAAGTGAAGATAAAAGGAATATATATGTAATAATTGAATGCATTTAAAAATGTAGCTTAATATGTGAGCGGCTAGACCTTACACTGTTAGAAATAGCAAAACTGCCAGATATCAGAGCTGTGGTGATGACTGATACAGTTGGTAGTGTTGGCAACTCCAGTTCCATGAGCAGTGTGGTCATCAGTCATGTGATTTTCAGAAGTGATATGCTCACCATTGCTTACTCACGATAAAGTTATCAATGGCATTCAATGAAAAATAATACAATCTACCCTCAGGTTACATAGGAGTCACATTCTTTAAAATTTAGTATATGTTAAAAATGCAAAAAGAAAAAAAGTACATTTATATGTAAAATGGAGTCTGGTTCTAGAGATATTTTCCTATATACAGTATACCTATTAGGGCATTTAAAAATTGTGTGTGATGATATCCAGCTTCCTGTCTTAGTTTGTTTGGGCTGCTATAATAAATAAATAAGTCGTGTAGCTTATAAACAACAGAAATTTTTTTCACACAGTTTTGAAGGCTGGGAAGACCAAAATCAAAGCACTCGCAGATGTGTGTCTGGTGAGGGTCTCTTTCCCAGTTCATAGAAAGTGCAATCTTTCTGTGTCCTCATTTGGTGGAAAGGGGCAAGGCAGCTCTTTGAGGTCTCTTTTACAAGGGCACTAATCCCATTCATGAGGGCTCCACCCTCATGACCTAATCACCTCCCGAAGTGCCCCCCTCCAAATTCCATTGTATTGGTGATTGGGTTTTCATATATGAATTTGGGATGAGTCACAAACATTCAGAACATAGCATAACTCCAGATTCCTGCCATATACATCATCAATTATTATGACGATTTAAAAATATCTTACAACTTTACAAATTTTCCCCTAGGGAATGGGGGCACCCCAGTGGAGAAACAATGGCAGGGTGAGGGAATTTTTCAGCTTAGGAATATTGGTAGGTCATATCTGGATCTTTAAAAAAAACAAACAAAAAAACCCACAAAAACAAATCTCTTTTTGGTCTGCTTACAATGGTCTAATAACTTGCCAAAAACAAAGATCCTAAGACACATTTGACCTGGCCATTTATACCATGGAGAAGTATAGAGACTAGGAATAAGGGTTAGGGATACGGGCAATATTCAGTTCATTCTTGTATACTTAATGTTAGAGAGATGGAGGTTATGAGTAAGGACTTTGGGGCCAAACAGATTGACATTTGAAACCCTCCTCTTCTCTAAACATTGTTGTCACTATCTGTAAAACAGGTAGGTATGTCTGTAAGAGTATTTTGCCAGGCTTGATAGAAGAATCCTCCTGCTTTTTTTCTGGCATGCCTCTTTCCATGTCTTCTCTCCCACGCACCGCAGCACCAGAACGTGGTTCTGTATTTCGAAGATGATTCATCTTGGGGGAACAGTAGCTCCCTAAAGTTGCACGGTGAGGCTGTCTTCCCAGAGGGACTGGACTCTTCCAGGACCTGCATATTCCCAGGTCCTACTCTAGAATTCTAATCCCGCAGGTCCTAAAAGTCTGTCATGATGTATAGATCAAACACTCATCAAACTTTTAATCTTTTCACCATTTTTTTTTTTTTTTTGGTGGGGGCTGTACCACTTTTTGAATAGAGAGAGTTCTACTTCTTCAAAAGTAGACAGATACTTGAATTTTCTCTTAAAGTCCAATAAGCACCCTGAGTTTTATTCCCTGAATGTTATGAAAGATTGATTATTATTCATAACTTGTGTAAAAATCCAGCTGTAACAAAAGAAAAGATCTCCCTAAGGATTTTCAGACACATTTTAAAGCAAACAAGAATTGAAATGCCTTTGGAGGAATGAAAACAGCAAATTGTTCACATTAGCCTATCATTTTCAGAAACGTTAGGTAAATTCCTAATTTCTTAAGACTTTATGATAGGCACTGTACAAAGAAAACTGTACAGGTGCAGTCTCTGTCCTTGGGAAGCTTGCTCAAGTAAAACCTCTAAACAACATCTTCAGATACCAGGATGGAAAGACTGATTAAGCTAGTGTTTTATAGTGGTAGGATTTGCAAGACAAGGAAGATACATTGTGACTTGGGAGACAAGTTTAGAGCAAAGCTAACTAAATAGATGCTATTCAATAAAGAACTGAAGTTTGAGTGAATTAAGCAATGAGTCCTGGAGACTCCTTTCTCAAGGCAATCTCTGTACAGGAATTTGGGAGATCATAAGTCATTCTGAAAAAATTAGTCTCACATACTCTGATGCTGAAACACTGGGGCATCCCGTTTGTCCTTCCTCTGGCACCCCTATGTATAGCTTTGACATACAGTCCACATTACTGACCATTTTTATTCTGGGAAACAGCCAGTGAGGGAATTCTCTTGAGCATCCAGACTGGCATTAATCTCCAGCTGTGTGCTTTCATTTTACTTCCTGTAAAAATTTATTTCCAGATCCTGTGCTTGACCTAAGGTTAGATGTCAGTGGAACAAAATACTGATTCTCATTTCGCATCACAATTGTTGCTATAAATAGTAAATTTTGTAACCTGGTGGATCCAAGGGATGCAGAGTGATGGGTGAGCTTCTGCTGATTACAACAACAACAACAAAAAAGTCCACAACTCTCAAACTATAGTTCAAGTTGAAGTAAATGGTAATAAGAAAGTGTAACTAATACATTGCTGAATTATTCATGCTGATTGTAAAAACCGAACCCTCAATGTCAGAAAAGCTGCATTCTTTACAGTGTTTATCTTTATCCAGAATGTCTCAGAAATTGCCTAGTTCTCAGTGAACAAGAAGGCTCAGGCAATGAATCAGGATTATGCTAAAGAAGAGCTTAAACTGAAGAAATTATTATAAGTTATAACTAGAAATTAGTATAAGTAATAAATAGAAATTATTATAAATTATAAACAGAAATAATTATAAACGACTGTATTTTGGTGCAAATGATAACTTGATGATAGTTGATAAGTGTTCCCAGTTGAAAAATCAAGCCCAGGAATGACTCCTGGTATAAGTCCTTAGTCCAAGCCATCATTATCACTTACCTGGTCTCCCTGGTTTTACTGTTTCTGCCACTCTCTAGTTTATTCTTCACACAGCAGCCAAAAAGATTCCTTAAAAATGTTATCAGTTCCTGACATGCTTTAATCAAGTCCCTGCTATGCCTTCTCATCTCACACACAATAAAATCCAAACTTTTAATCCTGTGCTTCAAGGAAGGCTATAAACATCTTTCCCATGCCTGCCTCTGCCTGCTCATCCCCCTCTAGCATGTGACTCTTGTTATAAGCATGTGACTCTTTTGTGTTTCCTGGAATACACTTGAAGGCCTTTGCTCTTGTAGTTTCTTCTGCCTCCAAAACACAGCCATACCCCTCCCTAGCTTCTGTCATCTGCTCAGAAAGGTTTTCTGAACCCATCCAATATAAAGTAGCTGCCAGACTGTCACTTTTTCACTGCAACACTCTGGTTTTCATCTGAGTACTTTGGTGAACAAGAAAATATCAGTAGTCATATTGATGGGATTGATTATCTTTTATGCTAAAATACAGGCTCCTTGAAAGTAGGATACCCTCTTGCCTTGCTGAATATTTTATCTGCAGTACCCAGAACAGCATCTGTCATATATTGTCCTCAATTCATCTTGTTTTTTGACTGATAAGCTCAGTTGTACACACACTTTATTGTGAGAGTGCTTTTCCTTTTTTTCTGCATACAATTTTACCACTTTAATGGACTCAAATCATTATTGTCACTGTGTTTTGTCTAGTAGGTAACTCTTAAGCTTCACTGATCTGATTCATTTCTCTCACTTAGGATAAGAAATCTAAAGCATTCCGGAATGTGTAAGAGAAAAGATCCATTTGAGGCACAATGTTAACTGTTATTGTGGGGTCCAGACAGAGTTTTCTGTGATTATGCAAATCTCTTGGCTCTTAGATGCAGTGAGCTCATTGTATATTAGTAAATATTTATTAAGTGCTCTACATTGACTAAGTGTTTCACAGTCAAATTGATTAGTAATTCCTCCCAGCAACCTTGTGAGGTCAATTAGCATTATTAAAGCACAGCACAGAGAGGTTGGGCAACTTGCCCAAGGTCACTCAGCAGGTCACTGGCAAAGCCTGCATTGGCAACTTCAGAGCCCATTACTGTGACAAACCCTGGCACTGACTCTTTTTGGAAGGGTGACCCCTAATTGCTTTTCTTGTAAGGTAGGCGTATAAACACTAAATATTCTGAAGTGAGAGAAGTACAAAGGCTTTGGGTTAAATGAGTTATTGGTACAAATAGAAATTGAGCCAACTATTGAAAATGGAAAATTCTGCTCAATGGAGGTGAATTGTAGGATATATTATTTTTGAGAAAATGAAAGAAATATAGTTTGAAAAATAGGAATTTAAAAAGCAGGAATGTATGTAGGAAATCAATATAGGTGGCTTTGGGGGATGGTAAGAAATAAGAAGTTATAGGGCCAAAATATTTTTGGAAGAGTTTAGGTAGATCATGGTACTAAAAAGTCTGAGTTCTCCAGATTAATATGCCACCAATTCACCTCCATCAAGCAGTGTTTTGTGATGTTTTTTGAAAATGAAATCGGGTTTTCAAGTATGTAGTATTTCAGTCTTTGAAGCCCAACATGCAAATTATGTACACCCCACTATTATCAGCATATCCTGCTGAATATCCTCTAGGAATATATATGTAGGAAAATGATCTCAGTTTTAAGAAATCACAATAGAGATTCACTTTTCATTTTTTTTTCTATGTTTTTTTTTTTTTTTCTTCTTTTGGAATTTAAGATAAGTAGTTTCAAGTCAGTGATCTATTTAGGTCTTATATAATTTTGTCCTTTGGACCTTCAAATTATATCTCCTGACTCTGTTTCCTGGAAGCAAATTACTATGAACCAACCATTTCAACCACAGTAGTAACTGTTTATATTGATAAATATTTATTACCTCCAGAGACCTTTCAAAGGAGTAACTCATTGAACTCTTCTAACAATCTCACGAGGCAGATAGCATTATTATTCCTGTTTTGCAGACAGGAAAACTAAGCACCAAAGTGTAACTCCAGAACCTTCACTCTATTAAAACCTTAGTAAGACTAGTTCTTCCCTTTCTCAGAACCCTCCAGTACCTTTGCATGGCCTGTCAGGATCAGTGTCTAGCTCTGTTATCTTGGTGAGTGACCATCTTTGCTACAGTTCTCCTCACTTATAGCCTTTTCCCCAAATATGCTCACCTCCTTGACATAAGTCAGATATCCTGAGCTTGCACCTGACCTGGTGTCCTAGCACTTGCTTCTCTCTCTTCCTCAACATAAGTACCTGGCCCATTTACATCATTCAGGTTTATTCTCAAGTGCTTTACCAGAGAGACCTTTTTTGACTATGCTATATGAAGAGGCATACCGCATCTTCACTATCTGTCTTCCTTTTCTTTGTGGTGCTTACCATCCTCTGAAAAATTGTTTATGTATTTGTTTATGCATTTATGTATCTTTCCACTAGAACTTAAGCTCCATGAGGACAGCAATTTTGTATATTTCTTTTTTCTTGCTTTGTTTTATTGGCAGTCCCAAGAAAAGGCCTGGAACATGGAAGGCTCTCCATCAATGATTGTTGAGTGAATGAATAAATGGACCCATTACACTGTATTGCTACACTAAATCTCTAATAATTAGATTAACTCCATACAGGCTGCCTATTATGCCTGGTAGTAAAGAATCACAATCCTGGGCTTTTGGTGAACATTTTACAGCATCTGATACCTACTAAACAATCTGATACCACAAAAACAATCAAGCCAAGAAGAATCTGAGAGATTTAGTTTCCAGAGCTTAAGCATCTAGGGAAGGGTCTGTGGTAAGATTGTGGATTGGACCAGAAGCTTTTCCTGGATTACTTTGCTTTTTTAAAAAAATGGAAAATGTGAGGGCAGTGGAACCTGGCAATTCTCCTTGGCACTGTGGACAAATGCTAGCATGGCCTAGAGTAAGGTGCATGCTAGAGCTCCATCCTGTCAACTGGATCATCCAGATTTTGTGAAAGGGATGTTGCTTGTGGGTTGATTAGGTATCACTGTGTGCAGACTGAAGAGGTAAAGATCAATGACTGGAGTGTGTCTGTGCTGTCTTTTTAAAAATTTCTATTTCATGAGGGATGCTGAAATGTATTCTCTATAAGCATTATGTATAATTCCATATTTTTAATATCCTCTTTGATTGACTACCACCTCTAGTGTAGCAGGGCACAGTTTTTTACATATATAGGCCTTTTTGTTTGTTTTGGGGGGAAATAAACTTTTTCACATATAGCATCCACTTTCTTTGTTAGAGTCTTAATTAATTCTAAGATGGCTATACTTTTTTTTTTTTTCTTGATGAGATGGAGGTGCTTTTGCTTATTCCATAACCTGTAATTCTAAGAAAAATCTTAGCATGAAAATCAGGAAACCCAAGTTCCCTTCATGATGTGAATCTCAACTAAATTTTGACTTACTTTAATCCAAGTCTCAGCTACTTCATCTGCAGAATCAGAAGGCTGAACTTATGCATTATGTGGAGACTGTATTTTATTGATCCCAAGAAGTTGTGTGAAGGAGTTGAAGAGTTATGAGAGGTAAATTTGTGTGTGTGTGTGCAGGGCGGAAGGTGGGCAGTGTTGTGTATGACAAGTGTTTCAATGAGGATAACTCCCAATCTGTCTAATATATAATTAGACTTTGGCTTAAACTCTTCTACCACTTTAAGAAAAAGAAAGTAAAAGAAGAAAAACATTGAACAGAGATGAAATCATTTCTAAGATGTTGATAAAGATATAACTTTCTATAATTTGTAGCTTTCCTCAAAGTAATACGGACAAAGCATGATGATATTATAAGCCATTGCAATGATATGTACTAGTGAGCAAACCATGTTTTCTTCCAGAAACAAGCATTTCACCCTTAAAGAAACTAAGTAGAAAACATATAGGAATAACAAAGATGGTCCCTTTACCTTGACACTCCAACCCCTGGTCATCTGCAACAATTTGGGGATGATATTTATCTGTGACTTTAACTTCTCGGAAGTGTATTTTAGGCTTCATAGTGGATACTTAGTTCCCTAAAACTTCCCTGGTATTGAAATTCTTGAATGTTAGAGTCAAGGCTAGAGATCAGCTGGCCCAGCCCTATCCAGTTACAGACAAGAGAGTAATTCACTCATTGTCCACATCATTAGTTTTTAGAAAAGTAAAGGCAGCAAAAGCTCAGTTAAGCACTGATTACATGAGACTAAGGATTCTATCATCAGTCGAAAAAATCTAACAAGTTGACCTTAGATCATGACATGCGGAGAACAGCTTACACAATGGAGGATATTTGAATCATTTTAATATTAGGGGTTCAAGTAAATTCCATTGTCACTGCTAAATATTTAGTTGCTTGTCCTTTCAGAATACAATTTTTTCATAGTTTTCATATGTATGTTTTGTTTGAAATGCTAGGAGGGCCAAGTAATGTTGACTTCATTTGATAAATATTTTATTTATTTTTGTATATTCCCAGGGCAGGACAATCACACTGCTCTTTCAGTCAAATGATTGCCACATGCAAAGAGAGTGAACATTCTGGCAGAAATAGTACATGACACTCGGCAGTTGCAGCTCAAACACATTTTCTAAAACAGGTCTAATACAAGAGATATGTGTTTGTATGCCATTTCATGTCTGGTATAGGGCATTCTTTACAACCGAGGGGAAGTCTGCAATCGTCTGTTACCACCAGTACTTTTGGAGCTTAGATTTATTAGATATTTGAACTAGGAGTCCTCATTCTAATAAAAAACTGACTTTAGGATAACTGTCAGATATAACAAACCATGGCAGTTCATTGTTTGAGAGGCAGGTGAGCTAAGTTCTATGAACTTTATTAGGAAAATCCACTTCTTTTCAGACCCAGTGTTCTATCTTTCTGTGAACAGCATGATACCTGAATGGAAGTGCCTTGATATCTCTGTATTAAACAAGCTGGATTTGGAGCCTAAGTGCCTGGGTTTGAATCCAGGCAATGCTCATTGTTGCTTGATGGCATTGGGCAAGCTGGTCCTTCTCTTGAAATCCCAGTCTCCTCACCTGTAAAATGTGGATCATGTCCATAGTGAACTCATGGGATGTTATTAAAATTCAATGAGGTAATTCTTATAAAGTGCTTAGCCCATTGTGTGATATATTTTAAACATTCAATAAATGTTCACTATTACTCATAAACCATTTAGAATAGTAAGTTGTGGATGTATGGTAATGCAGCCTATGAAGATTTGACCTCGCTGCGGTGATGGATGCTCCATCTGTTGATCCGAAATGCCTGGGGATTAGGATTGTATCAAAAGACAGAATATTTTATAAAGCTGAACAGATATGCCTCTCCCTTTCCAAATTTGCTTCTACCTGTGTAACTGATAAATTCATATTATGTTTCCCATAGCTATATTTATATATTTTTTAAATACATTAATTTCATATATAATTTATTTTGCATACCCATTTGTATGAGTTCTTCTTTAGAGTGAGTCCCTCATTTATCCTATATTTGTATCTCATGACTATCCCATTCTGACACAAACTCAGCAGGGAATCCTGAAGTTTTCTTGCTCTTCCACCCTCCAAAAAATGCAAAAACCAAATGTGAAATTAATCAAATTAGATTTTCTGATGATAGAAGAGAACTTTTCAGGGTAGTGTGCTCAATTCAATTCAGGAGCATAGCTTGAGCACCTTCTGAATGGTAAGAAGCAGCTACAATGGTGGAGAGATGCAGAAGAATAAGCATAAATGCATTCCTCTTTCTAGGAGACGGCCATGTGGTAGGGGAGATCAGGCTCATGTGAGTATAATATACGGCAGAGTATAAAAAGCAATAAGGAGAGGTTTAAATGGGTATAAAGGAGAGGTCATTTTATTTAGCTGAGGGATGTGAGAAAATTTAATGAAGGAATAGATATTTGATTCCAGCCTTGAAGTATATAAATGAATTTTGAAAGACAGAAAGAAAGGTGAAAGGGTAAATATGAACTAGCCCTGCCTTTAGAGAATGTAGTCTATTAGCACAGAAAACTGTGAACATTGACAATGACAATACAATATAGAGGGCTCTGGGATGTCATAGAAGAAAGAACAAACACTGTGAGTTGATTGGCAGGGTCAGGAGAGGTGTCCTAGAGAAGTTGATTCTGGAATGGAATCTTAAAAGATAAGAAGGAATATGTGCCCTTTGCCTATACCCCACCCCACTACCAGCCTGCCTGCTTAGCAGTGGATATTACATTTGCAAAACATAAAGGTGTGAGAGAGGCTGCATCTATGGGAAAGAGCTGGCAGTAAATTTACCTAGACTACTGCAGCAAATTCTAGCCACAGCAGAAATAGTAATGGCCTGCCCTAGGAATCAGAAGTAGAACTGGAATGGAGAGCACATATAGAAAACACTGGGGACAGAAAATCGTGTGTGTGTGTGTGTGTGTGTGTGTGTGTGTGTGTGTAAGAAGGAAGTCACAGACATTACCTCCTTAAAGATAACACTCCTGGACCGAGCCCGTGGCGCACTCGGTAGAGTGCTGCGCTGGGAGCGCGGCGACGCTCCAGCCGCGGGTTCGGATCCTATATAGGAATGACCAGTGCACTCGCTGGCTGAGTGCCGGTCACGAAAAACCGACAAAAAAAAAAAAAAAAAAAGATAACATTCCTACCTCTACCTGTTCCAAAAAGTTGAACAGGAGACTCTACTTAAATTACTTTGGCCTCCCTTTCTTAAGCAAAATAAAAATCCAGGTACCAGTGCCAATGTTGGTTATTTTTTTACTCAAAAATACACTAGGAGACATGTTACAGATAAGGGTAACACCTATCTTTCATGCTCTCTGTATTATATGTGCATATAACTCCAATCAATATATTGAAGTTTCTTATCTCAACCGCCTCATCTGACTACAAACATCAAGAACACAGCATAAAGACACAACTAGGAGAAGAAGGAAACTAACACAGAAAGACCAGAAAGATGCAACTTTTACAACTTATTAACACATAAGTGTCTGTCCCTTACATTTAAAAAAATAAAAGCATTTTATGCAGTATTATAAATTCTGTGATATATTGCAGAATGAAAATATCTTTATATCAAATTTACATGATTTTCCTAAACGCACTGTTCAGCCCCCTTAGATAATTCTGCAAGTTAACCTGAAGAGCTCAGAGAATACAAGAGACATAGGGAAGGTTGTTCAGCTTAGGCTGCATTATAACATCTTGGCAGCACATTTAAATTATGTGGTTAGGCAGATAGGCAAACATATTGCAGGCTAGAATCGTTAGAAAGCAGGAGACAATTTCCTTTAGCTCCACGTCATCTTTCAATGTAGATTGCCTATTATATTCTTGGGGTATTATGAAAAGTGGGTTTGGAGAAATTTTCTTGACAGTGGGCAGACTAATGGAATCTGGTGACTGTATTTAAAATGTGCAGGGGTTTGTTATAACATGGTAATAGAAATATCAATTGCACTGACAGGTTAAAAAAAGTCTGTCAATGAATGATAATGAAGTTATTTAAATGTCTACTCACAAACGTTTTCGAAACCCTGAATTATTTTCACTGTTTTAACCTCATGCATCCTAAGTTATTAAGGAGCAGAGAGTCTGTGATGCAGCCAATGCGCCTTTGGCTTTGGAAGCTATTTTTACACCGCCAAATGCACTAGGAACAATGAAAGTAGCTGTTCTTAATGATTTTAGGGAAAAAACAAAACACAGATGCTGCAGCTGCTTGATTTAGAGGTGAACACTGTTCCGCTTTCAGGACATCTTGTTTCCCATGATTTGAGTGATGCCCTGATGCTTCCTGTCCCCAAGCTTCTCTCTATAGCCTGAGTCTTTGCTTTGTGACCTTGGCAGTATGGCTCTGTGTATATGTAATAGGATATCTTCCCTCTCTGGAGCTTTGGGGTGGAGACGGAGGTCAGGTTATTTGGATACTTTCTAAAGCCTTATTGGAGCAGCTTGGCTCATCCCTGGTTCATAGTGTATCCTTTAGGCTTCATGTATTCTTTCATCCTTCATAGGAGAAGGCACCTGATAAGTGTCAGCACTGTCCTGAAGACTAGGGAATTGGAAGTGAACAAAGATATATTTACTGCCCTCACAGCATTTAGAGTAGTCAGGAAATGGGTGCCAGGCAGAAGTTTCTTGATTGAAAGGTAGAGGGATGAACTCCCAGTTTCTGGTCTGGTATGTGAGGAGTTTAGAAGTTGCCTCTCCTTCCTGACAATAAGTAAAAAGCTGGACAGATTGAAAAACCAACAGGTCTTCTTGGATCTGTCAGAGAATTGAGGTCACAGGGCAAATGCTGCCCCCAAAATTGGAGAGACAGACAGGCAGACACAGAGAATCACAATTTACTAGAGCAGAAACCCACAAGCAGAGACTTCTACAGGAACCAGTGCTGAGTTACAAAACCTGAACTGTATTTGGCAAATTGCTGGAGGCTCAGTGTTAACAAATCTGAGTGTTAAAAAATCCAAGGGGACCAGTCATAATGGTGTCCTCATACTTTTGTGAGTCTTACCTCTAGGAGCTCTACCAGCTCCTCACAGGGAATATCGTAGAAAAATCCTCTTGTACTTCCAGGGGAAGGAAGGGAAGGGTGACTTCTAAAGAAATATGCCAGAGTATTCTGCTTTTAACAAGACCTGTCTTCAGCAGAAACTAGTTAATCAGAGCCTAACCAGCTAACTATTTTTCAAAGCCTAACTGACCAGGGCAAAGAGAAATACAAAACTCCCTGTAGCCATCTTGGTCCACCAAAGCAGTGTGAAAATCTGAGAAGTGCTGGTGGTGTTTACTGTCCCAGGATACAGGCTCTTCAAAAGCTTAAGAACTAATCACAGGACTATAAAATGCTTCATCCTCCTCCCCTCTTCCCCACATTGCCACAAAATTACTAAGGGCCTACTGACTACAGTTCCTTTTACCCAGTACTCATGTCAGCCTTTCAGGCATAATAAAAGGCAAAACACAGTTTGAAAAGATGAAACAAGCATCACATCCAGAGTCAGATATAGCAGAAATATTGGAATTATAAGACAATTTTTTTAATGTAGATTATTATACCAAGAGCTTTAATGGGTAAAGTAGACAATATGCAAGAACAGATGCATAATGTCAAGATAGAGGTGGATATTCTAAGAAGAATCAAGAAGAAATACTAGAGATCAAAAACACTGTAAAAGAAATAAAGAATGCCTTTGATGGGCTCATTAGAAGATCAGATGTGACAGAGAAAAGAATCTCTGAGCTTGAGGATATCTCAATAGAAACTTCCAAAACTTAAAAAAAGAGAGAGAGAAAAGAAAAATCCCTGGAAAAAAAAAAAATGGAAAAGCAGGACAAAAACTGTGGAGCAACCACAAAAGTGTAACATACATGTAATAAGAGTACTAGAGGGAGAAGAAAGAGACAAAGGAACAAAAACAAAATGTCATAAAAGAAAAAGAAAAAACCTACACCTAGATACATCATATTCAAACTTCAAAAAATCAAAGATGAATTCAAAATCTTGAAAAATGCTAGCGGGCAGGTGGAAAAGCACCTTACCTACAGAGGAGCAAACATAAAGGTTTTGTCTAACTTTTCCTAAGATCCATTTAAGCAAGAAGAGAGTGGAATCAAATACTTAAAGTGTTTAGAGAAAAAACAAACAAACAAACAAAACATCAGCAATTCTGTACCCTGCAAGATTACCCTTCAAAAGGGAAGGAAAGGTGAAGACTTTCTAAGACAGGCCAAAATTGAGGGAATTCGTTACCAGTAGACTTGCCTTAAAGAAATGTCCAAAGAACTTCTTCAGAAAGAAGGAAAATTATATAGGTCATAGAGTCAGATCTGCACAAAGAAAGAAAGAGCATCAGAGAATGCATGAGCGAAGGTACGATACAAATTTCTATTTTTTAATTTTTTTTTTTTTTTTTTTTTTTTTTTTTTTTGTGACCGGTAAGGGGAATGCAACCCTTGGCTTGGTGTCGCTCGCACCGCGCTCAGCCAGTGAGCGCACCGGCCATTCCTATATAGGATCCGAACCTGCGGCAGGAAGCGCCACTGCGCTCCCAGTGCTGCACTCTCCCGAGTAAGCCACGGAGTCGGCCCTTATTTTTTAATTCTTAATTGATGTAACAGATACTAGTTTGTTCAAAATAATAATAGCAACAATGTGTTCAATTTTGTATACTTATACATATCTATGTGCATATGATATATTTATACATATATATATGCTTGTGTATGCTTATGAATAAGTGAAATGAATGACAGCAATGATACGAGATATGGGAGGGAGAAATTAGGAATATTTTCTTATTATGCAGTTCTTGCTCTACCCATGAAGTGGTGTAGCGTTATTAGAAAGTGAACTTGGATTATTTATAAATATATACTACAAGCTCTAAGTCAACCATTAAAAAGAGAAAAAAATAAACAAAAAGAAATATAGTGGATAGGCCAAGAAAGGAGAGAAAATAGAATCATATAAAATGGCTAATTAATTCTATAAAAGCAATAAAACATGTGAAAGGAATAGAAATAAAAAACAAGGACAACAAATAAAAAAACAGTAATAAATATGATAGATATTATTCCTACGATGTCAACAATCACTTTAAATTTCAATGGTCTAAATACATGAGTTTAAAGTCAGAGATTGTCAGATTGGATCAAAGTAATAAGATCCAACTACAATAGTTGTGGTCTACAAGAAATCCACCTCAAATATAAAGAGATGCACAGAGTAAAAGTAAATGGGTAGAGAAAGACATACCATGCTAACACTAATCAAAAGAACTTGAAAGTCACTATATTAATGTCAGGCAAAGCACTTTTTGGAGCAAGAAAAATTATAGAGATAAAGAGCTATGGGGAGAAATAAATAAATCCACTGTTATAGTTGGAGACTTTGACACCCGTCTATCAGAAATAGACAGCTCCAGTAGGCAGAAGGTTAGTAAGGACATAGCTGAACTCAGCAACACCAACAATCAACAGGATAAAACTGACGTCTTTAGAAAAGGTCGTCAACAGCAGAAGATTACACATTCTTCTCAAACTCACATGCAACATTCACCAAGATCGAGCACATTCTGAGCCGTAAAACATACCTTAAAAAAAAAAAAAAAGAAATTACACAAAGTCTGTTCTCAGGCCACAATGAAATTAAATTAGAAGTGAATAAGAGAAAATATAATTGCAAAATACACGCTTCAGAGGATTTTGAATTTTCCCAGCACAATGAAATGATAAATGTTAGAGATGATGGATATATTAATTGGCCTAATTTAATCATTACACATTGTATACATGTATTGAAACATCACACCATACCCCATAAATATGTACAAGTATTATATGTCAATTAAAATAATAAAATATAGAAAAAAATGGATCAAAGAAGAAATCTCAAGAGAAATTAAAGACCCAGAATAACCAACTTAATATGAGGGAGCAGAACAAGTTGGATGATTGATATTACCCAACTTCAAGACTTACTGTAAAACTACAGTAATTGAGACAGAGTGTTATTTGTGAAAAAAATAGACAGAGCAATGGAATAGAACAGAGAGCCCAGAAAAAGACCCATGTAAATATAGTCAACTGATATTTGACAAAAGACCAAAGCCAACAGAATGGAGAAAAGAACATTTTTACAACAAATGGTGCCGGAACAATTGGACACCCATATAAAAAAATAAATAAATAAATAAAAATAAGTTTAAATACAGACCTTACACTCCTCACAAAAAGTTAACTGAAAATGGGTGATAGACCTAAATATAAAATGCAAATCTGTAAAAATCCAAGACGAAAACATATGAGAAAACCTAAAGGACCTTTGGTATGATTAAGGACTTTTTAGATAAAACACCAAAGGCACAGTACATGAAAGAAATGACTGATAAGCTGGCCTTCATTAAAATGTAAGACTTCTGCTCTACAAATGATAATGCTAAGAAAATGAGAAGACAAGCCGCAGACTGGAAGAAAATATTTGTAAATGACAGCTAATAAAGGAGTAGTACAGAAAATATACACAGAAATCCAATAAATGGTGTTTGAAAAATTGGATATCCACATGCAAAAGAATAAAGTTGGACCCTTATCTTACATCATACACAGAAATAAATTCAAAATGGATCAAAACCTTAAATATAAGACCTGAAACCATAAAACTCCTAGAAGAAACATAGGAGAAAAGTTCCTCCACATTAGTCTTAGCAATGATTATTTTGGGTTTGACAGAAAAGCCCAGACATAAAAAGCAAAAGTTAAAAAAAAGAAAAGCAAAAAAAAAGTTTCTGATAGCAAAGGAAACAATCAATAAAACAAAAAGGCAACCTACAAAATGGGAGAAAATATTGTTAAACTGTATATCTAATAAGGAGTTAATATCTAAAATATTTAAGGAACTCATACAACTGAATAGCAAAATAAATAAATAAGTAACCTGATTAAAAAATGGGCAAAGGACCTGAATAGACATTTTTCCAAAGGTGACATACAGATGACCAACAGGATGCTCAACATCACTAATTGAGGAGATTAAAACCACAATGGGACATTAGTTCACAACTGTTAGGACAGCTGTTATCAAAACGTTAAATGATAACAAGTGATGTGGAGAAAAGGGAACCGTGTGCACTTTTGGTAAGAATGTAAATAGGTAGCCATTATGGAGAACAGTATGAACGTTCCTCAAAAAATTAAATGTGATTCAAATGATCCAGAAATCCCACTCCTGGGTATGTATCCAAGAAAAATAAAATCACTATCTTGAGAGAGAGTTTTGCTACCATGTTCACAATAACCAAGATATGGAAACAACCTAAGTGTCTGTCAACAGATGTAAGGATAAAGAAAATGTGGTATGTATACAATGGAATATTATTTAACCTTAAAAAAGAATGAAATCCTGCCTTTTACAACAATGCAAATGAACCTGGAAGATATTATACTAAGTGAAATATGCCATACACAGAAAGATGAATGCTGCATGATCTCACTTACTTGTGGAATCTAAAAATGAGCCAAACACATAGTAACAGAGAGAAGAGCTTACCAGGGGCTTAGGGTTAAAGGAAAGGGTAGATATTGGTCAAAGGATACAAACTTTCAATTATAAGATGAATAAGTTCTGGAGACCTACTATATAGTATGCTGATTATATTAATTTTAATGTATACTTGAAATTCGCTAAGAGAGATTTCAAGTGTTCTTACCAAACTCACACATGCACACACACCTGTGCACACACGCACAAATGGTAACTATTTATGTAATAAATAATTAGCTTAATTGTGGTAATCATTTCAAAATGTGTACCTATGCCAAAACTTCACATTGTACATCTTAAATAAATATAATTTCATTTGCCCATCTCAATAAATTGGGGATATATATGTGTGTGTTTGCACACACGCACATACGTATGTATGATCTTAAAACTCGACAGTAAGAAAATGATTTTTAAAAATGACTTAAAAATTGGGCAAAAGGCCTGAACAGACACCTCACCAAAGAAGATGTACAGATGGCAAGTAAGCATATGAAAAGATGTTAGACATCACCTGTTGTCAGGGAATTGGAAATTAAAACTGTGAGATACCATTACATGTCTTTTAGAATGACCAAAATCCAGAACACTGACAACCGCAAACTCTGGTGAGAATGTGGAATGACAGCAACTCATTCATTGCTTGTGGGAATACAGAATGGTGCAACCACTTTGGAAGACAGTCGGGCAGTTTATTACAAAAGTGATCATACTCCTACAATATAATACAGCAATCACGCTCCTTGGTATTTACTCAAAAGAGTTGAAAACTTTCTTTTTTAAAAAAATCTGTTTATTTTTTTCATTGTACATGTTTACAAGGTATAGTTTGCTGTTACAGTACATATATATTGTATAATAACAATCAGAATAGTGTATCTATCACCTAAACATTATAATTTCTTTGTGATTATAACATTCAAAGACTTGCAAAAGTATGTCCACACAAAAACCTGCACACAGATCTTTACAGCAGCTTTATTCATAATTGTTAAAATTTAGAAGCAATGAAGATGTTCTTCAATAGGTGAGCAGATAAATAAACTATGGCACATCCAGACAATGTATTATGATTTTGGCGCTAAAAATAAATGAGTGATCAGGCCATGAGAAGGACGTAGAGAAACCTTAAATGTATATTACTAAGTGAAAGAAGCCAATCTGAACAAGCTATATGTTACACGACTCCAACTAATGACACTCAGGAACAGGCAAAACTATGGACAGGGTTGTCGTGGTTTAAGGAAACGGGAATGATGAATAAGAGAAGTGCAGAGGATTTTTAATGCAGTGAAACTATTCTGTATAATAATACCACAATTGTCAAAATCCATGGAATGTATAACACCAAGAATGAACCCTAATGTAAACTATGTACTTTGGGTCATCAATACGCATAAATGTAGTTTCTTCAATTGTAACGATTGTAACACTCTGGTGTGGGATGTTGATAATGGGAGAGGCTATGCATGTGTGTGTATGGGGTACACGGCAACTGTGTACTTTCCACTTGATTTTGGTGTAAACCTAAGACCTCTAAAAATGAAGTTTATTAATTAAAAACAAAGTAGAGGACATAGTTCACCACCCTAGTCCCTCTTCCCACACAGCCGATCTTATCTTCTAACAGCAGAGGCTAAAGTCACCCAAAGTCCTTGCCAAACTATATAAACTTCACCATTTTGATTTCATGTAAATCCAGTAGGGTATGCTAGAAGAGCAAGTATCCATTACGTCAGTTAGTCAGAACTAAAGTGAGTGCCTACTGTGCCCAGGGCACTGTTCCGAGTGCTGGGAAGACAGCTGTGAACAAAAGAGACGTCATCTTTGTGCTCATGGATCTTACCCTGTGGTGGGAGAAGACAGGCAGTAAAAAATTAGCAAAAATCTATCAGATGGGGAAAAATATAAAGAGAGAATGAAAGCTTTTAAGGAGGATGAGTGTGCTGGGGAAGTAAGAGAAGTTGTTGCTATTTCCTAGAACATGAACAGTGTTCAGAAGGAATTGAAGGGGCCATCCTCTATCAGGGTATCTGGGGAAAGAGCTTTCCAAGTAAAGAAAATAACAAAACTGGAGTGGGTAGGGGTTAGGGAGGAGGCCATAAAAGGAGAGGAATTCAGGTCAGGCAGCTCACAATTATATCACAAAGGTAAAAATTGGAATGTGAATTGTACATGGCAAGTCTGGAGTCCTGAAAGAAGCTTTATTTGTTGAGGAAACTGTGGCAGTAACTTGTCACTCAGCCAGGGAGTGCATGATTCCAGTTCTGTTTGACTTCGAGAACTTGCTTTTTTGATTAGGCTGACACATCTTCCTCACCTTAATAAAGCATCATCAAGTCATTAGCAGGTTGGCCCCAATCTCTTTGTCCATATTCCTAGCCTTCCCAGGAGCCAGGGTGGACCAGATAAAAGATGTACCTTCTTTACCTCTTAGATCCTTTGGAAAGTTTCTGCTTATACTTTTCTTGAAACTGATTCTCCCAGGCAGGTCCTCTGTCCTTTCAGTATGTATGAAGAAATCCAGGCTTTGGTATTCACCATGTAGAACTTCAAACAGTTTCAGTTCGTATTCCTTTTAACAAGAAATTATCAATGAAGTTTTATAAACACATCTTTTCCATGTGCAAATTGCTCCTTGTGGCTTTTGATAGATGTGATGCTGTATGGGGTTAGGGATGCAGGCCCTGACGTGGCAGCCTATGGGGACTCTGCACCTGCCAAGTTCTTTGGCCTTAAGGTGGTTGGTTATACTTCTAGGTCCTCCTTATTTGCAAGACATGATTAATATCAATGTCCATCTCATATGATTCTGCATGAAAAGAGCTTGGATTGCATTGTAAGCACTCTATGAGCATTCATTTTTATGATCTTATCTGTTAGGTTTCTTAAGCATGATGTCTAATTAGCAATAGAATTCTGGCATAATTATTATGGAAGCAAAGTGTAAAATCTTTAGTTCTCATACTCCAAGTTCTTACCATTAGCTCTCTGATCCAAGTTCCACATAAAACTATTAGCACATGTTCTTCAAAATACGATAGGCTAAATTCAGCTGCATTTGAAAATGTTGTAATTGCTTCATGAATATCTTCTCTTCTAAGTAATCTAAATCAAAATAATTTTCAGTGTTCAGATTTTCCTTAAGGGTTCATGTTACAAGTTTTAGTAAGTAAACAATACCAAAAATAATCAAGAAAAAAATGAATTAGAAAATGAAAAACAGTAGCTATCATTTATAGATTGCTTTTTATGTGCCAGTCATCGTCCTAAGCATTTTTATAGTTTAATTTAGTTTACAAATGATGCTGTGCTTATTTATTATCTCATTTGATGGTATAAGATTATAGTAGAGGAAATCCAATCACACATTTTATTTCTTTCAAATTCTTGTGGAAATGAATCATATCCTGTATTGATCCCTTCTACAAGTATAATGGGAGATTTTCCATCTCAAAGAGATCATAAGCTCTTGGAAGGCAGGTGGAATGTCTCAGATGTAGTTTCTCCACCCCTTCAAACAACTCCTCTCAGCTCTATGTGCATAGTAAATACTTAAAGACATTTTTTCAAATGTTCTAAAATTTTAGATATATATGTAAAAAGAGTAAAGTAAGGATTAAAGATCAAAAGGAGGCCAGTCTTGATTTAATCACTTATATATTTAGTTTCCTGGAATGATTTTTTGTTAAGCTTTCAGCTTCTTCTAATATAGTACAGATGTTGACAGAAGCTGCATTTTTCATCTATAGGTAAGTCAACCTGGAAATAAAGCCTGAAAAAAAAAATGCTTCTTTTGAATGTTTAAAAAAATGGTACGAGTTATGAATTCAAGACCAAATATATTGCATCTTAAATATGTCTGTGTATAATATATATTCTAAGAGTCTTTTCTTTTTGTATCCACCCCTTTACAACAGTAGTCACTCTCTGTCAGCACAGTTTGACATTTTTTTGCAAATTTTATTTGTATTAAATATTTTTTTTTTTTTTAAATACATTTTATTATTTTGAGAACTTGTATCCTTTCTTTGTCGTTTTTTTTTTTTCGTGACCGGCACTCAGCCAGTGAGTGCACCGGTCATTCCTATATAGGATCCGAACCCGCGGCGGGAGCGTCGCCGCGCTCCCAGTGCAGCACTCTACCGAGTGCGCCACGGGCTCGGCCCATGTATTAAATATTTTTATTGCACCCCTTTTCTAATGAAGCCAAGACCTGTATCTTTCTTTTGCCTTTTTTTTTTTTTTTTTTTTTTTGGCGGATGATATCATGTTTCTCAAAGTGTGTTGCTCAGAACTCTTATCTCATTAGATATCCCTCAAGAATGGATCCTATAATCAAATATGTTTGGAAAATGCATGAAATATGCATTTAAGACATTCAGTGTATAATAGAATAATATAATTTGAAAAATATTATGAAGTAAAGGAACATTAAATTTTACCTAATCAAACATTTCCCAATATTTTAATCTTGGAAAATCTCTCTCTCCCATACCTAGGGAGGATACTTAAAATATTTAACAACCAGTACATTGGCTCACCAGTCAGCCCATGCTCAACTTGTATCTCCTCTGCTTTTTCAGAGCCCAAGTGAAAGGGCTTGCAGATGGGCATAGGAATTGCCTTCCACTATGCAGTGCTATCCTAGGGTCACTGGTGCAGGCTGAGTGGCATAGGTATTAACCAATCAGCACAGGTGCACGCCATAGCACTGGAGCAAGTTTCTGGAGGACCTCTGCTGTGCGAGCCCTCAGTCTTTGGGTTGCTGGACTGTGAGGAAAGGTAGGAGGTACCTGACTGAGAGACCATGGTGGTGAGCCCAGCAGGAGCACCTACTCGGAGAACTTGGTGTAGTAACTATTTACCTACTTGTTTGCAAGTATTTAATATTTTTACTCCTGTACCACCATACCAATGTATACCAGCTGATTTATAGTTCTACCCATGACACCTATCAACTCTCTGTTTAATTTGAGTTCTGTGGGTCACTCTTGGACAACTGCTAACCTATACCATTTGGGTGTGTGAAAATGCATAATTTTTAATTTTTCTATCAATTTCTTATTACAAACCCATAATGTTTAAACATGTGGTTCTACTGGAATGAAGAATTAACAAATTTTAGTTCCGTTTTTGAGCTTTGTACAATCAAGAAGCAAGAGATGGCAGATACCTTGAGGGATCTGGATTGGTGAGCAATTGATGATATAAGAAGAGAAAAATGTCCAATAACACAGTGTGAGGCCACTGAACAAAAGGTGTTAATGTAAATTTGAGCTAGTCACTCTATAATCATCTTGTCACACCGGGATTAGTGTTAAACACACACGTGTACACAAATGTGCACACACATTCATATACACACAAATAAGGATGATTCCATGTAGAATCTTTACAGAATAACCATCACTTGCCTTTGTAGAGTATGTATTTTTTAAATGTAAAAATGTTTTTTTGAGGAGGTCAGAAATCAAGTTTATAGAAATTATGAAAAACTCATTACCACACCCTCTAGACTGAGTCCTACTTGTCTGAGCTCCTTTCCTATTATTTCACTAAGAAAATTGAACCATCTTCAATGTAATCCTACTGATTTTCACATGTCATTAGACAATAGTTATTAATGAAGCAGTATTTACACATTTCATCATCCTCCTACCACCCCCCGAGGTAGATTTTGCATCTTTTAGTTTGTTCTTGAACTTGTGGGTATGGTTCGGAATAATGAATAGAAAAACTACACAATAATACAATAAAAGGAGCTAGAAGAAAGCTAGCAAAGTTTTGGAGACAAGCAAGTGCTGCTAGAATGAAAGTGTTGATCCAGGAAGGCTAGGATAAGAGTGGAAAAAAAAACCGAACACCAAGAGTGGAATTGATGAGAAAAGAAATCTCACATATTTCTTAGAGAATAGCAGGAAATCCCCTCACATCAGCTAGTTTGAGGGGTAAAAGATACATATGAAAGAAGGATTCTAAGAAGTTTTGTTGTGTTTACTGAATAAGATCCCCCGTGAAAGAGTTCTGGAATGTTCTGTAAATATTCTTGGCTATCAAATATCTGATTATGCCAGCGCAGACTGGTCCTGAAGAAAGTCAGTTATATACTTCTGTTACACGAGGTACCTTCTAGCCTTATGAGGCTCTTACGACTTCCATTTTCTAAACTCTTATCCATTTTCAAGGTTCATAGTTTTTTCAAGAAGTTTTGCATAATACCCCATTCCTCAATGACTGGAATGACATCTAAAGCCTTTAAAGTACTGACTCTGTAGTACTTACAGTCTATGTATAAATGTTAGGGGAAAAAAAATGACTTGAATTTCCAGCTACAATAAATCCTTAATTCCACGATTACTTTTATATAGCATTCTTGCTTCAATGCCTAGGCCACAATAGGCACTTAAGGACGGTCATGAGGTTGTGACATAAACTTCCTCTACTTAGTTGTTATGGCTGTAAGAATTTGTAACTTTTATCAGTATCAGAAATGAAATCAAATGATTACATTTTTGTGCTTTTCTCATTAAACCAACTTCACTTTCTAAGCATTGTTAATTTATATCTCTTATCATTGCACCTAACACATTATAACTATTTGTTTATATTTCTGTCTCTTAAATAAATCCATAAGATACTTGAGAAAAGGGCCTGTGTGTTGTGTCTTGGCACTTAGCAGAGTGTCTAGTGCATTTTAGGAGTTCTGCGAATGTGAATAATTGAATGAATTTCATTGAAAAACTCCTATGTGAGAAAAGAAGGCTGAGTGGAAATTTTATATCTGCCTTCTTAAAAAAAATTAAAAAATCATCCCTAAGTGATCTAAGAAAAATAAAGAAGGCTGAAGTATAATAAAAGCAACATAGAGGGTAGGGTCAGAACACCTGTATTCAAATTGTAGTTGGCCCATTTATTAACTATTTTCTTTGAAGAGGTCATTTAAGTATCTCAACCATTTTCTTCAAATACAGATAATATTCCCTACTGCGTATGGCTGTCAGGATGATCTAATAAGGTTACAATTTTGAGAGCTGACCTTCATTGAGAAGGTGATTAAACCTATTTATTCAATCTGAATTAATAAGGTATTGACCAATGGCAAAATAAAGATGAGAAAATCTGTTAGAAAGATAGTCAGTGCCAAGAAGCAATGTCTTCCTCTTCCAGGTTGCTTAACACTGGAAAAAGCCATTGAGTAAGAGTGTGAAACTTCAATTATTATTAAGACATTTTCTTGCTCTTAAAGAATAGGAAAAGACTGAACGACCTTTGAAGGGACTGATCCACCATATATTATTCTATGACTCATGAAAGAAAATACAACCTATAGATAAATCAGGAGAACCTGTTTTTACATTGTCCAAAGATAAAGCAAAAGTTTGGAAATGTCATATCTAATGAAAAACTCTATTTCCTTGGTCAATTCAAGGGACACCCTTACCTTTTAATCTTTTAAAATTAACGATATCCTTTATGCAGTGAGCATACATTATGGAGCAGTAAAGAGATGGAGTTTTAATTTTTAGCAATTCAATTTAAATGCAAATGTTAACCACTCAAATGATGCTACTGTGTACATAATTAAGCAACATTATATACTACATGAGTCATTTAGAAACCTCCTGAGAGCCATTATACTATGTAAAACAAGCATTATACTGACAAGCCTCCAGATGACGTATACTTCTGTCCTCATTAATACTCCTTTTGAATTATAGGTCAACTGATTATGGGACAACCTATGAGAAGCTGAATGATAAAGTTGGTTTGAAAACAATTCTGAGTTATCTCTACGTGTGTCCTACCAACAAACGTAAGGTAAGAAATGTATATTCAGCATGCCACTTATTCACGATGTGACTTCCGTCTTGGTTGGCTAACCTCTCTAGCTACCTAAAAATCCATTACAGTTAAGCTGGGATTAGAGATGTAAAGACGCCTTGATGGATGTTAAGGTGGTAAAATGTCTGACACATCGTAATTTTCAGATCAGCAGCTGTGAAGGGAGCAGGGCAAGGGGTAGGTATATCATTACCTTTTCCAAAAGGCAGCTACAGGGGATGAGTCTTATTGAATGGATGTTGCTGACTCTCTATTAAGAGCTTTGAGCAGTCAGTCACAAGAATCAGAATGAGCTTTAACAAGACAGCAGAGAAGATGGGTTTTCATCTGATGCCCTGGTTTTCCCTTGACATAGAGTAAATAGGTTAAGTAGAATTTAAGTGGATGTACTATTCTACAGCACGTAGAAAGTTTCATTACTGACGTTTGTTTAGCCCGCACACGAATGTCAGTTTGGAGGCAATGCATTTGGCTGAAGAGAGTATCTGGGAAAGAGTGGTGAGATTATCCTCTCTGAGCTTAATTTCTAGCTGCAGAAAGCCTTGGAGATCACTGTATACAATACCCTTATTTTATACAGATGAGAAAACTGAGGTTTAAAGAAAGGACATGACTTGGCCTCGTTGCAGTTATGGACATGATTGGGACTAGAATTAAGGTTTCTTGGTTAGCAGTCACACTTTTTCACTTCATCATACCTCTCTAATTAGGAGGGCTTATCTACTCCTCAGAGATGTTATGTTTTCAGGAAGAAAATGTTTGCTTTTAAATGAGAAAGACGTATTTGTCTCAGAGCCATATCCATACCTTTGTTTTTATAAACTTGCAGTATCAAATTCTGAATTCTGACATATAATTTGTAAATATTACATGAGTTACATGACCTGATAATATTCACCAGGAAATGAAAAAGTGCTGTTCATTAATGTGTTCTAAGCCATATTCTGTCATGATGGCAGCACTGATATCTACGTTCTCATCTCAGATTTTTCATTAGCTACTGTTAGTGACCTTGGGTAGATTCCACATTTTGTCATCTGGACTGTGGAAGTGGGGCGAGACTATCTATCTCACAAGCCATCTCCCTCAACTGTGGCTGCACATCAAAAGGACTAAGGGGTCCCCAAATGTGCAAGTTCTGGCCCTATCCTTGTTACTCTGGATTAGGTAACTCAGGTACAGTTACTCAGGTAACTGTATCTTGAGAAAGCTCCCCAGATGCTTTTGATATATATCTAGGATTAAGAACCACTGCTGTAAATTGTAATGTTCCCTCTGGCTCTACACATATCAAGTTCTTCAATAGAAACAGCATAACTTTTTAGTTGATTATAGATTCTGGAATCAGATATTTGAGTAAAAACCCAGCTAAGCCAATTACTAAGTGTATAAGTATGATGATTTACTTTATCTCTCCAAGCACAGTGTCATTAAATTTAAAATGAAGACGATTATAGTACCTACCTCATGAGGGAAATTGTAAGGATTATGAATTAGGCATTCCAAGTGCTTAGCACAAAATAGTAAAAGCTTAATCAATGTTTTCTCTTCACTTTATTCTTCTTTCTTATCTTCCTATTCCTCCTGCTTGTATAATTATTGGAAGTAATAGTAATGATTATTCTCTATAAACAGCAGTGTCCAGAAGAACTTTCTGTGGTGGTAGAAATGATCCTCTAAGCTGTTGGATACTTTAGGCACTAACAATTTGTACCTGTTGAGTATCTGAAATATGGCTAGTGGAACTGAGTAACTGGATATTAAATTTTATTTAATTTTAATTAATCTAAATTAATGTAACCACATGTGGCTGATGGCCACAGTATCAGAGAGCACAGCTCAATAATGTCAACCTCACGAATTTAGAACTATACCCTGAACATTTCTGTCTTCCCCTTATTGGCTGGCTACTGGTCCATCATCAACAATTACATCTAAACAATTTTGATCTGCTGTATTCAGTCTCAAATTGAGGAACTGAACTTATATTCTTTATTTTTATAATGAGATTTAGTCGTTTGTTGGCTTTAAATTGATTCTTGTAATCCCTATTGATTTTTCCTCTAGTTCACATTTTTAGTAAATTTAACAATCAACAAACTATATGTTAGGCAATGTGCTATGCATCATAGGATATAAAGAAAAATACACCCAACGCCCTACCTTCAAAAGTTCTATATTCTAGTAGTAAATGAAGTGTGACTTTTGTGATTGAAATGTCCCTGAACCAGGATTCAGGAGTCTAAGTCCCTGCCTTGAATCTATTTTCACCCAGCAGGTGACTTTGAGCAACTCACTTACATTTTTTCCATTTTTAAGGTGATATAGAGAAAAACAAAGGAATTTACAGCTGAGAGAGACCTTAGAAGTGTTCTAACCTAGTAATAGTCTCTGTATGATTGATGTCATTAGAGAGGAACGTGATAAAAAATACAAGATACAAAATATTGGATGTGATTATAGGCTCTTCTGTAGCTTCAGAATATGTAGTGATGACCTAGAAACTTCAAGATTGTTTGCAGGAGCTGTACTTGAAGAGTGAGACTCTCAAGTCCATATGTAGCTACTAAGACTGGAAAGAAAGCTTTGAGGAATATAGCAAAGAGGCCTACTCTCAAGTCCAATCAGTTCAATGCACCGATATTAATCAGGCTGCACAATTAATCTGCAGTTATCTGAAGAACTTTAAAAAGGGCATTTGGCCGTGGGAATTTAGCTAATATGAAGACTTGGCAGACCCTATTTCCAGAAAAGGAGAGGTTGGTGTCCACGACTATAAGAGAATAGCTTTCTGTGGGCCTGTTACCTTGCAGAAGCAGAGGTGGTCCTGAGCTGTTTAAATAACAATGTTTATGAGTGAACTTAAATGAAGGGATCTTCAAAAAAAAAAAAAAAAAAAAATCAAAAAAAAAAAAAAATGAAGGGATCTTTCCTTTACCAATAAAAGAAGGCTTCAGGGTTACTTTCTCAGATGCTGATAGATTTAAGAAATACTGGAGGACGATGAAGTTCTTTACGATGGTTCGAAATTCGGTAAAGTTGACTTAGCAGTATATTTGTGTATAGTTTTTCTACTTATGAAGTGAATTTATCACCATGAAATATGTACTTCCCCCTACAAAGGAACATACTGGAACCATACAGATAGTACTTGCACAACATTTTAAAGTGTAAATATATTTTCCTCAATCAATGGGAAATTATGTAAAATAAATAAATAAATAAATATCAGCCTCCATTCATTATGCAGAACAAAGGCACACAAGTTCACTGCAAGTCTCTTAGGACCTCTGCTATCCTCCAGTGAAAAGGACAGGCTCCTTTAAATGGTTGTATTAATTCTTTAAGGTCTCTAGGGTACTATCTAGCAAGTTAACATCTTTTTTACCAGATCCTTCCCTCTGCTTTTCACATCAATGGGAATAACAGGAATAAAGCTGATGACATCAAGGTAACTGTCTGCATTCCCAGAAACCTGTTTTGTCTGTACATTCTTACTGCTATTTTTAGCTATTTGTAAGGACAAGAGCAGTTCTTCAATCATCATGTCTCAAACAGCAGGCATCATGCCCTGGCTTTGCAGGCAGCTTGTTAGGGGCATTACTGGGATCAAAGTCCAGAATAAAGCAGTCCTTTATTTACAGTTTAAACTGATGATCATTCATTAGCTGTTTGTCTGCATGCCTGCTGTAAACTACAGCAGCTTTCCTTGGATTGATCTGTTATAGAAAAAACTATAATTTCAGCATATGTCAGTCTAGGAAATCTTGACAAACTAAGAGGCATAGAAAGCCTGCTCCTGTTCCTAGGTATCATCCTAGTTCATTTATACTCTCTTTTAGAAGGAATCCTGACCTGGCTTATGATGTATGAGGTTGGCCCAAAAGAACAAGGCTAAGTGGTCCCTAGTGCCAGAAGAGAGGCAGGCCAGTTATCTGTCACCATGTTTCAGAAGAACTCTTCCCCCACCTCTATTTTATGATAAATCCCAAGGCTTATTTGTATCCACAGAGGTTTATTGGCCACATACATACAGTCTTCTATGAGAAGATGATTTAACCTGTACCTGAAAGGAACAGCTGGGATTCCTCAGCAGTACATTCCCCATCACTCCCAGTCAAGCTTAGGTGTCTTTCCTTCATGAGATGTTGTATGGCATCTTCAAGGATTAAAAAATGCAAACCCCCAATTCATTGGAGGAAAAAGGGAAAAAAGTGTATTTTTTTTCATTTGAAACAGCCAGTTTCTTTAGTTTTTATATCCTTGTGCTCTCTGCACAATATGTTCTCAGCAGAGAAAAATTCTAGACAGTATTTTTTCTTTCTGTTCCCTGTGCACCTTTTGCACCCCAGTTCCTTCTCATCTCTGTGTTATCACCACTTAATTAATATTGTTCCTGCCGAGAGAGTCTTCCAAGACTTCCATCCTATAAATAGGACCCTAGCTCTTCAAAATACATTGATCATGCCTGCAGGTCTCTTGGTATATGCCTGCATTAAACACTGTTTGCATTTTCTCCAGATGTTTAGGTTTTAATTACCATACTGTATGTGACACTTTCTAAATAAGGGTTTTAAATAAAGGTTTGATTACTGATTCCTTTTCTCTTTATATCCTGGGCATGCTTAATTCCTCTTGCCATTTGGTTGAGTGTTCTATATACCGTTTATGTGACTTTTGGGGACGGGGAAGAGGTGTGGTTGATAGTGTCTATCCACTTCTCTTAGGAAGACTCATGGAATCATTGAATCAGAACCTAAAAGATGTTGGAGATACTCAGATTCTACTCTTTTGTTTAACAGATATGGAAACTGACTTCTAGAGAGTTTAGTGACTTGTCTGAGTTTTACATGCAGCTGGTGAATGAAAAGCTAAGATCATGAGGCCATGAAAGTAAACATTAGATAGCACCTCTTCCATAAAATCTAATTAATTTTCCTAATGAGATGATTTCACTCTCTCTTATCTCCAAGGCATCTGTTTGTTTGTTTGTTTTTTGGACACTTTCTCTCACTTCTGATTATAGTTGGTTTTGGCCAGTCTAATTTTCCCTATAGAATGCAAGATTCTAAATGGGATAAAGTGCCTTGATCAGCTTTGTAGTCTTTAACATGCTGAGCATAGTGTCTTGGTCTACAGTAGATGTTCAAGACATGGCTGATTATTTGCATTGAATTTAGCTTGGGTTTTGCACCCCCCAGGCTGGAATTTGAAAAGTGAAATGCCTTGTGAAAGCAGCTTTGACTTACTTATTTTCTGTAATTATAAAATTAATTATTTCAAGTGAATAAACAGGAACAGTAAAGAATTCCCACAGATTTTAGTTGTTTCTAGACCATAATGTATACTTTTATCTTGTTTAACTAAGAACATGATTAATATTTAAGATTCCAGGACTTTGGATAGCACTCACTCGACATTATATGGTGAGGCCTCGGGGAACTAATGCACTGTATAATACATCAAAGGGGGTGCATGACATTTCCCTTGGCGGGCACTCAACACTTGCTCATTCCACCCTAACTCTTTTATCTGCCCTTTGGTACACAAGATCACCCATTTGCCTCTAATGTTTTTAAAAAGAACATATGTTTCATTTATAAAGAAGTGTCATGCGTGAACTCAGAGACCTAGTGGAAATGGCATTTTCCAAATTTCAATAAAAGTGACTTTTTTAGAGACTAAGTGCTTACTACCTTACACTTAACCTGGACAATGATGGCTAAAGGGAAAGATCATCTCCTTTCGTTCTTTTTTTGGTGCAGCTGAGTGTTTGTACTATTTCAGTCCATTGAGCATTGTTCAGTTCTCTTCTTGAGCATAAAAAAATAAAATCCAAGAAAGCATGCCACATATATATTTTTTCTCTGGGTGATTTTCCAACAGTTATCCAAGCCCCTGGGTTTCAAACAAGCTACAGAATAGTAAGTGCAGAGTGCTCTCTCTGAAACAGGGGGAGAGTGCCAGGAGCACAGCCCAGTAGCCAAGCCTCTCTTCACCCTACGTTGGCCCTGGGGGGACCTCACTGAACTCCTGGCCTCTGTAAAAACAACACTGATCTGAGTCACTCCCTTCTCTGTACACTCAACTATACCTGAAACAGCCATGCACCCTATACTACTTTATATAAATCAAAGCATGTATGATAACATTCATAAATAAAGAAATGCTAATAAAACCCCTTTCAAATTTAGCACAAAATGTTACTGTGTGTAGTAAGTACCTACTTGATTTTTATTGGATATTATCTATGTCTCTTTAATACTGATTTCTTTTTAAGTAAAAAAAAAAAAAAATTAATTAATATATAAAAGCAGGTTCAAACAATAAATTCTAATCAGTGCATGGGTTCCAAAAACGTTTTTATTTTCTCTATCTCTCCCATCTCCCATATCATCTAATTTGCCTGGGTTCTTAGAACTGATCAGGTTAACTAGTAGTTTATTGTTTTACTTCATACTGAAGTAGTACTAAGTACTTTTTTGTTGGAAGGAAGCTTCTCGCATAATTAACATCAAGTATTTGTTATTTCTCATTTGTAAGATGGTTTGTCTATCACATAATAAGCATTTAATACATTAAGTATTAATCATGAATTGATAACTTTAAAAAAACTAAGTTATATATGTAGGAGGATCAAGTTTATATGTTATTGGGGTTATAATTCAAAATTTTATTGGCTATATTTTGGTTTTTTTTGTTTGTTTTTTTTTTTTTTTTTTTTTCAGGCAGGGAGCATTTATTCAGGAAAAGCAGTTGAATCCCAATAAATACAGCAAATTTGACAGTTTCCTCCTTTTCTGACACAACCAGGTATCCTAGGACCATCCTGTACCTTTCCTGCCTCAGGTGTGGAATCAGCCATTCCTTTTTTTTTTTTTTTCTTTTTTTTTTTAAATTTTATTTTGTCGATATACATTGTAGCTGATTAATGCTCCCCATCACCAAAACCTCCCTCCCTTCTCCCTCCCCCCCTCCCCCCCAACAATGTCCTTTCTGTTTGTTTGTTGTATCAACTTCAAATAATTGTGGTTGTTATATCTTCTTCCTCCCCCCCCCCCCCGGTTTGTGTGTGTATGTGTGTATGTGTGTGTGTGAATATTGGCTATATTTTGTCTAAAAGAATGTGATATATGTAGCTAGCTAGCTAGATGGTTAGAAAGGTGATAGGTCCACAGATTAATCTTATCTAAGTTTAGCTAATGCTTTCTCTATTAAAAACAAAAAAATAGAACCCTATCTTTTGGTTTTATTCTTTTTTAACATATGAAGTTAATCAAGATAGTGATAGCCTAAGTTAGTCTCCAAATATTATAAAGTAAGATTGATCTGGAAACTGCATGTTTTTTATATCACTGACTGGTTCTTAGAAGATAGGTTGCCTCTATGTGATCTAAAATTCTCAAATATGAAAGGAAACTTTTCAGAGGCTGACCATTCTTCAAATATGCATAATAGACTATCTGCTTATAGTGGACTGGATTATGTTACCCCCAAACTCACTGAAGCTTGAATTGTGTCCCCCAAGTTTATGTATTAGAAACTTATCCCCCACTGTGACTGTTAAGAGGGTGGGAGATCCTATTATAGTAATTGAAAGGTGGAGCCTTAAATAGGTGATTGGATTGTAGGACCATGCCATAGTGAATGGATTAAAAAGGGTGGTCAAAGGTATGGTTCTGAGGGCTTTAAAAGAGGAAAGTCTGTCTTTCTCACTCTCTCTGCTGTCTCTGCTTCCACCATCTTGCAATGTGAGATCCCTGGGTCACTGTCACCAACTGTCACCACCACCAGATGGACTTTGGACTTCCCAGCCTTAGAAACTGTAAGCAATAAATTTCGTTTTTCTTTATAGTTACCCAGTTCCATGTATTTTGTTATAAGCAACACAAATGGACTAATACAGAAAATTGGTACCAGAGAAATGGGGTGTTGCTTGTAACAAGTACTTGAAAATGTGGATGTGGCTTTGGAACTGGGTGTTAGGCAAAGGTTGGAAGTGTTTGGAGGACTCAGAAGAAGACAAAAAGACAAGGGAAAGTTTGGAATGTCTTAGAGACTGGTTATGTGGTGGTGAGCAGAATGCTGATAGAAATATGGACTGTAAAGACCTTTCTAAGGAGGGCTCCATGTAAATGAGAAGGGACTTATTGGAAACTAGAGCAAATATCACCCCTGCTGTGAAATGGCAAAGAACTTGGTTTCATTGTGTTCATGCCCTAGGACTTTGTGGAAGTTGGAACTTAGGAGTTGTGTACTTTTTTTTTTTTTTTTTTGTCGTTTTTTCGTGACCGGCACTCAGCCAGTGAGTGCACCGGTCAGTCCTATATAGGATCCGAACCCGCGGTGGGAGCGTCGCCACGCTGCCAGCGCAGCACTCTACCAAGTGCGCCACGGGCTCAGCCCGGAACTTAGGAGTTGTGAACCAGAGTATCTGGTGAAAGAAGTTTCTAAACAGCAAAGCATTCAGAAGCTGGATGGCTACTTGCAACAGCCTATGCTGCATTATGGAAGCAAAGGCATGATGTAAAGCCAGAATTTGAAAGGGAAGCAGAGTGTAAAGATTTGGAAAATTTGAGGGCTGCCCATGTGATAGAGAAACAGAAAACATGCAATGGTGCTGAGAAGATTAGTACAAAAGAAAAGGATTATCAGGAGAATGGGAAAAGGGCCCTGAAGGCATTGCAGAAGCATCTGGGGCTAAACCTTTCGTTTCAGGCCCAAAAGCCTAGGGAGACAGAATGGCCTTGGGGAACAGGCCTGAGGCACCCTCCACAGGCTCACTGCTCAAGGTCACTTTGGAAAACTTCTACTAGCACCAGCACCCCAGCTGTTCTGGCTGGTCCAGCCATGGCTAGATTGGCTCCAGGTGTGGCTGGACCCCTAGCTTTGGGAAATACAAGCCAGAAGCCTTGGCAGTGTCCATGTGGTGTTAAGTCTGCAGGCTCCTGGAAAGCCAGAGCTGTGAAGGCTTGGGAGCCTCCACCTAGATTTCAAAGGATATATGGAAAAGTCTGGGGACTCAGGAAGAGATCTGTAGCAGGGGCAGTGTCACCACAGACAGCCTTCGCTACAGCAATGCCGAATGGAAATGTGGGGTCAGAGTTGCAGCAGAGAAACCCCATCAGCACCATGTGTAGTGGAGCTGTGAGAGTGGGACTGTCATGGAGACCCCAGAAATGTGGAGCTACCAGAAGTCTGCAAGATCTAAAGTGTAACCTGAGACCAGGAAAGCTAGGAGTGGAGCTGCCAGAGGACTTGGGGGCCCAAGCCCCACACCAGCGAGCAGAGGACATTGAAAATGGAGTCAAGGTACCTGATTCACCAGCTTTGAGATTTAATGCCTGTCCTGCTGGGTTTCAGACTTGTATGGGGCCTGTTACCACTTTCTTTTGGCCTATTTCTCTGTTTTGGAATGGGAATATGTACCCTATGTTTGTCCCACCCTTGTATCTTGTTTTGATAACTTGTTTTGAATCCACAGATAGAACTTTGAACTTTGGACCTTTGAGTTGAAACAAGTTAAGAGTTTGGGGATGAAATGAATGCACTTGCATGTGAAAAGGACATGAGTTTTGGAGGGCCAGGGGCAGAATGTAGTGGATTGAATTATGTCCCCGGAAAACTTCCTGAAGCTTGAATTGTGTCCCCCAAATTTTATGTATTAGAAACTTAACTTGTGTCCCCCAAGTTTTATATATTAGAAACTTTTATGTATTAGAAACTGTGACTGTTAAGAGGGTGGGAGATCCTATTATGGTAACTGAAATGTGGAGCCTTGAAGAGGTGATTGGATTGTAGGACCATGCTGTAGTAGACGGATTAAAAACAGTGGTCAGGGATGTGGATCTGAGGGATTTAAAATAAGAGGAGAGTCTGTCTCTCTCTGCTCTCTCTGTTTCCACCATCTTGCAATGTGAGAAACCTGGGTCACTGTTGCCACCACCACATGGACTTTGGACTTCCTAGCTTCAGAAACTGTAAGCAATGAATTTTGTTTTTCTTTATAAGTCACCCATTCTCTGGTATTTCTGTTACAGCACACAAAATGGACAAATACACTGCTGAACCTTCTTGGAGGAGCAGATTTTTAAAATTTAGCTATCTATCTATTTATTTATTTATTTAGCCTCATCATCTGTCCTTACTAGAGCTTGTGTTCTCTGAAGTCTGGCTGGCCTAATGTTGTGACCTTTTATGAAGGTCAAGTGTATTATTTCAGGTTGGTTCCAAGTCACGCTCTGCTGTGAAAAATGGTCAGAGGTCTTTTCAACATTATGCTCTGTTTGCTTCCAGCACACTCCCTGTGGTTTCTCAGGGGTTTCCATCATTCTGTGTTTGACGTACTGTATCTAGAACATTTGTTTCTAGTGAATGGCCCGTGCTGCTCTCAAGACAGATGGAGATGAATGCTGGCCCCTACAGGAAATTTGCCATATTTACTAGGGTGGGCATTTTTCACTCCAATGTATCAGATCTGCCCCAAGCTTTCTTTTGCTGCTGTCAGGAAAACAAAGTCAGTGTGGATAAATCTACAATAAAACTGCTTTTTCTTCCCTGGAGAAATTAAGGGAGCCCCACGAGCCTCATGGGCTGAATCATTTTCATCCAAACATTCCTTTTGCCAACCTGACCTTTCCCTTGACCAAATGTACTTTGGGTGGTTTTGTCCCTCTGTTCCTTTTGGCATCAATTTCCTATTTTACTGGGTTTCTAAACTCTGATTTGTGTCTCATTTCATCGCCTTTCAAGTTAACTACTTAAAATAAGTTTTACAGAACAGAAAACTACAGCTCTTAGGTATCAAAGTGGGCTTAGATCCTCATAGGTAAAAAGGCCTGTAATACGGAATATACAATGCAATGGCTGCAACCGAGAAATCTCTTCTTCTGTGCCTGCTTGGGGCTGTGCGTGTTTGTTTGGGGAGTAGAATACTAAGTATTGCCATGACTGACAGCATCTGCCATCAGGAAATGAGCATGTGGTGGAGAAAAAAGACAATGAGGATGAATAAAAAGAAATAAAGAATGGGAAGAAAAGAAAATATCCTGAATACACAAACTCTTGCAGATAAGAGAAGAAGAGGTGTAGGAAGAAAGACACAGATGTGAAGCCAAGAGAGAAGATGGTAGAGATTACTGCAAAGAAGTTAAAGTAACACAACAGTGATGGGAGAATGCTATTACAAAGAGTGCAATGAAGATAGAAGGTAGAAGCAAAAGAAATAATAAAATCATAAATATTTCCGGCAGTAGAAGTTTAGGAATCTCTTGAGAGCGCTCCAAGAGAGGAGAGCTAATTTACCAGGAACTTATTAAGACTTTCAGAGGGAGGACGATTTACCCTTATCTCTCTGTTCTTCCTGAGTGGTTTCAAAGGGGTAAAAGATGTTGATGGCTGTGACCGAAATTGGTTTTGCCAGGAAGGAAAATACAATTATGACTCGAGTGTGGGGTGTGGCAAGCCTCAATCTAGGCTCCCCAGCTCCCCAACGGCAGATTCGAATGTAGTTGCTGCTGCAGGCACTTAATGAACTTCTCTCCTTTTAATGCTATCTCTATGAGCTACTCCCCCATACCTCTGTGGAGTGGTCCCTTATATTTACGTGTACACTTAGTATTTTTTGCCCTTGTCAGGTATACCAACTCACCACCTATTTCCTGTCACCATGGAACTACACTTTGTCATTTGAAGGTGGTCATTGTGAATTTTTGCTCAACAGAATCATTATTTGTGTTGCAGTGGTTAATTTAATGGACCCTGGAGCCAGTCTGCATGGCTTTAAATTCCAGCTAAGCCACAAACTAGTCATTTGCCCTTAGACAAGGTTTTATTTGTTGGTTTGTTTGTTGTGATCCTCTCTGTGATATAGTTTCCTCCTCTTTACAGTAAAATATAATGACTGTGTCAACATTATAAGGAAGTTGTGAGAAGTAAAGAGTCTAAACAAGCAAAGAACAGTGCCTGACATATACCAAGTGCTCAATAAATGTTAGTCTCATTGTTACCATTATTATCTGTTTCAAATGATATGGCCATGCCTTATGACAACCTTTTGGTTGTCAACTCAACCAAAAATTATTAAATACCTAATTTGTTCCAGATCTTTTTAAGAACTAGGAAGTAGAATAGAAATAAAAGATGTTTTTCTTGCTCTTAAGGATTGTGCAGTCTGGTAGAGGAGATGAATGTATAGATAATCAATTACACTACAGAACTTATGTATCATGATAGCTTTGTACATAGAACTGTATCTTTGGAGACTCCAGAAAGGTTTCACAGAAAAGAAAATACCTGTCGGGAGAGAAGGGGAAAAGTAAATGAAAACTCTCTTTCAGTGTATGTGCTGTGAGAAACCAGTGTTCACAGAGCACAATACATAACTTTGAGTGATCTGAAGATTTAAATAAATAAGCATGTCTATTTTGACTCTTAAACACATTAATTTCCATTGATATCTGACTGTAATGACTAAACAGACTCCAGAAAACGGCTTCATAATCCATTTGAATTACAATTCTAACATAATGATGCTATTTGTTTTCAATTGTTATACACTTTCTCTATCTTGCTAGAACAGTCAATAAATGGGCAGTGGTAACATTATTAATATTGAATTAATAGAAATAAAATTCACCTTATTCTGGATTTGATATATTAGGCATTTATCTTAAGTAACTATTGCTCAGTCAGAACTATTGATGAAATTTGGAGGTACAGTATTAAGAAGAAATCAATTGATACATATTTTATTGAATAGCTGGCTCATGCCCAGTTCTTTGCAAGCACAATGGCGAATAAAAAAGAAGCGTGAACCTTGCATTGCCTTTACATAGTTGACCATCCCATTGCAGGGATGCAATTAAATAACATAATGTGATGGATTGCATAGTACAGATGGCAAAGGCTCTAAGGGTTTTGGAGAGGAGTATCATCTGGAATAGTCAAGAAAGTAGCACAAGAGGGCTTAAGTTGGCCAATAAAGCAAACTGGCATGACACAGGATCATGACACTCACAATAGAAAAATGTAATTTAGTTGAACCAACATTTATTGAATACTAGGTTGTAGAGACACGGATAGGCATACCACAGGGCCTTGTCTGCAAAGAGCTAACAGATTGAGGGGAGTGGTGTGCAGGAAGAAATGAGCATGAGGGTTACACACTGGTACGTACTGTAACTTTGATTTCCTGAGTTCTTAATAATTTGATGCTATTTGTTACACATCCTACTATTTTGCATCCTAAATCTTATAAAGTGCTCCTTTGACAGATTGTTTATCCTAATTGTTGATTTAGAAAATGTAGTCCCTGCAAACCTATTGGACGCTGAGGAGGCTGCCCTGATCAAGGAAGTGGGTGAAGATAGGGGAAGGTGGGAAAATGCAAAGAATGGAATAAAACATGGCAATAAACATGTGCCATAAGCACATGGGGGGATCAGGAGGGGTCTCTGGTGCTCCTATGACTAGTACTTTATCTTTTTCTCTTCCACTTTCTAAAAAGGACCCAAAACCCCTTGAAAGAGAGAATAGCTACCACAACTTAAATACTGATGCTTTCCCCATCAGCATACCAAAATGTCACTGGGATGGATGTAGCTTCTTTTAGGAGCCAACCCTAGTGACTCAGATGAAGATAGTGTTTTGAATTTCAGAGTCTGTCCAGAAAAAGAATTTAACTTGCGCTGGGGAAAGAGATGGTGAATCTTAGGAAGGCACTCATCTGATATTGGAAGTAGTCTATTTTCTTTTGGATTTATGTTATGTGGTGTGTTTGTGTGTGTCCATCTCTTACGCTTTATGAGTTCATTATTTAACCAACAGATTTACATATTTTCTCCACTGGCTAATGCTGTCTTTGTTCCTTGGGCCCAAGCCCTTTGTGCTCCCATTTGGAAGTACATTACTGACATTTACAAGCTCCCACAGAAGACTCAGTCAATTACTACCATAGATGCCCATTGTTCCAAGAGAGCTGACCTTTACCCCTAGACACCAATTAAAACCTATTGCTTCTTACTCCTGCGGTGCTTGCTGTAATTCTGGCTCAATTCCCAGTGTAACTGGTGGAAAACATTCTTCTTTTTTGTCTTCTGATTGCTTTTCCCCAAACAAAAAGAGAGGGATTTGCCAATGAACATGTATGCTTTCTCTGGAAGAAGAAAGAGCAGACCACCAGAGTTAACAACAGTTTTCAGTTAAATGACCTTTTGTGTCAACATAAATGAAGACAGTAAATAAATAAAATAATTAGGAAAAATTGAGACATTGCCTGCAGATTTATCCCAGATTCGAAAATCAGCAGAACTCTCCAATTACTTCTTGATGATGATTTGTTGCTAATTGCAGGGCTATTCTGCCCCAGGCATAGCTGGGCCTGCTTGATGGCAAGCTGACAGATAGACCAAAGTCCCAGAGTGTGGGAAGTCAGGCACTGAGCCCTCCACCTGTCAAATTATATGAGTTTCAGCACACCGCTAAGATGGTAGCCTTTTAGGTCAACCTCAGCTCCTTGTAATCAAATGTCAGATCAGGACGTTTACAGCTAGAAGTAGTTTGTATGAAATCATACATGGTTTTCTTTGGAAGATTGGCCTTTCTGACTGAGCAGTAGCCTTAAGATGTGCTAACTGAGGGAAACAAATACGGAAATCTATTCAAAGGTACATCATCCCTTTGTTACTCTTTCCACTCTTTGCCTCTGTTTCCCCCTCCTTCTGTGTGCCAGAGGTACGATGCTACTGACATTTTAACGAAATTGGAAGCCAAATTCTACCAATCAAGTTATTTTGGTAGAAACAGTACAAACACAGTGGCCCAGGAACAAGTCTGACTATACTCAGATTGAGACAAGAAGTCCTGATTTGCCAAAAGGAAATGGAGCTTGAAATTTGCCTTTCCCTGTTTGTTTTAAAATTCCAGACTAAGCAAGTTAAAGCTTAAAGGAAAGCACTGTCCTCTTCTTGTAGAAATAGACTCTTCCTCACACTCTTTATTCTGCACTGTTAGTGCAGACAACAAGACTGAAAGAATGCTGTTAATTCCTTAATTTGCAGAGAAAATGATTTCTGAATTTTATGTATTATTCCCCCCTTTCCCCTCCTCCTTACTATTTGAAATTTCATAGACTCGAGATATTTGTATGAGGGCTTCAAAATTCCCGAGAACCACAACATTTTGCTTTTCCCACCCACAGGCCTTGGTGATGGGGACTGGGAGTGTGACATGGTGGGGGGAAGCCATCTGGCTCCCTAGAGGTCCAAGTCAGCATTTAATTACCACCCAGTAGCCAAAGGAAACTGGTTAAGTACATTCGATAAAGTGCAGAAGATTATCAAACCCAAACAATTTGGTTCCATTTATTACAAACACAAAGTTTTGCCCAGGGTTCGTTATGTTCTTCCTGTACATACCAGACTCAGGGGAATTATAAAGAACTCTGAAAAAAATATGCAGGAGCGAGCAGTGTTGAATTGGATATTACCTATCTACAACTGCTTACTTTGTTGCTTCTTTTAATTCCTTTCTTCCCTCTCTTCCTTCCTTCCTTCTTTCCAAAAGTCATTTATGTGAAAGAGGGAATAACACAACCAACCAATTTATATATTTACAGCATAGGATATTTTCAAGATGATTACAGAAATGTGTGTGTGTGAATGTGTAATCATCTCATTCTTACAAAAATACTGTGTGGTGGGGAAGAGAGCTTATGCCATTGCTGTCGTTTACCTGAGAACTCATTAGTGACTGGTGGTCATTAACCCAGGTCTTTGCATGCCTGGTCTATGTTCCTTCCATCATAGTTTACTGTTTTCCAAACACTGCTCCAGTTTTCTTTTTTTTTCTAGTGTTCTTATGGCTAAATGCTGATTCCTCTATAGAACTTAGTAAAATTCTTTTTAAATATGAATTATACAATCTCAAATAAAATGCAAAGCACACAGAAAATGTAAGGGCAAACCATATGTCACATTTTAAGACTGCTTATATAAAATCATTCAGCCTCCTGCTTATCATTTCATGATAACAGCCTTGACAGCTTTACAGGATAAGCCTGATGCTTTTAAGAACAGGGAAAGTATTTCATATAGAAAGAGTCCCCCCAAAAAACTCATTTTAACTCCAGGTCACAGTACTGGCTCCTAGGGAGAACTTGGCAAATAATTGCTAATAAACGAATGACTAAATAAAATAATGGATGAATGAATAAATAAATAAAGGGAAGTTTGAATATTTTTTCTAATGTATGTCTATGATTAGAATTGCCAACAGAAATCAGGATAGATTTTCAATTGCAGGAAGATGTACAGAATGACCCTCCTAGTACTTTCAACTCTATTATGCTATTCCTGTAACTGGATCCTATGTTTTTATTCTGGCTTTGAGCTTTCCTGATGGCCTAGTAGACTGCCTCTATTTACTCATAATGCAGTGTACATTCATGTACTCTCTCTCCCTGCCCCCACCCCGCCAAGGGAATGCACATCAGAAATGCATCTATTCTACTCATTGCACCTGTGGCCAGTGGTATGAGGAACAATATAGCTGGCCAATATCTGGTGCAAGGATCTGTGTAGAAGTAGATTCCATTATCTTGAATGATGCTCCTCGGAGAAGTCACAACTGAGAAATGGTTCTTCCATCATGGCATGTGCATACTGGACAGAACTTGCTCTTTCCCTTGTATGAGGGCACTTCAAAAAGTTCATGGAAAATAGAATTAAAAGATAATATGAATCTTTCCATGATCTTTTTGAAGTACCTTCATTTAGCTTTTTATTCATGTACTCTGATTAGATATTGTGGCTCCACCATTACATTTAATTTTTGAGATTTACCATCCTTAAATCTGTAGGTTCCTGCTTTTCTGCCTTTTCTATAGGAGATACTCTTCCCTTTTAATTCCCTAGAAAAGAGATCCTCTTCTTCTAAGCAATTTTCTCTATAGAAGTAGCAATATATATACAATGTATATACACACACACACACACACAAACATATGCACATGCCATTTACTCTGTTAAATATTGGACACATGGGCTCTAGTACATAACCCCCACTTTTTTTTTTTTCATTTATTCTACATCAGATGTTTACAGGAAACCATTAAAACTATAGCAGGGAGAGATATAAAGAGAAGTGTTAGAAAGGAAGCTGTTCACAACTAGACCTAATCTCTCTTTGCCTCTTAAGCCAAGTGGTGTTAGAAGTAACTCAGACTCACACTTTTCAAAGAAGAGACAGCAATGACTCCCGCTTCTCTAATCACTGATAATAATAAACTGTAAGCTGTAAGACACACATAATTGAAGTGTACTGAGAACATTCCCACACATGATGATAGTTGATGCAGAAAACAAAACAAAACTCTGAAGTCGTCAGGATAAGTACTATAAACTGCATTTTAAAGTTGAGGAAACTAAGGCTCAGAGAGTGTGAGGCACTAGTAGTTACCCAGCTGTGCCCTGCCCAGCTGTGGCCATTAGGTACCCATGTTTGCCCAGCTGTACCCCACTTTGCTGTAACCAAGACCTCTGTCCAAATATCATACAGACCCAGCTGCAGCTGCATCTCGGCCTTGTCTCACACTGCAGTTGCCACACACTGCTGTAACAGAATTTTCCACTCTGCTTCTCCCCTACTGTAATTTTCCACCCTAAGATAAAGTCATAACCACATAAGATCATAAAATCATCCCTCTTTCCCTGTTGCAAAAACCCAGAAATGCAGTAATATAATAACAACAGCCCTGCTGTGTTTGGGGCTCAGCCTTTGTGACAGTAGTCCTCTGAGCCAGTGCCAGCACATCAATAAACTCTGCTTCCAGCCACAAGCCATGGTGTTTCCCGCCTCTCCCTGCAAGTTTGCAGTAACACACTACAACAGGTGGATGGTTCAGGCACTAGGATTTGACAACATGAAGATTTTCCCGAACTTCTTGGTTAACATTCACATTCTCCACATATTAACTAAAGAGTATAATCTCCCTAGGGCCAAGGTTATTTTCCTTGGGGTGCATGAGAGATAATAGCATTTGCTCAATGAAGCAAGCAGGAAGAGTAATTCTCTTCTTTTAGCCATTTGTAGCAGAGTGCTGTAGCTTGAATGTTTTCATATCTTTGACTTTCCCTGATATACATAAAAATCCTAATGATAAGTCCACCTGCATCTCAAGGATTGGTGGAACAAAGTGGCCAAATGCCTGACTCCTGAGGTTCTTAAACCTCAGATTATATAAAATCTTGTAGGGAGCTTGTTGAAATGTTGATTCTGAGGCCTATTTTTCAGAAATTCTGGGTCAGTAGCTCTGAGAATCTGCATTTTAACAAGCAGGTGTCACCTTTCCATCTCCCCACAATTCTGCTTCACGTAAACTAAGTGCTAAACTTTACTGAAGAGAGGGAAGCTGCACTAACAGGAAGGTACCATTTTTCAATGAAACGCTTGGTTGCATTTTTCTTTATAAAAATAAAATAAATAGGTAAGCCTGTTAGTGTTGGTGAGGCAAGGATAAAATATTGAAGTTATGTGTTTGGAACCAGCTGCCCTCTGCTGGACCATGGAAGTTTGATTTGAAATTAGACTGTTTCTCTCCATTTGTCCCTTTGACATAAAAACTTGGGTTCTTTCTTCTCTCCCAGAAAGACAACTATGTTTTGCATTTGACCACTGGGTGGGGTGAAGGTTAAAGAGCACATAGACATGGTCAGGGCGTCTTTAAGGTTAAAGGAAATGGGTATCCACATCCTCTAGGAGGGGATTAGGAAAGCCCAGGGTGCAGGCAGCTGTTGCCTTCTGCTCTTCCACCTACAAATGGAGTAAGTTGAGACTGGGATTAATTAATTCTTAATTGCTTCGTGTCATAGAATGCTGACTAGCATTTGAACTTTGCAGAGCCCTGGAATGCTACCATTATGGTATTTTCAAAGATATTTGTTAAAATCAGAACAAGGGCTTCTTGGAATTTTGTTTTTTGAAAGTTCTACTCCATTATTTCAGGGTTCTAAATTCATTCCTTTTGCACAGCAAGTGGCTCTGTCCTGGTATAAATCACGAGCATCCCACGCAGGCTTATGAGATACAAACTACTATTCAAAGAGCCCTTGAAAGAGAAACATGAAACAAAACAAAACAGAAAAAGCACAGATATTTTTAAACAACATATTTGGGAATAAATTCTAACATGTGTCATTATATGAAAGTTGAGCAAAGGGAGGTTATCACTGCTTTGAGTGTGGATGGATGAAAAGGTAGTTTTAAGTCAGCTTGGATGTGTGAGCTATTTATTGCTTATCACTAAACTTAAGCCCTTCCCACCTCCCAAAAGAAAGAAAGATGCTATTAACCATGGACACTTTTTATTCCTCCACCGCAATGCCTCTCCTCCTTTACCCACAAACACTAGATGTGCCTTAATGTGAAATAACAAAACAGAAAGGAAAAAGAAGGGGGGGGGACTTTTTTTTGAAGAGACACACATAAATGCGCAGAATAATGTTTTCTCACTTTAGTAGAGATCCAGGTGCTCATCTCAGCCTACCAAATTTATTCTGGAGATTTTATTCATAGTAAGGGAGAATCTATGAAGGCTGTAGAACTAATGGAGAATGGATGATATGGATACTACTAGATGCCCCCTTTTCTAGTCCCTTCCTTTGTACTCAGCAGTTTAGCTCTCCTCTGCCACAGCACTGCCAAAGTTCAACTGTCACTCAGATTCTTTTTGCAATTTGGCTGCCATGTCTTTCAAGATTGTGCAGTGACAAGTGGAATTGAACAGGGCTAGCAGACGGATCTTGGCGTAATTAGAGGGCCTTCCCAGGAGACCAGTGCAGATCAGATATTGCTGCCTTCTCAAAAGAGCAGCTTGGCTGCAGAACATCTCACCCAAGAAAAGAGTGAGTTCCTCTATCCCTGGCACCTTCTGTCCCTGCACCAGGCTTCATTTCTGACATCCAAAAACTTGGAGGACTCTTGAAGTCCCACCACCATCACCACCATCAAAAAAAAAAAAAAAAGGGGAAAGAAAGAGAGAAGATGCCTTGGCTAGAAAAAGAACATGCAAAGACTGAATCTGGGTCTGATGACTTTCTTTGAATCCCACATCTTGTTTTCTTTACCACTGGCAATAAAACGGCAACTGCTTTGAGACCCTCTTGGCTTTTCTCTGAACAAGTTCAATATCTTTTTTATTTCCTTTTGCTCTTCTGGTTTGGCTTTAAAATTTTGTAAGAAAAGAGGAAGCAGTGTGACCACTATTATGCCACAGGGGGAAAGGGGGATATGGTAACTTCCTCCTACATGCATTTTTAGGCAATGCTGAAGTTTGGTTAAGACTATGGCTCCTGGATGCAGCCAGTCTCTGCTCAAATCCCAGTCTCGGTGACACCAGTGTGTGATTTGGAGGATTTATTTTTTATGCACTGGTGCAAATAGCATGGATGTGTGGTATAGGGAACATTAAATGAAATAATACATGCCAAACACCTGGCTAATGTCCTTGGGTACTAACTCTGTGCTAGACACAGAGATTTTATTTAATAAAAGATTTTGCCTTTTCCAAACTCAATATTTATTGTATATTTCATTCTGATGTGCCTTGTCAAGAAAAACTAAAAGTGCAGTTGCAAAGGTAGAAAATCTTTTTCTTCACAGTCTTTATCCATGGAAAATAGTATATACCTGATGTTGCAGGGAGCTTTTGCTGCAAGAGGCAAATGGTCTTATTTAGGCAAATATGGACTAGTGGGATCAGTAAGGTCCAGAGAGGTTTGAACCATTTGTTCTGAGTTGCATGGTAGGTTGTGTTTCATTTCAGAACCAGTAGTAGAAGCCTGAACTCCTTATTCTATCTGGAAAATGGAGAAAATACTAATTCTTTTGCCTGTCATGTTTACGAAAAGAGTAAAATGCAATCATGTATGAACATATATTGATATTTGAATTCAGATGTAAAAGATAAAATTTATTATAATTATTTCCAAGACAATTCTTTGGGAAAATGTCACCATGGGGAAAGAGGGTGTGTTTCTATATGACGAGGCATTATTTGAGATGTGGAGAATCATATAGATGGAAGAAAAACTGCAGGAAGCAGATTCCTGGAGGCTAACACCTTGTAGTCATTGTTTTGATCAGTTCCTCCAAACACGTGCAAGGCAATTGCCACCTCTACAGCAGAGGGAATTTCAGAAAGAGAACAAAGATCTCTAATTGGGATGAAAGCAGCAAAGTCTTCTTATTTTAATCACCACCCCAGCTAACAAAAGATATCCAATTACTTTGCCTTAAATATACTGTCCTCTAATGTATATGCATAACCACACAGCTTTGGGTGCCATTTGTTCTTCATCAGTGAATATGGATAATGACACATATCCTATTAGATCATTGCATGAGAGTGAGAGAAAGGAAATTACAAAAACAAAAGGAAATGCGTTTATTGAGCTGAATTCAATATTTAAAAACTGCACTAATACCATGTAGAGGAAACTTGGGAAAAGGTGCAATTGATCCCAATAGGACAGGTTTTTGATGAACTCTTTGAGAGAGAAGAGGTGTGAGCTGGACCTTGGAAAATGGGAAGACTCTAAGAATACTTTGACATTGTAAACTAATGGGAGAATCATTGCAAAAGACAAGGGAGGCTGTGGCAATTGTGGCCCGCTATATGTATTCTCCAAATAAATTTGCTCCAGAAACTGTTTTGACCCAAAAGTAGTTGGAGCTCAGTGGCTGGTGCATTACTGGCAGAGATGCCAAAGAAGACCTCATGGGAAGAGGCTTTTTTACAAATGACCTGGTGCAATGCAATTACTTGGAATGGAAGCTGGCCAGGGCAATTGCTGTTAATATCACTACATTTGCAGAAAGTTTCCAGGGAGCTTTAAGTGGACAGGATCTCTGTTTTACATCTCAGAGAAAAAAACCTGCAAAACCACAGGCAGAAATCAGGAGACGAGAGAAATCACTTTTCTTGTATGTATCTGCAAACTCAACATCAGAGCTCAAGAAGGAGGGGCAGGCAGTAGGGCCTTGGGGCTCTTGGAGGAGAGGTGTAATCCAGAGTGCCATTGTTCAGTCAATGAAACCATTTATTATATCATGTCTTAAGTGCCATTTAAATGGAAGTTTGCCTTTTCAAAAGCAGCAGCTTACCATTCAGTACTGCTATCTGGTCTCTATCCAGAAACAAACATTAGGAGGAAAAAGTTCTTTATCTGCAGTCCCTGCAGCCTCCTAGCTGATAGAATCCATCTGTCCCTGCTTCTTTCCTTTCTTCCTTCTTTCTTCAAAGCAGATCATCATGTTAGCAGAAAACTTTCTGATAGTGTTGTTAACCTACACTGCAGTACAAGCTAAGCAGCTACAGAACTAATCTAAAAAGCAAGATGAGACAGAAAGGAAAAGCTAGTTGGGTTCCCCTGAGTTAATCTCATCATGCTAAATTGCAAAGAGAAGTAGGATATTGAGCATATGTGCTTTTCTCCCATGCCTTTATTGATATTCTGTGGGAATTAAAATACTGAATCTCAGCTCCACTTATAGCATGATGGTAAGTGAGTGGGACAGGATGTTGAAAAGAGCCAGGCAATTATGCATTTGTCATGGGTAATAGGGATGGTAGAGTTTTCTTCTATATATGAAAGGTTTCCTCTCTCATCAAATGGGCTCCAGTCCCGTAGGACTTTGGTGCTGTCTAATTTGTAGTTTTAATATTATTCTGCATACCCAAGGGTAGAGGTTGCTCCATGAAGCACTCTTTACTTCCTATAGATCATTGTGAGATATATATATATGACCAGAAAAAAAAAAAATAAATGCCATACCAAGATGCCACATGGGCATATGCATCAGTTCTCTGATGGTGTGAGCTCAGTATTAGGAACTATGAATGGCAAGCCAGTCAACAGGCTAAGCAGCCTTAGGCAACTTGTCTAATTTTCCTGACATGTGGGAATAAAATACATAGCATCATAGGATCTTTTTATAAATGAGTTAAATGGTTAGTAACCTTAAGGTCTCATATAAATGTCATGGGGTCCTTTCTACTTAACATATTCTAGTTCCTTTGATATCTTCTGCAGTCTGCTCTCTTTACTTGACCTTTACTTTGTAGTAATTTGCAACTGCTGGCTTTCTGCATGGGGGCCCTGAAGGTAATAGATTCCAAGCATTATAAGACAGGAGGTACCTCTTCAAGGAGTCAGTTAATCCTTTCCAATCTACCCAGTTAATTCCTTAACATCCTTATCAGGCTTTCTGTACTTATTTGATAATATCCTTTAATTTAACCAATTGATTTGTTATCTCTACACACCATTTTAGTTTAATTTTCAGCTATGATGTCTATTAGCGAGTGATTACAGTGAATGAACTTAAATGTTGCATATTGAGATAAAATACCTTTTTGAGTCCTTTGAAAAGCCTGGGGAGTGATAAATCCTTAGTGCTCAGGAAGGCTTAAAAGGTTACAACAATTAGATCCTAAGGTTGATACAAATGGTTTTGAAATACGGTTTTTCATATTTATAGTTTGTGCATAATCTTAGGCCATCTTAGTGAAAGGGCATTCTAGAAATACTGAATAACTAGGAGCTAGTTTGCAGAAGTAAATATAAATGAATACCCTTTTTTATTGCACTTATATCCTATATAATGGGTTCTCTATCTTTAGAAACAACGATATTCTTTCTAGGAGTACCAGCTTTAATTCTGAATACACTTCTGTGCCAGGGGTTGCTGTAATATATGTTCATTAAGAGATCCATATATTTCAATATTGCTTGTGGGTGCACGATGCTAGGCAATTTCTGTGCTCTAAGTGGATTTTCTAGATAACTGAAGCTTATCTTTACTTAAAAACATTGCAAAATTATATTGCATTCTTACCTTCGTTATTAAAGTATTCCATATTTGTCATTGTTTTCATTTTATGAATTTTAAATGTTATTACTTTCTGCAATTGTTGTGGTATAGAAATGGTATCTATTTATGTATTTACTGATTAAATTTAAGTTGTTTTTTCTTAAAATTTTTTTGTTGTTGTTGTGGCTAACCTACTTTTGCTTCTGTTTACCATGTGGGAAGAATTTGTCCTTGTATAAATACTTTCTTATAGCTATATTGTTAAAGTTTTCATTTTGCTACTTTTAATAAGGAATTCTCAAATCTGAAATGAGAAACAAATGAAATGTTTTATAGACTTAAAATTTGCAGCAATTGTATTTTGAGTTGGCTTCTATTTAAGGTGAAAATTTCTGTGAACCTCTAAACCAGTGCCTTACATATTAAGCTGTAGCATTTCTCTGTTAAGGGGGCTTATTCTTACAGAGTGTCATAAATTTTCCTGGCCTTGCTTTTGATTCCTATCCCATAAAACTTTCAGATGGTGGTATTTGTTTACCAGTTGCCTCACCAATGAAACTCTGGTTTGATTCACCCAAATTTCTAGGGTGCAGCTTTGCTAAACTGGTATCTACATTTGAAGTTTGATATTGGATCGTCAGAGTAGGGTTGCCCAGTGTACCTGAAGCAGAGAAAAAAATGCATACCTTTTCATTTCTGAAACAAAGACACAAGGGGCCACCTTTCTGTGCCTACTTGCATCTCTCCTTTTGCCTCCAAAGTAGATGACTAAGCCTGGCAGAGGTAGGCCTTGCTTCTCCCAGTGTGGCATTCCTAGGTTGTGTAAGGGCCTTCTGTTGAAGAAGTAATGTGACCCAAAGTCACACCCCATTCCTCTACCTGGTAAAGAACAGGGTGACTTCGTGTGGTTTCTACTCTGGGGTGGAGATGATGGAACTTGAAAGGACAGTATAAAATAGAGAGGAGTAAAATCCTACCTTGGGTTAACAAATTGCTTTTAGACCACTCAGCAATATTTGTTAAGGTTTTATGGTCCTGTTCCAAGCCCCCAGCTCTTTCTCCAACCTGACCATATTTATTAGTCCATTTCATGACGCTATAACAGAATATTTGAAACTTGGTAATTTATAAAGAACAGAGGTTTATTTGCTTACAATTCTGGGACAGCTGCATCTGGCATGAGCCACAGGCTGCTTCTAGTCATGGTAGAAAGCAGCAGGCAGCCGGCTGGTACAAACAGATCACATGGCGAGAGGAAGCAAGAGCGAGAGAGAGAGAGAGAGAGAGAGAGAGAGAGAGGAGATGTGCCAGGGTCTTTTTAAATAACCAGCTCTCGGTGGGAACTAATAGAATGAGAACTCACCCACTACCCCCACCCCCCAGGGAGAGCATTAATCCATTCATGAGGGATCTGCCCCCATGATTCAAACAGCTCCCAACACTGCCACATTGGAGATCAGATTTCCACATGAGTTTTGGGGGGACAGTAACATCCAAACTCTATCACCGTGCTCTTTAGTTGATTCATCCAGCACCGTTTGAGCAGATATCTATAAGAGTGAGGCAATATCCTAGGCACAGGATAAGATGGGCATGATACATCTTCTCCATAGTTTCCAATGTAGTGGAAAAGGCATATTATATAGTAAATGTTTGATTTCTAAGGGTTAAGACAGGGAAAAGGCAGGGTTCCTTAAAAGCCCATGAAAGGAGTATCTGGCCCAGATTTAAGGTAGGCAGACAATTGGGAAAGATATTCCAGAGGACCATGACCTCTAAATGGGATTAAGAAAAAAAAGAAGAATTAGCCTATGCTTAGAAGAGGATGAGAAAGTATGTCTGGCTGAGCAAACAGCAGAAAGGAGAATCCACAGACTCACAGACTGATCACGAGGGTAAGTTAGAATTGTGGATCGGGGAACTAAAGTTATGCAAGGCTGAAGAGGGAGGCAGGAGTCAGATCATAAAAGGTTTATATTCCATGCTGAGGAGGTGAATACTGTGCTGAAAGGGACAAGAATGCATTGGAAATTTGAAGAAGAAAATGGACATGTACAGATGTTCATTCTGGAGAGTCAGAGAGGGGCAGGCATGGAGGCAGTCCAAGTATTCAGAAGCCCGATGCAGCAACCTCTGAAAGAGAGGATACCTTTATGTTTACCAGGCTACTGACTTTGAGAGAAAGAAATTAGCAAATGAAACCTACTACCTAGTGTGAACACCAGGCCAAGTCTACATTATCCAGCCTGAATGAGACACAGAGAAATACCTATAATGGAAGTCATTCAATTGGAACCAGGCGTTGATCAAAGAATGTAAGTTCAAGCATATTGATATATGAAAACTTGAGGTTCAGGAAAATCAGAAATAAAATTACCTTTATTATGTTCAGTAAAGTCCTGGTGTAAAAGCCTAAAAGGCAGGTGAAGTCTGTACCCCAGAGAATTTCAAGAACTCCCATCTTCATACATTGTCATTCAGAAATTCAGAAATGAACACCCCTTTCCCATTGATAAAACCGAAAGTTTACTCAGAGGCTTCTGTGGAAGGATTTTGCTTTGGTGATTTAAACCTGAATTCCTCTGAATTTGAGAATACCACTACTTGATCTTAGATTTCAGAGGAATTTCAGGGATATCTGTGGATGTTTTGCTTTTCTAGAACAAAGTTCTTTTACATTTTTGGGTGTGTGTAACCAGCATATCTTTCATCCATCTCTTGTCCCAAAAGACACTCAAGAAACATGCAAACTGGATCCATCATATCACTGACCTAGAAGTTTCTTCTTCTCAAGCAATGTTTACAGATGTCCAAATTTTAAAACATAATTCTCCGTTGTCTGCTCTGAAAAGCAACATTTCACTATAAATTTTCCCCAAGAGCACAAGATTAATTATTTCCACACACAGTTATTAATTATGTTTCCAAACTGCAACTGATATGGCAACTAGCCAAATTAGTCCCCAGGCACATAGTCCTGTTTTTTGAATAGGAAGAGCTTTTCTTTGATACAACAGTTATGACAAGGACATTTTACTTTTTCTCCCATCAATTTGTTTAGATTACCTGTGCTTTGCCCAATGGACTTCCTATTTCTAATGAAACACTCAGGTTTTGAAGTGCCTTTCTTTTTTTGATGCTATCCTCACAAATTGGCCCCATAGCCTCCTCGAATTTAACCTGTAAGATAGGCTGATTGTTAAATGGTTGCATGTCAGTTTCACTCACACGAGTCATCTGTACAGTAGATGTTTGGCAATTTAGATATGAGAAATGTCCTTGTAGAAATCAACTGTAATAGGAAACTTGCCCCAGCAATTCTTCTCTGCGAGCCTGGATCGGGAGGCAGGAAAAAGATGTATCCATCTCATCAAGTCCCTTGACTGTTAAGCTTCCGACAGATGCTGCATTTGGAACCTCTTTTATCGGGTGTTCATAACTTTCAGAGAATGTTCTACGTTCCCTGCATTATTCGCATCAATCAATAAACAATACACAAGCTGGAGAGAGGCCAAAATGTTTCATTGAGATAATGAGGCTTAAAGAGCTGATAGATGCTGGCAAGGACATACTGAGCAATACCAGTACCCAGACAGCTTAGATTCCAACAACCTTTAGACATGCTATCAAGAGGACAGAATCTAACTGGTCAACTGTACAAAGTATTGTGAGAACGAAAACTAGTGCTGGGCATCACAAAGATTGTGGGTGTTTCTTGCATGTGCCTGTGTAGGTGAATGATTGTTGGCTTAAAAAGTAGCCTCTTAATAAATATCTAAGTGTGGTGAGGTGCCCTGAGTTTGCATATTTACCCACTATTCCACAATTTCCAAATAAGTGCACGTTCCTTTTACAATGTGATATATACTTCTTTGTGAAGGTATGGGTATTTAGGGGGGATAATTGTGTTATAAATCTGTTTCATCAAGGATATCACCCATATTCTTTCTTTCTTTATTTATTTTTATTGTAGCATAGTTGAATGTACATATCTTTTTTGTGGCAGAGTAATATTCCATTGTGTAAATATACCACATTTTCCTTATCCAGTCATCTGATGATGGACATCTTGAACCATGAATTTCATCTACTGGTACGTGGGTGAAGCTACTTCCTTTAAATCTCCCAAGCTCACTGATTTTGCTTTGGTGAGCAGAGGTCTGGGCCTAGGGTCTGTGTTCCAGGTTGGCTTCAACATAGTTTGGAGATACTGAGGCTATCACATGTGATCAGGTGAAAAAGAAGGGGCCCAGTCTTCCTTGTCTTCCCTGAGTGAAGGGCGGTTCCTTCTTTCCTGCCAGCATGTGCATTCAAACCAGCATTTTAATGCAGATTTTTTTAATTGTATAAAGTCTAATTTTGCTAAGGATCCATTCCATTGTACATGCTTTTCTCTACCTTCTCTACATGCAGACATTCCATGAAACCAAGCTTACCTTATTTCCCTCATACCATGATTGCACTATCTTTAAACATTTCTTTTGACCGTGTACTTTTACAACCTTTACACTCTGTTTGGGACTTTATCTTTACCCTCAAGATGCTTACTTTCTATTTTAGAAGATATGACTGACATTTTAGAGGATATGGCTGGTTTTTTAGAGGATATGATATTTAGTAAAGGAACTGATAATATAAGACAGTGGCTTAGAAATTTATATTCTTCATGTGCCTGGTCAAGTGACTTGAACTTTGAAAATAAAAGTGCTTAATAAATGCTTACAAATTCAAGATAAGGCCATATAGCACGATGGGTAAAAACACTGATGCTGGGGCTAAGCTGTCTGCATTGAATCCTGGTTTTGCTACTTATTATCTGTGTAACGTAGGGCTAGTCATGCACCCTTTCACTGTGACTCAGTGTACTAATCTGGAGAATGGTAATACTAACAGTACTTGCCCAATAGAATTATTGGCAAAGACCTTAAAATGGGTCCAAACACTTAGTAAGGATTATTATTTGTTATTAATGGGATGTTTTATGAATTAGTAAATTAACAAAATTATAGACTAGTTATGGTTAGTCTGTAAAGCACATATAGGGATTTAGTTTAATGCCCCAAACAATACTATTTAGAGACTCTCTCTCTCCTTCTCTTTCCTTTCATCCCTATTTTTCTTCCTTCCTTACTTTCCTTTCCCTTTCTCCCTTGTTCGTCCTGCTCTCCTTGAAATTATGAACAATAGCATGTACATTATGTAATGTGACAATATACAAATATTAATTGTTCATCTATATATTGAGTTACTTTATGAATAAATTATCATCAAATACAAAGATATTTTACTATCCATTCAATCACCAAGCACTGATTAACAACTTAGTATGTAGAAAGCCCTAGACATAGTAAACCAAAGATGAAAGATTCAGTGTCTGATATCAATACTCTAATCTGGTAGAGGAGATACACAAATACAGAAACAACAACATAAAGTAATTTATTTTGGGATAGCCTTATGCCCAGGACTCTTTTGTAGGACTAAAGAGGGTCACCTGACCCAGCCTGCTGAAGGCATGGGAAATTTTCTGTTTCTTCTCAAGACTGACCTAGGACCTATATACTTTTTGGCCCACCCATCTGTCATATTGGTGGTTCATTGGTGAACTGCAACAGGTAGCCACAGTAAACCCTTGTACAAGGGTACTTCAAAAAGTGCATGAAAAAATAGAGTTAAAAGGTAATACAAATCTTTTTGTGCACTTTTTGGAGTACCCTCATGTATGATTTTGTACACAATCCTAGAAATGTTGTGAAACACAGAGATATCAGCCTTCAGGAAGTTTTGTGTTCATATGTTGGTTTTATATAAATATTGTCTAGGGAATACTTTTTTATTTTTCAGAACAATTCACAGAATTGAGTGATAACTTTACATGTTGGGTGAGTCCTGCTGGTGCATTTGATTATTTACTAATAGATCATTATTTCTTGCTTGAGATTGAAACTGTAGCTTAGAGCTAAAGTGTTAGAAGACACCTGTCACTATAGGTCAGTTACAAATGAGACAATATATCCAGTTGTCATGGTTCATCAAAATTAGAAGCACAGTGTCTCTAAGTTGCAAAAAAATAAGGCAGGCAGACAATTCTGATTCCCTGTAATAGGTCCTGCTTGATCTCTACATCCAAATGCTACATTTGTGGAAACACATGTAATAGTTCTACTTTCAGTCATATAGGTCCACTCTTGAATCTAAGCACGCTAGGCTTTCTTGGAAGACATGGAAGAATAAAGTAGCAAAATGCATTTCCACTTTTAAGACCCTTAAGAAATGGTACTTCATATTTCAAGGAAAGGTCAAGTCAACTTTTTGTGTAAAGTAACTTTAGTTCTCAGCCCATGTGTGCCCACTGTTCTTTTCATTTTGTTTATTTATGTATTTATTTTTTATTTTGGAGGATTGTGTGAGTTAGCTTTGCTTTCTACATCCTTATGCCACTCTGGGATGTGCTGCTTCCCTGGGTGCCCAGACTGCACAATCAGAGCCCCAGCCTGCAACAGCTATCATATGGAAGCAGCTGGCAGCATGGACTGAAGGTGGTAAAAGTAAATTGGTACATCTGCTGGGGCTGGTGTAGACACATAACAAATACTGGATAATATTCAAATTGATGTTTTACCCCAAGGGTGGTTGAAAGGGTTTTGTTTTGCATGTTTTTCAGCAGACCTGGTTTAAAAATTCATGGATGCACCTGGAGGTTTTTCCTACCCTCTGTTTTTCACATATTCTGGCACAGCCAAAAACCTCCTCAGCAAGAGACTAAATTGGGATAGGGTTGTATTCTGAGCTTAGAAGAAAATCTGTGCAGTTTTCATGAAAATCACCCAAGTATACATGTTGAACTGAAAAGAGGGGGTATTTTTCAGGTCAAGATTCCCACGAGTTAACAGTATCATGCAGTTTATTTTTCAATCAGTCTCGGAGAAAAACATTCTTTAGCCAAATGATATATTTGAAAAAATAGATATTTGGATTAGATCCCATTGCCCATGAATTCCAAAATGCTTGGAGGTGTTGGAAGCACTAGATGCATAAAAAAGAGCCAGTGCAAAATGGCACTGTTTTCCCCAGTAGATAATCTCGCTGAATCTCTTAGAGTAAAGATGATAGATTGATGAGAAAAGTGGTAGTGATCCTATCTGAGAAAGGTGCTATCTCTTCTAGCTAAGATTTATTCTTGGTTTGAAGTGGAAACTTTTGTTCAACCATGGATGAGCTAAATTAAATTTTGTTAGGATCCAGGAAACTCAGTTACTCAGTTTCAAATCAGTTAATCAGTAAAAATTTCTATTTCCCAAGCTCTTCACTCGCTTTCTCTCTCTCTTCCCTGGGAAAAGTGAACAAAGATATTTAGCCTCAAGGCTGACTTTAATAAACGAAGTGACCTTTACATTTTAGCTCAAAGAAGTAAAAATAATCTTATAGGTATCACTGGCAATTGAGTCTTGGTGGGTTGGAGCTTATGAGTATAATGCAGCAGTAGAAGAGCTTGCCTTCGTGAGCAGAAAAACAAATTTGATCAAAGGACTGGTGAGAAATGCTGTATGTCAAGAAAATCTACATCTTCTTGAAAATTTGCAACCTCAGATTTAGAAGTGTGCTGAAGTTTCAATAACTTAAAACTCCCACTGAACACAGACTTTCTGTGTGCTATGTCCTTGTTATCATAGGTTTACCTTGATTTCAGAAAATAGGAACTGTAAAGAAAGAAAATCTCAACATGTGGATGTAGAAATTCTTCACTTTACACAAAGAAATAGCAAAGGCTTCTTTTAAATAGCACTCTGCCCTTGTACATTTTGCTAACTAAGGGCAAAGTCTAAGACTCAAATGCCAGGATCCAGTGTCACAAGAAGATCAGTTAAAAATGAAAAATTGAACTTTTAATTTATTTATTTACTTATTTTTTTGGTGGCTGGCCGGTACAGGGATCCTAACCCTTGGCCTTGGTGTTACCCTGATCAACCAACTGAACTAAGCAGCCAGCCAAAAATGACATTTTTTGGAAATGTAATATCATTTATAGGAATATAGGATTTTATTCATTGAAATTTGATTTGACCATAACCTCACAAGAATATCTCTTTCACACCAGAGAAATCACATAATGTTTAAACTGAAAGGGACACTAGAAACTATTTTTCTGTTCCAAGCCTGCATTTTATGATAATGAAACTTGGGCTCACAGAGGTTATGTGACTTTTTCAATGTCACAGAACTAGACAGTGGCAGAAATAGACCCCATATCCCATTCCTCTGCATATTGCCTCTCCCTATTGCCTCTCAGGAAGTTCATCCACCTTTACAGAATATTCCTATTTGGAAAACTGGACCTTTTTCCTAATCCTATAGTTGTAGCAAAGTTTCTTAGTTTAATCATGTTGGATAACTTCAGCATATGTAGCAAACGCCTTGGTCCCCATAAATACCAAGGATAACAGAAAAGTCTGCTAATCGGAGAGCTCAGAATGATGCGGATTTGATCATTTCTCCTAACAAGAGGGATCATTCAAGCCAGAGCTTCTTTTCACTCTTTCAGCTAGCAACATCACATCACCTGGTCTAGTCCTCAGTGTTCCCATTCTTATTATTTTTTGTCTTGTTCTCAGAGGTAAATGTGAAAATCTGAATTTGATCAAAAGCCACAAAAATTCTAGATCCATTTGTAAGAGTGAATTAACAACTGCTAAGTATCTGCTATGAGGCAGAAATGTATGTAGTCAATCATTAGTTCCCCAAATACGTTCCTCAGAACCTTAATTCTCTAGAAGCTTTGCGAAGAGAAGTGACTTTGTTACCGAGCAAGGGCTTGCTGCCCGATGAGCACAGAAGCCAATAGTACCGCACCAGTTTTTGAGAAAAGAAAAGGTTTTATGGCAAGGTCAACTGAGAAGGAGACAGGAGGCAACACTCAAATCTGTTTCCTCGATCCAGAGCAGGTTTTAAGGGGTACTGGACAAAAGTGGATTGTCGAGCTCTGAATCAGCCCATATAAGGTAATGAAATTGCCAGATCCTGGATCTGGCTTGTTGAAGGATCTCTTCCTACATGCAAGGCTTCAGTGGTTAAATTTCCAGCTTTTTAGTTTTGTAGAAATAAGGTTTTTTGTTTCTGTGGTGCTTGAGATCATCTGGAGGGCAAGGTCCTTCTCTCTGCACATGCTCAGCCTACCTCCTGCAAGACAACTTGTAAAACAGCTTGAGATGGGGAAATAGGCCCAGTTTCAGCAGTTTTAGGTGGTTTCAGATTCTGTCTTTGAATACCTTTGGCAAATGTACCTCTCTCTTTTTGCTTCAGGGTGCACACATAAGAGACTTTAGTAAACCAAAGGAACCTTTTTGTTTTTCTTTATTCTGGTATTCATGAAATTTATAGAACTATTGTACCTTTACGGTGTTATAACTATTAATTTCAATTTCACTTAGAAAATGCTGTGCTCGTTGCTTCGGCTCCATGTAGTCATAGTAAACACCTACTCGGTGAATTGGCATTGTTAGTTCCATGTCATAGCTACAGAAATAAAAAAAATCAGACATAGTTACTAAGTAATTCCCCAAGGTCATGTGTCTGGGCAGAACTGGGACTCTGTGATTTTAGCTTTTACAGGGATCTCAGCTCAAATAACTGTTGGCTTACCCAGGTAATTATAGATGAGTGACGTGACTGAGGATGATTTGGGTGCAGGCACTTATTTCAAGAAAATAAAAAATGAGAGTGAGCATATGAATTGTGGGACATGAGGAATATCACCAGTGTTTAATGTGCTCTCTGCCTCTCAATCTGCTGTTTATTATCACATTTTGAACAGAAACAAGTATTCAATATTTATCTTTAGCTCACAATTGATGGGGTTTTATTTGCCCTTATATTAATGAAAAAAATACCTACAGAGGCTCGCTATTAGTGTTGAGAAGATAACAGGATGGTGTGGACTGTGGTAAACTGGAAAGAATATGACCTCTATATAGTGAATAGTAGCCCTAAAGCTTGGGTTGATTACAGCCCTATGAGAATGCCCAGCACACCTGGATGTGATTGGAAAATCTTCCGATAAATAGTGCTCTTTGGGCCAACATTATCTATATCTACATGTGGGTGCCGGTCAAAGTCAGCCTGTGGACCATGGGATTTTAATGTCTGCTTATCACTATCTATTTGCCAAGGAAAAAAGTTTCTCAGTGAAATCATTCTTTTTAGCATGATGGCTTGATATGTGGCAATTCCACGTTCTGCAGCTTGAGGAATCTGTTGAACATTGAAAAGGCACATGTCCTCACTTACATTGGCAAGTGTTAAATTGGGGAGACATATGTATTCTTTACTCTCCCCTCCTGCTAGATCCTTGAAGAGTGTTGGTTGTCAGACTCAGCTTTAATTTTCCAAGTTGGTATGCTTTGGAAAAATATTTTCAGAATCTCCAGTACTTATAAATTTGGCTAAAAATAACTATAAAATGTGTTGGAATCCTGTTGGATATATTTTAGGTAATGCTTAACCAGTAATCTGCCCAGCTTTAGAGATATTTTTATGTGGTCTAAGATTGTCATTGTGTGTTTCTGAAACACTTCCCTCAGCTGCCCATTGTAATAATTTCTGAAGTGAGCTCCCTGTGCTCATATTTTCCTGTCTTTAATAAACCTCTATATTGCCTCTATACTGATCATCTTAAATGACCTATAGTCTTTCTTTGTCACTGCTTAAAAATCTTGATTCTAAAGGTGTGGCTCCGAATAAATAGGTTCTATTTGTATTTACATCAAAATTCCTTTGCATGGGTGGTAAAGCTCTTTAAACTTGCCCGTAGACTGCTTTGCCTAACTTGTGCCACAATGAGAAACTTGACGTTATCCGAACATGCTCACACTTCTCCGTTCATGCACATGTGAATCCTCTGTCATGAAATCCTTCCCACCCCTTCTTTTAAACACCTACACATCATTCAAAACCCATTTAGTGTCAGGTATTCTGTGGTTCTTGCCCTCATTCCAACAGCAGAAGAAAAGAAGTGCTTTTCTGTGTTCCTGCAAAACTTTATACATGTCAATAGCTCTACAACTATACTTCTTGCATTGAATTGTATCTATTATTTCTGTGTTGCTACCTATTGCAGTAAGGTGTCTAGTGTCTCATTCATCATTAAATCCCCAGCCTTAAGCACAGGGACCGTCTTTTAGTGCCAAAACTACTTAAGTAAATTAGAGGAAAAGAAAGACGAAATGAGCAGCCGAGTGATGAACATCTGGCCATCTCACAAAAGGTGAAAAATTCCTCTCAAAAACACTCTGTATTCCAAAAGTCATGCTTTTCTATTTGTTCCTGGAGTGTCTGAAAAAGAATTATCAGAATTTTAATTTTTGAGCATATCTCTATCGTTTTATTGAAATATCTTATAGAAAAGGTGGATTATAAGGTTCCATTTAATGCCTCACTTATGAACTGAATGTGAATTGTGTCAAAGAGGGAATTTCTCTTTATTTTACATTTTCTCTTGTGTTTTAGACAAACTTTAAAATATTGGTTGACAACCACTCTAAGCTCATGCTTGCTAGTTAGAGGACCTGCTCGTTATGTGGTCTGTGGGTTAGAGTGCAGGCCTGGGAGCCAGGTGCTTGGGTGTGAGCCATAGAAATGCCAAGGGTGCTCCGGAATTATCTCGGATAAATTATTGTGGCCCTCCATGCCTAATTTCACTCTCTTGAGGTTTGCTTCAGTTTTCAGCTGGGATTTCCAATTAAAGTTAACATTTATAAAGTGCTGTGTAATGCTTAAATGGAAAATATCATGTGAGTAAAGAATCTTCTTAAATAGCAGTTTAACAAATTTGTGTTTCTTGTGCAATTAATTTTTTAACATCTTCCAATGTGTGATAAATGAGTGACAAGAAAAGTTTGTCTATTAATTGATAACATAGTAGAAAATGAAGAAATAATGTTTTTCTGCTGCTCCTTCTCATTACTGAAACGTTGTGCAGTTTAGAGTTTCTAATCTTTTAATTGTCTTCACGCTTGAAATACTCACCTGGTGTCTCCCCTGTGTATGTGTGTATAATATGTGCAGAATACTTCTTTATTGCCTTGTCCCAGAAACGTAGATGAAGAGAGAAAATGTCATAAACAGACTTATAAGTAGACTATGAAGTAGGAATGATAATTTTTATAAATCAATAAGAAAAAGGAAAATAACTATAATTTAAAATGGAGAGAGAATGTGAACTGGCAATCTAGAAAATGAGGCTATTCAAGTGACAAGAGGAAGAAAGGGAAGGAGGAAGGAAGGAAAAAATTCACTATCATTAGGAGCAAAAGCAATGTGTACTGACCCAAAATACAACATTTTCCACAGCGATCTTAGGAAACGTTTAAGAGGAGAGATAAAACCTCATGTTGGTGATAGGCACTTTCAAAGTCCCAGCCAACAAACAATAAATTAGTACTTCCTTTCTCTGAAAGACATTTGGTAGCATGTGTCAAATGCAATTACAAAATTTATATTCTCTGATCCATAAATTTCACTTCCAGAAAATTACTTGAAGAAATAATAATTGATGTGCGGAAATATTCATCTGTATGAGATCTTAAGATTATATTAGTGAAAATTAGCAACCTTCTGATAAGAGATTAATTACATAGTGGCAAATCCATACAGTCAAATTTTATGTAGCCAATAAAAAATAATAATACAGAAGAATATTTAATAACTTGGAAAATGTTTGCAGTGTTGTTTTACAATAGGGAAAGCGGGTTAAAAATTAGAAAGTGCTATGTGACACTCTCTCACTATACAAATCTCTCTCTGTCTGTCTCTCTTGCTTCACCCCACAAATATATTTGTGCTATGTATGTGTGTGAGTAACTATACATGAACAGAAACAAAGATTGAGAAAACAAATGTCAAAATGTTAGTAATAATTGTCTCTGCATAGTGATGTTTGAGTAATTTTTCTTTTCTTTTTTTCTGTATACATTTTTGGGGCATTTTCCGAACATTTCTGTAATGAATACATGTTAATTCTTGCTCATATTTGAACACAACTACTACACTTTAAAGTAAATAAGATGAATAAACTGAAGGGACCAAAGTTATTGTATCTTTGACATAGACATTTATAGTTAGTAAAAGCTGGATACCTGACAAGTGACTTAAAGAACTCCCCAGTGTCAAGACTAAGCTGCAGGCCAACAGTAAAAATGTGGCAATCAGAAAATGGCAAAATGGGGTGATCAAGATACTTAAGTGAGGTTTCTAGAAAAATATAAATTGGTGTTGACACGTTTTGCTTTAAAAAATAATTTTCAAATAATATTGCTTATCTGGAAAACAAATTTTGGAAGAAATTCTCTGATGGTGCTAGATAAATAAATCTTCCTATTGTTACGATGACCAAATAATTTTCATCCAAGCCATACATACTTGAGTGTCAGTAATGATATTTTTGATGGTGAAATAGGAGTACATCAGGACTTTCCAGGGCAAAATATGACATATGTTCACCCTATTTATGATGTGTTCAAAGAAAGCAAAACTGTCTTTCTTAGTCAAGGGAAACCTGATTCAAGATCAGCCAACTTTTTAAGTAATTATGGGCTTATTCAACCCTGCATGAATATAAACCTTGGTCTGAAAATGCTTTTGTATAGTCACAAAATAGAATTGCCACTTTTATAATTGGTTTGCATGATAGTGCCTTGATTAGAAATCATTCTGATTGTCAAGGATCCTAACCTTTGAACAATTGTGGTGACTAGCTACTTAAGAGGTTTTAGCCCAGATACATAAAAGATCATTTCCTTTGCAAAGGTTTCATGAAGGCAACATTTTTGTTCCTTTTGAACACAAATTACTTTTATCAGGGTGCTGAGAAATATCACTAAAGTCAAGAGAGCTGACTTTGTGGTTATTTTCTTAAAGTACAGATTCCCCGTTGTTAAGAACTTCAAGCAGATGAGTGTATTATAGGGTTGGCATAGCAGCAGTAAGAATTGAGTTACACAGCAGAATGCAAATAAAATTTTAAAAATAAAGTAAAAATGTTGGATGGTTTACATGGGCATGGACATAATAAAAATTGAACTTGCTGTATGTTTCTGGGACACATTTACCATTCAGCCATTCACCTTCAGACCCAAATGGTCTTTTCTTATTGTTGTTGGCCCAAGGCTACCTAAAAGTCAGTAGGTTATTTTAAGATTCACTGTTCAGAATGAGGAGAATACTAAGTATCCTATTTTCAACTGCTAGGTTATGTTGTAATTGATAGTGGTGCTTTTGTTGTGAACACAAAGAGACAAGGACTGTTTCGCCCTTAAGAAATCCATTTTTATGGTATTAGACCCTCAATTAAATGATGGGATTGTAATGCATACTTATGCATACTTTAATGAACATTTAACAGATCTATCCTTCTATAATTTAATCTGAGTAATTTATGCACCCTGAAAATCCATGGACTGAATTTTCTTGACTTTGGTTTTCTTTATGTTTCTGTGAGTGACTAACAGTAAAATTCATTTGATCTTCAGTAAATACATTCACTTTGAATTGATACCAGATTAAGAATTTACAACCTTCAAAATTTTAAAGTAATAGGGCTATTTCATAGCTGAAACCAAATGAAAAATGTGACAACCTCAAGATATCTCAAGTATGCTATGATTATGAGGACCTTGTTATTCACACTGGATACAATAATAACAACTTTTTATCATATCTCATTTTTTAAAAAGTATAAGTGACAAGTTGTACAGAAAGTAGTGGTGGTCACATGTCTCCAATCTGGCTGCCATCAATCATTCCCCTCTCTGCATGTGTGTGTGTTTGTGTGTGTGTGTGTGTGTGGTTGTGTGTGCGCTCTTCCTCCCTTGCAGGAGGAGTCTGGTTTTTTTTTCTTCCCATCAAATATGGCCCAGAATTGGTGACTTGCTTGACCAATAGAATGTGGCAAAGTTGATGTCCTGGAACTTTGAGGGTAGCTCATTAGAAGCCTTGCACCTTCTACTTGAGTCCCTTGGAATGCTTGATCTAGTACACTCACACTGAAGGAAGGCAGCCACCATTTAAGAAGTTCAACTACCATGAAACTGCCATGCTATGTGATTTCAGCCGGATGGAGGGGCCCGAAGGATGGGATGCCACACAGGGAGAAAAAGAGATGCCAAGGCCAGATACCAGATACGTGTGTGAAGAAGCCGTTTTGGAAGTGGAACGTCCAGCAATAGCCACCAGAGATGACATCATGTGGATCTGAGATGAGCTACTCAGCTGAGCTCTTCCAAAATTCCTGATCTACAAAATCATGAACAGAACAGAATGCTTGTTTTAAGCCCCTGTTCTGAGGAAGTTTGTTATGGAACAGAGGTCCTTTTCTCTCTAATATGCTATACCAACTCTATTGCTTCGGAGAGATGTGTTTTGAGATGGAATTAGCCCAAGATACAGAACTGCCTACAAAACACAATCATGGGGGAAAAAAATCATCTTCATAAAATACTGCACTCCTACATCGCCTGCTCTGGTGAAAGGAAAATTAAAAAGGAGGGAAAAAAAGCAGCAGATAATGTGATTATGCTCTGGCTATGCCGAATAAGCACATTCACCCTTTTTTGTCTTCCAAAACAAATTGAGGTGATCAATGTCTGTCATTAAATAATTGAAGAAAGAAAGGAAAAATTTACATGAGATAGACTTCCTTGTTAACACGAGGAACTTCTTCCTAAATAATCCCTTTTAACCCCATCTTCCTGAGAACTCTGCAGTGGAGCTGCAGAGGTGATTCTCACTTCAATAATCTGCAAATTCTGCTTGAGAGAAACCCTTGGTAGTCTCCATAGTCTTTTCAGGAAAGCCTTAATAGCCAAATACATTAGCAAGGTCTCATGTGGCTGAAGCTTCATTAATCTTTCCCAGTACACTCTGGTATATTTGCCAGTTTACCATGAAGCATTAATATAAAGAAGTAAAACTAAAACATACTTGTCAGGATGATGATACAAATAGAGCAAGGGACAAGGAATGTGGGTACGTTATCTTCACTAATTTTTAGAAGGGATTTATTCCTATGGGCTTTTCTTTTTGTTTTCCTGACTTTCAACTTGACACACTCTCAAACTCTAAAATCAAATGCACAGCTTAGAGATTGTACCAAAAATGGGTTTTCCTCACCTAAACAACTGTTAAAATGTAGTGATAGCTTCTTTTTTTGGTGCTCTCTTCCTCCCCACCCGCTTTTCTTTATCTTTTCCGGTGGGATAGGAGATTTCTTATCATTAAATGAACATCATTTCTTGTAAAGTTTCTCATGAGCAAAGAAGATGAATGTCCATTTCTCCCAGTATCACTGCTGCTTCTGATAGTAGCTAACATTTTAAAATGATTTAACCTTTTGGCATTTATAGGTCTTTGGGGATTTAAGAGAGAAGTTATTCTGGGACTTGTAATGACCATGGAAGTGTTTTCTGATTGAGTTTGAGTAGAGGCTATGGAATAATGCTGGGATTTTTAAAGCGGCTCAAATATTCTCAAGGTATTTAATCAATTTCTACAGAGACTGCAATAATAAAAATGTCCCTTGAATTGGTATATCATTCTTTCCCTCTAGAACACCAGGTTTTTAAGCCGGATGACTCAATGCTAAGCAGTAATGAATATTCTATATTCCCTACTGTCACCTCAGTATGATTATATCTATTTCTCCAGCAAAATGATTCTATTTTTTTAAGATGTCAATTACACATAGGATACATTTATTAGGAAAACATTTACATTGTAATGAACCTTATTGATTTTAGCATAAGTTTCTCTGGGAACTAGCATGTTGGGAAATGATTGTTTCACCGTCTTATACTATCATAGGATGAGAGCTTTTTTGCCCATTTCTACCCTTCTTTTCCCATCCATTTTTTTATCACGATGCATAAAGTGGTGCTGGAAGGACAAGCAAAAGGAGACCAAAGCCACTGTGAAAAATCTGGTGTGAATCAGGAATGGGTCTTTTGATTACATAGCTTTATATTTAAAGCCAAAAAGAACAACTCTATCTGATCAAGAGTATCTTACTAACATCTTGTTACTGAAAGTCCCCATTGCCTCAGGCCCAGTTCCTATTGCTCCCTCTTTGCACCATCTAGGCAATATTTTTATGACATATTTGCAATGCAAGGTTTCTCTTTCTCTGTATTTAAACTCAACTATCATATTTTAGCAGAACATATAGTACTAAATATGCCGTTCTTTGTGATGCAATAATAACATTTGCACAAAACTTAACACTGCTTCTACACAGATGATCTTCCCACAAACCTATGTAATCTATGACATGGGTAGCTTCACCACTGTGTGGCCTTGAGTGAATTGCTTCATTTCCTTAGGTCTCCTTTCTTCATCTGCCACATAGACATAATGATATCTACCTGAAGTAGGTTTTTAAAATAATTTCATAATATGATATATTTTAAAGTTTTAGTTGAGAGCCTGGTACACAACAGATGCTCCATAAATATCAACTTGTCTGTACTTCACAACCTTCGGTGAGGAGACTGTGGCTCAAAATAAGATTAAGTGAGCTATGAGGTATTCAAAATGGCACCAGTGTATATGGCAAGAAAGAAACCCAAGTCCATGTCTTCTGTCTCCAGCCCCATGCTACATCCTGTGATTGTCGTTTTTGATTCGGGTGTGTCTTTCCTTCTTCTCATGGTATGAATGGTCTTCACTAAACACACTCTCTTCCTATTTTGTGAGCAAGGGCACACATCCATGAAGAACATTGACTAGAGTTAGGTTTAGAATTTGTTCATGGCTTTTCTTGTGGGACACAGGTCTGTGGGGCACCAGCCCCGTGCTCAGCCCTGCAGATCAACCCACTTATAGGCATATACAGTATTTCCTTTGTAGACTGTCAATGCCATACACAGCAATGGAAACAGAGTCTCACGGTGAAATGGTGGTTTTAAGTTTGAAAACTTCTTCTCTATGTTGACTCAAAGGAGAGTCAATAAGAGAGAAATAAGGAGATGTCCTATAAATATTCTTTCTGAATCGTCTTTCAAGGAGTGTAACCCATATATTGTCATGCCTGATGAACATTACTCATCTCCTCTGTCCTATATAGAAATGGACAAGGGAGTATTGAATGAATTCTCATTATTGTTACAAATAATAATTAATGGGTAGGGCCTCCTGATGCGGCAATGTGAAGGACTGAAATTGTATTACATGTTTCTTGAAAATTATTATTTTTTTTCTGTAAAACATCAAAGTCTTTGGGCACTCATTTTAAAAAAAAAGTTTAAAAGTAAACTGCAAACTCATGGAATAAACTTTTTAGAATACAGTGCAGTTTCATTGAACCACCTTCCAGGTCACAAGTAGATGGCCTATTGCCCAAATGTTGTCTGCATCTCCTAGTATTGAATGACACTAGTTTGTGTTAGTGAACAAAGGGGTACATTAGGTGAACTTTGCTGGGTTTGAGAGGATGGGAGTTTGGACAAGTGGTGTGTCATGCCCTTCCTTCCACAGAGTCATTTCCTCGGTGTATACTTGATTGAACCTTTTTCTTTTCAATCACCTTCCTCTCCTTCTTTCACTATCGTTTGTATTTCAGTGATTTCTTTTCCATGGATCATTCTGAGATACTGCAAAACTTTCCCTAATACTGTCCTCCAAACCGTCTCCAGTTAATAACCACTTACTGCTCTCACCCTCAGCTCACCTGAGAAGAATAAATGCTCAGCCCACACTAGGGATAGGCAGCTTTTCCACCCACACTGGTCAGCACATTACCTACTTGCTCTGATTATGTTTTGCTTAATTTGTCTTTAATTTTGAGGCCAGAGCTCTTAAACTGTTTATAGATAAATTATTTCTGTTTGAATAAAGTAGGATAGATAATTCCAATTATCTATCCACTTTTATTGCTGCTGTTGCTATTTTTCTTTGTCACTGTCAGTATCATTGTGAAAAGCATTTATTATGCACCTGTGATATGGGCATCTGGAGTTGAGTTAAGCCTTGAGCAAAGCAAGAGAGACATCCACATCAGCAGCACATTTACCTCCACTTCATTCTAACCTATGTATGACAAAGAGTAGACAAATGAGCAAGCAAATAATGAACAACACATAAAATCAATACCTTTTGCATTAGGGCCAAAGAAATGGGGGGAGGGCAGTATATGTCCAGAGGTGGTGAAGTTTTTCTTATTAACTCCACCCCATCTAAACAGGTAAATGGTAGAATTCCAAGAACAACACAACTAGGAAAAGAATCTTGAAAACTAAATAGTAGCAGAAATCATCTGGGAAGAAGGTCTGTATTAGACACTTGGAAGGATCAGAGAACTACCTGCCAGTCTTTGGTAGAATTACATCATGTAGCCATATGTTGAATCTGGAGCAAATCAAAGAGAGTGAAGATGCATTTGATTTTTGACAACACTGAGCTGTCAGAAGGACTAATACCAAAAAAAGGGAGAAGTGACATGTTTGAAATCTATAAATTGCATTTCATGTTCACTTGTCACCTCTAGGAAAAGCAAATAAAGTTTCTTCCTCTTCCTGAAGTGGATGATGAATGATTGCTTAGAGCTGGGTGGCGGACGCCTGTGTTGGAAGTATCGACTTTCTATGGAAAACAGTTCATTTGCAGATGCAGTCAGTGCAGTGTCAACACACTCTGCAAGGGCATAAGCAACTGGTTCTAATCACTTGTGGGCCCATCTGAACAGAGAATAATTACTTTCCTGTTAAAAGCAGTCTCTTCCTCTTGTCTTCACCTGGCCTCCAAGTGGAACAACGGGGATTTGTCCAAGAGGACTTGGATCTGGAGTAGCAGGGGCCCCCGGGCTGCATTCAGCAGAAGGCAGGAATGAAAAGGAGTTACTCATTCATTCATTCATTCATTCATTCACTTATTCACTTACAAAGATACACAGACCTGCTATGAAACAAGTAGAGAGTGATTCTAAATCAGCAAACATAGGGATTGTTGGACATGTTTAAGAAATGTGGTCTATTACATTTGAAGAGTATTCACTAACTTGAATTTACCATTTTGAAAATATTTCCTGGTAAAACAGGACTTGAGAAGACAGGACTGAATCACGTTGTTATTTACATTTTTTCCTCAAGTAGGTTAAATATTTTCTATTTAGATCTTGTTGAATTTTTTATTTTCTTATTTACTTTTTCTAACCTACAAAATGGTAGGACAAACCTAAATTCATTTGAAGCAAAATTACTAAGGAATTTGAATTTAAGACTGAAATAGTAAAGTTTTACTTATTTAATTAACAATAATTCTTTAAGTACTAACTATGGTTTAACCACTGCACCCGTCATAACCTAATTAATATTAAGGCTGTGATTAAGTAATTGGAATACATTGTATATAGTGATGCATGTTAATGCATGTGCATTTGTTTGTGTGTTTATGGTTTAGTTGAAAATGAATACAAGCTGTAATATTAAATGAAAAAACTCAGAATGAAAATCTCAATCTATGCCAGGGCCCTGAGATGTGAAGCCAGGGGAAGCTGAACCCAGCCACAGCCAGGTAAAGAGCACACCGAAAACACCATTTCCACACGGATAGCCCACCACAGTCACTGCAATCACCACGGCTGCCACCAAAGTGGCTAGTCTCTGTAGCAGCAGTCACAGCCATCGTGCGGATGGCTCGCCAGAGTCTCATCTGCATTGACACAAGGAGAGGCACCAGTGGAGACCAAAAAAGATAAATAAATAATAATAATAAAAAGAAGCAGTCCCACCTCTCCACAAAGCAGACTCCAGAGTAATAGAAGAAACATCTGATTTATGATAATAGGGGAGAACTTGATCACACCAGTCTCACTACTGGACAGATCATCTAGGGAACAAACCCACAGAAGAACAGTTCATCTATCAGATGGAGAGAACAAACCTATGGTTATTAGAAGGGAGAGAGGGAGGGGGAGGGGAAAGGGAGAAATTGGATAAGGGGCATAAAGAATAAGATGTGTAACAATGAATATGATAGTAAAAATAAATAAGTAAGTAAGTAAGTAAATAAATAAATAAATAAATAAATGATCTAATGAAAATTACTTGGAGGTGGAAATAAATATTTCAGTCTGTGATATGATATATAAATGTGGAGAAAGAAACAGAAGCAAACACAAACTTGGTTTAAATTGGAGTGATAGGGTCATAAGCAATTTTTTTTTCTTTCATTTTGAATTCTACTGGTGGTCTTGCAAAGTTGTTTGTGCAATAAAAAATGGCTAAACAAAAATGGATCCAGATTGACCCGTTTGCTTTGAGTAGATTTGAACAGAAATTTGAGGGTGGAACCACTGGGGCGTTTGTGTAGTACAGACATACCTATAAAGCTCACAGGGGACTTTCCTGCTATTTTTTTGTCATTTCCAAAATGTCAAATTCTCAAATGGAGGGTTTCAAATGAGGATTATATAGAGAAGGTGGGATTGTGGTCTGTGTATTTTTGGCACTCAGAAGAGAAGCCAAGGAAATCAGTAGTTTTATTTATACAATATTAAGTATCCGTATGTTGGAAAATACCACCCTTGCTCAGTATTATCTGGATGCAGGCTATCTCATACAGTTTGATCACTTAGAATATAAATGACTATCAAAAATATTTTAAACACATGATAAATACAAATCAGCTTGATCTGGGGATATTCTGTAGGCCTAGTATTTAATTTTATTTCTTAAATTTTATTTTGATGAAGTAGTCTGCCAGGAGAAGCAGGTGGTGAGACCTAAAATCATGGGAAGAGAGGAAAGCATATTCTGGTTAACAGGGAACTACAAAATCAGACGGGAAAAAAAATAACCTTGCCTGAGACAATAGATGTTCTATAAAATTGAGCCTCTTCATATTATCATGGAAATTACTTTTTGGCAGTAGCGCAAAAAGGCTGTTATACATTATTGTTAATTTTGGTTGGAGACACAAAGCAGTATGATCACTTGATGGCTTATTTGTTATTCGAAAAATGACAGCTTTTATGTGGCAATAAATATAAAATCACCTGAAAATATTCCTGTGGATTTAGGAGCCTTCTAAATGTACTTGCTTAATGCACACACTAGATTTTAATGAAGCCGTGTGAGTTTTTACTTAGTAGATTACCTGATGGCTCCTTGTCAGCCATCCGATGAGGGAACACTATCTGCTTGGTGAATGTGAGGCAGAGAAACCCATAACCTTGTTAGAATTTATGGCTGGTGGGCAGTAGCTTCACTGGAACACGGTGTGAGAGGCAATTAGTCTCCAATTTTGTGTGTGCTTTCTGTCTTATCTGGAGGGCAGCTGACAGCCACAGTATTCCCTTCACACCTCCCCCCCCCCCCCCCCCCGCCCATCCCTTTTCTCCTGTTCAAGAAAGGGAGGCTGAAAGAACAGCAAGGAATCTAAAGTTCATCCTGGGTAACATAAACAGTGCAGGCAGAGTGTGTCTGGTATGCAATCCCCTTGTGCCATTTGCCGTGACAGGATACCACTTTCAAAGGTGACACTAACTATTCTGAGATTTTAATATGATTGCCTCAAAATGTTTGAGAAAGCTCCATGTGTTTGGCTGCTCTCTGCTCTTTTCTGACATGGCTCTACTTCTCTTTCTCTCTCTGTCTTCTTTTCCTAGAAATGCATCCTCCTCAGCTGGTAATCTTTAAAGCCCAGGCTGCAGTGATTTCTCTTCATACAGGAACACATTAAGCACATCTTTTAGGCTACTCTGAAGCAAACTCAGAGAGTGCCAATTAATAAGTTGATGGGGGAGAAGTCAATGGGTAGCATTAAGACCACCTGTCTGGAGACATTAGGTGCACACTTTGACAGAGTGCAAGGAGACCCACAGAGAGTCGGGAATGAGGTACTTTATCACGCATCCCTAGAGGCATAGAATGAGATAATAAAAAGCAGTTTTCAGGGCAGCTCCTTTACCTTGCTTCTACTGTAGATTGTTCATATTGCTCTGGCCAAGATCAGGCGTCCCGATGGGCAAGTGCAGGACATCTGAAGCTGTGAATTTTTATCCATTTGTAGTCTCTCCTGTGTTCTATAGGCTAAAGATCGTGAAGGCATCCAAATACTCTTTCCACGGAGCTTCCATTCATATCTCCTCCAGCTGTTCTGGGCATCTTTTTAATGACTACTCTGAAAACTGTTCCCATTCACTCATTTATTCATTAATTCACTCGACAAATATTTATCCAGTATATAATACATTCTGGGCCTTAGTCTAGCTTCTGTGAATACACCTGGGAATAAAAAAGAAAATATCCCTATTCTCATAGAGCTTGTGTTCTGCTAGAGGGTATATAGACAAGAAATAAAATAAATAAGTACAGTATATAGTTGGTTTGAAAGTAATGAAAGCAGGGGGATAAAATAGCTGCTGTCAAATTCCTAGAGAAAACTTCAGAGAGTCCAGACTTTGACTCAAGACTCAGAAAATCAGGCTAAAGGAAGGATGACGTGGGACATTGTTGAGGTGGAACAAAAGGACCTGAGATGGGGAAGAAAAAAACAACGGACTCCATCATCTTTCTTTTCTACGTTTCCCACAACAGACTGTAACCAGTCTCGCTCTTTTATGCTCTCGAAATGGAGAGTACACAAGGACCAGTGGAAAGGAGGATTGAGGTTAACAGAAAAGTGGCAAATGATCCTGGGTAAAGAAATCACCTAGGGAAAAACAAACAAACAAGCAGTTCTACGGAAGAAAAGAGAATGCAATTACTATTTCCTCCCCCTTCCTTCCAACTTCTCCTACCTCTTTCATTTCTTAGTGGAAATGGTTTCATGGCACTGGCCCAAGGTAGGAGAATAACCCTGACAGAGTCGAGGTCCTTCACTGGCCAAGCATCCTCTGCCTGACTCCTGCCCCCACCCCCACCCCCACCCCCTTGTCAGAATTTTAGCTCATTTTCAAGTTTTATAAATTTGCAAACATAACTTTCTGTTGTTTTCTTTTTCCAACAATTCTTCGCTGCAGATTATGTTGCTGACAGACCCGGAGATTGAGAGCAGCTTATTGATCAGCTCAGACGAAGGGGCGACCTATCAAAAGTACCGGCTGAACTTTTACATCCAGAGCTTGCTTTTTCACCCCAAGCAAGAGGACTGGATTCTGGCATACAGTCAGGACCAAAAGGTGAGCATGCTTCGCTTGTTTGAGACAAGGGTGCATGTTCCCCAGGGTTCAGACTGCTCACTAACCATCTCTACATTTTATCTCAATGGTCATTTTTGTTCTGCGCAATAGCCTGATCTCTGTGCCAGTGGGACAAGGGGAAGCCAGGAGGATCTCAGGTTGCTTCCTTAAACTGTGTAAACATCTGAAACAACATACAGAATAAAAATTAGATACTAAGTAAGAGGCTGTGGAGAAGCAGTTCTTAATACAGATGTTTAAGGCAGTCAGGAGCCACTGTCCCCATGGAATTTTATATATGTGCGTAGGTGATCATTTTTTCTCCATAAAGTACCCATCACTTTTCTCAGACCCTTAAAGGGAAGCATAACCCTGAAAAGGTTAAGAACACTAACTAGGGCTTTGCTAAAACAGTGAGAGAAATGTCCAGAGGAACAGTAATAATGTACATAGATAACATTATTCAGAACCTAGTTATCTCCATACTTTTCTTCTCTTGATGGCAGGGTTGAAGAAGTCCACTTAAGAAAGCATGAGATGAAGTTACGCTATTGCATATGTGTGTGTGTCCCATAACATTTCATACTACAATGTATATTATGTACTCAATACTACATATATACTATAAAATACATACAATCTCTGCCTTTGAGGAATTTATATTCTCAGGTAGAATATAAAGCTAACAATAGCAAATAAAATTAAATTAAAATGAAAGGGAACAACATATACAAAGCCAAATGTGAGAGAGACTCTAGCCATAAACACCAAAGAGAAAATAGATGAAATGTTGGAAAGCTCTTTATACAGTGCAGTGAAGGCATTCCAAGATTTCTCCTTAGGGGAATCATGTGTTAGAAAATACATATATCAAAAGAAATACTGGACGTACATAAGTGAGGAGGATATTCTAGGGCTTTATCTGTATGTGCTGGCATAGATGTGTGGATTTTTTCTTGAAAGCAGGATATGATATAAGCAACTTCCCAAAGTCTCTACTGACACAAGCATTTTGGAGGAAACAAAATTCTTAGGATTGGAGTTTTATTCATGCTGCCTTACTGCCAAATAAAATGCACATTAAGCCTAAAAATAGAAAGGATTTATAATTAGTATATTTTTTCCTCTTGAGCAGCCTGGCCACCCTTTCAGCAGAATGTACAATTTTGTTCCTGGAGTTAAGTCACAGTGCATCTGGTCCAGGATGGTGCAATTAACAGAGGCGATGGATGAGTCACTCAGACACAGAATCTTAGTCATTTAATCCACTGGGTTATTGCATTTTATTCAACAATTGGTTATTTTTTTCCCCCTGATGCCAGAGGCATAGTGAGGGCCAGATTTACCTGGCTAAGTGAAAACTATACATCTTTGGATGAAGGGGATGCCCAAAAATGTAACCCTTCATGTTCCAGAACTTCATACAGCACCTCCCGTGATCACTGTGGCAGAGTAGATAATCCTGAGGAGTTGGGACATCTGGGCTGTGGCCCCAACTCAGCCACTGATGGTGAACAGTATTTCGTTGTGGGTTCCTTTGCCTTAAAATGTTTTTGTATGGATAATAATTGCAGATGCACTTTCTATATAATTGGAAAACAAACAAACAAACTCACATCTGTTTTAGGTTCTCTGCATGGTGCAGTGTTGGTATAAAATAACTATATCAAGGAGGTTTCAGTCTATCTGGAGATAGATTAGTACTTATGAGTTCATTAATAGTCTAACAGAGGCCAAAAAGGCAGTGCTCTCACTGATGCAAAATAGATAAACAGTCAAAACGGCTGGATGAATTACGTGAAATTGATAGCCCGAAGTTCAAAAGATGGAGATCTAGTGACCTGTTTACTTTGGAGGTCTTATGAAGTGACTTCACCTGGACCTTAATGAATATATCAAATTTCTGTTGAAGAGAGTACTTATTTTTATTTTTTATAATAGGAATGTCATAAACAATCATATAAAATTGGAAGAAACATGTTTATAGGATTGCAAATGTGTCTATTTTGCTGAAATGGAAATTTGGTAAGACTAATTATAATACACACATGCACAAGTTTGAAACCTAATCCTTGATTATTTCTCACTGTTTTGACTCTTTGATTCTTGTGCAAAATAATTTTTGTTTTCATAATTAGGAGGCTTTGGAAATTTTGGTCAGAGGAATGATGTATTCAGACCTGTATGTTGCAAGGGTTAATTGGTAATAACATAAGGTTGAACTGTAGTGATATGATAAAACAGAGGTGGATTCTAATATTTGTTTTTTTCAGTGATATAGAAAATGTACCTGCAATTATAATTATCCCTATAAACACATTTTAATGCAAAGCGAGCCACCACTAAATACTCTTCACCACAAGTGGCTGAGATGGGGCCACAGCTCAGGTGTTTTAAATCCTCCAATGTTATCCATTCTTTCACAATGAACACAGGAGGCACTGTTTGAAGTTCTGGAACATGAAGAGTTAAATTTGGGGCATCTTCTTCAGCATAAAGCAAGCAGACCAGTTAGGATTATATTGTGGTAGTCCTAGCATCAGATATTGAGCATCTGGACCAACAGATATCTTTTGTGATCATAGACCAAGTGAATCCTGTCACTTTAGAGCTGGGAAAAAACTTACCAGTCTTTGTTCTGTATGAAGCTAAGCACCCAGAACCTCTGAGAGGTTAAAAAATTTTCTCAAAGGGAAAAATTTGGTATCACATGTGGATATTCTATAAATGGAATAAAGTCTTACATGAAATTTGGTAGGTTCTCTTTCTTGAGGGTGATATTAAGAAATGAACCAGTGGGCAGAGGCCAGCCTTTCTGCTAACCTCTCTGTTTCTCCAAGAGAGAATAAAAGGTAAGTCATCTTGGAAAACAGTTGTGGATAACCTGATAATACTAGTAGGAGTCAGAGAAGACCTCCATATCTCAAAACTTGAATCACACAATGGGGGGTAGGACATCAGCTGGAGGGGAGTGGGGTGCAGCCATCCGATGAGACATTAGCTGATGGCATTGGCTGAAAGTCAAGTTGAGAGGGGGTGTGGCCACTCAGGTGGGTCAGTGATATGGAAATAATGGCTGGCAATTAGCCATGGATCAGGGGCTTTTCGCACTGATGAGATTCTGCTATAGGCACCATGGGGTGCCACATGCTGGTGTTGACTGGCCACTGACTGCATTTGCCCAGGAAATGGGAACATTTATTTTTTCATAAGAGTATTTCTCATCAATTTTTCTGTGACAGCTGCTAGTGCTGCTGCTGCAGAACTTCCAGCTAAAGTCTTAGCTAGTGTTCACTCTGCTAGATGGAGTTTCACATCAAATTCTTGTAAAGAGAATCCTCAGGTTAAGGTTCCATCTCTCAGAAAATATCTTGTTGATGTGGAAACTCCTTCAGAGTCCTCCTCTCTTTCCTTATATGCTGTTACTTTTGTTTTCTTTTAAAGCATACTCTCCATCTTTTGAACATATAACCATGTTTACATTTCCTTATTTCCCTGACATTCCTTTTTCTCTACTTCAATGAATGAGACTTTTAAGGACCTGATGACATAGTTTGGGATCTCTGGCCTGCAGGGTAGAGCCCATATGGGCTGCAGTGCTCTATACTTCATCTGGGATGCCTAATCACCCAGTGGAGGTTTTGATGTAACCATTATAAGGAACTCAATGAGTTTTTTTGAGATTGTTCTTTCTGGCCCAAGATAGGGTTTTACTGGCCATCAATTCCATGGGAGGCCAGATCTTCAAAAAAAAAATAGTGGCTTTTAATCAGGGAGAAATGTATTGGCAAATGTCCTCAGAATTCACAAAATCAGGATGTTTTGATGATTTAGTCTTTTTTTTTCTAAGAAGTAGAGCTCTATTTTTGATATGTAATATCTAAATGGTTATATTAGTTAGGGTTCTCCAGAGAAACAGAATCAATGGGGGATGGGGGGGATTATAAAAATTGGCTCATGCAATTATGGAGGCCAAGAAGTCCCAAGATCTCTGTCTGTAAGCTGGAGAACCAAGAAAGCCAGTGGTATAATTAAGTCCAAGTCCAAAGCTCTGAGAACCAGGAACTCCAAAGTCTGTGGGCAGGAGAAGATGAATGTTCCATTTCAAAAAGAGAGAATTGATTTTTCCTGTGACATTTTGTTCTCTTCGGGACCTCTGAGGATTGGATGATAACTGCCACATTAGGAAGCATGGATTTTCTCATCCTACTGACTCAAATGCAATTATTTTCTGGAAACACCCTCACAGACACACCCAGAAATGATGTTTACCAGCTATCTGGGCATCCCTTAGCCCTGTCAATTTGACACATAAAATTAACCATCACAGCAGTTGACAACAGATAGACAATCTCTTGAATGGCATGCGTCTACCTAGGCAACACTAGGACAACTAGAGGGGAGGGATGGAGTTTTTTTCCCACTGAAGTTCTTAAAGAACTAGTCTAGCTGCTTTGGAAGCTATGCCCTCAAACTTACCCAGCATAGAAATAGAAGCCAAACTCCTTGGCCTCCGAAGGTTCTAGATGAGGATATGCCTTTGGAAATGCCTGGAATTTCTAGAAAAATGATCATTATAGACATTATTGAAATTCCATGACAAATGGGCAGAGGGATACTGGTCATATAAAGTCCCACCTCCTTAGACGTCTTACAACAGTGAATCACTATGGACAATATGAAACATTCCACTGTATTTACTATAGGAGCTCCAAAATCTTGCTTTCCTTTATTCATTTATTTTTCATTTCTGTAATTTAAGCAAGCAAGAGACAAACCAAGCATTCTGCTCATTTTTTTTTTTAAAGTCTTTGTATATATAAACTCAGCAGATAGGAGAAAGGAGATATCACCCTTTACTTCATTGTTAGTTTTCCCCTTCTTTTTTTTTGCCTCAATACAGGAAACCACCCAAAAGAAGGCTTAGCAGCAGGCAGAGTCTGCCAGATTACATCTTTATTTTAATTTGGCAATAAACTAGTGTACAAACTGTGCTATAAAACATTGCCTCCAACGGCATCTCTCAGTCTGTCTTAAACACCTCACTAAACATGATGTGTTGGAAAACATTTGAAATGATAGAAAACAAAGAACAGATGTGTCTGTAAGAAAAAAAAATAACAGGGAAAAATATAAGAGTATGGGTATACCTCGGCTTTGCAGACTATGCCTGGGTGCTGGGCTTTGGGCGTCTCTGTTAAGGTTTGCACTGGAGGAGCGATTTATAAAGTGGGGAGTGCAATGTTGTGAAACCAACATGAACACTGCAGGGACTCAGGCTACTGAGTAGCTCCTAGGAGAGGCCCCTTTCCTTATCCAAGCGGCCAATCAGGGCCTTTTCTTAGGGTATTCCCGTAGAATGGCCTGCCACCACTGACCATAAGCAGGAGGCACTGCTCTTCTCCAGTCCTGTGCAGGGTGCTGCTGGCCCCCACCCATGTGGATGTCCAAGGCCTTCCAGACCATGAACTCAGTTCCTGCATAGACAAGCAAGAAGTATAACTGAACAAAACAGGCTAGGTCTGGGCTGTGGAAAATTGGAGAGCAGGTGTTCATTTATGGGGGAGCGATGTTAGGCTCCAGCCTGCTGTACTTGACAAGGAGGATGGCAGGTCCAATGTCACCAGACCTTCACATTGTTGTGAGAGAAGTAATCCTGCTTTGTTTGCAAGGTGATGTTTTCTTGTATTTAAGTGTTCACAACTAACTCAAAAATGTAAAAAGGAGCACAGTGAGGGCAAGTAAAACTCATCTGCTTTCCTGTGTTAGTCCCCAATCCCTTTTTTTGCTTTCTCCTCCTGTCTTTCCCATCATCTTTGTTCTCCTGTTCAAGAATCGCCTGTCAATTTTATTTTGGGACATGCAAAAGAGTGATCAGTTTTGTGAAGGGAGGACAAAACTCTTAGGATTGTTTGGTGGGCCACCCCTTATTTCGTGGCTGTTCTAGAGTATTCACATATTTATGTGGTCCCACTTTGCAGCCTTGAATCAGCAGTCCGAGTAATACCGCATGGGAAACTTGCTTTATTTTTTTATCTCCTCTGAATTCCAAAGAATCACAGTTTATAAAAGAAATAGAAAATCCTAAGACCTGCATGCCAATATAACCTTTAACATTTGTTACACATGTGTCAGATACATGCAAAACCAAAACATGATTTTAAAGGGGGAATACAAGCTTTGCCAAGGGAAGTTCTGTTCACAGTTGATGGAAACCATTCATATTAACAGTCATCATTCTCTATATGAATGAAGGCTGACTTTGAGTTAAAAAATCATATATTAATAGAAAAGGAATAATGGACAGCCAATGTGTTTGATAACCAATGACAGGATTGCATTAACTTGTATAAAAGTAAATTTGAAAACAAAACAAAACAAAACAAAAACTACTTATAGTTCTCTTCCTTATTTCTCTTTTTACCAGTCCTGTAATTTTATTTAAACAATTTCATACCAGTTCTTAAAAAGCACAAAAGCAAAAAAAAAAAAATCTTCCCTGTATTCCTTTTTAATTGTTTCTTCCTTTTCCTGAGTGAACAGAGGGACAGTGCTTGTCACGGATGCTTGGAATGCTGGGTATTCCCTGGGAAATAATGACTGCTTAATAAGGGAGGAGATGGCAGCATTTTCAAAATCTCAGTCATAGTGGTTTCTCATCACTGATCCATGATAGAGCAAGTTGGTAAGAGTGTCAGCTCTCTGCTGACAGTCCTTTCCACTGCTGTGTGACCTTCAACAGGTCACTTAACTTTGTAGCTTCGCCAACTGTAAAGTGCAAGTAATAATAACAGTACCTGCCTCATAGGTCTTTTGGAGGATGCTGAGATAACTTATGTGAAACACGTAACACAGAGGCTGGCACATAGCAAGCATTGCATAGATGCTAGCCAAAGTATTATCCAAACACCCGAGAGATAGCAGACCTGGCATGGTGTGGCTGGAATTAGACACAAGCCTGCCTTAGTTAGAGACTGCCTTAGTCTAGTGTCTTTCCCTTGTGTGGTGGTATAGGCACTTTAAACAATGTTGAATGCCTTTTTAGTCAATAACTAAAAAGTACTGTGGAATCGGAATTAATGGAACAAGGAAGAACTGGTGTATAGTGCTCAGAAAATGTTATGGATTGTGATAATAGTAAACCATTAAATATTAAAATATTTACCTCACGGTAAGTGTGTTTGTTTTTTAATAAACCTAGCAGCCCCTTAATGTCAAAAGGGCAAGAATGAGATAAAAGACAAATGGATCCTTGAAATTCAACCACCTGGGGTTATTCAAATAATTTCTGCACAAGCACAAACACTTAGGAAACTGATATCTACCTAATGCCCTCACATTTCCCCAAGGCATTGCATTAAGTAAAAAGGCACTCAGTTATTTTTAAGAAATATGTTGTGCATTATATACCATGCTGGTTTGGCAGGATTTCCATGTGCTTGAAATTTCCCAATGTCAGAGCTGATTTTTAATCTCATGAATATGTAAATAATTTAAGTATCCAAGTACAAAACTGGCAATTAGAGTGGAAACCAGGGAGCTTGCTAAATGTCAACCCCAATGCTTGTTTATAAAACAAATTCTCAAGCTGAAATGTCATCATATGCAAACAAGAGAGGACCGTATTCACCTCAGATACCATGTTTAAACAGGTTGTATCATTATTTTTCAATTGCTACCTGGAACTATTTGATTTACCTATTCTTAATGATTTGAAAGAAATGAGCTGCAAGAATAAGGAGAAATGAATGTTTTAAAAGAAGTAATTGGGATTAAGGTTTGAACCAGCGCAATTATGCTATCTGGGAGCTATTCAGGTTTTGAAATAGAGGCATATATTTGTGTGTGAGCCAGTTCTTGATCTTTTCTTTGCCATCAGCACTTCTCTTTAAGAAATTTAAGGCCCAGATTCCATCTTATCTTTTCTTCTTATACTTCAGAGCTGGGTGCACAGGAAGCGTTCACAAATCAAACCAGTCCGCAGTCACATATTGACCCGTCCTTCCCAGCCAGCCCCAGTTCCATGTGTCTAATTCTCCAAGCTTCAGAGATCCCAGCCCAACTGTGTGGCACGTGACAGACTTCAGTGACAGCTGGGGAATGGCCAGTGACAGATTGGATAAATCCAGCCACAGGAGAGATTGATGGAGCTAGCAACATGTCATCATTCCTGCTCAGTCTTCATAAGCAAAGCCTGAATGATCAGCCTCGGTGCTCTTGTCTTTTGACCTTGTCAACCCTTGGATCCAGTCTACATTAGCTCCCCATAAGTTGTGGTAGGATTACACCTACCCAGCCTGGTTCTGGGCTCTGTTTATAGTTTCAGCTCACACTGCACTTTCTTTATGCATCCCAGCCAAACTGGGTCTTTTGCTATTGACCAAAGATGAACGAGGACACCACGACGAGCTTTGCAGCTCTGTTTATTTCTTCAGACTGACCCATTCCTCTGGAACACATTTTCTTCACATCATGATACTAAGAAATTTTAACTGTACACTAAAGCCCACTGTGAAAACTTTTGCAAATTCCCAATTTTCCTCTGCTAAATCAGCCACTATGGCACTCTGAACAAAATATTGCACATTATTGTACATTGTCTATGATTATCCGTGATAAGTCTGCATTTTCTTTGAACAACTTGCCACATCTATTAGGATGGGGGGTGTAAGTCCGGGGTGGGCACCATAATTCTCTCACTAGCTATTGCCTGGACCAACCAGCCAAGACTTGTGTTAGCTCTTAGTGAAGTTTTGTGGAATCATTTTAGGTACTACTGCAGGTTTTGATTTCCCCTTAGCATGAATTCTGGCCCCCTCCTGTGCTGTGGAATCAGAGCATCAGAACATACTTCTGAAGACCATGTGTTCTCAGGACTGATTCTCTTTCTTCCTATTGAAGCTGGTGGAGAAAAGAGCTTGATATTTGCAATGCCTCAGGGCTGGCATTAGGAATTTATTTGAAGTCCTTAAGGTGCCATCTTTTTCTTGCTAAAAAGAATGCAGAAGCAGCAGTGAGAACTGGAGAGTCACGAGGTGGAAGAGTGCTTTGTATCCAGTCATCCCCAGGGCAGTATTAGGAAGATGCAGATAAAAGAGAAGTGGCAGGGTTTTCTGTCAGCCTTTTCAAGAAGTGCAATTTGCAGGCCTCCTGCATCCAAAATGTTAAGGGCAGCGAAGGAAGGAAGACTGAGCAGGCAACCTTGAAAAGAGCCTACAGCAGGAAGTGTTCTGCCAACGCAAAGCCTCTCGAGGAGCCAGTGTGGAAGAGACCCAGGAAACTGCCCCCTGACTGGGGAAGTCACATGAGAAGCTTTGTGGTGAACAGCATCTGATCCTATCGAAGACTTCCAACACCAATGGAATTGTCCTTGCATCAATTTCTGTGGAATTAGTGTCCTTCCACCAATTTCCTAGCTGCAATTTCTTCCTAGCTGAAAAAAATTCATAATATGCACCTGCTTAACTATCTGGAAAGAGAGGATACACATTCCATTTAGGAATATTGAAAAGATTTTTCAGGAACAGTGACAATTGGAATTGTCTACGTCAACACAAGAAAGTTGAATTTCTCTTGTGCTAGTAGAAAGATGTCATTCTTTTAGGGATTCAACCAAAATGTGAATGGTAAGAAGGTGGAAAATGAGAATTGGAAACCACTGTTCCTATATGCCCTTCTGTCCCCCATCTTAATCTGTTGTAGATTAGGAATCCCAAGCAAAGCCAATGCTGTATATTCTTTCCCACCCCCAGGCTATTTTGTCCTCCTGTGGCATCCCTCTTACTACACCTTATTCCAACTTGCAGCTCTAAAGACCTCCAGAGGATAGTGCCAGAAATGACTGACAGTTGATTAAAAGCTCACAACAAAACTAACCCATGAAATTGCAACCTTTGCAATTAAGTGTATTTTTATCTACACTCTTAGCAGACAAAGGCAGATGGCTAGAAAACAAGCCAAGCCAATGTGAGAGATGTCTTAAAAAAAAAAAAAAGAAAAAAAAAGAGGGAGAGAGAGAAAGAAGAAACAAAACCTTCAGGAGAGGAGCTTGGCAGGAAGGAGAAAAAAGTGTTGACAGCCCCAGAACAGCATAACGACAGTGTGGAGGGTTAGACCCCGAGGCTGCTAATAGATCTTGAGCACAGACACAGTGTTGAGTTTGTGCTCATTAAGTGATATTTATTAAGGCAGGAAAGTGGTTTCAGATATTTTAGAATGATCTTAGACAGGAAGGACTTTCTGCCTTGCTTTCTAAGTTAGCTAGAATCTTCTCCTGTTCTTTTTCTAAAATTTTCTAAAATACTTCTTCATTCTTTCCCCAATATTTTGTATCAGTGTTAGCAAAACAAAAACAAATACCTTCTAAGAATGGCATTTTGGGGTGCATGACAGGGGATTTCGAGATGAACATTGCCTTCCTAAAACTAGTGCAGCTGCTCTTTCTTCCTATGCCTCATCTTTCTCTCTCCTCTAGACTTGGCATTGCTGAAGAAAGTAGCTGCTGCTTTCTCTGATGTGACAGTGATGATAGTTCTCAGTTCTCTGTTCTGACATTTGAAAGAAACCTTGGAGCTGGAGACAGAGAGGGAAATAAATCTTATTTAGGTGCTGCCAACACTATGAATTTTATTAAAGGACGTTGACTCGTTCTACAAGACAAGCCTTCCACTGGTGGCCGAGATGGAGTCAGTGGGTAAAATGCTTTGGTACCATCCCCTTCTTTGGGGAGGAAAACTTTGCTGTCAGACTCAGTAGGTTTAATTAACACATTAACTTGAATGGCTGAGAGTTGTTGTTTTCTCGGTATAACATCAGGCTGAACAATTAAGTTCTTAGAAAATGTTTGAAGCGGTAGGCGGAGTATACAGAGCAGCTTTGTCTGAGAGTGAATCTGTAAGGCACTGCTTGCAAATCCTTGGGAGTTTCAATTGCACTGATATTTATAGATTATTTTGGGGGGGTTGCTTTAGATACAGGCCTCTATCTATGGATTCATGGAAAGAAAACATATTCCTTTGATAAATTTTCTTTGTTCATCAGTTGGAAAACCTGGGTTCTTTACTAACTAAAATTCATGACTAAGGGATTTGCATGGTACAAAATCAATAGTTTTTTCTGTGATCATCTACTATGTTCTAGGCACCTGTAGATGTAGAAGGACGGGATTCCTGAAAGCTTTGCAATCTCATTAGAGATGCAGGGAGTGGTCTCTGGTGTCTGAGAGTGATTTTAGGTAGGGAAGAATTTCTGTCTTGCATTCTTAGAAGCCTCTCTTGAAAGGCTACTAAGAAAGTCAAATATAAATATCTGGCATGTAGTTTGATAGCATCTGCTGTTGTACCATAGTTCTTAGGAGAAGAGACCAGTAGGAATCTTAGTGGATAGGGGAGGGATTGTAGAGAAAGTGACCTTTGATCTGGCTCTAAAAAGAAGACTGTCATTGAGGAAGGCAAGTCTCACAGCCACTTCTGCTGGAGTGGTAGCATCAGGGAAGGCCCAGCAAGAGGAATGTGCCCGGGTGTGTGGGACAGTGAGAAGGCCAGTCCATCAAGACCAAAGGGTACATTTCAAGAGATAAAATTGAAAAGGATGTAGCTGAGCCGAATAAGAGAAGTGTGGCTTATTGGATTGTTTTGTATACCCACTGCTTGAGGAGCCTCTAGATGCTTACAAATAACAAAGCAGCCCTTTGAAGATATAAACAATTGTCATGGGACATATTTGACTGGCCCACAGGCTTTGAATCCAAGCCTAGGGGATAAATTTAAAAAGACAGAGAAAAAAATAAAACACCGATGCTGACACCCAATAACTCCTCACAGAGTTGAATTCTCCATGACAGCAGGGATAGCAATTCCTTGGTGTAGCTGTATGAGCCCTTAGAGTTTATATATGATTCTTGCAGGATGTATGTGAATCCCGCCTTCATGCACAGAATCATTATTTGGAAACATCCTGATTCTGTTACACTTGCATTAATCTTTGTATAAATAAAAATATTAACATATATTTATATATAGACATAGACACACCACAATTGTGTGAACTCTGTTCCCTTTAAGATCATAGAAAGAAGTGCAGCTCTGGGTTTAAAAAAAGATGGGAGGGAAGGGGAGAAGCAGACAGTCCCCGATCGGTGGCTTGTTGTTGTTATACAAGCCTGTGTGTTGAAACACAAGGTGTTCAGGATAGTCTGGGGAGCAAGAAGCAGGACATGAGTACATTGGCTACTTGGGTTCTGAGTTAAGATGGGGTGACTTGTCCTACCCCCATTATGTCCATGAGGGGAGATGTCTCCCTATTTCTTTTTGGCACTTTAAAAATATATCAAACGTGAAATGTACCCAGGAAACTTCCTCCCCCCAGGCATGATGGGCAAAGAAAAAATAATATAAAAGACTTTAAAAAAAAGCCACAGGTTCTCCTCAGCAGAATGCCCAAATACTGTGTGGTTGGAGCCAATCAAGCTGCTTGCTTTAGTCTCCAGATGTTCCAGGCTTTTTTGATTTCAGGATGTGTGTTGATCCAGTGGACACGATGTCATAGCAACTTCTCTCAAGGGTCAGTAAATACTCACTTGAGCTGAGCAGTTCCTTGGACATGCCTGGTACATCTGCAGGCTTGGTGAGTCACTTGGTGAGTCATTCGACCCTTCCCTGAGTGTTGATGCTGAAGACAGAAGAGAGGGCTAGGCAGTCATGGTACTCAGCACAGTGTGACTCACCATCCACTCACCATGGGAGTCAGCAAAGGCAATGGTGGAAGATGGAGGTGAAGGTGGGTTCCAGACAAGGCACATAGCAGAAAGGAGATGTTTCAAATGATATTGTCAAATAAGCATCCAAATGACCACGGGAACCAGAGTACCTACAACAATAGGATTCTCAGGGCTACATCAGAGGGCACTTCTCGAGGCAGAAGAGGGTCCTATGGTGACGTAAAGATCACCAGAGCGGAGCAGGGATGACAAGGAGCAATGAAGAACAGGACCCAAGAGAAGACGTTTCAGGGATGGAGTATGTGGAGGGTCAGTCCCCAGCTCTTGAAAAGTGATTCTGTGCAGTTGCCCTTGGATAGTACTGAAGTGGTGCAACAAAATGGATTTGACATCTTACCAGCTGTGTAACTGTCTGTAAAATGGTCATAATAACTTCATACATCACAAGGATGGTGTGTGGATTAATTGAGAAACACAGGTATAGCACTAGGACCATACTAAGGGCTGGTCAATGTGGACTACAGTTTTACAGCCCCAGGTTCCTCTGGTTAGTGTTGTAAAGACCGACATTGGTTCCACACTGCCTGAAAGATCAATTCTCATCTCCTTAATTTGCCATTCAATGCCTTTTCCATGTTGCCATCAACATATTCATCCAAACTTATTTAGAGGAGCCAGGCCTATTCATATTCCGTCCCTGCCTGTCCTGCCACTTTGACCTGTGCTGTCCCTTTTGTGAGTGATGCTATTTTTGTCCATTTGTATGCTGTCATTCTTTCAGATCCCAACTGCTTTCCCATAGCATCTGTGAAGCATCCCCAATTGACTCCTGAGCCCTCTGCATTCCTTTATCAGTGCATTTCTCATGATTGCAGTCAGGTTCAGGTTATACTGTGGATTGCAGTCAGAGCCAGGTCTAGATTTTGCACTTTTTTTCATTCCCCACAATGCTCTGTACAGACTAGGTCAAGTGACTCAGCTGACTTTGTCCCCAGGCAGCATGGGGTATGAATTCCAGTTTATGCTACTTCTTATTTGGCATGTGATTTCAAGCAAGTCAGTTAATTCTTCTGAGCCTCAGTTTCTTCAGCTGTAAAATGGGGATATTAATATCTGCCCTGCAGAATTTATGTGAGGAGTAGAAATGATTTATGTGGAACACTCACCTAGTTTATGGCAGGAACTTAATAAATGGTAGATATTATCATTAGTTTTATGACTGCTGACCCAATAAATGGATGTTTATGCATTCAGTGTACCAAAGGGCCTTGATGCTGAGAAATTTCTTTTCTCCACAGTTATACAGCTCTGCTGAATTTGGGAGAAGGTGGCAGCTTATCCAGGAAGGGGTCGTAACAAACAGATTCTACTGGTAAGTCTCATTTTATCTTATAACACATTAAGATATCACCTAATCAATGAGCATTGGAATACTGTTCTCACCCAGCATTTTCACATGATGTCGGTTCTTTTGGGGATATGCCCATGTACCCATAAGGGAGATGTGGCATTGGAGTAGTAAACATTTTAAGGGAATATTGAAAGTTGTGTCACAAATTTTGTGTCACAAGATAATTGAGATTAGTGAATAACAGGGGATTTGTTAGTATTGTTTTATTACGTTTAAATGGAGCCTGTGAGACAGACATTTTTTTTTAAAACTTAATAGCGATTTTTATTATTAAATGCATTATATGCACTTATATTGCACATTCAAATAAATATTTTCAGTATAAATAAATAGGTTTATTTAGTCTGACATTAGATTTTTCTCCCATTCCTTATTTCAGGTCTTCTAGACCTTGTCATGTGGGATACGACCAGTCTTCCTACTTTCTTCCTTATACTTCCAGAAATGTTCTATGAGTTACCAAACATGTATATATATAGTCTTAGTTTGCTCAGGCTGCTATAACAAAATACCGTAGGCTGGGTGGCTTAAACAAAAGACTTTATTCCTCACAGTTCTGGAAGCTCAGAATTTCAAGAACAAGGTGCTGGTAGATTTGGTTCCTGGCAGGGCCTCTCTTCCTGACTTGCAGATGGCCACCCTTGGCTTTGTCCTCATATGGTGGAGAGAGAGAAAGAGACAGAGACAGAGCACTCTGGTTTCTCTGTCTCTTCTTATGAGAACACTAATCCCATCATGGGGACCTCATCTTCATGACCTCCTCTATACCTACTGTATTAGTCCATTCTGCTGCTTATAACAAAATACCTGGAACTGGGTGATTTGTAAGAAAACAAAATTGATTGCTTACAGTTTCAGAGGCTGGGAAGTCCAAAGTCCAGGTAACACATCTGGTGAGGATCTTCTTTAGTGGTGGCTTTACAGCAATGCAGGGGTCTTACATGGCACAAAGTGGCAGAGCAGAGAGACTCTCAAGTGTTCTTCTTTAAAGGCTCAGAACCACACCACTGACCACCATTATTAATCCATTTACTACAGCATGGTCCTACAACTAACCACCTCTTTAAGGCCCCACCTTTCAATTACCATATAGAATTTCCCACCTTCAACAGTTACAGTAGGAATTAAACTTCAATGTGGATGGGATGCATCCATTCTACAGCATCTAATTACCTCCCAGAGGCCCCACCTCCAAATATCATCACACATTGGAGGTTAGGACTTCAACATATGAATTTTGGGGGCACACAAACATTCAGTCCATTACATATATAGATATAGATATTTGCATTTACATAATGTTAGCTATGCATATTGTTTTTGTGCCTTGCATTTTTTTGGGGGGGGATACAGTTAACTATACAAGGATACTTTAAAAAGTTTGCGGAAAGATTCATTTTATTTTTAATTCTATTTTCCATGAACTTTTTGAAGTACACTCATATATCATTTTTAAATGGCCACATATCATTTTACTCTAAAAATATAGATTGGAGGTAAATTTTACCCTTGTCTGACGTTAAATATAAACTATATATGGTGGTGGGATGTGTGTATGGGAAAAAGAAAATATGGGGAGAAAAAAGGAAAAAGAGAGAGAAAAGCTGCAAGAGAAAGGAGGAAAAGAAAATAATATTCTTTTGTTTTTCTAACAACTTCAGCCCACCTAGTTAAACTAGAGCTCACCTCCCCTAATTAAACTAGAGGTGGTCTTCATCCATGGGAATGGGTGGTTAACATTGAAAAGAGGGAAAATAACAGAAGTTATTTTTTTTTTTTTTTGATTTTGAATTTCCAAAGGCCTAGATGCTGGCAAAGTAAGAACAAAATAAAGAACAGTCTACATCAATTTTGATATTGTTTATTAGTATCTTTTGAATTTACATCCTAACCTTTGCCAAAAGATGTGATTCTCCCTGACCCTAATTCATCTAATCTGCCTGTTTAGACATTTAGGTTGTTCCAGACTTTTACTACTATAGATGGTGCTATGAGGAACTAGCTCAGACGAGAATTTAAATATCCTTTATGCACATCGTTCAGAATCATTAAGGCAATGACCTTTTAGGAACCAAAGAGCTCCCTGCAACTAGTGCAGGAAAAGTATCGACCCTTTGCTCCTGAAATCACAGTGGCTCTCATCAGCCCTTGGATTTAGCATGCAGAACAGATTACCAAGGCACATAATAGCTTCCCACCTCCACTCCAATTCTCTCACTTTTATATGAACTTCTAAGAGGGATACATTTTAATATTACTCATTTTCAAACATTGCCCTAAAACCCTTGTGGGAGTTGAAAGCCAGAGAAAGCATTAGAGAAATCTCTTTAAAAGCTAGTGAAACTACCTGAAAAAGTTAAAGATAAGCCATTTGCAAACAAACTGGCTCAAAGATAACACATAGAGACTTCTATATGAGATGATATTCTTCCCCCATCCTAAGGAGACATTTAATGACTGAAGGAGGTTTGTGCTGCATAGAAACTTACCTCTGTCCTGCTGCTTCTGCTCAGGGATGTTTTGAGCCTTGCCTTCAGAGTCCAAATTGATCTCTTTTAATGCAAGAATTCAACTCTGGTTCTTACTGAGTCTCCCTTCTCTGATCAGCATTTTTTCTCCCTCTGTTACTCATTTTGTCCCTTATTAAGAGACACTTTCATCTCTTTGTGTTTTGTCTGTAAATTATAAAGTCAGTTTTTGGAAGAGGGAATCCATATCTTTTTTTGTGTGTGTGTGCTATTTGTGCATAGAAAGGCCTCAAAAAGTAAATAAATTAGGACTAAAATAAATGAAGGTGGTCTTCCCATTTTAGCCTGGAAATGAAGTTGATGCTTTGCCAATGAGAATGTATAAGGGACAAATCTTTCTTCAAGTCCTGCTTACAAGTACTACAACTATCTGCAGGTGGTACTCACCACTAGAAAAGAGAAGGTAGAAATTCAGAGAAGTGGACAGAAGTTTGTTCCTAGCAATAAAAACAAAGAAAAATACTGATTGAGAGGATAGACGAGGAAAAAGAAATGAGGCAAGAATATTTCCCATGTAAATGATACATGATACACAGTGTTCTCTAGCTCACTGAAGGTCTTATTTAAACATGGCATTCTTTTAAGGTGAACCAACTGCTTCAGCTGGTGCTAATTACAATCCTGTATTAACCATTTCTCGAAGGAAGCGTCTTCCGTCCAAAAGCCTGATTAACAAAGCTTTTGTAACCAAATGTCATAAAATTATTATCTTTATAAAAACATTTTACATTATTGTGTTTGAATTCTAATTAATCTGTTAAATCAAATAAATAAAACCTACTGCCTTTGCCTTTGGAAACAGAGTCACATCTTCCTCATCCAAGCCCTAACAGTGTGATAAGAACTATTCCAACTTAAGCCATTTAATCCTCATAACATCCTTCTGAAGTCTTTTTATTACCATCACTAACAGATGTGGAAACCTAAGGCACAGAGAGGTTAAGTAGTTTGGTTAAGGTCACACAGCTGGAAGGTGCCAGAGTCAGGATTCAAATGCAGCCTGTCTCCAAAATACATGCTCTGCTAAATCAGTGGATGCTGTTGCCTCTGCCTCTGGTCTTTCTTTTCTGGGCTGGGGCTGTGAGTCCTGGAAATCTAGCCCTCTCAGGCAGATGAGTGGTAAAAACCCAAAACTCTTTGGCCACCATTCCTGCATGTGTGTCTCTCAAACTGGGCTCTGCAAATGGCCCCCATGGGTTCTTCAAGCTTGATTGTTTTTTCCAGAGAAGACATGAGACCTTGTAAATTGTGCAGTGCCATGGTTGTTGATGGAAATCTCTTAGTCTCTGCCCTCATGGTCTGTATTTTCTGACTCTGAGCAACTTTCTGAGGCTGGCAGAAAAGTTGTCAATCAAAGCAGTAATTATTAGACTCAGTTGCTTCAAATTACATAGAAATTATGGGGCTACCTAGGTTTATTCAGCAAGCTTAATAAAAAGAAATTTCCTTTAATCGTTTGTGCTTGGAGCCTTGCTATGGGGGTGTGGATGGGACTGAGGAGGGTTTCTCTAGTGCTAAATACAATTGCTAAGTGACCCTAGATAATAACATAGCATTTCTCATGGAGAAAAAAAATGAGGATGAATTCATATGTTTTCCTCATCACCTAGCACACTTGAGAATTATCTTTATTTTGGGTGGCAACAGTCCTGCCACTCCTGAAAGTAATCAACGACAACTGTAAAATAATTGTAGAATGTAACAGCTTATTCTTATGTTATCACAGTGGTTGCTGTTAATATTACCATCACTACCATAAATATGAACTTTCCTACAGGGAGTTCAGATTGCTTCCAAAACTGATTTACATACATAAGGCATCATATAAAGCACATCTTATCATAATAATACCATGAATAGAATAGGTATTCTTTTTATTTAACTGATGGTAGTAGTGGTCTTGCTTTTTCCTATGTCAGAAATTCATTATATTGGGAGGCAGTTCAGCCTGGAGGTTAGGACTCCGATACACTGAGGTCTGAGTCCCAGCTTTGCCATTTATTAAGTAAAGGATCATGGGGAAGTTACATAACTTCTGCATGCTTCAGTTTTTTTCCTTTGTAAAATAATTAATACCTGTTTCATTAAATGAGATGCCTCTTGTGTATTGGTTACATGCCTGATGCCTAGGAGTTATACTGAGAGCCCACTGACTAGCATTATTACTAATGGCTGATTTTCCATCTCTGTTAGTTTTGCTTTTCCCTGTTTTGGCTTCATTCTTGGGTTGGCTTTCCCCGTTTTGTGGTAATGATGGACAGTCTCAGCTTTAGGTTTTATTTTATCAGCTTAGAAGCCCATCAGACCAGTCTGCCTCTTTATATTTCCATGAGCTGAATCTGAGTGGCCGGGCTGGGATTAAGGACATACAAGGTAATGTATTCCTCACATAGGTCAGAAAGCTATCTACTCTGCAAACTGTGGGGTTGAGCTCCAACCAAACTGCATGGTTCATAGTTGAGGGAGATGTGATTCCTAAACATGAAGAAAAAAAGAAAATGAAAAAGAAGAAAAGATTCTATTATTGTAAGAAGAGAGGATGAATTCTGACTAGGAAAAGAAATACAGATGGGAGAACCGAGTGTCCAAAAAATAAAGTTCCATAAGAGGATTTCTATCCATTGCGTAACTGTAATGGTCTAGGCACATGATAAATCATGCCATTTGAATCTCATAACAAGATTGTGAGGTAGTGGTTATTATCCCCATTTTTGTGAAACAGAAGACTGATGTAGTTTATCTAACATAGCACATAATATGTAACATCCAGATTTTGAAATGTTCTCTTTGGCTGCATGGCCTTTGCTTGCATTCAGAAAGATCAGCACAAAATTCAAAACTTATTTCCCATCTTCATCCCCCAATAAAAGACAGGAGGAAAAAAACTTAAAATTCCAAAATGTCGTACTCTTTACTTTAGTTTAATAGTTCAGTGGGTAAAAGCCAACGTGTTGCATTTGACATTGAAGACGGACATGGAATTGGAGGGTCAGTGGTACCCAAATGCCTTGAGTAAATGAAGGTCCTACCAAAAGTCAAATTCTCTTTTAGAGGTTGATGAATGTATTTTGTTAGGATCCGAGTCAAGTTTAAGATAAAGCCATGGAAAGCAATTCTCATTATAAAGTATTCAGCAACCTATTAAGTATGCAAATACAAGGCAATCTTGGTGCTGTTTCACTTAATTAAGAATAGGCTCAGACTTACCTTACTGATTACGTGGGTCTGGCATACAGGGAGCTGGTTGGAAATAGGGACAGCTGAATGCTGGTTACATATTTCCTGTGACTAATTCACACATGGAAAATTAAGAGTTGGCTCAACAATGAACCTTTGTTATTTTGGAATGCCAGCCTTGTTTCAGCGATGTCCCTCAGGGGGCATATGACAGCTGTATTGTAAAGCAGAGAGATAAAGAAATGCTTACAACTCCGTACTCAGTGTCTGTGGGCATGTACACACATACTCATTCTTTCCCACAGTTCAATGCCAGTCAACAGGAATGACTCCCTATTCCACACCTTTGGCAGCACATCCCGTTTGCTGAGCACTTACTGTGTACCAATCCCTAAGTATTTTGCATCCATTATTTAAATCAATCCTCAGCTCAATGATATGAAGCAGTTTATTAACCAAGATTCTTTTCAAGGCATGTGATAGAAAAATACAGCCTATTTTAAGAAAAAATAAATAAATAAAAAGAGATGTTGGCTCATGGGTGTGAAAAATCAAAAGGTCTTACTTTACCTGGACTCCACTAGATCCAGAGGCTTATCAAAGGCATCGGATCTTGATATCGCCCCATCACTCAGCTCCACTCTCCTCTGCGTTGGCTTCACTCTTAAGCAGACTCTCTTTGTAGGGGCTTCTAGCAGTTTATGTCTTTCCAGATTCACCCCAATGAAGAAGAAAATTACTTCTTGCTTGTTCCAGCAAAACTCCTCAGGTTAAATCTTATGGGTCCCGATTAGGTAACATGTCCCTAGATAGACCTGAAGGTAGAATCAACTTTAGTAAAAACACATGGACAGAGAGTAAGGAATGGTGACCCCAGAAAGACTCAGGTGCTTTTACCAAAAGAAGGGGAGAGGATAACGGGAAGGCATTAACAAGAGATGCCCATTATCAATGGATGTTTTAATCCCCACTTTCAGATAGAAATAAACAAAAAGGTAAATAAATAAACAAAGTCTCATAGAGGTTAAATAATTTTGCCTAGTATCACATATTAGTGGGTAATATGTGATGGATTATCACCATTAGTGGTGATGGATTTTTAAACCCAGGTATGTGTGAGTAAATAGCCTGTGCTAATTATTCACCATGTTATGGTTCCATCTCCAGGATACCCTCCTGACTCTCACTGTGCTACAGACCAATAAAGCTTGGCTTTAGCTGGTTTCTTATGTACAACTCCTACATTGGCAGATACTTCTTGTTGGCCCCACATCCGTTGAGCCTCAACCTTGTCATTGAAGTTATCTTTGTCTGTGTGCTTAGCCAATTGTCATTACCCATGGTTCTCTCCTCTAACCTCACATGTAAATCTTATATGAAAGAAATATCACATCAAACACACTTTCAGTTTATGTTGAGGTGGCAGTGATTCTGAATCAGTGATTCACAATCAGCTTTTAAATATAGGCTTTCATATTTCTATGTTCCCCATATCCCAGCATTAGCACTTTAGAGTCTTATTCAACTCTGCTCCCTGACCTCATCTCTAACCATTGGATTCCAAGTCCCATCAGTTCTTCTGCTTGCCCATTTCCTCTTCTAGTCTCCTTAGCATTACTCTGGCTCAGTCCTCCTCCCCACTAGAAAGAGTGAGAAAGCCTCTCTATTCATCTTCCCTTATCACACTACTGTCTAAGGAATCTTGTGTTTCCCTAATCAAGCGTTTGTCCCATTCCTCATTGCTTATAATTTAAAATTGAAATGAGTGAGGACCTAACAAGGTTCCTGGCAACCTGAGCTCAAATGTATGAGAGTATTTCAGAAAGTTCATGGTAAAATAGAATCAAAAGATAATGTGAATCTTTCCATGAACTTTTTGAAGACCCCTCATACTTTTTCTGACCTACCATCTATCTCAATTTCGTATGCTAAATTCCAAAAGGCTAGGTCAGTAATTCTAAGCACTAATTAATCTATGTACTGTCTGTATTTCTTATATCTATGGTGTTATACATGCTCCTTCCTGGGGACAAACTGTCCTTATTCATTTTAGCAGTGATTAATTTTTAGCATCTAATATGTGCCAGGACAGTTTTAGTCTTGGAATAGGAAGATGATGTTGATAATCCTTGTCATTACTGGGGTCACAAGTTTGGATCTTTATGGCCTTCTACCGGTGCCTATCTCTACCATGAAGCCTCATTTGGTTCTTCCTGATTTTCTGGCCAAGAGGAATCTCTTTCTCATCTAAATTGAATATGAATATGCCACAAATGAAATGTAATGCATCATAATTTGTGCTATATGACAGGTCCATAAATGTGACTGGTAGGGAGAGCACAGGGTCAGGGTCAGCATATCTGGTTCAAATCCTTGCTTCATTACTTACTAACTAGGTGATCCTAAGAAACTAGTTCACCTGCCTGTGCTTCTACAATGACTTGTTTTCCTTCTGTGACATGATTTTGAGAATTTAAAATGACTTATTATTATCATCAGGTAACTTAGCACTTAGTGTGTTCTACATGTATATATTTTTATTTCTTCCTTTTCCTCTCCTGCTAAAAGATAGGTTCCTCAAGGGCCAAGACTCTGTCTTTAAAATGTTTCTGTCTACCTTGTGTACTGCAGTAAATGGAGCAGCAGAAACTTGTGAATGCACACACACACTCACAGTACTGAAATTCATGAAATTCACCCATGCATGTTCATGTACACACATAAACCCATGAACATATACAGATTGAAACACATATTAAATAGACTTCATTAGAGAACCATGATAGATGACCTCTGCCTTTTCTTTTAGAAGGAAAAAGCTAGAATTCTAAGTCATTGAAGCATATACTGATGAGAGAGAAAAATCTAGATCAGTCAAAGGCACACTTTTCTGTATACTTGGCTATCTATTAACTCAGCAGGCTGTCCGAAGGAGTATTGAGACCCATGCAACCAGAGGAATTTAAGCAAAGATGGAATGACTGATCCTAGACTGCTCTTCATGGAGAGTCTGCCCTAGACTGCTGATATTGATAGATCCTTTACACACTTCAGAATATGGGGTTCAGAAGAAGAACCCCTTTGCTTTGAGGTATGGACTTTATTCTCTATTCTTTTATGCTCTCCCTAATCTTCCCAAACAGTCTCCTATGGTTCTGAGCCCCTATCCTCTGAGCTGAACTATGTGTGGCTTGAGGAAGGAGCAGGAGAAATGGCAGGAAACCATCCCTGAGATTACATCCCGAGAGCTGTACTGGGTATTTCTAAGTGCCTGTGTTGGGAGTGCTAGATAAGAGGATTTTCATTATCTTTGAGAGGCATGGTGTTATATCCTTTTTTATTTTCCCACTAGCAATCTCTGCATGAGTGCTGTTTTCCAACTCTCTTGCACCTTGTTTGACTTCTAATCTTTTCCTATGATTAACAAGCTTTCTCTACAAATTAAGTTAAATTTCCCCTGCTGCAGTGTAAACCCATCACTCTTCATGCAACTTCATTCACTAATGGCTAGCATCAACTCCTGTCCTCCTTATTGTGAAGATTTCTTGTCTCCATGGACTGCAGCTTTTCTATCTTGAACAACCAAGATTCAATCACCTCTTTAGATTTCCACGAAGAATTCTTACGATGGCAGAGTGCAAGAGATTGCTGTGGATGGGTATAAAAGAGAGGACAGAAAATCCTCATAATTATGGCTTCCTAATTTAGAATCATATTAAAAGGAATTGACTTGGCCCCCGTGATCAGCCTTCACGTAAGCTTCACATTCAAGGCCCTCTAGGTTTGTGCCATGTCTCTATGTGTGGTTCCCTTGCTCATTCCATCATGAACTACCTATGAATGATACCTTTAGTCAATAACAGATGGTGTTTAGTGTTTAAGAAAGAGAACTTTGGAGTCAAAATGACTTTACTAGAATCCTGTTTCGAGGGGTGTGACATTCAGCTATTCAATTAACTTCTTTAAGCCTTACAGTCTTCATCAGTAAAATGATTTTCATAACAGTATCTTCGTCATATATACTTGTTGTCAGCATTAAAATGAGATAATTCAGGTTAAACACATAATATGTGATAAATAAATATGAACTACTATTAAAAAGAGTCAGGTGTTAATGTGTTCCCAAATGTGGCAATCTCACTTTGATTCAATTTAGTAATTTATATTTTCAATGGGAATTTGAAATGTGTGCATGTATTTTACTAATTTTTTGGCCCCGGAATCAGGAACAGTGAATAGGAAATCAGCTTACTGTTTTACTTGTAGCTTCCCTATTTTATGTTACCAAATCCACTTAATGAACATCAACTGTATAAATTTTCACAAGGACATAGGCAACATAGCCCCTGCCTTCAAGGGGCTTGTGGCTGCTTTCGGTAAGACTGGAAAGGAAGCTCCTACAGCAGTATCTGGAAGGATATTGCCCTGCATAGCTACTGCTATATGAGCTTGCAGCCAAACAGGATGGGGACCCAAGGTCTCGAGACTGCATTCTGCAAAAAGAGCGGGGCATGGGTTTGGGAAGGGAAGCCCAAGGACAAACTAGAACCTACCAACATCTTTGCATCTGTGTCTTATCACCTCTAACAAAAATGACTTTTGGAGGGAGATGACTGCTGCTTCTCTCCTGCCTTGCAGATCTCATACATTTCCTTTTAGTCAATTCTAACATGAAAAAGTACAGAGATTCTGAGAAATATTGTGCTAACTTAGCCAAGTAAATACAGTACAAAATCATCACAGTCTACCCCTTGAAAATTTGTCACCTGTGCACATCTTTTAAAACCACGTATAACTTCCAAATATAAGCAAGAACAAAATTATGCTTCTACCTATCATGATGAGATTTTCCCCCCATACATCTTAAAACATGATAAATGTCTTCCCAAAAAGAGGACAAAATTTGTATATGTCACATTATGTATATTTGCATGATATTTCTCTTCTGGTTGAGTCATACTTCCCCTTTCTATATCCTGTAACCAAAATGCTGAGAAGTTAGGTTAAACAATATTAACATATGCTGAAACATAGGGGAATGAGTGGAGTGAAAGGAAAAAGAAATGAAAAGATTTACACACACATGTGCACACACACACATACACACACAAGAAAAAATTGACTAAAGAGCTAGCACAGTAAAGTGCCTACAACAGTGCCTGGCATATACCACATATTATCAAATCTAAAATTTCATCAAATGAAAATCCACCATTATTTTATGTATCAGTTAAAATAATGCTACCAGTTAAACTATAATATTTTAATGATAATAAGACAACTACTGATTTGAGATCTTAAAATGAAAAAAAAAAAATAGCATTTTGGAATGGATAAAATAGGTGCTCAATAAATATGTGTTGAATGACTTCAAAAATCAGTAATGGATATTGGGGATGAAGTAGCCTTAAATATTTATATTTCAAATCAAAAATTGGATAAGGTTGTCTTAGTAGATAACTAATATGTGGAATGTTAATTGAAAACAGGAAGGTGGATAAGACCCCAGAACTAAGGAGTTGGCTTATTCGGATGGGTAGCAGAAAAAGGCAGAGTGGAAAATGCCAAAAGGAACTGTTAAACTAGTGAATCCGTGTAGGTGACCAGCCCTGATGTGTTTATGCATCTGAATCTCAGGACTCGAAGAGAACCTTGACGCCATCCCATCTGACCTCCTGTGACTTGCAGGAATTCCTTTTAAAATCTGCTGGATAAAATACATAAAAACAGCTTTTTGGAATGAGAATGGAACTATATTTGTCTACCACGATCTTTCCTCCTCTGATGAGAATAACTAGAGGAAATGGACCTGTCCCATTCTTTTTTATTGTTGTCTTTTGCACTTAAAACATCAACACCTCTAAACAGAGCAATTCCATAATTTAGAGAAAGCTGTCAAGGTTTTCACAGGCATGGCAAGATGTGCCCTGGGGTGGGGGACAGACCTGCATTTATGAGATTTATGGTAACGGGTTTTACATGAGTGCTGAAGTTTAAGGCAGATAAATCCCAGAAGACAAATTCTACCAATAATTGAATTACAAAGCTATTATCATGTACTGAACAGAGCAATTTTATGACTCTATTGTGACAAGATGAAACTTGTTAGAATATTTATGTGCCTGGGATAGCGTCTGCATCACCATCCCAGAGAACAGACCAGCTTTTCCATGTGCCTCCTGTAAACAGTTAGCCTTCCTGAGTAACTCCGTAGCCAAGGAAAGCAAGATGCCAAAGACAGAGGAATCCAAACGGACATAGTAAACGGCCACCTCAGGCGCAGGCCTCACAATTGACCTCACATTTCAACAGCTCCTGGGCCAAACATATTTATGTTGTCACCTGAAATCAGACTCTTCCCCTGGTAACCAGGGCAGCCCTAGGACAAATAAGAACTCCAGCTGTCAGCAATGTTTTCTACTTCTGAACATATTGAGAATAAGAACATCCCAGTAATAAGAGACACAATTCCGACCTTATCATTGTTTTGAAAAATAATGTAACTATCTTTTGTGGTCGTCGAGCTCCATGAACCATAAGTTTATGACAGCTGAAATGATACAGTAGTTGACCTGCTTCTATATCATGAAATGACAACATGACCAATCCATTCCATGTGATGACATTGATTTCATTAAAATAGATTGCTTTCCTATTTATAATAGCTTTGTTATAATTCAGTATGAGATTTGGGAATAGATTTTGTTTCCCCTAACTTTTTTATTTTAAGTAATTTTACAATTACAGAACAATTATGAAGATAGTACAGAGAGTCCCATATACTCTTTGCTCAGCCTCACCTAATGTTAACATCTCACAGTACCATGATGCAATGTTCACAGGTAAGAAATTAACATTGGTAGTGGTGTCTGCCTGTGTTTCTCCATTGCAAGTTACTATTTTTTCTTGTTCCATGCTATATTAGTTGCAAGAAAATTACTAAGTCCAGCCCACCCTCAAAGGAAGGGGAATTAAACTCCAATTTCTAGCAGGAGAAGTATAAAATTTGTGTGAACATGTGTTAAAATAGCCACGATAATTAATTAATGTTTTGGGAGAGATATTTCGAGGATGTGCATTTCACCCATTAACTTTCATATTCATCAGTTGATCTTGGCTGCAGCCATTATCACTGTAGTATTCTAGTGAAGATTTTCTCTCCTTTAACCATTTATTCTATATTTATTCATTGGAATTCTTCTGTAAGGAATAATTGTTTCTTCTTTACCTATTATATGTTTATACTGTTGTTTAGTTGCTCGGCCAATGAAGGGATCAGGAAAGATGATGAATAAGCCCACTTGAGGATTATGTTTTGTTGTTTCTTTTTCTTTTTTTCTTTATTTATTTTTTGACCACAAAACAAGTCTTAATACATTTAAAAACACTAAGATCATAGAAAATATGTTCTTTGACCACTATAACAGAAGGAAATATAGAAAACTCACAAATGTTTGTAAATTAAACACCATTCTCCTAAATAAATAATGGGTAAAAAGAAATATCACAGGGAAATTAGAGAATACTTTGAGATAAAAATCAAAGCACAACGTATCAAATTTTATAGGATGCAGGGCTCATGCACTGCTTAGAGGAAAATTTAACTTGTAAACACCTATACTAAAAATAAGAAACTTCCCGAATCGTAATGTAAACGTCTACCTTAAGAAAATAGAAAAAGAAGAGCAAACTAAAACAAAAGCAAATATAAGTAGGAAATAACAAAGATTGAAACAGAAATATATAAAATAGGAAATAAAAAAACAGTAGAGAAAATCAACAAAACCAAAAGTTGATTCTTTAAAAAGACCAACAAAATTTGCAAACCTTTATCTAGACTGACCAAGAAAAACAACAGAGAAGACCAAAATTACTAAAATCAGAAATAAAACAGGGGCATTATTGCCTTGTTATTAGGGTTTTTTAAGATTATAAGATTTACTTTCTTTCCCTTTCTCATTTGTATTTTTGTTCTACCAATGGGTTTTGTTCTTTCTTGTATATTCATGGTAGTTCTTATCGTTTTTTGGATTCCAGATGCAGGACTTCCTTGAGGATGTCTTGTGAGCTGGTCATGTGGTGGTAAACTCCTGCAGTTTTTATCTGTCTGGAAAATACACTATTTTTCCCTCATTTCTGAAAGATAGCTCTTAGCTGGCATGTTTTTTCTTTTGGTATTTTGAATATATCACCCTATTTTCTTCTGGCCTATAGAGTTTCTGTTCAGAAGTCTGCTGTTAGTCTGATAGGGGCTCCCTTACAGGTGACTTGATGCTTTTCTCTTGCTTCTTTTAAGATTCTCTTTGTCCTTGAGCTTTGCCAGTTTGACTATAATGTGTCTTGGAGAGGATCTTTTTGGTTTGAATCAGGTTGGGGATCTTTGAGCCTCCTGGATCTGAGGGTTTGTGTCTCTCCCTATATTTGGGAAGTTTTCCATTACGATTTCATTGAATGGGTTTTGGATGCCTTTTCCTTTCTCCTCCCCTTCTGAAACACTATGATTCAATGTTTGTGTGCTTATGGTTGTTGGCTAGCTCTCTTAGATTTTCTTCATTTTTTTAAATTCTTTTTTTTTTTTTTTTTCTGCCTGGATTATTTAGAAAAGTCTGTCTTCAAGATGACAAATGCTTGTTCTAGACTGCTGCTAAAGCTCTCAGCTGTGTTTTTTTATTCCATTGAGTAAATCATCAGTTCCATGAGTTCCACTGAAATCTTCTTTAAGGTATTAATCTCTTTATAAGTTTCCTCCTTCATATCTTGGATTTTTTTTTTCTCATTTCGTTATGTTGTCTAACTGAGTCTTCTTATTTCTCAGTGAATTTCCTTAAGATTGTTGCTCAAAATCTCTTTCAGTCATTTCAAGGGTTCCCTGCTCTATAGAGTCTGGTATTTGAGAATTACTCTTATTCTTTTGTTGGTGTAATATTTTCTTGGGTTTTCTATTTCTAGTATCTCTGTATTGATGTATGGTCATCTGGTAGAGCTGTTGCTTCTTCCATTACTTTGGAGAGGGCTTTGAGGAGAGAGATGTCCTCTTCATTTTCTGGTCTCTGCTGGTGACTCTCCTTGTGTCAGTGCAGTCAAGTGTCTGGCAAGTGGCTTGCATAGTAGCTGTAGCTATTGCTGTGGTGTCTGCCACTTTTTCAGCAGTTGTGGCTGTGGCAGTGGCTGTGATGGGCCACCAACATGGAAGTGGTGTTTTTGGTGTGCTGCTTGCCTGCTTCTAGGTGGAGGCAGCTGCCCTTGGCTCCTACCTTAGGATCCCAGGTGTGCTCTCTTGACTTCTGTTGTTTCTTTACTAATGTTCCTTCCTCACTTCAAGTTTTTCTCTGGGCTGGCTCTGAGCTGGTGGCCAAATAATCCCTTTAAGTCTTGTACTTGCTAAATAAGGCCCAGACTCCTCTGCCTAATAAAACTTTTTCAAAGATACATTATAGGGTCTGAACTGGGATGGAGACCTCTGAGGAAAATGCATCTTCCCTGTGACTGATTTGCTTGGTTGGCTGTGGAAGAGGAGATTTCCCCCAGTAGTTTTGGACTCTCCCCTCTTTGTTCGGTTTGACACATCTCACACATTCACCAAAAGGAAGGTGACTGTTACACACATGTACAAACACACAAACACTATTCTCCCTTTCCCTGTCTCTCCTCTGTCCTAGCCAAGGAAAAAACAAGGCTTCCTGCTCCCAAAAAACAAAACGAACTTCTGTGATGTCTGCTGACCTCTACTGTTTAACAGTCAATATAATTTCCAAAGCAAAGAATGCAGGTTGCAAGTTGATCAATTGAAAAATATATGAAAAATATAATACTGGAAATGAATAAATATTCTAAACATTTTAAGCACTCTTATAAATTAAAAAAAATAAACATCTCTATAGATATAAGTACCAAGATAATGAACAAGCAATTTATTAAAAAATGGCAATTAACATAAAAATGTTTAATCTCAAAGTAATAAATAAAAATGGAAATAAAAAGGGCATAACATTTATTAATCTATCAAATGGTTAGAATTTTCGAGGAGATACTACTTAGCCTTGTTTAGGGTTTGAGAAATGGACACTCTTACATGTTCTTAGAAATGTAACTTGTATAAGCATTCTGAAAGACAGAGAATACATAGCAGGAGGCAGGAGTCTTTTTGGGGGGGCAGACAGAGTTGATTATACATATAAATGGGGTACAGCATTGAATGTCAGTACCTATGTGTAATATGTGATTTTCAAATCAGGATAATTAGTATATTCAACATCATACAGTGTAATCAATTTTTATGGCCCTTTACCAACCTCCACCCCCTTGCCACCTCTGGTAACCTCAGTTCTATTCTCTTCTTTTGAAAATTCAACATATTATTGTGATTACTGTATCTTGCTTTCTTTCTTTCTTTTTAGCTCCCATATATAAGTAAGGACAAGTGGTATTTCTCTTTCTGTGCCTAGCTTATTTGACTTACTATAATTTTCTCTAAGTTCATCCATTGAACTTAGAATGCTAATTGCTGCAAATGGCAGTATGTCATTCTTTTTTTTTATGGCAGAGTAGTGTTGTATTTTGTAAATATACCATATTTTATTTATGAAGTTGTCTGATGATAGACATCTAGGTTGGTTCCAACTCTCGGCTATTGTTACAATAGCCTTCAATAAATAGCCTTCAATAATTAGAGCTTCAGTAAACATGGGAGTACCGGTATCCGTTTGACATGATGATTTCCATTCCTTTGGGTATATACCCAGCAGTAGGATTGCTGGATCATATGACAATTTTATCAATAGTTGTTTGAGGAACCTCCATACCATTTTCCTTAATGGCTGCACCAATTTACAGTCCCACCAACAGTGTAGAAGTGTTCCTCTTTCTCTGCATCCTCTCCAGCATTTGTTATTCTTCGATAATAACAGTCTCACTGGAGTGAGATGATGTCTCAGTGTGGTTTTGTTCTGCATATCCCTGACGCTGAGTGATGCTGAGCATTTTTTCATGTGTCTGTTGGCCATTTCTATATCTTCCTTTGAGAAATGCCTATTCAGCTCCTTTGCTCATTTTTTAATCAGATTATTTGTGTTGTTTTTACTATTAAGTTGTTTGAGTTCCTTGCATATTTTGGATAGTATCAGGAGTCTTTAAACAAATACCAATTCTTTATGAGCTGATATTTCCTTTTTGAATAATCCTTCCTATTGAAAATTCAGAGATATTATAGAGACATACATATATTTACCTACAAAGATAGTCATTGCAGCATCATGTATAAAAGTAAAAAGTTAGACACTACCAATACCCTGTAGTCAGCAAATTAGTTAAGTTAATTACAGGATATTGTATAGCTGGACAAACAGTGTATTCTAATATTATGTTATGTTGCATTACGCTATGCTATATTAATGATATAATGCAAAAGTTGTAAAAAAGATAAGTAATGCCTGCACAAATATTGAAAAAGTACTAATGGATCAACAACAAAGTGTTAGAGGTGGTTTTCTCTAGATGGAGGGTGCTATGGGTTAAATGTGTCCCCCAAAAGTGTATGTACTGGAAACTTGATCCCCATTGTAGCAGTGTTAAGATGATAGGGGATCCAATTATGGCATTTGAAAGGAGGGGCCTTTAAAAGGTGATTGGAGCTCCGTGACTGTGCCCTTATGAATACTGATTCATTCATGGAGTTGATTGTTTACTGGGTGGTCATGGGTGAGGTTCTGATGGCTTTATAAAGAGAGCAAATGAGCAGGTTAGCTCTCTTGCCCAGCCCATCCTCACCATGTGACACCCCGAGTTGCTGTACAGTTACCCCACCAGGAAGACGATTTTCACCAGGTGTATTCCCTGGACTTTGGACTCCCCAGCCTCCAAAACTGTAAGAAATGCATTTCCTTTCTTTATAAATTACGCAGTTTCAGATATTCTCTTATAAGCAACAGAAAATGGACTAATAAAGACATATTGTGTGGATGTTTTATTTTTCCTTTTTATGTTTTAGAATACTTTTTATTATATTTTAAATGAATACATATTCCTTTTATAATTAGATTTTTTAAAGCACTCTTATTTAAATAAAGTATACTAATTATAATCATAATAAAACATTCAAGCTTATTTCTGTGTGGGGGAGGGGTTTGGGATTGGTGGGAAGCAAACAACAGGGAGGTCCTGTGATCACGAAACAGCCAAAAAAAATAAAGAATATTTTCTCCTCGTCTCTCTTTTTGTTTGTTTTTCATCCTCATCATGGCTTCAACCTTTTCACATGCCCCGTCGTTCTCCTGTCCTCTCTTCCCACATTCTCTTTCACTTCCCTCTTCTGTACCCCTCAGCCCCCATCCGGTCTCCTTCCTTCCTCTCCCCTCCTCTCTTTTCTTTTCTTTCTATAGCATTGAAATGTTTTCGAATCTAACTTTAGGAAATCATATCCATAGCAGTCTACTGATTTAAAAACTAACCAAAAAAATAAATAAATAAATAAATTTAAAGGTGCATTTTTATTTTTTCATCATCACAATGATTTTCTTGGCCAAGCAGTTAATACAAATTAGAAAGCAGACTGGCATAGCCTTCAAAGTATTTTCACAGAACAGCATCCCTGTCTTTGCCCAGTTCCAAATCCCTTCCTGCTTTGTACTCACAACTACTGAAATTCTTCAGAAATAAACAAAATACTGAGGAGAATAGCTGCCGTTCGATACCCCAGGCATTTTTGCCTCTGTGATGAAGATGAATATAGTTTCCTCTTTCATCTAACACGATTCTATCCCTGCTCTCCTCCAAGCTTTACTAACTGGATCTCCTGTCCTTCTCTATTGAGGCACTTATGGTCAGTAGCCTCTTAGGGTATATTTCCAGAAGTACCAATACCCAGCAATAAAGCGAGAGAATGTTTTTATGTCATACTAGGCTGCAAAGTATGGAGAGTTCCTACAAGGATGGTTAAACCAGCCTTTCCTGAGGGCCAGGCACAGATGGGATGTGGCAGTCCATGTGGAGACTGACAGTGTGTTTCTGAGAAGGGTCAGGATTTATTAGTCATTTTGCAAGTTGATAGCAGAGAAGCCACCTTCAAACTTAGAAACCCCACTATTTCAAAGTCTAAAAGGAAGAAATTAATTTCCAATCTGATTCCAATCTCTAGGATGTGAAACCCCCTCAAGATATATCTAAGCCCATGTTACCCTAATCCCCAATACACATAACCCTTGCAGGATGTCAAAGTGTCTGAACTTTTTCCCATTATTTCTCCTTATCTTTTTAGTGTAAGGCATACTACATTAACTTTTGAGTTTACACTGTTGTTCCTGAGACACTACAGAATAGAAAGGAAAGGGATTTTATTCCTTTTTTAATAAGAAGGATCATTAAAACGAGTGAAGAATCTGGGTTATTAGTTCCAAACCTTGACACTCTCTGAATAGTGTGACCTCAGACAAAGTATCTGCCCTCTCGAAACCTTGGCTTCCTTAATTGTTACGTGAGGGGTTTGAACTATTTAATCTCTAGCAGACTTTCCACCTCTAAAGGATCCCTCAATTCATACCATTGACGGTAGTAGTAGCTGCACCTATTACTTCTTTGCTTGTCACAACAGTCTAATTATTAAATACTGTTGTTATTATTTTTTCTACAGATGGGATATAGGGCCATAGAGGAATTAGAAAGCCTAGGTTCCAGTCTGATTGTATTATTTATTAGCTGTGTGCCTTTAGGCAAGTAAACTACTTTCAGAGCTAACACTGGCTTTCTCTTATCTTGTCATTATTTTTCCTGAAGTTGTGTCATGTGTGAATTTTCTATGCACACACCACGTATTCTTTTCCACAAGTGTTGACACTTGATGAGCAGGACACTGATAAGATCACAGCCTCACAGCTGTATATGACATCAGTCCCACACTTTAAAGATGGATGCCAGCCATTGACCAAAACCACATGACAATAGTTTTGTTTGTTTGTTTGTTTGTTTTTTAATACTTAAACTCCTTATAGTTTGCATTTTTTCCACACACAGCTTTCAGGACATGTTATCACCACCCAAGATATTACATATTCATATTTATTTTTATTTTCCCTGTCTTCCCTATTGAAATGTAAGGTACAAGGATTTTCCTGTTTTATTCACTGATAAACACCAGTGCCTCGAACTATACCTAGCACATTGTAGGTATTCAGTAAACGTTTCATACATTTCAATGTCCCATTCATTTTATTTTCAGTAAATTCACACATTTATTTATTTATAAAAATAATTCAGTATGGCTAACAATAGTATTTTGTATATTTAAAATTAGCAAGAAGAGAATTTTGAAAGTTCTGCAATTACACATATTGAAATGTCATATTGGACCCCATAAATATGTACAATTATTTTGTGTCAATAAAATAACAAAAATAATTCAGGATTAAATGTCTGCCCTGCCTGGTGTTAAGGATTAAGGCTCCACAGGAATACTCAGTTTCGAGCAATATTCTCTGTGGTGAGTTACCTGCACCAGCACCCCAGGGTTGTACAAAATGATTTATTGAAGTTTGGGAAGAAGATATTATAATTTCTGATTACTCATGGCTCCTATTTTAGTTTCTATTCTGTGCATATTTTCAAAAGTTAATACATAAGTACTCTACTACATTTTCCCAACTGATAACTAACAAACCATCGTGCATTGGGAGCATGTTTATTTTTTCCTCTTCCTTGATATTTTCAAACAAAAAATTTGGAGATAGCCATACCAAAATTCTCTTATGGAATATAATTTCCATTGACAGATTATCGCCATCAGCAAAATGCTCATGTTTCAATTCTTTTAAACTTATATTTGCTCTACCCTCTAGAATGAGGTTCTTTGCTCCTAACAGAAAGAAGTGGAGAGGTTCTCTCTTTTCCTTATCTTTGGCTAATACAGCTTCTCCAGTGCCAAGCAGGACCTCCTGTGTCCCTCCTCTTACCCTGACTTGAACATCAATACAAACACACTCCTCCTGGCAGTCCTTAGCACAGTTTTTCAGCAACAACTTTTGCACAGCTTTAGCCTTCCTAGCACTCTTAGCGAGATGATGTAAGAATTATAAGTATTCTGAAACTTGAGAAAATTCCATGTCTCCTCCCTACACAGATTTCACTCACCCCTTCTTTCTCTCCCCATGTGATTTGCATACTGTAGAGCTAGGGCTTGGTCTGGAGCTCACAGATCCCTTGAACCTGTTCAAAAACCCTTCACATGCAGGTCTATGAGCTAGGTAACCAGCAAAAAAGGTCCTTGGAGCCTTGGTTGAAGTAGGAATAGGCTTTATTCAGCAAATACATGTCTGAGAGCTAGGCAGTACAAAGAGAAACTCAGAAACTCAACTTCTGCCAGCAAAGTCCAAAGGAAAACTGAGCAGCTGCCAGCAGAGTAAACATGCTCTGTTTTTAGACGAGAGCTCTACCGGCCAGCTTCTGCTTCACAAAACTGCAGAGCACACAATAGCAACAAATTAAAAAGATACATGGGTGCACATGCTCACTAACTCCATCCACACACAACTTGTTTACAAGAAATGTGCTGCACAACCCCCAACTGAACCTGAGGCAAGGGAGCCTGACTAAAATATTCTATTTACTCCACAATCCACCCCTTCAGGGTCCCTTGCCATACAATCTATGCATTCAAAATCTTCTGAGATGTTCCCTTAGCAAGGATAAATGACCCTTACATTTATATAACCTACTGTCTGTTCGATACTCCTTAAGGCTTGTCCTGTAGTTCTGTGCTTTAGCTGCACATGTCTGGTTAGTAGTCATCACTGGTGTAATTTTCCATGGGAACTTTGTAGTCATATTGATATGAAGTTCAGTGCATATTCAGTAGATGATCACGCCAACATATGTATGTACCCAGTTAACTCTGGTGCAGTGCCTGAAGCCAGAACACTATGGATGAAAAGACAGAAGGGTTATTGGTACCAATAGGGGAAGTTCTTGCTCCTCTGCTAAGATACATTCCAGTTTGCCATCCTGAGAAAGGATGGTTGCAGGAATAGGTATCTTACCTGGTTCGGGGCCCAACAAGGCCATACAAACAGAAAACCAGTAACTCTGTGACTTTGGCAGTGGTCCCACATGATCCACCTGCCACCATGTCAGGGACAATTTCACACGAGTTATCTGCCCATCAGGGGAACCTTTCTGCTCACCAGGAGCACATCCACCTATCAGGGGCATTTTTTCTCAGGTTTATGTGGCACCTGGCAAGCCATCAACCAGCTGGTCTTGCAGGGAGCATGCTGCACTTTCCAGTGTAGCCGCCCAGCTACATCAGCTGCTGGAGCTCTCTCCAGCCACCTTACCTTAGCGAGCACACCAACTTCATCATTGCCAATTCAACATGAAGCCTCTGGTCCTCGCCTGCCCCTAATAGACGAGCACCTTGGCCTGCTCCTTATTCGAAATTGTACATGTCATCTGCCTTCTCGGGAGCAACCAAAAAGTCTTTTAAATCCACTGAGCATACCTTGCTACCTGTTTCCAGAAGTTTAGTGAAGAAACGCTGTTCAGGGTGCAATCGCTGCCCCAAGGTAAACAGGACTGCATTTGGCTACTGGTCAATTTTCTTCCTATCAACCCTTGCTGCAAGCAAGTCAAGCCACATCTGCTTACGGCTAGTCTTGCTTGGTCCCCTCAGGATAAAATCTTGAGTATTTCTTGGGGGTTTGGTCTTAGCCACCTTTCGGACCCCTTTTGCTTGTCTGCTCTCCTCTACTTCACCCAAGCCGGCTATCATGGTTGCTACCTCATGTATAGGACGACCAATGTGTGGGGCCAGTATGGCCATCAGTGAACCAAAGGACATTGATGGGGCATTTTGCAGCACTATGTCTCTCATGCTGCCTGTAAAACTTTCATCATCCGGGCCATGAGTGTACACATTAAACATGGACTGCTGCGTCCCCAGCTCTCAAATGACTTGAACTAATTCAGCATACATTTGCCATTTACCAACAATCTTGGGCAGTTCTCCAGCATCTGCCCACACAGTTCAGGCAGCTGCATTCACCCATTCCATTAAGGAGTGATTATCTTGCCCTTGTGCATATCTGTGGCTATTCTGTAGCTGCTGCCTCAGGGACGTATGCTTGGTGATGGAGACCAATTTTTCCATCTCCTCACCACAGCATATCACACTCTCCACCCCTAGATCCCATAACCACAAAAGCCAAGCAGCCAGGGGCTCCTCCTGTTTCTGCTGAAACTGTCTCCCCAAGCCAACTAACTCAGCCTGTGTATATGGGACATAGTGGTGAATTGGGTCACCTGTGGATTGCCCACTGGTTGTCCATCCAGTCCCATAGGCTGCTCGTGTTTCACTTTCTGATGCACAACAGGTCATGCCTGGAGACACCTGGTCCTCCCCCAACTCACCACTGGGTTCATCGTCTTCCCTGGTGTGAGAGCTGGAGTGGCCAGTCGCTGAACGTCATCCTCCAGGACATTTATCTGCACTTCCAACAAATCTGCTTTTCACTTCAAATCTTCCAGTCACTGCATGTCATCCTCCAGGATAATTGTTCATGCTTCCAACAACTCTGCTTTCTTCTTCAGCTCTTGATCAGTTTGCAGCATAGTGAGCAGCAGCCAGGCTCCGGTCAGCAGAAAAGTGGCCACCAAACACCACACGCTCAAAGACAGCCACATTTCCTCCCACTCCCAAGGGGCTCTCTGCTGTACTGCCTGGTCTATGCTGCCTTGCAGTACAGCAAACAGCAACCAGATCCCGATTAACAGGAAAGTGGCCATAAGGCACAGCATATTCAAAAGTAGCCACATTTCCTCCTTCTTCCAAGGCTTTTTGGCTCCTGTACCTGCTCAGAATACTACTCTGCCTACACCAATTGTAGAGCTAGGGCTGGGTCTGGAGCTCACAGATCCCTTGAACCTGTTCACAAACCCTTCCCATGCAGGTCTGTAAGCAAGGTAATCAGCAAAAAAGGTCCTTGGAGCCTTGGTTGAAGTAGGAATAGGCTTTATTCAGCAAATACATGTCTGAGAGCTAGGCAGTACAAAGAGAAACTCAGAAACTCAACTGCTACTGGCAAAGTTCAAAGGAAAACTGAGCAGCTGCCAGCAGAGTAAACATGCTCTACTTTTAGATGAGAGCTCTACCAGCCAGCTTCTACTTCACAAACTGCAGAGCACACAATAGCAACAAATTAAAAAGATACATGGGTGCACATGTTCACTAACTCCATCCACACACAACTTGTTTACAAGAAATGTGCTGCACGACCCCCAACTGGACCTGAGGCAAGGAAGCCTGACTAAACTATTCTATTTTCCCCACACATACATTAACTCTGTTCCCCCTTGAACTGTATTTCCAGACTGGAGAAATTATCTTTTTATTGATAGTACAGATTTATTAATATTATGTTACATATATACATCATCTTATACAAATTTAAAAGTTACTGATAAAGGATCCCTTTGACTATCACCCAAAATCCCAACACTGTCCCCAAGGTGATTTCTATTATGAATTTTTATGTGTATTTCCACTGTTTTTTTTTTTTTTTCTTTGTTTATATGTGTTTTTGTTTTGGGTTCATCAACAGGCCCCAAATAATTGGATAGTTATATTTAATACATTGCAATAAAGCAGGTAGAGGTTAATCCCATTAATTTTATGTACTGGTATGGAACCATCTCCAAGGTATATTATTTAATAACATTAACAAGTTGCTAAAAATACATAGGGTATGATACCAGTAAAGTTTAAAAATAAAAGAAACCTGGGCTGACCCCATGGCGCACTCAGGAGAGTGCGGCACCGGGAGTGCAGCAGCGCTCCGGCTGCGAGTTCGGATCCTATATAGGTATGGCTGGTGCGCTCACTGGCTGAGTGCGGTGCGGCCGGTCACAAAAAAAAGAGAGAAAAAAAATAATAATAATAATAAAAATAAAATAAAAGAAACCTTATTAAAAATACTGTAAGCTGTAGCTTTACTTTGATCCCATAGCCTTTGGTCATTTTAAATTTATTTTTCTGTATCTCATTGGCTCTATGATTTCCATTTGGGGGTCAGACATGGTGATCTGGTCACAGTCCCTTGTATCTCTCAGATCCCCACATCCTTCTTCGGGAAACAACAAAGACAAAGGAGAATAAAAGTGAGGAAATGAAAAGAAAACAAGAAATAAAAATGTTGGTGGAAGAAGCAAACTCATTATATCAGAAAAAGGTAAAGTAAGGAAGATGAGTTGGGGGGGGCTGCAGTAAAAAGATTTGTCTTGGCTGATCAGATCATTGTGATATCTCTAGACATGTTGCTTGTTTCTAAGCATTATCGTCTCCAGTTTCACCTGTATTTCTACCAAGCTCTTGGTTCAATAGACATCTTCACCTCCTCATTGCCCTCCTGAGCTTTATATATTCGTTCATTTGAGGTCAGACACCTGTTTCTCACACTGCTTTCCTACACACATTCACACTCACATGTACACACACACTGTTGCAAATATCACATGGCTAAAAAGTTGGGATTCTGGCTTGGAGAATAAGGATGACAAATTGTAGAACTTACTAGGCTTAAGGTTGCTTGCCATGCTGATTGTCAGTAAGCCATTATGCATTCAGGAGACCAAGCATCATTTGTATTTGTTTGTTTATTTATTTGTCTATTTATTTGTTATTTGTAGTAGGTGACTTTGGTTCTGGGAAACCAGTTTGACTGTGTTGGAGTCAGAAGAAAAAAAGCAGAAAGCAAGCATGTTTCTTAGGCTTAAAAGAGAGGTTAAAATGACACCTTTAGGCTGCATTTTACTTAACCTAGCTCATTTGCTCTGGATAAGCAGCAGATGAGATCTTAGGCTAGGATGCTTTGTTCAAGAATAAAAGTTGTGGCTTTAGCCAGGGTTTTCCTAGTCTGAGAGCTTAGCTGTGGTGGCAGGTGAAGGGTAAACCCTCGACTATAGAAGAATACATCAAGGTATCCAACTGCTCGTACTTGCCAGGCACTTTGTTTCTTCTCTGGGTAGCAGATAGAACCACCTGCTTCAATGAGCATTGTTTATGGAAAGGGCCTGAAACTGTGAGGACTCTGTGGCCCTGATGACTGCTCCATCTAGAACAAAGGGGAGGAAGGAAGGAATCCCCATCCTCCCAGCCTCTGTTTCTCTGCAGATCCCTCCTCCTTCCTCCATGTGCCATTAAATGCAATTCTCAATCTGAATGAATAGGTGCTATCCTGTCACAGTGTTTATTTTTTTAATACTTGCTCTGCGGTTATCTACATCAGGACATTTTGTGGCTCTGCAGCATTTATTGAGCACTATATTAAACTCATATAAACTCAGACAAAATGCCAGGAGAATGATAAACTAGTGATATTTCTGAATTTCTCTATAGAAAATGTCTACAAAGGCTGCATTTGGCTGATTATATTTCAGAAAGCTGATGTTGCACTGCTAACATCACTGGTGTACTATATCGGGGTGTGATTTATTTTTATTTGTATTCTTGTCTTTGGTGATCTTTAGGTTTTATTCCAACATGGCTCCTAAATGTGAACAACAACCTAAGATACTGAAAAAATGATGCAGGAGGCTGCAGAAGGTTTTGTCTTGTTTTAACCAGCAGAGCTGACCTAGCATGTGGATCTTCACTTCACATTTTTACTCGATAAGGAGGATCACACGTAGACAGGGACTGAAGGTCTTCTTTTCAGCTGTTTATAAATTCACGTCCTTTACTTTCTTTAGTGCCATCCTATGACTTTTAGGATCAAAACAAAACCATAGCCTTATGTGACAGGTGCTTCGTCATCTGGCCCCTGCTAACTTTTCATTTTATCTTCTGCTACTCTACGTTGAAAACACTAGCTCGGGCTTATTGACTTAACAGTAGATGCCTACATGGATCATGCTGTCTTTGGCCTGGGGCCTTAGTACCTGCTATTTGTCTCTAAATAGAATGCTCTCCAACCCCCTTTTTCCATCCATCATAATGTTGTATATCTTTGATGATTCAGTCCATTTATTCTAAAGGCTTTCTGGACTGTCCTTATCCTCCAGGTCTCTATCTGCAAGTGAAAAGTCATTCTTCCTATGTCTTCAAATAGCACCTCCAATATTAGAACCCTTGCTTCTTTTGGATTACTGTTCTAAAGTTCTTTAGAACTGAAAATCTATAGTCTTTGTTCTCATCACGTAACAGGGGCTTGGAATGTTCTAATAAATAAATACATGGCTAAATAAACAAGTGAATTTTATTTATTTATGTAATTAACCTCTGAGCCATCGACTCTTAATTTTGTCTTATGATAATAAATAATTTTGATAAATCATTTATCTTAGTGGGGCACCTGTGATATTCGAAGAAGCTTTTGATACCAACATTAATTTTAATTTCTTGAGTATTAATATTCCCTACCCATCTCTTGAAATCAAAAGGTGGAGATAGAGAAGAAAGAAATCAGTTGCGTTTTCTGAGTCCTTGCTATGCGCTAGGAATCTTCCAGGTACTTTAAGATCTATATCCTAAGAAAACTTATTTCACCTTCTTTTTATAGATTGAAAAATGAAAGCACAGACATGTTAAGCAATTTACCAAATGTGATGCATACAGATGAATTGATAAATGCTGACATGGCTGGTTTGTGCACTCCTCCTTTCTCCAGAACCATTCAGTAAATATTTTGTGAATGCCTGTGTGTGGCATGCAGGTGCCTGGTACAGATACATGTAAAAGTTTGAGCTTGTCTGTCAATTAGAAAGGTAGGCAAATGAGTCACCAGTTGTTAACATGGCCTAATTTTTGTTGTGCAAAAGTATGTGCATAGATCTGAAAGTCTCAGAAGACATATCTAGCTTGGCGTAAGTGGAACCCCCACTGGCAGTGGAAGCCTATTTTCAACTTCAGTCATAGCAGCTGAGCCCCAGCAATAAGAGTTATGAAGAAGGAAAAGGAAGAAGAGGGGATTTTAGGCAGAGACACGAGCATGTACACAGACATAAAGACTCCTCTTCCCTTCCATGAAATCTAGTTCAAGAAGGGACCTCATTTTCCCAGTTAGACATAAAGGCAATATAAAGGTATACAAGATACAGCTACCTATTGCCTTTTTCTATAATTAAAGGATCCTGAACCAAATTTTTCATCTCATTTATCAAAAGGTTCTTTCTGAGGCCCAGAATTGAATAACCAACTATATAAGATAGTAAATATTGACCAGTGTAAAAATGTTAACTTTTTTCTTTTTCTTTTTTCTTGGAAAATGTGCTTCTCTATGCTTTGATAAGCACAGAGAATTCAGTGATAAAAGACAGAACAGCTGCTCTTTGGGAGCTCAGTGCAGTAAGAGAGCCATTTATGCAAAGAGATCCAGCAAACCATGATGAACTATGCCAGTGCTGTGTACAAGGCGATCTAAAAGCATAAAGCAAAGTTTCCCAGCTTCTAGTGCTTAATTCCAAAAGTCACACTTACTAACATGTTTGGATGGAGATGCCTGAACCAGTCTTGAGATCCGACTCTGCACATAAAATCATTTAGAATTAAATTTTATGTTTATACTGTTTTTCTTTGATGATGATAATACACACAGTTGGTCTTAAAACATGCAAAAAAATCACCCAACTTCATAGTTCCAACTAAAATGCAGGAGTATATACGGGCTAGAGTAACCTTCCCCCAGGTGTCTGGTCAGTGACAGGACCATTAAAACCAGCACTGCACAGACATTCAGCCTTGTTTAGTTTAGCAATTAAGAATTCAGCAAAGCCATAAAGTAAAAGCAGCAGTAGTTATTTATGACTGCTAGAGGTACTTCTAGGCCACTCGGTTTAGGTGTGAGCCCATCAGCAAATAAAGATTATTGGGAACTCTGTGATTTGACTTTAATATTTAAAGTTTTATTTTGTTGTTATAATTGTTTCACTAAAGATGGAAAAAAAATTAGGCAGGGTAAGGGGGTTAGTGAGCCATAATCGATTTTGGAAAAACAGAGGAGTCTATCTTGCTCTTGTATCTTTTTCGTTAGTTGATAAGGGGGTAAACTGTAGTTGGAACAGTAACTCCTGCCCTTAGGAATAATATGAGATCTTAAGAAACTATTGCTGTTATTGATTTGGGGCCATGAGCACATGGAAAGATGCAACTGGGTCCAGTGTAGTTATTTAGCTTCCTGTTGACACTAACCATAAGCCTAGCAGATGGGTTTCCATGCTAGTTTTTGACATTGTGCTTCTGGGATGCCAGCTTCTCCTGGGAATGAAAGGTGGTAGTCATTTCAAGGAAGAAACTCAGAGCAGGTGGACAGATGAATAAGATGTAACTACCCATTAATATTTTGAAAAAACAGTTGCCTGCTGAGCTTTCTACTTGGAGGCTTGTCAGGGAGCTCATTTTCTTTCTTTTTTTTTTTTTTTTTTTTTTTTTTTTTGTCGTTTTTTCGTGACCGGCACTCAGCCAGTGAGTGCACTGGTCAGTCCTATATAGGATCCGAACCCGCGGCGGGAGCGTTGCCGCGCTCCCAGCGCAGCACTCTACCAAGTGCGCCACGGGCTCGGCCCCTCATTTTCTTTTTTAATGCTCACGATTTGTGGCCTTGTCAGGAGAGGTCGCCTGTGGCCCCAATCACCACTTCAGCCTGTAGACGAACAGTCGAGCAGTCGCTACAGTACTTAACAGAAAGGATGGTGAAAGGATCACCTTCTGCCTGTATACAAGCAGCTTCTGATGATGTGAAATGTCCAAAGGCATGTCCCCTGTCTCTTTGGGGGAAGTTATAAGACTCTTGTTAGGAAATGTCTGCTTCCTGGGAGAAGAAGACAACGGGATTTAGTGTTTTGAGCATAGACTCTGAATTTCAGGCCACGTGTCAATCAGAGAAAACTTCCTGACAGAGTTAATAAGGCCTTAAGGAGACTAATTTTCTAAAGGTAAAGAGAGACTAAGCTAGCCAGGCCTCAGACTCTTTGAGTTGGGGAAATGAGTTCACATAAGAAGCGTTCTGGGGACGGAGTTTCAAGATGGCGGCGGCTGCGGCGGCTGGCGCGGAGTAGCTGAGGTGGAAAAGGTGGCCACTGGGCCTCAGGCAGCCGGGAAACTTGTGGACCTTCCTCTGGCCATCTCTTAAGGGAGGACTGCTGCTGCTGGCCGGTCATGGGGGCTCAACGCCACTTTGCCCCCGGCAGGAGAGGCTGCCTCATTTACAGGCAACAGCTTTGAAGTGTGGAGCAGGAAAAGAACTGATTCTTAGCTGCAAAAGTGAGTCTTGAAACAGGGAACACGGCGCCAGGGCTGCTGTGAATGCAGCCAGGATCCCGGAGGCTGGGGCCGCACTGAAGGCGGCCAGCTGCCCTATCCAGGATTCGAGGTTTCAGGCCGGCATTAAAGAAGACTCCTGGGAGCGCCCGAGCGGCGCCGTGACTGAACAGCCCGAGGCGGCAGCGCCGAGAACACGGAAGGCAACAAACCAGAGACAGAGCGAGCGCCCGACCTGGCACAGCACTGTGAGTGATCCCTGGCACAGCTCTGTTCGGGGGGTGGATGCCCATGCGGCTCCCCGCCTGCACCACCAGGCCACTCACTGCCCCGGTGCTGCCTCCATTTTCCCAGGTGCGGGCAGCTCCGCCCTGCTCGGCCATCACTGAGCCCATTTGCTTGGCCTGGTGCGGGGCTTTCCGGACCCTGCGGGCCGACCTCCTCTCCCACTCCCTCCACGGTTCTCTGGTGGGGCTGGGGGTGTGGGGCGTCCCGACCAGTTTTGGGAGGGCTAGGAAGTACGGGCGGGCCAACTGTCACTCCACCACACCCTGGACTCCGCCCCGGTAAACTTCCTGTTACTGGGAGGCAGATACCATCTCTGCGACCACCAGTTTGGAAAAAAGCCTAACGAATTTCTGGTTGGGAATAGTGTGGTAGGAGAGTTCCCAGGTCCGCTTGAACCTGCCGGAGAGCAGGCTGCAGGCGGGCACTAGACTCGGTTTATACCGGGGGGATACAAAGGTGAACAAGACCCGAGAAAGATCTACACAGTGCTACAAAGGCACCCAGAGAGACCGGTCGTCTGTGCCTAGCAGAAACCTGGTAGACTTCCTGGGCGAGGCGGTGCTGAGCAGGGTCTTGAAGGCCCAGCTGATAGACGAGGGGTGCAGAAGACACGCCCCAACCCAGCACAGTGTGCACAGAGGGGGGAGACGTGCGGCCAGGGAGGCGGAGACTCGACAGAAACCACACACCCGGTGGGGTCGCCACTGCACGATCTAACAGCCTGGGCCAGAGCACACGGAAAGGGGAGAAGTCCTGTACAGAAAGTGAAAGCTCAACAGAGATCACACACCCTGTGGTACGTGATCCACCAGCCCAGCAGAGTACAAGCTGACCAGAAAGGTGGATCCCCGGAGAAGCCCAAGACCCGAGGCAACCACACACACAAGACACTAGAGGCCAACTGAGCAGTCACGGCGGGAGCCATACCAAATTGGCAACCACAGCAACATCCTAGTCATTAGTCTCAAACCGGTGGACTGTGAAACCCCCTGCCACAATGAATAAATACCAAAAAAAAGACACCAGAAATACAAAAAATCAAGAAAGTACACCACCAAAAGTTAATAAATCTCATACTCTAGATCCTATAGAACAAGAAGCCCTTGAAATAACTGACAAGGAATTTCGAGTGATAATTCTAAGGAAACTGAATGAGATACAAGAAAACTCAGCTAGACATCATGATGAAATGAGGAAAAGTATACAGGATCTGAAAGAGGAAATATACAAGGAAATCAATGTCCTGAAAAAAAATGTAGCAGAACTTGCTGAACTGAAGAAGTTATTCAGCGAAATAAAAAACACAACGGAGAGTTTAACCAGCAGGCTTGTCGAAGTTGAAGAGAGAACCTCTGAACTTGAAGATGGGCTGTTTGAAATAACACAAGCAGACAAAAAGAAAGAAAAAAGAATCAAGGACATGGAAGAAAATCTGAGAGAGATATCAGACAACCTCAAGCGCTCAAATATCCGAGTCATGGGTATTCCAGAAGGGGAGGAAAATGGAGATTCCATTGAAAACATATTCAACAAAATAGTGGCAGAAAACTTCCCAGGTATAGGAAAAATCACAGATCTTCAGATCCAGGAAGCTCAACGATCTCCAAACGTATTCAACCCAAAAAGGCCTTCTCCAAGACATGTCATAGTCAAATTGGCAAAACTCAGAGACGAAGAGAGAATCTTAAAAGCTGCAAGAGAGAAGCGTCAAATCACCTATAAGGGAGCCCCAATCAGGTTAACATCAGACTTTTCATCACAAACCCTAAAAGCTAGAAAGGAATGGGATGATATTTTCAAAATACTAAAAGACAAAGATTGCCAGCCAAGAATACTCTACCCTGCAAGGCTATCCTTCCGAAATGAGGGGCAAATAGTATATTTCTCAGACAAACAAAAACTGCGGGAGTTCACTACCACAAGACCACCCTTACAAGAAATCCTCAAGGGAGTACTGGGTTTGGTTCCTGAAAAGTAACTACCACTGCCATAAAAACCTAAGAAAAATCTAACCCGCTAGTACAATACAAATGGCATTCATGAAGAGAAAACAAGCTAACAAAAACACTATCTACAACCTAAGGAACCAACAAACAAAGAAACCAAACAGTAAATCAGAAAGCAAGGAACAAAAGACACCTAAGACAACCAAACAACCAATAAAATGCTAGGAATAAATCAACACCTTTCAATAACAACTCTTAATGTTAAAGGCTTAAATTCCCCAATTAAAAGACACAGACTGGCTGACTGGATCAAAAAGCAGGACCCAACTATATGCTGCCTACAAGAGACCCACCTCACCCATAAAGATTCACACAGACTAAGAGTGAAAGGATGGAAAAAGATTTACCATGCAAACAGAAAAGAAAAACGAGCTGGAGTGGCTATTCTTATATCTGACAAAATAGACTTTAAACTAAAAACCATAAAAAGAGACAATGAGGGAGACTACTTAATGATAAAAGGACTGATCCATCAAGAAGACATAACAATCATAAATATGTACGCACCCAATGTTGGAGCAGCCAGATTTATAAAACAAACTCTATTAGACCTAAAGAAGGAAATAGACACTAATACCATAATAGCAGGGGACCTGAACACTCCACTGTCAATATTAGACAGATCATCTAGGCAAAGAATCAGTAGAGAAACACAAGATCTAAACAAGACTCTAGACCAATTGGAATTGGCAGATATCTACAGAACATTCCACCCAACAACCTCAGAATATTCATTCTTCTCATCAGCACATGGATCATTCTCCAAGATAGATCACATATTAGGTCACAAATCAAGTCTCAATAAATTCAAAAAAATTGGAATTATCCCATGTATCTTCTCAGACCACAGTGGATTAAAACTAGAAATTAATAACAAACAAAACTCTGGAAACTATACAAACACATGGAAATTAAACAGCATTCTACTTAATGACATATGGGTCCAAGAAGAAATCAAGCAGGAAATCAAAAAGTTTATTGAAACTAATGAAAACAATGATACATCATACCAAAACCTGTGGGATACTGCAAAAGCAGTATTGAGGGGAAAATTTATTGCATTAAATGCTCACTTCAGAAGAATGGAAAGATGGCAAGTGAACAACCTAACACTTCACCTTAAAGAACTAGAAAAACAAGAACAATCCAATCCTAAAGTTAGCAGACAGAAAGAAATCATTAAGATCAGAGCAGAACTGAATGAAATTGAAAACCAAAAAACAATTCAAAAGATCAACGAATCAAAAAGTTGGTTTTTTGAAAAGATAAATAAAATTGACAAACCATTAGCATGGCTAACAAAAAAAAGAAGAGAGAAGACTCAAATAACAAAAATTAGAAATGAAAAAGGCGATATTACAACTGATTCATCTGAAATACAAGGAATCATTCGAGACTACTATAAACAACTATACGTCAACAAATTTGAAAATCTGGAGGAAATGGATAAATTTCTGGACACACACAAGCTCCCAAAACTGAACCGTGAAGACGTAGAAAATTTGAACAGACCAATAACAATAAAGGAGATTGAAGCTGTTATCAGAAGGCTCCCAACAAAGAAAAGCCCAGGACCAGATGGATTCACAGCAGAATTTTACCAAACATTCAAAGAGGAATTGACACCGATTCTTTACAAACTATTCCAAAAGATTGAAACGGACGCAAATCTCCCAAACTCATTCTATGAAGCAAACATCATCCTGATACCAAAACCAGGTAAAGATATAACCAAAAAAGAAAACTACAGGCCGATATCCTTGATGAATATAGATGCAAAAATCCTCACTAAAATACTAGCAAACAGAATACAGCAACACATACGAAAAATTATTCATCACGATCAAGTGGGATTCATCCCAGGGATGCAAGGTTGGTTCAACATACGCAAATCAATAAATGTGATACACCATATTAATAAACTCAAACACAAGGACCATATGATCATCTCTATAGATGCTGAAAAAGCATTTGATAAAGTTCAGCACTCATTCATGACAAAGACCCTCTATAAGTTAGGTATAGAGGGAAAGTATCTCAACATAATTAAAGCCATATATGACAAACCCACTGCCAATATCATCCTGAATGGGGAAAAGCTGAAAGCTTTTCCTTTAAGAACAGGCACTAGACAAGGATGCCCACTCTCACCACTCCTATTCAACATAGTGTTGGAAGTACTAGCCAGAGCAATCAGAGAAGAGAAGGAAATAAAGGGCATCCAGATTGGAAAAGATGAAGTCAAACTGTCCCTGTTTGCAGATGACATGATCCTATATATCGAACAGCCTAAAACCTCTACAAAAAAACTGTTGGAATTGATAAATGATTTCAGCACAGTAGCAGGATACAAAATCAACACACAAAAATCAGTAGCATTTCTTTTCTCCAATAGTGAACATGCAGAAGGAGAAATCAAGAAAGCCTGCCCATTTACAATAGCCACCAAAAAAATAAAATACTTAGGAATTGAGTTAACCAAGGAGGTGAAAAATCTCTATAATGAGAACTACAAACCACTGCTGAGAGAAATTAGAGAGGATACAAGAAGATGGAAAGATATTCCATGCTCTTGGATTGGAAGAATCAACATAGTGAAAATGTCCATACTACCCAAAGTGATATACAAATTCAATGCAATCCCCATCAAAATTCCAAAGACATTTTTCTCAGAAATGGAAAAAACTATTCAGACATTTATATGGAACAATAAAAGACCACGAATAGCCAAAGCAATGCTCAGCAAAAAAAATAAAGCTGGAGGCATAACACTACCTGACTTTAAGCTATACTACAAAGCTATAATAACCAAAACAGTATGGTACTGGCATAAAAACAGACACACTGACCAATGGAATAGAATAGAGAATCCAGAAATCAACGCACACACTTACTGCCATCTGATCTTTGACAAACGCACCAAGCCTATTCACTGGGGAAGGGACTGCCTCTTCAGCAAGTGGTGCTGGGATAACTGGATATCGATATGCAGGAGAATGAAACTAGATCCATACCTCTCACCGTATACTAAAATCAACTCAAAATGGATTAAGGATTTAAATATACACCCTGAGACAATAAAACTTCTTAAAGAAAACATAGGGGAAACACTTCAGGAAATAGGACTGGGCACAGACTTCATGAATACGACCCCAAAAGCACGGGCAACCAAAGGAAAAGTAAACAAATGGGATTATATCAAACTAAAAAGCTTCTGCACAGCAAAAGAAACAATTAAAAGAGTTAAAAGACAACCAACAGAGTGGGAGAAAATATTTGCCAAATATACATCTGACAAAGGATTAATATCCAGAATATATAAGGAACTCAAACAACTTTACAAGAAGAAAACAAGCAACCCAATTAAAAAATGGGCAAAAGAGCTAAGTAGGCATTTCTCTAAGGAAGATATCCAAATGGCCAACAGACATATGAAAAAATGCTCAACATCACTCAGCATCCGGGAAATGCAAATCAAAACCACATTGAGATACCATCTAACCCCAGTTAGGATGGCTAAAATCCAAAAGACTATGAACGATAAATGCTGGCGAGGCTGCGGAGAAAAAGGAACTCTCATACATTGTTGGTGGGACTGCAAAATGGTGCAGCCTCTATGGAAAATGGTATGGAGGTTCCTTAAACAATTGCAAATAGATCTACCATACGACCCAGCCATCCCACTGTTGGGAATATACCCAGAGGAATGGAAATCATCAAGTCGAAGGTATACCTGTTCCCCAATGTTCATCGCAGCACTCTTTACAATAGCCAAGAGTTGGAACCAGCCCAAATGCCCATCATCAGATGAGTGGATACGGAAAATGTGGTACATCTACACAATGGAATACTACTCAGCTATAAAAACGAATGAAATACTGCCATTTGCAACAACATGGATGGACCTCGAGAGAATTATATTAAGTGAAACAAGTCAGGCACAGAAAGAGAAATACCACATGTTCTCACTTATTGGTGGGAGCTAAAAATTAATATATAAATTCACACACACACATACACACATACACACACAAACCGGGGGGGGGGGGGAAGAAGATATAACAACCACAATTATTTGAAGTTGATACAACAAACAAACAGAAAGGACATGGTTGGGGGGGAGGGGGGAGGGAGAAGGGAGGGAGGTTTTGGTGATGGGGAGCATTAATCAGCTACAATGTATATCGACAAAATAAAATTAAAAAAAAAAAAAAAAAAAAAAAAAAAAGAAGCGTTCTGGGAATGTCCCTAAGAGAATGATTAATTTACTTATTTTGAAAAGTTCACAGACCTTTATACACACCCCCTTCTCTTTTCCTCTCTCCCTCCCTTCCTTCCTTCCTTTTTTCCTTTAATCTTTCTTTGTTTCCTTCCTTCTTTTATTCTGCATTTGACTATCTGTGATATGCCAGGAACTACATGTATGTGTGTGTGTGTGTTTGTGTGTGTGTGTGTGTGTGTGTGTGTGTGTGTACATGAATATAAAATGTTTAAAATGAAGCTCCTCCAGTAGCTCTGTTCGGTGTCTGTGTGCATTGGGGGAGGAGGTTACTTGCACACTGGGAAAAGCACAAAAATAATTGTGTATAACAAACTGTGATAAGTATCTGACAGGATTTGTATCACAATGAATATTTGTTGATAGGAGGAGAATGTTTTTCCTTTTGTAACTGGGATGTATTTAACAGTGGAAGTGACTTTTCAGTTATGTCTTAAAATAAAAGTTAAAGAGGATTCAGTGAAACTGGAGAAGAGCATTGCAAGCTAAAGACAGAGGTTTACAGAGGCTCTCCGAGAGGTGAGGATGTGAATGTGGTGCTTTCAGGGGATGGCAAAATCTTTCAGTGTGGCAGGAGGTGAGGCAGCAAATGTGAGCCCTGTGGGATCTCAGGTACCACACGAAGTCCTCAAGGTGACAAGCATTTTTAACATCTGCATTTTCTAGTATGGATTGGATGGAAGAGCTGAGTGGCTGAGGGCAGGCAGAGGGACCAGTTGGGAGGCATTTGACTATTTTCCATGTAGAAATGTAACACATTAAAGTTCTGCAAATCCTGATTTTTTTTTTTAAATGTACAGACCGTCTCAAGTTTAACTAATCTTGCTGTATAAAAATCCTAGAGTATGATTGCCCATATTATTTATTTTCCATTTGATATGGTTCACAGACTACTATGGGCCTCCAAGGCATTTTAAATAGGGTTTTATGTTATTTACACATATGGTTTCAAGCACATATCTCAAAGTGGGTGCATCTGAATTTTCCCCTCACATTAATTTAACAATGCACAGAATGGTCACTCTGCTCTGGTTGTCTCTGCATTGGTTGGGTCACGTGGTTTGTTCATAGTCCACAAGGCACTAGGAGGTGGTTCTGCAAATTTCAAATGAAAAAATTAATTAGATCAGTTCGCTATGTAAATCACTGTTTAAATCACCCAGCTAAAGCAGTATGCCTGGCATCTGCCTGATAAGTTTTGAAAGTTTAATATGCTGTCGGTGAGATTCTTGCAGGAGTACACAGATGCCATGTGCAGGACTTATTTGCAAGTCTGAGCTAATAACATGCAATATCCTTGCCAGAGTTCAGCCTGGCCTTCATCAAATAAAGTTTTCATTATCGTTTTTATTTGAAGTGGAAATTTTACTGTCAGGCTATATAAATAAATAGAGTAGATATATTCCTAGGATTGCAATTTTAGAAGCCTGTGGATATTAATGGTCTGTTGGCCCTGCTGAGTTCCTCTAAGGCATGTGTGAAGTCATTAATGGGGATGTTTGTTTCTTTTCATGTTTCTTCATTTTTTTTAGGTCTGTGATGGGGTCGAACAAGGAACCAGACCTTGTGCATCTCGAGGCCAGAACTGTGGATGGTCGTAAGTAGATCAACTTTGTCCCAATGTTCTTGGTAGTGTTAGTTCTATCAATCTATCATGAACCGAGTCTGGATAATCACAGTGGCAATCAGCCAAGTCATTTGGGAATAAGGACTTTCCCTGTCCTCAGTAATCCATAATTGTCCTAATCATTTTAATACTTATATTTGGATAGTGGCAACACTAGCACAGATCTGTCAGCAAATCAAGGTGTCTTTCCAGGTTAAAAAAAAAAAATTCTAAAACTCCTGATTCCTTGTGTTTTGTTGTTGCTACTGCTGCTGCTGCTTTGTTTCAATTTGTTTTTTTCCAGTCTCCCTATTTGGTCAGATACCATCCAGGCAATGCTTCACTGTCTTGTTTGGAGATTCACAAAACTCTTGGAAAGAACAGGAAAAAAAGAGAATTATTCTATGTGTCTCCCATCATAAGCAGCAGGATGGAAAAGGCAGTTGAGTTGCGTGCTCGTTCCTTGGTCGCTCTTGTCGATCCTCGTTAGGTACATATTATGGAAGACTGTGCTGCGTGGAGCTTGTGGCTCCGTGTACGTGCTATTGAGGAGAGTAAGTTGCAGATCCAGAATTCAAACCCATGTCTAAATGTCTCAAATGTCCACTCACTAATTGTGTTGCCTTGAAAAAGCTACTTAAACTCTTTATGCCTCAGGTTCTTTGTCTATAATTAAACAAGTTAATAATAATGATTTCTGTAGTAGCTAACATTGACTGAGCCTTTACCCTGTACCAGGAATCGTGCTAAGCACTTTATAAACTGTATCACAATTAATCCTCATGACTTGGTTTCCTCATCTGTAAAATGGGAATAAAAACCTTCAAAGGTTTAGGAAGTTTAAATAATAATATACTTAGAGGTTTATGGTAAATAAGTAGAAGTCAGTAATGTCTATCTCACAAAGCCCATCCAGGTGAGAATTAATCAGTGTATATAAAACACAGTACACAGTGCCTGACCTGTCATACATTTAAACAACAGCATCGTAAGTTTCCTTTCCTTTCTTTGGTCCTGTGGATCCTCTGAAGGGCTAAACAGGTGAGGGGCACCACTAGGCCTAAGATAGCGCACTACAGGTGAAAGGCATAAAAGAAAACAAGAAAAGGGGAAAGTGTATAGGAGAATGAAGAGGGAGAAGACGGGGGAAAGAAAGAGGTCTCAAGTGTAGAAGAGAAGAGAACGGACTATACAGTTACCGTGGAGCAATGAGGTTGTTGTAGGTTACCCAGCACTGAGCTAATTTCCAAGACATACCCTGTTTCTAAAACATCCCTAAAAGTTCAAAAGCATCCTAATCACTGCCATGTGTGCCTGTCTGCCTGTCCTTAGCTCTTCTGAACGCAAAGGCAGAAGATACCTGAACTTTCCCAGCTTAGACTCCAAAGAAGCTGGTGCCCCTGCAACACTAACTCCCCAGAAACCACACATCCTCCGTGGCCATGCACACACCATGAGAGTTTTCATCTCTAGAAATTTTGCTGTCTCTTTTGAGAAACTGATTTATTTTTTGGCAGTCACTGGGGGCACAGATCAGGTTCTGAAACTGACCATCACATTCCTCCTCTGTAAAACCAGACAGAGCCACCATATGTAATACGCCCAGCACCACGCCTGTTACAGAATGAGCTCAACAGTTTGGATCTACTTTCCCACCTCTTCAGTGGGCTTTCTCTGGTGGTGACCCCTCCATTTTCCTGGAGCATCTGATGTTATCTTGGATTCCAAGGTTCAGTTCTTACTGCATGACAGAGAAAGCAACCCTTTCCTCAGGCTAAAAGAAATACATCACCTGTTTTCTTGCCATTGCTATGATGATAAAGAGCAAAGTTCTCACCTTGCCCTATAGCACCCGCATAATAATGGGCCTACTCATTTCTTCAGCCTAATTTCACTGAGTCCTCTCCTCATTCCTTTCCTGCAGTCCTCTGGGGTTGCTTTTGATTCATAGAACATTGAGATTCTACGTCTTGCCTCAAGGCCCTGATACCTGCTGTTTCCTGTCCCTGGAATATGCTCCACTCTTCCCCCTACCCTGACCGATTGAGTGTAATTAATCACTGTGGATGGTTCAGACTTCAGGTTAATCACCTGTTTCTTAGGGACGCCTTTCTTGAGTTCCCAATGTAGACCAATTTCTTATTTTGTTTGATTTCATCCAACTATGTTTTTCCTTTATCAAACTCATCTCAGTTTGAGATTATACATTTCATTTACAATTTTTCCTCCCCACCAGTCTGTAAGTTCTATGGGAGTAGCGACCATGCATGTCTTGTTCAATATTGTATCTCCAGCTTATGCCACAGTGTCTACATGTAAGGGGAGCTTACTAAATATATGCTGAATGGATGAATGCATAGTGGACCAATTGTCAGGGTTAATAGCTGGCCATCTCACCTCACTTACCATGTCACCTGAAAATTTTAGAGCATTGCATCTCCAACTTTAGCATGCCAACTAAAGTAACAACCCACCTAAAGATCATGTTAAAAGGTCGATTCTAATTCAGCAGGGGCCCGAGGTTCTGCATTCCCAACATGCTCCCAGATGATGCCTATGCTGCTGGTCTGTGGAACAGGCTTTGAGTAGTGAAGTCCCACAACAGAAAACTAATGAAAGAGCTTAGGGTTTGCTTCCCATGACTACACCCCTTGTTTAGAAAGCTCTGGATGGATATGGTAGCATCTCAAATTGCTTTCATTTTCAAGCTTTTAGGGATAACACTGTTTTCTGGTTTGTGGTATATAATGCACACAAGCCTACAGCCTAAAAACAATGAGGCCTTCGCTCTCCCTGATCTGCATATTTTCTTACACCCAACATTATTCCTGTGCTCCCTGAAGGCATGGCCATTGATAATGCCAAACTGTCATCTCAGGCTCAGCTTTCACAAGGCATGAAATATATCAGTTCTAATTTTATTTATTTTATTACACTTTTTTTGCAAAGGCAGCATCTTCAGAAACTATCCAAGGGTGAAAATTTAATAAAGGGATTTAATTTGAAAAGTTATCCCTGTCAAAACAAAACAGAAAAAAAAAAAATTACCTACCAATTGAAATAAGCTAAGCATAACACCTGACCTGTCTTAGTATAAAAAAAAAATGAGATTGTCTCCATATCATAATCCTCTCTCTCTCTCTCTCTCTCTCTCTCTCTCTCTCTCTTCCCCCCCTCTCTCTCTTTCCCCCCCTCCTCTTCCCTCTCCAAGGCAGTCAGTATTAATGTAATGGCTCCAGGTAGAAGAAACAGAGTAGCAAGGTGTTAGCAAATGTAGCTGGCAAGATTGGATAGTGTATTTATCAAAGTCAGGCTCCAGGCTGGTCAGTTGCTCCAAGAATTCCAATATCTATATTTTATCTCCTTCCCATTCCCTGATTGAGATCCTCCCTGCTTCTCTATTCCTCCATCACTGCTTAGTACAAAATTTAGGCATAAGTAACTCATTGTTTACATCCTAGGTTATACATATAGTAGGGTACATGCCAAAATAATACATTTTTTAAATTTGACCAAGAATTTATTTTTCTGATTCTGATGTGTTCAGAAATTTTGTAGCCAAGGCACTGAAGCATTTGACACAGAAGAGATCCTTCACTTGCCAATTGGCTCATCCCCATGGGGTGGATTGCAAATGCTTATCCCAGTTTGTTATTCGAAGTTTAGTGTTGGTCTCATTTCAAATGTCCCTAGATTACATTTTATAATTAAGTTCTGTTTCAGTTGAAGTCCCTATGTTTGCGAGGAGTTGAGCTCTGGAAAGATTTTGTTCTGTGAGGGTCTCTGACTGGCACAGACATTTCGTACCAACTGTACTCTGAAATGTGGATATCTTGTAGTTTACATCTGTAAAAAAAAGCTTTAGGAGGTGAGCTGACAAGAGCAAGCTCAATTACAATCAACCACAAGAGGTATTATTGGAAAATTCTGAACTTATTTATTGGGTGTGGCATGTGTTTATAGGCCCCCACATTCAACCGAGGACAAACTGACAGAGCCTCGTCCAGGAAACAAAGATTTTATTGTTTAAATATCCTGTGGGTGTGCATGTGTGTGTGCATGTTGTATGTACCCAGTACATTAAAACACTAGAAAGAAAACATACATTTTATCTATTTAAAACCTAGGTGCATTTGTGTATATGTGTGTGTAATGTACAAAATGTTGACCAAACTATTGAATGGTTGATAGCATTGTAAAAAGCCATATCTTTGTTGGTTCTGTGTTCAAAATATAGTTCTGAGTCTAAAACATTTAATATTTTTTGAATTAATAAATATATATGTGTGTCACTGTACAGGCATATCTTCTCAAAGAAGGGTCTTTAACAATAGGGTCTGTGGAATCTGGTACTGGTAACTGATGAGCGCAAGAAATTTACTAACCTTGAAATTGGGTGCCACATTTTATATGTATATAAGTTTGGAGAAAAATAACATAACTTTTATCATAATTCTTCACACACTAATTACACTTGGATGTATATTCAGTATTTATGCTCATCCATAAGCATACGTCTTGTAAGAGAACCTGTGGTATCAAGTTTGGCCATTATTTCTTTTCCCTTTTACTTCTGAAATGAAAGGCCCAGCCAGTGACCTGCATGTTTCTGTACTTGTGGTGATCCATGGTAGCACAGACAGGGGACAGAGGCAATTACTGTTCTTATTGTCTATTTGCATGAATAACTAACCTTGTAACAACGTTCCCAAGGACTAGTCTCTTACACAGGGGAAAAACAAACTTTAGCCCTTTTAAACAACTGTGAAAATGACCGCCCAAAAACTCTTTGTGAAATGAACCTCAAACTAGTATTTTACAAGGTGAAATAAAATAAAATGAAACTGCAACTGTATATAACTATTCATCCTGCTAATTCTGGTCTTGAGTAAGAACTGGAAATCTCATTTCTGCCTCCTGTCCTCCTGCCTTCCAATCTATTTTTCATATTGAACGGCATGTGTGGCAATATCTGGATAAGGTGAGCACTGCTGAAATACTGCTGGAGGTAATAGAACTCAGTTCTCAAAGTCCTCAATATATGAGCTACAAAACATTTCAGAGTTTTTACTATGAGCATAGATTACTTTTATACCAACAAAAATAGCAATGATGACAATAAAAAGCATAAGCAGTACTCAAGCATATCAATTGAAAAGTAAAGTCCACTTCCTGACTTCCATTCTCATTCCCAAGAGAATATTAATAGTAATAGTAATAGTAATAAATTATGATTACTATTAATTAATAGTAATATGTTATATATATTAAGAGGTAATATTTTATATTTATTTACTATATTGTCTCAGAAATTGTTTAGGCTCACCCAGATGCATAGGTACGTACACACAACACACGTAGACTCATACAAATGTTCATTTCGTAAAGCTGTCGTGCCACATTTATTGTTGGTATATACAATAGCAAGTTAAAAGTCTTTCCATATCAGCACCTACAAGTTTAGCAATGTCATGGTTAATCACTACACAGAACCCTATTATACAGTCAACTGTGATTTAATAATCACTATCTAATTAGTAGATGCATAAGCATTTGGCTGTTTCAAACAACACTGATACATGCACATACAAACATATTACTTGTGATTTATTTGATTAGTAAGCATTCAATTTCATGCAAGCAGCAAGCACTCCTAAAAGAGAAATTGTGAAGGAAAATCTGTGGGTCAGAGAAAATATATATTTGAAATTTTCATAGATATTTTCACATTGCCTTCTGAAACAGTTGCAACAATGTGTAGTCCCTTGACTTGAGAATGCCTGTGTTTGCAAACCCTCGGCAATCCAGGATATTATGAAAGATTTTTTAAACATAACCATTTTATGAGCAAAAACATGGCATATCCTTATTGTTTTAATCTGTGCTTATTTAATTGGGAGTGAGGTTGAGAATTTTTATTTGTTTTTCTAGGCTATTTAATTTTTTCTTCAGAGACCTTCAAAGGATATCAAATCTCTTTAATATTTTAGGGACGATTAACACTTTGGCATTTATTTACAAGCCCCCAAAATATCATTCTTGCCACTCTCACTTCATCCAAAGACCCAATACTGGCACAGCGGTTGGTACTATTAGACCCCATGTTTCATAGTCTTCATTTGCTTTCTCTTTCAGTCAATTTATCAATAGCTTCTAAGGTGGAGGCTTGGAAGAGATCAGACGTTTCCATTTCTGGTCAGCTTCAGATTCTGATAAATCTCCACCACGTCCCAATGCACCAAATGAATGCATCTCTTCCATCCCCAAATCAGGCAACAGGTTTTAGACAGTACAGCAACACGTAGCACTCTGCGCTGCTTTCTAATGGTGCCATTCTGACCTCATATTTCATGTTGTAAAAGTCTCTTGATTTCAACTACTAGTGATATTGACTTGGTATCTCTGATTTAGTAGCCTAAAGAGAGCCCCAAAAACCAACCAGAAAAGAATGAAATGAGATAACTCAGGCCTCCCCACACAGCAGTGAAAACACCTGATAGAGAGGGTGCAGTGGTCAGCTGGTCAGCTTTCAGATTGGGTTCTTTGTAGACATATATGGTGTCTCCTCTGCCTCTTATATGACCTCACCTCCCATGCCAAGGAGGAGAGAACAGAAGTGCACAAGAAAAACTTGTCACTCCCAGGCCTTAACTCTAGGACAAAGGTTTGAGTTTCTATTGGGTCCTCAGGATCTTTCCAGATACAGCAGCAGTGGTCCATATAACATGTATGTGTGGCAAGAGTTTGGAATATTTTTAATGTTTCTGAGCCCTGTTTGTTTGTTTGTTTGTTTTTTAAAGCAGCATTATAAAAATTTTGGCACTCCTTCCTTTGTCCTGTATGTTCTTAAGCAACAATGATGCTGGTATCATGCATTACATTCCTATTATTTTCCTGGTGCTGTCGCACTAGTGATTTTCCAGCCACCACTACTTACAACAATCCTTGGAGGAGGTACTATTGTTATTTTCCTCATTTTAATGATGAGGAAAATGAGGCTTACAAAGACTAAGTGTTTTTCTCATTGCCTCAGATCTAGGATTTGTCAAACTCATTCATTAGACAAATATTGTTGGGCACCTGTGCCATACCAGGTATTCTTCTAGGCATGAATGAGGGATGGTAGGGAATTTGCAAAGACCCTGCCTTCATAGAGTTTACCTTCTAGTTAGAGTTGACAGGTGATAAACAAATGCATAATGCATTCGTATAAGAAAAACAAAGTAGAGGAAGGTGAATAGAGGAAGGTGAATTAGAGGAATGTGCTGTCAAGGAAGAAATCTCGGATAAGGTGGCATCTGGTATTGAGCCAAGTCCTTATAGAAGTAAGGGCGAAAGCTGTCTGTCTGACTGGTGGAATAGCATTCCAGACAGATAGAGCAGAATGTGCAAAAGATACAGAGCCTGAGTGTGCTTGGCATGCTTGAGGCATAACAGGAAGTCCAGGTGGCTGGAATATAAAGAGGGACTGGTAAATATGTCATCTGTTTTTGTTTATTCCACTATGGAATACAAGTATTGTACCATATTGTTCTTTGTAGGGCATCTACCACGTTCCAAATATGATACTCAGTATAATGGGTGATAAAAATAGGAAGTTACTAAGTGAAGAAATGTTTGATTGAATGTACCCACATGTATCAGTCCCTTGAACTGTCCCTCTGTGCTGGAGTTAATCTTATAATGTGCAGACACATCTAAGTAAATATTGCATCCCCCCTAAAAAAATAAACTTGGAGAAGAAACCATATTTTCTCCCCCATGTACTAAATTGTTTTTATTTTTTCCTCCCTTCCCTCCCTCCTTTTTTCTTTCCTCTTTTTTTATTCATGCATTCCTTTCTGTTTGCTTTCCTGCTGTTTGTCCCTCTCTGTCTCTGTCTCTGTCTGTCTGACCACCCTCCTCCCCCAACTCTTTGTAAACTTAATTTGGAAAGTTATGTGAACAAATGTGCTTCTCAGTTTTTCATGGCTGAGTGTGACTTATGGATAAGTTTGTGTTTTGCTCAATTGAACTAGTTTCTTGTGTGGGTTTCTAGTGCGGCTTTCTCACAAAATACACGGCTAATGTTCCCCAAACATAGCTCACATTCTCTTGTACCTCTGTGCTCCTGCTCTGGGCTCCTTCTTTCTGGAATAATGACTAATCCTTGTCCTCATTACAAGAAGCTTTCCAGTCCTCTCTCAGCTCTTCCATGGGTGTTCCCATCCCTGTCGAAGGTAATTGTTCCCTCTGCAAAACAGAGAGAATAGTGTAACAGTCTGTATCCTCAAGAATACTATAGGCCATGGGGGGGATAACAAGCCGACAATTCTCTGTGATGTGAAGTGAAACAAATTCAGTTTCACATGCAGATTCACAGGCAAAGTTTCTGGCACAAAGTAGGACATCTGTGCAGAGGCATGAAAGTTGAATGTCTCTCACCTGTGGATCCATACACAGCACCTAGATGTCCTAGGACATACTCATCACACTACATTTTTATTGACTCATGCTTGTATTTCTCTTAACTACTATGCTTTTGTGATTTTTCTCATGTCCTCAATTCCTAGTTTCATGCTTGACAAAAATTTAATGATCCCAGAATTTTCCCTGTAGTAGTCATGACCTCCTGAATGCCCAAAGGCCAGAAATAAAAGACAATATTTGGTAGGTTACACTGGTCCCAAATCAAGTGATTCCACAGAAGAAGGCAATGCCAAGTCACAAGCTCATCATGCCAAAGGAGAACATTTGATGTAAGTTTATCATTTTCACAGAAATATCTTGTCCTTTTCATAGACTTTCAGGGGCCAACCTAGAGTCTCACTTTTGAAGCTCTCAATTTGAAGATCTCAATTCATGCCACAGAGGGCTCTGGAACCCTGATAGGAATAAAATGTATATTAACAGCAGCATGTTGACACATGTGTGTAAGTGTGTGTGTGATGGGTAAGGACATTTAATGGGATTGTTCTAAAAGAAATAACAGAGCAATAGAACAAAAGATAAAATTATATACAGATGCATGGGCTTTAAAAACTGTTCTGCTGTAAAGCTGAAAATTAATGGGAGATGACAGAGTTTTAAATTGCTTATGTCTGTCTACATAGTTTACAGCTTTGTTTATAATTAAACTTCTACAGTATTAGGGCATAGTAAAGTATTTGGTTCTAAGTAAATACTTGTTGAATGATTGAATGAATGGAGTCCCAGAGATCTGTGATGTATTTTTTGCTCTGTCATTTACTAGCACACGAACTTAGCAACTCTCATTCCTAAGCCTGAGTTTCTTCAGCTATAAAAATTACCTCTCTGGATATTTTTTGCAAAGTTTAAAAGAGAAAAAAACATGCTATGCACTTAGCACAGTTCCTTACCCAAAGCAGAGGTTGCTCTGGTTATTTTGGAGGTGAATGCCCCTGCTTCTGCTGCTGTTATCTATGGGGACATCTGAGGAAGGGAGAAGTCTGCCTGAGCCTCAGGAAAAATTCCACAGAAGAAGGCCAGGAAGTATTTGGACTGAGTGATAGAAAAGGGAAAGACAGTTCAAACCAGCACAACTCTCTGGATGAATGTAGGGTGTCAGCCAGGAACTAGAGTGCTGTTTAGAAATAACAGAAGCCCTCAAGACACAAACTTGCTAGCAACATCCCAGAGCTTTGTTTTGTTTTGGCAGGAGTGGGAAAGTAACAGGTTTCAGTGGATAGATTATGGTAAATGTCTGCTGGATGTTAAAGTAATAGTCTGATTTGTAATATCCTTTTCCTCATAAAACTCTAGTAACCCTCATTGTGTTAAGGAAGAGTCCGAAGCCTAGCTTGGTAAATGTCTTTCTCAGGGTAACACACCATGGTTGGAGGTGAAAGCAGGAGCACTTGCAAAACCATGTAGGTGTTGGCTGGCTGGCCCTGTGTGCTGGGCACGGAGAAGGCTTCTATATTCTCCACCTGGCCCTACTAGTTTTCCAGTTTTGCCCGCTGACCTCACACTGCCTACACAGAATATTGGTATTTGTTTTAATTATTATACAAGGAGGATATTTTTCATGGTGTTTTTAAAAAATATATTTAATAATAACTTTAACCCGGGCCAAATATTGAGCATAAAGAAAGATACTGCCTCAGGTAAAAATGTCCATAGTAATTTACAGGTGTTCACCTTGATGCACAGTAAGCAGTGCTGGTGATTAAAGAGAGAGAACTTAAATAACAACTACAGCTACTATTATTTGAGCACAGTCTAACCAGGCACTAGATTAAACATATTTCAGTTTTTAACTGTCACAACCGCCAGCAACATAGATATCATTTATTTCTATTTTGTGGATCAGATTTTAGAGAGATGGAGTGATTTGCTTAGGTTTACCACGCTAGCAGGCCTTGAGCCTGCATTTAAACCTCTGACTCTCTGCTCAAAGCCTAGCTTTTTAAAAGCAGCTTCTCTTCTCAAGATCAGCATAGGTTTGGGGTAGATGAGGATTTCATTATTCCAGGCAGCAGCTGTTTCAGAGAGTGAGAATGCTTGAAAAGAGCAGCTCAGTGTCCTAATTACCTATGGCAAGGAAAACATCTGTGCAGGAAAAGTAATGAAATTAATTCTAATGTCTAGGAGTTGCATACATTAATTGGCATTAATTAATGCCAAATTACAAGATACTTCCTATGGAATAGCATCATATACTCACCAGAATTGAATATGGAAAGAGTTCATCATACTTAATGCTATTACAGCAAGCCCCAAGGGGAATAAGAGTGATTGGTCCCTCATTATGAAGTACAGCCAATTTCTTTCTGTTTCCATTATGAGGAGAAAGGGAACAAACCAGGAACGCTTTATAATGGGCAGACAGCTCAAAATTGATCATTTCCCCTTCAGCTTGCAAATTTCACTTTGAGCTACTCTGTGTAAGAATTAGTTTGAAGACCTCTTCCAGGAGCTTTTTTTGTGTCACCTCGTTGTGCACTTTGTAATTCTCAGTCCCAAAATGGCTCATTGCCAAGCTCAACAGCAGTGTGCAGCACAGGGAGTGGAGGAAGATGGAACATGCAGAGATTTGAAATAGAGGCATTGATCTCCCAAGCCCACCATGACTCCCCCAACCCACTCACCCAGCTGGGAGGTGCAGGACCAGGAATTTGTCCACAGAGTGTCCGACTCTCTCTCGTTAGTGCCTCTCCACTATTGTTGACATCTCATATGTATCTTTTATTCATTTCTCTTGAGCAAACATACATATGTAGATATCTATATATGCAGCTTGCAAAAAGTCAGGTCCATAATGCACATATTTTGGTAACCTACTTTTTGAAAACTTTTATTTTGGAATAATTTTAGGTATACAGAAGTTACCAAGATAGTACAGAGAGCATGTATTCCATACCCAGCTTCCTCTAAAGTTAACATTTTATATATGACCATGGTACATTTTTCAAAACCCAAAATTAACATTGATAATATTATTAATTGTTTACCCACTTCTCTAATATAAAACATATTAAGCATTTCCTCATAGAAGCAGTATTTTAATAGCAAGCTACGCATGTTGCACAATTTATTTAGATATTTCTCTATTGTTAGCCATTTTGATTTCTCAATTGTTTAAAATTATAGACAGCACTCTGATGAATATCCAAGTAGCTAAATCTTTGCGTAGATCATTAGTCATATGCTAAGTTAGAATTCTCAGAAATGAATCTGAGATCAAAGGATATCACTTTTAAGTATCTTGATCCATATTGCCAAATTACCCCACAAAAAATATTAATTTAAAGGTGTTCTTATTTTGTATTTAGGTGTGTTCATTGATACTTAGATAGAAGCCAAAGTATACTTAACAAAAATTTGCTCCAAACTCATATTTATAGATAAGTTATAAATATGAAAAGTATATGTTAACATTTTGCATCTTATGTTTGTTCTTATTGCAAAACTCATTGGGTTTTTTAATGCAACATTGTGTAGTAGAAATAAACCAGAGTTGGAGTCAGGCTGACCAAGTTGAAACCCCATACTGCCATTTCTACAAATCACTTTCTCTTTGAGCTTTAATCTCTTTATCTGCAAAATCAGGTGATATACTTTGTTGTGTTGTGAAGATTAAATGCACCGAATAAATGTGAACATGCTTTAGAGAGCCTGGCACAGAGATGCTCAACAAATGTTAATCTCCATGTTCCTTTATTTTCTTCCTCAATCCCTCAGATTCATGATTTTTATGTAGATGAGTTATAAATATGAAAAGTGTATGTTAATTTTTTCCATCTTACATTTATTCAAGGACCTTTGAAGAGGAGGTTGAGGTCTTAAGAAAGCAACTGTTAGACACCATTACAAATAAAATAAGGATTGCATATCCATCAAGAAGTCCTCATTAGATGTCAGTCCTAGAAATTCTGATTGGAAATTGTATTCGTAATTTGAAGCCCAAGACTCCCTAATTAAGACTCAACTCTGTGCAACCACTATTTTATTCATGATCTCACATAACAGGAAGCACAGAGATTGGGCAGCTAGCCGTAGGTTCGATAGCTAGATGATGCAGATCTACAATCGGGAGCTCAATGGTGTCATCAGGGAACAGGTACTTTCCATCTATTTGTCATACTTATGTAAGCTTAACTGTAGGACTGGCTCCTCCAGATAACAAGGAGTCTAGAGCAGTTCCAGCCTTCGCATTGAGACACAGTGTTGTACAGAGGCAGAAAAGAGTCTTCAACTGTGCCTCCTGATACCTCCCTGAAGCCCCTTAAAAGATCGACCCCCCCCCCCAGTTTCTCCCCTACCAGTACTAGGTTTAAATACCATTTTCTAAACCAACTGACGACAAGAGGAATAAGAACACCTTGACTGGGCTTGGATCCAACAGGATTTATTCTTGCATATGGGAACTTCTGAGTTACATAGAGGAAGGATTAGCCAACAGACCCAGTATTGGCTTTTCCAGCAAAGAAGCAGAGAAGAAAAGGTGTTGGGCAGGTCCCCAACAGTACCTTATACAAAAATGTAACTGGAATATTCAAATTAGGTTTAACCAGTCTTTTTAAGAACCTACTATGTGCCCCAAACTAATCTCATCACTGTGAAAGGTAGCAAAAGAGAAAAGAGGAATATTATTATTCTTGATAATAACAACTGTCATTTGTACAAGTTTAAGTTTCAAAACATTTAGTGTATATATTGTTTTAATTAATTCTTACAGCCAGCCTATGTGATAGTCGATATTGATATCCCCACTTAATAGATTGAAGGAGGCAAGACTCAGGAAGACAAAGTGATTTTCTTTGAACGGTGCAGTCAGCAAATGACCCCATCAGAACTCAAACCCATGTTTCATAGGCACAAAATCTCCAGTGTTTCTATGACCCCAAGCTACCATTTGAAAACAGAAGTCAGTTTTAGAAGCTATAAAAGGATCTGCTGAAGTGCGACATTGTGAAGTAAAGATTGTGTGTTCTGCGTAGGGATGAGTCCCAGAAATTGTCTTTAAGGAAGATCTTGAGTTATGCCCTAAAATGGAACTACAGAAATGTCCAAAAAAAGAGATGGGGAAAGGTAAGTAGAGTGGCCTCCTTTAGTTTAACTTTGGAGGTGGTTTCACCAGGACTGGATGGATTCAAGTACTTGAGAACGATCCCCATTCCCACAGATGGCAGCCGGTGAAGGAATATGGTGAGGAAATCTCTTGCTGTTAGGGAGTCTGCAGAGCTTTGCATCAGCTACGTCAGTCATTGGGCAGACGGAGCAAACATACATGCTGCCCCCTAGTGGCACACTTTGCAGAACACGAAGAACCCAAGTTCCTTAAGTAAAGGTTGACCTGGAAAGTTCTGCCTTCCTAATATCCTTAGGAGAAGAGAATCCTTATATTCATCTTGACTTCTTATTGCCCACCCTCACTTCATGTAAATAATCATCTCCTGATAGTTCTTTTGGAAGAGTGGATTTCTGCCTAGGCTGATGTCTTAAAATCAAGCTCACCCACTCATTAAGCATCAAAAATGAGTAAAATTCCTTCTTTTTTTTCCACTCAAAAAGATATATTTTAATAAAGAGGAATGTTCCCATGCATTTATTTATTACGTACTATGTGCCAGGAATGGTTGTAAGACCCCTGGGGGTATAACAGTAAGAAAAAAAAAAAAAAAAAGAGGTAACTGTCTCCATACACATTACATTCTAATAGAGCAGGGCACAGAAATAAATATTGAACATGTAATTTTATATTGTGATAAATTCCATGGATGGAATTAGGATGGTGTGTGATATCGAGTTATCATGGAGAATCTTGAGAAGTAACAGGGAGCTAAAATCTAGAACCTTCTTTGGGAACAGCCTGAAGAGGAGCATTTTAGATAGAAGGAATATAAATGGAAAGTCTCTGAAGTGGTGAAAAGTTGGGCCACATTTCTGAACATAACATAGGCCTGATTAGAAGAATCACAGGAAAATAGAAGAGATTAGCCCTGGGATTGGTTTTGGGGAAGGAGGGAGTGGTGATCAGTGGAGGATTTGAACTTATTTTAAATGCAATGAGGCGAAAGGAGTTTTAAGTAAGGGAGTGACATAATCTGATTAGATAGAGCCAGAATAGCATGGTTGAAAAACAGACATAGCCTCCCTAATGCAATATGCTTTCAGCAATAGAGACTGATACTGTGTGTGTCGGTGTACAGTCTCAGGTGAGATCCAGGATCTCAGTTTACTCATCTGTAAAGCGGAAGCTAAGTTTTTATTCAGGAATCTCCTCTCTATTCTGTTTCACTTCTAATTAATAGTGGAAGAAAATCCTATATCTTCACATAGAATCTTATTATTAATAACAGTAGCACTTTTGTCACGAGGTGATTAATGATTACATGTATGTGTGTTTCCCTATTTGTCAATAAAAGGCCATGGTGTGGACATGAAGCCTACTAATGAGGAAAAAACAACTATGAAATCACAAGGTTATTGATAATTTTTGAAAATATTTTCATTTATGTTTGGGAGGGAAAAAATTATTAACAGGAATTTAATTATTTGAAGTTGATATGACAAGCAAACAGAAAGGACATTGTTGGGGGGGAGGGGGGGAGGGAGAAGGGAGGGAGGTTTTGGTGATGGGGAGCAATAATCAGCTACAATGTATATCGACAAAATAAAATTTAAAAAAATAATAAATAAATAAAAATAAAAATAAAAAAAAAAAACCAGGAATTTAGTACTCGAAGATGACAAGATTTGGTGAAGGCACCAGGAGATGGTGTAATTTATGTCGAGAGCAAGTGAGTAAAATAATCATCATCATCATCAACTAAATAATAATAATGGTAACAATAATGTATTTATTCAAAGATTGTGAGGCTTGTTTAAAGACTTGCAGAGAGCAAGGGAAATAGAAAATATCCACTGACTCTAAAGCTCTGTATGTGTATCCCCCCCTCCACCACCTGCCCCTATTTTTTCTTCCAGATTCGCAATACCTAACTTGCCGTATGCAAAACTGCACAGAGGCCAACAGAAATAAACCTTTTCCAGGCTACATTGACCCAGACTCTTTGATTGTCCAGGACGATTATGTGTTTGTTCAGGTATGAAAGGTCTGCTTCTTTTGATTATCTCAAAAACATTTATTTTTCTTGTTTCTGTGCCAATGGCATTTCCTTTTGCCTTCTTATACTGCACTAAAAGTAAAAAAAGAAGGAAGGGGAGGGAGAAAGGAAGGAGAAAAACAGCATTATCTTTTTAACGAAATGAACATCACTGAGTGTGGAAGCTTCTGTACTCACAGAATATGAATTATTTTCTTTGGGCTGTGTCTGGAAGACCTTATCCACACAGGGTCCTGAGGGCACTGCCTAGAGTGCTAGGATTGCCTCCAGAATGATGAAGGCTTCCATTCATCCCCTCACCTGCATTCCAAAGCAGCTCCCATCATCAAAGGAGCTGATGTGATTTGTTGATCTCCTCCTATCAGGGAACGGTCACGCAATCAGACCCCTTTCCAATATCTACCTTAAAAGTAGAGCAACTGGAGTGTGAAGGGCCAGCTTGTGGGTGGCTGGAGCTGGTGGGAGGCAGAGGCAAGGGGAGAGGAAGCAGCCTGCCTTGTCATGCACTGACTGGGATCAGGATAAAGAGACTTTAGATGAAATGTCTTCAGCCAGGTTCTTACCTCTGAAGAGAGTGGGCAATAGTTTGAGAAGCTGATGTGTCATGAGTGATTAGAAGTGACAGGGAGCAGGTCTCCTTTGCTTCTTTGCAGTATTGCAAGAAAATTTTAGACTTGCTTGGGCAATGCATTTAAAAATTCAGTTATTGCTTTCCTTGTTAAAAATGGCAAAGGTACAATTGCTAAGTAGTTTGTGTGTGTGTGTGTGTGTGTGTGTGTGTCTATATATAATATTGCTGCAATTGAGATGCATTCTGGACACTGTTATATTTATTTGGACAAGAAATTGTGATTTAGAGCATGCTTTGAGGAAGCAATTGTTTTAAATGCCCAATGTGAGCTTATGTACTTATTAAATGTTTCCCAAGTGCTTATACACACACCATTTTATTTTTCTTCAGGGAAATGAGTAATGAATACACTGATAATTTCAGTGCCAAATTATCAAGTGACATTCAAATGGTTACACATATGGGCTTTGTCTATAATTCATTTCTTTATCACTGCTGCTCCCAGGAACCTGTTCTGGTTTCTAGTAACAGTTTATAGTCCGCATGTGTGATTTACAAATAAGAATCATCTCTGCGTTTAGAATTTCATATACTTGTTACCCAAGCCACCACGAACATGATCCTGTGACCCCCCACGGGGACTAAGAGGTGACCTGGTCACATAATGGTGAAGGTGATAACTCTCTAGTCACCTTCCTAGGTGTCTGATGAACATTCACCCAAAGCATCTGTTGACATTCTGAGTTTGCAAACTCCAGCTGACATTCAAAGTCCAGGTATTTATATGGGTTAAGAGTGGCTACAAAAGAAAGAGAGATTGGCAGTGACACACTTGACACTGTGCCCTGCCTGGTGCTCCTGCTGAGGTGGAGACCACGCTCCTTCTCGCCTTCCCTCCCATCCACCAGAATTCACTGGGCTGTCTGTCCTGGACAACCATGGGGCAGGGAGCTCACAATTCTGGGAGACAGAGACCTCGAGTGAATTTGAACTACAACCCTGGCTTGGCTTTCTGTCTAACATGCCAGCACTTCTGTCTTTGGACCTGCCCATAGTCATCAACGTGACACCATCAAACTGGAATTCAGTGCCCAGAGATGTGAGTCTCCAGCTTGGCCACTGTGTGACCTGGTCCACTTCCTTCTGATAGGGCAGGAGGACCTATTTGTATGGCTGGAGACTTGGTGCCAGAGAACTGGGCTGCTGATGACCATGAGCCAATATACCCTAAGGCACATATCTTTTGAAAAAATAACTGAAAATGTTTCCTGGTTTCTGAGCCAAGTGCACAGTCGAAGGTTTGTATTTTTGTCCGGTGGGTTCAATGTGGGCTTCTGACTAACTCACGTACATGGTGTAAGTTGTTTCCAAACTGAAAGCCGGTTCTTCATACTCGTCCACAGCAGGCATTGATGCTGTGGTGCTGGCAGCTTCCCCCTTCCAGTCAGGTGCCTGTTCTTCTGTGACCTGTAGTGGTTATAGTAGCTCCTCTTACAACCTTGTCTTTATGATCCAGCTGACATCAGGAGGACGCCCACATTACTACGTGTCCTACCGGAGAAATGCATTTGCCCAGATGAAGCTTCCCAAATATGCTTTGCCCAAGGTATGGCTTTGAATTGCCTTCTTCATTTCACTATTTCTTCTGATTCACTTAGTCCTGCTTCCACCCCTTCCCAAGGGCTCTCTCAGTCTCTCATAATCATTTCTTTCTTTTCACTCGCATCTCTGTTTCTCAAGTTCACTTTGCCTTACCTTTTCTTTCTTTCTTTTTTTTTTTTTTTGCCCTCATTACACTTCTCTCTCTCTCTCTCTTTCTCTCCCTCCCTCCCTCTTTTTTTTTTTTTTTCTCTCCCTCTCCCCCTTTCTTCCTCTTCCTCTCTCTGGAATGCTTGCTGTAGGAGAATTTGAATAAATTAATTATTGATTTCCTTTTGCTTTTCAATAGTAAAGATTTTCAAGCAGTATGTATTGATTTTCTACCAAGACAGAAAATATTTTTTTGGATACATGGTATATCAGTGTAACAGGTGTAATCCATTTCTATCCCATTATATTGTTATCAATTGTTTATTGAGAGGTGATGCAGCCACATGGCTCCCACCTTTGCTTTCTCTCTCAATGGAACTTGTGAAACTGGTCGTCTTTAGAGTTCTGAGGCACAGCTGATTTTTTTAGACTTCCCCAAAGGCATATACCCTTTTGAAAACAGTGGCAAACAAAAGTTAAAGACCCTCTGCTACTGACGTCCCCGGGCTAACTTTCCAGAAACGCTGAAGACCTGTGTTAATATGGAGCGCCACCTAGTGGAGGTCAAACTAACTTGGAAGCTCAAAGGTGTGCATTAGCGATCTTGCTGCCACTGTGACTATTTTAACTGACCAGAGATTGTAAATGTTTTGTGCATTAATGTTAGAGCGAGAGAGATGAATGTGGCTATAAGAAGGGGACTCTGCAGGTTTAAACAGAGTTATAGCTCAACTTTGAAGCCTTTGGGTTGAACAAAGAACAGAAAGATTTTTTTTTTTTTTTTGGTAGAGTTTTTATGTGTCTCTCTTGTATTTTCAACCATGGCTTTATAGTATGCTATCTTGGACCAGCACCAGCTAGCTGACCAGGAAATTGTGTGACAGATATAGCACAAAGGCACAGGAGAGCCAATGGTAACAGATTGCTCTCCAGGCAAAATTCTCTTTTTTGGCCACCAATCTACCCCTAACCCTTACATAGTAAAAGGTGGGCGGTAAACCTTAGCCCATTAGAGGTAATAACACAAATCGAGTTGAACTATTAACTCCAGAGAACTATATGCATGTTAGTAGTTATTATTTTCAGCTGCTAAGAGATTAATGATTGTGGTAGTCTCCCAGAACTGTATGTCTCTGTATACAGTTAAATGTTCTTGCACTTGATATTGCTTAAGTTTTTTTTTTAATAAAACAAGAACTTACAGCATTGAAGTTATGCCTTAGATGAGAAATGGATAAAGTCAGCATGTAAAAGGAAAACTGAGTGTTAATAAAATCATCCTCGATCATCTCTTAAGAAAATCCATGAGGGAGATGAACATAGGACCATAGTAAATACAGCAGAGCTGTTTCCCTCTGCCTTGAGCACTCACATAAACAATTCTTTCTTTGATTGAAAAACAAATGAAGTAGTTGGCTTCCAAGATTTACACCTTTAAAAACAAGAATTATACTCAACGCAGTGAGATGCTCTTGTACAATTTCTAGGCATCTAGAAATTGAGACTGAGTTAGATTCGAGTCACTCATCTCACGCTCACTCTTGGGAACATACTCTCCGAGTCAAACGAGTCTTTGTCCAAACCACATGGAATTTGCAGCAGAACTGAAGCTAGACCTCAAGTCCCCTGACTCCCCAAGCGAGTGTGTTTTTATATTTTACTTTCCTTCCCTTGGAAATAAGTTAATGACTTCTATTATTGAAACAGAGCATCTCTCCCCCCACCCACAATTCAATATACTGTAAGAACCATCAAGAGTAAAAGCCCTGTCGAACCAAAGAGCCCCAGAAATGGTAGTTTAAAGTCAGAGAAACTTTTGTGGACCCATTGCTGGAGACTTGGGCAACAGATACTTCGCATTGCTTGTTTGTAGCCGGCACACAGATCACTGCTGACAGTTGTCCCCAGCGGCATCTAGCCAGTCTGGAAGGAAAAGTTTTTCCTTGAACCTTTATTGGCTGTCTGTCCCTCTTCCACTTCTCTCACCAATAAGCATGTTCCATCACTCAGCCTCATCTGAGGTCTGAGAGTAGAATGCAGTGATTAATTTAGCTTGTTCCCAGAAAAATAGGAGCTAGTGCAGCAAACGAATGCATTATTTGGTCCAGGTGGGTGTTTGTTATTTAAGGCAATGAGATATTTCATTGCAATCCCATCACACCATCAAAGAAGCCACAGCTTGGGCAGAGTGATCTGCGGCAAAGGTGTGTGTATTTTGTGGCTCTCTATCAGAGTCAGGGCAGCTGCGGCTGGAAATGAGCAAAGCCTCATCCCGTCCAAAGCGCTGAAGACAACCCAGCACTTTCATGCTCAAATGTTCTTTAATCATCTACTGCCACTGTATCAGCTCTTGAAAGACCAGAGTTACCCTGAGCTGTCTCAAAAAAAAAAAAAAAAAAAAAAAGATTTAATAATATAATGGTAAAGAATGATCAGGGCGGAGGAAGGAGAGGTTTCAATATTGCTGTCGCCATTAAGAGTGTGCAGTCCTCCAGACAGGCAGACGAAGTGACAGTCTTCCTTCCCTTAACTTGCTTGGAGCTCATTCTGAGCTCCACAAGTAAGATAAATGAGGCAATACATATAAAAGTGCTTTGAGCATTTTGGAGGACAGATACTCTATAAAAGCAAGGTAATATTATTAGTAGTATGGACCTAGTCATCTTCATGGTGCGAGATCGATGTGGACCAGGATGCAGGTGGTGCAAAGGCCGCTTGATTCATGGCAGGAGACCCAGATTCGGGACCTGGATCTGTCACTAACTTGCTTGGAAACCTTGGGATGGTTTATCAATTTCTCTTTTCTCGTTCTTTTAAAATAAGGAGCTTAGATTCACAACAGTATTTTCTCAAATATGTTACTGAAGATAAAACATCCTTAGTGATGCTTCATGAAATTTTGGTTCTGTCATCAAATAAGTTTAAGAAAAGAAATAAACTCCAGTCTATGTTCTTTGCCCAGAGAGTAACCGTAGCTTGCTGGTATGTTGAAGGTTCTAGAATGTCCTAGGAGCAAGAAAGTTCTTTAATTTAACGTTAATTAAAATGTTTTACCAAAGGACAATCCCCCTTTTTTAATCTGTTAAAACTCAACAATGCTGGCATCCTACAGAACCGACTTTTGAAAATGCTCTGATAGAAGATCTGTAAGATTCATAAAGAGCCAAAAAGGATTGTGTTGTGTAATGTTGAACGTATTATCCTGATTTGAGCATCACATAATGCACATATGTATCAATATCCAATGCTGTAACCCCACAGATATGTATAATCAATTATGTTTTGATAATAAATAAATAAAAATAAATTTAAAAAATTAAATTTATACCTCATCTTGGTTCGAAATTGTGTGACTCAGTGACAGTATTTTCTTTATAGATCCCTTTGGGAGAAAGACTACATTTTCCTGATAGAGATGGAGAATTTAGGCAAGAAGAAAAAAAAAAAGATGGCATTTAGATATGTCAAAGATTTCAATTAAAATATTTCAGACCAACATCATTTTTTAAATGTCTGTTTAATGTAATTAGATTATATGGAGAGAATGAGAGATCGGATCTCAGCCCATATCTAGAGATGGTTATTTTAATCTGTTACCATTACGTGACTAGTTCTCTAAGTGACCTAGATGAAATCACTAGATGCATATCTATTAACAGTTTCAAATTTACAAAATAAAGGTTTGCATAGGGTGAAATGGTATAGGAGATCTACTTTAGTCTCCAGCCTAGGATTATTTAATCAAATGTCTAGTTTGAGGACCTCAGAGGTTCACCAGTGCAGAAATTCACTCCAAAGGCACAGAGGTGAGAATTAGCAATGTGGAAGTCAGGTTAGTGTTGAAATATTTTAATGTCAATTCAGGGATTATATTGCAATCTGGCTGACAAGGAAGGAAACATGAATTTGTACTACTTGTTTGACAATTCTCAATGCCAGCGTAAGTGTTTTGGTCTTTGCCCTACAGGAAATGGGAAGCCATGGAAGGCTTGGTCCTCAGTGGATGAGTGGTCCTGAGGCTAATTTCCACAGCTGATTTTCTTCATTAGAAAGAAGCAAAAATGCCTGGATGAACCATCTTTTATTGAGTATATTAGTCAGGATTCTAACATTTGCAATAAACAGAAAGGACAGATCAACCTTACTTAATCATCAAAGGAGCTATAAGGGCTTGCTTACCTGAAAACAGTTAGAATGGATAAAGCATACACTAAGTGTCAGGAACTGTTATAAGGGCTTAACATTAATTTTATTCTCACAACTCAGAGGTGGGGGCAGCATACTATTTTTATCTTTATTTTGCAGGTAAAAATGGTACACAGAATTCCTTTCTCAGGGTCAAGTTGTAGAGCCAAGATATGAACTGAATTAGTGTTACTGCAAAGTCTGTTCTTTTAACCATGGTATGCATTGTCCTCTCTAACTGAAAATCCTGGAGGTGGGATAGACTTCTTAGGTGTCTTCATACAAGGACCCAAAGGATATCTTAGGATTGGGCTTATCTTTCTCCATCTTTTGACTCTGTTTCCATCATGATCTGCTTCATCTTCTGCCTCCAAGATGTGGTCTCCAGAAGATCTGGATTTATTATTATTATTTTTTTAACTCTTACTTCTTGCAAACCAATAGTAAGATACTTTTGTTCTCTTTCTCTAATAATTCCACAGTCATTCTAGAAATGTCTTATTGATTTGCTTGGGTCACACGCCCATCACTCATCCAGTCTTTGTTGTCACAGAAATGGAATATTCTGAATGCCAGGCCTACAAGAGCACTTCTGGTGCTAAAGGTAGAAGAAAGTAGCAAAGAGTTTGGACTGCATATAGGGAGTAAATTTGTCTGAGAGAGATGAGGTTGTTTTTCAAAGAACACCAAATTATAATTACCAGAATAAATGTAAACAGACAACAGGCTGATATAAGCAATGGCTAACTTATATAACAAACCTGTGTTTACATTATTGACCACATTGAATTAATGGGAAGGACTCATTTCTGGCCTCCCCACTTTGGATTCTTTCTACAAAACTGTTACCAAACTCTAGAGCATGTCATATGTAGCCTGAGTAGAGTTGAGAATATGAAACCCTTTGGATGAGCACTTCTTCCTCCTGGGATTATATGAGTTCACTGTGATCCAGTCTAAAAAGGAGGGAGATTCTTGTTCCTACACATCTAGAGAGGAATTGCTGATGGATTGATTGAGAGAGCGTTGGCATATATTACAATGAGAGACTTATGTTAGAAGTTAGGTAGACTTTTCCAGGACTGGAATTATTACCAGTAAAGATTTTCAGATCTCCTGAAGCTTTTCAAAGATAGCGTACGGTCCCTCTGGGAAGATGTGAGTACCAAGATACACAAAGGACAAGGATATTTCCCACTCAGCATCCGGGAAATGCAAATCAAAACCACATTGAGATACCATCTAACCCCAGTTAGGATGGCTAAAATCCAAAAGACTATGAACGATAAATGCTGGCGAGGCTGCAGAGGAAAAGGAACTCTCATACATTGTTGGTGGGACTGCAAAATGGTGCAGCCTCTATGGAAAATGGTATGGAGTTTCCTCAAACAATTGCAGATAGATCTACCATACGACCCAGCTATCCCACTGTTGGGAATATACCCAGAGGAATGGAAATCATCAAGTCGAAGGTATACCTGTTTCCCAATGTTTATCGCAGCACTCTTTACAATAGCCAAGAGTTGGAACCAGCCCAAATGCCCATCATCAGATGAGTGGATATGGAAAATGTGGTACATCTACACAATGGAATACTACTCAGCTATAAAAACGAATGAAATACTGCCATTTGCAACAACATGGATGGACCTTGAGAGAATTATATTAAGTGAAACAAGTCAGGCACAGAAAGAGAAATACCACATGTTCTCACTTATTGGTGGGAGCTAAAAATTAATATATAAATTCACACACACACACACACACACACACACACACACACACAAACCGGGGGGGGGGGGGAAGAAGATATAACAACCACAATTATTTGAAGTTGATACGACAAGCAAACAGAAAGGACATTGTTGGGGGGAGGGGGGAGGGAGAAGGGAGGGAGGTTTTGGTGATGGGGAGCAATAATCAGCCACAATGTATATCGTCAAAATAAAAAAAAAAAAAAAAATAATAATAATAATAATAATAATAATAATAAAAAAGGACAAGGATATTTCCACATTGTTTTTTCTTCCTGTGTGATTGTGTGCAACTCTTTTTTGCTTTGTTTTGATTTTTGGTTTTTGGAAGTTATGCCGTGTCTACTGCCTTGGGCAAAGGGTAAAAGGTAGCCAAGAACATATGAACAGGCATCCCCTAAAGGAGACAGCAAGCCTTGGTCTGAGTCAGCAGGTTTTGGGCTGTGTTAGCCTTCACTATTTGAGTTCTGAATGGAGGAAGAAAGGATTTAGAATTCCCACTCCGGGGCATCTGCTCTCTGCCTCCCTTGCCTTGTTTCTACCTTCTAGGACCACCGGGGTCTGAAAACATCATCAACTATGCAGACTACTTTTTCACTCTTTCACTTAAGCTTTACTGCAGAACCTCTCAGAGTAAAGGTTTTGATAAGCAACTAGGTCCTTGAATGCTCATTAACATGAAAATTAGTGCTTTAGGGTGCTCTGGTGAATGTTTTCCTGGGGATTGGGCTCACTGAGAGTTGCTGAACCTTAGGGCAATGCATCTCAAACTTTCATGTTCACCTAAGAATCTTGTTATGGTGCAGACTTTGCTTCCATAGGTGAGGCTGGAGGTCCTAAGCGTTTAACGGCTTTCAGGTGATACTGGTCCATGGACTACACTGAGAGATGCAGAGCTGGTCCATTTTCTTGTCCTTCCAGCTTTCCCTCATATTTGCCTCCTATAAGCCTTCTGAGCAAGCAAGTACCATATCTGTGTTTGGCAAATACATCAGGATGATTGATGCCCCAAATAATACATATTTAAGAAAATATTTTTCAAATTGTCTAATGAGGCAATTAAATTACTACTGAGTTACCAAGCATCCCTCTATCCTATTTTCTCATGATCTTACTGCCTAACCCCACAAGTGACAAAAGAAATATATGATTAACACTTAACTACATAATTATTTCTCGTAGATGCAAAAGGGAGTTCTCTGTCTTTCATTCACGTGCCTTTTCTGGTATTCCTCATTAGATTCCATACTCTTTGGGTACTTGCTAGGCTAAACCTATAAAACTCTTCTTCCTCTTTACTTCCTTGTGTCTTTCTGCAGGACATGCATGTCATCAGCACAGATGAGAATCAAGTGTTTGCAGCAGTCCAAGAATGGAACCAAAATGACACATACAACCTCTATATCTCAGACACCCGCGGTGTCTACTTCACCCTGGCCTTGGAGAATGTTCAGAGCAGCAGAGGCCCTGAGGGCAACATCATGATCGACCTCTATGAGGTATGTCACGAGGTGTATGAGGTCCTGAGACACAGCAGGGCCCAGACTGGCTGATGAAGGCCCAGCACTGGCTATTTCCCTGATCATTTTCATACCGGTTCCTTATGTAGCCATATTCCACTTGGAAGACAGAGAGCTTTGCAGAATATTTTCATTAGTTATTTTGAAATCCACAGAACAACTCTGGGAGGAATTCTTTTTTGACCAAGTCCACAGGACATGAAGTCCCAGAGAACATGGAGAATATCTGGGGAGACAGTGAAACAAAGGGTTCAAACAAGAGTTATCTACATGTAATATTTGAAAATCAATTTTAAGAGCAAACAGGGCATCACAAAAAGGGGTAGTGGTTAGTTCCCCTCTCTCTCTCTCTCTGAAGAAAGAATGAAGGAGACAGGAGACATCTTTGCATTCTATCAGAAGACACCCCCTTTGGATATGAAGACCTTTCTAACTAAATAACCTCCCCTGGCTAATGGCATTCCTGTCACTGGGCCAGGCAGTGAGATAAGATTAATAGGGCTTTTTCTACTAAATCTTGAAAAATGGAATAGACAAACAACAACAAAAACAGAGCGTAGCACACTTTCCTAAAGGAACTATGGCTCTTTGTTTCTCAAAATGACCAAGATTCAAAATAAAACCACGTGTGCTGGATCAGTCAGCTTTCATGACAAACAGGAACGATTTAATTGCCATTTAAGGCACAGTTGGGTAGAAAGCAAACTGCTATTTTGGGGTGAGTTTCAGCCATTTGTCAGTCTTATCATGCACTATGAAGGATTTATAATGGGTTATAATGAGCCATTTAAAAACATATTCAGAATTTGGGAAGTGAAATCATACACCTATGTTCTATCTGAAAAAAAATTCTAAAATGGATTCAAATATGTACTGTTATAATGACGCTATCATTTGGTTGAGGATAAGTTCAGGGAGTCATGAGGTTGTTTGTATAACAAGAAGCAAGGGTGTTATATCCAGTATTAAGGAAAACAATTTCACTTAAGAAATTTAAATCTATCATTATAATTCCTTCTAATGTATTCTGTCTTCCTCTCCTTCAGGAGTTCTTAGGAATTTTCTTGTAGTATCTAAACTTTACTGTATGTTTAAAGACACGTTACTAAACTGTATGCCCAATTTAGGGCTCGAGCATTTGTAATGGAAATTGTGTCAGGCTAGCACAGGACACAGTTTATGTGTCTATATTTAGGAAAAGGCACTGCAAACTTTTCATACTTTCACAAGTTTTTCCCACTTCCTCTCCTTCCCATGTTTCAGATAAATATAGTATCATATATCTCAGCCTCAAATTGAACATGTATCTTGGAAAACATTTACATATTCTGATGATTTAGCTTCAAATTCATGTTGAAGAAAATTTTATTTTAAGTATAGATTTTGGAGTCAGTCTGCCTGGGTTTAAATCCCAGCTATGCCACTTCTATGTATTCTTGAGACAAATCCAATAGCTACTGAGACAGTTTTCGTGTTTAAAATATGGAGCTGAACATGGTACCTACTTGACAAGATTCCTATGAGGATTAAATGAATTAATCCTTGTAAAATGCTAAGCACAGTACCTGTAATACAGCAATGCTCAACAAATTATAGAAAGCGTAATTCATATTATGTTCTGTTGTATCTAAGCACCATACAGCGTTCTACTCTTATAGTCTTAAGTCTACCCAGAGTGTTTAAATATCCAATGCATTTCCATTATTTTGGATATCTACTTCTTTTATTATTGTAATTAACATGGCCACATGACATTCTTTAACACCAACTAGTTATCTTCTTATAAACAAATATAAATTGCCACATTTCTTTCCTCCTTTGTGAATGCCTCATAAATATTTTAACTACAAGTATGTTTTTGTTAAAATGCCATGCATTTTCTTTTATGGACCAAGCACTTACATTGGAAGTATCTTGCTCCAAGCATCCAAACTTTGTGGAGTCAAAGCAACTGTCCCAGCTTTATTACCCAATTTGCTTTCCTGGGCCTAGTTCTGTCCTTGGTCTCCCAAAAATATTTTCTGATTTCAGGTTGTATATTTTTCTTCCTGATTATCCTCTCCCTTCTTTTCAAGTCAATGTGGAATAGACTTACTGGATAAATTTGGTTTTCTGCCAGAAATAGAGACCATTTAATGGGTCCCTTGATGATGGAAAAGATAACAGATTTGGATGAGAATGACTTTGCAACATCCTGTTATTTGCAAACATTTTCATGAATGGTTTTCTGAATTCAAAAATCAGTCATAGGCGTGGAATAAGGAAAGGAAGCAGAGTGACCTCTGGACATAGCAAACATTTCTTTGTCACTCCTTGTGTTTCCCCTTTGTGTCTCTCTCGCAGTTGACTATCTGTAGGGAAACTGCTGGCTCTTATTAGCATCACTTTGAGCAGTGGTGTGACTGTATTATGTAAAGGTGTTCTGCATCCTGGGGCCCAGAGAGAAGAGTCTTTGTTTTATTAGCCTGACAGTTCACAGCAATCTGAATTGAAATTGATGTGATCAGAAGGGCAGTGCCGTATCTGCTGATTACCTAGATAGAAAGAATATTGGCTGACATGGAGCCTGGCACAAATGTTCCCTTAAATCTGATTGTTCTGGCTAGCAGGATGCTGAAAGCCATCTAGCATGAATTTCCCAGTAGAATTTCAATGAATGATGAGAGCTTAGAGATAAATGAAAAGTAAGAAAATCCATAAATGAATTAATAAGGAACAGAGAGGAGAAACATAGGAGGTGGGGGTGGGGGTGGTGACAGAGATAGAATACACGGAGTGCGCATTTGGGGTGACAGAGGAGGATGGCATTTGTTCTTTGTTTGTATGCTGCATGCCAATTACCTGCTATTCCTGTATCTGTGCTGTTTACACTGGTTTAGCAGAGGTGAGCTGTATAATGTATAAGTGAGTGGATGGATCTGTGCATCAAGGATATGCCTTGTTGATAGGTCTTTGTGAGAAACGGAAGGAAGCACAGTTTTCATTAAAATTAATCATTTTGTTTGCACACATATTGGAACCTGACTACAAATGCTGTGCTCTCTGCACTAGAACCATGTGTGTGTGTGGGAGGACATAGGAAAATGTTGGGAACACAGAAGTGTTGAGGGATCATTTCACATGGTTTAGTTATTGAAATGCCAGAATTTCCCCTTAGTGTGAATTAGCCATTCGCCAAGGACCCCATTCAAGAAAGTCAAGAAATGAGAGCCAGAGAAGTTGGCTATAGAGCAAAAATACTAGAAATGAATTTTTGTTGATGGAATATCATCATCGTAATAACAGCTAATATCTGGGGTGCCATACTGTGTCAGGCACTGTGTAAAGAACCTGCCATAACTATCTCATTCAATCCATACATAAATATTACGACATATGGACTATAATCACTCCCATTTCAAACAAGTAAATAGAGGCAGGGAGAATACAGCTACTTTTGAAAGATTATGAAGATAGTAAGTGGCAGAGTTAGGACCTAAATATTCTAGAGTATGCAAACTCAACTACAAACTATCATGTCTTCCCTGAGCTTGTATTGATTGTGGATGAATAATAGCATCAAGAGTGAAGGACACTGAAGGGAAAGATAAATAGTGTTGGACTTTGCCTATCTGTAGAAGAATCCAGATAGGAAGAAGAAAAAAATGGTCTGCAGAAAAGTCAACATGAAGAGACATCAGCTGTTGATCACTCCGGACCTGCGTACCACCTTCTGAACCAAGTCATGAGTTCTAGTTAAATCCAGGCAGTGTTGGCCTGTGACTTATAATCTTGTCTGATTTGTGTATTTGTGTAAGAAAAGCCTAGAAACAAGTGTCGTAAAACTCTGTTGCTCCTAAATAGCACAAATGTTCCAGTGGCATCACGTGGATTGGATAACAAAGACAGCACGCCCAATAGTGCATGGAGCAAAAGAGATGTGAGGAGTGCATCTGATTTCTAGTGTGTTTATATGGTGCGGATGATGAGAGGAAGTCTGACAGCTTTGGACAATATCCTCCTGCCTTTGGGAAGGGGAATATTAATTAATGATGATGAAGAGCAGTTTGGCTTGATGGGGAATGACAGTTCTCCCCAGCTGAGTGAAAAAGGTTGTGTTAGGAGGAAAGCCACCTGACGGGCAAATGCAGAATCCACAAGAATGTGTGCATATGTGAGTGAGCCACAGTGGGCATCATGAAAAGCTTACCAGTCATCCAGGCTTGTTCTTCTGTTACACACATGCTGTCTTCTGCATGTTGTGAGTACCCTCTCTTTAAAAGAGAAAACTTGACTGCTGTGATAATGTAAATTACCCCATGATTTTTCAGAGAAAGACCACCTCTTGTAATCTAGGGTAGGATGTAGAAGAGAAAAATGCTCTCCCACCCAAGACATTCATTACAGGATATAGAATGTACCATCTTATTATTTAAGGCTACCTCTCCTAGGAAAAGAGTGCTGTTTCCTAAGGGCAACAGGGAGGGAAAGAATGTTTAGACTTCTTTTTTTGGAAAAATGGCAGAGGTATCACCAGACCCTGCTGAAAATATGTCTCTCCTGGCTGGGGGCCTTTCTTTAGAAAAGTATCTCATCTCAAAGCCCCCCAAAATCATGGCCGTGAATATGTTCTCTTTCTCACCACAATCATTGTTTCATCTTCATTCTCTTCAAATGTTGGCACTTAGGATTTGTAATTTAAGTCTGAGATGGAGACGATGGGAGTAGTCATCTCTCAATCAGCATCAGAGGCAGAAATAAGCAAAAAGTCCTGTGCAAGAATCCTTCCAATTTAGACTCTACCTGGAACATATGAAAGATTGGTACGGTAGAGAACCATCTACAGAAAAGAGCGTGAAAAAACAAAGGTGATATCTTGGGATTTTTCTTTAAAACTCAAAAGAGATCTGAATTCCCAGCACTCGGCACATTCTAACTAAAAAAAACACATCTGTTGAATGAATGTGTAGTCGCTTACATATTCTAGTTGTTACATCCTTGGTGCTTAGATCACATGATACATAGAAGATGCTCAGAAAATCTTTGTTGAATGACTATTGAGTAAATGTCCTGTAGAATGAATAAAAGACAGTTTCCTATAAGTATGATATCCCCATATGATTTCTCTCAGGATACTCTAGGATAAGAGAATAGTTTGAACAAACAGTATAGCCACAGGTTTAAGTAAGAGGGCTCTGGAGTTAGACTGACTGACTTGGAGTCCAGATCTAAGGTTTTGTAGCAGAATGACCTTAGGCAAGTGATTGGCTAGATAAGATCTTCAGTTTTCTCATCTGTAAAATGAGGATAATATTGACCCTACCATGTAGTGTGCATGGAGAGATTCATGTGGTCACATTTGCAAGACCTTTCGTGTAATGCCTGACACTTCATAAGCGCTCGGTAAATTTGGGTTACTGTTACTGCTGTTATATCTTCTCATGTAGAACTCTTACTGCCTATTTTATCAAAAACAAAAACATTGCACCTTGTACAAAATGATTTTACTAATATTAATTCTGAAGAAGCAATATGATGGAATGAATGACAGTTCAACCGTTATATTAGAGTGGAAGACCATAACGTGAGAGAAAACGAAGAAAAAATTTGAATTAACTTGTGATAAGGCATATTAGGAGTACTAGAGAAGTTAATGGGAAGATTGATGCCCATGAGAAGATTCTACAGGTGATGAGAGCCAATATGTAGGTACTATATATATTAGAGACAAACTGAAAAACAGAAGTGTAGGGGGCAATCAGGATGGACAGAGATCCTGATTTCTGGGTAAGGCTTATTGAGCTAGACCTTGAAGGATAACTAAGTAGAGACACATCAGGAGATTGTCCAAGGGAGCAGGGGTGGCCTATGTGGACAAAGGTAGCAAGAGAATTGAGGTCAAGATAATGCTTTGAGATTGTCATGCTGGGGCACAGTAAATGTGCCAATGTGCTTTGTGTTAGGTGTGAGGTTTGTGATAAACACTTCATATTTAACATCTAATGAAAGTTATATCTTGGCTCATATGATATGAAATAATAAGAAACAACTATTAATTACCATTGAGATTTCTGGTACCAATTTTCTCCATATGAAAAGCAAAGAGACAATAGTAGCTTCACAGTACACTCAGCATTCTCAGAGATCTTTATGCAGAATTCAGAAAGGCAGAGAAGATAATGGGTCTTTTCCCAGACTTTCCTCATAGGGATCTCTTCATTGATTCTTCCACGTCTATGTGAAGGCATGTCTTCCATTGAGAATATTACTTTTCCCCACCCCATCCCATTCCTCAGCCCCACTCCATTCTGTAAACATGCATGTAGTGTGGCTATAGACAGAGGTTATCTGACAATATAAATGTGTCCCCTCATCCTCAGTGGATCCCCAGACCTTATACACACACACACACAAACACATGGACACCCATGTACACACATGTACACCCACATACATTCCACATCTGGGGCACATAATGCTACCCCCTTGATATGTAAAGTCCTACAGTGAGAGGCTAGAGGTTCCAACATACAATAAGACCTTACAAAAGAGCCCTGGGAGAAAGTGCTTCATGTCTAGGGGTTGCAGTGAGACACACAGAAAGATGGATTGAAAAGAACAATAAATGGCACAAAAACCTAAGAGCAGGGCTGACCTTCTTTGCAGACCAGGCCAAAGGAACTAGAAAATAAAAAGGCACTTCAAATGGATAAAGTGCCTTGGCTGCAAGGGGAAAAGAAGTGGACCTTCTCCAGCTCTATCCCCTGTTGACACACATTCCCTCTACTTAGCTAAGTTTTTATTCCTCAAGATAAACCTGAAGGCCAAACCGCCAGAGATGAATTACAAAGAGCAGGTCTCTGCTCAAGTGGCATTTGAAATGCCAAGCAGTCGGGGGCCAATAAAGTCACTGCTTCTGCAAATCAAATGAACCAGCTCCTCAGCATGCATAACCCTGCTCGGACACACTTGCCAAAAGAGGGAGAGGGCAGGAAGGAAAATAGACAATGAAAGTACCAGAATAGGTAACATTTTTATTCCTACTGCACTTATTGTAACCCTCTAGAGTTTTGAATGGCTAAGACAGAGTCATTTCTCATTTCTGAGAATGGTATGGAGGGAAGACCAGTAGGACTTTGTGAATATTCTGATTTATAAAATTTAATTTTTTAAGAGCTGGCTGTTGAGTCATATTTAAGTATATAACAGCCTCTGCAACATAGCAAAACCAATATGGAGTTCCCTGGTGAGCAGCCCTCTTGGAGCTAGTATAGTGAATAACTAAATATTATCTGTAATTAAAACACTGCTGTTGGGAGGGAGAGTGCTCCTGGAGTTTATGTCTTCCACATTTGCCGAGGATCAACAATACACAAGAAATGGTTCTGGCTGCTGTTGATTGCCCAAAATGCAGCTTGCTTTCTGAAGTAGTTCAAAGTATTCCGCTTAGTAATTCGTTTATACTATTTATTTGCTGAACAAACTTGTCATTCCAAAAGAGTACAAATTTGGCCCAACTCTAAAATATCCTAGATGCCAAATCAGCAGGTACAAACTAATGAGGTCTGACTGTGTCAAAAGTGAAAGCAAAACATGCATCTTCTCTCGATTGAAACCCACCTCTTTGAATTGACAAATTCAGAGTTGTATTTGTTCAAAGAATATTGGAAGTCAGACAGATTTGGGTATGAATCCCAACGCTCCATGATCTTAAGCAATTAAATTTTGTCGACACCTCTGTCTCCCTCGGGATAAAATCTGTTGTGCAGATTTATAGTGAGTAATGGAGGTTTTATATATGAAGTACAGGGTGTAGTGTGTGCTATTTGCAAGGACTGAAAAGAATGGCAGGTACTGTTTTACTCTTCTGCTTAGAAATGTTCACATTATCATGTAGAAGGCCTGAGTTAAGTTGAACGGGTTCAATATGCTTGCTGACTTATTCACTTACTCCCTGTGTGTGTGTTCCAAAAAGGTGCTTAATCAGTCTCCATTTTCTCATCTTCAAAATGTGGCTAATGATAATCGTATTCTATGGTTATGGTGAGGATTAAATGAGATAATGTACATGGAGTGTTGGAACGCACTACTCAGCACGTTGCAGTGTTGACACGTTTCAGCACTTTTTCTCACTGCTCTCCAGTGTTCCTGGGTTGTGATAATTTTGAGCAGGCTAAAATATGTATGATTGTGTTTTATAAACTCTAAAATACCTGAAAATATAATGCACCATTGATCATTTGTTTTGGCACAATTTTGACAATTTACCAAATGTTCCCTGTTTTCTAACATATAGAAGAGGAAAGGCAATCTTATTTTCAGAGCCAAATAATTAATAAGAATGGTTGATGGTGAGAACAACGGTGTTATACAAATGCAGTAGGGTTTATTTTATAATTTAGGGAAACCACTGTTTTGTTTTGTTTTTCTTTTTTTTTAAGTTTAAAAGCTGTTCTTTTATGTTTAATGTATTTTGGTGGCTTAAATTAACAGAGAGATCTTGTACAGAAGAAAAGAAAAAAGCAATAGCAATTGTTGGATCAGGAGTGAACTCTTTCAATTGTCCAAGGCTGAAAGCAGCTCAATAATTTAGATACTCATTAAGAGCATGAGCTGTGGAGCCACAGAGTTCAGGATTAAAATCCCAGGTCTGACACTGTCTGTGAGTCCTTGGGCAGTGTGACCTTGGGCAAGTCATTTTATCAGGATGAGCCTGAGTTTTCCTCATCAGTCAGATAGAATAAATGATATTTACCCAAGAGGACTGTTACAAGGGTGAGATGAGATAAAGTTCTTAAGACTCTGGGTGCTGTGCTAGCATACAATAGAAGTCATCCCTGTTTATTTATCATTTACCAAGCAACAGAACTGTAAGCACCAGATTCATCTCATGACAACTGCAGGCTACTGCCACCTTATGTGAGGGGTCATAGAAGCCTCTATCAAACTTGTATTATGACCCACCTATGTTAAGAGGCAACAATCTATTACTTTTGTTACAACAGCCCTGCTAAGCAGAAGCATCACCTTCCTTCCCCCATTCTCACCCTCTCCTCCAAAACAAGTGCTTCAGCTGAATTTGACAGCCTACTGTTTTTCTGTTTTGTTTTGTTTTGTTTTGTTTAAGTAAACAAATATATCTCTTCTCAAATTGATGTATTTTTCAGCCATGTCAATTTTTCCCAGGTAGCAGGGATCAAGGGAATGTTCTTGGCTAACAAGAAGATTGACAACCAAGTGAAGACTTTCATCACGTATAACAAGGGCAGAGACTGGCGTTTGCTGCAGGCACCGGACACGGATCTCAGGGGAGACCCTGTGCATTGCTTACTGGTGAGTCATCATACTGCAGTGGCATGCCCGTGCAGTGGAGGGCTGGAAATAAATGTTAACAGATGAAAAAGATAGTTCTGGGACTTTTGCTCAGTAAAGGAACAAAAGAGGCAGGGAAAGCCATGAAGGCAGAGTGTGAAGAAGAGTCACAGAACTGCGTTTTGTGATGGGCTGAAGAGAGAAGAGAACGTCGATAAGTTCCTTGCTCACTTCCAGCATCCACATTTCCAGTGCAAGTTCTGATGAGGACGTTAAATGGTCCTTTAAGGGAGAATGTGATAGTTTCCAGCTGTGGTGAGGATATACCCCAAACACCCTTACTTTCTCATTAATAACCTATTTCAGATTGAATGATTCAAATTCATCTGTAGAATTGATGAACTTAATGCAACATTATGTAGGTATATTTTCCTGTAGAGATGTTTAATCCCACTTTCAGAAAAGTTTATGATGCAAAAAAGAATAAGGACTCCTGATTTAAGCCCTCATTAGTTTTCTTTATGAGGATACTTCAAAAAGTTCACAAAAAAATAGAATTAAAAGATAATACTAATCTTTTCCATGAACTTTTTGAAGTACTCTTGTACGTTCCATTCATTGGTCTTATTCTATACACTGGGGTTGGCAAACTGGCCTGTGAGGATAACATGGCTCACCACTTATGTTTCTAAATAAGGTTTTGTTGGAAGATAGCCATGCTTATTCATTTATGTCTACCGCTGCTTTCACTAGACAGTGGCAGAATACAGTAGGCATGACAGAGACTGTGTGGTCAGCAGAACCTAAGATATTTGCTACTTGGACCTTTAAAAAAAAGTTTGCTCCCCCCTATGTTGAAATATGACTTCCTTTTAGTTGTCCTACATCTGGGCAATAAGTAGATCAGCATGAATTTATTTACATATTTATTGATGTGATGGATCAAAGATGGATCTTGCCTTCAAGGAGTTTGCAGTTTACTTGTCTATTGTATGAGACTAGTTTGCTAGATGAAAGACTCTAGGGTCATAATTTACTTGTGTTAGTAGCTCTGATGCCTGCCCCATACTCAGCACACCCGTAGATACCGAGTGGATGCAGAAGAAGGGGAGGAAGAGATTAATTGCATGTTGCAAAACAAAGTATTCTTAAATTAATACTATCAGTTTCTGTAAAACAGTTCAGAAAAAGTGTTTAAATTCAGAAAAGGGAGAGACCAATATGTAAACCTAGAGGGAAGACCTCTTAGTTTTAGGGAGAAAGGCTTGGGTGTGTGTGTGTGTGCATACTTGTGTGCATGTGTGTATTATATGTGCTTGTGTGTATACTGTATGTGTGCATATACTGTATGTCTGTACATTGTATGTGTATATGCTGCATGTGTGTATATACTGTATGTGGTATGTGTGTGTATATACTGTATGTGTGTATGTTGTATGTGTGTATACTGTATGTGTGTGTATATACTGTATGTGTGTGTGTGCTTTATGTGCACATATACTGTGTGTACGCTGTAAGCATGTGTATATTGCATGTGCGTATATACTGCGTGTGTGTATACTGTATGTATGCATGCACACTATATGTGTATAGTGTTTGTATACTGTATATGTATATACTGTATGTATGTATGTATATTATATGTGTGTATATTGTGTGTATACTATATGTATATGCATATACTGTATGTATTTGTGCATACTGTATGTGCCTATACTCTGTATACTCTGTGTGTGTACTGCATGTATGTGTATATATTGAATGTGTGTATACTGTATGTGTGTGTGTATGTACATATAAAGTGCATATATATAGTTATATATGTACATATAAAGTGCGTAGATGAAGTTGTTCACACTCTTCATACAATTCCAACTTTGATGTTATCCACGCTCAGCTTGCTTCCTTCCATCCCATGAAGTCTGGACAGTCATTTTGCAGGTTCATCTCATACAGCTGTAGGCAGGTCATCCTCCTACTTGAGAGGGTGCCAGCAGCATAGCTTGACCTTATTAGTCGTAAAGGATATCGCAGTTGTCGCTGTGCATCAGGGAAGCAGTCTAAAGTTTGGCCTCCCACTCAGCTTCCATCCTTATCACTGACAACTTACAGTGGGGAAAAAGGCAATTGTTATAATACGTGCATAAAGCCAGTGACGGAGTAAGTAAATGTAACAGCTATTTATTGGATATCCACTCTACTTCTATGCAAGGCACAATTCAGTAGCATTTCAAAAAACAGCACCACCTTCCTAGTTTAGCTCTTCCAAGTCGAAGCATTGTGATATTCAGCCAGAAATTCATTGGATGTGTCAGCACCTTAATGTGGTTCTTCGTTCCCACCGTGCACTTTGGAGACGAAATGTGTGTGAGAGGGAATTAACCACGTCACCTAAATAGGCTTGCTTGGGCACTTGGCATCATAAATGGACCATTAGGAATGCTTCAAACAAAACGCTTAGCAAGGTGTTCCCTGTCCACCCTTAATCCAGTGTCAGGAAATCTTATTGCTGTGCCTCCAAATATGAATGCAGTTAGCAGCCTACTTCTCCCTCTCCACTGGCACTATCCTAATCCAAGCCACCATCATTGCTCACTTGACCTACAGTGACCAGCTCCTAACTGGTCCTCCCTTTTCTACCTGGCAATCCATTCTCCACACAGCAGCCAAAATGACCTTTTTTTTTTTTTTTTATCAACTTCACTGAAGTAAAACACATACATATTTTAAGAGTATAGTTCAGTGAATTTTGACAAATATATATATCCATGTAACCACTACCACAATCAAGATAGAACATTTTCATCACCCAAGAAAATTGCGTTGCCCCTTGTCAGTTAGAACCCACACTCCCAGCCCTAGACAACCACTGATCTGCTCTCTTTTACTATACATCAGATTTTTCTTTCCTAAAATTTTCTGTAAATAGGATCAACTTGAACTTTTAAAAAACAGATCATATTTCTCTTTTCCTTAAACCTTCTATGGCTTTCTGATTCAGGTAGAATAAATTCATATATTTCATTGTGGCCTGCAAGGTTGTGATCTGGCTCCTGTCTACTTCTCCTGCCTGGTCCTCAGCCTCTCTGTCCCTCCTTCCTTCCTTACACATAAGCCATGGTGAGGAAGGTTTTTTGTTTGTTTGTTTTTGTTTTTTTCATACGATGAACTCACTGTGTTTATGTCTTAGAGTCTTTCTTACGGTCTTTGCATTTATCATTATTTCTCCTAAAATGATCTTCTGCTAGTCAGGCTTTTTCTTGGCATTTAGATCCTTTTTTGATTACCTTAATCTCAGAGTGTTCCTTGAGCACCCTCTAAAATTGTATTTATCTAAATTCTTTTTTCTTCATGACTCTTATCACTATCTGAAATCATCACATATATTCATTGACTTTCTTATCTATTTTCCCCTGGTAAAATGAGAATTGTATGAATGTAGAGACCATGACTATCTTTTCGGCCATTCCAAAGAATTAGCTCCAAGAATCATACCTGCCACATGGTAGGTGCTCAATATATGTGTTGTTATTGTGGGGGTTATGTGTGTCTGGAGTAGGCACTCCATTGAAACCTGTTGTTTGAGTTTCACATTTGCACTTTAGTAGAAGCCATTCATTCCCTCTGAGCATCCCACTAGAGGATTTGTCATAATATTCACCCTCTGAAGTTCATAGGCTCAAGTTGACCCCGAAGTTAACAAAATCAGGAGGCTCATTAAGATTGAGAAAAGATGAATTACTGGAATATAGATGGATGGTATCTCGGAGCCTCCTGGGCTTCCTCCCTCATTAACCCTAATGCTTAATGTAGTTTCAATCTGAGCTTTGGGAAATAGGCAGCAGGGTGAGGAGGGAAAAATGACAAAGGGATTGGGGAGAAGAGACCAAAATCACTTTATAAAAATCTGCCAAAGGCACAAAATAGGAAAGAAAACCTTTGAGCTTCAGGAAACCCAGGCTATTAAAAACCTTCTTTAGGCTTGGGAGCTGGTGGCAGAGAGGAGATAAAAAGTGATTTTAGATTGTGAGTACTTGGAAAGTGACAGTGTCACCGAAAGCACAGCCTAGTGATTAGAAAAGAGTTTTTCTAGCAGGGCTGTTACAAATGTGGAACAAGTTCAGAATTACAGCCCAAATGGAATGTTCCTGGTAAAATGTATGCTATAGAGATAAGACATCCAGGGTAATTTGGGGCTGTATTTTTAGGACTTTTAGGCTGATTGCCTGGAGGGCCCAGTTGGGATTTCTTTCCTCTGAAGACTGTGTTGTACAATTAGATAGGGTATTACAGGTCATGGTCCACCTGCCTCCAAAGCCTCAAAACTGGGCTCCCAAGGGCAAGATATGAGCAGTGCTGGGACTGTGACATATCCTTGTGCCCCTAGGGAAAGTACAATGTTTTATAGAGGTCCTGACTTCTTTATGGATTTATATCGCAGTTTTTTCCTGGGGCTGAACAGGTATTTATTTCCTCTGCCCCAGGAGTTTCTTTTGTCTAGTTTTCACCCCCTTGCACTGTTGGTGATTCTACCTGTGCTGGATTGGAGTGGGGCTGAATACCCCATACCCAGCCAATTGGTCCAGGGGCTTCCCTCTTCTTTGACATTAATGATTTACTGAAGATCTAACGGATTCCTAGCTCCAGGACAGGATTCAGAGTCAGAAACTGCACAAATATGTGTGTATTTGGTGGGGTGGGGAGGCATAAGGGGCTAGGGATACTATTCGTGAATTTACCTGCTGGCTTGTTATTTGTGAAAGTTCTGATCTGTCTTTTCAGTATAGTACTCGGATCAGTAGCCATGGGATAAAGGTACCATGAAGGTAGGCTTTAAAGACTGTTGACACAGAGTTGGGAAAGAAAGAAGTGGAATTTGCAGCTGGTTCACTCTCAAGTAATCTAAGTTTTTTAAGTTGATTTATTTCATGGTAGGGAAATGTCTTCTATCATTTGGTAGTTCCGCATTAGCCATCCACAGTGCAAGAAATGTAGTAGATAATTAATGGATCACCTGGAGAACATTTGCTGAGTGAAATAAGCCTGGCACAGAAAGACTAATACTATATGTTCTCAATCATATGTGGAATCTAAAATGATCAAACTCAGAAACAGAGAGGAGAATATTGGTTATGAGAGGCTGGGGAGTGGGGCAGATGTTGGTCAAAGGGTGAAATATTTCAGTTAAGCAGGAGGAATAAATGATAAGTATTTGAGGTGAAAATAATATAACGGATCAACAAAATCCAGCAGCTATTTATTGAACATTTGCAATGACCAAAGGTCATTTTATTGGTTAAAATAAAATGTAAAAGAATAAGGCAAACAGGAGATTAGAACCTAGAGATTCACTGATACGCTTCACAGGTTTGCGAATTCCCTGAAATTGAATGAAACTCTGTGCACTAAACGTTTGTGCACTTTTTTCTTGGTCCTTAATTTTCATCACATTCTCTAACTTGGTACCTGACTCTGAAAAGATTGAAGACTAAGGGTCTAGTTGATCCTAGAATTGACCAGTTGATGATATACCATGGCCTGTGCCTACATGTGAGCGGGGACACAAAGGGCAGTCTCCAAACAGGTGTGCTGGTCCCTCCATCCTCTGCAAGTCCACTGCTAGGTCACTGGCGGTTGCAGTTTACGTGCCTATGTTTTCTTTATGTGGAGGGGGAAGGGAAGTGGAGAACTACGCTTGAAACAGGCTGTGCTTTGACTCTGTTGAGTGGAAGTTAACCCTGAAAAGACGGAAGCAACCACTGTCACTATTAGCACATGGTAGGTACTGGGGACATGTTTGCTAATGAGAGAAAAGAGAGCAGAAGGCGAGAAGGAAGGGCGAGGCCTACAAAGCGCCCCTGACAGGGACAAAGGTACATAGGAATTGGAGAACCTTGTCTTGTGTTGTCCGGGAGCTCGGAGAGGCTTGATAGCCACTATAATACACCTCTCCATTAATTCTTGGTTACTTAACTTTGACAAATGTCTCAAACGGGTCAGACACAAAAGTTTAAGTTAAACAAATAAAGATACATCACTTCACATTGTTTTTCTTCAAAACTTTGTGTAGACTACGTAAATTCCCTGAAAAAATGAAAGAAAGAAAAAAGCCACAGAATATTCTCCTTGTACCAGCTGGGGGCAATCCAGTACTGCAAATGTGAGAGTGGAGAAAAAAGTGCACCAAAACGATCATTTCTAATGTTGCTGTGCTACTGCGCGAAATGGTGTCTTTTCTTCTCAAATTAATATATCTCGGCCCTCTGAAAGCCATAACAACAGAGCAGTGCTTAGACAGCCACTAAAAATGCTGTCTTTTCTTTGCAATGGCAAGAATCCCATACCAAATAATCCTTGGGTCAGTTGGCAACTGAGCTTCACAGTCTTCCAGCTGTGGCAAGCAGCTGGCTCAAGATTACAACCTGGGTGCTCCGTCGGCCAGGGATGTCCTGCTGACGGGTGATGTAAAAGGCCTTCCATTATGCCCAAATGTCTAAGGATAATCTCCAAATAGTACACTTCTTGTAATGCCCTGGAGATGCTCACAACATCGCTCAGATTATGTGGTTCATAAGCAAGCCCACATACTGCTAGCATTGCTCTGAGTAAAATAGAAAAGTGGCATTTTTCATGTCCTAACAAAAATGTGTTACTTGATATTTCAAGCTTTTATTGACTATCTTTTTTAGATTCTCTACGAAGTTCTACAAAAGATGCAAAGTAGAACTTGATGTGTTTTGTGGGTTTTTTTTTTTTTTTTTTTAATTTGTGGAGTGTATCTCTTAGGGGGATAAAACTGTATTATCCTGAAACAGAATTATGCATGGTAAAATAAGTGGTGGTAGATCAGAGAAGGGGAGACCCTGATAGGTTGCAGTTGTTGGGAAAACATTCTGAGGTTTGATACCTCTGCTTTATGCTGCTTTAACATCATCTGAGTGATGTGTAATGCAGTCATGGGACCTCTGTGACATTTAACAAGACCCATTCTAGTCTTCTTGGACAAAAGGAAGCCAAGTGTTTGGGTCTAATGTTTCTTCTTATAGGATCTGTCTTCCCCACTCTTATGGAACATTATAAAGTGAAAACTCCTTTTCTTAAAGCTTTACATGAAATTTTTATGTAAAACCAATCATTTACTACTATTATTACTACCTGAGAGTCTTACTTTCTATGTTGGCAATGAGGAAAAGACCCTATTGTGATCTGCTGTTTTATTTCACCAATATTTGGGTTGCTTTTGTTCTTCACTTTCATTTTTAGTTTGTCATTCACTCCTCCTATATAAATTTAATCATTTTATCTGTAGCTCTCTGAATATCTGCTGGCTGAAACTTAACAGAGCAGAATAAAAGTAATAACAGAGATACATCAGTGATTCTAAAAATTCAAGTCAATAAAATTAGAAAGTAATCTTGAGAGATGAAAAGAAACGTGGGTTCAAACACAGACTTGTATTTGTGACAACTCAAAAGTACAAGAACTATTTTAAAAGAAATCTATGTAAGATTTATCACCCTTTATTTTGAAAACTGTTGATACCTTGATCTGAGAATTTTATCAAGGTCTTTATGCGTATAAACAAATCCCTTAAATTTTCATTTAAATTTTTATTACTAGTCCATTTTGTCTACAAGTAAGACTTTTATATTGAATAACATTGATTCTGGTAATATCCTAGAAGAGACACTGTGTCAATTATTTGGTGGATATTTCGACAATTCACATGTCATACAGATTTTTCTATGCAACTAAAACCAAGGTCTCAAAAAGAGAGCGACTAAGAGATACCAGCTGACTTCTTTAAAGTCCCCCTGGTCTGACTCTACCTTCTTTTCTGGCTACATACCCCATTTCTCCTCTTTACTCTTACCTGGCTACATACTGTATTGTTCAACTCTTCTGCTGCTTTTGTTGTTGTTGTTATTGATATTACCCAGGCCTGAACTGTCCTTTAAGCTCTTGAACATCTCACCTGCCATTTGTAGCCTACCCATCTTTGCCTCAGGCACCATTTTGTCCTTGGAGCTATCCTTGATCCAAAGTTGGACACAGTCTCTTCACCTTCTAGAATCTCATAATATTTTGTCTCTACCTAGCTTATGGCTGTTGAAGTATTCTCTTTTTATGGTAATCAATAGGAAGATTTCATGTCTTCTACTTAAATTATAATCTCTGTAATGACAGAGACCAAATTTTAGTCAGTGTAACTCTTTCATCAGCTTTACCTAGTATTTTATAGATAAGGCACTAAAATGTTTCTTAAATGACCAAGTGGCAATTAAATCAGTAGATTAATCCTAAAATGAAGATGCTCTCTCTTTCACCAACTTGGCAACAGTCTTACGCTTAGTGGACACTAGATATTTGTGGAATGAAAGATGATAGATGGGCGGATGGAGGGGTGCATGGATGGATGGATGGGTGGGTGCTCTCAATCTGGGCTTTAAATGACCATTTATATTATATGCTTTTATTATACTCATTTCTCCTCTTCTCAGCCCTATTGCTCATTACACCTTCACCTGAAGGTTTCTGAGAACCCCTACACATCAGGGATCATTGCTAGTAGAGATACAGCTCCAAGCATCATAGTGGCTTCAGGTAAGAAGCTTGCCTGGTTTGTTTGCTGTTGTAATTGGTATTTTAAGAATCTAGATATCTGTGCTTGGCACTTAATGAGCAAACTAAAAATATTTTCAAAAAGGTACCTAAACTATTGACTCTGGAGTAAGTATGCTGAAAACACCTGCTCGGAGAGAATGTTTTCAGTCAAAATCCTTCTCAGGCAAAGCAGATTGCCAATATTGCTCATTGTTAGCTTTTGCAGAAAGTTCCTTTCACTAATGGTGATGCACTCTTTCTAGGAAATATAGGTTCTGAATTGTCAGACAGCGACATCAGCATGTTTGTCTCTTCAGATGCAGGGAACACTTGGAGACAGGTAAGAAAACACCCTGGGCAAAGTTGCTGAAGTGGCATAAAAATTGCTGCTAAGTGGCATAAAAATCCTACAACTTGGTACAATTATGGGAACTTATTCAGCATTACTACACATAAATCCTAAAGCCTGCTAATGTGTTTTCCTTTTGATATATGAAAGTCTTAAGCAAACCTTTGAGTTTAGCAAATATTTGTGCAATTTTTTTTTTTTTTTTTGTCATTCAACAAAGATGGCCCTTATTGACAGTCTGTATGTAAGAACTTTTATAGGTGACAGTGAAACCAAATTAAGCCCGATTGAATTTTTCCCATTAAAAGAAACCCAGAATCCCTAAGAGTTTATCATGTAAGGAACATGGAGACCACAGGATAGATTGCATAGCTAACTGAGTTGCCTCCATAAATTTCCCTTGTCTCAAAGTCAGAATACAGAGGAACGCAGTGATATAGAAATAGCCATTACCCAGGTAGCGTTCTAAAATGTTTAAATCTCATGTGCAAAAACAGAGTAATAACCATCAGGATGCATATGTTAGAGAAAGTAGAAATGGAATCACTTTAAACCAATGTGTTTAGCTTAAATGCTTCCTGCCTTTCTTCTGGATGAAAATTATATACCCCTGGCTTATAAAACAGGCATTTAATGAGGTTTAGCAATCATAACAAGATAGGTGCTTAATGCATGGTTGTTACACTTCAACAAATATGTTTTAATAGCTCACTGATGTTTAATTATCATACAATAACTAGCACTGTAAATTGAAATCTAATGCACAGGTAATCACACTTAGCAATGACAGCATTCTGCTTTAAATTTTAGACAGAGATATCCACATTATGGTCCAGCTGCCATTTCTTAGCTTCAGACACTTTCTAGATCCCCAGTAGGATTTTCGTATTTTGAGAGGAACAAGGCAGGGAAGAAATTTGCTTAAGAAACCCCAGAGCAACTGATCTGTGAGGTATGTAGGAATGTGGACTAGTCTAAAGAAGCTTCCTCTGGAGAATAGAGAGCTAGGATCCCATTTTCTTCCTTTCAACACCCCAGACAAGGCAAAGAAGTCTCTACTTCCATAGTCATGGGGTGCATCTTGGATATAAGAAGTAAACAAAGGGGAAAAAAGATTATGTCTGTAGTGTAACTCCAGACAAGGTTATGGTCTACCAGCAATTTGACTGAGGAAACAGCATGCACTTTGTATAGAAAGGATTTAGAGAGTATTTCCAGCATGGCTCCATTTGACTTCAAATTGGTTTCTACACATTTGGAGAAAGACCCAATACACATGCACCCAAAGAGGACAATTCCATTTCAATCAGAACTACCCTTGACTTGGTAGAGTATTTAGGAATTAAACAAGAATACTGTATTAGTCTGTTTCGTTTTGCTATACCAGAATACCTGAGACAGGGTAACTTATAAAGAACAGAGCTTTATTTGGCTTACAATTCTGGGACAGCTGCCTCTGGCATGGCCCTCAGGCTGTTTCTACTCATGGTGGAAAGCAGCAGGCAGCCTGCGAGTACAAGCAGGTCACATGGGGAAAGGAAGCAAGAGAGACAGAGGGGAGGTGCCAGGGTCTTTTTAAACAACTAGTTCTCATGGGAACTAATAGAGGGAGAATGCACTCACTCCTCTCTTTCCCCAGGGATTGTATCAATCCATTCAGGAGGGATCTGCCCCCATGACTCAAACAGCTTCCAACACTGCTATGCCACATTGGGGATCAGATTTCCACATGAAATCTGGGAGGACAATACATCCAAACTCCGTCCAATAACTATCTTTGATAACACTTGGAAACTTCAAAACAATTAGATCTGAAAGCTCACTGTAATGCAGCAAGTCCCAGCTCCTTCAATTACTATATGCATGGTTTTAGGCAAGTCAGCACATCTCTTTAAACTTTGGCTTTCTCATCTGTAAAAATCAGAATATTGGAGTAAACTATCTCTAAGGACTCTTCCATCTAGAGATGTATAATATATGATTATTACCCAATATTCTGGCATCATCAAAAATGAGAATCAGTAGAAAATACCATGAAAATAATGAACTATAAACATAAATACATAACCGTTTATTTTTAAAATTTCTTTTGTTCACACTTAAAATTATTTTATATATCACCAATGGTACATATAGCCCACATTGGGAAGCATTGTTCTATAACTGTATTTTCCCAAAGATCTAGAGAAACCTATTTCCTGGGTGGTATTTCTGTCCTCATATGAAGACTGATGTTCTGAACCCTAGTGTGTGTAGATGTGGATCTGTGTCCATGTGTATGTGTTTTCCTTGTCCAGATCTTTGAAGAAGAGCACAGTGTTCTGTACCTGGATCAAGGTGGAGTGCTGGTTGCTATGAAACACACATCTCTCCCGATACGACATCTTTGGTAAGGGCAGCTGCCACTGGTGAGCTGTGCACGTGATGGTTCTGCACCACAAAGACCAGCCTAAGAATCAGGCTATCAAGCTGTGACTGTGTTTGTAGTAAAATATCAAGGTCTGCTAGAACACAATGTACACATTTGCTCTGTCAAAATAAAATTGTAATGTGCAATTTCAGAAAAGGAGGGGTGGAGTTAAAAAAGAGGAGAAAAAGAGGTTCTACCCCCCTGACAGAGGAATTGCATTATGGTTTTCACATGTGGCAGTACCAGCACCAGTACCTTATTCTCTCAGTCAATCCCAGCTAGCATGACGGTCACTATCAGGTATAGTCTATGAGTAGCTTACCTTCTTGCAGTTACCCTTCCCAAAGGATATCTTCTGGAATTTAGTATTTGTGTTCATTATGTGCATTTTGCAGAGATTAGCAGTTCATGACAGTTCTGCTCCTATCTCATGTCTCCTGTTCCTGCTTCCTTAGCTTCTGGTTTTCAGGTGTCATTCTGCAACTCTGCCTGTGCATCTTCTGCAGATGGATATGCAAGGCCTAACTTCTAGAGGGGTTGCCAATAGCCTCCTTCCTCTGTGTTTTTGAAAGTGACTCTTTCGATATGTGAGCTTGCTCAAAGGCAAAAGCCTGGTTTTCCGTCCACTGTTAGTTACTTTGATGACTGAAGGGGAAAGCTGCAAAGAAGAGACAAAGGCTTAGCTTAGGGTAAGACATCCATAAAGAAAGGCAGAGCAAAAGGAAAGATCCCGTGTGCCTGTCTTGGTCCATTCAGGCTGCTGTAACAAAACAGGACAAGTTGGGTAGAGTGTAAACAACAGAAATTTATTTCTCACAGTCCTGGAAGCTGAGAAGTCCAAGATCAAGGTGCTGGCAGATTCAGTGTCTGGTGAGGAACCTACTTTCTGGTTCATAGATGGTGAATTTTTGCTATGTCCTCACATAGTGGAAGAGGCAAGACAGTTCACTGAGGCCTGTTTTTTTTTTTTTTTTAATAAGGACACTAATCCCATTTATGGGGGTTTCACCCTTGTGATCAAATCACCCCTCAAAGGCTTCACCTCCTAATACCATCACGCTGATGATTACATTTTCAGCATTTGAATTTCGGGGAGGACACGGATATTCAGATTATGTCAGTGACCATCAGAACACCAAAATCCCATCCTTCTATATCCATTTGTTCAATGAGATCTACAAAGATCGATAACAATGCAAGATGGACATGCTTAGGTCTTAGTCACTTAGAGATGGGTTGGTTAAAATCCATCTAAGTACTCTTGCAAGGCTATTGATCCTCGGGATTACCTAAAAGACTTGCTGGTGGATAGCAGTGAGGTTTTGGAGAGGATCACATTGAGGTCTAACAGCTAATAAAATATTCAAAATTTAAAACAAAATTTGATCAAAAACTTATTATTATTCCCATTTCATACAGCTCTCCCCTTATTGATGTTTAAACACATCTGGGTCCCCATGGCTTGGCTAACTATTTCTACCTTCTAATATAATTAAGAACACTTATTCGTATGGAAGGCTCACTTTGACAATACCCCAGGTCCTTTTAAAATCTAGCATCTTCTGGTTGCCATTATCTTTCCTTTGAAAGGATTTGTTTTCCTGGGGTTTTTTTTTTTTTTTTTTTTGATATCTGATGACTATTATTTTTTCCTGTTATTAGGTTGAGTTTTGATGAAGGGAGATCTTGGAGCAAATACAGTTTCACATCTATTCCACTTTTTGTGGATGGGGTTCTGGGTGAGCCTGGAGAAGAGACTCTAATCATGACGTAAGTGGGAAACTGTGATGTGTTTCAGTCTCAGCATGAGAGTAAATCCAGAAAGATGTTTTGACTGACAGTTAAGTCAGTCTGATTGCTGCTGTTAGGTTTGAAGTTGTTAGCAAAGTCAGTGCATCTTACTATGAGTTCCCAGCAACGAGGAAAGAAAAAGAAAAATGTGGGCAGCTATTTTCTTGGCTGTTATGGTTTTTAGGAGACCTAGTCTGAGAGAAGGCAGCAGCAGGACAAAGCTCTTTTCTTTTTATACTAAATGGGCTTATGGAAATTAGAAGTGATTATTTCAATAGAAAATAAAGCTATACATTTAAAATATCAATAGTAAACAAACTGGATATGCAGTAGATCTCAGGCATTTAAGAATGATTTCACTTTAAGTCAAAACACAGAGTTTGATTAAAACCCCACACAGGATTTTATTTTTCCTTGGCTCTTTACCTAACTCAATTGTGAGGCATATTAGGAAAACCATGAGGACAATCTGTTCTTGTGAAATTGCATTTACATTCATTCTTGTCTGGAAAGTGTGATCGTTAATTTGTGAAAGGGTTGATTAATGACTCTGCTGCCTACGGGTTTCAAACATGAGCTTTGATTTTGAAATATGAAACCGTGGTATTTCCTTGCCCTGGAAAATTGGACATGGAAAACAGAAAAGGAAGGTTTTAAAGTAGTTTATCCTGTCATTAATGAGAATTTCAAAATCAAAGTGAATAGTTGGCACATTTTCTAATTCCCCCCTTCACTTTTTCCAGTGGTAGAAAACAACAACAAAAATTTACTATGCTGCATAGCTACAATTTTGCCCATGGGAAACATATCTAAATTAGTAATTTATTCCACAATTTGCTTTTATTCAATTTTTATATTTGCAAAACGGACGTTTAAAAAAGGCTGGCAGAAAAGGCAACATCGTGGCTTTTATTCACTCCTAAAGTTGATGATTCCAACACCTCATTAAATATTTAAGTCTCTCTGAATAAGGAGAGTGGAATACACAGTGTAGGGACAGTTATAAGTCTGCTGCCCACTCTCTTAGGGACTGGTGGGAAAGTACATTAGCACGGACAACCTGGGAACCATGTACATTAGCAAGAACGTAGAAGTTTCATCTTGGACCACATAGAATGCAACATTAGTGATGTTTCCTCAACCATTTTTTTTCAACCATTCTTGTGGTACAATATATACAAGTGGACTCTTGACTCAAACACCCTGGGTTCTGGCTCTCCAACTTATTAGTAACTTGACTTTGGTTTTTGCGTGTTGACAAAATTCTATGAGCCTCAAGTTATTCATCCCTGAAGTGGATCCACTAATAGTACCCTCCTAATGAATGTGTTTTGAGGGTTAAATATGATCCTCGTGATGAGCTTAGCATGCACCAAGCCCATGGTAAACACTCAACAAATGCTATGTGTTATTATTACTGTTGGCATTATTATTACTGTGATTACTTTTATGATCATGAACTCTGTAGAGTGTTTGGACACTTCAGCCACCGCTCTGAATGGCAGCTGGTCAAAGTGGACTATAAGTCCATTTTCGATAGAAGGTGTGCCGAGGAGGACTACAGACCCTGGCAGCTGCATAGCCAGGTAGGAGAAAGAAACTGAGACTAAGCCCTGGGCAGGAGACATGGGACGTGTTGGGGGAAAGCTAGCTGTTAAGGTGTAGGAACCGGTGTGCTCTCAGCCAAAATGCCATCAAGTGCTTTCTTGCATGGTTTGTGTTCCACAACAGTGAACAAACTCAACATATATAGTTTGTTGTGAAGTCATTTCTGTTTTTATTGTGCTGGGATATAATGAGATAAAATTCAAATGTGCTTGGCTCAGACTTACAACTCAAAATGAAATACCAACTGCGCACTGAGATCTAAACATAATTTATCTGAGCATGTCATATGGTTGCACGGTGGGGGCGGGGGCAAGGAAAAGATATTCAATTTTATCTAGCAATGCAAACAAAGACATAAAATAACAAAATTACGCTGGGTGAACGGTGCCAGAAAAATCCTTTCTTTCCATCACCTTGATTCCCTGGGATTAGATAGTGTCTCTTGCCTCGTTCCAAGGTATCATGGTACAAGAATGCAGAATTATTAATAAGAAACTTTCCTTTGTCCTGGCCTCTCAGCTATTCAGCTCATATCAAAATGCTTAGATGAAAGCATCTCTCCTTTGATTTCCCAAGGCAGAAGTCATTCTGCAGGCCTCTCAAAGGACCTGGTGAAAGTTCTTGCTGTAAAGCCATCACCGTACTCATGCAGTGAAACATCATATTCTTCAAACCTAGACTAAGTAATGTATTTCTATGTAGATGTGTAATGGAGCCAGTTAAAGCGAGCTTGCTTAAGAAAGGGTATAGTGGATTACATAAAATTCTGCTCTGGTCTTTCAGTAACACAAAAGAAGCTGTGTTTTATAGTGGGCACTGCATTAGCTAGAAACATCCACTCTATTCAGGGGCTGAACAACAAAATTGTCACTCATTTACATTGCTGATATTTTCCTCCTTGTGATGCATAAGCATTGTGGTACTCAAAGCTTTTATTTATTTTGAGGAATTTGAATTTAGCTCTCATACTTGTCTGATAAATGAACATAAAATCAGTGCTATAAAGTTGTGTGGGCAGAGTCATAATAAATTGGGGCAACATGGATCTTTACGTTTCTTAGCGGTACTCTTCTTTCATATGCTCATAAATGACCAACTGTATAAATATTGTACTACAGGAGAAATGAACTTAATTACTACAGATTTGTTGGCAATATACTAATTACAGGCTGAGTCTTACTTATGTGTGTCCTTCATAGCACTGCACCTAACACCTCGCCAAATAAAGGTTTGCTAAATATATGGGAGTTAAGGACATTATTTGACACATCCTCAATGTTTCTTAGGATTGCCTTTATAATCACATTCTACAATAGTGCTCTAGACATCAAAAAGAAAATGCTGTTAGCACAAAGTGGGCTTCCAAAGTTCATATTCTACTAAGTCTGCCATCGTCTTCCTAGTCTGCCCTGAAGTGGAACAGGGAAATTTAAGCTTTATGTTCCATTGTGTGTGATCCTTGTCTCCTTACAGGGGGAAGCATGCATCATGGGAGCAAAGAGGATATATAAGAAGCGAAAATCAGAGCGGAAGTGTATGCAAGGAAAATATGCAGGAGCTATGGAATCAGAACCCTGTGTCTGCACAGAGGCTGACTTTGACTGGTGAGCTTGCACAGTTATCCCATGGAGTCGTACAGTGTGTCAAATCCACATGGGCCTTAAGGAAAACTGAGGTTTGAAATAATCGTAATACATGTAAGGCTAAGCAGCAAGCCTTATATTCTTATAAAATTACCTCTTGGGGACATTGTGGTTTATTATCTATGTGCATGTACATGTATGGGAAAACCAGGAGTTTCTTTATACTTAAAGAGGATTCAGAAGATGGCTCATAATTATCTTCATATTGTTGATAGATCTGAGGACAAAACAGAGACAAGATTCACCCTGTGCTGCTTCAAACAGCAGCACTGAAAACAAATAAGTGGACTTTTTAGAGAGCAAACATGTTTGTGCTCTAGATAAAAGACTTTCTATAATCTAGAGTCCCCTGTAATGGAACAATGGCCTTATATAAGGCAGTAAGTGTTTTGTTCCTGAAAGTTTTAAATCAGTGGTCAGCTGTCCACAGCTTATGAAAGCTGTGGAAGATATTTCTGGACTCGATGCAAGGGTGGATTCAAGGGCATTGCAAATCTATGACTCCACAAACCTAGCGGTAGCAGAGGCTTCTGCTTTACCAGGATTAAGCTAATTTAAACTAGAGAAGTACAGAGACATTTGGAGATTAAACTAAGCTCAGAGCGTTTTAGAGTTCTTCCTGAAACATTTGCTAAGCAGAAAGCTAGCTTGTGGGGCCGACGATGCCTTTGCCTTTTTCTTGGTTAGTGTTCTGTGTGAGGTGACGTTGACAAATTATTCAGAACAAGTAGATGTTAACTCTCTTGTTAATTTCCATCTCATTTTCTGTCTGCTTTTTTTCTTCTGTTTTTTTAAAATATGTTTTTCATTTAAAGAAAACAATTGCTAAATATGTAGGTAAATGTTAAACCTCGCAACTTGATCTGCGTAAGAATTAAAGTCATTCTTTAACAATTTGTTTCTAGCTGTGTAGCAATCACAGGTCACATAGCTGATCATCAAAATATCAGTGGCTGTACTGAGATACTGTGTACATACACATCACATATTAGAAAAAGTAAGCTTTTTCTCATGGTAGACCTCTGGAGATGATCACTGTATAAATAGTGCTGGGAAGATCTAGCAAAATTGGTCACCAGTAGTTAAGACGGATAACCCATTGCTGGTCCCCTCTTGTTGGTCGACAAGGCAGGCCAAAAGCCAATGCTGTATCTCTTTGGGCTCAGCCAGAGGGCAATGGAGCTTCAGTTACATCAGAGCTCACAAGGAATTCTGCAGGGGCCTCCGCATCCATGACTTCCATTTTAGTCAGTGCAACATGATTACATTACAATGACAAAAATGTTTGATTCCTTTTCTACCCTCGGGACTGACACTCCGAAATACATTCACAGGCAAACTACCATGAGATTTTAAGTCATTCATCACATTCCTTTTTGTGAAGCCTGACTGCTTCTCATTCATTCACTCTACTCAAGGAGGATTTGCAAAGGAAGTTAGCATTTGGCCTTACGAAACAGCCATTCTCTTGCAGAGAGCAAATTTATTTTCTGGTAGAGAACTAAAGAGGAAAGGTAAGGAGGCGAGATGTTCCAACTCCTTGATATCTCCTGGAAACATTTGTTTCTTTGGGAATCTTTTCTCCAAGTTTCCATTGTTGTTGTCATTGTTGTTGCTGTTTTTCTTTTCTAAATGTAAGTTAGTCCATAGGGAAGGGAACACAAGATTAAGGAAAGCAATTAGGCTCCTCCATTTCTGCATCTGTATCCCTCACACTCTCAGTCTTGGCCTAATCCTTGCATTCATTTGAAATTGGAATTGGCTACCCTTCCCCCAGCCAAAATGCATTCTGAGAAGTGAGAGTCACTATGAGGTTTTCTGGTCAAGTGGTATTTTTGTAACTGCATGATTACTGAAAATATTTTGGAATGTTCACCATGACCTTCTTGGGTTTCTACTAGTAGCTGGAATTTCAGTGGTTCCAGGTGACTCTAGCATAATGAAAGGTGGTTGTCATTGAATTTTTCTTTTTGGCTTGGCTCTCCTTTGGACAGTCCCCTAGATGACCTTGCCTGTCATTCCCCAGCATTTGTAAAGTAATTTCCTGCAATGAACACAGGGTGTCCTGGAGGCAGCAATTCTGAAGTCTTCCTACCCATGCTGTGTTGAACGAGCACCAAATCCAGCTGGTATGTGCAGAGTTCCGAGTACCAGCTGCCTGGTGACAGCCTCCTGAGCTGAGCTGATTTCTCCTTTCCCGAGCCTTGTGTGCCAGCATCTCACCTCCTTTACACAGATGGGCCAATCCATGCTAATGCTTGCTGATTGCTGCCTACAATTTGTCTGTGCATGTGGGGGTACAATTTGTTGTCACTCTCTGTGCCTGGGTTTATCTTTCAGAAACAAAGAATATCAGGCTATTCAGAGGCCCCAGGAGGCAAGAATTAGAGGAGACTGAGAGATATGTCTTTGACTATTTCCAGGGTAGAAAGATGATTTAAAGTAGTTAGTCCCAAGTGGCAGCATTAACTGCCTAGGACAAAACTTTTCCTTAGGGGAATGCTCGAGACACTCCTGAAGGACATTTACTTTTTGACTGTGACTTTGAAGCATATGGCTTGTGCACAGAGAGACCTGGCTTGTCTCTACTGGGTGTATCCAGATGTCTTGGAAGAGCATCCCAAAGACGTCACCAGTAATGAGGATTGTGCCACATGTGGCTGTGTTAAACTCTGTGATGATCAGCTTCCACCACTGCCTGTTTTCTAATTACAGCTGTCTCTGGGCCCAACCAAAATCAGTATTGTGTATTTTTCTAATAAGAACATAATCTACTCTTTCAGTTTACAGGTGTGTAAATGGAATTATAGATTCTGTAGGATATTTTCGTGGATAATTGATAGCTATTCCATGGGAAAGAAAACATCCCATTTTTGAGAAGACATTGATTCAGGAATTTTTTTTTTTTTTTTTAATTGATCTGGGTAGATGTTGGCTGTGGACTAATAGGGAGTTGTTCTCAGTAATTTTTCCACCCACTGAAAGGTTTTTCTTGGTTCTTTCCCCAATAGTGACTATGGTTATGAGCGACACAGCAATGGTCAGTGCCTGCCAGCGTTTTGGTTCAATCCATCCTCTCTGTCGAAGGACTGCAGCTTGGGACAGAGTTACCTCAATAGTACTGGGTGAGTGTCTGAGGTAGTGACCTTGAGAGGCTAACCTTTGCCACTTTTGAGCATGTGCTATGGTGACAGAATTATTTCTGATAAAAGACCCCAGGCTTATTTCACTACAGCATAATGTATTTGCTTGGGCTCATTTTAATACTGCAGCACAGCTTTGCATTACTTGTGAAAGTTTCATCTGAGAATAAGACCCCAGTTGCAAATAAATAAATGAGAAAGTTTCCTTGGATAAAGATGTCAAAGATGATATTAATATATAGATTTCTTCACTTTTTTTTGATACTTTATTTCTGAACTATTTAATCATGTGAGGAAGGCCAAATAGATATTTTATATGTGCATTTTCTGTTTTGTAGATATGGAACCTGGAGTCAGAAAAGAAGCTCATTATCTTTTTAGGAGGATACTAGTGTTAATACGAATGTGTTTCACTTTCTATGTCTAGTCTTGACACATTTAAGGCATGCGTTCTGATCTTTATAATCCTGGAATCAGAATCTAAAATATTGTCTTTAATATTCTGTGTCATGAGGCTTATCCAATATTATTTAAGAATACCGTAAAAGGGAAAACATTTTATGAGTGCGACAAGCATAAATGATATTTATATACTTAAAAATAGTGTGTGGAACTTGTTTGGTTTCTGACACACATAAATCTGTAAAAACACATTTTTGACCCATTGGGTAAAGTTGAATATATACTGGTTGTATTACCCAGAGCTCTCCAGAGAAACAAAGCCAATAGGATGTATATTTATATAGAAAGATTTATTGCAAGGCACTGGCTCATTCTATTATGCAGCCAGGCAAGTCCCAAAATGTGCAGAGTGATTCAGCAAGCTGGAGATGCAGGAGATCTGATGGTTAAGTTCAAGCCCAAGTCTGAAGACCTGAAAACCAAAGAGCCAATGGTATCGTTCCTGTCCACGGGCCAGCAAACTTGAGTCCTAGGAACAGCTGGTATTTCAGTTCAAGTCTGAAAGCAAGGAAAAAGAAATCATTCTAATGTGAATGCCATCAAGCCGAAAAAATTCTCTCTGTACTCAAGGCCTATCAAACTGTTGGCCTTTTTGTTCTATTCAGACGTTTGCCTGATTGGATGAGGCCCACCCACATTAGGTAGGGTGATCTAATTTAAGTATTAACCTCATCTGAAATCATCCTCAAAGAAACACCCAGAATAACATTAGACCATGTATCTGGGCACCTTGTGGCACAGTCAAGACGACACATAAAATTAACCATCATAAGTGATATTAAGGAATTACAGTTATATATTTAGGTGTGATACAGGCATTTCAGTTAGGGTAAGAAAAAAAATAATCATTTTTTTTAGAGATACATAGTGTTTTGTGTTTTGTTTCAAACTGTTAAAAAAAGAAATAGATATTGATAAGTTTTAGAGATAAGTTAATGGGTGCATGTAGATTTATTATACTATTTCTCTTATTTGTGCACGTTTGAAAATTCTGATATCAAAAAGTTAAAAGGAAAAGAAGAGCAAGAAGAGAAAGAAGATAAAAAGAAAGAAAAGGAAAGAGGAAAAAAAGAAAAAGAAAGATAGGCAGGCAGGAAGAAAGACGGTGGAAGGAAGGAAGTGTGGAAGGAAGGAAGGAAGGAAGGAAGTGTGGAAGGAAAGAAGGAAGGAAGGAAGCAGGAACCTCACCAATAAGCTGGTTCTACTTGACAAAACCTCTTCTTATTTTTCATGCCAATTGCAGTACAGAGAATCCACTAGAGGAGGTGAAACTTCCATCTATATGCTTCTGTATTCAAAAAATTTAAATCATTTTAATTTTAAAAATATTACCAAAGTAATAAATACTTTTCTTGAAAAGAAGGGAAAAGACTTGAAATGGACGTCAACTATTCCCATCTCTGACGTTAGGGATCCCTCGAACCTTTGAATAAAGAAATAAGCTGTGATTTATTTGAACAATAACACACAATCTGAGGAAAATACAAATAACATTTTTACAGCAATGGGTCAGTGAAGTCTTCAGCATCTAGTACCGTGGGGGGAAAAATTGAAAAGGGCTATAAAATAACTGTAAACTTAAAGGAGAAGGAAAGCCAAAGACAAGACTTTTATTAAGCGCATGTACCGACATGTTTAGACATTGTAAAGGGCATTGGAAACCCCTAAAGCTAATTTAAAAATTGATTTTTTTTTTTAACAACTCCATCAGTCAAGAAAGTTATGTTTTTCACTCTTTGGTATTGATGAGAGGAAGCTGAAGCCCAGAGGGGTCAAAATTGCTCCAGATGCTTTTCAAATCACGGGAATAAGGCAGAATGAAGGCCCACGACCCCTCACTTTTCAGTTTATTGAGATTTTATAAATCCTTACTAATATAAAAGAAAACATCGCAGATGATTAAATTATAATGTCCTATTTTTATATTATATTTTCTATTATAATATTATATTTTGTATTATTATTTTATAGAGCATATAAGGATAAAAGGATTTATTCTTATATCGTCTATGCCCTATAAAATTAAAATTACAATTTCAATTAAAACTGTGACTCAGCAATGTGTCCAGGTATATTAATGTTTGTCAATGCAGTTAGTCAGTAGTCACGGAATCACAACAGTCCCTCCTAGGGCTCGACTGCCACTCTCAGGGATTTGTCCATAGCCGTGGGTATTACATGACAGCATCTGACCCAAAATGATTTTTGTTAAGTTGCCACATCCACCGGTTTTATTGTTTACATTTAAACAGTTTGCAGAAAACCATCAGCATCAGTGAGCAAGAGCGTGCAAAGAGCATGTGATAAATGTCAGCCATCAGCAGGTATGATAAATGTCCTGCTCTCACAAGTAAGGTGCTCATAGGTGAAGGGATGACCACTGAATATGGCCCTACAGGCTAAAGTCAGGGGGAAAGATGTCAATAGTAACCCCACTGATCGGCGTATTGTCTAAACTCCACATTTTGGACTAGGAACAAGAAAACTCTTAGTTGGGACAGGGCCTGAAATCATCTTCAAAGAAAGCCTCACACCATTGAATTCTCGTTGCAGCATCTGTAGCCAATTCAAGTGTTGGCAAGAGGTAAAATGTAGACAGAATCGAAAAAGAACTTTGTGCCCTGCTTAATGTCACTCCAGCTCCTCACCCCAGATGTCACTTGGCTATGTGTCAATTCAGTGGAACTTTGTAAGAATAGGTTAAGTATTTAATGTTGTAGCCATTAAACATTTAGCTTTTCACTTAAAAAATATTTAATTATGAAAGAAATATATACATGTTTTATATGCTTAAAATGTATGTCTTTTATCCTTAAAAAGCCAGTTTAGATCATCACCTCAATCCTGGCCTTCTTTCCCACACAACTATGACCTGTTTGATACTCATGCTTCCAAACACCTTTCTTTGAATTTGCCAAGAGAAAATATACAAAATTAATCTGGAGGTTGTTTTTCTATGGGATTTCCTAGTAAATATTCTGTTCTTCTATTTGCTTTTTTCATTCAAAACTATATCTTAAACATCTTTCCAAGGCAGAATCTATAGGGCTAACTTCCATCACATTTCTTTTAGTTCCATGGTATTAAGGATTATAGGATTATTTAGCCATCCCTTTTCGTGGACATTTTAGTTATTTTGGGTTTTTTATGCCACTATAACCAATGCTGCAATTAACATTCTCATGCCATAATACTTGCTATTAAAAAACATGCAGATAATTAGAGTCTCTTTTGGCAATTGGAGGTATTTCTGTTAGCTCAGAAAGTAAATTCCACTCAGGCAACTGGTTACTTTTTAGACCTAAGTATCAGACACAGCCAAATATCTTCCCCACAAGGATTAAAGCACTAGCTTCCCGTTCACATGCTGCCTGTGAGTTGCACAAATTAGAGATTCATTTGCATTAACTGCTGTCCTCCTTTAAAACACAAATGCTTGCGGATTCTGTAAGGAAAAGCTGAGAGAATGGAGTAGTATAATTTCACCAAAGTAGTAAGGTGTGGAAGGTCATTTCAGGCAGAAAGAACAAGAGATGACTCTGGTCAAAGAGCCACACTGGTAGTCTTCTCAAGGACAAGCCTTGACTTGCCAGTGCCTGGAAACATATAGAATTAGAGAGACAACCTGTACCCTATGTATCTCTAGTGCCAGTGGTAACCCATCCATGGGCACCTGGGGCTCAGTCAGTACAGAATCTGTATTAGTCTCAGGGCTGGGTTGAAGTGCAGAGGAATCACAAGTGTAGGACTGGCCTGAGCACGAGTGCCTCCATAAATGTTCCCTAGGTGCCTTACCTGCCTCACCCTATCCCTTACAACATAGCACACGGTGCAGACATGCAGTCAGAACTAGAATCAAGTGGAGTCTGCTAAACAAATGATCATCCCTTGTCAGTCAAGGTTAATGATAGAACTTCCCAGCATCATCTTTCTGAGAGTTTAGGTGGAAGCATGCAGGAAAACCTTCCTTCCTTTTATTTATTTATTTTATAAATGCCTCATTTTATAAGTGGTTATGGTTGCTTTCACAGTCAACTTATTACTTTATGTACATAGCAGTGTTCTCAGTTCACAGGCTCACCCACTTCACCATGATGGAAAAATGCTAACATCAGTTATGATTATGTCCAATAGAAATGCTATTCTTAGGCAATGCCAAAATTTTTATCAACATCACTGTGTAGAACTGAATGGCTGCACAATTTCTGTTTTAGATCTTGGCTAGGATTTAGAAAAGATGGTTGGAATACTAACTGAAATGGGTATCGAATGTCCCTCCAGGTGGCTGTAACCACCAGTCCTGATTCCTTGGTCCGGTGGTGTCAGGGATGGTTTGTATGTCCTCCCCGTTGAACAGTGTGCAAGCAAAGTCCTGTGGTGTTCTTCACTGCTGGCTTTCTGCCTCTGTTCAACCTTTGCCTTCACAACTTCCACAAGCCATTTCACATCCAGATGGAAAACAAGAAGACTGGTACTGGGGCCTCGGGTGGTAATGGCTCAAGAATGAAATACAATGGAATATTGTGTTTAATGGAAAAGAAAGTAATTTTGGAATGAAACAATTAAGGATTTTCAAACTAACCTCTGCCATTTACTGTTATCTTTAATAAATGGCTTTATTTCTTTGAGACTTAGTTTCTTAATCTCTCAAACTTTACTCGTTTCCTTCAGGGTTTGATTAAATATGACACTGTATATGAAACATGCAGCACAATGCATAGCACCCAGCACCACTTTACGAAATGCAGACACCATCACCAATAACTAGCATCTAAGGGCTTCTCTAAAGTGAAGAAAAAAGGAGGGGGTAAAACTTTCTTTTATTATGAATCTATAGTCCAGACATGAAGTTGATGCTTAATAGTTACCGCAATACTGATATCTGGGGTATATTTAATCTAAGCCCCTGTTTTCTCATCTGTAAAACAGAAATAATAACCTGCATAGGCTCATAAAGTCACATAATTAGAAAGTGATAGAACTGTACACTGAAACACATATCTGTCCCTCTGTGACACTCAGGACAGATAACTTGTATACCAGATTACTGAATAAGTTTCTTTTGCTCAGATAAAATGAAATTAGTATTTATTTGATATTTTATTGCATGTTAGTGCTGAAAAAGCCCCAAATTCATTCCTCTTTCTTTCTCCATCAATGTCTATAAATATCTCAGTTTACACATACACAAGCACAAGCTCATTTGGTTGTATTCATATATGGTTAAATCTTGTTTATACTGTTTTGGAACCAGGGAACATACTGCAAATTTAAGTTGCTAAATTAACTAGGACATCACTTGTAAAAGATTCTGTGAATATAAAATAAAGTGGGCACTGGGTTGGTTCATTCTAAGAAATCAAGATGATCTTCTCAAGGGACAGATTTCTTCTTGCAATTAAGCTAGAGATATTTCTAGATGTGTTAAAAAAGTGTGCATAGAAATTTCTGTTAGTGGAGTTTCTTTACAGAAGCCATTAATCCCTCATGGAAGAGAATGTACAAAGATAACTCTTACTGTTCCTCAGGGTTAGTTTCTCAAAATAAAACTGGGATATTTACTCAAGAAGCACAATTTCTTAAAAAAACAGCATAAGTTTAGTATCTACATAAAAATATTTAGTACATCCAGGGAGAAAATACACACATAAATTCTAGCAAAATACAACATACATTAACATATATTTAGAATGTTTTAGAAAATGCTTTCTATAAATACATTTCTCTCTACATCAGCCATAGAAACTCTGGCTAACTTGCCTTTTCCTTGGATTTGCTACTTCCATGGTATTTGGGGGTTGTGGTGTCTGACTGCATTCAGGGTGACCTGTGAGGATTTTGATGTTCAGTCTGATTGTCACTCAACGAGATTTGTGAGCATGCATCAAAGAGAATAATTGGCCCTAAAAGTGGCGCATGTGTTTAAAGTCCACAGAAAGGAAATCACTTGCATTATTTACAGACTCATCACTGCAAGGGCCTGTGTAGCTGTTTTTAAGCCAAGAACCATTCAGTCTCACAGCAGACACTCAATAATTGTTTGTCACTATGAAGCTGACTTTACCTTTCCTAGATGAGGTTTTCCATCTTTTCATGGTATTGTACAGCTGCTGGGAAATGAAGAAGGTTAATACCAATATATGTAGAGACTAGTCTCTCACATGGCTGTTCTTTCTCACATCAATAGCATTAGCATTAAATATTCTCACCCGGGTGCTATGGCATTACAGCAAGAGAACATCAAACTTAGTCCAGAGGTTCAGAACTGCCAATTGTCCCTTGTGTGACCTTGGGCAACTCTAAACTGTGTCTTCTTTTCCTCATGCACAAAACTCAGGGATTGTATTGAATGACTTTTGAGATCCCTTCAAGCTCTGGCATTTTCATGACCAATTCAAATGATTCAATATTAGGATTCCTTGGACTGCAGGTTTTCAAGAGAAGAAAAAAATGTCTTTGTATAACCTAGTTATACAATTAGTTGACTCAGATACTGGATTCTATGAGCCATTCTCATGATTTGTGATATTAAGTCACTTAGTTAATGTGTCCATATGTCCCATTTCATCAGAATGGTGTTCAAAATGAAGTCACATTCCATTTACTATTCAAATTCACTGACTTGTGCTTCCATCCTGCTTAATATAAGAAAAGCTTTCTTCCCTCAACCTGATCTTCTATCTCATGCGAGTCCCCTAATATCTAGGTCTGCTTATACAGTTTAAGGGAAAAGTCCAGAGAGCTGTTGTCTTGCAAAGATAAACCCAGAAAACCTGTTTAGTCAGCCCCAGAACTCCATGCTTTCTGAATACTGATGTTATTGCTGCTACATAAGAGTATTGTGGATATATTGGCCACCCTTGAGCATGCCTTGTCACATAGGATCTCAGTTAAAGCATAAATACCCATCTTTGGTCTGCAGGTGTCTACTGATGAAGAGTCACTATGGTTAATGTACAGCAGCCAGTGAGTTCTCTCATCCTGGAAGTCTCGTACAATCCCTATTCACTGGAGATCAGGAGATCAGGGCCACCACCACCACTGCTTTCCCAGAAGCAGTTTCTCTGTGTACAGGGGTAGAAGAATCTCTGCCGCAATTGTTAAGCCATGCCACTCTAGCCCTGGATCTCTCATGTCAGATCTATAGTTATATAGCTCTTTTAATTTACACACATGAACATACATATAGCTTTTCTTCCCATTGCACACCTGCATTGCTAAGGTGGTGAGTCCAGGAAGATTTTTAGGCCTTAGGCAAACACTGTTCCCAGAACTAGCCCCCTTCTCTATCCCCAAACCTTACTACATTTCCTGTTTCATTAAGTCCAGTGACATTGTAACAAGGCAGGATTTCCCTTGAAAGCAAAGGTACATAGTACAATCCAAGAAATTCAACCATTTGTTTTTTCTCATTGTGAGTGCAAATAAGGGACACCATAGCTCAGTGAAAATAAGACCAACCTGGGGCACAAGAAGACTTAGAGTTCCAGTCCTGCCTTGGTCATTACATATGATAACTACTGTGAAAAGGGGAAGAGACAACTTCACAGAAAAGCATGATTTCTAAGCTGAATTTTAAAGAGTGAGTAGCAGTTGGACAGGAGGAAAGAGCATCCCAAGCGGGATGAACAGGACAGGGGAAAGAGTTACGTAGTATTCAGAATAGCTTGAGCTCAGGAAGCATGTCAGGCAGTGGAAAGAGCAGAAGATAGAAAAATGTACTGAGGTCAGGTCATGAACCTTACTTTAAACCTGAACTTGACACTTTAGAAGAAACACATAGGCACTTTTGTGTTTTTGTTTGTTTGTTTTTTCATATATTTACACAAGTTCAAAATGGTATTCATAGCATCTTCTAAATCTTGGCCAAGAGTCAAAAAAATGCATTAAGCTTTGGAACTTTTGAATGATCTGAAGAAAGGAATTGACATAATTGGATTTGATCTTAAGATTATTTTGGCAAAAAGTAAGTAGCTATTTTCAGGGAATTTGCAATATAATAAAAATATATTGATTACTTAAATACTAACTTTTTTCTAATTTTGATATTTTAATATGTAATAAGTTCTTACAATATGCCAGGCTCTGTGCTAAGACTTTTTTAATGCATTATCTCATTTAATTCTCCCACGAACTTTATGAAAAGATTTTGTGATCATCCCTCTTTCACAGTCAAAGAATCCAAAGATTAGAGAGAGGTTGGATCAATTGCCCAAGTTCATACAGTAAGTGAGAGCAGGAATTTAAACTCAGGCAGTTTGGTTCTACAGCGCTAGTTTTAACCTTCAGGGCAGTGGTCTTTAATCCTGGCTGCAAACTAGAATCACCAGTGGACTTAAAACCAAAACAAACTGATGCCCAGAATTCTCAATTAAATCAAAATTCTTAGGGGTGGGGCCTGGGCATCCACATATTTTTAAATTGCCTCCAAGTGATTCGATAGGGCAGAGAGGGTGGCAGTCTACTGAAACAGACTACTGTCACCTTAACATACACTAAATAGTCAATGATTTTACCAATTTTACTCTCACAAAGTAAAAATATGGCCTTCATCTTTTTTAAGACTGTGAGGCAGCACAGAAGCAAAATCAAAGAGGGTAGGGGTAAGAAAAATAAAAAAAGTGACAGAGGCATGTCAAAATAGGAAAGAATAGCTAAAATTGCTAAAATCGGGATTGTTGGAGTAATAAGACACTATCTACTGATGAGCCGTCTGTAATATCAAAGGCACATTTGCAGAATGTTTCCTTTTCAGTAATTGTACAAAGACTCCCTTGCCATTACAAAGCACTTTTCTTCTTGGCAGATTGAAGAATGCTTTACCAACTAAATGCATCCCAGTAATATTCAGAGCTTAGGTCCAACATAATCATAAGTTGCCTTCTTATTACGGAGGTAGCAGCCCCATTTAATAACATATTAAATGCATTATTCATTTATGTAACTCAGACCCAGGGAGAGATGCTGGGATGAAAATAGAACCATTCTGTAATGCAAAAAGCAGGTGTATGCTTACTTGAGTAAATGAACTCTGTATTTCTGCACAATTTTCTTCTAAATTTCAGGGACAGGTCTGGGAGGGCTAATGTGATGCTATTTTCATTCAGGAAATAAAATGGTTCCAGAATGGTTTTTAATGAGCTTTTAAAAAAATTACCAACAGTCTTTGCTGTGGCAAAATCCCAGGGGGATAGATTCGTGCTTTGAATTTAAGCAGAACTGTTGCTGCAGGATTCAGGAAAGCCTGAGGTGATGGAACAGTGACAAACAAAAGGAATGTTCTCTAGCTGATGATGACAGTGGTGATGGGGAGCCCATGCTTCTATAACTGCTCATCATAGGTGTGCTTGGATGCTAAGCGATTAAAAATGATAGCCTGCCTTTAGTTTGCATAGTACCTTGCCTCTGAAACATGCAGGCAGTTTCTGATGCACAGTTAAACTCACTGAGATGCCGTAATTATCCTAGGTGGCATTGCTGGTCATTTTCTTGGTACTGTTGCTGATACCAGAATGCTACCATTCTCCAATGCCTACACCTTGTTTTTCTTTTTTGTTTTTTTTCTCTCCCTCCCACCTGCTCTTATTTTTTCTTTTAATCAGCATACACTCATAAGCACCTATGAAGGATATCTAAAATATCAGATGGATCGATGTTCAAAATACTCAGCCATGACCATGACCAATCAGAATAAGCAGTTATTTTAGTGCTGGAGCAGGGTTTTTGAGACCAACTGATGTGCTAGGTTTAAATCTTTAGTTGCTGGATTGTGAGAAGCAAGGACTCTAAGGATAGGGATCAGCACAGCTAAGTTGGTGGGTAAGATGCTGGGTGGGTTTGAGGTAGTGTCAATAACCAACTGCTATGCACGTATTTCAACATTTACGCTGGTATAGTAACAACCGTATGGTCCTCTGATCACCAGAAAGAAAATTATGCAAGGAATAAAGGGGTTCTATCAAGTAAATCATAAGGATTCCTTTGAGAGTTTAGAAGAGGGACGATCGTATTCCATTTAAAGAGGCAGTGCAGTGTAGTAGTAAGAGAGGTTGGGTTGGAAATAATTACAGTATCTTTTGTATTAGGATTATTTTGCAGATAAATGAGAGAGTTCATGTAAAGAACTTAGCACAACGACATAGTAAGTATTCTCTAAATATGAACTTCTTACTATTTTGTTATTATAGTCAGGAAAATTGTCTTAGAGAAAACGAGAAGTAAGCTGTATCTTAAATGGTGAGTAAGTTTTAGGCAGCCGACAGGGTATGCAGGAGGATATAGAAGTAGAAAGAGCAAAAAAAAAATGAAATACTTTCAAGAGGATTAAAAAGAGAGATTTGACTAGAGCAAAATGAATTTGTTGGGGAGAAAGTGCCCAAGAGTGGAATGAAGTTAGCTTGTGGAGGGCATTGTGCATAGGATTACAGGGTTTACAACTTATCCTAAGGGCATTTGGAAGCCATGAAAGTTGTGAACAAAGATGAGAAATAATGATAACAATAATAAATGAAAATAATTGTTAATATTTTATTTGCACTTGCTAAGTATTAAGGCTGTTTTAGGTGTTCTGTGTACATTAACCCATTTAATCCCTGCATCTACCCTGAGATGTGTTAATTATTGACCTTGTAGTGATCCATAGTGTTCAAAGACCTTTTCCAGACAGTATCTCATTTGACTTTTTCCACTATGCTTTTTGGTAGTTAATCCTGAGACTCAGGAACAGAGGAGAGGTCATTAGCTGGACTTAAATTGATTGGAAAACTATGCCTTCCACTGTCAGTTTTGTAAATAAAGTTTTACTGGAATCCAGCTGCATAAATTCTTTTGTTTTATGTATTGTCTGTGTCCACTTTTATACAATGAACTCAGGTAGTTGTGACAAAGAACGTATAGCCTGCAAAATTAAACATTTACTATCCGGCCCTTTTTATAAAAAGTTTGCCAAACTCTGGTCTAGAAGAGTGGAAAGTAGGCTATGATTGCTTCCAATTTGAGCTCTACCACTAACTTCAGGCAAGTAGACTTGGAGAGACAAATAGATATAAATACATAAATACTTTTTACTGTGGACCTCACAGTAAAAAAGATTATGAAAAGGCGACATTGAATCTAAAAAAGTCTTAAAAGTTGGTCATCCTGAAATCACAGATTCAAATTTGCTATGAATCTGATAAATTGTGTAGGTAAGATAAATTTGTAGCATAATTCATTTTTTCTATTAAAGCTAAAACAAGAAATAAGCAAGAGAATAGGAAGGACTTATTCAATCTGCAAAAACTGAAGCCCTCTTAATGTGAGATTTCAATAGTTTAATTAGTGTACCTTTCATGAAATATTGAGTAAAAACTATCAAATTTAGCTAAATTTTTTGGCACTACACCATTACTTAGCATCCACTATGAGATCTGTCGTTGACTCCTGTATCCATAATAATCTATTCTTTCTCTGAATTACAAATTCCCTTGCAATATATTTTATTCATTCCACTCCTTAATTACATTGCCTTTGAATTATCACCTAGGTTATCCATTTATGTCTCTTCAACTAGATTATAAACTCAGTGACAGTAGCAATGATATCTTCTACTTTTGTGCATGTCCCACAGCTCCAAAATGAAGAAATGATTTGTCGACTGATTAGATTAATAAAATAAGTCAATTAAAATGCTACTAATAGATACAATGTGTTACTATGATTATCTGTCTTTCTTTGGGTGTTTTATATGAATCAGCTCTACTCCTCACAGTAACATGAAAGATGGTCAGATGGTTATTGATGGTCCTCAGGGTTAGGCACTAACTGCAAGTTTAAAAACTCACGAGTGATCTGCATTACAATGAGCTGGTTTATGACTTGAGCTTTCTTTATGTAGATATAGGAAGGTTGTTTCCAATAACTGCACTGATGGAGTAAGAGAACAGTACACTGCCAAACCACAGAAGTGTCCAGGGAAGGCCCCTCGGGGGCTCCGGATCGTCACTTCTGATGGAAAGCTGACAGCAGAACAAGGACACAATGTTACTCTCATGGTGCAGTTGGAAGAGGTAGGACTGATTCCTGTCTTCCCTCTACTTTCTAGAGCCAGTGATTTTTCCTAATAAATTATGGTTGTGTTTGCATATCTTTTTCAACTTTCTCAGTTTTAGATGCTATTTTTTTATTTTATTCCGTTTTAGTTTCTTTTTTGTTGTTGTTATCATTTCGCCTTCCCTGACACATTTCTTCAATTACTTAAATTTCACTGAAACTTGTTGTTCACTCCTACCTAATCTCTTACTTCTTGGGGCTTCTGTTTGGATTTAACCTTGCCTTATTAGCACTTTCAGCAAACTATTTTCTGAGAATATGTTAATGATATTCTTAGAATAATTTAATGCACACACATACTCAGCCAACCTAAAAGAGGCTAATGCTTTCATCTTCTCTCAGCCTGAAATCTTGACTTATCCTTTCCAAAGGCAACATGATGGTGGTTCATATAGCACTAAGGACAATCTAACCATAACTGGGTATAATTTATCTGGCAATTAAGAGTTTGTATTTTTGTAGTACTTCAGGGATATTATAGTGAGCATCAATTATTATTTGCCAAATTATGGTTATATAAAATATCGGAATATTATTAGATGGTGCACAAGATGAAGTTTGTCTTAAGTATTTTAGAATGTACAGGGGCATTTTTATCATCATGTAAAGGAGGAAAGTGTTTCCTAAAGGAAAAGCACTTACATTAAATTATCTCAATTATGAAACCAGGCAGTCCTACCTTCAGCCACATTTTATGTGTACCTAAACTATGGCCAGCACTGTGCTAGGCCCTGTGAATTCAAAGGTATTTTAAAAGTTAATAGTGATAGTAGGATTGAAATATATAACATTGACTTCTAACTTCCTCTTCTGATAGTCCAGTTGCTCTCAGGCATGCCTAAGAATCACCTGGAGAGCATGTGAAAACACTGTTTTTTTGGCTACATCCCCAAAGATTCTGATTCAGTAGGTTGGGGTAGGGCCCAAGAATATGAGTTTCTTACAGGTTCACAGGTTATACATTATGCTTCAAGGAAAAAACAAAAACAAGGTGAAGGAGAGGAGGATAGAGAAGTCTGAAGCTCCAGAGTGTGTCCTGAAGGGGAAGAGACAAAGCAGTTAGAAATGATTGGTCAGGTTGGATCAAAATTATTAGTATTTTAATTCCTATAGGAAAAATTAGCTGTGAAATAATGAGTTTGAAACTCTGACTCAGATGGTACCGATGTCTCTTGTCCAAGGGCCACTTAAAGAACCACTGCTGTAACCTGATTCTACTTTCCTAAATATCTCCTTAATGAGGGTCTTTCAACTATACTCAACCTTCAGAAGATTTAAATAAAAAAAGACTGAGAATATCAAGTTTCGTTGAGAATGTGGAACAACTGGTCATTCATACAATGCCGTTTGGAGTGCATATTGGTACTGCCACTTTGGAGACTTGTTTGACATTAACTACTATAGCTGAACGTATATACCACCTATAAACCAGCATTTCCACTCCTAAGTATATATTCATCAGAAATGCATACATATATGCACCAGAATATATGTAAATATATGCATACCACAAGTATTCTATTCACAAAAGCCCTAAACTCAAACAATCTAAACATTTATCAATAGTAGAATGTACATATTACAGTATATTTACAGAATGAAATGTCACAGAACAGTGAAAAGGAACAAACTAAAACTACATGCAAAAACTTAGGCTGAATCTCATTCAATAATGAGCTAAAGAAGTCAGACTGAAAAAAATACATATTGTATGATTCCATTTGTTAAATTGCAAAAATTAGCAAAGCTAATTTATGGTAATAGAAGTGAGAATAATTGTTAACTTTGGAGAGGGAGTGACAGGGAGATTTAGAGGTTTTGGAAATTTTCAATTACTTGATCTGGGTGGTGGTTAATAAATATGTTCACTTAGTAAAAATCAAGTTGTATATTTAATGATTTATATGTTTATAAGGTATATTTTATTCAACAAAAAGCTTACTTAAAAATTATGTTGGGTTGAGATATCACCTCACCTCAGTTAGAATGGCTATTATCAAATAGACGAAAAATAACAAATGCTGTCAAGGATGTGGAGAAAAGGGAACTTTTAATACACTGTTGGTGGGAAAGTAAATTGGAAAACAGTATGGAGGTTCCATATGATCCAGCAATCTCACTGCTGGGTATTTATCCAAAGGAAAAGAAATTAGCATACCAAAGAGATATCTGTACCCGCATGTTTATTGCAGCACTATGCACAATAGCCAAGATATGGAATCGATGTAAGTGTCCAACAACAGATAAAGAAAATGTGGTATATATACAAAATAGAATACAACTTGGCATGAAAACTAGTGAAATTCTGTCATTTGTGGCAACATGGATGAGCCTGGAAGACATTATGTTAAGTGAAATAAGTCAGTCACAGAAAGATAAATACTGCATGTTCTCACTCATATGTGGGAGTTTAAAAGAAAAAGGTTGAACTTTTAGAAACAGAGAATAGAATTGTGGTTACAAGAGACTGGGAGGGGTTGGGAGGAGGGACACAAAGTTACAGCTAGACAGAAAAAATAAGTTCTAATGGTATACAATGGTGCTAGGAATCTATAGTTAACAATAATTTATTGTATGTTCCCAAATGGCTACAGGAAAAGAAATTTGAATGTTCTCATCACAAAGAAATGATGAAGTTTTGTGATGATGAATATGCTAATTACCCTGATTTCATCACCACTCAGTATACACGTATTGAAATATAACTCTGTACCCCTAATTATGTACAATCAATCGTTTCAATTAAAAATCAACAAATTCTTTTAAAAATTAAAAAAAACCCCACAAATTTAAGTTAATTAAAATTTAAAAGAATCATTTTGGAAATTTATATTAAATATAGTACTTTCTATTTAGGTCTTTGGGACAAAAAGGAAAAGAAAATAACCTTTCTGGGAGTCTTAGGGAAGGATTCGTTTCCTGGGCCAATCCTCTACTCTATGTATACCTGGGTGGTAAATGTGGAAGTCCCTTCCCCAGAGAACCCGATCATGATTACCCAGAAGACCATCATCTTTTGGAGCAGCAGATGTTTATGCTGGGGCAGAATTCAAATTGTTGTTCTATTTCTACAAGTACAATAAAACAAGATGTGGAACAAGAACTTTCACTTCTGGTCTGCCCCAACCTTTCCACAAATGATGAACACACTTCAGGACAAAGGCCAGGCAGGCTCTCATCTGTTCAGCTTTGCTTTCTATGTAACAAAGATCATCAGACATCTCAAACTGGGCTGAGTGACTGACGTGGGAAGAGATTGAGGAATCTGGTTCTTAGATGTGTAAATTTATGCCTTCTGGGTGCAAGAAGGGAAAACATACCAGATCAGTTCATTTCACTTGAGTGGGCAACGCTACAACAGCAGGGAAGAAATCTGCTTCCTTCAGCTGTCAGATCTGGCCCTGTGACACTCTTATCTCCTAGTGCAGAACATCAAGCCAAGAGGACCTTCTTCACATCAGGGGAACCTAGGGACCTCACATTTGAATATGCTAATAATGATTCAAAAATGACTCCTTGCAGAAACAACCTGTTTCTCTTTCACTCTCTGAATTATATACTAAAGCATGGGAGATGCATGTGATAAGCAGTGCAAAATAAAGAAAAGCAGAGTGTCTCTGGGAATTTGGTGAACATTGAAATTTGACACGATGATCACAACAATTTGGTTACCCAACATTTATTGATCACTAGCTGTTTGTTTGTGAGTGCTTTACATGGATTATCTCATTTAGACCTCACAGCAACCCTATGCGAGGAGGTGTTATCATCACCATCATTTTACAGATGGCATAGCTGATGCACAGAAAGGCAAAGTAACTTAACTGAGATCACACAGCTACTAAGTAATAGAGCGAGGAGTCAAATCCAGGGTCTATGGATTTTGCCTTTCTATTGTTTCTCTTGGGTGGAAAGAACCATTTTCTGGGGAAGAACTTCATGTCATTCCTAAGCCTCTGTAGAAACCCTTGGCTGGGGATAGGTAGTAACAAAGATGAAGGACTATAAAGAAAAGGTAAAGTCATCTGGCAAAAGTCATTGTGGCCTGTGGCTGCTCCTATATTTTTAGACACTAATCCATGAATCTACTAAGGTTTTTCTTCTGGCTTTTCTGAGAATATTTATGGAATCAGTTTGTTGAACATTTTGGCAAAGAGAGATGCTAGATCCTTTCTTGGGTTCCCCCCTCTTTGCAAAACTATTGCCTTTTTTGAATGCCTACTGTGTGTCTGTTACTGTTTTAACCATTCTAAGGAATGCTACAAAACATAGGGTATAAATGCAGCACCCAAGGAGTTTAGAATCCATGTTCACCAAATTTCCCCAGACACTTAGATATGAACTAATGTATAATAATTTTTAATTAAATACAAAAACAAACAAAAATCTCTGGCATGTGCACCTACTGATAATATATGGGGTCTCTATAACCACCTCAAAATCTCCAAGTCCATTTCTCACTTGAATTTGTTGCTCCTAAATTTTCCTTGAAAACGGTATCTGCCCTTTACCCCATTCCTGGTACCAAATATTCAGAATAATAGGGATATTAATTGCATGCTTCTGATGCCTGCAGATCAGCAAGTCCCCCAAGTGCCAACCCAGAAGTCCCTACCCTCTGATATGACACCATAGTGTGATTAATGCACAAGTGGGCAAAAGATTTACCTCCCCATGATGGCATATTTTTTTCATTTGCGCACGAAAGCTTGTGCCTCTCTTTAGTGGTTAACTCATGGTTCAGCTTTCTCCTACAGTCTTGTCTTCCATCTATGGGGCTATGTTGGACTAGGAACTGATGCAACCCTCTTTTCTTTGTCCACAGTAACTTTTATACAAACTCCTCCATGTAGTCTCCATCTTCTCTGCATGTCAGCTGAAGTATTAGAGACCTGAAGAATCAACTGCCTCACCAAATATTTAGATATGTGTTTTTATTTATTCATTGTTTAACAAATGTTTTATTATGTGCCTATTTTATATCACGTACTTTCATTCATGAATAGACTTACTTTAGTTTGTGGGAATGCATGTTTTGAGTTAACTAGGATGTCTGCCATATCAAGTTTTACGTGAAAGTTTAACCACATGAAGTAGAAAGTACTAAATACTTTTATTCATTGAAAAAAAAGAATAACTTATTGCATTATATTGTCATAATATTTTGGCATCCCCCAATAAACCATAAATACTATTAAAGTAGGAGTCATGTCACTCCTGATTGCAGATCTAGCTTAACATATTGATAGAAACTCAATAAATTTATGTGTATTTGGACAGGCTTCTCCAAGGAGTCAAGAGATAAAGCCCAAACCTAAAAGGAAAAGACGTAAAATTTGAATAATGTCCAAAACATGTTCAAGTCTTCATCTGAGATCTAAATCTCTTCCTTTATCCTGTGATAGCACATGTTCTAATTCTAACATAAGAATATCAATGAGGACATTGCTAAACCCAGAGTAAAAAAAAAAAAAACAAACAGAACTTATTGACAAAAGATAATCATCAAAGGCTAAGTACATAGATGGGTAGCTTAGCTTGTAACTTCACATACATTAGTGTGTACCCAAGTCAGAATATTACAGATTGACATGTGCAAAAATGGAATCCTTTCTTGCAAATAACATATGAAGTAGCTCTCAAAATCTGGGTGACAAAAATGACTCCATAACAGAACTTCTCCAAAACCCCACAGCTTGGCACACCTGATATGTTACTCAAAGAACCACATGACTATGTTGAGGTTGATGAAAAATTCCATTGTCAGCAACCCCATTCCTAATGCTTTTAGGGTTGTCTCTGAGTATACGCCAATGAAATAACCTCCATTAGAAGCACAAGGCAAAGGAGCAGCCTTGCTTCCACTCCAGACTCATTGTGGCAAGAAGAATACACACACCGAGAAGAATAGACACACACGAGCACACTCACATTACGTGTTTATGCGTCATTGTTTCCTTAAGAACAAAGAGCAGTTAATTCAGGGACCAACCAAGAGGGGAGTAGAGGAGTCCATGCTATTGAATCTAAGAAGGTGAACATTTTCCAAATGTGCCTGGATTGAGGAAGCTGATCGAAGGAGTTTTGCACCAAGATCTAAGCATGCAGTGAGGGGTGGCATCTCAGTGTCTGGACATTCACTCAAGGTGGATGCCCTCTGGACTACTAATGAGCACCTAATGAGCCAATCAACTTTCATCATGATAACAGTTTCCCAGAGAAATCCAATGGAAGAAACTGAAGACAGAGTATGGATGGTGAACGGCCCAATAAGTCTTAAGAACTCAACAAAAATGATTTGGAAGGCATTCATTTGAGAGAACTGCTAGGCAGAAGTAGTGTCTGCATGTTACAGAAGGTAATTAAATCTGTTTTAAACAGCTGTGAGAATAAAGAGATGCAATTCTCTGCATAATTTAAGACTTTTAAATTAAATCTGAGGCCAGGGACTAAAATTAATACTTTGATCTCTATCTCATTGTTTCAATATTTCAATTTATATACCAAGACTGAAACTTAATAAGGGAAATTAATGTTTATAACTTTTGTGAGATTTAACTCCAAAATGTGAGGGCTGTGTCCTCATTAGATGGATTTCAATGGTCTGTAATTTCACATACATTGAAAAACTTATGGAAGCATAAAAGTACCTCCAATGTGATAACACTTCATAAATATTGTGGTGCTCTGCCAGCCATCAGATGGTAGAGAGAGAAGAAGGCTCCTGATAAAATTTCCTGCGAGACACTCATTTGTCTGAACTCATGACAGAATTTGACATACTTTTTCATCTGGAGAAAAGGCTATTTGGCACCTTTAGAGGTGGCACAGAGTTAGCAGACAGTGTTAAGTTGAGGCAGGTATCAGTTTCTAAGCAAGCTCAGTTCTGACGCAGAAGCCTCAGCTGTGTTCTTCCACACAAAGGAGCAGGAACTGATCTCAATGAGCCGTGGAGATTTAAGAGGCTTTCTCGTGTATTATTCCTTCTCCATTTAGCTTTATTGTCTTTGACTCTAGCAAAGTAATTGAGCCACCTCATTTCTTCTCCCTTGTTGCTTGAGGTTAAAATGGAAAGAAGGAAATGAGGCAGGCAATATAGGTTGTTTATAGCCAGAGGCCGAGTGTCTGAAGTTCAAGTTGGATTGGTCAGCAACTCTTTTGAAGTCGCCACTCTTCTCTCTCCTCAAAACTGGTCCACATACATCGGGGTATTGTTGTTCTTTAGGCTCTCAGAGAAAGAAAAATCTTTGCTAAGATCTTTAGTCTGCCCTGATAAGCAGTGAGAGGTACTTGGCTCGTTACTGAGAGTTCCAGTTCAGTGAACATCCCAGGGGCTGGAGTCATGGAACAAACAGTATTAAGTCTGGATTTTCAGTCTCTTAGCCTGCTTGCTTTAGGACCCACGAAAGTAATGTCCCACTTTAGCTTAGGGTTAGCACCACCCCTGAATCATGGCTTCTGCCTGAATGAGTAACTTTTCAGTCTCCTGGTTTTGCACTTTTATCATTCATTATTTCATAGCTCTCTGTCTGGCAGCTCAGTCCTCAAACTAATCCACCATTAACGGAGAGTCTCCATCATTGACAGCAGCACGTGAATGGGTTCTGCATCCTCACCTGAGAGCTGAGATTATTTCATCTGCCTAAAGAGATGTTAGAATGTGTATATGTGGATGTTCAATAAAGCCAATAACAAGAATAACAGACTTATAAAAATCACAGATTATCTGAACTAGAAGTGACAGGATCATCAGGTCTGCCCATTTTTAATTTACACATAAAGAAATTTATGTCCAAATGAACAATGTATTTCAAAGGTCATATAACTGGTTCTTCTAAGTCCCGGGTTACCACCTGACTTTTGTAGGACAACTCTTCCACATATAGCACCTCCATAGACCTCTGTAAACTCAATTTGATCTCATAACAATCTAATCATTTGAAAGGAGATGAAGTGACATCTAGGTCAAGAAATCATAAATCTGCTGCATAGAAGCAGTCATATGACTTCACCAAGTGATACTAGGTGTAAAAATTTGAAAGTTATTTAAAAGTGTTGACAGCATAATGCTAAAATAGTATAATGATTCCAGTGTTGTGGTGCTGGAGGTGGTGCTGGTGGTGTGTGTGTCCATGTGCATTCTCAGTGATTAAAATGGTATTCACCAATCTGTTAACAATGTAATCTCTGGCTGTTATAATTATGGAACTTTTTAAATCATTTTATGTATTTTTACACTTTCCCAGTGACTATATTATGCCTTTTTCTCTCTTCTCTCCTCTGATAAAGCTAAAAATTTCTATTACATAGTTTACTACTAGGAAAGACTGGTTGCATAAGTTTATTCCTATAAGGATCTTCCTACTACTCTTTTTTAAAAATTTAATTTTGTTCTTATTGCATAGCTGAATGTTTTACTTTATGAGTGATTTTAAAAAGTCATTCAAAAACGTTTGTAAGAGTTGTGTCATTGGCAGCCCATGGTTTTCCTGCCTTGGCCTGCTGAGATAATTCCTAAAGCCACCATGTAGTGGTAAGAGTACCAGTATAGCAATGTCTGTTATCATCTAAAAAGTGCTTCCAAAGCACAATGAGCCAAAATTCTGAACCTCTCTGTTCCACAATGTCTAGATTGAGTAAAGAGCCCCCAGCTTATAGTCATTTATGTGCCTACAAAAGCCAAGTGTTCCTCCTGCCTCATGTATTCTGTTCCAATCTAAGCCAGACACCCAGTCCAAAGGACATAAAAGGGAAATCTGTAAATTTGTTGTTTAGTGAAACACATGATGCTATAGCCAATTTACAAGTAAAGGATTAAACCATTTGTGATGTTCCTATTGGAAGTTCTTCATCTGGGCTTTAGATGCAGAAGTATTCAGATATTTAGTTAGGCAATTCTCAAGGATAAGGGTTATCAGAGAAGGGCCTGAAAAATCAGCCAACTATATTTCATCTGAGAGAAGGTGATATCTCACGTATCCAGTCAAATGATTTGGTAGGTCCATGGTCTGGTCTCTCTGGCATCCCTGGCCTTGACAGTCCTGAGTTCTCTGGGGAAATCATAAAACCCTCTTTGCTGAGGTCACTGTTCATCCTCCAGGTCAGAGCATCCAAATTCACTGCTGCCTTTGCTTGCAGAGAGGCTCAGGAGGTCTGCACATTTGGAGAGATATCTGTGCTTTAGAAAACCATCTCTGAACAGGCAAGGCTGGCTACATTTTGCAATTATGTAGGCCTCTGGACATCTTGGCGTTGTTGTCCAGAGCCAGATATGAAACTGAAGAGAAGCCTATAGGGCATGTTTTAAACCAGCCATCCTGGGAACAGTCTCTCCCAGCTGATCTGGTGAGGCAACCTTGATTTTCAGCAGTGGTAGCACCTCTTGTAAGGGATACCATGGAGGATCAAGAATGTGCTTGGAAACAGGAGACAGGGCATGTGCAACTGCCTTTTACCCTACACTGGTTGTGTCCCATGGTAGAAGGGCTCAGCTTAACATTCTAAATGTCACATGGGAAGGTCTGACACAGTTACAGCAGTTGTGTTCTAGTGAGAGTCATCCCATTCTTTGTCAAGCTCTTACACCAACAGGGGCCCTCACAAATACGTTTGGTAGCTTCCATGCTGTACGTATACACACATGTACTCTGTTCTCTCTCTCTCTCTCTCTCTCTATATATATATATATATCAAGAACAGAGATATATTTCTTACAGTCTGGAGGCTGGGAAGTCCAAGGTTCAGGAGCCCACATCTGGTCAGAGCCGTCTTGCTGCATAATTCCATGGCAAAAGGCAGAAGGGCAAGAAAGCGCAAGAGAGCAAGAGGAGGCTGAACTAGTTTGTTTACAAACCAACTCTCTCAATAAAGAATCCACACCCTCTTATTAGGCCCCACCTCCCAGCACTGTTGTTTTGGATATTAAGTTTCCAACACATGCACTTTGGAGGACACAATCAAACCATTGCAAACTCCAAGGTGTAGCCCAGAAAAAAACCTCAGAGCCTGCCACTTAAAACCCCTTACTTTAGGGTAAGAGGCTTAACCACCCCTCCCCTTTTTTTCAAATACAAGGTGATATAGTTTGTTGTTTAAAAAAATACAAATAGGTATAAGAACATAGAAATTATAATCTCGCCATTCAGATATAGGCATTTTTAACATTTTAGTGCACCAAAACATCATTCTGGCAGATATTTTCTCTTCATTTGGACACATCTTTCCCCACAAAAATCTAATTGTGATGTTCCCACTTTTTCTTTTTGTAAATCAGTTTTAGTCCTACAGAGAAATTGAGGTGACAGTACAGATAGTTTCCATATGCTCCTCCACCCACATGTACAGTTTCTCCTGTTATTGACATGTCACATTAGTGTAGTTATTTGTTACAATTGTGAATCAATATATTATTGTTAACTTAATTTTATATTAGGGTTCCCTGTTTATATTGTACAGTTCTGTGGGTTTTGCCTAATGCGTAATGTCATGTGGTGACCATTACACTATCATACAGAATAGTTTTGCCACCTTAAAAATCCTCCATTCTTCACCTATTCATCTCTCTCTCCATCATCTCCTGAAATCCTGGCAACCAGGGATTTTTTTTTTTTTTTTTCATTATCTCAAGTATTTCTCATGTCTTTGTCTTGGGAACATTCAAAATCCTCTCTTCTAGCTAATTGAAACTATACAATAAATTGTTGTTGATTATCGTCACCCCACAGTGCTATAGAACACTAGACATTATTTCTCCTATCTAGCTTTATTTTGTATCTATTAATCAACCTCTCACTATCGCCATTTTCCCCTCCCCTTTCCAGCTTTTAGTAACCTCCATTCTATTCTTTACTTCTATGTAATTAACTTTTTTAGCTTCCACATATGAGTGATAACATGCAGTATTTCTCTTTCTGTTCCTGGCTTACTTCCCTTAATATAATGTCTTACAAGCTCATCCGTGTTGCTGTGAATGACAGTATTTTATTCTTTTTCATAGCTGAATATTATTCCATTGTGTGTATTTACCATATTCTCTTTATCCATTCATCCATTGATGAACACTTGGGGTGATCTCATATCTTGGCAATAGTGAATAGTGGTGCAATAATCATGGGAGTGCAAATATGTTTTTAACATACTGATTTCCTTTCCTTTGGGTATACACCAAGTAGGGGGATTACTAGGTCTTATGGTAGTTCTACGTGTAGTTTTTTGAGGAACCTCCAGACTGTTTTCCATATGGTTGTAATAATTACATTCTCAGTCACAGTGTATAAACGTTTCCCTTTCTCTACATCCTCGCTAGCATTTGTTATTTTCTGTGTTTTTGATAATAGCCAGTCTAACTGGGGTGAGACGATATCTCATTGTGGTTTTGATTTGTATTTCTCTGATGATTAGTGATATTGAACATTGTTTTATATACCTGTTGGCCATTTGTATGTCTTCTTCTGAGACATGTCTATTTGGCTCATTAGCCCATTTTTTGATTGGATTATTTGTTTTCTTGCTATTGAGTTATTTGAGTTACTTATATATTCTGGATATTAACCCCTTGTCAAATGATAGTTTGTAAATATTTTCTCCCGTTCTTTCAGTTGTCTCTTCATTCTGTTGATTGTTTCCTTTGCTGTGCAAAATCTTTTTAGTTTGATATAATCCCATTTGTCTATTTTTGCTTTTGTTTCCTGTGCTTTTGAGATCGTCTTCATGAAGTCTTTGCCCAACCCAATGCCCTGAAGCATTTCCTCTGTTTTCTTCTAGTAGTTTCATGGTTTCAGGTTTTACATGTAAGTCTTTATTCCATTTTGAGTTGATTTTCGTATGTGATGAGAGATAGGGGTCTAGTTTCATTCTTCTACTGTGTCTGTCCAGTTTTCCCAGCAAGCTTCCATGGTCTTTCATAGAACCTGGCACATTACACTGAGATCCTCTTACATCTCTATTTTCTGAAGAATTAGATTCATGTCATTTCTATAAAGGGTTTGAGTTAGTAAAGCTTACAATAGCTTTCTGGTTTCACTTACAAGTGAATCCATTCTTCAGCACCCACCCAGGAATGAGCACAATGGAATTGTCTGATAGCCTCTGTTAACTAGTAGTAGGAGTGCTGGCCTACATGTCAAGAAGAGCTTGGTTCAAACTAATTTTGTGACTATAGGCAAATTTAAACAGGTCTGAGTCTTTTAGAGGTGAAAACCAAATAAGACAACATATGGAATGCAGTTGCTATTATTTCTGACATAATGAACTTTCAAGAAATGTTTTCTTTCTTCTCCCTTAGTAACCATCAGAGCTGGGGATGTTCTAGAGCAATCTTACTTGCACTCTCAGTTTATATGTCACATATCTGAGTTTACTCTTATTGAATAAGTGCAGGGTAGATACCACTTTTCCCCATATATTCATTCTACTGACTGATGAAATCTCTTCTTTGAGGGCCAGAGCACATTGAACCATACTTATCTTCTTTCCCACTCTGCATCCAAGCCATGCTAACCCGAGTCTACCTACCTGGAGAGAGTATGCAAGACAATGATGACTTACTTTTATTGCATGATCTCCACCCTGCCTAAATAATCTTAGTTATAAAAAAAAAGAGCTGAAATATCTGATTTTTTTTCCTGCCATTCAATGCTTCTTAGGGATTTTTTTTTTTTTTAATCTTACTTTGTGGTCAAAAGAGCACTAAAATAATAACAGAAATCAGAGGCCTAAGTTAGCTGTATCTGATCATCAATCAAAACAATATCTAGTTATTTCTCATATACTTAATCAATATTTAAATATTTACAGGACTAGTAGAGATAAATGTTGTATTTTTCAATGATTCCTGTGTTATACCATTCTTTTCCCCTCTTTTAAATGTGGTGAAATCTTTATTTCCCCTCCCTTACTCTCTCTTTCTTTTAATCATGCTGGTCTCTTCCTGCCCCATTTCATTCCACTTACAGGGTAATCAAAATTAACAGTCTGGGTTATATTTGCCAGCACCTTTCTCTACACTCATGCAAACACACACAGACTTGCGGTACATATACTGTGTTGTTTTTGTGTTTATTTTTAAAATAAAAATTGGTTAAGTCATTTTTTTACAATGTCATTTTTGCTGCATTATTGTTAAGCTCCCTTCCAAGACAAAATGTGGGTAAAGCCTGAATCAGGCCACTGTCACACTTTGCATGGAACAGACTCTGACATATGAGCCTGGTTTCTGTCTGCAGCGTATCTCTGATGCCTTCAGGGGCATCTTGGAGTCTCATTTCTGGACTGAGACTGTCAGTGTTAAGATTCCATAACATTTATTTTCCCATTCTTCTCTGAATCCATGGTACAGGAACTGATAGGTTCACACACCTTTCATTGCTCAGGTTAATCTTGGCTTTATTGTGGCCATTTGATATATTTGTTTTTTTATTACAGATGTCAGTGGTGCCCTTGGAGGTTTCCTACATGGATTTCATGTGACTTTTGTGCCTTTCTCAGGCACTTCTTTTGAGCTAGTATTCTCAGTTCTACATTAGGACGTATGACTAAAGGACATTAGATCTAACAAATTGTATATGATAATTCAGGTGTTTGCCAGACTGGATTCTGTTTCAGGAATAATGATTTTTGATTTATTAGATTGAAATAACTCTCAATTATACACAAGACCTTCTTGAAAACTGATTATGAATACCAATTTTTTTCTCATAGGGTAGCATGCCTACCTAGTCAAATGGTTATCTAGGACTTAGGCTGTCATCCGTTTGTTCTGTTTCTTATTTTTAGAAAGGGGTTGGCATCCCTGCTTTAGCTGGTAATTAGAGCCTGAGGAAACCAGCAGCTGATGACAGAGGAGCCCCAAAGTGATGCAGTTACGAAGATGTTAGGCTTACTGCTCACCTGAGAGCTCTTGAAGGCAAAGACATGGGATTCAGCTTGTTCCACTTGAGTGTACAAAACTACAACAGCAGGGATGTAATCTGCTGCCTTTGTTGTCACACATGAATGCTTGACGTTCTTATCTCCTAGCACAGAGTCCAAACCCAGAGGCTTGTCCCCACATCAAGAGGTCCTGGGGACTTCACATTTGATTGGAGTATTCCATGCCTTTGCCTTCAGGAGCTTGCAGGTGCATTATAAGCCTTAATGACTTTTTTTTAAAGCATTATTATAGTTTTCTTATTAATCCGTTACTCTTAAGTATCTAGGTAACTTCCAGTTTTCAGTATTATTTACAACAATTTACTTCCAATCCTACAGAAATATTAATCCCTGATTTACAATGTTGAGGTAATAATTTGTTCAATGCTGCAACTTCCAAAGGAGCCTAATTGCCTCCAAGGAAAATAGCTTGCACTGAGAAAATCTTCTTAACAAATACAATTTTATTTATATAATTACAGAATACTAAAGCCTAGAACTTATTTTGTGTTCATTCTAGTCTTCTTTTAACTGTGCTAAGAACAAAGAAATCCTGTTCTTTTTTTTTTTTTCTCTCATTACACAATGTAAACTTTTTTGTGTCCCTTTACAAGTTTTTCCCAAACTCCCTCTCCCACTCCCCCTCTCCCATCTCTGGTGTCCTCAGATCTGTTCTCTCCTTTTGAAAGTTCAAGAAATTAATTATTTTGATTGTTGTATCTTTTTTTTTTTTTTCAGTTCCCACTTATAGTGAGGACATGTGATATTTCTCTTTCTGTACCTGGCTTATTTCACTAAACATAATTTTCTCTTAGTTCATCCATGTTGCTGTGAATGGCAGAATGTCATTCCTCTTTATGTCAGAGTAATATTCCATTGTGTATAAATACCACATTTTCCTTATCCGGTCGTCTATTGATGGACATTTAGGTTGTTTCAAACTCTTAGCTATTGTAGTATTCCTCCAACATGATGATTTCCATTCCTTTGGGTATACCCCCAGCAGCAGGATTGCTGGATCACATGGCAGTTCTATCTGTAGTTGTTTGAGGAACCTCCTTCCTGTTTTCCATAACAGCTGCACTAGTTTACAGTCCCACCAACAAGGTGGGAGAGTTCCCCTTTCTCCACAACCTCGTCAGCATTTGTTATTCTCCATCTTTTTCATACTGATCAGTCTAACTGACGTGAGGTGATATCTCAGTGAAGTTTTGATTTGCATTTCCCTGATGCTAAGTGATGCTGAGCATTTTTTAATGTGTCTGTTGGTCATTTGTATGTCTTCATTTGAGAAATGCCTATTCAGATCCTTTGTCTACTTTTTAACTGGATTGCTTATTTTTTTACTGTTAAATTGTTTGAGTTCTTTGTATATTCTGGATATTACTGCCTTGTCAGAAACATGGTGTACAAATATTTTCTTCCATTCTGTAGGTTGTCTTTTCACTCTGTTGGCTGTTTCTTTTGCTGTGCAGAAGCTTTTTAGGTGGATATAATCCCATTTGTTAATTTTTCCTTTTGTTGCCTGTGGCTTGGAGTCTTGTTCAAAGGTCTTTGCCAAGTCCTACTTCCTGAAGTGTTGCCCCTATGTTTTCTTTTAGGAGTTTTATAGTTTTAGGTCTTATATTTAAGTCTTCAAATGATTTTGAGTTGATTTGGGTATATAGTGAGAGGTACAGGGCTAGTTTTATTCTTCTACATATGGATGTCCAATTTTCCCACCACCTATTGAAGAGGCTGTCCTTTCACCAGTGTATGTTGCCCTTGTCAAATACCAGTTGGCTGTAAGTATGTGGGATGATTTCTGGTTCTTTATTCTATTCCATTGGTCTGAGTGTCTGTTTTTATGCCACTATCATGCTGTTTGGCTACCACAGCTTTGGAGTGTAATTTGAAATCAGGTATTGTAATGCATCTGGCTTTATTTTATTTTATTATTATTGTTATTTTATTTATTTATTTTTTTTTACTCAGCATTGCTTTGGCTATTCAGGGTCTTTTGTTCCATATGAATGTCAGGATTTTTTTTTTTTTTTTCTATTTCTGTGAAGAATGTCATTGATATTTTGATGGGGATTGCATTGAATCTATTAATCACTTTGGGTAGAGTGGATGTTTTCACAGTGTTAATTCTTCCAACCCAAAAGAATGGAATGTCTTTCCCTCTTTTTGTGCCCTCTTTAATTTCTTTCAGCAGCAATTTGTAGTTCTCATTATAGAGATCTTTCACCTCCCTCACTAAATTGATTCCTATGTATTTTATTTTTTTGGTAAATGGGCTTACTTTCTTGATTTCTTTTTCTGCTAGTTTATTATAGGAGTATAAAGAAACTACTGGTTTGCGGGTATTGATTTTATATCCTGCAACTTTACTGAAATCATTTATCAGCTCTAAGAGTGTTTTGGTAAAGTTTTTAGGTTTTTCTATATATAGGATCATGTCATCTTCAGACAAGGACAGTTTAACTTCATCTTTTCCAATCTGGATGTCCTTTATTTCTTTTTCTTGCCTGATTGCTCTGGCTAGTAGTTCCAATAATATGTTAAATAGTAATGGTGACAGTGGGTGTCCTTGTCTTGTTCCCATTTTTATCATCCTTTAAGGATGATATTGGCAGTGCATTTGTCATATGTGGCTTTTATTGTGTTTAGATACTTTCCTTTTATACCTAATTTGCTGAGAGTCTTTATCATGAAGCAGTGCTGAAGTTTGTCAGATGCTTTTTCTGCATCTATTGAGGTAATCATATGGTTTTTGTCCTTGATTTCATTGATGTGGTATATCACATTTACTAACTTGCATATGTTGAACCATCCTTGCATCCCTGGAATGAATCCCATTTGATCATGGTGTATAATTTTCTTGATGTGCTGCTGTATTCTGCTTGCTAATATTTTGTTAGGGATGTTTCTGTTTATGTTCATCAGAGATACTGGCCTGTTGCTTTCTTTTTTTTTGTTGTTGTATCTTTGCCTGGTTTTGTTATTTGGGAGAATGGCCTCTGTTTCAATTTTTTAGAATAGTTTGAAGAGAATTAATAATAGTTCCTCTTTAAAGGTCTGGTAGAATTCATCAGTAAAGCCATATAGTCCTGGTCTTTTCTTTGTTGGGAGACTAATGATTACCACCTCAATCTTGTTGCTTGTTATTAGTCTGTTCAGGTTTTCTATGTCTTCTTATTTCAGTTTTGGTAGTCTGTAATTGTCCAAAAATGTATCCATTTTCTCCAGGTTTTCAAATTTGTTGGCATGTAGGTGTTTATAGTAGTCTCTAATAATTCTTTATATTTATGTGGTATCACTTGTAATGTCTCCTTTTTCATTTCTAATTTTTGTTATTTGGATCTTTTCTTCTTTTTTAGTTAGCCTAGCTAAGAGCTTGTCTATTTTATTTACCTTCCTAAGAAAACAACTTTTTGTTTCATTGACCTTTGGTATTGTTTTTTGGGTCTCTATTACGTTTAGTACTGCTCTGATCTTAATTATTTCTTTTGGACTACAGTTTGGGGATTAAATTGTTCTCATTTGTCTAATTCTTTGAGTTGTAGCATTAGGTAGATTGTTTTAAATCCTTCTTTTTTTTGAAGTAAGTGTTTATTGCTATAAAGTTCCCTCTCACTATTACTTTTGCAGTATCCCACAGGTTTTGGTATTATGTGTCTTTATTTTCATTCGTTTCAAGGAATTTTTTAATTTCCCGTTTAATTTCTCCTTTGACCCATAGGCCATTTGGGAGCATGTTGTTTAATTTCCATTTGTTTGTATAGTTTCCTGAGTTTTGCTTCTTATTTATTTCTAGTTTCAATCCATTGTAGTCTCAAAAGATACATGAATTAATTTCAATTTTTAAAAATTTGTTGAGACTTGATTTCTGACCTAATATATGGTCTATCCTGGTGCCAATGAGGAAAATATGTGGTTGGATGAAATGTTCTATAGATATCTGACAGGTCTAGTTGGGCTATACTGTAGTTTACATCCTGTATCTCTCTATTGATTTGTAGCCTAGATGATCTGTACAGGATGGATAGGGTGTTCGAATCCCCTATTGTTATTATATTGGTGTCTATCTCTTTATTTAGGCCTGACAGTGTTTGCTTTATAGATCTGGGTGCTCCTGTGTTGGACGCATATATATTTTTCATTGTTATGTCTTTTTGTTGGATAGATCCCTTAATCATTATATAGTGGCCTTCTTTGTCTCCTTATATGGTTTTTGGTTTAAAGTCTATTTTATCTGATATAAGAATAACAATTCCTACTCTTTTTGCCTTCCGTTTGTATGGCATATCTTCTTCTATCCCCTCACTATTACTTTGTGTGTGTCTTTATAGGTTAGGTGAGTCTCATGAAGACATCATACAGTTGGGTCTAGTTTTTAAAACAGTTGGTCAGTCCACATCTTTTGAGTTGGGAGTTTAATCCATTTACTTTTAGGGTTGTTATTGAAAGGTATTGTCTTACTCTTGGTATTTTATCATTTTTTGTTTGGATGTTTTAAATATCTTTTGTTTCTTTCTTCCCCTTTTATTGTTTGTCTTTGGTGTTTGTTGGGATTTTGTGCTGATAAGATTTAGTTTCTTTCTCTTTCTGGTTTGCATTTTTGTTCTACCAGTTGGCAGTTGTTTTTTTTTTTTTTTTTTCTTTCTTGTGTATTCGTGGTAGTGATTGTCATTTTCTGGATTCCAGATGCAGGACTCCCTTCAGGATTTCTTGCAGGGCTGATCATGTGCTGGTGAGCACCTGCAGTATTTGTTTGTCTAGAAAATACACTATTTCTCCCTCATTTCTGAAGGATAGTCTTGCTGGGTGTAGTATTCTTGGCTAGCAGTTTTTTTATTTGAGTATTTTAAACATATCAACCTATTTCTTCTGGCTTGTAGAGTTTCTGTTTAGAAGTCTGCTGTTTGGGTGGGGGACATGGAGTACAAAAGCAACTTCTGGTAATGGGTATGCTGCCAGTATGAATCTGGCCCTCCCTCACATCATGGCCACGAGGGGTGACAATCAGCTTTGTATCTCATGAATATTCATAATAAAAAAAGAAGTCTGCTGTTAGTCTGATAGGGGCTTCCTAATAGGTGACATGACTTTTTCTTGCTTCTTTTAAGATTCTCTCTTTGTCTTTGAGCTTTACCAATTTGACTATAATGTGTCCTGGATAATTTTGGATAATTAGGATAATTTTGGGTTTACTTAATTTGCGGATATTTGAGGCTCCTGGCTCAAAGAAGGACAAGTATCGGGAAGTTTTCAATTATTATTTTGTTGACTAGGGGTTTTCTAGGCTTTTTTCTTTCTCTTCCCCTTCTGGAACATGCAAGATTGGAATGTTTGTGTTTAAGGTTTTCTGCTAGCTCTCTTAGATTTTCTTCATTTTTTTAAATTCTTTTTAAAATATTTTTTGTTTCCCTGAGTTATTTCAAAAAGACTTTCTTCAAAATCAGAAATTCTTTCTTCTGCTTGTTAGAGCCTGCTGCTTAAGCTATCTTCTATTTTTTTTTTATTTTGTTCAATGAATCTTTCAGTTCCATGAATTCTGCTGCATTCTTTTTTAAGGTATTAATCTCTTTGTAAATTTCCTCCTTCATATCCTGGATTTTTTTTTTTTTCTCGTTTTCTTATGTTGTCTAACTGAGTCTTCTTGTATCTCAGTGAATTTCCTTAAGATTGTTGCTCAGATTTCCTTTCCAGTCATTTCAAGGGTTTCCTGCTCTGTAGGGTCTGGTATTTGAGAATTACTATATTCTTTTGGTGGTGTCATATTTTCTTATTTCTAGTATCTCTGTGTTGTCTGGTCACCTGTTAGAGCAGTTGCTTCTTCTATTACTATGGAATGGGCTTAGAGGAAAGAGGCTTCCTCTTCTTTTTCTGGTCTCTGCTGGTGACACTCCTTGTGTCAATGCAGTTGAGAGTCTTGCAGGCTGCCTACATGGTGGCCATGGCTACTGTTGTGGCAGTGACCACTTTTGAGGTAGCCATGACAGTGGCTGAGGTGGGTCACCTGCATGGAAGTAGTGTTTTCATCATGCTCCTTGCCTGCTGCCGGGTGGGGGGTGCTGCCCTCATTTCCTGCCTAGGACCCCAGGCATGCTCCATGCCTGCTTTCGGGTATGGGGGACTGCCCTCTTTTAAAATCTGACTTGAATACATACATATGTGCACACACAAGTATGTGTGTATATATATATACACACATACATACATAAAAGAACACTTGGAAAAGTTCATGAAAAGATTTTCTTTTTATTCAAAATATTTTAACATTTACTTGTATGTACTTGTGGGGTACAGTATGTTGTTTCAATATATGCATATACTACACAATGATTCACTTAGGATAGAAAGCATAGTTTCATACCCCTTAGTCCATCACTTTTCCTCCTCACCCCCTGTCCCCTTTTGGCCTCTGGTAATCATTACTTTACTCTCTACTTCTATAAGAACCACTTTTTTTTTTACTTTTTTTTTTTTTTTTAGATTCCACATATGAGTGATATCATGTGGTATTTGTCTTTTTGTGCCTGACTTACTTCACTTAACATGATGGTTTCCAGTTACATCCATGTTGCTGCAAATGATAGAATATATTTTTTTTATAGCTGAGTGGTATTCCTTTGTGCATATATAGCACAATATTTTTTTTACTCCATTCATCTGTTGATGAACAATTAGGTTGACTCCATCTCTTCATTTTTGTAAATAGTGCTGCAATGAATATGGGTGTGTAGATATCTTTTTTATTTCATTTCCTTTGGGTATATACCTAGTAGAAAGATTTGTTTTATCTTTTAATTATATTTTCCCATGAAGGTTTTGAAGTGCTCTTGTATACATATATATATACACACATACACACATACATATTTATATATATACATATACACCTGACCTAATACTCTAAAAGTCTGACTCTGTAAAGGAAGCCTTACTGATGCACTAGTCCAGACATTTAGTAACTCCCTCCTTTCGCCTATTACATGCATATAGAACATTATCATGAGTGGAGAATCGAGAATGGTATTAGGCCAAAAGATCGGCATAACAGACGGTAGATATCCAGACAGGCAAAACTTTTGGGTTTTTTTTTTTTTGCAACTGACAAGAGGAGAATGGTGAAACTAGACTTAAAGGACAAGACTCAAGCAATGGCAGCTAAAGTTATATCTTTCCCACCTGTGTGGGTGGCTGCTCTCTCTCAGTGGAGGCTGACGTAGAAATGGCTGAAGGTATGACTCTCCCCTCTGTCTTCTTGCAAACGATGGCTCCTGTCTGATACCTACTCTGTCCCCACAAAATACTTTAAACCTGTCTCTCTCCCTCTCCACCTTCGCACTCCAGTCTCTAGTGGAAACTATATTACTTATTTTATTCCACAAATAACCCCAGATACCCCTGTTTCCCTCAGATACTTGTTTATTGAAAGTGGGCTCTTTTTCCCTGCCGACACCTAGGGTTGGTTTCCCAGTAGCTCTTTTGAAAAGCCAGCAAACCTGGGAATGGAAACTGATCAAAACCAGAATGAAAAATTGTTCATTCTACTTTGGTTGTCCAGGAATAGTTGACATTTATATTTATTAATGAAGAGAATTCAAGTAATTGCACAATGCCTGGGCTTGTGGATATTTGTTCTGTGGTTTTGAATGGGGTTTTCTTTCCACCCTAGGGGAGAATTTTGCCTGTGTGCTTACTGAGAGTTAGCTGCCGTGTGTCCCACACACGATGCTTGGGTGGGCACAGATCAGTGGAGTAGGTCACATAGATTCATACAATTTGAACTGCTTTTCCTTTCCCTGTGAATTAATCTTTTAAATGTCAGCATTTTAAACTTGGCCTTTTCAAAAAATATGATACCACATGAACCTTACTTAATCGAAAATACATTTCTAGTTCAAAGGTTTTTGGGTTTTTTTTTTCCCCCTGAAAATGAGAAAAGCTAACCAAAAAAAAAAAAAAAAAAAGAAGAAGAAACTTGTTAAAGGATGTGTTATGTGTGAGGGAAGCTGCTTTTTGTCAATTGGGTCTAAGCAACTTTGTTCTTTGAGAATCTAAACTGTCATTAAAATTCTTTTTTACATGCCTAGCATTTTATAATGCAGACTTGATCTTTTCCTGCCTACCCATGGGAAATTTGGAGCCATATGATTCCAATCAAGCTTTAAAGGAACAGTGTAGGTCTTTAATGGCTACATTGTTTTATAGTCATTTATTTTTGTTAGCATATTGCAGATTAGTAACTACTAATTACTGCTTATTGCATGGTTTTTTTTATAGCAACCATTTGAGTTAAGTTGGTAAGGTATTATTATGCCTATTTCATAGATTTGGTAACTGAAACCAAAGGAGGCTGAATGACTAGCGTGAAGTCAGTCGTCCAGCTTGTTCATGGCACACTAGGATTCATAGCCCACAGCTCTATGTTCCCTCTATAAGAAATGAACTGAAAGTCCAGAGAGATGAGTTGGAATCCCAGGATTGCCCCTTAACCAGCTGTGTTAACTTTGGAGCAAATGATGAAACCTTTCTTGACTTCAGTTTCTTCGTCTGTAAAGTGAATGAACGTTGCCCACTCCTCTCCAGACTAAGATTCTGTGAAGAATAAAATGAGATCATGCTGATAGTATGAAATGCTGAAGTATAAGATAATTAACCTTTATCATCTTCCATAATAATAGGGCTGAGTCCAATGTCATATCAGGTGTCAGACAGGGTGTCTTCCATTCTTCATTCTCCCTCCAAAATGGTCAGGGAACCAGACATAAAGAGGGGGATTCAAGGGTCTTAAAGACATAGGAAGTGGTCTGTGACCATGTCAAGTGGGGTGAATTTTTAAAACCATGTATATACATCTTTTTTTTCGTGTGGATGATGAGACTATTAACAAAGCCTTCCAAGGAATTGAATAGTACATTGAAGCTGAAAATCAAACACTGTTAACTTTCAAAATGTTAAAACTTTTGGTAGTTGGAGCCCTTCAATTTGCAGAGTATCCATCTGAGCAAACTCCTGCCTGCCAGGAAATGTCACAAGGATTCTGCCAAAAACAGACAGATGCTCTCAGACGTAGGACGGAGCCAGGGCTGCCACGATGCCTGAGCCAGGGACCAGGACATGCCCTAGCTCCCTAGGCAGGAACACCAAGCACTGACTCCCTTCCCTCTGACACTGGGCTGTTTTGCAGGGTGATGTTCAGAGAACACTCATCCAAGTGGACTTTGGCGATGGCATCGCAGTGTCTTATGTCAACCTCAGCTCCATGGAAGATGGGATCAAGCACGTCTATCAGAATGTGGGCATTTTCCGAGTGACCGTGCAAGTGGACAACAGTCTGGGGTCTGACAGCGCCGTCCTGTACTTACATGTAACTTGTATGTTATTACTGTTGTTGGTTTATGACGTATCTTAAATATTTGATCCTTTAAAATCTAATCTAAAGTCTCATATCTAGAAGAAATGCACGAGTTATTAGCATAAGGGGAATGGGAAATAAGAGAGTAAAAGAGCAAAGTGGGAAGCGAGTAAGAAGCAAATATGGGAGTGGAATTTGAATAATGTTAGACTCTGGGTTGCTTCAGATTGTTCTGCTTGGGCTTACTATGCCTCCTCCAGCTGCCTTGGAAATCCACCACCTGTGTCTGTGGGCTGGGCCTGAGCAACTTGCAGAGCTATTTGGTTGAAACATATAAATTTGTCTTTTTTTTTTTTTTTTTTTTTTGGACAGAAATGGTTGAAATCAGTCCACATTCACAGCTCAACTTAATGCAGTGAAAATAGCACAAATAACGGCATTTCTCCCCCATCTCATTATTTGTCTTCCCATATTATGCCTTGCTATTAATAATCTTTTTAAACATTTGCTCCTTCTTCTTTTTTAAATGTGTTTCCTGGGCTTCTATCTGTGGGCAATTTGGTGTTAAAGAGAAGGTGGTATAAGGGAAAACATAGTAAAAACAAGAAGGCAGCTGTAGTAGGAAACAGTTCCAAGAAATAATAGAGCTTTTCTTCCACTGAAGGATCTAAAGGTGTGAGTAAATATGATGAGATAATAATAACTTCCATGTTACGTTTGGTAAAAAATGTGTGCATCGTGAATATGGTAGGTGTGAGGATATCCTCAGTCATAGGACATTTTTTGGTTACTAGAGAAATAGTAATTTACACCAAAATGAAAGTCGCTCCCTTATATGAATGGCCTTGTTCAGATTTCAAGCTCTAAGCCAAGAGTATTAACGTCAGGCATTACTCCATGCCTCTCCCCTGCACCTTACCCATGGGATGAAACTGAATACAGAAAGTACCAACTAGAACCTTTTTTTTGTTTAGGTATGGGGATCTGAACCCATGACCTTGAGGTTATAAAGCTGCGCTCTAATCAACTGAGCTAATCAGCCAGCCCTAGAACCATTTTAGTTTAAGCTGCTGTGGTCCAGTGGGAAAGCAAGACTATTTATGGATACCCAAGAGATTGCTTGGTTGCTTAGGATTCCTAATACTCATATATCAGTAATCCGTGATCTCTATCTGCTGTACACTCATGACAAAGGTGCTTTGAAGAAACACGCACTCCCTTCTCTGGGTCTAAACAAAGTTATACACTACTCCCAGTATGCCAACTCAACGTCCCCCTTTTTGGCTACAGTTTATTAAGTTCTTACTGTGTTTGCCATGCTTTGCACTAAACTAGCTCCTTATGTGTATTATCTCACTTCTCAAAACAATCCTATAAGTAGGCACCATCAGAAACCCTACTTTATAAAGAGTGTTGAAGTTCCAGGGGCTTAAGTAATTTAATTTGAACTGGCAGAGTTACTATGTAGCACAGCCAAACCTCAAACTCTGTCTACCTATCTCTAGAATTCAGCTCTTGGTCATTAAGGTTAGTGTCAGAACCAAGGGTGGCTTTGGGGTTGGAGGAAGTAAGTCTTCACCAGCTTTTATACCCCCTCCACATTTTTGCACGTGAAGGTCTTGAGCATTTAGGTCAGAAGCAGTGTACTTCAATATGCACTGCATAGGCTGCTTTCCATCTGACCGCCACCCCTAAAGCCATCCTATGTAGACTTACAGCAGTTGCCTGTTGCTAAGACATAATATTATCCTGCATATCTGTATTGAGGGTTATGAAAGTGATGATGATATAGTGATAATCTTAAAATCTTTAGAACTATATCACAAACATTAATTATTAGCAGCAAAAATAACTTGCAACACAAATGACAGCACCTCTTCTGAGAATGGTCAACTACCTAGCTCCTTACTGTTTCCCACAGCTGATTTGGTAATGGGGATTTTTGCTAGAGCTACCCAGTACTAATTGTATTCCACATCTCACATATTTGATGTACATCTACCGTACTCCAACCATGTGAAAATACTGATTTAAAATTCAATAGCAGCTTCTGGTCTAAATTTCTCAGGGTCTGTCATTCTGATTAAGTTTAGATTCTGGCCCCAACTCCTGGGCAAGTCGCTCCATCTCTCTGAACCTAGATTTTCTCCTCTGTCAAATGGATGCATATCTTGTTCACAAAGGTTCCATCAAATATATGGTGTGCTGTCAACTAGTAAAACTTGATTTTTCCACAATCACAGTAGCATATGCGTTTGTATTTAGAGGATTCTGAGACAAGAAAATTAGCAACAACTCCTAGCTTGCCCAGCCTGCCCTCTGGGGCGCTCCCAGAAAGCCCTCTGCCTGTTTAACATACTTGTCCCCTCCACTGTTCAGTGCAGAAAGGTGATTCAATTCCAAATTAGAGGTTTTTAAATATGGGTTTACAAAGGTCATCAGAAACAAATGGATCTGATGTTCCTGCTTAGTGTTTCTAGCAGTAGGCCAGCAGTTCTTGCCGGGAGCCTGGCTAATCTGTCGTAGCCTGACAGTTGGAATTCCTTGGGGAAAGTATTCACTGCGCTCTGCTAGTTTGCAAACTAATGAGACACATGATGCAGCCAGTGTTGCCTTCAACTGATGGGGTATAGAATTTAGAGGGCATGCCGATCTCTCCTCAGAAAGCTGCCGTATCACAGCCAGTCTTGCAGAAAAAAAAAAATCACTGAAGGCTTTGCAAACTTGCAAAATGACAGCTGAAGAAAAGGGTGAGGTGGATGTTCTAATCTTTCCTAAACTCTGCCTAACTGCTCCTGTACGTGGGAGCCATTTGCAGATGTCTTTCTGGCCTCATTGTTGGGTAAAGTGATCTGTGTAGCTTGAAAACACATGTAACTTTGCAACTATTCACACAGTCATTATATTGGCCAGCAAACATAAGACCAGGGTTTTGTAAGGCGTGGTTTAACGAGTCACCTGCCCCAGAATTCAATGACAAAAATTTAGTATTCTGAGCCTCATTCTGATCTGCTGAATTAAAATTCCTGGAAGTGCTGCATCATAATCTGCTTTGAACAAATTAGCGTGGTTCTTACGTACACTGAAATCTGAGGAACTCTGCCTTACAATCTCATCTTCATAGTTTGAATCACTTTTTCTTCTTCTAGTGGCTTTTATTTTAACATTTCAGACAAATAGCAATATGATATATACATGATATTTAATTAGGTGGTCAAAGGTCTCCAGAATGTAAACACTAAAGGCAGGCCAGAGCAGTCAGTACACACACACACACACACACACACACACACACACACACACACACACGTCTCGAAAACGTCAGTTGTTTCCTGCAGCACAGGAGGGCTAAACAAGAGAAGGGAAACCCAGTTCACACAAGTAATTCCCAGTTCTCTCAACCATCTTGCCAGGAAGATTCATATGGAGTGATACAGCGCCACCTGCTGTCCCTTTTGTGCATCGCAGGCACCTGTCTGATGGAGCAGCATCAGCCCGCTCAGTTCTCTGCTTAGTGCAGTCAGCCAGTTGGAGGCCTCTGGGGGCTGGGGTTTCACTTCTGATACTCCATTAGGACAGTTTCCACCCTCTGTGCAGAGCAGAGATGCTTAAAGGATAAGCTTTTGGGTAGCAATAATCAGGTTTTTAAAACTCATAAAAAGTAAATGATAAGTAAATACAAGAGGCTGTGGGAATCTGAAAGATAAATTTTATATATGCATGCATGTATAGTATATATACATGCAAGCATTATCTTATACAAATATATACATATTTGAGGGCCTATCGGCCAACATATTATGAGTCCTGAATACCTCTAGACCTCTTTTGCTCCATTCTTTCCCTCAGTCTCTCCACTGCAGCCGTTTGGGATCTCTTGCTATTCATCAAACATGGCAGGCACAACTCTTCAAGCTCTCTGCATTTGCTTTACCCTCACTCTGGAGAATTCCAAATAAATACTTGATGCAGCCTTTCACTTATTCAGGTTGGTCATCAAATGTCATTTCTTCTGAGAAGTCTTCCTGGACCACCCTATCCAAAATAGTACTCTATCACCTATCCCTGCCTTATGTGTTCAGTGCCTTCCTCCCTCAATAATACCTAAGCCCCTCCAAGTTCCAGGTGTCCCTAGCACCAAGAATAACACTCAAAGACTGCACCTCCCTGTAGAATCTCATATTATGCCTGTTCATTTAAGGACTTCATAAGTTAATTGTAAAATTTTTAACTTTTACATATACATAACTCAGGTTTTAGAAGTGGTAGAAAGATCGGTAAATGGAAAATGTTCAAACCCAATTATTGTTCACAGTATATCCTTTTCTCCACAGTAGGGACAGTGCCTGAGCACTTCCCTCCAGGAATATGGCTGCAGTGGTCTGGAGGCCTCAAGAGTAAATATGCATTCTCTTTACAGCAGGGAAGGCCCAGCAAAGGAAGCTCTTCCCTCTCCATGGCCCCTCTGTCTCTTGCTCCTCAGGTCCGCTGGAGCACGTGCACCTGTCTCTTCCCTTTGTCACCACAAAGAACAAAGAGGTCAACGCAACTGCTGTGCTGTGGCCCAGCCAAGTGGGCACCCTGACTTACGTGTGGTGGTACGGAAACAACACTGAGGTGGGTCTGCCTTCAGCACGGGGTCTACTGGCAGAAGCCAAACTCACAATGGCTGAAGCAAAAAAGGGAATGAAATGGCATATGAACTCAAGAGTCTAGGCGTACTCCTACCTTCAGGGACACCGGGCCCTCGGAGCTCAAATATGTCATCAGTGGGTTCTCTCTCTTCCTCTCTCTTTCTGTCTCTCTCTGTCTCTTTCTCCCCACTTCACTTCCCACATCTTATCTTTGACTTCCTCTACATTCCCTTTCCTCTCCAGTTGGACTTTGCCATGACCCTTAGTAGCCCAAACTTAGCAGAGAAATAAAATGCCGTTTTCCAAGCAGTTCTAACAGAAGTCCCAGGATTGAGTCTCATTGACCAGGCCTTGATCGTGGTGCTGCGGTGGACAAGACGGTGTTGAAGTCAGCCCCCTCAGACCCCCATGAACAGAGAAGGGAGGAAGTAGTTACCAATAGGAAAGAGGCAAATGGATACTCAGGAAAAAGCAAGAGATTTTCATTACAACCCCCCTCTCAAATGGCCTCCTCAACCTACATCGCAAATAGCTATTTCTTTAGGTCAGCTTTACCTTTTATGTTTCCCCAAATGTTCTCTGTGCTCAAAAGTCAGCAGCACCTTTGAAACCAGCAGAGACCTTAAACCTCATTTCCTCTAAGTGCTTCATTTTGCAGATGAAAAAATGAGGCTGAGGCAGCTGAGGTGGCTTGTTCCCGTCTCTTCCAGCTGCTTCAGGTAGAGCCCAAACCCAAGGCCTTCCAACACCTACATTAATTTTTCTTTCCTCCACAACAGGGTGCATGGTCTATTGCCACTATTTTCATTCTCAGAAATTGAAATGCTTCCAAATGCAAGCTAGGTAGTAGAGCTGAGGCCCCAGAGCATCTCTCTAAAGGGCACAGGGATAAACTGCCCTGGACTGGAAAGCTCTATCTCTTCCATCCGAGTTGCCTTCACTTTGGTAACTTTGCTCTTCAAGTGCAATGCATCGTACTTTAATGAAAACCTTTTTCTACTCTAGAGCTGAAATTTGGCTACAGCTGGAAATACAATTTTGCACAGGCCCAGGCAGGAAACCTCCCCTGAACCTGGACCTGCTATAAGCCTGACAGTGGAAAGAACCTTTAACCTCTACTGCTAACATAACTAAGCTGAAAAGAAGATCTTTTTTATTTTGTCTGAAACTATGCATGTCCAATTGGCCCATATTGGGCCCACTACCCACAGTGGAAGAAGAGAAAGCTATATGATTTGTCTAAAAGCTAGGACTAGAAGGTGAAAGTACTAAGCAACTTTCTTCTGTGCCTCCTGTTTTTTGTTGTTGTTTTTTTTCCTCTTTAAAAGTAAACCAAATTCTCAACAGACCCTAGTGAGACTTTTCTGCTGGGCTTTAATCTTCCCTCTTCCATACAGGGTATTAAATGAATTCTGATTTTAAAATTAATTAAGAAAAGATGGGAAAGAAATGCTTGTGAGGACTGAGTTGAGGGAGGCTAGTAAGTTTTCCCTCTAGGACCCCAGTCTTCGATTGTATTACAGGCGCCACTCCAATTTTTTTTTTTTTTTTTCCTTTTGAGTCCTCAAACCACCATCCAATTAGTGCTTGTTTCCATAGCAGCTACTTCCCGCAACCTGCCGAAGGGGCTTCTCCAAGGAAGCCGGCACACAAGTCCGCTCCTGTCTAACTAGCGTGCAGCTTCGGTGTTGAGAATTGCTGTGCTCCGTTGTAATGCTACGTAAATTGTACACCTGGAGATGAACACCTGGCAGCTTATAGATTTTTCAGTGAGTGCTGCTTAAACCTAGATTCCTATGAACCTCCTGTTCTCATTTGATTTGAGTGTTTCTAGGGATCTGCTTGATGTGGGTAGGTTATGAACATAGAGAGGCCTATATCCCACCAGCAAGCAGAACTGTTGATTTCCCTACCCCTGAATCAGGACAATACCAGGAGAGAGGTGTTAAATTCACAAGGAATGGGCAAAGTCACTTGGGGTCACTGCTTTAGTAGCCTCCTTTCTGGCCTGGACTGGAGCCGAGGAGGAGGCGTAGCAGATGGACGCAGTTCCACTGTGCTGCATCAGGAAGATCCTGTGCTGAGTTAAACCACTTGTTGATGGCTCCAAGCTAGTGACTGTCTCAACTCTAACTGAACAGCTTTCTCATCACTCTGTGCCCTTGTTTTAGCCTTTGATCACCTTGGAGGGAAGCATATCTTTCAAGTTTACTTCAGAAGGAATGAATACCATCACAGTGCAGGTCTCAGCTGGGAATGCCATCCTGCAAGACACCAAGACCATTGCTGTGTATGGTGAGTGCTTGCCTTTGCTCACTCATCCCTGCCCTTGTGCTCAGATGAGGTTGTCTTGTTCCCTGGAAGCCTGGGCCCTCCAGGCTTATGACCTTCGCCTAGAGACTGGAGGGCAGTAGTGGAGAAAGAGCTGAGGCAAGTCTGTCTCCTCCTTTAGGGAAATGGGATTCATTAGCAAAACAGTGATCACAGGACCCAGAAAGGGTTTGTTTTGTTTTCTTAATGTCACCCTGGTGCCCATAGAGTGACTATTCTCTCACTCACTTTAGCTAGGGTACAGTGGGTTTCATGATGCGTAAGCCTAACTCATTTCTCTTAGAATTTCAGTGCTATTTGAATAGCTAAAATCAGTCATAAAAGAAAAGGGCTAATGTTCAGGCTTTTTTAAAAAGTTCAACTTTAAAATATGGATTATTGAGAGAAATCTCCCATTGTCCAAATACTTTAAAAATCTCTTCCACAAATCTGCATCATTAGAAAAAAGAGAAAAAGAAAAAGAAAAGAGAGAAAGAAAACCTCTGTTAGATTAAAAGAAATGGAACGGTCATGACAACCAGATGTCATGCACCATCACAGACTAGATATTAGTTTTAACAAATGGCTCTACAGAACAACTTTGTTATCACTTGGGGAAATTGAATATGATCAGAGTACTAAATGAAATGAAAATTTACTGAAATGGGAAGGTGGAATCATTGACTGAAAATGGGAGATAGGAAACAGTTTTTGGGTTGATCACATTTTGGTAATTTTTTTTTTTTTCTACATAGAAAGGTAGTCAGATGGATGTGCACTAAGTGTTACTAGTGGATGGTAAAAATGTAAACATTTATTGTTAATATGGAAGCAGTACAGATGCATCATGGAAAATTAAAATTTGAAAGAAAAAAATTTAAAATTAGTCAAGAAAAATAAGTGTTGTGCAGAGACAGAGAGAGAAAAGGAAGGAAGAACAGGAATGAGAGAGAAGGAGAGAGAGAGAGACAGAGACGGAGACTGGCCTGTGGTCCAAGTAACACCAATTGCCCCAGTTCTAGAATTCATTGATACTGACAAGATAATTTAGGACTAGATTTTCCTGTGGGGAGTCGGTTTCTGTTTTTCATTTCTCCTCTTGCCAGCTTAACCATCAAAATCAGAAAATTATTTGTAAGCATCTTTGAACATGTCTGAGGACCAAAAGGCCTTAAGGGCACTATTCCTTTCAAGGCTGGATGTTAGATCTCTTACATTTTCTTCTCTCCCTTTTTCCTGAAGAGGCTTGATCAGCCCAAACAGTACAGAGGAAGTAAACCAGGGCTGTGATTTTCCTAGTAAATTCCAGCAGTGAGTGGCCTCCCAGAGAGCCAGGCGGCCAAACAGTAGCTGTGTATAATGGGGGAGACCTTTTACTCCTTTCCTTCTCCATCTCCTTCTTTGTTCTGGAAATGCATTGAATCTTCATGAAAACCCCACTATAAGGTAGGTTATACTATTATCCCCATTTTTTCAGAGAGGTAAATAACTTGCCCCTGCTAGTAAGTGGTGGGGCTGGGCTTCCAACCAGCCCATCCAGATCCAGGGCCCATGCTTGGAAATTACCCTGCTTAATTGACTCTCATTTCTTTTTCACTGGATGCTCTTTTTCCTCTCCCTGTCCTGGATGTCACAGATCATAGCCCGACAGATGTCCTCTTGGTAAAGTGTCTTGGAGACCTCCTCCTTGGAATCACAGAGAGAACCTTAAATCTGGAATGTCTTTGGACTTATCTGGTCCAGCCCTTAATTTTACAGATAGGAAATCCTGGCCCAGTCCTGGAGAATTACTGGCTTAGAGTCATTCTTCTGTTTAGTGACAGATCTGTCCATAAAAATGGTGGTGCTGGTAATTAACATTGATAAACTCCTTACTAACCACCAGCATCTGTTCTAAGTGCTTGAGGTATGTGATCTGTTTTGTTAAATCCTCTGAACAGATTTAAGAGAAATAGTCTGTAATTACCACTGGATTGCAGATGAGAAAACATGAGAGAAGTTCAATAAACAAACATACTAAGAATTCTGAATCCAGAGGGGATGTTTCTATGCATCTTCCACCCCCTTGAAATGTTCCTCCTCTTTCTACAGTCTCTTTAAAGTCATCATCCAAAGATGGATCGCTCTTTATAAAATGGATTATCACCTGCCTCTTCATTAAAAGCTTGGTCAGGAGAAGTGGTCTGCTTCCTTTCACCAAATTCCTGAGCCATCAACCATCCTTAATTTGTCTTAAGGCAGATAGTTGTCCAAAGTTTATATACATGATTAGAAAGTTTTAATGAGAAGTGTGACTCATTAAAGAAAAATCACACCAGAGTTAAACAGGCAAGACTGAACTCAATTGAAGCAAAAGGCAGAAAGATTTTTAAACACTGGGGTTAACTAGTGGGAAGGTGCTGGAGGACCTTAGGGAGTGTGTGGGGTTATCAGTGTGATTAGACCATTTGTATTAGTTAATTGCCATTTACAGAAGTTAGTCTCCTGCCCTCCCACAGAGACTGAGAGAGGGAGGCGCTATCTTTCTTCCTGATTATATTTCAAAGGAATGGCTCCCAGGTCCTTGAGAAAGCTATTCCTGAGATGTAGGAGATTTACTTCTCAAACAGACAGAGAAGAATTTACAGTTGCAAGTTTTCTAGAGTAAATGCTCTACACAAAGGGAAGCCAGGAGACTATAGTCAGGAAGAAACCTGTCTAAAGGTTGTCAGACTGAGGGGGAGGTAAAGGCCATCACGATCAGACTGAAACAGGCATGTATTTGAGAAGTTGACAGAGGAAGGTTTGTCTACAAAAGTTACACATTAGGCTGGAAGAAAAATTTCTACTGTTCAGTGTTTCCCCTAATTTGCTCCAGGGCACAGGTTTGCTTTTAAGTTTAAAAAAAAAAAAAAAAAAAAGTAAATATGTAGAAGTCATCTTTCTCAATAGCTGTAAAAATATATGTATCACCTATATAGAGATAGATATATAACTAGATATATATATTGTTGTTATTTACCTTTTTCAGTCCTCCCACATGCATCCTCTGCTTGTTGGATAAACTTAAGTATAACACTTCTCTGCCATGCTTCCTCCCTGCCATGCTATTTAATATACTAAGGAGCTATGGAAAGACTGCATTATTCTTCTCATTTGTGTCTTTTTACTGAGATAAACACCTTCCCTTGCAGTTGAAATCTTTACAGCTTGGTAAGAGGTGCAGAAAAAGAATGACTTCAACTTTTATCTTTGGAAAGAAACATTAGGACTCACTGGGTGATTCTTCCGGTGCTGCCATTTGCCACACTTCTAATTAATAAGCATTTCATTATTCTCCATCATAATTGAATCAGTGATATTCACATAGGTGACCAGTGACTCATAAAATAGTCAAACCCTGAAAAATATGCCTTTGGAATAGGTTAACAGCCATAAATACACATCTTACATTGTAAGAGTCTTCAAAGCATGTGTTTGATAACTCGTTCGCTTCATTAGGAAATGTACAAGTGGGCTTTATGCTTCCTGCACGTGTAATTGGCATCGCCAATGTCACTGAGCCCCTCTGAAACACAAGGACACGCTTTAAGCAAGAAATGTTTATTGAACAAGCAAATGCATAAGTTACAGAGAACCTCCATTGGAATTTAAGCATTTAGTTTTTCAACAAACATTCATTCATTAAATGATTCATAGATAGTAATTGAAAACCTGTTATATGCTGGGCACTGTCCCAAGGGCCAGGAAGATAGAGCTCGCATCCTCATTGAGCTTATATTCCAGTTTAGGAGACAAATAACAAAAAAATAATAATTTAAATAGCAATAAGTATGAAGAAGACAAGTGGGGTCCAGCAGCCGAGGGCGCATGGGGTGGTGGAAGGGAAGCTGAGGCTGTGTGGTTGGAAAGGCCTCCTCAAGGAGAGACTGAAGGATGTGATCTGGGGAAGGGCAGTGACCTGGTAGGGAAGGAGCCTGGCATGACTGAGGAACCCGGGAAGGACAGGGATCTGGAGCACTATGAGCACAGCAAAGCCCACCAGGACAAGAAGAAGGAGAGGACGTCCTCACCAGGTTGTGAGGGGCCAGGAAGGCCATGGTAGGAATCTGAATTTTATTCTAAATGCAAGATGGAGCTACTAGCAGGTTTTATGGGAATAGTATTATCTGAATATACCATGTGCCAAACACGGTGCTGGGTTAGGGGATGCAGAGGCCATGAGAATATACCTCGCAGGCCTCCAAACTCAGACAGCACAATTGACCAAGACCCCCAGCGCTGTGCTCTGAAACCCATCTCTCTGCTAGAGCCAAGGCCATGCCTTCTAGGGTCTGGTGCCAGCCAGTAATGGAGTGTGGCCGGGATGCTAAGGCTGACCCATCCCTGGGACACAGGACTCCCCGGCAGTCTTGTGGAAATTTCCTCAGACTGCAGAACAGTCACCCCCTTCCTTCCCAGTCTCTCACTGGCCTCTGAGTTCTCCAGGCCTCCTCTGCTTCCTCCCCACCTTCTCTCAGCCACTTTCCCTTATACAATTCCTGCTTGTGAAATCACCATCCTACCTCCTGGAGAACCCACACTAACTTAGGGGCTACAGAGACAACTAACAGAAACCCTGAATTCAGGACCTTAAAATTCCGTTAAATGAAATAAAAGACAGCAATAGACAACAAACAAAAGATAGCAATTGAATGATTGCAGTAATAATTACAAATATGTAATCATATAACAATAATTATTATACAATTATATAATAGCAATAAAACTATGTACAAAACACAGTGCTATATAAAAAACATGATGAGAGAAAGTAGTCAGTCAGGGAATGCTTGAATTAGAACTTGACTATTTTGTGCATAGAAAGGGGAGAATGGGGCATTCTAGACAGAGGACCAGTGTGTGCAAAGGCCCAGAGTCATAAGCCTGCCATGCTTCCAGGGCCTGGCAGATCATTTAGTGTCCAGGAGTTCAGAATCCACAGAGAATAATAGGCAAAGGCTACAGAGCTAGGCATGGGCCAGAGAAGGAGCTAGTGAGATAACAGGGACAGAGGAGTGAATTCGCCTTCTAGAAGGATCTCTGTAGTGAGTGTGAAGGAAGCGACCCTCTGTTACAACTTTGCATAAAATATAAAGTTTAACCGACTACTTGACGGAACTATTTGGCTTTAAGTAACCCACCTACTATTGTATCCCCAGAGGAATTCCAATCTCTTCGCTTGTCCTTTTCTCCAAACCTGGATGACTACAACCCGGACATCCCTGAGTGGAGGAGGGACATCAGCCGAGTCATCAAAAAGTCCCTGGTGGAAGTGAGTGCCAACAGTTCATGCTCTTGCATGGGCACATTTTCTCTCTGTCCTTGAAGAACTTCATTTTTTCCTGTCATTTCACTGCACAAGGGAAAGTGAAATGACAGGAAAGAGTTGGATCCCAGGGGAAGTCGAGCCGAACTTAGAGTCATTAGGTAACAAGTTAAAAATCAGGTTCTGGAGTCAGCTCATCAAGGTTTGAATCTTGATTTTGTAGTTTCCCAGCCACTCCACTCTACTGGAATACTGGGGTTAAGAAGGGGTATCTTCATGTGCCTCTTTGTATATGCCACCTCACCTCTGTCTTCATGGCCCTCGGTGTCCATGAAATTATTGGTTAAACATTATCGGCACTAGGAGGCACAGCACTAGACTAGCTAGAATAGGCCTTACTAGAATAGGCTTTTCTGCCCTTGGAGCAGTCTGTCCCTTCTGTGACAACTTGTTTCTCTCCTCTGCTGTCCAAAAGAGATGACTTACACTCTTTAATAAATCCACTTCCCACATCCTTCAGTCTGCAGTATTTTAGGGACCCATATCCCCATAGGTCTCCCAGGCAGCTGTCCAAATCCCCCAGGTAATTTATCAACCAAGCATTAGGTCAGCAATGACCAGCCTTCCAGGATGATTTCTCCTCACATTTATTTCCTAGGGATCAGATGCCCTGGGCCTCCACCTTTCCAACAGCTGTTCAGTAGGCTAAAAACTACTGCTCATCAATATTTCTAGGCTGCTACATAATCAGCTAAATGCAGAATAAACAGGTTGGCTCAATATCCTTCAGGACAGGGGTGTGGTGGTATGGAGGGGTTAATACCTTGCAGTTTCCAAGGCTCCCTAGTTACCCAATCCTAAGATGCAGCTAACCCAGCCCCTGGTTTCCAGCATCCCATCCAGGTTTTGAGATCAGTAATTGCGCTTGGTCACTTTCTTAAGTCCTAAGGGACCACATTGCCAAGTGTATCCTAATAAGCCCTACAAGAGCTACAACGTAGAGTCGGTTTATTTGCAGTTTTCTTCCTATCCATTACGTGATGGAATTTAGTATAAAATTACTTGCCTTTACATCATCAAATTGGCTATTCCCATTGACATTTCACAATGAAATCTTTAACTGAATATCATTCCATAAACATTGTTTGCATATAATGAATATAGTTCAGATATAATATCTGAGTTTGCAATCTGTTAGGGGCATAAAACAGTATGGGGCCAAATGTCATCGGAGCCGGCATGTGGTAAGTGTCAGGAGAAGAGAAGCATAGAGCACTGCTTACCTGCACGGGCTTCAGTCAGACCAAACTTCATAAGCATCACCCATGACTCCTAGATGACCTTGAGCCACTATTTAACCTTCCTACGGCTACCATCCTTCCTTGAGTGGAAACAGAGATGCACTGCCCAGTTCCCCATTTAGGAGGAGACTTGTTGTCTTGGCTGCCGAGAGAGATATGGGTAGAGGCTTCCAGGTGATGTCATATTCCAGAGTGGCTCATGACTGATGATGGACTGCTGCAGTAGTAGAAAGTCCTGTCCATTTCAGCCCAACTTAAAACAATTCTGAGTGGCAATACTAACTCCACATTGAGAGAGAGACAGTCTCTTGGGGCTCTCATTGTGCTTACATTGAAGTACAGCTTCTTACCCCGCCCAGGCCTGCTTCCTTCCCTTGACTCCCATAAGGTGTTGGCCTTAAGAGTACTTCTTAATAAACACCCTGCATACTAAACTCAGAGTAAGCTTCCTGAGGACCCCAGCCTTTGATATGTCTTCACCTGAAGAGTGAGGCTTAATAATACTTGCTTCAAATTGTTGTGGGGGTTACATAAAATAATATCACTACATTATCTAGCACAATGCCAGACGCGTGATAAGGAACCAATACATGGAATTTCTTGCTACTTCCAAAGAGGCAACAATGTGGAGTTCAGAAACAAAGCAATCACCTAATTGGGAAAAAAATGAAAAATGTACCGAAATAAGTAGGCTTTAAGACAATTCGTGAAGGATAAGTAGGGTTCTAGCAGCAAATGTAGAGAAAAGACGTTCTGGAGAGATGGCGTGCACAAAAACATTAGCAGAAAAAGGCTAGATTATTAAGAAATTGTGCATCTTCCATTTGGCTATAAGAGGCCTGTGTGAGTTGTGGGTAATGAGTTTGGAAAGGAAGGGCAGTACCATATTGCAGAAGATCTTGAATATGTACTTAATCCAGTTAGCAATGGGAATTATTGCAAGCATTTTGTACGGGGGAACATGATCTGAATTGGACTGTAGGGAGGTAAACCTGAAATGGCAGCCTGGAAATGCAAAACTTGAGGGGAGAGCACATAAAGGCTGAATTGAGATATTAACGGTGGGTATGTAAGCAAGAAGGAACCAATAGTATCATTAGTGTGAAAATTGGCTTGGGGAGGTCTCACAAAATGACTAGCTATGACAGGGGAAGGAGAGTGTAATGGCTTTAAGCTAGGATATCTGGAAAAGGAATGCTTCGAATCACCTAAATACAGAGTGAAGATTTCGGGAGCAGAAATGAGAAGCTATTTTTTTGACATGTTTTTTGGAAGTTTTAGTGAAACAGCCAAATGGAGTCCTGACTGGCCACTGGAGAGAAAAGCTGGGATTACAGCTACCGATTCTAGAACCATCTATAGAGAGGCCTGCAGGGAAACCTTGGGATAGAAGCTCAAGAGAGAGCAGATGAACTAAAACAAAGAAGTCCTTGAGTGATATCTATAATTGAAACAGAAGAGTTAACATGGCCAAGTGAAGGGCTTCAGGAAACAGGGGTGGTCAACAGGTTCTGACATCACAAAAAAGTCAACAGGTGTCTCCTGAGGGTTAGATATGGGGAGTCCTATTAAGTTAGGTGATTCAGATGTGGCTGGTTGCTTGGAAGAGTAACTCCAGAGAAGTGATGAAGAAGGAAGCTAGTTAGAAAGGGCGAAGGCATGAGGGGCAGAGGATATAGGTTAATAAATGGGCATGATCCACTTTCTGGAGATGCCCTCCAGAAAGAAGAGCTAACGTTTTAATATTCAGGCACTACTATAAATGTTTCATGCATAACTAAGTCATTTCGTTCTCAAAAGTACCCATTAACAAGGCAGGTAGTTCTATTATCTCTGTTTCCTATTTAAGGGAATGCAGGCACAGGGAGGTTAAGCAACATGCTTAAAAGGTCTCACAGTGGTGGATCTGGGATAAAAGCTCGGAGAGTCTGACTCTGGTGCCTGCTCTTGTAGCCCAGTACAGCCTCTCACATACCTTCCTGCCTGGTGCACCCAGGCCCCCCATGCCCTCGCATCTTCTGCCCCCGTGACAATGCCTTGTCCTTTCCTCTCATTCTTTCCCGAGGGATTTACATGAGCCTCTGTGTCTCTCCCTCAGGCTACAGGGGTTCCTGGTCAGCACATCTTAGTGGCAGTGCTCCCTGGTTTACCCACCGCTGCTGAGCTCTTTGTCTTACCCTATCAGGATCCCACAGGAGAAAACAAAAGGTCAGCTGAGGATCTGGAGCAGGTGAGTCCCCTAGGAGACATTTTCAGCTTCTCCCTGCAGTTCGAGTCACTCCCGCTGATGGTCTGACCAGGACAGCAGCAACTCTGAGGGATCTCAGGGGAATCTGGGCGTGAGAGTGAGGAACCAGCTGTCTGTGGAGTCTTGGGCTCTCTGGTTCTCCATTTCTCATCCATAAACTGGTGATCCTAACTGCAGCTTCACCATAAAACACACACAGGAGTATATATTGTAGGGAATGGTTACATTATTCACACTGTGGAATACTCTACAGTGTTTATGATGAATGAGGTAAATATGTGTGTACTGACATGAAAAACTGTCCAAGATATTAAGTGGAAAAAAGCAAGCAGCTGAACAATACACAGACGATGAATTCATTTATCTCTACTTATTTTTATCACAAGAGTATCATGAGAATCAAATGACATGATATGCATATCTTTTCTAAAAGGTACAGCTTTTATCATCACTGTGCAAAGATGACCTCATTTGTGTTTATGATAAATGAGTAATATTGGCTTTAGAGCACCTCCTCTGGGGGGTGGGTGACAGGAGGGCACATTCTCCTCATCTCTACCACCTTCGGGAACATTATAGTGTGTGTGTTGTGTTGTGTTGTGTGTGTGTGTGTTGTGTGTGTTGTGTGTGTGTGTGTGTTGTGTGTGTGTGTGTGTGTGTGTGTGTGTGTGTGTGTGTTATTTCTCTCTCCCTCCTGCCCGCTTTGGTCTTTTTTTTCTTCCTTCTCCTCCTTTTAACTTCAGAAGATGCTCCTGTCTCTGTAGTGAGGATTGTTACGTTCTTCTTCATCCATTCAGTGAAAATCATCGTTCTTGATTTGTGTGCCCTTTTAGAAACCAAATGATTTCAGTTTCTCAATTCTTCCAGGAGGGTAGATTAAAAATAGGATTCCTCTTGGCCACTAAATACATATTGGCTTTTCACCCTCCAGTATCTGGAGCTTTTCAGTTTATTTTGAATAAACCTGTAATCTAGTCCTATGATATCTAGGCTTCCAAGATGGCTTGAGAACCTCTTTTAACAACCTTATTAACGACGTCCCCTGGTTACAGCGTGGCCCACCTCCTAGCACACGCTCTGCCTTCTACTGCTGCTTTCTCACTCGGCAGAAGACTCACTTCTGTGCTATTCTCCACGTGCAGGTAGTGAAGACCAGAGCTGTCACGGAAAGCCCCGTTGAACCCCATTTCCTAGTGAAGTGCAGTTGAAGGGCAGCAGCGGGTAACTTCTCAGATTTCCATCTGATCTTGACCCTCCCCTGCCCTCAGCTTCCCATTATATTCTAAATCATTATCTACACTCCAATTTAGTGGGAGAAAGAACGCTGAAGTACCGGTGACAATCTAGAGGGGACATTGATCCCTATCCAAGACCTTTAGGTATGAACATCCACAGTTCTTCCTCCTCTGGAAATGTGTGGTTTTCCCATGAAGTCCAGATTATGTTCTTTTCAAGCATGGAAGAGAGTCCAGAGTTAGAGCCAGCTATTTTTCCAGGCACCACATTTTTATTTTTTACACATTTTTCTCTAAAGGTGTAATATTTCTTAGATGATTTCTTGAGGAGGAATGTTATTTTTTACACTTTCCACTTTTCTCTAAAGGTATAATATTTCCTAGATGATTTCTTGAGGGGGTTGTTTTGTGAAACTGCATATACTTATGAAGGAATGTGTCTTGCTTTGACTGTTTTCTCTGGGCCTGTTGTTTCCCTCTATTTTCTCTCTCTTCTGGGTGCTTCCATCAAAGTCATTCTCAAAGAGCTGAGTGATGGTCCCCAAGACTGCCTGTATCAGTTATTGATGAACCATTTAATCAGAGATCTGAAAGCAGCTGACTTACATGAAGGCTCGGTGACTTAGCATTAGACATACATGTAGGGAGTCCAGCCATTTTAGTAGAAAGATCATAGGTTTAAAAAAATGTAAACCAGATTTCTAGTTTCAAGTCTGATATTCATTGTTTCTAGTTTACAGATGAGGAAAGTGAGCATTAGAAAAGATAAATCATTTAGCCAAAGTCATACCCATCTCATAAGAGGATCAAAGAAATGACATAATAATGTTCTTTATCTATAGTAGATGCTCAATAAATGGTAAATAGATAATGATTACATTTATGGTCATTTTATGATAGGAAGAGGAGATGTGGAAAATGCAAATAAAATTTAGCCCTATTAAATACACTGGTATAGTCAAGAACATGTATTGAAAGAGAGGATGGTAGGAGTAAGGAAAAAAAGATTAATGAATGGAATTACACTAAATGGAGAAGAAAATTAGGACAATAAGAAAAGGAAAGAAGGTATATGAATAGCATGAGCTGAGGTTAAGTTATACAGATTTATACTAAAGGAAAATAAAGTACCAAGCTAGAGGTTGTAACTCTGTTTAAGGAAATTGCCAGTGTATCAGCCTATTCCAGGACTCCAACCAAAGTAAACACAGTGACCACCCAAATGCCAAGCAAAGCATAGGAGAAATTAGTGTGGTTATAGAGAACATTATCACCCTGACTGAAAATTGCCGTGATGAGATCAACGTATAAAACCAAGGCATACATCAAGCCTCTGTGGAACAGGGGCTGTGCACAGGAAACTTGTACTTTTCAATCTAAGAGGGGTCTTTTAATCCTTCTCTTTGACTCAGTCACTTAAAGAACTTTATGGACCCATTTAATAGGGAAGACCAGAGATACAGTTCAGGCAAAGAAGAATTCAGAGCCACTGTTATGGTTTGAATGTATCCCCCAAAAGTTCACGTGTTGGAAACTCAACTGTCATTATAGTGGTATTGAGAGCTGGGGCCTTCGGAAGGTGACTGGGTTCTGAGGGCTTCCCCCTCATGAATGGATTAAAGCTGTTATCTTGGGAGTGGATTACTGGGCTCCTGATAAAAGGATTAGTTTTGCCGTCATTTTCTCTCTGTCTCATGTTCTCTCACTCTCTTTGGCCCTTCTATCTACCCACCATGGGATGACCCATCCCAGAGATGGGCACCATGCCCTGGTACTTCTCATCCTCCAGAGCCGAATAAACTTCTTTTCTTTATAAATTACCCAGTCTGTGGTATTCCGTTATAGCAGTAAAAAACAGATTGACAGGTACTCAAAAGTGTCACAAAATTACTTCCCTCTTTCCCTCTATCTTCATTTATTTTCCTTGTAACAACATGGTAAGTTCGCCGAGAATGAAGCCAACTCATAGAAAAGCAAGGATGGCCATAGGAATCACTAACTTCTACTTAGCCAGTGTATTGATCCCATCCAAAAGATAGTGCCTCTCCTCTCCTAGCACCAGCAAGAGCCCCAGGTTTATAGTTTTCCCTGGTCCGGGTTGGGTGAAGTGGGCATCTCTTAACCAGTCCCTGCAGTTGTCATGGAGATAGTGCTGTCAGTGACAACTCAGATGTTGTATACCCTTCCTAGATCAGGCAGTTAGAGTAGCCCTTTCTGACCAGATGGACCTAGAGTACAGAAGGACATGATTCCTCAAAGGAAAATATGGGGGAAGGAGAAGGAATTATGGGCTGGCAAAAACAACCAACTTCCATTGTAATATATACACAGAAATTTAAGGTAAATGCAGAGCAAAACCAAACAACAGAAATGAACACCCTCCTTTGAAGCCTATACTTTGAATCTTCAGTTAAACTTGGGAAAGGCTGACCTTATCCCCTCTCTTTGTGTTCTAACCTCTGTCTCATAAAGATACAGGGCAGAACCCCTATATCTTGCAAAGACACAGTACAGGGGAAGAACTGGGATTCTAGCCAGATGGTCCATGAAGAATGGGAGGGCCAGGCCCCAGCAAAGAGCTCTTGGCTCTGCTCCCTTAGCTTCCTCTGAGAGCATTCCCAGGGGATCGGGGATGCTGGTTTGGATCCAGCTATCTTGTTGGTGAAATAAATTGAAAGTTCCTTACAGTGAGAAGTACTTGCCCCTGTTATCAGGATGATGCAAGCTGGGTTAATCAAGTGACCTCTGTCTGAGAGGGTTCCACCAGTCTTTATTAAAGATCTCCAGTGAGTGAGAAAAGGTTCTCTTGCCCTTAGCTGGTTTCATCGGGTAGCACATCTTGCTGTCCTGAGGCCAGCTGCTCAGGTAGGGAGCAAGCCCCGCCCCCGAGCATTGCACTCCCTTGCTTCTCTGAGTCTGCAGAAGTGAGTAGTTTTGTATTGGGCTCTCCTGGAGTGGGGAAAGACTACCATGCACTATCAAAATTGTTTGTCTTGCTGTGCTGGGGAGATAAGCAATATAAGTGTGTTCTTTCAGAATCCTTAAAGGGCATGAGGACGTTTAAAAGGAACAAAAAAAAAAAAAAAAAAAACTGCAAAAAACACAACAATAAATTTCCTTCTTGTCTGTTTGTATTACCATATGCATTTGATAGAGGCAGAACCCAAAATCCAAGGCAGACAGGAAAGGTGGATCTGAAAATGGAACAGTCTATCGGCAGCATTTTGAGAAATTAAAGACCCATTATGAAACGTGATTTATAATCTCAGACTATTTTATATATATACCCACATAGTCTGCCCTGTCAGTCCAGATTTTTTAATGTGGAGAGTTGAATTATAAAAATTCTCTGGAGTTCACAAGGAAAGTTACTGAAGTAGGGAAATTATAACTGACATTAGAATATGTAAGAGTTGGACCAAAAGGAACATGGCAGAGACAAAGAGAAGCTTGAAGCTGGTGGTGCGGAATACAAGGGAGAGAAGTGTCTGTGGCCCATTTGTTTCTTCACGTATATTATTAGGAAACTTCCTATATACTTTAATCAAGCTGATACTTTTGTGCTAAGAAAGAGTGGGATCAAGTGAGCTGGTGTTAACTAGCTAGAACTTAGTGTTTGGCTTCATTGATTTCTTATGATTTAACCCAGAAATCATGCTGTATGAGTTGGGAAAGAACTTCCTCTATTGAATACAAAAGGAAGATCCTCATCTGCTATTTGAAGGACCTTAATAATGTGACAGGGTCAGGATTGACCCTCTGGGTCACCTCCAACATCATCCTAGGCCTGGTTCTCTCTAAACATGGTACCAGAATGCTATTTATGGTCAGTAGGGTTTGTGTTCTTTCTGCCAGCTTCAAGGATAAGCATTATGATTTTGACCCAGTGTGGCGTTGTCATTAATGAATTTGCCAAAGCCCATTTGGAGTCCATATTTTCACTTCATACCATTTCTTTGGGTCACATGTTCTATAAATTTACCAACTTAAGTTTTTCTTTTTTCATGTTTCAAGGATTGACACTTTCATTCTAATAATCTGAGAGTGTTTTCCCCTTTTGTTTTTATTAAAAACTGTTTAGATATAGAATTCGTTCTTTGTGTGGCGAACATCACCATTGTTAACTAAATATTTCCAGACCACTGCCTTCTGGGTACAGAATAGGGTTGTACCCCTGAGTCTCTCCTGCTTGGGCAGAGCCCCAGGGCTTATTCAGGCCAATGAGTTGGGAGTAGAAGTGATATGTGTCACTTGCAAGCTGAAGTGTTCAATTGCTAGTTGTAGAATTTTTAGAGCTCCTTTTCCCTCCAGTGGGTGAAGTGAATGGAAGAAAAGTTTGAGATGGCTGCTCACCAGCCCGTTTCTCCATGTGGGCATAATGAGCCTGCCTGCGGTGAATATGAGGTGTTTGCGGAAAAAAGCCCATGTTAATTCCAACCCGTGGGAATTTAACACTGTTTCTTCAGCCTACCTCGTTGATTCTGATTGCTGCACTCAAACTTCCTCTTTTGTGAAGAGGACGACCAAGAGAATTGTTTTCCTGTAGTGAGTCCTGCCTATGACATCTGAAATCCTTTTGATGGTGGCTGTCCTGGTATTTGTATTGAGTCTTTGTTGTCCTATTAAGTGGTAGTTTAAATTAAGTGTGGGTTGGATTTGAATCATAGGTATATTCCACTAACTAGGCAGATACCAAGAATAATATGTTATTTCTTTGAACATGATTGTTTATCTGAAGTAGAATAGAAAATGGAATGTACAGAAGAGCCGCAGAAGAGGGATGACCATTTAAAGGATACATGAAATTTGCTAAGACAACATACTTTTCACCAAACAGAAAAAAATAAATAAATTCAACCTGCTTCAGCAGGTTCGGTTTCCCAGCAATCACATGCTATTTCACTTGAGTCCTTATCCGGCAAGTTCTCAGTTATTGTTCTTATTGAGGTGATCGCCATACTTTTATGCAGATTGTAGTTTATTCTGCCCCTTTCATCACCAAACAACCTCGCAGTTTATTCTACCCCTTTCATCACCAAACACCCTACCAAACATTACTAATTATATTAACTGGTGAACAGAATGTGACAGTCCTGAGGATAGTATTAGGAATTGTGCATTCCTGTAATCCATACTGGTCTGCTGACATAGGGCTGGTGTTTGAATATGTGTGTTGCACAGATGAATGAGAGAAGGCGGCATAATTAATAAATGTTGCATCGTTTCATCTCCTAAACCCATTCAGACCTCTTTTCAAATATCTTTTGCTCTCCATTTCTTTGTCAACCGGTTCAAGGAAAATGTTTCTAATGGAAATACCCTATGATTAGGAGTCAATCATTCTAGACTTTTCAAATATTAACTGGGTAAACAGGTATGTCCTTTAAGCTCCACGTTCCTTTCCATGGAGATACCAGCACTAACACACCTAAGATGCACTTTATTAGAAAGAAAAAAATAGGAAGAAATAAACAACTTTACCAAAATATCCAATGCTTATATAATATGATATAAAATATATGTAACAACTCATGATCTGTTGAAAACAATACAGAATAAACACTTCTGCAAGTGTCATGAAAAGCATTTAAAATATTGTCCAGATCTGTCAACAGTTTCATACTCATTTATCTGAGTAGAAAAGTACATGGTTATAATTGAGATTATTCTTGTTTGCAATGTAAATCTCATTTAGTTTTTTCTTGTGTGTAATTTTTTTCCACAGAAAGCATGTGTTTATTATTGAATGCTCTTTGATGCAAGTTAAATATATGAAACATACTTTCTGTTACCAGATTATTTTTTCATAGCCTGCTTAATTTTGTAAATGATACAGATAAAGCCAATGAAGCAATGTTATAAACCAAAACAAATCTGGGAAGTTAATTATTTTCACAAGAGACTCTCCTGGAGATTATAAATTAGAATTATGTTGTTCTGATGAACTCTATTTTCTGGTTTAGTTATTTATATCTTTCACTGGAGGAAAAAATATTCTCAGGGATAAGAAGTAAATACCACTTCACTTGGTTGAAAGAGGGAAGTCTTTCTCTTGAAAATACAAGTACATAGTTCTCTTGTGATTGTGTGATAGGTTCTGCCAGACAGTCCAATTCTTTAATAGCTTAAGCCAAGTCTTTCATATTTGAGTTAAAATATACATATATATAAATTGTGTGTGTGTGTGTGTGTGTGTGTGTGTGTGCATGTGTGTATTTCATAGCCAAAACCTTTGTGGTAGCCCTCTACTAAAAATCCACTGTCAGGTTCCTATAAAGACCCTATCAACTGAATTATAAGCATAAGAAAAAAGAAACTTGTTAGAGAACAGAGCAAAACCATTTTACGCAGTCTGTGTTATAAATTTACTTCTATAAACATGGACCATTCTGGAAGATTCCCAGTGCCCAAGAAAAGGAGTAGCCTTGTATAGAGAATAAAGTTGTTTTCAACATAGTTTTACCACAATCTTGTCCTGCATTGTTTGCCAAATGACAACATTTGATAGGCTGGGTTTGCACTGGATCCCAGGTGCTCAACCACTGGGTACTGATGGTCATTCCACATTCCTGTTGTTCAGGAAAGAAGTTCACCTGCAGGGCAGTTCAGTTCCATTACCAATCAGGGGCTTCTGCAAGGAACTCTCTGCTTCAAAACTAAACCATAAGACTCTGCTTAATTAGTGAAGAGATCAAAGGTGTTGTTTTGGTCACTCAGTGGAGTAAATGAAACTCAACAAATAGAAAAGGGCAAAGAAATTAAGAATTTAACTAGCAAAATGATGAGCAGAAAGCATTCAGTTAGACTCAACTAACATTCAGTCAAATATTAAATTGATGATTAGAATATTAAAAATAAGGAGACCAGATAAAAATAATAGGAGTGTTGTTATCCCTGATAGCTTTTCAGAAGTTTCTCAAAATTATAAGCAAAACAGAGCAAATTGAACTAGATTTTCTATTTTAAACAAATAAGCAGAGTTTTACCTTATCTATAAAACCTTACCTTATAATGCTTCTACCAAAATTAGGTTATTTGCCCCCTGCTTGGGGTTAAATATTACATAGTCCAGAACTCCATGGGTCTGTCCAGTATATGTGTGTCAGCCTGAGGAACAGTTTAGCTAATACTCATAATCATGAAATAAGGATTAGCCAATTCATTACTGAAGTTGTGGCTATACTTTGTTTGAACTGTATATTATTTTAGCAGAACTATATTTACCATTAACAAATATTCATAAAGTACCTGTTCTGCGAAAGCCACAGGGTATGGTTTGGAGAAGAGGAAGGAAGTAAAATAAATGTATATGAATCTCACCAGAATGTGTGAATTGCATAATATCTACTCCTTTTAAATCTTCATACATAACTAATGTTCTCTCAAGGAACTGGAGATAACAAAGATAATACAGGATCACTTTATAAGAGTAGAGATTATTTGATTTATTAAAGGTTTTTCCTATTGCATAGCAATTAGGACGTAAAGTCTGGTCGTGCTTAAAAATAATTATATTTTCATATATTATAAATTATATATTAAATTAATATAAAATTCATTTATATAATTCATAGATATAATACACAAAAATGCAATGTCTTTTGGAAGCATAGTAAATATTTCTCAGCATGTTTGTTCATAGCCAGTGTGACAATTTTGGTGGCACTAACTATGACACTTCTTCTTTCAGATATCAGAATTACTGATCCACAAGCTCAACCAAAACTCAGTGCACTTTGAGCTGAAGCCTGGGGTCCAAGTCCTTGTCCATGCAGCTCACTTAACAGCAGGTTGGTTTCTGTGTCCCTCGGTTCTGGCTAGTAGTTCTGGCAGAGGGAAATCCCAGTCTGTGTTTCTTCATCATAATAAGGCTAGATGGTGCCAGTGCTAATCAGAAATCAGACATCAGTTGTTGGAAGTTCCCTTGTTTGGTGTTTCTGCCTTAAAGAGGAACCAGTTAGACAACATAATCAGGAGGACTTCCTTCCTAGTCCCTGGCAAAAACTGTGATCTTCTCCCATGATGGCGAGCTTCATCTAAACAGAAATTTGAAAATAATGTTAAATTTATAAATAACTTTTCTCAGGTCTCTATGAAAAACCTTATTTTCAAATCATTCATGTCATAAAGAATTTGCTTTCTTTAAGTTTCGGGATAATGTCATGCAGTGGAAATAGCCGAGACATGAGAGATGTACAGGACCGTAGTCACGAACTGAACCTCGAATTGGTTGTGATCTTGCAAATTACTTAATGTCTTTGAGCTTCCATCTCTTCTCCTGTAATAGGTGCGGGGAAAAACCTTCTAAGGCTACGGAGAGGTTGTGATGACAATACAAGTAATCTCAAGCATTTAAAAATAGATATTATTGTGTTATATTATAATAAACTACATTAACAATATTTATCAAGTATTCATTTTAGCAGAGTACCTTGTTGGTGCTTCATGGAGTACAAAGGCCAGCGGGAAATAATCTTTGTCTTCAAAAAACTTATAATCTGGCTGTGGTGTGGGAAAGTTTGGTAGTAGCAGTGGTGGTGGTGCCATGGGGTGGGAGAATGCTGGGGAAGGGGATTGCAATGAGTGAAGTAAAAAAATGCTCATATAGAGGGGCAACAGCATATTTAAACCCTTGGACTTTATTTGTAGCCCCAGACTATTGGTTTTGATCTTGGCTCTATTACTCACTGTGTAGATCTGAAAAAGAGATTTAATTTGTGTGTGCCTCAAAGATGGTAATAGCACTTCTGTCAGTAGGATTATGTGAGGATTAAGTTAATTCAGGTCATAAATTTAGAATAGTACCTGGCACATACTAAGCTATTGTTTTTCTTTTTACTTTTTTATTATTAAGTTGCATAGGAAATTTAAAGCAGAGATGAACTGTGTCCAGTCAGAATGATACAGGAATGTTTCATGGGGGAGGTGGTCTTTGGGAAAAACCTCAAAGGATAGATAGGATTGAACTCAAGAGGTCATTCCAAGCACCAAATTGCCAAGGAAGGAAAACCTCTAGGGCTTTGGGGATGATGACTAAGTGAGGACAAAGAAGAGCAGTTTCTAACTCTATTCTCCATTTTCCTAGAGATTCCTGGAGGTGCCCCTAGGTCTAGAGAAAGAACAAACAGGCTGGTGACCACCTCTCTACCTCTTTGATTTTATCTTTTTTCTTTATCAGGATTTTACAGAAGAATTTGTTTACAAAAAATTCCACTGTCTTAAAGAAATATTTAAATGTCACTGTTCCTAAGTATGGGATATGGAGGTGGAGTGTGAAAACATGCCAGGGTGAGGGCTCTAGGGAGCCATCAAGTCCTTTGAACAGAGGTGTGCTCAATTCAGAATGTCTCTTGCAGAAGATGACTCAAGAGCAAGGAGGATTGAGCAGGGCTGCTATGCCATTCTGCAACCTGTCGTCCTAACTCATCCATTGAACAGATTTATTCAGTGCCCGCCTACTCTGAGCTGAGCAATGTTCTCAGCATTGGGGATAGAGTCTCGCTTTCATAACGCTTCTGTGTCTGGGCAAAGGCAGGAAAGAAGCAAATCAACAAATGCCAGTTTTTGAATCATATTCTTATGAAAATGCTATGAAGAAAAGGCTGCCAACCTTTCTCAGAGCATTTGGTGATCTTGATTGGCCATTTCCTGCCCAGAAGGTTGACCTTTGGTCTTTAGTGAATGGGGTGACACATGACAGAGTCACACATGGCTGGTCATAACAGAGAATGATCAAAGTCTAGAAACAGGAATTGTAGTCATTCTAATAGCCAAACCACTGATAAATGTTGTCAGTTGGGTAGAAAGTAATAGTTTAAAATTGGTTTAAATAAGTTCACTGACTTATTTAATCTAATCAAATGGTCAAGCCTGTTTAGGTGGCAGACTGAATCTCATCATCCTCTTCCATGATAGATAGAACCACTTGGGATTAGAGGTTAAAGACAACTGTGCCTCATATTCTATACTGAACTCTGGGCTGGAAGGGATGTGCCTATCTAGTTAATCCTTTGTGATGCAGAATTTGCTTTACAGCATACTCAGCTTCTGAATGAACACTATCTTTAGGCAGCATATTTTGCTTGTAGGGCAGCTTAATTAATCAGAAAACACTTGCTTTGCTATTCACTAGGTCCCTCTGTTGGAAGGTGAGCATCCTAGGTCAGGCTAGGCAGGGTACCAGCCCCACTTCTCCAGTTCTTCAGCTCTGGAAGCCACCCACATTTCACCCGTGTTCTTCCTCCCATACTTTTCCATCAGTTATTATCTGTGTCTGGTTTTAATTTAACTGATTATTGCATTGCACTCCAAAGATGATTCAGATTATCTTCCTGAATCTGAAATCTTATTTCAACTGTTACTTCAGGAAGTCTTCTTGTAATCTCAACTGGTTTAGAGCTGGAACCAAGTCGAAGAATAGGGACCAAAAAAGTGGGTAATTAGCTGAGACTATTTTGGTCATTGGCTCCTCCAAGGAACTGACACAGCAAGGACATTTAAGGCATCCATGGATTCACAGTTTCACATAGGAAGGAAAATCCATCCCTGATAATTAGCAGAGGTTAATCCCAATAGCGTAATCTCAAGATGGCAGAACATAGCACAAAGTTGGGAAAACCTGAAAAATTTCTCTAATTCATGTTCATAGCTCATTCCATAGCTAAGAATTTGGGTAGCAAGATTAAGATCTCTGAGAAGAAGTGCTGGTAAAACTGGGACTCAGATGAGCACACTTAGGTTTTAGAAGAATTCCTTGCAGCGGACATATGTATAATGCAAGGTTACTAAGATGATAAAAAGAAAAATTGCAGTTTTAGGCAAAAGCTCAATTTTACACTGTGTCAATTTGGAGACAGTAAGAAAATTCTGTAACTTCCAACCTTTGTGGCTATTCAAGATTCTTTCCTGTTAGATTTGACAAAAGGGTCTTTTGGCTGTGTAATTCCAAACCTGATCAACTGGCATTATTGAGCTTTCTGCCATGGCTGGCTCAGCTACTAGAATAGACATAGACTTCTATGTGGATAATTAGCTTCCAGAATAACGGAAGTAAATGCCAAGTGATGACAGAATAACTGAGTCTTGAAAAATGTTCCTGTATCGACTTCAGCCGTGTTTGTCATGATAGTGTTAGAACTGGCAGTATCCATAGGTGCAAAGTCACTTTGGGCCAGACTTTCATCTAAAGACATCTTTTCCATCAAAAGACAAGGTAACTAGTTAAGACTTGGCACTATTCAACAATTATGATGAAGAAATAAAATATACGAGGGATTAGTTTCCTGTTGGAGATTACTCCTAAATTAGCTCTAGCTACCAGATTAAAAAAACATCAACTTTTGGATAATAGGCATATACTTTATGTCTATCAAAGATAGTGAAGGGATTCTCTTTTCACACATGGAAAATTGAGACATTTGTCACAATTTATTTTATTAAGTTGAAATTAACACATTCATATTTGGATGTCTGGGAAGAGTAGGAGGAGTAAGCCTGGGGAAAAGGAGAAACAGTGGGGAAAAGTACCTGATGCTGAACTTCCCAAACTCTGTTTCCCTTCTTCTTAACACCCCTCCCTCCCCCCCCCATCCCCCACACACAGGCAGGGGGAAATAAAATTTTTTTAAAAAGACCACTGTTTGCAACATTTCACGTCTCATAAGCAGGATGGCTTATACCTTTCCAGGGACCATTACAGCACGCTGCTGCATCCCATTAATTGCTCAGCAGATGTTCGGCAGCCTTCTTTTAAAAATGCTTCAGTCGGAGTATGTTGTCAGTAAGAAAGGCAATGCATAATTTGGTTTGTCTCCAAGGAAAAAGAACTGTCTCCTTTCAGGAATTTACTAGCCTTATTTTGGTTTTCAAACTCAGTTCCCTGTTTGCTTTTATGGGAACACAACGTAAGCATTCGAAGATACCCCAATAGCATTAGAGACTGGATTTTGTTTGTTTCCCCCCACCCATGTGTTCTGTTTAGGAATTCATTAACTTTGATATCTAAACTGAGATAAACTCTGAATGCAGTCTTTGCTTTGCTCCTTGCCATGTCTGTGTTTTTTTGTTTTCCATGAAATTCCTTTTGAGGGCCTAACCATTCCTGGAAGCTATGCTTTTGAAATTCTGCTTGCATAAGGGAGAGATTTGAAATTGTGTGAGAATAGAGAGAGAACAGGAGAAGCATGTTATCAAGAAGACTGAGGAAAGGTCTTGCCCCGAGTGGTTCTCTTTGGCCTTTAGGATCTGATGGCAGCTGGCATCTGTATTTAACAGACAAAGGCTATAATGTTGCAAAACAACCCAGAGCATCAGAAAAGGGAATAGAAATCAATCAGGCTAGATATTGGACTGGAAACACTGGTGTTTTGACCAACGTGTGCCTTTGCTGGTGCTATTCCTGATGGAAATATGTCTCCCCTCTTCTTCACTTCTGTATATCTTCTAAGTCTATTTGTATTTTAAGTCTCAGCTCAATGCATTTGACACATTTGCATGGTGTCGAGATCTTTACCAAAATCACATCTCTCCTTATCTGAACTCATATGGATTTTTAAAATCTCTATCCTTCTGATGATGATGATCGTAAACCATCATCATCATCTTCTTCATCACTCCTATTTCACTTCTTGTGGATATGGCTCATCATATCTTTATATTGTCTCTGTCATTGTCCCTAGCAGAGAATTTGCACATATCAGGTGCTCAGCAAATACTGCTTTTATACATAATTAGATGTCTAAATAATTTATAACCTTCAGAGATATAGTCAAAATCCCATTTCCCCAGTTAACCTTTAGATCCAGTTGATTCAACTGTGAACCCATCTCCATGACATGCAACTTCTTACTAAATAACTGGTGAGTGGAGCCCTGCATTCATTTATCCGGTAAGCATCCAGGGAAAACCCATCTCTGTTTTTCTTTTCTTTTCTCTAATGGCAGGTATCCCATTAATAGGTATTATAGTTATTTATATATACATTGTGGGGAGTGGGTGCTCCCTGTTTTCTGTGTTCCAGAACAAGATATCCAAAAGAGAAGCGGGGAGGGACTGGCAAGAGGCTGCTGTGATTAAAAGAGACTGAATCAAGTATAACTTACTGGCCCTTATTCTGCTCTGGTCTATCTGGAAGGAGAGTTTCCAGTGTCAGAGAGCAGCCTCACTTCATGGCAGAGCTCAGGGTCACATACCTTGGATTGCACCATCCTTGCCTTATCAAACCAATGAGACCTTCTTCACATCTTTTGTGACATCTCCCTTGCCCTTTCTTTCACCCCTGCCGTTATCCTTGCCTTCTTTATCATATATTTTAAGAACTATGATGCCTTCTTAGGGAGAGTGGGGTTTTTGTTGTTGTTGTTGTTGTTGTTGTTGTTTTTTTTCCCAGCAAGATCCTGGAAGGCTTGGAATCTGATGCAAACCATTTGATCTGTATAGTTACCTGCAGAATAACAAACCTGAGCCATTAGGAAAATATCCCTGAAATGCCAATTGTTTTCTCATTGCCCCTGTTAACTTTGAGTTTACTCAAGGGCAGGATCCATTTCAGATGTATCATCTTGTCTCTCAAATGGCTCCATACCTTCCTTTGCAATTATTTCTTTAAAGCTATAGTTCATCAGGGGATATGAAACGGGTTAGGATCCTCACTCACTCCACTGTAGCTAGACCTGAGGCATGAATCCTAGCTGCATGGACCTTTACTAACTTTAACCGAAGAGAATAACAAAACACTTCATGCAGAAGGTTCAATAAAGATGAGCCTTAATGTTGAATGGGTGCTCACTAAAACGAGGGAAAATAAGCATGCCAGGTTGAGGGGCTGTGTTGAGCAAAGGCACAACGAGATGACGTTTTATGGTTTGTATGTAAAATGATGTATCCTCTGACATGGTTAGGGTCATCCAAATAAGTATCATCAAATATTTGTAATTGGTATATTTACTACAGGTAAAATGATGAGCAGGGGGAGGAGGATAAAATTCATGGAAAGCATATATGCCAGAATACTATAAACTCCGTGTCCATCACCCATGTGGTCTAGTGAGGAAGCTTTCATTAATGTAGGTTTGAGAATATAAGACATAATAAACATGAGAAAGGGAAAAAGAGGCAGATGAAAGGATTTTTTAAAAATTATAAGTTTGGGTAACAATCCATAATCTTTTCTCTTTTTAACAAAGTACAAGTATTTACATATAGAAATTTTCAATCCAAGTGGCAAGAGATGGTAATTTATTTGATGAAGATGGAGAACCAGGAGGGGGAGCCTCTTTTTTGATTGTCAAAGAAAATAATTTTAGTGGTTCATGTTGGGTTTGATGCCATAAAATAAATAAGTAAGATACCTCATCAGGAAGCTGGAAATAGAGAGTTGAAACTCGGGTGAGAAGACTGGGGCCAGACTATACATTAAACTATAAGCTTTAATTTGCCACCTCTTAGCAGAGTCTCAGGTGAGAGGAATCTGCTGACAGGTGGTAAATTAAAGCCTTAATTCCTCGTGCAAATCTTTCAAGCTCCACCAAACTCTGTATCTTTATTTCTAAGAGGGCCAATCGTCATGAGTAAATTCAGTCTTCATATTTGGCAGGGGGTAAGGGGAGTGGAAAGCGGCTTAAAAACATGTTGATTCTTCTGTGGTAGGATAGATAAGGGTCTACATGAGAACAGAAGGTAAAGAGAGAGCAAGCAAGGGGCAACACTGACATTTTACTTGAGAACACAAAAGCCTAATAGATTAATCCATGCTAAATTGAGAACAACAACCCTTCAAGGATTGTTTGCATTTCATAAGAGTTATTTATTGGACAGATGAACTGAAATGTGGGTGGTAGGATTTCTGCACAGAGAGACTAGAAGGGCTGGAGCTGACTGGTTCCCTCACACCATCTGGCATAAATAAAACCCTGGTCTATGATTGGAACGTCTCTTTCCATCCCAGAGTAGGAGATCTCTGCTATAAAGCAGTTGTTTACAAACCAGACTCTACATTGCAGTGAACCTAGAAAGCTTCTAAAGACAGAGATTTTTCAGGTCTACCTGCACACAGTGAGGAATCCCTGGAGGATTCCAGGAGGGTGATGTCCAGGAATCTGCACATTTAGTAAGTTTTTCAGATGATGCTTATGCAGACAGCCCCTTCCCTAGTCTCAACAACCACTCTTAGGGAGCATTCCACAGACAGAAATCCATCTACATATCAAGGAAGGATGAATGACTATCTCCAGCAGTAAATCTGATTTACAGCTCAGGGCATCCACTAAAATAGAGGCACGAATTAAATAAGAACGGCCTGTGATATTAAATGTAGGAGGAAATTAGTAATAAACATTAAAATCTAATTTCTTGACATATTTGGATCCAACCTAATTGGCAGAATGGGTAGATGATCATGGGACTAAGGGGGAAAAAATGAAACATACTTCAGAATCTGGGGTATACTGTATCCATAATCTAGATGAACGGCAAAGGCCAGCCAAGAGCACTGGTCATGAAACATTTGAAAACTGATTAAAGTGTGAACTGGAATCTTAGTGGCAGATGTAATTGAATAGTTGGGAGTTTTATGAGAGTTAAACGAATAATATTATCTAGTGCTATTCATGTGCTAGTGTGAGCAGAAAATGGTGCATTCACATCTCACTATATTTCTACACATATTTCAGAATGAAGATGCTGTTCTACTCTTTGCTTTCTAGTTGGGTGACTGTTCTTCTGGAGTTTTGGACACACATGACAAAAAAGGTGAAATGTCAATATTTTTCAAAGGAAGAGCCTCAAATCTCAGGTTAAAAAAAACACACACATGCGCACACACAAAACCAGTAACACTGCTTCTACCCCATCCATCAGCTGCCTTGTTTAAGCACCTACATTCAGAAAAACTGTCCTTTGTCAAGGGTATGTGTGGATTTTTAATAAAACTGTTATCTTGTGTTATCTTGGCCTCCACGGTTGCTGCTGACTGGTTTAATTTCTTTTGCAGGTGCAATAAAAAGATATCATCACAGAGATATTAGAGAATTAATATTACCAGGCTTCAATTGCTAGCACCAGATATGTTATGAGTAAATGTGGGAGGGGATAAGAAACTCAAATTTTCAGCCTAGGTCAAGATACATCATGAATTCCACCCTACCGTTTTTTTTTTTTTTTTTTTTTTTTTTTGTCGTTTTTTCGTGACCGGCACTCAGCCAGTGAGTGCACCGGTCAGTCCTATATAGGATCCGAACCCGCGGCGGGAGCGTCGCCGCGCTGCCAGTGCAGCACTCTACCAAGTGCGCCACGGGCTCGGCCCCACCCTACCGTTTTATACTGAGAAAGACACTTTCCACTTGAAGGCAGAATTACCATTAGTCAAGAAGCTTTAGAAATTATAATATAATTTAAGCCACAATGTTATGTTGCAAATACCAAATAGGAGTTGTGTAGCTCTGAACTGTAAAGCAAAATAAATTGTTGAAATAATATTTTCCATTTAAGAATGGGATAAGTAGTTGTGAAATTCTTCCACAACCAATAAATTTATCTGTCTCTTTAGTCTCTGGTTGCCTTATTATCTACATAGTTATCATTTAGAAGTCTATTGTGAGTAAAATCATCGTGGTGGTATTTTTCTTTCCTTATGGTTTTTCTCCAAAATAAATACATATTTTTTTCCTCTCCAAGTAATTAGGTTGTGTCACAGGTACATGGACCCAATGGCTTTCAACAGTTATTAAATCGTTATGGTGTTATGATAAGTAATAACGGGTGCCAAGGGATCTAAATATATTACTTTCCCCAATGTGATTAAACGAATGTGAAGCATTCATAAATCTACCAGGGGCCAGCAATGAGGTTGCTCTTTATCTTCTAATAGATTCTTTCTTCTACCTTTTTTTCTAAGATTACCTGAGTCCATAAAAGGGACTAAAATGACCACAGGGTAACTGGCCTGAGTTGACCAGCCTGGGGGATGTACCTGGACACTCTTGATCAGAGAATGGTCAAGAAGGAGTGACCAGATGACTAGTTCGGAAACAGGGTAAGACATGTATCAGGTTGGAAATAAGTGGTAGGTAAGACATAGAAATGCAGTTCCCCAAGAGGAGGGCAAGGCAGATGGTCAAGAGAAACTGGCCAAAATAAAAAAAATTAAAAAATTAAAAAATAAAAAAGACAGGAAAACGCATATAAAATACAGAGAAAATACCACAACCTAGCATAAGTTACCCTTTATTCATCAAGTTTCTTATACCTAGAGTAACCAGGACTTTATTAAACTGGGAACACTAGAGAGACAGAACCAATAGTATATATACATATAGACAGAAATATGAGAGGGGATTTACTAGTGGAATTGGCTCATGTGATTAGGGAGGCTGAGAAATTCCACAACAGCCCATCTGCAAGCTGCAGACCGTAGGACGCTGGTAGTGTGGCTCAATACAAGTCCAAAGGCCTCAGAAGCAGGGAAGCCAATGGTAAAATTCTTCCTCTGAGGTAGAAAGCCTGAGAACCTGGGGGGCTGCTGGTATAAGTCCTGGAGCCCAAAGGCCAGCAAATCTCAAGTTCTGATGTCCAAGGCAGCAGAGGAATTTATTTCAGTTCTTCCAGAGAGAGCAATTTGCCTTCTGTATTTGTTTTCTCTGAACCCCCAGCCAACTGGGTACTGTGATCTTCCCCACCTGGCCCACTCAGACTCACGCTTATCTCTTCTGGAAACACCCTCACAAGCACACCCAAAAGAAAGCTTTACCAGGTTTCTAGGTATTTCTTAATTCAGTCAAGTTGACACCTAAAATTAACCATCATAAGGACTATCCTGGGTTGTTACAGCTGTTGTATCACCATAAACTTTAATAGCACCCCTCTCATTCTTAAAGTTTCCTGTTTGAGAAGAAAACAGTTACAGTCACTTTACTTTTACCCTGCTACCCTGACGCTGGGACAGAGGTCGATGCCAAGCACTGGGTAATGTAGAGACCAAAGGCGGGAATTGCTAATTGAATGTTTAACAAGTTGAAAGAGATTGTTTTGAGGAGAGTGAGTAAGCTATTGCTATGTAACAAAACACCCAGAAATTTTGTGGCTTAACAGCAAGCATTTGGTATTGCTTATGAGTCTGTGGATCGGCTGGGTGGCTCTTCTGCTCTTGCCTGTGTTCACTAGTCTGTCTGCCTTCAGCTAGGGATTGTTTATAGGGAGTGCTGCTGATCTTGGCTGGCCTCTCCCAGATGGAAGGGGTCAGCTGGCTATAGGCTACTCTAGAATGGCCTTGGTTGGGATAATTAAGCTGTTCTTCACATAGCCTCTCATCCTTCAGCAGACTGTTCTGAGCTTGCTCACACGTGGTGGTGGTAGGATTCCAAAAGAGAAAGCAGAAGTGTGCAAGGCCTTAAAAAGCACAGTTAGCACACCATCACTTCCGTAGCATCCCATTGCCAAATGCAGGTGATAATAACATCCCAGATTCAAGGGGAGAAGAAACAGATTTCACCTTCTAGTGGAAGGACCTTCAAATTCATTGCAAAAGACTTGGATGCAGAGAAGGGCAGAGAACTGAGCAAGCAATGTATCGATCTACATGAGGCTGACTGCTCACTTATGGGAGACTTGAAATGCTTGTGAGTAGTTAGGAAAACTCTCTCCTAGAGCCTTAAACACATCGAACTATTAGCAATCAAGCAGCATGTTTTGTTTTATTATGTTTTGTTTTGCTTTGTTTTAGTGACTCAGAGAATGTAAAGATCGGACAGGTCCTTAAGATAAGGACAAGATGTTTTACATGTGAGAGAAAGTGAGGCCTACCGTGCAGGACTTGCAAGTTGTTACGCATAATAATCACCTGTGTAGCTTGACACATAATGGATTTCTGGGGCCCATCCTAAGATACATATATTTTTTTCTTGAGTAAAGCCTAGGAAACTGCATTCTCACAAATGCTCCAGGTAGTTCTGATTCAGGTAGTCTGTAAACTGCATTTTGAGAAATACTTTACATAGTAGTCAAGATTCCTCATTGACTTTCAACTCTAGAAAACTGAAACATGCCTTTCTCTCTTGTCTATTAATTATGGCGATGTTTGGTCTTGGAGGCACCCATGGTTATTACTTCTTGGGCCAAGTGAACTCAATTCCTGTGACTGGATGTTCCTGAAGATTCATCCTCAGTTTAAATCCAGCAATAGTGCTTCACTAGTCACTAGAACTGTTAAAAGATAAACTGAGACACATTAAAATGTTGTAGTTTATTTGAGCAAATTGAGTCATTAATTGGGCAGCACCAGACCACAAATGGTTTGGGGCTCCACCAAGGGGCACGAAGGAAAGACTTTTATGGGATGAATGTGGAAGTAAGGCAAAGAAAACATTGGTTAAAGTAGAGCAATAGACTTTTTTCCACTGGAACGTCCTTAGTTACAGGTTAGTTGGCAGTTTCTGATTAATTAAGCTTAAGTTTCACTTTCTTAGAATATGAATGTTTACACTAAGTTAGGTTTCAATTTGCTTACCTAGGAATGCAGGACTCCAGAGCTGCCTCAGTCTCATGGCTTCTCACTTCATTATTTTATCAGGGCCTTCTCTGGTAATTTCCACCCAGTGTGGCCTGCAGTATCATGGCTTTATTCTACTAAGGTGTAGCAATCCTTAAGACTCCCATGATTGAGTTTGGATTTGAACTGGAGGGAAGGCCCACTGGCCAATGAGGGTGCTCTGGAATGGAAACCTTTCTGGCCCTTGGGCACTCCAGATAAGCTTTCTGTGTGCTATTCCCATATCATTTTAATTTCTGAAAAAAGATTTTAGACCACATGGATTTTTTTGATATTCAAGGCATACAATTAAAGCCAGACTCGAGTCTATTTTGAAGGCAGGAAAGGAGAAAAGAAAGTCAAGTATGGGCCGAGCCTGTGGCGCACTCGGGAGGGTGCTGCGCTGGGAGCGCGGCAACGCTCCCAGCGGCCGCGGGTTCGGATCCTATATAGGAATGGCCGGTGCACTCACTGGCTGAGTGCCGGTCACGAAAAAAGAAAAAACAAACAAACAACAAAAAAAAAAAAAAGAAAGTCAAGTATGGGGAACTTGCTTCTTCAACTTCCTGACAGCACTAACTTTTGGATTAGAAATGTAGTTAGAGTTCAAAGTTTCAGGGTCATACTGTAGGCAGACATTCTCTAAGAAAGTCCCTTTGATGGAATGAGAGTGAGCACAAGACAGCAATAAGGACATTCTGTATGGCTTCCCTGGGTGACACTACCATGACATTGACTTTTGAGCCAAGCAAAAGGGCAAAGTTGAAGCAAGGGGCAAAGCGGTGCCCAGGGGAGGCATTTCCTAAAGGGTGTTGTGTGGAACCTCGCTCTATAAAGAGTGTGTGGTCAAATGAGTGTGAGAAAGACTAGGGTAAAGTTTAGTTATTTTCTTTCCTGCAGGACTGTTATGAACCTTTAATGTACTGATGTGCATCATGAATCTCCAGATAGGGAACACTGTGTGCACCCTTTTCCAATATTATTTGACCATGGAACTCTTGTCATCTTTTAGGACTTTTTCCCTATAGAATACACTTTCAGAAATGTGATAGAAGATGATAATGCTAAAAATATTGGGCATGTACAGTGTGCCAGGCACTATTACAGTGCTTTGTAAATTCTGTCTCATTTTATTCTCACAACTTTCTAAATAAACCAAACCCTAGTTTTATCTCCATTTTGCAGATGAGGAAACTGAGATTCGGTATGAGTTACTTAGCCCCTTATGGGGCTAAAAAGGAACCATATCCATTACTTAATGCCAAATGGAGTTTTAAGTTTACTCTCAAACACACATTTACTTAGCACTTACTGCATGTTAATCACTTTTCACAACAAGATTGCTATCACCATAAGCATTCCTGTTGATATAACCAACCCATGTCCCCATGAATAAAATATTCAATGCATTTTCAGGTTCCTCACAGGATTTTAGAAACGACATGTGCCAGCACCCAGGCTTAAAAACGTTGAGTCACTTGGAATACTGCTTGTATACATGTTTTACTCTGTGCAAGAATAATGGCAAAAAACTGCTCAGCACTTTTCCCCACACATTTACCTTGTTTAAACTGCAAGTGGAGAGGGATTAATTTATGCTAATTCCACACAACAAGTTAAAGCCCATTTATCACAAGTTTCCATTCCTCAGCAAAACATGCACAAATGCACCTAAGTGTTGGGTGAACTAAGATATGCAGCTGCTGTTGTGTGGAGCAATAATAGACCTGTTTATATTCAGGCACAGATCAGCAAGCAGAAGCCACCCACAGAACACAGAGGGCAGTGGTACTCAATTTCTCGCCATGCTGCCAGCTGCTACCTGCTGCTGCCTGTTTGCCTGCCTCTGCGAAGTGACTAAACCATGCAGGGTTAGGGAAGGGGAATGGATATCACTGGTTTTAGAATGCGGGATATGGCAGCTTATTTTCCCCAAATAATATGATAATTACTTAATAGTGTTAATGTTGCTTGTTTAAGGAATGATGATTTGAGTGTGAATAATTTAGCACTGAAAGATTTAACCTTGTGATGGGGAGAAAGCTAAGAAAAGGAAGGGAAGAGAAGAGAAATAGAGTTCATTTATGTGCATGTGTGTGCGTGTACGTGCGTGCGTGTGCATATGTGTTTGCTTTCTGTGCTACCAAGAGCATGGCCAGAGTAATTTCCTCTCATAGTTTTTCATTTATTTCAAATGCCAACCCTTTCAAGCAAGCTCAGTGTTCTTCCAGTTGCTCCATCACACTGATATTTTGGTTATGCTGAAAGAGTGTTCAGCTAGAGTGAGAAGTTTAGCTTTATTCCTGCCTCTAACCATCCTAACCTTCTGTGGCCCCTCTCCAGGCCTCCATTTGTTCCCTGTTAAATCCAGGGTTTGCATTAGAAGATTGCCTTTAAAATATCTTCCTATTATTATTTCCTTAATGTGATGATGGTATTACAATAATGTTGACAGAGAGAGAGAGAGAGATCTTTTAGTTACAGATGATGAAATGATGTGATATCTGAGATTTGTTTCAAAAAGTGGTTAAAGGTTGGATGTGAGTAGAGGTAAAATAAGATTGGCTGTTGGTTGTTGGTTGTTGAAACTGCGTGGTGGGTCCATGAGTCTTCATTTCTCTATCTTCTCTCTCTCTCTGCATATATATATTATATATATGTATAAATGTATACATACACACATGCACACATATATATGTGTGCATATATACAAGGTGTTGGGAAAATAGAATAATTTAACACGCTCCCTCGCCTTAGGGATGGTTGGGGGTGGTGCGGCACATTCTTTGTAAGCAAATTTTGTGTGTTGGTAGAGTTAGTGCGCATGTGCGGTGCCGCAACCTGGCCAACGTCTGCCTCAGGTGGCTGCCACGCACACAGCCATTCTCTCGAACCTATGGCTTCCAAGGACCTGTTTGCTGGTTACCTAGCTCATAGACCTGTGTGTGAGGGGTCTGGTGACCCAGCCTGGTGTGTGAGGGGTCTAGTGACCCAGCCTGGCGTGTGAGGGGTCTGGGGACCCAGCCTGGCATGTGAAGGGTTTGTGACCCAGTCTGTGAATGGGCTTGAGGGGTCTGTGAGCTCCAGACTCAGCCCTAGCTTGGCAATTGGCCCAGTCAGCAGGATTTCAGGCAGGTAAAAGAGCATGACACAAGGGTATTTCAAAAAGTTCATGGAAAAGTGGAATTGAAAGAGAATATATATCTTTTTATGAACTTTTTGAAGATCCTTTGTATGATATCTAAGGTCGAGTGTATGATCTATGATTCTAACTGCTCCTTTCAAAACTTAATAACGTTTTAACTTATGTCACGTTAATTTTCTTCTAGTGCCATAGTCTTAACCCTAATACTCATCCTGAGAAACATCTTTTTAAATGTCTAATATCTCCCACTGAAGTCAGCACAGGGCCGAATGTATTGAAAATGTGTGTGTGTGAAATGACTCGGGTTCAAGTCTCAATTCTTCCCTTTACAAGTTCTAAGTCTTGGGAATGACATTATACAATGAGAACTTGACTGTTCCTACCTACTTACTGAGGATCACAGTCCCTGCCTTCCACTTGTGAAAACCAATGGTGATAATGTCTATGACAAATGGAAGGTATTCTTTTCTGATGATATCCTACCATGTACAATGTGAGTCGTGAATTATATCCAGACTTCCTCACTGATGGCACTGAGAGGGTGACTTTCTAATTTCTAACTGAGAGCAAGTGTACCTTGGGTGTTGGAGTGCAGTGGGACCACAACCATCCTTCCTACTCACAGACTCACACCCCTACTTCACACCTTCAAGTGCTGCTTGACTTATACAGGAAAGACTAGTTGGGGAGGGAAGTTTGTTATGTTCAGAGCCTCCTAAAAACTGAACCTACTAAACTGACTAAGCTATTTTCTTAGAAAAAAACTTGGCTTTTGTTTTTCACCAAGACCACGTGGTTATATGAAATATGCTTTCTAGTAGCGGTTACTGAGAGGCTGGGATGTAATCCTACAAAAACCAGACAGAGCAGAAACAGCGGAGAGTCTTGTCTGGGACCATCAGTACTACAGTCACTAATTCTTGACCTTTTTTACCTGGCCGACCAGAATGTTGCCTTCTCAGCTCTCAACAGAGAAAAGCTACAGAAAATGGTGTTTAAAGGTCACCTGAATTTCTGGGTCTCGGGCTTTGCTTAAATTGATGGAAGGTAAAGGTCAGCATCCAGATGTCCGTGGGGTGCATATGGCTCATCTTTTATGCTTGAGCTATGCTATATTTGCAAAATGTCAGCTTTTGAGTGGGTAGAAATCAACGGCAAACAAAGTGATTACAGGTGCAACAGGTTTGACCCTGAGATGCAGGAAGATTTGAGGTGAAGAAAGATGTTTTCCAAAACTTCACTTCAAGGGTGCTCAGGGAGGGAGACTCTTTTATGAATGCAGAGGATTCTGTTTTGTCCAAAAGGAGACATCACTGCATGTGGGAGGCTGGAGCTGCTTGGTGAGGGCTGTCAGGGCTTTAGGAAGCTGTAGAGATAACCGGGTTACATACCTCTCCCCCAGTGTCAGAGCAACTGCTCTTGGAAAATATTCACTTAGCTGTCAGTTTTCTGTGTGCAAAAATGTAAGCAAGCTACGTTACTTTCCAGTTCTTTCTCTCACAACTGCCGGGGTAAGAAGGATTGGGTAACTCACAAAAGTAGTCTGTTGGTGGTTTTACTGGTTATCTGCTTTGCTTAGTAGGAAAAGCTTGCATGTAGAGTATAGGAAAATTTGATAATAATTAGTATTGTATTATTATAACTATTGATGAATACTACTAATAATAGCAGCAGTGCAAATAAAAGCTAGTACTTAAAGAGGGCCTAATAACTAGATACACTGTCATTCAATCCTCACATCAACCAGCTGAGGTCTGTACTATTATTCTTATCTTAACATATAAGGCACATTAAAGTAAAGTAACTTATCCAGGGTCACACAGCCAGCAAGTAGTAGAGTAGGGTTTGAATCCAAGCAGTTGGCTACAGGGTCTGTTCTTCTCCCTGCTCCTCTGTAGTGCTTGAACAGGCCAGCTGCAGCATTCTGGGGGCAGGGACAGGCTCAGATGCATTCATGTGGTGAGCATCGTGTATACACGTCCCACTTGGTTTTTAGGGACTCACCAGTCCTGTGTGTGAACTGTGGAAACCTTTCACGGAGTCCACCTGCCCAAGCCTCTGCTCACAACCATGTCTTGTTCTCTCCCCAGCCCCACTGGTGGACCTTACTCCAACCCACAGTGGATCCGCCATGCTGATGCTGCTCTCAGTGGTGTTTGTGGGGCTGGCCGTGTTCGTCATCTACAAGTTTAAAAGGTGCGTGTCCCTCTGTCCATGCCTCCCCTTCCTCTTCCCTCTTCCTGACAGGTTCAGATGCATGTGTCGCAGTGATGCATGTCACCCATGCAGAGCAGTGATGGTTTCTGTTAATGTTTTAGGAAGATCCCGGGGATTAATGTTTATGCCCAGATGCAGAATGAAAAAGAACAAGAGATGATCAGTCCAGTCAGTCACACTGAAAGCAGGTCCAATATCCCTCAGACTGAACTAAGGAGGCCTGGCCAGCTTATAGATGAGAAGGTGGAATCACAGCTCATAGGTAAATGATTCCCAGTAGCTGTCAGCCTAAGTAGTCAATGGCTGACTTTCCCTCTAACCCCTTTCTGACTTGACATAACCACTCTCTTCTCCTCTAACACCCCTGAGAGAAACAGTTAACATACTTTTTTCCCCTCTTCCTTCCATTAGAATGGGGAAGAAAAAAAAGGCTTCTTGCTTCTATCTAGGTTTTTTCTCTCATTAGTTTATTCCTCCACTTACAAAAACCCTTCCTAAAACATTGGGCTACAAAGGTTTATGGACAAAGGAGCAAAGCATTTGCTCTAACAAGATCCAAGAAGGAGATGTCTCAGGGGCTGGGGCTGGCTGGTAGGCTGGAGAGCTGAGCAGTATTTGAGGGACAGGGTGTGTGTTGATCATAACAAAACATGCCAGCCCCAACTAGAGACAGCTATAGGGAGGGCAGACTGCTCCATAAAACTAGTAGAGAAATGACATAACGAGAGTGACTAGAATGATCACTGGGAAAATTTTTAAATCTAGCAGTAATCTAGAAACTGTTCCCCAGGAAATATGGAACCTGAGAACTTGAGAAAAAGAGATAATAAGTTTGCAGAACATCCAGGCATTGGGGCATCCTGAGACAACTGGAGGGCTAGACTATTACAGAGTAGATTAGCAGATTTCTTCTTCTTTTTTGATTGGCCCTTAACAGAAGTCTTAAAACAGACTTTCTAATATTTCAGTAGAGTGCTCTCTGCCTGTGAAGTTAGCATGGGAATCCAACAGCTAGGTATAGAGTCTGAAGTTCAATTGCTAAGTCCTCCTATTTATTGCAGAAGAAATTTCTCAGAACGTTAGACAAACTCATGGAGTCGCTAGTGCTGATCCATTTCTCTCCTTGGTCCCTCCTGTCTGTTGACATCAGGAGCTGAAGCTGTAAATGTTCACATCTAGACCCTGAATTGCTGACTATGGTGGATAAATTATTATATAATCACTCATGCTTCACTTTAATGCGGTAATGGCAAACCACCTAGAAGGCCTTCACGGAAGATTTTTAATCTGATTCTTGGGGGAAAAATGAGTATGTAAATTATAACATAACCCTCTCTTTCAATGGATTTGGAAAAGGTCTGTGGCTGTATTAGGGGAAATTTAAATGCAGTGACTGGCTGGTATCATACATAATGATGATAACTACAGCCACATCTGGTGTCAGTGATCACAGTGTACTTTCTTATATTTGGGGAGACAGGGTGATGAGTGTGTAATTGCTTCAAGTTAAAAAGAAAAAAAGGCTTTTCTGTCTTTATGTCCAGAGAAGCATTCACCCTGTCTATTCACTTCTAAAGCATCGAGGGGCATTTTTTAAGGTCATTGGGTCCCCTGTCCCCGTTTCCACAGGGTATGAAGCACAGCCACTGTTTTCTTTGTTAAAAGTAGCAATTCCTCCTTCACCAGGAACATCTTGCAGCACATTGCAAAGTCTGACACCTTTCCATTTCCAGTGTTTTTTAAATGAGTAAGTGTTACACGTTTTCTCTTAGGAGAGTAGCTTTACCCTCCCCTCCCTCCCCTTCTACTCAACCTGGTGACTCATCTCTCCGATTGCAAAGAGCAAGACACGCCACACCACCTTCAACGCCAAAGCGGGGATCTGCTGGGGCACAATTTGCAATTTAAGGAAAACCCCCAAAGGCTGCAGGCGACCTGCTGATCAGGAAAGAATTTCGCTCTTGTCAAGTGCATCATCCTTCATGACCACTAACTTTATGTTTTTTTCTTTCCTTTGTTGTTCTGTTTCCTATTTTGCCAGGAAGTATTTCCATAGTTGCTGAGAATCAAAGCACAAAAGAAATCCCTACCTATGTAAATGTTTGAATGGAGGACGCCAGTAAAAAAACAAAAACAAAACAAAAAACAAAAAATAAAATAAAAACAATCAAAATCCAAACAAATAAACAAACACTCATTGCATCGGGACTTTTTAATTCTTCAGACACAGACAACAAGGGTTTTTAGCTTTAAGCCTGTGCATGTGGACAATACCTTGAAAACGTGTTTGGAGGGGCAGTGTACAGGTGCTCTATTTTAATGGAAAACACTCCCCTCTCCCTTTCTTCTCTTTTTTCTGATCGGTCGTGTTTGTAGAAAATTCATAACATATATAGGCCAAGGAAATCTGCATGTATTTTTGGAAATATTCTTGGCACTAGATTTAACAGCTATTTTAGCACTACAGGCTAATGGGTGGATTAGCCACCCTAGCCCTTTTCATAAGACACAAAGACATGCACAGGAGTTTGAAACTCTGAGCTGTTTCTCTGTTCTACTTTTCCTTTTTGTCATTTTCCCTTCTAAGTTACCTTTGGTAGCTCTGCGGTTCAGCAGTGGCCACAAGGCTGCTTTCTCCATTCTCTGTGGCACAGGGACAAAGACGCCAGTTGAAGATCTATGTATGCAGGTAGAATAGGGAAGGAAGCAGGTCAGGGAGGCAAAGAATGCCAGAAATGGACCTTTGTATCCTGTTCATCTCTTCCCCTATGACTGCTTCCCTTTGCAGCTTTCCCTACACCTGCCCCAATTTATGTAGCAAATGGGATCCCATGAGTTACCCATAGTCTGGCCTTCCCATTTTTTTTTTTTTTTTTTTTGCTGTGTGTGGCCATGATCTGTCGATGTCTTTGAATCTCTTCCGTCCAATCTCTGAATTATCCATAAACTACTCCCACTTTTTCTCCAAATCGTGTTGCTAGATTTTGAACATTAACCATGACGTTTCCTTACTACTGGCCTAGCCTCTGCCAATCCTCCCCCCGCCATCAACAAGTTTCTCAACTCTCTGTCATTTGTGTACATCCCAAGCATGCCAGCTTCCGTGCACACTGACCTAGCTGCCTCCTGCCCAGCAGGGTTCAGTTTCATGTATCCTTTGTCTCCTCTTCTAGAACCTACCATTTCCAAATAGTCGTCCGTCCGTCCCCCCCCGTCTCCCCCCCCCCCCGCCCCCCCCCCCCCCCCCCCCCCCCGCTTTCCTACCTGGAAACATATACTGTGTGTAAAAGAGTTGCTATATGCAGGGCAACTTAAACCTGGCTATGTACTTGGGAAAAGAAAGTATACAATGAAACAAAAAATCTCGTGCGGTCAGATTCCAGAAGATTCTTGTGAGAAATGTTTTGAACTTGTGACTATGTTGCAGGGCAATTTTCTCCTGTGATGGTTGCTGTTACCCAATATTTTCTCTCTCACAGTAGAAAAAAATATTTGTGAAATAAAACTGATTTTAATCAGAAGGAGAAGCAGGTTAATGGACTTACTGTTTAAGAAGTCAAAAAGTCTGAGAATATACAGAGATCTTGTCTTACATTAGGATGAGAGTTTGATTGTTTAGGATAATCCCAGTGATTTTCCATGTGCACTCTCTGATCTCTGAGTGTTACAGTACCAGAAAAAGAAAAATAAGTCAATATAAAGGGGAGGAGTTAGCTGACTACTGCAAAGTGTATTGACTCAAAGCATGAAGAAATCCCACTTTTCCCAGGGCGATCTTGAAAGAAGGCCCAGAGAAAGAAGGAAACAAAAGCCTGTCCAGCAGAGTCCCTTTCTGTATTATGCACTGGGCAAAGCCCACTCTAAGGTTTAGGATGAAGCAGTTCTAAAAAACCACTCAGAAAGCTCAGCCTCCTTCTTGGCTGTGTCCCAAGCCAGCAACAGGGTATAACAGAGCTGCTGGTGATAATGGGGGTGCCCTAAAAATCCTGATGATCCTGCCCTTATGTAGCTCAGGCAGGGAAAGAGAAGCAAAGCTACTGTCAGAAGTTAATCAAGCAGAAGATTTTATGGTCAAGGATGCCTGATGTAAATCTGGGAAATGGATTATGCCTGGGGCAGCCACCTATCTGTAGAACTCTATTGATCCCCAACCTGCCAGGCTTCCTATCTCATAGGAAACATCCTCATTGATCCTCTTCAGTTGGAGCCTCCCGAGTTTAATCTGGAAGACAAAGTGTTTGGAAACCAAAAGAGGCTCACTCAGACCAGCACAGGGAGTCCTCAGAGTTGCAGTTCAATTCATTTTAATTAGAAAATTATAAAAACGGAAATAACAGTCTTAATCTAGCACAGTGCCTTGCCTAGAGTAGTATGATGAAACTTACTTGTTGAAGAAATAAATGAATGGAAAGACACAGGAAAGAATGGGCTGTAAGTCCTAATTAAAAATAAAGGTGGACATGAGATGCCTGGCATTTTGGAACGTGACTGAAGATGGCCAGCTACAGATTCAGCATCTCCAATGTCCTCATGTGCCTCTCCTCAAAGATCCCTCCCCCCTGTAGGTGATTAGTGAGGCAAGGTGCTGCTCAGAGGGGACCTCATTGTTCCTATGACCTTGGCCAGTCATTCTCAAAGTGTGGTACCTGGACCAGCAGTATTAGCATCACCTCGGTCTTGTTAGAAGTGCAAATCCTGGATCCATACCCCAGATCTACTGAATCAGAAGCTCTAGTGGATGAGTAGCAGTGTTCTCTATTGCTGGGTGATAGCGGGCCTGGCAATCTGTTTTAACAAGGCCTCCAGGTGATTGTGATGCACACTAAAGATTGAGAACCACTGTACTAGGTCATTCTAGCTGAATCCAAAAGAGGAGGTAGTAATGAGAGCCTACAAATGGGAGGGTCCCAAGTGCCTACCTACTCGCTACTAGCAGGTGCAAACACAATGCAGAGTTTGGTGGGCTTAAAGCCAGAGGAGTATGTGTGGAGGGATGGATGTGGAATGTAAGATTCAGGGCAAGCTAAAAATATGATACTGCAACATTTCTCAAAAGCCCAGAAGGCAAACTGTGCATGCTCTACTTTGAACTACCCAACCAACATTTTCTCCCTTGCCTTATTTCTAATTGGATTCACTGTCCAAAATGCAGAGATTCGCTTTGCTTTTTTTCAGAAGTTCCAAATAGCAACTTTGAGAGCAATGGGGTGCTTGGCAGCTGTTCTGTGTTTTCCAGGATTCCAACTGAGCATTGAAATCCCTCATTTGCCAACTTATTTTTATAGGAAGCCAATTTAAAAAAAAAAAAAATGAAAGTTTTCTTATAGTATTGGGACTACTTCTAATTTTCAAATGACTTTTTTGATGTATTTTTTGTTAAATACTATGTAGTGTAATGTATAATTGCTCTTGTTTATTGCTTTTACAATCATATTTATTAAACAGATAATGTCTCTAAAGTCTTTGCCTAAAGGTGTTTATTTAATCCCAAGCCCTTGGTGTTCAGTCTGGATACAGAAATAATGCAGCTACAGAATTTTATAAAGACTAATTGCATGAGAATATAATACACACCAGAAGCTCAAGACTTTTCCTACTAACAAAGTAGAATTCTACTACCTGAATTCCACTTGCATTTCAGTTGACTATACAATGTCTGTTACGTTATTAAATTACATTATTTCACTTAAAAATTACTCCAAACTGGTTACTTTGGAATGAGTAACATGCTCATTATTATTAGTTCAAAGTTACAAATTATTAATGGAGAACAAACCCATTCAAATTTGTTCATGACCTTGTGATTACCAAACAACCAAACCTGCATGTAATGAATTCAAACTTGGATAGTGGTAAAGGCTCAGATGAGAGAGTGAAAACTTCTTTGGACCTGGAATCCAGGAGAAGGGGATTCTCCTTCTGGCTATGCCAGCTTTGTGACCTTGAGCAAATCACTTTAACTTATAAAAGCTTTAGTGTTCTCATGCATGTAATTTGGAGGAACAAGACCCCTTCCAGCTCTGGTATTCTGAGTGGGTGAGTCATTCCCAAGAGTCTGAAATAGCTGTTTTCAAGTTAGTGGAAAATAAAGAGGGGGACCGAATCCAAATATTTTCAGCTGTGTGGTTTGCCTACATCAGTGGTATTTCTCCTTGGGCACTGTTTGGTCTTTACATTTGGTTGAAACATTTGTGCAGGCACAAAACCCACCTTAGGCTTCCCAGAGACCTGCCAGACTCAGAATGGGCTTGCCTCATTAGCACAGTCTCACTATGTGTGAGAATTCCAGCTGTTTTTCAGTTGACTTTAACTTCTCCATTCCCACAGGCTAAATCTTCCAATTCTTCATTCCCTTCTAGGTCAGAGTCTATGCTGCTTTTCCCGATTGGGAGCAGTTTATCTCCTGTGTCAGTCAGAGTTCAGTGAGGCAAACAGAAAGTATCCCTAGATATTTCAAACAGAGGGTATTTAGTACAGGGGATTTGCTTGAGTAATGGAAGAGCCCAGATGCCAAATAGGAGTAGGTGAGACAACCCTGATATTCGCCTCAACAGGAAGCTTCCAACTTCCCTGGGCTGGAGGGACACAGATATTACCAGAGCCCTGGAGCCAGGACTACCAGGCTGAAGCTGAAGTCATGGAGGTTCTGTCTGGCAGGAGCTGAAGACATGGAAGAGATGTGACCACTATCAACAATGCTGCCCAAGCAGCAGAGAATGGGAGAGGTAGCTTGCTCTGGTCTTCTCATCTCCTGCCAAGGCTCCCCACAGCCCAAACCCAGCCACAGGCCAGTGGGCGGTGGAGCCCGGGAAGAGCCCTTTACTGAAATACAAAGCAGAGCAGGGGAGTGGTGGTGAGTGACCAGCAGGCAGGTGACCGACACAGCGCCCCTTTCAAGTTCAGCCCATACTAAATCCAGCAAAACCAGCAAAAAAGGCACTCATTAAATAGTAGGTACTCTTTTCTCTGTGACTTTTTCACATATTTTTCTTTAAACAACACATTTAGAACCTGACATTGTGTTTATGTGTGGCACTTTATACCTTTCTCACCAAATTCTACCCATTTAGGAGAGAATCTTTATTTTTAAATTTTATTCCTTCAGCATGTAGAACTGGACATTGCCATCAGGGGGCACTAGATAAATGTTTGCTGGAACTCAAAGTTGATTTCCAGCTTAATGTTGTGAGCAAGTCCATTTTATTTAGCAACAATCTGTAAGGTGACTTGACGGGTCTGACTTGCCTAACTCAGCTAGCATCTCTAATTGCATGTTCAATCAGTGTCTGTCATGAATCAACACATCCCTGCCCTTTTTCCTGTTGCCACTCAAGCCGCTGTACTCAGGGAGCTATTCATAGACATTAATTTTGGTGAAATAATTGAAGTTTAAGGGGAAAAAAAACTGACTAGAAAGTAGCATAAAAAACTAAGGCCTAAGTTTGGTTTCTGAATAATTTGTTTGATTATTTCCTAAGGAGTTAATAGTATTTTGAAAATGCATATTAGGTTGATGCCTGCATAGTGGGAGAATCCCAAAATAATTCCAGATGGGTGTATGCAAAAAAAAAAAAAAATGGCTGTTATAAAGTTTTCATGTTAAATCCATGAAAAGGGATCTGTGATTTACAAAATACAGATATGTTTTGATCCATATGTGATAACACAACTGTGAACAAGGCAAATAAAATGTCTGCCTATGTGAAGTATATATTCTAATAGGAACAATTAACATATAATATAATTTAATGTAATATGTACAGTGATATATATATATAACGTAATTTCAAGATATTGAAATGTAAAAACAAAACATGATAAAACAGCAGAGTGACTGGGGCTGGGATGAGAGAGGGAAGTTGCACAAATGTCTGGATGCTAAGGGCAAACCTCTAAGGATCTGAAGGCTAAAAGAGAACCAGCCATTTAGACATACAAACCTTGTCCCAGTGTGTTCAAAGTCCATTTTAGAACAACCTCACCGAAAAAACAATTTTCACTCTAAATAATCAGAAATGCTTCTGAGATTATGGTAAACTAGCTCTTACATTGCCCATGCATAGGGCTTTCCACAAGGAATCATGCATACATAGCCAGTTGTGCTATTATGTGACATATGAGTTCCACAAAATCATCTCGGTATGCAAAATGACATAATAAAAATTACACAGCTTGGGGGAAAAAACGAGGCCGGGGCACAACACACAAAAACTCATGTGTCAGTGTATTGTGGAATGTGCCAAAGACATTTTTAAAAGATTCAAATCTAATAAAAATGGTGGCACAGTTTTACACAAGTGAAATGATTAAGAAATCCACAAAGAAAACACTTACCTTGAAAAAGTCCTGAACTTTCGCTTGTGAGAGTGGATGTTGGAATGCTTACAGCAAGTGAGTTACTGTGAAGTGGTAGAAGGAGAATTATCTGAAATTGGACAGAAATTTGTAAGACCGAAGGTGGATGCTGTGGCTTATAACACACACAGTGAATGGGGGTAGCTGGTAAATGTTAGAGGGTGTGTGTGTGTGTCTGTGTATTTGGTGTATTTTTACACAACTGGTTTCAGCTGGGTGCAGCTTTCTGCATTCACCTAGTGTCTCTCATTGATAAAATCATGCCTAAGAAAACACAGCATTTGAATTATCCTCAAAAATTTCCCTCATATATCAATCGAATTAGAGCATATTTACATTCTCAAAAAAAATTTTATAGCAGAACTGACGGTAATTTAGGTGGTAGTTAAAAAGTAATTTGGATATACTTATAAAAGGAAGACGTTCTACTTGACAGCAGAGGGAAAAGATAGAATAGTTCCAATCCTCATTATATTCTCATCATCTCGGCCTAAGTCCCTTTTTTTTGTGGAACCTAGCAGTCCTACCCACTTACATAGACCTTAGGGTATCAGACAATTTTCACCTACCCCAGCAGCTAATATTTAGAAGCATGACTTTGACCCAAAAACTCCTTGTTTAATGAAGAAGATGGTATGAAAAAATACATTGAAGAGGTATTTGATGAAAAGTAAAACAGGTAAAGAAGCCTTTGAAATATTTGAAGATAGTCTTAAGTTATTTACATAATAATAAAAACTCTTTATGAAAAACACTAGATAAGTATTCATATACATGTATGTGTCTTCATAAAATCTTCCTGCTACGTAAATGTTAATAACAGCTTATATAGAGGCAGAAAAAGGATTTGGTAAGCAGTATGTGTAAACTAGTTAAAAAGAATCATAATATATATCCATATAATAAAAAAGAATGCTTCTATTAAAAAAATTTTTAAAGAATATTTAATGGCATGAGAAAATTCTTATGTGATCTTAAGAAAAAAAAGAATTTAAGTCTACATAGTATGATAACAATTTGTACAGAAAATATATAGGGGCAGACTGAGAGAGAGAAAAATAGTTACACTGTTTATTTCTAACTTGTAATATTATGGATGTTCCAATTATTTTTTAAATATATTTTCTAAGGTTTTCTAAAATGGATATATGTTACTGGTATGGTCAGAAAAAAATGCTATTTTAAATAAAGTTTACAAGATTATATTGTAAAGTAAATCTAAGATTTGTTTGTTGAATAATTATATAATTATTTATTATAGATAATATATTTAATAATACATAAAGTTTATAGGAAAATTCACAATTGTTGACAATATACACTTAAATTCCTTTAATAAAAATAGCTTCTCTAGATAAAAAACAATTTTTCTTATATTTTCATCAATTTAAATTCATATTTAGATAAAAACATTATTTTGCTATTATGGTACCTACAGTTTAATTTGTGAAGTTTCAAATGTTTAAACTTTTTAAACTTTGTAACTTTCCTCTCCATTTGTGTATATATGTACTATATATGTATATGTATATATACACACATACACATATGAGGGTACTTCGAAAATTTCGTGTAAACATAGAATTAAAAGTATAATATGAATCCACGAACTTTTTGAAGTACCCTTGTATATATGCAGAAACATATATGTACATAATTAACAAAATTTTATAATATATATGGTAAATATGTATGCATACGTATTTATACATTATTTAGATATATGCACATACACATAGAAGTAAACTGTCACATAGACATAAACAAATAACAAGGTAATAGTAGTTAGATATGGGCCATAAACATTAAAAAACATGTGCTATTAATGGGTCTAGACTGTGCTTGTACTGTGTGTTGAGCATCCCAACCCACTGCCATCTGAAGATTTTGTTATTCTTCAGTAATTATGGTCATCACCAGACTGGGGTGGGGAGGAGATGTGTGGGCAGAATAGTTATTTCTAGGGGAAAAGATGTAGAAGCTGCTGGAGGATATTCTCTGCTTTAAGTTGTGTAGTAACCTTACTAATTGCCCAACAAGCAGCTGCTCACTTTGCTTAACACTTTTCAGCCACAAGAAGGATGCCGACCTTACTTAATAATAGCACCAACATATAATACCTCACACACACACACACGCACGCACGCACGCATGCACACACGCACACACACGCACGCACGCATGCACACACACGCACGCATGCACACACACACACACACACACACACACACGACAAATGGCTGGAAGTGGCCTAGCCAAGTGTCTGCTGTGTAACTGGGACAGGAGGTTCTTATTGGCCATGGGTAGGACACAGAGGGAATGTTGACAGCCAAGATGTAAGTAAAACGAATTCACAGTGGAAAGAACATTTCCAAACACTGGTGTGAGCGTGTGTGACCACTAAGTCCAAAGGGCCATGGCTACCAAGATTTTAATTCTCAATCCAAGAGTTAAGAGTTACATGAAAACCAAAGATATGAATGAAACAAAAGTCTAGAATAAGGAAGTTGTGAATGGAAAATATAATAATGATAATAATAAAAAGAGTAAAACAGCTCCCATTTTTGAACATGATGTGTCATCTGTATACCCATTATCTTGTTTAATCCACATGAGTTCCTGAAGTGGGAATGGTTTTCTTCTTTGACATTTGGTAAAAATGGAGTTCAGAGAACTGAAATGATTCTCTTGTGATCAAGGAATAGCAGGTCTGTATGTTACCAAAACATTCACTTTTTTTCTGTGCTATGTGTATCTTCCTAAAAGATGAATTATGTTTCAGAATTATCTTTCTGGTTAGTAGGTGCATGGTTAGTTGATAGATTGGGCTGACTTAAAGGGCAGGTCAAGAAGGCTTAAATACTAGATGGGCCCAGAGCCTGGGGAGCTTAGAAACCCCATTAGATTGAAAGACTCCCAGAGTGGGTAGTCAGTCAGTTCAGGGAGACCCTCCCAAGGAACAGCGAGACCACGAGGACGGATGCAAACAGCAAGAGGTTTATTGATCACACGGGTACCCGGGCGACTCAGTCTTTTGGAAGACTGGCGCGCCGAGTGGAATTTCTGGGCTCATTTTATAGCAAAAAGCGCGGGTACAGAAGCGAGAAGCAAGGTAATTGGTTAGTTTGAATCAAGCCAGGGGTGAACTTCGGTCAAGTGGGAGTCCTTGAAACAGCTGAGGGGCACTCTTGAAACTTTAACTGACTTGTCTATTTCTGGGAACTATCCGCCCTTTGCCTCGGGCCGGGGCCCAGGTGCATAACCACAGATATCCTGTTTGACTCTGTTCCCCTTGTTTCTTAACTTGACTTTTTGGCTGTATTTTCCCTATACTGCGGCTAGCTTGAAAAGAAAAACACTTCCTTCATTCCCCCATTTTTTCTTGTGGATCGCTCTAATCTTAGAGCGGAATTAAAGGTTATCTTCGTCATCTAAGGTTTGGTATTTTTGCCTAAGGACCAGAATCTTAACTGCACTTACCCTATCATTGATGAATTGGACTAGTCTATTGATGACGCAGGGCCCAAGGGTGAACAACAGAAGGAGGAGTAATAGGGGCCCGGCGATGGTTGACAGTAGGGTGGTCAACCAAGGGGAGTTATTTGATCTGGTTATAAGCATTTTCATAGTTTGAGTCAGGAGGCCTGACTCTTTTAGAGGCCGGTGCATCAATTTCTGGAATATCCCAAGCCTCGAGACCCGCCGCCAGGGCACATATATCAGGGGTAAGGGAGGGCCACCAAGTCCAAAGGGGGTGGACTTCTGTCTTGAACCAGACAACCTTTCCAGTTTGGGACAGTACCTGCCAGGTGAGGGTGTTGGGCTGGTTAGGGTTATTACTTGGTAGGCTTGCTCCGCCGCCGCCGAATGCGCAACTTAAGAGGATTATCAGTCCTCTCCAGCTCCCAGGATTCATCTGGTACGGAGGGTGGCGCAGGCTTGAGGTGAGAAGCATGTACCCAGGCTGCAATGCCGTCTACTTTTACCGCTGTTGGTGTGGTCAGTAGCACCAGGTACGGGCCTTTCCACCGGGGCTCAAGGCTGCCGGTCCGATGGCGCCTAACAAGCACTTGGTCTCCGACCTGGAACGGATGAGGGATGGCCACGGCACCTGGCTCGTATACCTCCTTGATCTGGTCCCAGATCTGGGTTTTTACAACTTCTAAAGCCTTTAAATGAGTGAATAAGACAGGAAAGAAATTATCATCAGGACCCAACGTCTCTCCAAACCCAAGTATAGGGGGCGGTCCCCCATAGAGAATTTCATAGGGAGTTAGACCAAACCGGCCAGGGGTGTTCCTGGCTCTGAGCAGCGCTAAAGGAAGGAGAGCCACCCAATCTTTTCCACCGGTCTCTAAGGCTAATTTAGTCAAGGTCTCTTTGATTGTCCTGTTCATTCTCTCTACCTGTCCTGAGCTCTGGGGTCTATACGCACAATGTAATTTCCAATTTATCCCCAGTTGAGTGGCCAGTCCCTGACTTACCTGAGCAACAAAGGCTGGGCCATTATCTGACCCGAGTACCTTAGGGATCCCGAAGCGGGGTAGGATTTCTTCTAATATCTTTTTGCAGACGGTCAGGGCCGTTTCAGTCTTAGTAGGAAAGGCTTCTACCCATCCAGAGAAAGTATCTATAAATACCAGCAGATACCTGTTCCTATACCGACCAGGCTTCATCTCTGTGAAGTCTACTTCCCAGAACACGCCGGGTCGATCTCCCCGTTGTCTCCTCCCGGTCTCTCGGTAGGTTGCGACCGCATTAGTCATGGCACAAGCTTGACACTGACTGGCGACTTCGCGAACTGCAGACGAGAGGTTTGGGATGAGGAGGCTGGTGCGGTTTATCAATTGGAGAAGTTTTTGCTGGTCCCAAGTGTGTCAGCCGGTGTAGCCGTTGAATGAATTCTTTTCCCTGGTCAGGGGTGAGTTCTCCTAGCTTGGCCTTTGTCTGGGCGGGTTCGATTGGCTCTTGAGGTTTGGTAGTTTCTGCCAGCACTCTGGTCGACAGGGCGGCTTGTTTTGCAGCCTCATCGGCCCTCCGGTTTCCGGTGGCTACAGGGTCGCTTCCCTTCTGGTGGCCGGGGCAGTGGATAATAGCGACCTGTTTGGGGAGGTGGATGGCCTCTAGCAGGGCCAAAATTTCTTCTTTGTTTTTAATGTCTTTTCCAGCCGAAGTGAGCAGCCCCCTTTGTTTATATATTGCCCCATGAACATGAGCAGTGGCGAAAGCGTACCTGCTGTCTGTGTAGATGTTGATGTTTTTTCCTTCAGCCAGGCGCAACGCCTGGGTCGAAGCCACCAGTTCGGCCCTTTGAGCTGACGTACCTTCCGGCAAGCTGCTCGCCCACACCGTCCGCTGGCCATCTACGATGGCGGCCCCTGCCCGCCGTCTACCTTCCGCCATAAAACTACTACCGTCCGTATACCAAGTTGGCACCCCAGGCAATGGCTGGTCTTTTAGGTCCCGGCGAGTCCCAGTTTCTTCGGCGAGGATCTCGGAACACCTGTGCACTGGGGTGACTTCCGGTTCGGCTGGTAGTAGGGTAGCTGGGTTTAGGATGGCAGGGGGAGCGAACGTTACCTTTTCATTTAGTAGTAGGCTCTGGTAATGAGTCATTCTAGCGTTGGTCATCCTTCGGTCGGGGGGCTGCCGCACGATGCTTTCGAGGCTATGGGAAGCAATCACAGTCACATTTTGTCCCAAGGTTAACTTATCAGCGTCCTTGAGAAGGAGCGCCACTGCTGCAACCGCTTTCAGGCAGGTTGGCCACCCGCTGGCCACCGGATCCAGTTTTTTTGATAGATAAGCTACTGGCCGTCGCCATGGTCCTAGGGTCTGAGTAAGCACTCCTCGGGCTACACCGGCTCTTTCATCTACGTACAGAGTAAATGATTTGGTGAGGTCTGGGAGAGCCAAGGCGGGGGCAGACAGCAAGGCTTTTTTTATGTGGTCAAAAGCCTTTTGATGCTCCTCAGTCCAGGTAAAAGGAATGTTTTCCCTTGTCAGGGGGTACAAGGGTGCAGCCAGGGAAGCAAACCCAGGAATCCAGAGCCTGCAGAATCCGGCAGTGCCCAGAAATTCGCGGACCTGCCTGGGGGTTGTGGGAGTAGGGATCTTCATAACTGTAGCTTTCCGGGCCGGGGTCAGCCATCTTTTTCCCCCTTTGAGCAGGTACCCCAAATAGGTGACCTCTTTCTGGCATAACTGGGCCTTTTTAGCTGATACCCTGTACCCCAACTTACTCAGTTCCTGCAAGAGCTTCTGTGTCCCTCTTTTGCAGCCTTCATATGTGGGAGCTGCCACTAGGAGGTCGTCCACATATTGGAGTAATATGACCTGTGGGTTGAGAGCCCTAAAAGGAGCTAAATCTCGGTGGAGGGCCTCGTCGAAGAGAGTGGGAGAATTTTTGAACCCCTGTGGCAGCCGTGTCCAGGTCAGCTGACCTGTGTTACCTTTTTCTGGGTCTCTCCACTCGAACGCGAACAGTGGCTGGCTGTTGGGGTGTAGTCTGAGGCAAAAAAAGGCATCCTTGAGATCCAGGACTGAGTACCAAGTGTGACTAGGCGGAAGGGAACTCAGGAGGCTGTATGGATTTGGGACCGTGGGATGAATGTCTTGCACCCTTTTGTTAATTTCTCTCAAGTCTTGGACTGGCCGATAGTCATTGGTCCCTGGCTTTTTTACTGGTAGCAGAGGGGTGTTCCAGGGCGATTGGCAGGGCACTAAGACCCCTAGGTCTAAGAACCTTTTGATGTGGGGTCTGATGCCTTCCCGGGCTTCTTTAGTCATTGGATACTGTCGGACGGCCACCGGTGAGGCACCTGATTTCAGCTCTACTACTACTGGTGGGACGTTATTGGCCAGTCCCATACCTGTCTTTTCTGCCCATACGGTGGGAAAAAGCTGGAGCCAGGATGGGTCGATGGAGGGAGAGGCCGGCTTTTCATACAGCCGGTATTCTTCTTCTAGGTTTAGGACCAGGCACATGGTAGAGTGATCTCCCCATGTTACTTGTGGGCCCTCTGTGGAAAACTGGATTTGAGCCTTTAGTTTGGTCAGGATGTCCCGGCCCAACAGAGGAGCAGGGCACTCAGGTATGACCAAAAAGGAATGGGTCACTTGCCTATGTCCGACCCTTAAAAGTCTCTGAGTGGTCCAGGGGTAGACTTTGCTGCCGGTCGCTCCTACTACGACTGTCCGCCTGGACCCTACCTTCCCCATGGGTTGGGTCAGTACCGAATGTTCAGCCCCGGTATCGACCAGAAACTCGATGGGGGTCCCCTCCACTGTCAATGTTACCCTAGGTTCGGGGAGGGGGTCCGAACCTTGACTCCCCTAGTCGTCTAGGGATAGAACCCTAGCTTTTTTGTCGTTTTTCTTTTTTCGGGGGCATTCCCTTGCCCAGTGGCCTTTCTCTTTGCAGTAGGCGCACTGGTCCTTGTCGAGGGGAGGCCTTTTGTCCCTAGGTGTCGGTCTTGCCCGGTTGCTCAGGGTCCCTTTCTGCTTATCTGTAAACCCTTTATCACTTACTACTGTGGCCAAAATCCTAGTTAAATTTTTTTCTTGGCGTTTATCACGCCGCCTCTCTCTCTCTTCTGTCTCTTTTTTTTTTCTCTTTCCTGTCTTTCTTCTTCTGTTTCTCTCTTGTGGTACACCTTTTCTGCCTCCTTTACTAAGTCTTGTAAGGAAAGGTCTTGGAGCCCCTCTAGTCTTTGTAACTTTTTCTTGATATCTGGGGCTGACTGGCCGATAAAGGCCATGGCAACTGCCGCCTGCTGTCCCTCAGAAGAGGGGTCAAACGGAGTGTATCTCCTATATGCCTCCATCAGGCGTTCCAAGAAAACCGAGGGGGGTTCTACCGGTCCCTGCAAGACCTCTCTTACCTTAGCCAAATTGGTGGGGCGCCGGGCTGCCCCTTTGAGACCTGCCACTAGAGTCCGGCGGTAGACCAGAAGACGCTCCCTACCTTCGGCCGTGTTGTAATCCCATTGAGGTCGATTGAGGGGGAAAGCCTCATTAATGAGGTTCTCGAGTTGTGTAGGGGCCCCGTTATCCCCGAGAACGTTCTTGCGGGCCTCCAGAAGAATCCTTTCTCGCTCTTCAGTGGTGAAGAGGATCTGGAGTAGCTGTTGGCAATCGTCCCAAGTGGGCTGGTGAGAGAACATAAGGGACTCAAGAAGTCCCGTGAGACCTGCTGGTTTTTCAGAAAAAGAAGGATGGTTAGACTTCCAATTGTAAAGATCTGCTGAGGAAAAAGGCCAATACTGCAAAGGGACCAAGCCATTTGGCTCGGCTGGGGGCCCTATGGCTCGGAGGGGCAAAGCTACGGTGGAGTCAGGACCCGAGTCGCCTCTCGGACTGCGAGGTTGGCGGCTCCTAGTCCCCGCAGCCGGTCCCTCAGGGTTGGGGTCACTGGGTGCTCGTCCTGGTGCCGATCTGTTTGGTTGAGGGGCCAGAGGGGGCAGCGGAGCCGCCGGGTAAGGTGGGGGTTCAGAGAGGGAGAATAGGTCATCTGGTGTCGGGTAGACGGAGGGTCGGGGAGGGGCAGAAGGCTTCCTTGTAGGTGGCCCTTGAGTATTTTCTGGTCCCGAAACGACAGCGACTTTGCTGGAGGGTGGCACCCAGGGAGGGGGATTCTGGGCGAGGTCTTGCCATACCACGACATATGCAACCTGGTCCGGGTGTCCTCCGATCTCCTGGAAAACAATCTTTTTAACTGCAAAAATGACAGAAAGGTCAAAGGTTCCCTCTGGCGGCCAACCTACGCCGAATGTGGGCCACTCAGACGAACAGAAAGTCTGCCATTTTCCTTTTTTGATCTCCATGGACAGATTGTGAGCCCTGGTTTTGACATCTTTCCAATGATCTAGAGTAAGGGAGAGAGGCGTAAGGGCACCTTGCCCCATCTCGAAAATTTCCAATAGGGGAACGACGACGCAAAGACCTATCACAACTAAGACAAAAAGAAACCAGAAACGGCGACGAGACCGAGTGCCGTAGAAATAGAAGAAAGAGTCCGATGGCAGAGCGCGCCTCCCGAGACGCGGTGAGACCAAAACACAATAATCCTCTGCCAAGGGGTCCACCAGGCGTCCCTGGTCCTCCCCTGATCCTGGGACGTCTCCCAGGATTGCCGGGTGGCGAGCCCCCGAACACGTCTGTTCGCTACCCGCACTTCGCTCCCAGAGCGACTAACCCGGAACAAACTGAAACCAAAATGCGCGCACTCAGAAAGACAGTCAGAGTCACAGGATTAGACACAGAAACGAGACACAGAAACGAGACACAGAACGACTGCTGGCCAGCTTACCTCCCGTTGGTGGGTCGGTGGTCCCTGGGTGGGGGTCTCCGATCCCGGACGAGCCCCCAAATGAAAGACTCCCAGAGTGGGTAGTCAGTCAGTTCAGGGAGACCCTCCCAAGGAACAGCGAGACCACGAGGACGGATGCAAACAGCAAGAGGTTTATTGATCACACGGGTACCCGGGCGACTCAGTCTTTTGGAAGACTGGCGCGCCGAGTGGAATTTCTGGGCTCATTTTATAGCAAAAAGCGCGGGTACAGAAGCGAGAAGCAAGGTAATTGGTTAGTTTGAATCAAGCCAGGGGTGAACTTCGGTCAAGTGGGAGTCCTTGAAACAGCTGAGGGGCACTCTTGAAACTTTAACTGACTTGTCTATTTCTGGGAACTATCCGCCCTTTGCCTCGGGCCGGGGCCCAGGTGCATAACCACAGATATCCTGTTTGACTCTGTTCCCCTTGTTTCTTAACTTGACTTTTTGGCTGTATTTTCCCTATACTGCGGCTAGCTTGAAAAGAAAAACACTTCCTTCAGATATGTTTTATATCAAATCCTACTCTTGTGTGCCAGATCAAGTAAGAGAAAGTTGCTCAGTGCAGTGTGGACTGTTTCCCGAATTCTTCAGTGTGCTGCATTTCAGGTGGCTCAGAAGCAAAGCAGACACAGTTGTTTTCAGAGGTGTACCTGGCCAAGTTTCCGTCTGGAGGAATGCCCAGAAAAGACTCAATTCTTCTGTCTTGCTCTGCAGAGCTTTTCTCCTGGTTGGGATTTAATAGATGTCCCTGAGGATTTATGTAATTAAATTTCTGGACATCTAGAGAGGAAGGGTAGACATAAGTTGGTAAAATGGCTTTCTCTCTCTCTCTCTCTTTCTCTGGACAAAGTGCTAAACTAGCAAGCACAATAGGAATAATTAACATGAGATGATATTTTTCCATTGAATCTGACAATGCTCCCAGGAAATCTAGAAGGGCAGATAATTATTGTTTCGTTTGTTTGTTTTTAATATGGCAGACAAGTAAATCAGAAAGTTAGTTGATATGTCTAATGCATCAATCTTAATTTCTAGATGTATTTCCAAATTTGCTATACATATTATATTTTTATTTTTAGCCTCTTTAATTTATGCAAACATAGTCCAAACAATGTTGGGACAGGGGACAGGAGGATGTGAAGAGTTTGACATGAGTAGGGAGCAATAAGCTATAGGATAGAAGAAGAGTTCAAGGCGGTAATGTGTGGTGCATTTGCTAGGTTATAAGGAACAAAGGAGTAAATGATTTAAAATCTGCAAATATTTTAAGATAAATATGTTCATTTAATAATGTGCAATGATTGCCCTGGAAAGTTCAATTCTCTTGTCCAAGGTCACATAGCCAGTAAAATAGTAAAGTCAGAATTTCAACCCAGAATTACTAGCAGATTTGCCTACACCTCTTTCCCATTCCACCTACCTCCCCTCCATCCCCCTACAGGTAATCTACAAAGAAGAGAAGGTTCAAAACAACAACATTGCCTGTTTATGCAACTCTTTGCTCCAAATATGGTTGTTGAAAAGAATTTGGACAAGGAAAAGCATTGTCATTCTTCTGAAAGCATACACCAAATCCTGTCTCTCAGCCCTGCTGTTGAGTTACACAAGTCTTATTCCTTTCGACCTTATTTGACGTCATTTACAGGGAACATGGGCCAATGAAGGCAAGAACTGATATTTGCTACTAACTTGGGTAAACAAGTGGATATAGACAAAGTGTTTTCCAAATACCAACTCTAAGTAATCTGAAACCCAGCCTCTAATAAAGCACCCAGAGTGCTGCATGTGAGCCAGATGGTTAGACAGGACTTAACCTATTAGAGATCAGATCCTTTTGTGTAATTCTTATGTTCATTCACGAGATTTCTCTTCAGTGGCCCCATTGCAGACCAAGACCTTCCCCACTTTGACCCATGAGTAGAATATTTCTCGTAATAAGTCAGAATGAAGCTTGTGGCTCTATTATACTTGAACACACTTGACCGAACATTTTTTTTTTTTTTTTCTATTTGGTTGGTTTTGTTCTCTTTTTGTTTTTGTAACTGATGAGAGCCCAGAGTATTATTGCAAATAGGGAAGAACTGGTTTGGGGTGTCCTACGGAGTCATGAGACTTGCTGGGACTTAAGTGAGAAGGAAGAAGAAAGAAAGACCAAGAAGGACTGGTGAGGCAGGACCGACCCAGCTGAACGGCTGCTTCTTGAATTTAATGTAGTATCCAAAGAGGCAGAAAAGAAACTTGGATTGTGCTAGACCCAATTCTATAAGCAGAACATGTTACCTCAAGGTTCCAGTCAATGATTATACCAGAAGTCAGGCTGGTGACCATAATCCGGGTAGTCCCTGGGTGTCCATAAAAATCAGTATCAGTCTGTAATGAATAAGACCTATCAAGGGACCTGGGCTAGGGAGGTAGGCAAGGGCTGACTCTGCAGGGCAGGGGATGGCAGAGACAAATCAGGGCATCTGGGTTCGAGTGGGCCATTGTCAAGACATGTCAAAAAACTGAGAAAAGGCCAAGTCCCCAAGTCTGAACCCTGTGGTGGTGGCAGAAGAATAGCTGGGATTCAGTGAAAACGCGATTGTCCAGAGCTAATTCCAGGCACAGCAGACCCATACGTGAAAGCATCCCAACTTCTCCCAGACTGAATTAGTGAGCTGATGACTCCAAATACTCCTTTCATCCTTGGTTGCATTGGTTCAGGGACACTGTGGATTCCACTTCCTCCAATCCCTCTGGGGATGGATTATCTGGTAATGTCAGAGCTTCTTTGACAGTCCGTCAAAAATGACATGAAGAAAGAGCCACAAAAATAAGAGTAACTACCCATTGGTTATCAGGCTGCAACAGGTTTTTCCTGTACCTTCTTTCCCTCCATGTTCTCCACACTATTCCCCTTCCTTTGTTATCAACACTGATTTGGGTCCTAGCTCTGTATAGATTTAGGAAACAACAAATACAGCCAGTGAACATGGAACCAACTCACCTTGAACTCTTGCAGGCAAAAGTTTTTAGTGAACCAGCAAGTTTGTGTACTCTGTATATGCAGATGTGCTCTTTTTGGTAGAATGTATGGTAGGCAGTTTCTAGGAGCAAAACAAAATCAATGCCAGGATGGTTTATTAAGCATATTAGAGGGACACACTCTGCATAATTTCAGAGGCATTACAAACAGGACTGCAGAGGCAGAAAGTAACTCAGCATGAGTCCAAATTTTCAGAGCTCAACGGAATCTCTACTAATAATCAAGTCTACCAAAACTGCTTTGCTAGAATCATAGACTCACAGAATTCTAGATCTTAAAGAGAAATTAGAAATCATTCTCTATGTATTTCTTGAGCTCTATGTGCTGTGTGCTACATGCTAGACCATCAACTTGATCAATCACTTCATTTGACCAAGGTTCAGCTATTTTCTTGAGCACACAGAACAAGTTAGCAGCAGAGCAAAGACTCCTGCATTCAGATTAAATCTTTCCTACACCACATTGCTAGACTTGATTCTTTTCCATGTGATACCTTTTCCTGTCCTCACCCATGCAGAACACAGCCAAGATCCTTGGAATGAGTAAAAAAGGATCTCGGAGCCATGAGAAAAATAACTGCCACAAAATCCATTCTTTGAAGGCATGGAATGTTTTTGACCCCATGAAAAACAAAGCATTTGTTTATTCATTTATTTATCTATTTTTTCACTCATTTAACAAACACAATCTGAGTAACCACTGAATCACAAGATAGTCTCCGAAGTGTGTAACTTTTAAAGAAGCGATCAAGTCACCAACTAGTAATTTTAAAACATGAAATTCCAACCTTTACTTGCATCTTTCAAGGAATATTATTAAGGATGTGATATATAACTCTAGCAGCAATCTCAAAAATACCTTTTATGTTTCCCAATTTTCTTCTCACAAACTGCTTAACAGTCTCTCAGCCACACCTGCATTTTCTCCAGCTTTTTCTTTATTCTCCACTCCTGCCTGAACCCAACTCCCTGGTTTCTTTATCATGTTAATCAATTTAGGTTGCTACTTAAATCCAACCTCTGGTCAGATCTTACCCATTCACCTGATTCTGCATTCCAAAAGACTTATTTTAGAGAAGTAGATGAGAGTAAGGGAGAAGAATGCTTATAATTTAATAGATCTTGTCTGAGAATTATATGTATTAATAAGTCATAAGAATTAATTAAAGGAAGTAGCATCGATACAATTTGGCAATATGTTAAACAGGAGAAATAAATAAAGAGAAGTTAAACAGTAAGTGAGATTTGGAGTCAAGAATAATAATGCTATTTGAAAAGAGGATCTTGGCAAAGATAATGATTTCAGATTTGGATACATTACACACAAGAGGCAATAAGAACCACGAAAAGCAGTGGAGAGAGGTATCAGCAGACAGAATAAGGATATTAAAACATTATAAAAGGCAGACAAAAATATAAAATCACAGACATCCAGGGCTGTTTAACGCAGAGGTTGGGGAGGTGAAGTCCTAAATACATCAGTAATACTGGAAGGTATCTCTGTGAACAAAAGTATAACTGTGTTAAGTATAAAGTCATAATGACAATCCTACTAAAGAAAATTCATTTGAATTATGTTCAAAGTCTCTTTTGAGGGGGTAAGTACATTATGTTTTAGAAAGATCCATTGACAATTATTTTTTGTTCATTTCTTATTATTTTCCATTGACAACTATTAAAAAAAATATTTTGGCATTGAAAGTAGTATACCTCAGTTATTTTTAAATTAAAAAAAAAAAGAAAACTTCACTTTTGTAAAACCCCTCATGGTCCGATGATGCCACATAAAAAAAAACAAATGAGATGTGATTTTTCTACGTGTCAATTACTCTAAAGAAACAGGCGAATATGTACATTTGATTTGTAGACTATCTTTTGATGATAAGTAGTTATCCTTATTTTTTCAGTTCAGGTTTAACTCATTTCTCACCAGGGCCAGCTACCGGGGAACTGCCTTAGTAATGCTAATAAATGTGATTGCTAAATTGAATTTCGATCAATGCACTTGGAATCCCTAACACTGGAGTCTTCATTCACAAGTTGCCAATGGACTTTCCTGCACCTAAGATCAGTGTACTGGTATCAATGTGGCTTTTGGAGTTAGATCTGGATTAATGTCCAGGATCTTCCTGTTACTGACTGTGTGGGCATGGCTCTTATGTAAATAAACAGGCCAAATGTAATGACACTAGACCTATTTTGCAATACTGTAATTATTTTTGGTAGCAATAAGAAATGGAGGCGACTGTAGATAGAAATGGTATTTTAGCAGAAATCTATATTTTTCTTTTCTTTCCTAACCTTTCATCTCCCCTCCTTTTTTTTTTTTTTCTATTTTCTTTATTTCTTTAAATCCAATTGTATAGCATGAAATATACAGCCATTTCAAATGGTTAATGTATGGTTTGAAAACATCATCTTTGGAAAATATTTAGTCTGGTGTGCAGTAAGCACTCAGTAAATGCTCGCTAGGTATTGTAACAGTAATAAGCAGCACTAGAACAGGATAGTGATGCAAATGTTCCTATATCTAGTTATTCAAGGTAGATAACAGGCATGGCATGAATGCAGTATTGTCATGTATTAGTTTGACTTCTCCAGAGAAACAGAACCAATTGGATATGGCCATATAGAAAGATTTATTTTTAAGAATCAGCTCATGTGATTGTGGGGGCTTAGACTGAAATCTGTAGGACAGACAGGCTGTAAGTTTACAGACTCCAACAAGAGTCGATATTTCAATCTTGACTCCTAAGACAGTCTGGAGTACAAGTCCTTGCTCCACCAAGGAGCTCAATCTTTTCTTTTCAGGCTTTCAGCTAATTGGATGAGGCCCACCCACATTATGGAGGGTAACCTGCTTCACTCAAAGTCCACCAATTTAATGTTAGATCTAAAAATACCTGCACAGCAGCATCTCTATCATGTTTGACGTAACAAATGGGCCCCATAGCCTAGCCACCTGCTGAGCAGACCCATCACATGTCACCAGTGCAACGCCCTAGAATATGCACTTTCCTGGCAGTTAGGTAACCAGCACTTGTCCCTTGCCTTCACCTTTTACTCTTAGTGTCCTTGGTCAAATCACTTATTTCTCTGAGACTCAGTTTTTTCTGCCAGAAGATATTATCCTTTTAATTTCTGATGCCCCTTTCTAGGTAGCCAGTAAGATTTTCTTTACATAGAAAAGCTGGTAGATGGTCATTGTCTAAGAAATGTTGCACAAATAGGTGACTCAAAGAAGCAAACACATCTTTTTTTCTCTTCCAGATATAAAACTATTATTGTTTTTTACCTCAGGAGGTTAGAAGCATTCACAAGTCACTGCCCACTTTAAGGGCATATCAGATGGCTGATTTGTGCCTGATTGTCCTGTCCCCATGGGAGAATTGAGCAGGAATGGCCTTAATTTATTCATATGAATAAATGAAGATGGTTTAAATGGCCAGGACTTACGATGCCATTGTGAACTCCAAAATACAGAGCAGGAAAAAAATTCTTCCATTGCTACAGCAGCTACTGGTACGTGAGGACGAGCTAGAGGTGTTTTTTATTTTATTTTATTTTTTCTAAAATTAAAAATATTTGCACAAACTCAGCTTCACCAGAGTGAAAGCATAAAAAATAGCACATAAGCTAAGAGAAGGAAGAGACAAAGACTCTAAAGATTAAAAACTGAAAGCAAGTACAAGGAAATAAGAGAAGAAAGAAAAGGGTTAGAGTGAATTTTTTCTAGGTAGGTGCTGCATAAAATAGAGCAGTTTTCTAAAAGCAGGGAGGCTGGGAATCCTGAGACAAAGCATTACAGCCAAGCAGGAACCAGGTGGACATTCCCACAGCTTACTCCAGAAAGCAGCAGCTGTGGAGGAACTGGCCCAAAGTCAATAATAGGAAAGAGCAGGAATGAAGACAGACTCATACTTCTGACCCACCGAAATAGAGTTACTCCAATGTCTTCATCTGTAGAAATACCAGAGGCTCTGAAGCATATTCTTTACCTTCACCCTAAGGCTCTGTCCTTCTGCTATACTGAAGAGAAACATTAATGTCTATTTTTCCTTAAGGGAGAAGGTTTAAAATGACGGCAAAGGGAAAAATCTCTGTGATCACCACGAGAAAGCTTGCTATATTTCTCTTTAGGAACAGGAATAAGATAGGGAGTACAGAGCATATAATACAAAGAATAGATAATCCTCCAGATTGGCTGAAACATCAGCTGTGATAAAGAGTGTTCGGAGATATAAAGTTGAAAAGAAGGGTTGGTGATAGATTGTAGAGGGCCTTGAATACCAGCCTAAAAAGATAGGCCTTTATCTGGTAGAAAAGTCAATTTCAAAGCCTTCAGAAATTTTTAGCAATGCAATGGAATGCTCATAATTCTGCTTTCAAGTTTACTTTGGAGCTGGTGGATGGTATATGAGTTATCCATTGCCGCATGAGACATTATTCCAAATTTTTTCAGCTTAAAACAAACACATGTATTATTTCATACAATTTCCAAGAGGTAGGATTCCAGGAGTGAGTTAGCTAGGTGGTTCTGACTCAGGGTTCCTCATGAGGTTGCAGTCAAGCTGTTGACCAGGACTGTAGTCATATGAGGACTTGAGTGGCCTGGAAGATCCACCAAGGTAGATCAATCTCATGGCTTTCATGGGAATCATTAGTTTTTCACAACATGGGCCTCTCTGCAGGCTGCCTAAATGTCTTCATGACATGGGGCCGGCTTCCCATAGAGTGTTCCTGGAGAAATGGAGTGCTTTTAATGACTCAGTCTCTGAAATTGCACACTGTCACTTTTACTCTATTCTGTTTATTAAAAGAGAGTCACTAGGTCCAGCCCACCCTCAAGGGGGGTGGGGTGGGGGGATGAATAATTGAGTTACACTACTTGAAGGGAGTGATAGCAAAAGAATTTAAGGACAGGAATTAAAAGTAGCATAAATGGTTTAGCATTGGAATACTCTAGGGATTTTCTACCTTATATTTTGTGTCCCCCGTTCCAGTGGATATTTGGGACAGGAAAACAAATTAGAAGTCTAATGCAATGGTCAAAAGTACCAAACAAGCAGACCTTAGCTAAGATAGTGTGGTCACAACAGGAATGTCAGAGGCAATACATTATGAAGGTAGATTTTAGCAAGACTTTCAGTAAATTATATTCAAAATTTTCTTAGTATCAATTATCTGTGTTCATCAAATAGGGTAAATAAGACTGGTCAGATGATGACATCATTGGCAAAAATAGGGAGCCAGAGGATATGCTGTTGAGAGATGGGGAGATAATGTATTTACTTTTAGAAAGGTTGAGTTTGTGATATCACTGGGCCTACAATGTGCAAACACCTGGCAAGCTGTTGAAATACTGACTTAGAATTGAACCATGAGTCTGCAAAACAGGGTTAAAGTTAAGCAATAATATAAACCAGCAATGATGTAAACCAGGCAATGAATAAGCAATAATATATACCAGGCAATAAATGGGTTGGCCAAAGGAGAAAGAGTAAAGACAGTTCCATTCAGTCTTGAGAAATTGCTACATTTAAGGAAAGAAACAGAACTTTTGAAACTGACTAGGCGGTGGGTTCAGAATTTCAAGAGAAGGGAGAAGTAACCACAGTGCAGGAAATTAAGGAAAGTAGGATCAGTTTACAGTGTCAAGTGCTAAGAGAGTTCAGGAAAGGATGTGAACTGGAGTGAGGAAAAACTACAGGGTATAGAGTTGAGCAGTGAGTGGAAAACCTCAGGGGTGTGCTGAAAAGGTTTAACAGCTGGCTCTCCACGTGGGGGGAGGGGGTGGACGGAGACCTTGATTTGTAGCATTTGCTGGATTCCATGGCACATGCGTGTGTGTGTGTGTGTGCATGTGTGTATGGCATTCTTTTGAACTTTTTGCAAATAAACATTAACTTTTTTTTATGCTCTATAAATGTAGAAACACATGAACATCCTCTCAGAAAGCTTCCAGTAACCCCTGTAATATCCAGAGGACCGAGGAAATCTTTTTTGTTTCATCTCTGTGCCCCCTTCCATCAGCTTGCAGGAGCACCTGGAGTCCACATGGCCACCTGTAGTTCACTTTTTCCTTAGTTTCTCTCCTTCTTTTCCTTTGCTCTTCCTATAGAGATGGCTTCACCTCACTGCAGCTACATTTTTCCAGTGTGAATTTTTGCATTAAACGCATTCTTCATGGATGAAGTACCTCAAAAAACAAGCAAACCTCTTACTTTCTAATACCCACTTCCTCCCACAGCAGAATTTTGATATGTCATGCTTAAATCCTTCTTCCACACCAGGGATAAGAACAGTGAGGGATAAAAGGACAAAGCGGGGAGAGAATCAAGTTTCCCTCACTTAGAATATGTAAAATAGGCCTTCACCACATACTGTATACATGTATTAATATTCGATTCTGTACCCCACAGATATATATATATATAGTCAATTATCTTTCAATAAAAAAATACTGTCAAAAAGAAAAAACAAAAATATGGGACTTCATAGTACAAAACTAGCTAACCTCTACCTCCTACTGCCAGAACACCTGTATTTCTCACCATCATTGTGATTTTGGCCAGTGGTACCCTTGTTCCTGAGCCAACACCTCCCACAAAGTCGTTCCTACAAAGATCATCCAAAGACAAGGGCTCTCTTCTCACTTGTATTGCTTCCGTGCCAGAAGATAATGTGCTCGCTGGGGAGTTTTGAAGAAACTCAGTGCCAACATTTATTCACGATGTATGTTCTTCCAAGCCTAAAATTACTAGCCTCGAAAGCTGTGATTTTAAGGCAAATTGATCAAGACCACAACTTTTAATAAAATGCATGACTATAGTTCGTATATTAACTATGATCTCTGAGGAAATACACTTGGGAATCACAGACCAGTAGTTTTCACTTGAGCTTAGAATTGTCATTTTTTTAAATATAAACTTCATTGTGATTATTAACCTGGAGAAATTTTAATTATCCTTTGAATGCTTGAAGGTTCATAATGGAAAGGTGCCAGAAAAATCCCACTGTTAATTAATCCAGCTGACTATTTCTTTTACCTGAAGATATAGAAGTGCTTTTTGTTTGTCTAAACCCTTCCAGCCAAATAATGGTTTAACTAACCTCAAATTGAATATCTTATTTAAGATTTTGAATTATCCTTTCTCTCCAGGGAGCTGCTGTTGGATATTGTAATAGCATCATCCAGGGAAATATGTCTTACTCTTCTGACTGGAGGAAAGGAAAAAAAAAAAAAAATCTTTTGCTATATCACTTAGTAGATTGAAATCTGGGAGAATGAACAAGCTGACATTTTTAAGCAAAAGAACTTTGGTAGGAGGTAGAAGTGGCTTCCATCACTGCATACAAATCCTAGTCCTGAGCTCACCAAAAGAAAAGAGGAGTTGGATCTTTTCTGTATGGACTAATTTTGACTCTTCTTGCTGAGATTTATGAATTATGGCCCTAGTAATCATGATTCTAAATCATCAAATAATGACCTGTCGACCTGATAGGTCATAGGAAGGGTCAGAGGAACCCGGATGTCAGCATATTATGTGAGGGAAAAGAGAATCAGACCTGGCTTCTTCACGTGCTGGCTTTGTGACCTTCAACAATTCACTTAAATGTATTGAACGTCAGTACAAATGGCATCTCAGACATGTCAGAAATAGTGCTTGCCTTATCACCATTGAGGCCTATTTTAATTGAAATAATATCAATAAAAAGAATTGCAAAATTAACTCACATTATTTCTCTGCTCACACAATGGAATGGCTTGCCATTTCACATAGATTAAAACCCAACATCCTTTCCATGGTCTGTGATCTGACACCCCACCACCACTCTCCCCTTAACTCCTGCCTCTCTCTCCCAAGCTCTCACTGTGCCAGCCACACTGGCCTCCTCCTGTTTCTTAAAGAAATGCACTTCCACCCTACAACTTTGCACTCACTGGGACCTCTTTCTGGAATGTTCTCCAAGTTTTCTACAGGGCTTGCCCTCATATCTCAGCAAGGTCTTCTGAAATTTACAACATGTAACTGCTGCTAGCACTTCATATCCCTCTTGTTAAAAGATAATTTATATATAAACATTGTAACAGTTAATTGTACATGTCAGCTTAGAGAGTGTTTTTGGACAAGATTAACATTTAAATCAGTGAACTTCAAGTAAGTAGATTGTCCTCCATAATGGGGGCAGGCCTCGTCCAATCAGTTGAAGACCTAAACAGAAGAAAAGTTTCTGAACAAGGGGGAATTTTCCAGCAGACTCCCTTCTGATAAGAAACACACATTGTCTCTCCTAGTTCTCCAGCTGCTGGCTCACACTGCAGATTTTGGACTCTCCAGTCTCCATAATTATGTGAGCCGCTTGCTTGTAATAAATCTCCTTCTAGATTTATACACATCCTTTTGGTTCTGATTCTTTGGAGAAACCCTGACGAATACAACATCAAAGTAACAAGTGTCAAATATTTTATTTCACTCATTAATGAGTGAACCAGTAAGATGTGAAAATGGATTCTAACAAAAACGCCCTTACAGATTCCATGGGGCAGGAGTCTGCATAGGGTTTAATTGGGTCCTTTGCTTAGTGCCTCACCAGGCTGTAGTAAATGTGTTGGCCAGAGCTAGGTTATCATAAGGAGTATCACCTGTGAAGAATCCACTTCTAAACTAAGATTGTTGGCAGAATTACTTTCCTGTAGTTGTAGAACTGAAAACCTTGGCTTCTTGCTGGATGTCCTCAGCTCCTAGAAGCCACCATAGTCCCTATAAGCTGACCACATGTACCATGTAGTTTTCAATAATATGGTCACTTGCTTCAAGCCAGCAGTGAGAGCCTCTAGAGCAAGTCTGTTAGCAAGACAGAGACTTATATAATAACATAGTCAAGGAAGTGACATACCATCACTTTGTCATATTTTATTGGTGAGAAACAAGTCACAGATCTCAGTCACACTCAAGGGGGTAAGGGATTATACAAGGTCGCAAATACCAGAGGTGTGGATAACTGGGGTACACATTAGAGGGTACCTGCCACGCAGCCTAAGTCAATTAATTAAAGGCTCAGACTCCTTTAGAGTCATATAATCCCTCAAGGGTCCACTAGATAACACACCCATTTGGGAGCAAGTTTGTCAGTTCCTACAAAGCTTGACACTTTCTTACCATGTGGCCAACAATCATGCTTTTAGGTATTTTCAATCATGAGTTGAAAACTTATGTCCACACAAAAACCTGCACACAAATATTTATAGTAGCTTATTTCATTTTCATCAAAAATTGGTTACAAGAGATTCTTGGGGAGAGGAGGAAGGGTTGAATAGGACAGTGAAACTAGTCTGTGATACTATAACTGTGAATATACAACATTACCCATTTTCAAAACCCACTGAACTTCACTGCACAAAAAGTGAAACTTAATGTGTGCAATTTAAATCATTTAGGAGTTCAGGAGAATCCTAGGATGGAATGCAGAATGTGAAGTGAATTATATTTATGCTTAGGTAAGTTACTATCTTTTACTAATGAGAAAATGGATTAGGAAGGGAGAAAGGAAAAGAAAATTGTTGCTTTCCTAGCAATTCACAGGTCTTTCAACTGTTAACATATTTGGTCACCACAACCACCCTCTCAGATGGTCCTTGTCATAGGTATATCCTCTTTTTGCAAAGCAGGAATTCGAGGCTCAAGGAAATTAAGTCAATTTCCCAAGGCTTAATGTCAAGTAATGAGTAGAGATATAATTTGAACTAGATGACTCCCATGTCCCTAAATTTTCCCCTTCAATCAATGTTTGTGATATATGAGATATTTTCTCAGTCTTGACAGTTTTTTCCCCTTAAAAGAGAATTGGTCTGTTTTTAACAAGTTTGAATACTGCTTCTCCACTTTATGTTTCCTCCTAGAAAAGGCTTAAATTCTCTTTACTTTTTTTGTTTTTCTTCATAGCTTCTCCCCACTAAAAGAAGAGGGAGCAGTGGAGGAAAAGAGATGTAGGCACTGGCTTTGAAAATTGGTGGGACAGCAAGGAGGAAAGGACAATTTTGGGGACAAATGAGAAGGGGCAGTGATGCTGATGGGGTCAACTTGGAAAAAGCAAAGATTGATTCCTTTGTGGTGAGTCAGAAGAGGCTGAGTTCCAGCAGCAAAGCTCCACTTCAGTCGATGATCAATCAGTGCCCAAAGATGAGCCAAGCAAGGTTCTAGATGCACAGGCTCTTTCCTAGTCTGCTGGCATCCGTGGCTGGCACTGATGGAGGGACTGTCCTGCCTCAATGGGCTGCCTGTTTTCCCACCTGTCCCACTAGTCACTGGTACTAAAATTAGAAGAAAAGAATATGTGACTTCCTCCAGCCCCTAATGAATGGCATTTTACTACCAGAGCAAGGAGAAAAATTGTATATGGTTTCTATCAATAGTGGTTTTTACCATTTTTTTTAAAGTAATCAGCAGAGAAAAATACATGTGACACATGGCCTATCAGGATAGACACAAAATGATATTCCCCAATCTGGGACATCAGCATTGGGGTTTTAACAACCAGGGAAGAGGTAGGTATAAGTTAACTGCAGAGACACATCTCCTGCTCATTTATTTTCAGAACTGCCTTGTTTTTCTCTAGCCTCTGAGAGAGAAAAAAGGACTCTCATTTCACTTTCTATTTATTCCAAGATATACAGGAAACTAAAGTGTTTTAATCTTAAATATTCAAAGCATTTAATGGAAACATCCAGCACATTTAAAGAGTATTGGACTTGGTATACTCACATCAGGATTCCTTGAATCCTTTTTTTCTTTTCTTTTGTGTTTGATCGGCTGCTGGCCAGTACAGGGATTTGATCTCATGACCTTCTTGTTATAAGGCTGTGCTCTCTCCAACTGAGCTAACAGCCAGCCCTGGATTCCTTGAATCCTTGACAAAGAAGACGGTGTTTAGGTCATGTTTACAATAGAAGGTCTGGAATCTGGGACTTGAGGTTTTCTTTTTTGGCAGAAAGAGAATGTCCTGGGATACAGAGATGTCTCTTTAGATTTAGATTGCCTCTTTAGATTGCTTTTGTTCGTGTGTGTGTGTGTGTGTGTGTGTGTGTGTGTGTGTGTGTGTGTGTGTGTGTATGTGTTTGAGAGGGGGTTGATTTTAATACAAGAGAAAAACAACATATCTTTCTAAAAACACGCATTCAGAGTTTTACTTTCATAAAAAAGTAAACAAATTTTAAAAAACCACATAGAGACCATCACTGGTGTGTATTCCTCTTAAAACCTTGGACTCCCAAACTCAGGAATGATGCAAGTAAGCTGGGGATAGTTGAAGAAGACAGGACTCAATTACCAATTTTATTGAGCACCATTTATGTTCCAGGGATAGTGCTATGTTTTATGTTAAATAACAAAGGAGATCAAGTTCTTCTAAGTGACCTCTGGAAACTTACACATTAGGCGGGGACATGAGATATAGACATAATGCCATGAGAGAAACGATCTATGGAATTATCTAGCTTAGAATAGGATTATTTTCAGATTTCTTTCTTTTGAAAATAACAAAATAACAATTCAAGCTGACTTAGGCACAGAGGAGATATATTAGCATATTCACATCCGGGGTTTCAAAAAATATCTGGAAACTCCTTCGGTTTCTTAATCCTACTCCATTCTGTGTCTTTAGAGTGGCTTCTAGAACCTACTATTCTTTCAGCTTAGTAAATACAGTTGAATGAATATATCTTTTTCTGTAAAAAAATGCAGAAAATTCAAGTCTAGTAAGCTTGGCTTGGGTTTTGTACAAGAATCCATCTCTGTGGCTGGTAGAAAGAAATGCTCTGATTGACAGAGAATGATTCTCTAAGTTGTGTGTCAAGCCCAGTATTGGGGTAGGTCAGCACCATCCAATCCACATTGACTAGAATGAGTAATTCCCCCAAATGAAAACCAGATTCTCTAACTGATGAGGGAGAAATAGACGCTGTACTGACATAACAGAATTCTCTCATATGGCTGCAGAACCGTGGTGTGTGGTAGTATGTGGCTGTACTCAGTGACCTTTAGGCTTGTCACAGCAACACCGGCCTCACAAGATATGGCTCACTTTGTAGGTGACATGGAAGCATTCTTTTGCTTGAATTTAGTGTGCAGCTTCTCCTGGAGCCAGTTGGCTGACTTCCAGCTCAGGACATTAACTTTTTAATTTACACTGGTTCTTGGTCATCCTCCAAGTTCAAGTCAAGGTGTTGATTTTAATCCAATGTAAAAACTTCTAAATCCCTGGCCACTGTAGTGGCAACAGCAGAGTTTGTATTTTTGGTTCTGCAGACCTAGCTGCCTCAGTCTGATGGCTATATTATAGCCTTATTGCTGGAGCCTCTAGAGTGGTTCTAATTCCTTCTTTTTTTTTTTCCCCTCTGCCTCCCACTCAACAGAGCTCTGAAGATTGATTTGATTTAAGACATATCCACTAATGGGAAAATTTAGTGCTGGAGTCAACAGAATGAAAACAAACTCATGAGCCCTAGAAAAGACCTCCATTTTTTATTATTGCTTCAACCAACTTTATTACATGCATCGATTGTAAGACTTTATTGCAGTAGAAACACATAGCATAAAATTTACCATTTTAGCCATTTCACAGTGTACAGTACAGTATGTTAACTATATGCATATAATTGTGTGACAGGTCTCTAGAACTTTTCCTTCTCGCAAAACTGAAAGTCTATATTCTTTGAACAACTGCCTTCTCCTACTCCCCCCAGCCCCTGCAAACACCTTTCTACTTTCTGTTTCTAAAATCTGACTACTTTAGATACCTTATATAAGTAGAATCACACAAGATTTATCTTTTTATGATGGGCTTATTTCACTTAGCATAATGTCCTTAAGTTTTGACCATATTGTAACATATGATAGTATTTCCTTTCTCTAGGGCTGAGTAGTATTCTGTTGTATTTACACACCACATTTTCTTTATCCATTAATGTGTATTTAGTTTGCTTCCACCTCCTAATTATTGAGAATAATGCTGCAATGAAAATGGCTGTATTTGTCATTTGGGGCTATTATATCAAAATACCATAGACTGGGTATTATTATATTAAAATAATGTAAATTATTTTCTCATAGTTCTGGATACTGGAAGTCCAAGATCAGGGTGCCAACATGGTCAAGTTCTAGTGAAGTTCAAGTTCTCTTTCTTGCTTACCGGTAGCTGCTTTCTCACTATATCCTTACATGGGGGGTGGGTGGGGGAGAAAGAGAGAGAGAGCTCTTTTGGGTATTTTCTTATAAGGAAATTAATCCCATTATGAGGTCCCCATGCTCATGACCTCATCTAAACCTAAAGGCCCTATCTCCGAATGCTGTCACTTTTGGAGTTTGGGCTTTACTATATGAGTACTGGGGACGGGGGGATACAAATTAGTTCATAGCAATAGGTGTGCAAATATCTCTTCAAGATTATGTTTTCAACTCTTTTGTGTGTATAACCAGAAGTGGGATGTCTGGATCATAAAGTAATCCCATTTCTAATTTTTTGAGACACGCTTATTCTGTTTTCCATGCCTCTGGACCATTTTACATCCTCACTCACAGCATGCGAGGCTTATAATTTGTCTACATCCTCATGAACACTTGCTATTTTCTGGTTTTTTCAATACTGCTCATCCTAATGGATGTGGGGTAATATTTCCTTGTGGTTTTCATTTGCATTTCCCTACTGATTAGAGATGTTGAGCGTCTTTTCACATGCTCACTGAGTCCACTGAATTTTTTGATGGGTATGATATTTTGTTCTACCTTTTTACCTTCTTCCCAGTCAGTCAGCTAATTATTCTGCACCATTAAAAGATGACACAGCAGAAATAAAAACTAACAGAGTCCTCAGCGGAGAAAGAACTTAGAGATTTTTGATAAAATAAAAGATAATTAAAAGAAAAAGCTTCAGGACTCTGAAACTAGACATGGTTTTGGGGGGGTGGAGAAAGAGGGGGGGGGGGACCAAAAAATGCAAAAAGGGCAGTGGGACTCATGGCTTGCTCAGAGATTGAACCTGGAGGAAACACCCAGACGAGAGACAAGTCAGCATCCAAGAATGCTTTGCTCTTCTCAAGCAGCCTGGATGTTGATTTAGTCACCATAGATCATGTTGTCCCTAGATGCATTATCAATTTCTATCACCTGCTTAAGGAGCATATAGGCATCCAGTAAAGACCACCCATGCACATTGACTGCTATGCCACTCATTTCCCACTCAGTGAGAGTAATTCGCATCTGGCCTGAACCATGCTAGGTTTTCACTGAGTGTACCCACTGTGAATAATTTCTCCTTTAATGTTCAAAGATCCAAGAGTCTTGGAAACTTGGACTGGTATATCCCATGCTCATAATTCTATGTTAGCTAACTGGAATGGGCTCTACATGCATTCTGATATGAGATAATGACAAAGCATCCATCTAATTTGGACATATGGAAAGACATGCTTTTGGTTTGCTAAGGGCTAGATGTACAAATGTTTGTTGACTGTGAGTAATAGTATGGCACTTAAACAAGTGGAGACATTGGTAACTTCCACAGGATATGTCCAAAAGAGAGAAGCCAAGGTGGCTAGAATACACTGAGTCATGTCATATGAGAAATAATTGAGGAACCAGGAATGCTTAATTTGGACTAGAATATGCCTAGAGGACCTGAAAGCTGTACTCATGCATCATTCCACATACACTGCTTTAAAAATGATTTGGAAGCAAGTTAGATGTGAATGATTAAAAAAAATAAAATTCTGGATGATTCCAGTGGGCAGAATAAGGGTCAGTTATTGCAAAGCACAAGAAGAAAGAATTTAGTCCAATTTAAGCATGTACTTTGTAACAGAGCTGTCATATCATGGGATGAGATTCCTCTGGGAGAACCGAACTTCACACCACTGAAGGTATTTAAATATAAGCTGCTAGTAAAACAGAAAAAAATTGTAGAACATTGTTCAAACATTATGCAAAGACTAACTAATTTGTCCCCTTTATTCTCTTCTAACAATAAAATTTCTCTATGGCTTTGGAAAAGATAAGGACTATGGCTTATTAGCTATTTAACATGATGTAAATACAAAATTCGGTGTTTTCTATGAGATTCAGAAAGCTGAAAATTCAAACTGTGATGTGAACATGCTCAACCATAGTATACTTTATCAAAATTTAAAATTCATATAGAAGGTATGGGGTTACTTTCTATTCCTGGCCATAATAAGAGTATATAGAATCACCATAAACAAACATAAAACCTGGGAAAATATTAACTGACTATTCAGACCTTGGACACTGGGAAGTGCTGGAATATGATGCCTGAGAGAAGGAAAATAAATGAGGTGAGTGCCACAGTTTCCTAGCTCTCTGCTTATGGACCGTTTTGAACCATGGGTGTAGGGATGGAAAAACAAATGGGGTCTGATAATCTCCATGAATGGAGGAGATAGAGGTCCAAGTTCAAGGATTCTGAGGATCTGGAAGCATGGAGTAGAGCTCTGGTAAAGAGAGAGCAATGCAGAAAAGAGTTCTAGAAATCTGCATGAGGGTCCTCCTAAGGTGAAACCCTACAAGGATAAAAAAAAGAAGGACCTCAGAACAATAACCCGAAGAAGGCTGAAAGCATGCACAGGGTAAAAAGAGGGTGAAGCTTCAAACAGCCAGGGTGAAGAGTCCTCAGTAGTCTGCACAGCAATTAGTGAATTGCCCCAGAAATCTCATACTTCAGGAGTGAAGCTGAACTGTTCTGGAATGAAGGTCAGGCCAGCTTTAGACCCACTCAAGGAAACTTAAAAACACACCGCAAAAGGATCATACTGAGCCACACTTAATTCAGTTGCCTGGCAGAACCATGCCCAGTGCTCTTTTAAGGAAGACAGAACGCAACACAGTCTAGATATTCAACAGAGTAATGTTCACAGTATTGAGCTATTACCAGACCTGCCTAGAAGCAGGTAAATGTATTGCATAAAAAGCAGAAAGATCAGTCATTAAAAACAGAATCAAAAGTGACAAATAATAGAACTAGCCCAGAAGGATGTTAAGACGGCTTCAAATCTGATTGAAAGCAAGTTGAATATGAATGATTTTAAAAAACTTAAATTGCAGATATAGATATGTAAAAGTTTTTAAAGATTAACATGAGAGAAAAGGAAGATAAATAAAAGAACAAATGAAACCAAGAAATTAAAATTTTTTAAAAACCTGAATTGAAAAATTCAAGCATAAAATTAATAGAAGACCAGAAATTGAAGAAAAAAATATAATCAAATTGTAACATGGAGCAATGGCATTTATCCAAACTGAAGCATAGAGATCAAAAAAACTAAAAGAAGGAAAAGACCATCATCTCCTATTGAACTATATCAACTGGTCTAATGTACATATAATTCAAGTCCCAGAAAAATAAATAAATAAATAGAGGGGCAGTGTGAAGGTTAATTCTAGGTGTCAACTTGGTTAGATAAAGGAATGCCAAGAAACCTGATAAACCTACAGTTTTAGGTGTGTCCATCAGGGTATCTCTAAAAGAGATTAGCATGAGAGCCTGAGTGGACTGGGTGGGAAAGATCCACCCCAAATGTGGGTGGGGACCATCCAATCCTCTGGGGGTCCCAAAAGAACAAAATACAGAGAAAGAAGGTTAATCTTTCTTTATCTCCTGGAGGTGGGATATACTCTTCTCTCATGTCCATATACATCAGAGTTCCAGACTCTTCAGCTTTTGGGTTCCAGGACTTATGCCAAGGACACCATCAGTTTTGCTGGTTTTGAGGCCATCCGACATGGGCTGAGCCATGCTACCAGCACCTAGTTTGCAGATGGCCTATTTTGGTACTTCTCTTCACAACCACGTGAGCTAATTCCCCTGATAAATTCCCTCTCATATATTTATAACATATCCTATTGATTCTGTCTCTCTAAAGAACCCTGACTAATCTAAAAATATTTGAAGATATAATGACTAATTTTTTCCAAATCTGATGAAAACTATAAACACACAGATCATAGAATACTACACAAAGTCACATCATAATCAAAGGGATAAAAAATCAGTGACAAAGAAAAATATCGTAAAAGTACCAGGAGATAAAAGACACACCAAATACTGAGAAACAAGGGTAAAAATTACCACAGGGAATAAGAGCACAAAGGTAGAGGACCAAGGATAAAAATTACTTCAGAGAAGTCTTATCATAACCTATGCAAACTAGAAGACAAACGAGCAAAAATTGTATAGAGCTTTTGGGAAAAAAATTAGCAATCTAGAATTATATACCCAGAAAAAAATCCTTCAAAAATTGAGTTAATATAAAAACTTTTCAGACAATAAATGCTAAAACAATTTCATGCCATCAGACTTATACTATGGAAAATATTTTAAAAAGTTATTTAGGTGGAAGTGACAACAGAAGACAGGTGGATTTACATAAATAAAGATCACCACAATGGTAAATATAAAAGATAGTTTTTCTCACTTTAAGTATCTTTAAAAGAAAATAAACCATTCAATACAACAATAGCAATAGAGTACAGGGTTTAAAATGTATGTGGAAAAATGTATAATAAGAATAGCACAAAGGACAGGAAGAAGAAAATGAAAGAATATTCTGTAAGGCTTATACATTTTTACATTTAGGATGCATATAGCAAACTCTAAAGCAACCACTAAACTAATTGTTGAAATAAAATGGAATAAATTTTAACAATTTATAACAATTTAGTCCAACAATAAGCAAAAAAAAAAAAAAAAAAGGAAAAGTAGGGAAAGCTTGCACAGACATGACAGGAAACAAATATCAAGGTTGTAGAATTAATACATAAATTCAGGAAAGTTACAGGATACAAAATCAACATACAAAAATCTGTAGAATTTCTATTCACTAACATTGAATTATATGAGAAAGAAATCAAGAATGTAATCCCATTTACAACAGTTACAAAAAGGATTAAATGCTTCAGAATAAATTTAACCAAGGAAGTGGAAGATCTTTACACTGAAAACTATAAAACATTAATGAAAGACATTAAAGAAGACATAAATAAATGGAAAAATATAATGGTATATGTGTTCATGGACTGGAAGAATTAATATTGTTAAGTTGTTTGTACTGCCCAAAGTGATCTACACATTAAATGCAATCCCTATTAAAGTACCAATGACATTCTTTACAGAAATAAAAAAATCCTAAAATTCATACAGAATCACAAAAGACCAATATAGCCAAAGCAATCTTGCACAAAAAGAACAAAGCCAAAGACACCATGCCTATCTAACTTCAAAATATACTACAAAGCTATACTAACCAAAGCAGTATGATACTGGTATAAAAACAGACACTTAGACTAATGCAACAGAATAGAGAGACCAGAAATAAATCCAAGCATTTATAGCCAACTGATTTCTGGCCAAGGAGCTAAGAACACACAATGGGAAAAGGACAGTCTCTTCAATAAATAGTGTTGGGAAAACTGCTTGTCCACATGCTGAAGAATAAAATTGGACCATTAATTCACACCATATACATGACTCAAGTCAAAATTTATCAAAGACTTAAACATAAGACCTGAAACTACGAAACTACTAGAAGAAAACATAGGGAGAAAGATCCATGACATTGTTCTGAGAAATAACTTTTTGTAGATGACCTTAAAAGCATAGGCAACAAAGCAAAAATAGACAAAGGAGATTACATTAAACTAAAAAGCTTCTGCACAGCAAAGAAAACAATCAACAGAGTAAAGAGACAACCTACAGAATGGGAGTAAATATTTACAAAGTATACATCTGATAAGGGGTTAATATCCAAAATATTTAAGTATCTCAAACAACTCAATAGCAGGAAAACAAATAACTCAATTCAAAAATTTGTGGCACGCTGCCAGTATGGATCTGGCCTTCACATTTTGGGCACAAAGGGTGACAATCAGCTTTGCATCTCATGAATATGCATACCCCCCCCAAAAGGGCAAAGAACCTGAATAGACATTTCTTAAAAGAAGACATACAAATGGCCAACAAGTATATGAAAAAATGTTCAACATCACTAATCATCAGGGAAATGCAAATTGAAACCACAATGAGATATCATCTCACCTCAATTAGAATGGCTATTATCAAAAATACAAAAGGTAATAAGTGTTGGCGAAGATGTGAAGAAAAGAGAACTCTTGCATACTGTTGATGAGAATGTAAATTAAAATAGCCATTATGGAAACTTTAGATTAAAAATAGAACTACCATATGATCTCAAAATCCTACTACTGGGTACATATTTAAAGGAAATGAAATCAATATTCAAAGAGATAATCTGCACTCCCATGTTTACTGCATGATTTTTCATAATAGTGAAGATATAGAATCAATCAACCTAATTGTCCATCAATGGATGAGTTGATAAAGAAAATGTGACATATATACACAATGAAATTTTTTGAGCCATAAAAAAAGAAATAAGAAAAAGGAACCCTTGTCGTTTATGACAATATGGATGAACCTTGAGAACATTACATTAAGTGAAATAAGCCAAGCACAGAGAGACATATACCACATGATCTTACTCATATTTAGAATCTAAAAAGGTTGATCTCATAGAACTATAGAATACAACTGTGGTCACCAGGGTTTGGGAAGAAGAGGAGATGGAGCAACGTTTGTCAAAAATACAAAATTTCAGTTAGATAAGAGGAATAAGTTCAAGAGGTCTATTGTATAACATGGTGACTATAGCAACTATAGTTAACAATGGATTGAATGTTTTTAAAGATGCTGAGAGTGGATGTAAAGTGTTCTCATCACAAAAACGGTAACTATGTGAGGAAATGCATATATTAGCTAGGTTTAACCATTCCATAATGTATGTATACTTCAAAACATCCTATTGTACACGGTAAATACATAACATTTTATTTATCATTTTTAAATAAATAAACTTAAAGTAATGAATTAAGTTTATTTGAAGAAATCAAAACAAAACAACATCTAGTAGGCAAAAAAAGATATGATCAGAAACGTTCTGCTTCCATGCAGCCAACGTCCATCCAAGTCTTTATAGTAAAATTTGTCTTATGGCCTAGTGACCTTTCAGGAATAAAGAGTCTTCTGTTTCCTCTCTGACTCTAGAGCAAAAGCTCTGATTCTTCCCAAGATTAAAGCTGAGTTGACTGAGCCATCTACTCTCCTTGTGGTAAAGAGTTCCCATTCACCAAGGGCTGGTTATAATACGAGCCTCTAGAGCACGATCAAGCTGCCTGCCTACCCGGGACTTTGGTCTATCTCTGAGGCCAATACAATTAGCAGAGTAAATTTCTAGAGTTCAGGAGCTCCTAGAGACCAAGAGAGCCACAGTACACAATACATATATCTGAGAGTCAAATATGAGGTCAAGACCTGATCATTTCTGTTGTACCTTTAACTCTGAAAAAAGTCTGTGCTGGTAAGCCAGACCTGTCCTACCATGAAACATCTAAGTGATAAGTTTTACAGTTAATTAAATGTATTCAATAGACTATGGTTTACCAGAAAGTCCTTTACAACCCAATGTTGGTCCAAGATTTGTTCACAGTATTGTCGATAACTTTAGGTCTCTCTCTCTCTCGAAGGAAAAAAGACTTTTTCCAAAAAAAAAAAAAAAAAAAAGACATTTCAGTTTTCTCAATTAATAAAACCATTAATTGATAACATTGCTCTGTGGTGGTATATTGCCTTTCCAATCATAAAGCATTTTTTAGATAATCTAATGCACTCTAGTTGTCTCATATATATGAAAGTTGTTTCTCAGCTGGACTTTAAGTTCCTAGAGGTCCCTTACATGTCTGAATTCTTCAATACACCCCAGCAGTGCTTGATTTGGTCTGAGAAGAACAATAGGCAGAAACATTCTCATCAAGAACTTGGCTTTTTTGCACTAGATCCCTGACCTTTAGTATCACTGATGGTGAATCTGATAGAGAAGTTTTTCAAGGTGTGCTGTGTAATTCATTGATAACAAAAACACTATGTCAGATGCTACACAGATAGATAATTTTTAAAAACTTTTAATAGTCTTGTGTTTATTTTAATATTCATTATAAAATGCAGGAGCAGAACAAAAATCTCATGATTTTACAGATGATGTTTTTTAAGACAAGGCTTAAAGTGGATATTTAGTTAAAAAAATAAAGAGATGTAAGTAAAATTTTTAGTTAATGTTATATGGAGTACATGAGTGTGGCAAAAATTGTACAGGTGGTATGGAAATACCTAAGTGTTATGGGTAAAGGAAATAAGTCTAAGACACATGGGGGGAAGATTTATTACCTGAAGTTAAGCACTCTAATTTTCAGTGTTATGTCACACAGCCATACTCCTGAATCTCACTTTCTGTCTTCCTGTTGCAAACACAAACAAACTCCCACTTTTTGGCCACAACAACAGACATGTGCACATATACTTCCAATGGTAAACATTGCACCTGGCCAGCATTTTAATGACTGAAATAACTTACTCATGAACCTAACGCAGGGGTAATGTAGTAGGAGCAAAGCCCAGATAATTGAGCCAATCTCCTGACCTCTGGGCAGGTCCCTAACTCCATGGTTTATCAAGAGGAGGCTTGAACAAATTGGTTTTAGGGAATCGGCTGTGATTTATGAGCTTACGACTAGGTCATGAGTAGGAAATAAGTGCCATTTATCAGCTCTCCAGAGTCAAAGGCACTGAGTTGGAGTAAGAGCTAGCCACTATTCCCAGCAAGGAAAAAGCTCCTGTCTACCCAGGAGGGGCCAGGAACACTGATCTCTATAGCCGGAAGCAGGGACTTCATCATATTTCTCACCAAACAATACTTTACCAAGTAATTTTCAAGTTCCAGTTGGAAATCTTTAAAAAAAGAGAACATACCAAAATTAATACTAAGAATTTGTGTTATGAATAAAAAAATGTGCCAAATTAGCACTTCAGATTTAATTTTATGTGTAGCACACTTGCAAGCAACTTGGAACACTTGCAGGTTGTTGAGAAATAGTTACAAATGGCACACATCTTTCCCCATCATCACCTTCTCCTTCTTTCCTCCCCTCTCCTCCATAGCATCTCCTCTGGGAGAGACACTGATACTGGATGTGTGTGTGTGTGTGTGTGTGTGTGTGTGTGTGTGTGTGTGTGTGTGTGTGTGTGCGCGCGCGCGCGCGCGCACGTGCATGTGTGTACGTGTGTATAGGGCTGATAGATGTCAAAGGGACCTGGAGTGATTATAGACCATTTTTGGATTGTTTCTAATCTGCATTTCTTAGGAAGGATTTTCAATTTCCAGATTTTGAATGAAAGAATTCCTTAAATTCAGACCCCTGTACTTAAATTCACATTCCATGGAACAGAAAAATGGAAAATAAAATAAAATAAAATAAAAACAGCCTGTTTTTATAAAGTGTTCTCTCTGAGAACCTATAAGAACATGTTTTACAGTGTTTCTCTCACTCAGGTCACACTCCTTAAAAGATGAAATTAAATAAAGTGTGCACTTTCTCTAATAACAGCATATGCTTTAAGGCAAACTCTTTTATTAAAAAAAAATCAAGAAATAAGTTTATTTTTCTTTTTGACTCTGTTGACCTCTGCTCTAAAATTGGCTCTGAGTTTTGTGATGCGGGACCTAATGTCTTTCTCTGTTCCCCATAATCTGACACCAAATCGAAGAATTACCTTTGATAATGTCAAATTTAGGCTGAATTGTGAGAACTGGATCCGTTAAAATGGGGCTTTTATTTTCCTAAAGTGGACATAAAAATGCTTTTGTTTTTTTTTTAAACCAACCTTTTCTTCGTGCTGGTCTGGTTAACTATGCTAAGTATTGTTCTATGTATGTATTACACATTTTATATTCGTATAATTGTACATTCTGAGAGTCTGAGAGGACATCTGGTTTCCATTCTTTTGCACAAGAGAAGCTGAGGTTATACAGAGGTTGTTTATACAAACTGACACAGAGAGTGACTGACAGGCATATGAGCCTTCCTGCATTCACTCTTAGGCCAAGACGTTTTCTGTGACACTCCCTTTGTCTCATACAGCAGGCGTGGGGTCTCTATTTAAGTGAAGACATTCCTTTGTTCTCTCTAGAAAGAATATCTTTAATGTTTGGTGAGTATATTTTTGCACGCTTAGCTTCAAAGTTGCTCTTGAATTTTTAATGTGTTTTCTTGTCAATCAACCAAATGTCCAGACTCCTGTTCTGCTTGTGTGCCTGGAGTCTAACTGATTTCAGCACTGCCAGTATGAGTTGTATCCTTTCCTAATGGGCCATAGTGCTCTGTAGAGCTGAGTCCTGGCAGCCTAGTGCATGCAACAGAATATGAAAAGGGAAGGAGCTATCCCAAGGTTAGGAAATAATGCAAATATCAGACTCCTGTGGGAGTAGAGAACAAACAAGTGAAATATTCAGAGACCGTGTAGACAGAGGCCGCACTCCAGGAGCCAGGTAAGTCAACCATTTATCCATTTATTTTCACAACAAATATTACTGAATACCCATTATATAAACGTATTCTGTTATGGAATATGCAGAAACAAATAACTCACGTATTCTTACCCCCAAAATTGAATTAGAAAGCCACACCTGAAAAAATTTCTAGAAGAGAAAATCTCAAAAATAGAAGTTTATTCTAACAACCAAATGAGAGACACAGGCAAAAAATGTTATAAAATTTCAACATAAAGAAAGCTTATTAGGGCTTTTGGTATTACCAATTGCAACCCAAATCAACATATTTCATTCACTTATTATGTGCCAAGCTCTGTGCTAAATGTTTTGCATACATTCACTTATTTAAATTCGCACAGTGGGCTAAACACGTTAAGGTTAAGAAGTCGGGTCAGCTTTAAGTCACTAGTCCAAACTCACACAGCTGTGAAATATTGGAGTCAAGAGTCAATTTCAGGGATTTTAACAGCCAAGCTTTCATCAAGGATGGCTGTGTGGAAGGTGTGGCAGTGAACCAAAGGTTGTCTGCCACTGGAGTAGAGGAGGATGAAAGTGAATGGCATGTCACTAGAGAAAATAAGAAGGGGCAGGGTACTCCATGGTTTAGGGAGCTTGTAATTTATGCCAAATATTTCCATTGAGATCAAATAGTTGGCATGCTGGTCATATGCTGCAGCAGGGCCCAACAGGTGGCTGTTTGGAATACTGTGACCTGGAAGCAGAGAAATAAATCAGGACAGATGGCTTGTGGAGCTACTCCATTTGCCACTTCAACTAAAACAACAAAAAAGACAAACCTCTTAAATCATCCTCTTATTTCTTTTACTTTATAATTTCTTCTGCCCTACGTTCTGGGTAAAGTCACTATTCAGACCATTTCCACCTAAAAAAAAAAACATCCAGAAGAGAATAAAAAGACAATGAAAAAAATGAGACCTCTTTTCAAGAAAGATGTTCTCCATCAACAGAACAAAACAAAAGAAGGAAATCAGCTTTACTGCTCTTGAATAGTAACTCTTATACTATACAATAGAAGACAGATGAAATGAGTTACATAGCTGAAACGAGAGATAATATCGTCTTATATTCGAATAGTGATTTATTATTTTTTCTAAGTGGCTTTTAGTACACTTTATTTTTATGTTTGACCTGGTTGTCTATCCTGCTCTTTACAGCTCAAGAATCTGGGACAAGAGAGTCAAAGATTTTGCCAAGGTAGTGTCGATGTTAATGACAGAACTGAGCTGGACTACAGGTCTTTTAGATTTTGCCTGGCGGACCTAGACGGCACATGCTTTTGTCATTTTTCCATTTACATTCTTGAGTATCTTTCATCTGAAAGAAAAATAAATTTTCTTCGAAATTACAACTTTCATTCCTTATAATCAAGGTATGTATTTGTTAAGTGTTTCTGCCCTCTTGCATTAGGAACTTCTTAAGCTCTGGCACCACATCTTAACCATCTAAGTATTTCACAGCCTCCAGCATGTATCAAGGCCCTATGTAAGGATGTTCTGCAGTATGTGTTGAATGAATAACTAAATACATACATGCCACTGCAGTGAAGAGGCAGCGTGATGGGAGGTAAGCACATCAGGGTTAAGAAGTAAGCAGACCTGGCTCTGTTACTGATGATTTGTTACATTTGGGGCAAGTTACTTCACTTTTCTAATTTTGAGATTTGTTTTTTAATTTGTAGAATGGAGGTACTAGTAGAATTTACCTCACAAGTTTCTCTGAGACTTGAAGTGGGCTAATATATGTGAAACACTTAGCACCATTTGTGGCATTAGCAGGTTTTGGATTACTTGTAACTGTTATTCTCTCACCCTCCTCAGTTTTGGGAATGCCAGAGTCCAAAGGCCTTGTGTTGCCACAATGGGTTAGTAAGAAGTTTAAATATGCAATGCTTCCATTTATTAAAAAACCTGCCTTTCTGGAAAACAATCATTTGAAATCAGCAAAATGATTAAAAGTTGAGTGTTAACATAAAAAACATGCATTGTCTTTAGTGAAGAAGCAGCCATGAGCTTTCTGCAGTGTGTGTGAGACAATTTAATGATTGTCTTTCTTGTTATTAATAAAGAAGAGATGGTTCTTGTGGCTTTTTGCCCTTTTCACCATGGTAGCTCAGCTTCAAGGGGATGGTAGCCTGTGATGGTGATATTGGATTTATGACATCGACCAGTTTCTCTTCCTGTAGCTCTGAGTGTCTGTTTTGTGTTCAGATCAGTGGGTAGAGGGCCTCACTGCTCTTCAGAATGACACGTACATTGCCGGTAATTACTTTCCTAAAATGGAAAGGGAATTAAAATAAAAGCCCGAATGTAGAAGGGGTGGCAGGTTTTTGGAAAAGTGTATCGGCAATTTGAAGCATGAATAATTAATTTTGTCTCGAGATTAAGTTCAGCCTGTGTTTATGATCTGTTAAAAAAATAACTCTAATGAGTTCTAAATAAATTCAGTATCAATTTAAACTATTAGAGGAAGTTAAATCAAAATAATTAGGATATTAAAATACTTTGTGCATTTCCAATCACTGCCTTATTGAGGCTCTGGATCTTATCCAAGGAACGGTAATAACATGAATATATTAGGATGTTTGCTTCCCTCAGAATGGGACTGTTTGCTCTTGTAAAGATGATTGAGAACTTGCAGGAGACAGAAAGCCAGATTGATGTGTTGACACATTCAAGGGAGTGGGTGCTACATAAATGATGAATTATTTTGTACATACAGATTAAAACAGCATACTGACAGTTTACTGTTAAAATAGTTGAACTTTTATTCCTTATTTACAGTAACAGCTAATTTCACACTATAGTAAGGGAGGCATTATTTTTGTGACATCTTCAATTACTATAGAATGAGTTGATAAATCTGAATAAAGTTAAGGTGAATTCCAACAGAGCCCTGTCAATACTCATTGTAATTTATATTGAGATCAAAGAGTTATTCCACTATATGTTATTTATTAAGATTCCCCCCCCCACATACACACATACACACCTCCTTTTTTTTATTGGTTTTGAATATTTGTGGGATACAAAGCTGATTGTCACCACTAATGCCCAAGATGTGATGGCCAGATCCATACTGGCAGCATACCCATTACCACAAATTGCGATTATACCCCACATGTACACACTTTTATGATTGGAGCCTAGCAAGCATGGAAATTTGAACAAATATAGAAAATTTAGAGACACGTTTTGCCCCTTTTCTGAGGCAACAACTCATTTTCTTGTAAATCATTTTGGTGAACCTATACAGTGACTGTTGTGGTTGTATACCCATAACATTTAAGAGCTTGTGAACTCTCTGGACTTAATTCTGGGGCTTGGGGAAATTGGTTTCTGAGATATTTCTCTGCAATATTTCAATTTTTTTGTTTCTTTTCTCCTAAGCATTATCCAGCTTATCTATATTTAATATTGTCTCTTGAAAATGTTATTGATATAGCATAAATATAACTTGAAAACTGGCAATCAGAACTGCCTGACAATTATTATGGCAGTTTATGGCTTGCTTTTCCATTATTTTCCAGAGAAAGAAAGAGAGAAAACAGAACTTCAGGGACTTCAGAGTAATTTGTTCTGAAACTGAAGTATTGCCTTGAATACTTTGCTTCCTGAAGAACTGTAAAAAATAATCAGAATTTACAAAAATGGATCTTCCCTCCACAAAAGACATCGTAAAGTACAATTTCTAGTAGTATTATAAATGATTCAGCAAAACAATAGTAGTTTAAGCATCAAAGAGTTCGATGAAACTATAAACAAAAATTAACAAGCAACTGCAAAATTATTCTTAGTAGAATTATGAAAGTGTTTATTATGTATCCTCATGAGAATGAATAACGGATACTTAATTCACTATTTGTACATATGTAGTGAATATGGCCTTGCTTGAAATACACTTACCAGTTTGTAATGTTAATGTAAGTGCACTGTTTCTCTGCTTCATTAGAAAGGGGTTGTTATGCTTTCAAACCGTAAGTTTTTATATTTCCTAAAATAGAGCTAAGCATCAGCAGTTGGAAAATTATATCTTTAAAGGCTTTTGTTTCACTTCAGAGGATTCAAACAGAGCAGGCTGCAGTGTAGATTGGGGACAGGATTTTTTTTTCCGAGTTGTTTTTCCATAATTTTTCTAGTAGTGAAACAATGTCTGCATTTGTCACAGGGCTATGCTTACTTCATCTGCCATTCTCTTTTTGGGGGGTCTGCCTGTGCTTAATTCCTTATACGTAAATAGAGTTAAAACCATTCTCTTTCCATCTTCCTCTATATGTGGATACAAACTGTGTGAGAGAAGCCAGAAAGCTTGGCAAGGGGAAGGTAGGTCAGTGTGGTGGAAGAATACTGGGTTTGGAGCCAGATAAAACTGAGTCGTCTTGCTGAGACCACCACCAACCTTGGGCGAGTAGCTCTATTTCACTGAACTTCTGTTTCCTCACTTGTAAAATAAGGAAATTGATAATATTTACCTTGAAAGTTTGTTATAAGTAATAGAGATAACTCATATAAAATATCTATGACAGTGCCTGCTAAATAAAGGTATACTCAATAAATGAAGTGGTCAAGATCATCGTTGTCACAGCAATGATGTTAACATCCAGGTGTTATCATTTTGCTCGAGGTGATCATCAGTCATTTACTTACCAATTAGTTTTTTAAAAAATTTTGAGTCTTTTAAATCCAGTGCTCAGATGCATCAGCTAGACAGCTTGGATGAGTGTCTTAGAAGTGGTGTGATGTGAAGACGTTGTGTGGCATTCAGGCTCTGGGTCAGAGAAGCAGCGAGCAGCTGGGGAACCCAGAACGTGGAAGAACACATGCCCTGTCTAAATGGGGCGGGCACTGATGGCTCCCAGCTGATTTTTTTTTCCCTTTCGGAAACAAAGGGTTCAGTGTCAACCAATTCTTTTTTATAATGACTCCTAAGAAAATCTAGAAATCTGAATTTAATGCAAATTATCCTTTAATTGTTGACAACAAATTCAAAAGCATTATGTATACCAACAGTGTACACAACGTGATTATAGGGTAGATTCAACCTGTGGGAGCCACTTTGAAATCTCTCATCTATCTAGCAGGGTGAAATAGTTTTTACCTATATAACATACACCATTTTCTGGGTGGGCCCTTTTTAAGTACTCTTCATATACTCACATTACATTTGCATATATTTAAGCCTTCCAGTGACCCTAGAACATAGGTACTAGTAATCAGTATTATTATTACCAAGTCCACTTTACAGATGAAGAAACTGAAGAAAATGGAAGTTAAGTAACTTGTCCAATATATCTATTTAGCAGCATAACTGAGATTTGGAATTAGGTAACCTGACTGCAAAATGTTTACAGGCAAGAAATGAATATCTTTTCTTTATAGGAGTCATTTTTTAAATAGGATATTGAAAGAGAAAATTCTATAGAACTTAAATTTCATTTCAGGTGTACATCATTCTGTAACATTTTTTGAGTGAGTTCAAAATGCAAAGTCCTCAACAAGGAGTAGTGATGAGACTAAACATATATATCATGCACCTTGTTTTTCTAGGTTCTTTGAGTTACTAAAAGAGGAAATATGAGACTAGCTATACAGAGGGATTCCATGGGGTGACTTCCCAACGTGATAGTATTTCAGCTAAACCATGAAAAATAGGTTAGATATCAATAGACAGAGATGGAGGTACCAGGGGTCAGTGAAAGCAAATATTTTGTGGCAGGAGAGATAACACTTTTGTAAATACAAGGGAAGGAATAGTCTAGTTATTCTATAATTAGGATTTGTAGAGTAATAGAGAAAGAAAGTGAGTCAATAACTGAGTGTTGAGATGTGCCTGCTAGTGTGTTCTCTGTTTCTCCCTGTTGTATTATGAGTCCATTCCCTAAACACACACACACACACACACACACACACACACACACACACACACACACACTCTTTCACTCTCATAAAAACAATAGCACTAAACCAGCATGAAGTTTCCAAAGGGCCAAAATATCTCAAACAATTTATCAGGATCAGTTTTTGAAATAATTTGCTATTGGTGCTCCACAACATTATTGTGAACAAAGACAGAAACATTCAAAAAATTCTCTTTCCTTGTTTCATTTATAAAATAAAAATCACAACAGATAGAAACATTTCAGAATGAGATTATTTACATTGGAAGATCTAATATATATACATACATGCATATATATATACACATACATACATATATACACATACATACATACACACACACACACACACACACACACACACACACACATATATGAAGATATATTTTAACAAAATAGGAGATTGTGGAAGGGGAGTGTGAACTGAGAATTACTGCACCACTGTCTAGGAAGACTGAATTATAATTCTTACTCCACTACAAGAGTAACACAAGCTCTCTGTAATCTATTGCAAGAATAATACTGTTAGGTGGTCATAGTGATTTCAAAACTTCTTATAGGTTTTAGCTTCTAGAATCAAATTTTCATGCTTAATGATTACCACTAGTAAATAAAGGTCATCTTTTTTTCTTATTATTTAAAAAAGTTATTATTTTAAAAATATAAATTCAATTTCAAGTTGAACTGTTAGGAAGCTATTATGATATAATACATAATACTTAGAAATAAACTAAGACCGTGAGGCAAGGTTCTCCTTATGTTTTGGCTCTTAAATCTCCTTAAATCATCTCTTTAAGTAAACATGTTTATTTATGTAGAATGTTTATCACAGTGCATGGCATAGAAAACTGCTCTATGCATTTAGCTATGATAGCAATATTACTTGTTATTATTTCTACCATCATCATAGGCAGATTTCCTCCCAGGCTGCATTGGAAAACCTGTACCCTCAATTTATCTTGGTCATTAACCTCTCCTGAGATGGTGCTGGATTCATGAATTCTGACAAGGCAGAGTTTGGACAATAACCTGTGGAAGGCCATTGAATTTCAGCACCAATCACTGTGAATCTATTTATTTACTGTCAAAGCCTTTAATTTACTGTGTTAAATCACAACTGTAAAAAATGTCAACCCAAATTTTCCCCATCAACTATAAAGCATTAAACTACAAATTACATTTTTAAAACACACATTTATTATTCTTTCTTATTTCTTTACTTTGTAGTTCATTTTTCCTCAGAGGATAGGAAGAGTATTTCAAGAGGGGCCTGTCTTTGAAGTTATTTTAATCTTTATTCTACCCAGTCCTTTCCTGAACTCATTTAATTTACTTGATTTTTAAGTCATGATTATATCCTCCAGATAACAATTCATGACATCCTTCCAAAGAATTGTTCATTAAAATCTAATTTTTACCTTCTAATGCTGGCTTTTTAGCTAATGATATTTGCAGTAATTATAAATATCTATCTTGCAAAACCTCAGAATTATAGGCACTTATATATAAAGTCAAGCAATGAGAGAATGATATTAATATTGAAGTTAGCTTTTTCCTTTTTATTTCAATGAAGTGAAGGTAGTGCACATATAGTTATGTATATTTAAATAAAAGAATCTTGTTTAGCTTCTTTCAATATTTTCACACTGTCATTAGAACTCTTTAAAATGGTACCCAAGGGATACCACATCTAATTTAAACTTCATGGCAAGAAAGACATCAGAAAACTTCAGATTCATTATCTAGCCTGACAATCTGAAAAGACTGGGAAAAAGTTTCTGATATTGGGCTTTGATCTATCCAAGGTACCCTGTAGTAATAGCTTCTCAGTTTTTCTGAATTATCAGTTGAAATTTTACAAAAAGACAAATCATTATGAATAGTTGGAACACTTATCTGGCTCATGAGTTTATGCTTTGCTTAAGCAAAATAATAAGCTCTGAATTCCCTTGGCACTCACAAGGTGAGAACAAGTGTGAGCATCCCCATATGATAGGAGTAAACCTACAGAGAGCTTAATGCTGATCAATGTCCAGATTGTACAGTCCAAGAGTAAAGATCAGATCATGAATGGGAAAGTTCTTCAAAATATGAGTTCCATTGATGTTGACTGTTGGAAGGAAGAATGGACATGTGGCGTAATGGAAAGAGGACAGACTTTAAGAACCTAGAATTAGAAATTGTCAAGGCCGTGATTCAAATCCCAGTCTGTTTAATGCCAATTTATAAAATGTATGTGTCTCTATATAATTCTCTGCAAAATGAGAATAACAATACCTACTTCAGTAGAACTGACACAAGGTTTAGACAAGATGTCACCCATCGTTTATTGAATGTTTTCTATATACCAAGTTTACTGTTTTCATTTAATACTAAGTGTGCCCTGGAGGCTAGAACGGAAAATTAGATAGTGTTCTTCAGTGATTGAATAAAGTCTATTGCCCACTAGAATAAAGAATAAAATGAAGCCCATTGTTCACAAACAGAAACTCTTCAGTTTCTTTTCCATAGTTTAGTGCTTAGATTCACGCAACTATACACATTATGTATCTTCTTTAGTGATAATTGAATGAGAAAAACAAACCTCTGGGCCACTGCACTCAAATTCTGCTTTGGGAGAATAACTGAACTGACAGTGACATCACAGGACCAGTACTGTGAGCATTACTTTTGATAAGAATGATTTTTATTCTTCTAGTATAAAATGAGAAAACACTTAAACAGGTTAATGTGCTTCCTCTTATTTCCACACCAAACTTAATTTCAAACACCTTAGCTGAATCTGATAGCTTTCTACCCATTACTTAATGAAGGGTTATACTAGCTAACCTCTTTGAATTTCACATCAAGAAACTCTCAGTTTTTGCAAACTGAGTAAATCTTTCATACTATTTGGCTTCGCCCAATTTTAGCTTTAAGAGAAAAAAATAAATTATTTTTTTAGGGATTTTTATACAATGTATTAAATACACAGCAAGTCAGAATCCATGGTTTTAGTACCACAGACTCATAAGATTTTTGAGGTTCATCATTTCTTTTTATGGGGTTCACAGCAAGCACTGTATTTATTCATATATTCATTCATTAACTAAGCATATATTTAATATTAATGTACACCCAGAAATTTGCAGAGTATAAAAGATAAAGCAGAGGGAGAGAACAGACCCAGGGTTTCTGGGAGTGGGATGGGAGGGGAGTTGGGGAGAGATTGGATGGGGGTTATGGGCAATAATTACAATTTATGGTAATGGACATGCTGACAGCTTTGATATGATTATCATATCTTTAGCATAGGTGGTGATGGTCAGCTCTGTGACCCATGAATATGCATAATCAATTAAAAAAAATAAGGTGTTCTTTTTCTTTTCCTCTAAACTCTTAGACATAATTCAGGAAGTCATAATTAATAAGTAAAATTAAGTTACTAAAGAATAAAAATAAATATAGATGTAAAAAGTATAACACACTATTAAAAAGGATAGTTATTTACTAAATAATAGCTATGTGCTAGGCACTGTGCATTTATTATCACATATAAAAATCATATATAATTATCTCTACAATTTAACAAGGTAGATACAATTGGTCTCTTCCTAAAGGGAATAGAGATTATTAATGATTATATGGCTTGTCAAGGCCACTTGCCAACTTAGTGGTAGAGGTAAGGCTGGGACCAATGAAAGCCAGGTCTATCCACTCCTCTAGACAGTCTCCTTCACATAGAAACGGTCAAACCTAAAGCCAAAGGCCACTAAGTATGGAGTGAGATTGGCCAGGGAAAGTTTTCTGCAGGAGATGTGTATTCTTTCTGTGTATCAATATATGTGTCTGTCTAGATTGCACACTCGTATAAAGGTATAATCCTTTGAAAAACACTTTATTTAATAATTTGTTCATACTGACACTGAAATGATGCATTTTCCAAAAATATTACAGTCCTTGGAGTTCTATAAATTAGGAATATGAATGCATTTACTGGGCAAAGTGAGAATACATCTGCAGTTCAGAGATACATAAGGCTGAGAGGCCATTAAATTATTAGGTTTAACCTCTTGTTTTATAATTAAAGAACTGAAATACAGCAGTGTGTTCAGTACTGTGTACACATTTACTAGGGAAGTTGAAAAATTAAATGTAATTTAGAAAATGATACTTAATATTCTAGAGAAATATCTTTGTTTGCTTGTTTAATTCATTCACCCATTCCTTCCACAAACATTTACCCAGTAACTCCGTGCTAGTGTATACACACTGCTAAAAAAAACAAACCAGTGTGGAGTTTACAGTCTACTCAGCAGTGAAATAGTCCAGAGTTAAGTCAAAAGACTTGGGTTCCAGTAAGGACTCTGCCATCTAATAGCCACATGACATTTGGCAACCAATTTAAACTTTCCTTGTCTTTAAAGCCACTCTTAGCTGTCTTCCCTTAAAGCCTTTTCCTCCTCTTTTCCTTGCTAACAAAAGACTGATTTATCTCAAGTGTCAAGCTGGGCAATGTGCTGGGGGAAAGGTGAACTCTTTGTTCAGCTCTCAGTACTAATAATTTTTATTAAAACTAGTCATGATGATGATCCCACTCTTTATTCCCAGTCATTGGCTTAGGGGAGCACGTGCAACCTATTGCTGCCCAATAAGAAACAAAATGATGATGGCTGAGTGCCTTTTGGGGGATATTTTGCATCCCATAAAAACAGAAAGCCTCAGGAGGAAAATGATTTTACCCTTTATTCTTTTCTTTCCAATATCAAAGTCTATCATGTACAGGTATGATATTGCCGTAGCCATAAATGGAGATATTGCTATCGAACACAGCAGAGTAGAAAGATAGGAGACTGTCAGGGTCTCCTCAAAACCCCAAACTATCTATCTTACCTTGCTTTATTTTTCTTCATAATTATTATCACCATCTGCTTTAACATGCATATGTATGTGTGTGTGTATATATGTGTATGTGCTTATACATATATACACTTATATACATTCATACATATGAGCATGCATTTATATATGTATATACATATATGATTTTTTTTTCACTTTTCCCTTACCCTCAAACCCAAACATATGGGAATAAAAGTTTAAGAGAAGAGAGATTATTTTGTTCATTGCTGAATCCCCAGTAGGATAAAAGATTCTCCATCCCAGTGGGGTAAATGAATGAATGACAGTGAGATAAACTAATGAATGAGTGAATGATATTGTTGAAATGCTGTACCTGTCTCTAGATTTCTTATAGTGTGAGATGAATAAGCCCTTATTATTTCAAAGGCTTTTACTTAGGTGTTCTGTTATTTACTGACAAAAATATTGTAATTTATGTAATATATAACCCAGAATATTCTAAGTCTATACAATTTTGTATAAAATGGTACCCTACTGATTTATTTTACACCACTCTAACAATTAGTGAGACTGAATATATTTTCATCCTTGTCGTTTCTACTTGTATTTTCCTTGTATGAATTATCTGCTTAGTCCCTCTGTGTCAATCATTTTTAAAAGAAGGCATATTGAAGGATGATCTCTAAAAGCCTGTACCAAATTTTTCTATAAATCTAGACATTCACAGGAGGAAAGTAAAATCAACTAATAAGAATTTCTATGCTAGGCACAGTGGGGAGAACAAACAAACAATACAATTAGACATTGTTATGGTCCTTTAGATGCTTAATTCAACCAGAAAACCAAGTTAAATACATATGCAGCATTAGAATACAACAAAGACAATAAATACACAATACATTTTCAAATGTCTGATATAGACTATAAGAGTTATACATGCACTCCCATAGCAGGTTCATGCTCGTCTCTTTACATTGTCATTGTTTATTTATATGTTGGTCTTTACCTCTAGAATACACAAATTCTAAAACCTTGACCTGTGTCATGCTAATATGTTCATCTCTAGTAGCTGGTAACTTTATATTTCAGCATGTGATAAGTAGTTATAAATAAGAGATTAATGAGATATTAATAGTTTGAAAAGGGCCGGCCCGGGGCGCACTCGGGAGAGTGCAGCGCTTGGGAGCGCAGTGGCGCTCCCGCCGCAGGTTCGGATCCTATAAAAGAATGGCCGGTGCGCTCACTGGCTGAGCGTGGTGCGGACGACACCACACCAAGGGTTGCGATCCCCTTACTGGTCACAAAAAGACCAAAAAAAAAAAAAAAAAAAATTTGAAAAGACTTCACAAAGTGCTTGCCTTAGTCTGTTTTGCGTTACTATAACAGAATACTACAGACTGAGTAATTTTAAAAAATAAATAAATTTATTTCTCAGAATGCTGGAGCCTGGAAGTCCAATATCAAGGTGCCAGCATCTTCTGAGGGACTCCGTGCTGTGTCATCCCATGGTGGGAGGTGGAAGGGCAAGAAAGCATAAGAGAGCAAGAGACTGGATTTGCTGCATTGAGCCCTTTCATAATTTACATTAATCCATTCATGAGGGTGGAGCTTCCCATCAGGTTCCACCTCCCAACACTATTACATTAAGGATTAAGTTTCTAATACATTTTTTTAATGGAGGACACATTCAAACCATACCAGGGCTGAGTCTAGGTATTGAAGACTGAATAGGATTAGAAAGGGCAGAAAGGAGCGAAGGGTATTTGTAGCCTGGAGAATGTGATGACATAAATCACAGAGGTGGGAATGATAGTTAAGTGTTCGTCGATCAGGAAGCCATGAGAACTCAAGCGAGGAAAGGGAAAGGCATGGGAAAGAGAATGACAGGGAATGAGGTTTACATCATGGAAATCCTTGAAAGTTGGGAGAAGAAATTGAAATTCACAGAGTTGTAACAGGAATAAAGAGCTTTGGGCAGAGGGGTGAGATGGTGGAGAGAAAGACAAAGCATGTGGGTTGGACAGAGAGGTGCAGAATGGACAGGACCACCATCTGCACAGACCCATGTGACTGGTGGCAGCAATACAACAGTTATATAATAACTTCCAGAAATCTGACTCTACCATCCAGGGTCCATCCTATGAAGGCTACTTTGTCTGATGAAAGTAGATATTTGTAACTTTATATTGCACTCTCAAAACTGAAAAGATTTCTTCCTTTATTCAATATACATTTCTTGAATACTATATGTAAGGTAAAATGCAATTTGTTGGGATTCAAATGTTCAGAAACTGATTAGCGATCTGGAGCTGAAATGCTCTGCCTCAAAATATTCAGCTCACATCCCTAATTAATTTCATCTCTAAAATTTTTGAATAAAGAACACTTTCTTTTAAAATTGTCTTAGAATTGATTATGCCTTTAATACCATGGCACCAGGCTTTTTCCAACAGTATTATACTGTCATGGTAGAATTTTGGGGGTTCTGCCTTATGGCATTACAGACATGGATGTTACTTAAAGCAACAGTAAATAGAGCCAGTATTATTCTAGAACATTCAATTTTCTGAGAAAATGAAAAAGCCAGTTAAAATAGCACGGGGCTGAGCCGAGCTTAAAATATACATCATTCTGTTAATGCTGTTGATTTCACTCTGTTAATGACATGGAATTGTATCCCAGAGATCATTAATAATCACTGTGTTGATTTCTTCTAAAGAAAGTAGACTGCTATAGTATTTATTAAATGAATGTAAGAAACAGAAAGTAAGCCAAGAGCCATTCGCACTCAACTAAGAGAAAAACAAATACATCCAAGGCTGTCTAGGTATTTTGTTGGTTTGATGACCCCATGCTTCTAGGGATGTCATTGCTTAGATTTGCAAATGTAGAAATTTAAAAAGCTGACTAATTTCAAAAGTGGATATATCAGCCATTGTGTAGTTGGTCAAATCTCAAACTCTATGATTGATAGAATTATTTGCTTTGGCATCACATAGCTGCAATGTTCATGTTAAAAGAGGCCACATGTTCTTAAAGATCCATTTGCAATTCCATAATGTGGAGATTTTGTATCCCCTTAAAATCACTTTAATTTGGAAACTGAGAATGAGGCACAACTCATTAGATTCTGTAACTAGCACTCAATGACCCACAGTGTAGGTGTGATTTATTATGCAAATAAGGAAGTAGAATAATATATTCTGCTTAATCATGAACAATTTTTTTGTTTGATGGAGTGTCCAGGCACACAATGAATATTCTGTGAACCCAAAATCTACTTCAGAAAGGAAGATATTTCATACAGGGAATAATAGCAAGGTGCCAGAACTATGATTTACAGAATTTGCTTGGTCAATTTTAGAAAACAGTTTGTCTTTAAACAACTGAATTTTATAAAGAGAAAATTATCAAAAGCTTTTAGCTACCTAGGTTATTTAAGTGAAAGATGAATTCATCCCTTATGAGCTATAAAACCCATTGATTATTTGACTTAGTTACTGAAACCTTACGGCCTGAGAATCTTGTCTGACTGAAACATTCTCCCTTCAACCAGAATGTATTACTGAAGAATGATTTTATGATACTGCAGCATTTCAGGTAGGCACTGTTCTCTCGACAAACACGAAGAGATAATTCATACAGGCAAATGGTAATATATTTAGAGTACAGCAGCAGCTTCTTGGCAGTTATTAACCATTCTCACACCAGTGCCAAAACTCACATCTCATGTCCAAAACCTGAGCTCAGTAGGAGAACCATGGACAAATTTGTTTCTAGCATTTTATTCAGGATTTAATTTCCTTTTAGCAAAATTATCTTTCTTTATATAAGGACAAACATACATATCCAAAAAGAGTAATTGACAAAACGGTAAATGAGAATCGTTGCTAGGATTAGTTGATGTGGGTTGTTTGGAGAGGTGAAAAACATATTGTAAAATTTCTTCATTCCTTTGTGCTAAACTTTTAGGAGGTACTATTATCCTTTTTTATGCATAGGAAATATTCAGAAGAATTATATAACTTTTCCAAAGCCATTCTGCTGAGAAATAGGAGGGTTAAGATTTCAAAATTCTTTCTCTTTTGCATGCTTTTTGAGATAGTGCATTAGTGATTTCAGACCTTGATTTTTAAAACCTGTAAGGATATAGTAAAAATTATATACAGGAAATAACCACCAAAATATTAAAACTGCACTAGTATATTGTTAACATGTCAATATACTGTGAAACTATATAATTTGACAGCTGCTTTTCAGCTCATCTCAAAAATTAGATCAGTGATGATAACTAAGTTAGTAAAGATTGCCATGTTTATTGGAATTGTTTAATACCAAAACTGAGTAGACCTCTTCCAGATTTCCTTCTATCTCTTTCAGCCATGAAAGACTGATAAATTCTTTCAAGAGAGAAATTTGGGGGTTACATATTTGAAGAAAACAACATAAAAAGATACAATTTGCACTCAAACTGCCAGACTTTAAGTGTGTGTGATTTGAGATGTCTGAAGCAAGTTGAGGTCAAGATTAACTCATGAAATTCTTAAAATTATGATGACCATCTGCCTTGCAGAATGTTAATGCAGAACCAATCTCTGAAGAATGCTTCTCATTACTGAAATAATAATAAATGTTATATTGTGTTTATTTGGTTGCTGAATCTTAAACAGTCTTCAAGGCCTTCTCTGAAAGAATGTTCCATAATATTTTGAAACAAATCTGTCTATTTTCTACAGCTAGTCTATTCATTTTCTTAACTTTTTTTTTTTTTTTTTTGGTAATTCTTCCATAACACAGTTGAATGGAAACATAATTTTTGCTTTTAAATGTTCGTCTATTCCTCCTACTCTTTTCCCACCTGAAGTTATAAATTCTGTTTTTATCATTAGTTGTCATGGGAATGAATGAACTGCTTTGCTATATATGATGGGTAGTTTTCTGGCTCTGTGATTTGGGAAAGAAGAGAATCAGATTTCACAAAATCTCCTCCTGTCCTTGTTTAAAATAAGGCCAAGAAGAATAGGAATGAGAAATAGGCCCTCTGAGGACGGTTGCCCAAATGGCTTTTTACAGCTTTTGCATCTCTTCTCTGTAGCTTTATTATTATGAGCGTGTCCTTTTTTCACATGGTGGCCCATGTGCAGACTTGGAGAAGCACCAGATACTGGGAAATAAAAGCACGAAAGTGAGGCTTATATAGTATTCAACGGTTGGCCAAGGTAATGTATCACTAAGCTTTGGCCATTAGACTATAAACTCTCTGAAACTAGAGACCACTGGGATTTTGCTATTGTATCTCCCTTGCCTAGCACATAGTAGAAAGTCATTAATTTTTATTTAGAGAATGAGACTGGCAGTCTGTGAGGAAAATGGAATCAGTATCGTCAGGCCCCCTCGCCTCACACCAGGCTGGGTGTGATTAAGTGCATCCGTTGTAAACAACTTATGTAAGAGTGGCGGAACTGCGCATGCACGTCTGTATAGTCCTTGGCTTGTTGCCACTATTGTATCCTTTCGGTGTAAAAGGCAAAGGCTCTGAACCACTGGCTGGCAGAGTTTGCATTGGAATAGAGTTTGTCTATCCTGTTATCAGCCACCAGAATCTTTTTCAACTACCTGACTCATGACCTGCACAGGACAGGGCAGAGAGGTCTGTGATCCAGACTGACACAGTCTCACTCTCTTCCACTTTCTACATCTAGTGTACTCATACCAGCAGATTTCTGACTCCTCGCTCTTAGTCAGGGGACTGAAAACTTTTCAGGAGAGATCATTGGATTGCTTGGTGGAGCTTGTTAGGAAAGAAACACCAAAGTATGGGGTAACACCATATGTTGCCAAAAGGGTCAAATTTGGTGAAGGTGTGGTGGATGGATGGACAGAGGGATTAATTGATTGCAATAGATTATTTGATGGCCATATGAATGCAATAGGAGAGAGAACCAGAGACTTTCAAAAGAGATTTAATACCTATTTCAGTGACCTCACAGGGTCATTATGAAGGGTTGTGCTTTGAATCATATAAAGATTGGAAAAATATGCCAGGGACTATTGCTAAGGGTTTGAACTGGCTAGTTAATGACATGCATCTCACTTCCAAATTCTGAATCAATGGAGAAGGCTTCATTTCTGCCTGTTTTGATTAAAGACAATAGCAGGAATGAGATCTTAGAATAGGCTTCCTAATACATCTCATTTTCTCTCCCAGTCTAAAATTCAGAAGGGAAAAATAGATCTTCAGAGCACCCACTTACTCAGCTGCTGCATGGAAGATATGGGCAACCTTATACCCTATCAAGAGCAGGAAGCCCACAATTCTGAGATTCAAGTGGCACATTGAGCCTTTAACGTACAAGTCCTGCCCAAGAGAGAAATAACGACCAGTGTCTCTTCTACTTTGGCAGTCTTGCCAATCAGACAAATCATTTCCCCTCCAATGGCAAGAAGCTACTACTACAGACAACAAGGGGTAGATTCTTTCTTCCCATTACCTCTGAGAGACAGATGTTCCTCATTAACACGTTGGCAGAAATTGGGGAAAAAGTAATTATTTCTATTATTTTCCACTTTGTCATTGTGCCCCCTCCTCTCTTTTCAATGACGCAGGATTTAAATCTTTGTGAGAATGTTATGGGCACAGACTTAGTGACCTGGAGGATCACAGACATTTTCACAGGGTGAGACAGAGGAGGAATAGTGTGATTCCTCTCTGGCTGCCATAAAGACACCAAACCCTGGTTGCTCTGGACTCTAGATATCCTTTCTAGTAGTCTACTTCCCAAGGAACTCCCTAAAACCTGTAGGAAGGATGGGGTGGAAGTACCTTTTAGGAGTTGGATGAGTATGAAAACTCTGGAGGATTTACAGACTGATCCCTCTTTAGACCCCTTTTCATAATTCACTGAGACGACTACATTGTTCTAAAAGTAGGACAAAACTATAGAATTTAATCTTCATAGTGTTTAGGTAGTTCTCTCGTCTCCTTCCTTCTCTCTCACACACAAACTGCCAAAAAATTATTGCATGATTTATAAACTTTCCTACACAAATGCGGGCTGGAGTGTGTGTGTGTGTGTGTGTGTGTGTGTGTGTGTGTATCTACTCAAGGATCATTCTTCATTACGAGACAGACATGACAACAGAGGCTACAATTATAAGCCGATTAGGTCAATAATTGACAGCACAAGTGCACTAAAGTTGCTTTTCACTCATTTCAATTGTGTTTACTACAAGTGGTATTTTGTGCTTTTTAGCAAATGAAGCTTGTAATCAAGGTGCAAATGATCTTCTAATTCATGGCCTTTGTCTCATCCTCTGGAATAAGATGCTGTTTTGTTTACGGAAATGAAGTAGGTGTTTATCAGCCTTTATCAGGAGGCCTCTTTCTCCTCTTTCCGGTGGCTTTGTTATCAGAGCCAGAAAATTAGTGCTTACACATTGCAATCCTCATGCAATCACTGAGTAAATCATGCCAGTATCTTTACCAACCAGGCATATTACGAAATTCTGAATTGCGACTTGGCCATATTTTATAATTTTGTATTTATTGTCTTCAGTTGTCATCACAATCAGTTTGTAAAAGCATTGCCTAGCCAGTGACTGTTAAACCTGACTGCGCGTGAGAATCACCTGAGAGGTTACTAACAACCGCTTATGTTCAAGTTCCCATTCCAGATTGATTTAATAACCATCTCAAGAGATGGGACCTCATGGTGGGTGATTCTAATGTCCATCAGAGTTGAGAATCATTGACATAGACCAAAGGTCAGACAATTCTTTCTGTGAAGAGACAGATGGGAAACAATTTAGGGTATGAGGGTCTCTGTCACACTTACTCAACTCTGCCATAAAAGCAACCCCAAACAACATGTAAAAAAACTGGTGTGGCTGTGTCCTAATAAAACGTTATAAGTAGAGGCACTAAGCCAGACTTGGCCTGACATTAAGGATTTGAATTAACAGCCACTTAATCCTGACTTTAGCCTCAGAATTCAGCAAATTAACTTCATAAATGAGCACCACTGTGTTGACAGACAGAAAAATATACTAAAGAGAGCATTATCATCTTTATAATAAAAAAGATCTGGGTTCAAAACCTTGCCCACACTGCCACTACTTGCTGTATAAAATGGGAGTAATGATATTTAAGTCAAAGAACTCTAGCGTCACTGGATTTCTCATGACAATTCAATAGTTTCTTTAGCTAATAATACGTCACATACATTGAGCATTTATCATGTGCTAGGCACTGTTCTGATCATTTTATGTTCACCAACTTATTTCGCTCTGCTCTGAAAAAGATGAAAATGGTACATACTTCTCTTCAATGAATTTCCACTACAATGAAGAAAAACATATTTATAAATTGTTACATTTCAAGAGGGAATATGGGTAAATGCTAAGAGATTTGCAATAATGCATCAGGTATCAAAGATGGAGAAGTCACATATAGATGAGTTAATTATAATCTTCATAAAAAAATTGGTAGCAAAAACTGGTAGTAGAAGGCTATGTATAATTTTTGTTTTGCAGATTTAGGACAAGTGAAAGGAAGAGTTTGGAAACAAGGAGACGAAGTGGGAAAGTATGGGATGTGTTTAGGGTTGGAGGCCTGCAGTGTGGATTTTATTGTAGTGTAGTAGAGGTGATAAGGAAGGGAAGTTAGATTAGAGTCAGAACATGCAGGGCTCTGAATTTCAGGTTAGACAGCTGAACTTATTTATAAATCAATAGAAAAATATTTAGGGCGATTAAAGATCAGTGCTATGCTCTGTGCTATGATTTGCAAAGATTAATCTGACAATGGTCGATATATTAGAGAGGGAAGAACCTTTTTTTTCTTTTTTTTTCTTTATTATACTCAGTACACAGGATTTTTGGAATAATTAAATGAGGTAATATAGGTAAGGCTCTTAGAACAGTATCTGGCAAAGAGTAAGTATTATGAAATTGTTAGAAATTATTGCTCCATAAGAAACCCAGTTTTTTTCTTATTTTTATTCCTTTTTATTTTGTGTTTTATTTTTTGCTTTGCCTAGTTTAACATGGCTCTACAAGGGAATTATAGATGTATTTGCATCTTATATTTGTTACCGATTTTGAGAAACATGCCAAAATTTGGAAATAAATCAAAAGTGGGTACGACTCTGTCAATGTCATACTGGTACATTGTTTAGTGAACTTGCCCACAGATTGTTTAACTTAGATCTAAAATCTTTGCAAATGGAGTTACAGGAAGCTTTGAGCAAAGGCAAGACACATGCACCTGGAAGTGTGGCAGTGGAGTGCAGTGTTAAGTGGATTCAGGAAGGAGACAGAAGTAAACCTAAGCTCAGCTAAGCTTTCCAGCTAAAGAGCTATGAAGATCCTACCCACTGCAATGATAGCAGAAATGTAAAGAGGACACAAATTCAAAAGTCACTGGCAAATTGAAAGGTATAAAGAAGAGATGATTGAATGGGAAGAAATGAAGGAAGATGTATTGATTCAGTGTTTTTAAATAGTGGTGTTATTAACAAAACCAGGGAAGTCTCAAAGAGGAGATTATTTACGGTGAAGATATGGTAAATTTGTGGTAAGTTCATGTTGACTATGTTCAGTTGAAAGTGTTCAGAAAAGAGTTGTCTTGCAGGCAGATGGAAATATGAGTTAATCAAAATCAAATGGGAACCTATATTTCTGGAAATTGGATAACTGTTCAAAGCATGAGCAAATTTCTATGCAGAAACTACCTCTTCTTTTTTTGTTGGTTCAAGATTTGGTCACAGCAAGGCAAATGATAAAAGACGTACTTGATAGTGCATGAAGCCTAATTCACTCCAACAAATCACTAATTTTTTCTAACTATGTGCCTAGAATGAGATGTTTTTTCAGCCTGTCACTATTTAGGGGAGTTTTACTAGACACTTCTCTGATCAGATCTGTGTTTCATAACAAACTGGTTATTTTGTCCTGTTTTCTCATTTTACGGTTGATACATTTGATATACTTTTAAAAAAACATTTACTCAAAGAGAACAGATGCCAAACATTTAAAGAAGTCAAAACAATCAATCATAAAATAGTAAAATGAGAAAATGTACAAAAAGCCTGCACATTCTCCGCACTTTTTCTTAGGAAATAATGGACTTGGTGATGTAGTCCAGCACTTAGTGTTGACTGAAGGTTTTATGAGAAACAGTGCAGATAGGAGAGAAGGCTGAAGGAGGTGGGAGTAATTTTTGAGGGTAATTAGGAACAGAAGAAGTGTCTGAGATGAGTACTTGCACAGCCAGATTCTCTTTAAGTGTGTAACATATACTGTATTACAGTAGAAGAGACTAAAAAGAGACAGGGCAGTTAGGGAGCTGCTGATGTGGGACCTGAGACTGTGAATAGTAGAGGATAAATGAAAGACACTGCAGTAGAAGAATTGTTAATGCCTAGCAAATGATTAGATGAAAGGAAGTGATAGCAAGAAATATGAAAGGCCATCATCTTTTTGTTAGGCCCGAGTGGCCTGAGGAATGGTGTTACCATTAAACATGTCAGGAAAGACGTCATGAGGTGCAATTTTGTTCTTTGTTCTAGAGTGGGAGGGCTTTGAACTTGACCATTAAACAATATGTTAAGGACATTTAGAGAAAAAAAGAGATGATCATGAAGTGCTATTTAAGGAAAGGAAGAGGGCTTGGGTTACCCTTTTGGATGGATTTGAACAGGCAAAGGGGATGTCTTTGTTTTGCCAGTACATGAACTATATGACCCAACTGTGGACTCCAAGCTCCAATTTTGTGAGAATGTTTCCAGAGTCCAACTTCTTCTAGGACATATCATTACAAGAGACAAAGCCTTCATGGTAAGCTCTTGTCCCAGTAGGAATGCCACATACTTGATGGGTCATCACCTTGAGATCACCAAGGGGAGAATAAGGGAGTGTGTCTGTGCAAGAAGTGGGAAGCAAGAAACTTTTGGCCCCATTAAAGCCGCTAGAAAACTGTAGGTTCTTTATTCACTGCATACTCTGTCTCCTCATATTGTTTGAAGGCTTCTGGATTTTTTTTCATTTTTGTTCTGATTTTCCTTCTCAGACAACTCAAGACCAATCACAATGTACATGCCAGTTTTTTCAAACAAGTATCTGCTAATATCACTGTAGTAGTTCTAGAAAAGTGCAGACTTTGGAATGCTCTCCTCTCAAAATATCTGAAAGGGCCAAATGTCTAGATCTCACTTTCCTGTTTCACTGAGAAATTTGATTTTTTGTATGGGGAAGCCTGCTTTTTTTTTTTTTTTTTTTTTTTTTGCTAAGCGTTGTCCTACAGATGCAGCTAGCTTAGGAGATGTAATGGCAGCTAACAACCGATTTTATTTAAATTAGCCGTAGGATGGTGTTGCTTATTATGACCACTGTATTTAGGGAGATTGAACTAAATCCTCCATTGTTCTGTGACTACAACTCTATACCTTTCTTCCCAAAGAAACCTTTGCCAAAACAAAACAAAAACACACAAAAAGCAGTTGAATATATAAATTCCTATACAATCTGTTTTATACAGCTCATTGCTAATTAGTTGCTGGAAAAAACTCAACTGGTACTGTTACTTAGAATTTTTAAGCTGTAGTTTATTTTGTAGCCCTTATTTACAGTGAGCATATTTTCAAATTGTGGTAATGAAGCTAATACTGGTATAATCCCTTTTCTCCTCCAGTTATGCTCAATTCTGCTTCATTCTCTGGCCCTTTTGAAAAAATCATTCTTCAAATGAGTAATGTCAAAATTCTTGTCCTCACAACTGACTATGATCATAGCTGGTACCAGTTTCATTTTAACAGTGGCTGTTGATCAGCTATTTTAAAAATTATCAATTGTTTAAATAAATTAACCGGACTTGTGTTGATAGATAAAGGCACTTATACTTCCCAAGGAGCATATTTTATCAGGTTAAAGAAAATCATTCTATTTGATAGTGATAAATATTTTCTATCTTCTCCACTTATTTTTTTACCAGTATTGTTTGTTTCTGGAAGGTTTCTAGTTCAGGAGCAATTTCCAGTTCTAGTCTCATTCAAAATATGCAGATCCTTACGTAGCTCTGTCTTTATCATGTTCCCTTAAAAAAAAAAAAAAAAGTAGTTTCCAGATTCTATGATGAGACAAATAGCCTGCTGAAGAGGGAGATTAAATAAACCCGTCTCTATTTTGCTGCAACTAGCGACTCCACAACCAGGCGCCTTCTCACTGGTAATGATTATGTGACAGCTTTCATTTCAGAAGGTACCAGTGAATGGAACCACACTGATCCATCTCTAACACTGCTGCCATGTCAATGAAAATAAGAGAAATGGCAAGGGGGTAAAAACAAATCCTGTGTTTGAAACAAAACGAACAAAGCATACAGGGTCCCTAAGGGTTTTAGCAGCACAAACGGTATCAGTTTTGCAATGATGACTCACAGAGGTGGCAATAAAGAGGGTCTTGTTCTCGGATGATTTGTTATAAAAGCAGAATATACTGCTACATGCCAGATGTTGCTGATGACAGTATTTTATAAATCTAAGTTCCCTCTTAGAGAGAAAATGTTATTCTCTGTTCACTTGGGGCTAACATTGTTTATACCTTGATTCCTCATTGAGATTAAGATGCTCACCAGTAACTCCTTATCACACTCAGTACCTCTTACTCTAATTAAATGCCACCTAACTCAAAGGGGCTTAACCTAAAAGGAATTTCTTGCACACCATCCCTTCCTAAAGTCATGTCTCTAAAAAACCCAGTATTGGAGTGAGTTTTATTCATAGCAGCATTCAAGACCTCAAGAAATATCACTCAAGCTGTGTCTCTCTCTCGCCATGTATCAGTTCTGTCCTCTTCTTGCTTGTATTTTTAAGTAGGTTCCCACCTTGTGATATATGAAGCTCTAGGTCTTTATTTTATCTGCTGAACAAAATCAGTAATTCCCACACCTTCATTTCATTGGCTTGGGTCCCAGGCCCTGTTACTCTAACTGGACTGCATAGAGGGTGTCTCATTGGCCAGGCCTGGATTGTGCATCAGAACTTGGGATGAAAATAGAAGAGGACTAGTTCCCCACTGGAAAATCAGGGTGTAGCTATTGGTACTTGTATGTGGGTGAATAGATTCTAGACACAGACAAGCAGTTTCTAAAATCTACCAGCTGTTGGCATGTATTAACCCATTCTTGACTTCCTTTGTGAGCAAAGCCTCTTTTCATCCTTGGGCAGAGCAAATCCCTCACCACCTGGCATTTTTACAGCCCACAAATGTGCTTTGACATAGTCTTTATTACATTGCCATATGATTATAACTGACATTACTGTTTTCTTAGACATCTTTCTCTTCCACAGAAATGTGAGATCTGTGAAGACAGAGAAAAAGTACCTTATTTCTTAAGTCTCATATAAATTTCAGCAGTGCCCACATAATAGAGGCTCAATAAGAGTTCATGGTACAATGAAAATAAGTTCACATTTATTCAAACCACTGGACTTTGGTTGCTTTTTTTTTTTTCTTTTTCTATTTCTCACATTGAGTCCAGGCTTTTATTCCTCCTGAGACGACTTCACTTATGGTTTTTACTCTATATTTTCAACAATCAAAGTAGGAAAAGTCTCATGCCATCCTTCCATGAAGTCATTCTTAGGCAACTTTTTCTTTATATGTCATTGCCTGTTTATTATCTGTGTTCATTAATAATACCCTTTCTTGTAACTTAGCACCTTTTTATGTTTTTTCAACCATGTCTAGTCAACTACATTAAAATGCCACATCTTACCTCATATTCCTCTGCAGCACTTCAGAGACATTATACAAGGCTACTTCAAAAAGTTTGTGGAAACATAGCATTAAAAGATAATACAAATCTTTTCATGAAGTTTCTGAAATGTCCTTGTATTATTGCTTGGTTAAAATATGTCTCATTAAAAAGTGTGAAACACAAGACATAAAAAGGAAGAAAATATTTTATAAAGTTTGAAATGTCTGAAAAGACCCCAGCTAAATGTACATATTCATGACATAAACTAAAATATCAATAGTCAAAACTTTCTGAAGGTACATACAGGTGACATTTCTTCATTTCCTAATTTTCTACCCCAGATATGTTTTATTTATATAGTTAGAAAAAAATCAGGTTCTAAATAAATCTACAGAAGGTTATTTGGTTTTCTGTTATTCACATTTAGATACAGAAATAATATCTAAATAATATAGAGATTATCATAGAATGTTATAACATAACTCAATGGAGAAAAACAAGATCTAAAAATTGGATGGCATTTTCCTAAGCCCTGGGTTAAATGTTAGGCAAGGGAAGTATCACAATCAATTTGTAATAGATATCTGATCAGTGTCTCAAGTGTTCTATATCCTTCAATTTTGATTTAAGAGATATCTATGTGATTTAGAGTATCATGTGTATAGGTAGAATAAATTTGTATTCTATTTATATATTCTATTTATACTCTTTATTAACCAAATAAAAGAATAAGAAAGTCAAAGGGATAAGTTTAAATTTTCCTGGGCAAATGTTTAGTTGAGACTCCCAGAGTTTTGTGGTATTTAATATAAGAAAGACAGTTAAGCGTAGCAATATTAATGGTAGGTGTTTCAAACTAGCTACCTTGACTGTATAGATGTCTCTAGGGGGCTTATATGATTATTGAAAAAAATTACCAATTGTCTATTATTTGTCTGGCTCTGAACCGGGTGCTTGGGACAAATGAGTCATAGAACATACCATCTGCCATCAGAAACCTGAAAATATGGTGGAGAGATTGAATAGAGTTAGTCACATGCAATAATAACAGTGGGTTCAAAAGGCTCTGCTCTCTGTTTTGGGGTTCAATGGGCAAATGATTCATAATTTAGGCCAAAGGCACTGATAAGACTTTGCCAGTGGGAAAAGGCAGGTTGGGGGATCTACAGAGGGGTGTATGGTCTCTCATAGAACCACTGATGTTGAGAACTCTGAATCATGCTGTACTTATTAACATGACTTTGATCACAATTAAATTCTCAATAGTAAACAGATGTAAAATTAAAATTATTTAACACTTTATTTGCTTTTGGAGAATGTCTATTAAAAACAATCGCTTTTGTTTTAATATAACTAGTGTTAAGTTCTGTTTCACTGTAATTTACGAGTCCAACATCTTAAGACACCTTGAAATTTTCTGTTTATAATTATAAAATCATAAGTCAACATCAAAGTCTTCTTTTTAATTTATTTGTTTATTTTATTTTTATTATGAATATTCATGAGATACAAAGCTAATTGTCACCTCAGGTGCACATGTTGTGAGGGCCAGATTCATACTGGGGGCATACCCATTACTAGAAATTACTTTTGTACCCCATGTCCCCACCCAATTATCCCTCAACCTCCCTCCCCTCCCACCCCCCTAACTCCGATCTGTAGCCCTAGTAATGTTCCCTCCCTCTGTAAGATCACTGTACTACTGTGGTCTTTCTTTCCTTCCTTCCTTTCCCTCTGAGCTTCCACATATGAGTGAGCACATGTGGTATTTATCCCTTTGTGCTTTGCTTATTTCACTCAACATAAGTTTCTCCAGGTTCATCATCAAAGTCTTCTTAATTTTTATTTGCTATGGCTAGGGAGCATGCTTTTAAATGACATAATTATAAGTTTTTAAAGTATAATTTTAAATATACAGGTAAGCATTTATGATATAGATAGGCATTTTGTATTGTAACACAACCTGGAAATGTGTTGTTTTGCCCATTTCTAATTCTGACAATTTTTTAATAGGAAGATTTAGAGACACGTTACTAGTTTAGGATTTGTCTGCCCTAAGATGATAAAACTTGATTTATCTGACATATGTAGAATCTAAAATGGACAAGAGATCAGGCAATAGTACAAACAGTTTTTCTTTGTTCTTAATCATTTTCTCAATGATTTTAAAGAAATATAGGAATGTATAGTAATGGAAAAGTTGTACTCCAAACCTATTTGCTCCTTATGAACAACATTGTATTCAGAGCACCCAGATATATAAAGCAAACACTATTAGGCGTAAAGAAAGAGATAGACCCAAATACAATAATAGTTGGGAATCTCAACACCCTCTATCAACATTGGACAGGTCATCTAAGCAACCAATCAACAAAACAGAGAAACACAGGATTTAATCCATACTTTAGACCAATTGGACTCAGCCCAGATATCTATGGAACATTTCATCCAGCAACTACAGAATATACATTCTTCTCATCAGCACACAGAACATTCTCCTGGATAGACCACATGTTAGGTCACAAATAAAATCTCAACAAACCTTAAAAAATTGAAATCATTTCAAGTATCTTTTCAGACAACAGTGCATTAAAACTGGAAATCAGTAACAAGAGAAACTTTGAAAACTGTAGAAATACGTGGCTTTCAATGGGAATAACAATACTGAAGTAAATTCCAATTCTCAACGTCTATATTTGGTGTTGAAAGACGGCTGATAACTCTGTATTCAGAAAACTCTCTCTAATACTTAGGGGGTTGGGTAGCAGGTAGTTTGGAGAAGAAGATATAGTACTTCCTGCTCATTGGGCACGTGGGGATTTGAGTGTTTAATTAAAAAATAAAAGACACTTAATAATTTATGCTCTAAAACAAACAAACAAATACATGGAAATTAACCAGCATGCTCCCAAAGGTCCTATGGCTCCAAGAAGAAATCAAACAGGAAATCAGAAAAAATTCTTGAAACTAATGAAAATAAGGACACAACATAATAAAATCTGTGGGATACTGCAAAAGCAATACCAAGAGGGAAGATTTTTAAAAATTTTTTTAAAATAAACACTTACATTGAAAAAATAGAAAGATTTTAAATAAGCAACCTAACACTACATTTCAAAGAATTAGAAAAACAAGAATAATACAGTCTCAAAATTAGCAGTCAGAAAAAAATAATTAAGATTACAGCAGAATCAAATGAAGTAGACAAAAATTGATACAAAGATCACTGAAACAAAATGTTGGCTTTTCAAGAAGATCAATAAAAGAGACAACCCATTAGCTAGGTTAACTAAAAAATGAAGAGAGAAGACCTGAATAACAAAAATAAGAAATGTGAAAGAAGACGTTACAACCGATATCACAGAAATAAAAAGAATGGAGACTATTTTAAACAACTATACACCAACACATTTGAAAACATGGAGGAAATGGATAAATTGCTGGTCACATACAAACTACTGAGGCTGAATCAAGAAGAAATAGAAAACCTGAACAGACCAAAAACAAGCAAAGAAATTAAAGCTCTCATCAGCAGTCTCCCAACAAAGAAAAGCCCAGGACCAGATAGCTTTATCACTGAATCCTTCCAAGGTTTTAAAGAGGAATCAATGCCAATCTCTCCAAACTATTTGAAAAATAGAAACTTAGGTCAGTCTCCCAAACTTGTTCAATGAGGCTGGCATCACCCTGATACCAAAACAAGACAAAGATACAACAAAAAATGAAAACTAAAACCTTTAATGTACATAGATGCAAAAACCCTTAATAAAATATTAGCAACTGAATACAGCAACACACCCAAAAAAATTATACACTGTGGTCAATGTGATTCATCCTGGGGTCACAAGGATGGTTCAACATATGCAAATCAGTAAATGTGATATATCAAATCAACAAAATCAAGGACAAAAACCATATTATTATCTCAATAGATGCAGAAAAAGCATTTAACAATATTCAACATCCTTTCATGATAAAGAGTCTCAGAAATTAGCTATAGAAGGAAAGTTTCTCAACACAATAAAAGCAATATATGACAAACCCACCACCAATAAAACAAAAAACAAAAAAGCTGAAAGCTTTTTCCATAAGAATGGGAACAAGTCCAGGATGTCCACACTCACCACTCCTATTTAACATAATATTGGAAGTTCTAGGTAGAGCAGTCAAAGACAAAGTCAAATTTTCCCTGTTTCCACATGACATGATCCTATATGTGGAAAAGCCTAATGACTCTACCAAAACACTCTTAGAGCTGATAATTTCAGAAAAGTTGCAGGATAAAAAATCAACATGCAAAAATCAGTAGTGTTTTTATACACCAACAACAAACTAGCAGAAAAGGAAATCAAGAAAGCTAGCCCATTTACATTAATCACCAAAACAATAAAGTACCTAGGAGTCAATTTAACCAAGGAAGTGAAAGATCTCTACAACTAGAACTACAAATCACTACAGAAAGAAATTAAAGAGGATACAAAAAGATGGAAAAACATTCCATGCTCTTGGATTGGAAGAATTAACAATGTGAAAATGTCTGTACTACCCAAAGCGATCTACAGATTCAGCACAATCCCTGTCAAAATACCAATGATGTTCTTCACAGAAGTAGAAAAAACAGTCCTAACATTCATATGGGAGAACAAATGACCCCAAATAGCCAAAGCACTCCTGAGGAAAAAAAAAAAAAAAAAAAAAAGCCAGAGGTATAACACTACCTAACTTCAAATTATGCTACAAAGCTATTGCAACCAAAACAGCATGGTACTGGTATAAAAACAGATACTCTCACTAATGGAACATAATAGAGAACCTATAAATCTACCCACATACTTACAGCCAACTGATCTTTGATAAAGGTGACAAAAATATACACTGGGGAAAAGACTGCTTTTTCAATAAATGGTGCTGGGACAACAGGACATCCATACGTAGAAGAATAAAATTAGACCTGTACCTCTTGCCATATACCAAAATCAACTCAAACTAGATTAAAGACTTAAATACAAGACCTGAGTCTATAAAACTCCCAAAAGAAAACATAGGAGAAATACTTCAGGAAGTAGGGCTGGGCAAAGACTTTATGAATATGACCCCAAAAGCACAAGCAACAAAAGGAAAAGTAAACAAATAGGGTTATATCAAGCCAAAATGCTTCTGCACAGCAAAAGAAACAGCAGAGCAAGAAGACATCTTACAGAGTGGGAGAAAATATTTGCAAACCATACATACAATAAAGGATTAATTTCCAGAATATACAAGGAACTCAAACAACTTAACAACTTAACTTTAACTTAAACTTTTTAAATTTAATTTAAAAAAATTAAATGAGGGCCGAGCCCGTGGCGCACTTGGTAGAGTGCTGCGCTGGCAGCGCGGCGACGCTCCCGCCGCGGGTTCGGATCCTATATAGGACTGACCGGTGCACTCACTGGCTGAGTGCTGGTCACGAAAAAAAAAAAAAAAAAAAAAATTAAATGACCCAATTAAAAATGGGCAAAGAAGCTGAATAGGCATTTGTGAAAGGAAGGTAAACAAATGGCCAACAGACATGTGAAAAATGCTCCACATCACTCAGTCTCAGGGAAATGCAAATCAAAAATGCATTGAGATATTATCTCACCCCATTTAGACTGGCTGTTGTTAAAAGACTCAGAATAACAAATGCTACTGAGGATGCAGAGAAAGAGGAGACCTCCTACACTGTTTTGGGGAATGTAAATTGGTACAGCCATTATGGAAAATGGTCTGGAGTTTCCTCAGACAACTACAGATAGAACTGCCATACGATCCCACAATTCCACTTCTAGGAATATACCCAAAGGAGTGGAAATCATCAGATTGAAAAGAAACCTGCAGTCCCATATTCATCGCAGCTCTATTTACAATAGCCAAGAGTTAGAACCAACCAAAATGTCCATTGTCAGATGATTAAATAAGGGAAATGTGGTATATTTATGCAATGGAATACTACTCTGCCATAAAAAAGAATGAAATACTACTATTCGCAGCAACGTGGGTGAAATTATTGAAAATTACGGTAAGTGAAATAAGCCAGGCACAGAAAGAGAAATACTGCATGTCCTCGCTCATAAGTGGGAGCTAAAAAATAAAAATAAATAAAAAAAAGAAAGAAAGACATAACAATCACAATAATATGTTGAGTTTTCAAATGCAAAGAACGGAAGTGAGGTTACTAGAGGTGGGAAGGGAGTGGGAGAGGGGAGTAAGGGAGGACTTAGTAAAGGGCCATAAAAAATGATTACATTGTATAATGTTAATATGCTAATTATCCTGGTTTGACCAACATATATTGCACAGAGATACTGATATTCAACTCTGTACCCCATAGCTTTGTACAATCGACTATGTTTCAATTAAAAAAAATAAAGTAGTTATAATCTAGCTTTTTTTTTTTTTAAATGAAGAATGTTGGCATCAAAGTTGAAAGTGTTGTTATATATTAATGGGCTGTATGTATTTTGAAAACATATGTTAGGAATATGTTATCCCTACTCTTGATGTTTCCTACCATTCCAACTAGTACAATACCTCTCATTTATTTTTGCCTCTTTGTTCACTTTGCCCCAGGGCCATGGAGGGAAATCTGACTGGTGAAGTTGAGGGAAAACTTGGTATGTGTAACCTAGCCCCTTTCACTTCCCTCTATCAGGGTGACATACCCAGAGACTCATAATTTCTTGTCTGTTCTCCATGCCATGTTTCCTATAGGGGTCAGCCCCTGACCTGGGAGGGGCTGGAGATGCAGAGCTACCTGAGACTAAGTGAGTAACTGTATAGTTCTGAAGGTCATTGTTAGGATGGCCACTTACCCACAGATAGATGGTCACTTGTGCAAAGATGCTTATCAGATTTATCAGTAATAAAGATATTTCTGGTCTCTATGTGGTTTACTCCCTTATAACAACATTTAATTGATTCAGAACTCTGGCAGGAAGAGAAGAGATTTTTATTCTTATCCTCAAATTCCACCAATGTGTTTGGCTAAAAGGATCTGTCTTATTTTATAGTCTCAGAGAGGAGCCCCTGAGACAAAGACTCAAATGCAAATAGTTTGGTAGTGAAATGAGGGAAGTAAGACAGAAAAGGGAAGGAGGTGTGTAAAGGGTATGGTATTAAGCCAATTCCATGGTGACCAACTGGACCTTTATCCAGCTGGGAGCTCTGGGAAACATGGCCCCAGAGTTACCCCAATGGAGAGGTGAGGGAATTTGGTTATTTATACACCAACTTCCATCAGTCATTATTTGAAGGCTGCTCTTGAAGGGCATTAATTCCCTTACATTTTAGACTTCAGTGAATTTGGGGCAAAGAAACTCTGGAGGCCAGAAGTGTCTGCTGTAGAGCTGGACATGAGGCTTTATTAGGTTAAACTATACAGTGGGCATAGAACTCCTAGATTAAAACAGGATCTCAGTAATTTGGATGTTGAGATCTCCTGAAAGCTATTTGTTTATGTGACTAATGAACATTTTTAATTGATTATGATACCAGGTCTCTGCTTCAAAGAATCAATATCTGAAGTTTGGAGAACTTTTTGTAAAGCCAAATTGATATTCCTGCTTAGTTAAAATCAAAATGCTTCCAGGTATAAGTCATAATATTAGTTGCTTTTCTTATGCATTTATGTATTTAAAACTTAAAATTCTAAGAGGTGGTTCTTGTGAATTAAACCTATAAGCCAGTGTGGTACAGATGAAATCATAAAGATTTTGAAGTCAAGCACAACTAGATTCAAATTCTATTTATGCCATTGAGTAACTATGGTCTCTTGTCCCTATTTAACCTCTTCAACCTTTCGGTTCCCAACCTATATACTGGAGATAGCATTAAGCACCTAACAGACCTGACAATTAAATGAAGTAATGCACATACATCAACAGGGAGCTTGGCTTGTAGTAGACATTCTGCAAAATGTTAGCTCCCAACATCACTTTCACATGAGAAAATGGAGTCTTAGCAAAGTAGACTTTTAAAGATCACATAGGTAGTAAGCTTTGAAGCCAAGATTAAATCCATATCCACAAGACAAGATGCCATTGTCATTCCACAGCACCAGTCATCAATAGAAATCTGTGCCTCTGCTTTTTCCCTTGTAGGTGCCATCCTATTGTTGACTATAATTACTGTCTCTGATGCATGAAACCCAGACCTTCCATTGATCTACTATAATCTAATTTGTTTCAGAAGTTTAAATTGCTAATTAAGTAATCTCAGCACAAAATCATTATTTGAATCTTAGCTTTGTTTGACGTGCTAACCTGCTGTAAGTATCATGTGATGGAGCTGGCATATATTTAACTTCATCAATAACAGTCAAATTGTATTAAAATGTTACAGCTAGGAATTTGGGCTCTAAAGCTAGACTGTTTGGGTTTGCATCCTATTCTACCATTTACTAGCTGCATTTGTGTCTCAATTTCGTCATTTCTGTAGTATACAGAATATCTTTCCCCATAGAGTTACTATACAAATCAAAGGGGTGAATTCATATGAAGCACTTAAAATGGTGCTGGATCCATAGTAAAAACTCAATAAATATTAGTTATTATTTAGGAGAAAGGCTTTGTAAAAAATGTTGTGTGATGATATCACAAGATTAATCCATAAGGAAATATGGGGTTAAGAGGCTTGACTGGAAATTCAAGTCCTTAGAACAGTAGTTGAGAAGAAAGGAACAAGAAGATGATCATGACTAGAAATGAGTCTGCAATAATCAAAATAAAGCCACAGAGAGCAAGAACAAGATGGAAACTGCAGCTAAAGGAGTTCAGGACTGTTGCCTCCCGGCACAATGCGTTCTGAATCCTCAGGTCAAGAACCAGCTAGTTGGCATGATTATTTAGTGATCAGAAAATTCCTAAGCAATGGGAACAAAAACAAATAATTCAATAACTACCCAAGAGATAATACCAGATGTGACAGAGAACAAAAATGATAGCCCTTTGTGACAGCTCTGAAAATAAATTTACCACCGTCCCCTGGGATAGTATATGTTGTGAATGAAACTCAGTCTTGGGAAGGAATGAGTCATTTCACCAGGCAACACATGTCCACTTATTATCAAGTGATACAAGAAGAGCCTGGGTTAGGAGATGGTGAAACACCTTCTGATTCTGAAATCACCCTGCTTCAGTTCTGCCACAACAGTAACTATACACATGGGGATTTTCTTCATTTCTTTCCTTCAAGGCTGAGGTCCTTTAGTGTACCCAATTCATCCTGGAATTCAACTCTAATTCTGTGTGAGATTCTTTTCCACAGTTCTCCATTGACACATGCCAATCTAGGATCATTTTGTAATATCTTTTACAGAATGTTTGGGGAACTTCATAATGGCCACAGAGTGTTCAATGACATGCCAGTTGACAGGGTGCCACTCCCAGGAAACTTAGAGGAACACTGAGGGTAGCTATCTAATTCTAGAAGGCAAGCTAATAGTATCTTATATTTTTTATACTGTTGCACAAATTGAATATATTACAGTATGTATGACGGCTATCAAGGAGACATAGAGTATGCTATGAGATTTATTGTAGAGAGAATCTTAGCTAGTCTGGTAAGGGACATTTAATGTGACCTGAATTAGAGGGAGTAAACTAGGAAGAATACTCCAGAGGTAGAACTCTAAAAGAGGAAGTCTCTTGGCATTTAAGGAGTTGATAGAACTTTGGTTTGGCTTTATGGAGTCAGTCTGTACTTAAGTCTAGTGAACTGCCAGAGATTAGAGGTAAATAGACCTGTTTAGCCAGGGTTGAAGCAGATTCTGGATTCAGATGGCCCATAGACTTACCTAAATTTATGTTGCCCTTGAAAACAATACTTGTAAAAGCATGGGATGCATTTTGCACACCAAAATGAGAAGGTGAAGGGCATCACTGAGGTCACAGAAACAAAAAGAGGATGCCAAGACCTACAGATCCAAGCATGATCACCTGCCAGCTCTTTTTTTAAAAAATTTATTTTTATTTTTATTTTTTTTAAATTTTATTTTGTCGATATACATTGTGGCTGATTATTGCTCCCCATCACCAAAACCTCCCTCCCTTCTCCCTCCCCCCCTCCCCTCCAACAATGTCTTTTCTGTTTGCTTGTCGTATCAACTTCAAGTATTTGTGGTTGTTATATCTTCTCCCCCCCCCGGTTTTGTGTGTGTATGTGTGTGTGAATTTATATATTAATTTTTAGCTCCCACCAATAAGTGAGAACATGTGGTATTTCTCTTTCTGTGCCTGACTTGTTTCACTTAATATAATTCTCTCGAGGTCCATCCATGTTGTTGCAAATGGCAGTATTTCATTCGTTTTTATAGCTGAGTAGTATTCCATTGTGTAGATGTACCACATTTTCCGTATCCACTCATCTGATGATGGACATTTGGGCTGGTTCCAACTCTTGGCTATTGTAAAGAGTGCTGCGATGAACATTGGGGAACAGGTATACCTTCGACTTGATGATTTCCATTCCTCTGGGTATATTCCCAACAGTGGGATAGCTGGGTCGTATGGTAGATCTATCTGCAATTGTTTGAGGAACCTCCATACCATTTTCCATAGAGGCTGCACCATTTTGCAGTCCCACCAACAATGTATCAGAGTTCCTTTTTCTCCGCAACCTCGGCAGCATTTATCGTTCAGAGTCTTTTGGATTTTAGCCAGCTCTTTTGAGGGCTGATTTTGTCCTTAAATGGTGGCACGTTTATTTTGATTCCTATGTTTTCACCACTAACATTTACCATATTAAATAAATTACGTAGATTTGTCATTTTCTCGTGCTCCCTTGCATCTTCCTGAGTAATACCTCCTTTTTTTGTCTACTGTTTTATTTAATTCCAGTTTCAAATGGAAATCAGAAGAGTCCATTAGAAATGATTCAAATGATTTATATAAACTTTCTCTGTGATTTCAGATAAAAATACAACAGCTGTGGGAAAGACTGAATGAGGATGAGAAGAAACAAGTTATTGATGTCAAGATACAGCCTAGTGGGCACATCTGTAGTGACAATGGTAGCTCTGCTGGAGGGACCTACACCCATAATCATCTATCAAACCATTACTGTATAAAACGTTTCTGTAGCTCTGGAGTTTTTGCTTTTTTTTAATATCTTGCTATTTAGTAGTGTGGCTTAAATGAAATAGGTATCTGACCCTTAGTAAACTAGAGGATAGTCTTCAATTATAATTTAACCAACATCATATGATAAACTCAAGAATGGCCACATATCCATGAAATAACATGTGGAAATGTTATGTTCAGAAAAGAAAAATTATTCCACTGAATTTAGCTTCTCTGTGAGACAAAGGCCTATTTCTATCACCTCTAGCCTTAATGTTCATGCAGAAGTCTCAGGACAGAACATTTAAACCCTGAATATCCTCTTCTTTGGTTTTAATGAAGTGATCAAAAATAGAAACTATTTTGGATACTGTATTAGTCTGTTCCTGTTGCTTGCAACAAAATACCTGAAACTGGGTAATTTATAATGAAACAATATTTATTGCTTACAATTTCAGAGGCTGGGAAGTCCAAAGTCCAGGGAACACATCTGGTGAGGGCCTTGTCCTGGTGGTGACTACAGCAACTCAGGGTATCACATAGTAAATATGGCAGAGAAGAGAGAGCTTCTCATGTGCTCTCCTTTTAAAGCCCTCAAAACCATATCCACGACCTCATTAAACTATCAGATGAATTAATCCATTCAGTATTGCGTAGTCCTCACAATCTAATCACCTCTTCAGGGCCCAACCTTTCAATTACCATAATAGGGTTTCCCATCCTCTTAACACTGTCACAGTGTTAAGTTTCTAATACATGGACTTTGGAGGACATAATTCAAGCTACAGCAGACAGATTCCAACAAAATTCTATAATAAGCAAACAAGGAAGTATTTATGATACAGTGATACTTATGAACGGTTATAGTGAACAGAAAGCACAGTCAAAGCTGTGGTAATTTAGGGAAGAAAAAGTGTTTTATCTTCTGTATTTCTATCATCGCCCAACATGTTTGTCATGTAGCTGAAGCATGAACCAGGCCCACGCCATCCAGAGTTGTCTGTGCTTGGGAAATCATTCAGTCTGGATCAGTATAAGTAGAAGATGTACAATCTGTACTCTAGAATGCTGAAGGATTTTTGGACCCTATTTACACATTGCGATGTAACAAAATGTGATGTACTTGGTAGCTGCAAATTCTTAGTGCATTCTCCTTAGAATGATAGTCCTTTGTCAGGCCAGGACCCAAAATTGATTTAACTTGTAACACAACTGAATACACATAGTACTGGCTTGGTCGTTGCATCTTTGAATCAAAGAATCTAGAGACTAGGAGAAGAGAAAGAGGAAGAGAGGAGAGGGTGAGATGAAAGAGGAGAAGAAGGAAGGTGGAAAAAGAGTAAAGAGAAAGAATAAGAAGGAAAAGGTGATCATAAAAAATGAAGGGGAGCACAATTTCCTTCCCATTCCAGAGCAGATGGCTGACTCTACCCAAACTTTGAATAAGAGCATTTGTCCTGGGAGGCTCTTTGTCTCTACCCCTCTCTCACCTATGTGCAACCCCAGGCTTCTGTAGATCTCTAAACCTCCCACTGTAATGTCCCTCCATTGCTCAGCTTCCACCAGAAGGTACTTCATGTGCCAAGAGTACGTCCTTCTCTCCTGTCCCGTCTCCCTAGTACTTCCAGTGTTGCTTATATGTAAAAGAAATGCAGACTGAATAATTTCCACTAACTTCAGAGCTGCTAATATAACACTCGCAAAGCCACTTCTGTTTTTCAAAAACCATTTTGTTTAATCCAGAATATATCTAATTAATATAATATCAGATAATCTGAGGCTAAGTGAACAAATTCAGGTAGTATGGAGAGAAGATATTTTAAGGCTTGGAGGCCAAGTAAACATACAGACCAACATTTCTTGGGAAACTGTTCACAACTAGCTGCCTTTGCCTTTCATTACTTCATCCGAGGAGTTTCTAAAAATTCTAAGGTTTTCAAGAGGACCTCTATGCTGTTTCTAAATTTTTATCTTTTTCTCCTATCAGACTATTATTGCCATTGAAGGTAGGACAGAGTTGTGTTACTGTCCTTGTACCCTCCCTTCCATCTTGCAGTCTCTACTTGACAATATCTGTTCAATATCCAGAAATCTTTTAATGTGTGATATATTTTCTCTACTTCTCTTCTAAGGGCCAGAGCATTTAAAAGTATTTTTATTATTGTTTTCCAAAGAAAAGAAAGTATAGCTTTTATTTTTCTTCTTCTAAAAAATAGAAAGTCATGTTATGTTGCATTTATCTATGATAAAAAAGGATAGCTTCCAATGAAACTACACACAAACACAGAAATCTGCTTTTATAACGTAGGCCATTTTCCCTAGACATGAAATTGAAACAACTTGAAATCCATTTCCTAATTGAAACCAGCTTTGTATTCTCGTCAAAATAAAGAGAGCTTTGTGAACAGGTCTCTTTTAAATAATCAAAGACATCAGATTTTCAAAGAGCTCACTGTCATTTGATATTTCAAAGAGCTCGCTGTTGTTTGCCATTCTCATGGTATTTGATGTAGGAGAGGCTGGGATGGGAAGGGATATTTCCAGTCACTGGAAAGATCTGTGTCCCGAAATGATTTAGGAGGGATTCAGCAAAGAGGGAGATTAAAAAAGACCATGACTCTGAAACACAGAGGGATTTTGATTATTTCGGCATGTGGTCAAACAGGCAACAGTTCAGCAGGATGAGGATTAGCATAAGGCAATTAGATCAGGATTAAGGAACCAGGAAACCAAAAGGAAACCAATGAAAAGATTCTACACTTAGGCAGACAAATCAGGGTAGAATATGAGGAAAGGGGTAGACATTTCTGTCAACCAGATACCATATTTTCTAAAACTCAGCCCCATCCTTAATAGAGAATTCCTCTGAGGCAGGAGCATCATAAAAGCTAAATTATTTTAGAGAAATTTCTCTAGGTTTCAGGATATTTTCTTTTCTTTTATATATAACTCAGACAACTTAGGAGAAATAGGACTTTTCTTTTTTTGAGACAAATTAAATTCCATTTGCAAATGGATCAGTAACAATGCCAAGTTGTCAGAATTTTAAAACCTATGAGGAAAGCTGGAAGACATTTACTTCACAATTACGGGAATTTGGGTGACATCACTGGGTGCTAATTGCCTCATCACGATTGAAGAAGGGGCTTGTTAAAATTGATTGAGTTGGATTTAACACACCATCCAAGATCAGGTAAATGGAAATGATGTGCTCTATCAAGGAGATTCTATTAAGAGAAGCAGATTGCTGTTCATGAGGGGACTCTATAAAATAGGCATTAAGAGGTGGTGATCAATTACAAGCCAGAAACAATAGAGTCATATCTTAGAAGAAAAATGGTAATTTATAATGTGTTTTTGAGATCTTAATGAGGAATTTATAGGTATGCTAAGTCAAGTATGATTATTTTCCTTTCTTTTAAAAATATTGACCTTATGTTGGTTCTTCGAGTACTCTTACCACATCTTCTCTTTACTGACCAATTGCCATAATAAGGACATCCACAGTGCTGGTCAAAGTGGTGGGATAAGATTTGCATATTCTTGTCTTTTTCAGTGAAGATGTTGTACTGTGATATATTCTATTTAAAGGAAGGGAATGTGTTAAGTGGCCTTTATTTTATTCCTAGAGTGATTATGGGTCGTTATGCAGTGTGCCCATCAAGTATTTTTGTGGTATTATCTAGCGTGCACTTGTATTTGGAATGATACTGAGAAATTTACAACAACCCTGTGACAAGCTTGGCAGCAGAGACTAGAAAATGAAGTCTAGAGAAAAGCTCTTTTTATCATCAATGTATCTCATACTTCGTATCCTTCCTTTCCTTATTCTGGAGGATGAGGAATTTGGGACAATTCGGTACCCCATGTGTATGCAGTTCTTGTACCAGAATGAATGTGCAAGGCAGACTTCTGGTGGCTTTCTCTGTGATGCAGTAGAGAGATGGTTAAACATCCCTAAAGATTCCATAGGCAGGAAAAAGCATGCTGAACATTCATACAGGACCTTCTTTGCCTTTGCAGGTTTGCATATTTTTAGATACGAACAGTAGGCCCTGATCTTGTATGAGCCCGAGGTGGACCTGTCATTTGCTCCAGGTTTCATCATGTGGGTAGGGTTAGCATGCTTGCCTTTCTCCCTTCCTTTCTTCCTGTCTCTCTCCTTCCTCCTTCCCTCTCTCCCTCCCTTCCTTTTTGCTTCATTTTCCTTAGATGGCACAACATCTTAAAGGCAACTCCAGATCAAATCATTTGGGCACTGAGGTGGTACATTATTTCATATTCCTTTATTGCAGGCAATTGAAACTGACAATGTTGAACTGTACTTAAACCCTGGGATCCTGAAAATTGTAAAGTTAAAAAAAATTTCTAACCTGTTTGTGTTTTGGGAAACAGCTTACAGCAAAGAATCTTCACCATATACTTAAATATGATTCATAGACACCCTTGTTTACCTGTGACAAGGCTAGAAGCAAACCCTCCAAATTTCCTTTTATTTATTTTTTTCTGCCTCATAAGTGATTTGCTGAACTGCTTGTTCCCAGTAACCAATGTGAACAAAATACCTGTTGAACAAACTTTGATTAAGTTTATTCCCCTCCCTCAGGCCACTGGACGTTGATCCATCCTCAGCCTTAGGCAGTGAACAACCGCTCCTTAATAGTCCTGTCTTCAGGGAAAAAGATTCTCTGATCTATTATCCATCAAGCTCTCTTTCACCCCACTTTATCCCATCCAGGTCTAAACCTTGTTTACCATTCCTTGTAAACAAACAAACAAAACCACAAAAAACAAACAAAAGCAAACTCTTTCTGCTTGACCTTTGATAAGAAGGTTTGCAGATCTCATGTTCAGAGTTTCCTCCATATCGAGATAGAACCCCTCCCTTTATTGCATAGCTCCTCCCCACCCTCATTCCCCCTTCCTAGTGATCCTGTTGAATAAAGTCTCTCCTTACTAAATCTGCACTTGTATTTTATTTGACAAAAAAAAAAAATGATGATAAATAAGATCAAAGGAAGATATGATGCTGCCAGATGACATAAAATAGTGAACCTATCAAATGTTTCTTAGAAAAGACAAAGTCTACCTTCTTCTGGCCCTGGGCAGATGCTGCACCTCTGGGAGCAGAACATGAAGCTGCTCTTTGCAGCTGCTCACTTTGTGGGCACCTTCTTTTTCCTGCTGCTGCCAGGACCCTCCATGTCCGATGAGAGGAAGAAAGCATCCAACATCACTGTCAAGGTGTACTTTGATCTACAAATTGTAGATGAAGATGTAAGCTTGTTGGTCCGTTTGGAAAGACTATTCCAAAAACAGTGTATAATTGTATGGCCTTAGCTACAGGAAATAAAAGATTTGGCTACAAAAACAACAAAGTGCATTGTGTAATCAAGGACTTCATGATCAGGGGTGGAGACTTCACCAGGGGAGATGGCATGGAGGAACGAGCCTCTACAGCAAATGTGTCCCCGATGAGAACTTCAAGCTGAAGCGCTATGGACTGTACGGGGTGAGCATGGCCAATGCAGGCAAAAACACCACTGGATCCAAGTTCATCACTGCACTCAAGACCTCCTGGCTGGATGGCAAGCAAGCAGTGTCTGACAAAGTTCCTGAGGGCATGGAGGGGGTAGGGGAGGTGGAGAGCACCAAGACAGACGTCCGGACAAGTCCTGAAGGATGTGATCATTGCAGACTGTGGCAAGATCAAGGTGGAGAAGCCTTTTGCCATAGCCAAGGAGCAGGGACCTCTTCCCTCTGAGTGACCTTCTGGGCAGGCCCTGTTGCCCTCCTGGGGATGAAGACAGCCCACCATGCTGAGCTGGCCTGCCGTGCTGTGCTGGTCCACAATGCTGAGCTGGCCCTAGTCCTGGCATCTGACAAAGGACCCCCACTCCCCTCACATTCCACCGTCTCCAGACCCAGTTTTGTAACAAACTCCTGCCAACACTGACCATAAAACAAAAAGTGTTGTTTTTTTAAAAATTATTTAAAATAAATAAATTATAAATAATTATTCATAAATAAATAAATAAAAAAGATAAAGTCTAGGTAGAGGTAACAAGACAGTGGGAGTCCATTTAGATCTCTACAGCTGGGACTAATCAGCTCTATATACTTTCTTATACTATTCCTCTCAAGAGACAAATTTCAGGGATGGAGAGTCAGCCTGTCCTGACTGGAGTCACAAGAAGACATGCGAAGTACCCTGACTACAAGAATGTCAATGCCACATGCAATCGGGGAGAGGTGATTTCTCAAAAGTGGTGATTCTGTTCCAAAAAAGAAGAGAAAAGATGTTGGGTACATAAAATCAACCAGAGTTTATTACAGGTGCGATACCTACCTAGGAAGATTGGCACATGTACATTTACTACAAAAACTAAAATAAAATATATGAGGGCACTACGCATTTGGATATCCATACAAATATGGCCCTTGTGGCTAGTCTGCAAAATAGCCATGTGGTGTCACTTTGACATATGTTTTCATTTTTTGTAAAACAGAAATAAAATATTAATGGTCATATTTATATAACATAATTTTCTCTGTAAAGCTATGTAACATGCATTTCAGGAACCCAGCCTGTGATATAGCAGCTGAGGACATAATTACTATGCAGTTGACTCTTTGTAATCCGTGTATAATCTGTGTGTCCATAAAACAGATACTAAGCCCTGTAATGATTCCTTGACAATCTTCAGCTTTATAAACAACTGTGTAGAACTATTTCTCAATGGATACGTGTTCTTTTCTTTATGTTGGCAATGCACTGGCATGGGTTAAATTATGGATGATTTTGCTTCAAGAGGAATGATATGTTAAACATATATTTTAAATGTTTAATGGCTAAACTAGACTTTGGCCCATAGGACTAAGCTTGATTCTTTTAGACAAAAAACAAAACACTTTAGAAATTTCCTCTGTGTGAGCATATGTGTGTGCGTGAAAGAGAGAGAGAGAGAGAGAGAGAGAGAGAGAGTGTGTGTGTGTGTGTGTGTGTGTGTGTGAGAGAGAGAGAGAGAGAGAGAGAGAGTGAGAGAGAGAGAGAGAGAGAGGGAGGGAGGGATGGAGGGAGGGAGAGAAATTTTAATTTAAAGAGGACTAACAATGATTTTCACCAGGGCAGATTGTCACTAAAACTTGCTTAAAAATCACATATAGTTAGGGCAATTGCTAGAGCTGTTACTGAGCTTAGCCTGGTAATTCACTTAAAGTCAGGACTGAAATGTAAGCCAAAGTGTGAATGTTTATTTCTAAGGTGCATTATTGCATGAGACATCAGAGTTCAACCTGGCTGATCCACAGGTCAAGGGGCTCAGATATAATACTCAACAAACCATTGGATGGAGCAATGAGGAAAACAGAGTAAACAAAACAAAACAACAGAATAAAACAAACCAGCACCGCCATCACCAAATCTTCATGTGAAGATGTAGATAAGAAAGAACAACTAGCCTGTATTAGAAAATTGTTACATTTACTTATGAGGCTTCTAGAAAACGAAAAGTATTACCCTAACATTTGTCATAGACACTCAATAAACTCTTGCAAATTGATTGAAAGGAGATCTTGCAAATCTGCAAAAACAGTATCAGTGTAATTTGTTCTGCAAGTGTAGACTTTAAGTCTAGATTTCCTCTTTTAAATACTGACTTCATCATTTGCTAATTGTATAATCTCAGACAAGTTACCTGTATTTAACATTCTCTATCTGAGATTGTTCACCTGGCAAATGTGGATAATAAGACTAGTTATTTTATAGTTTGTTTCTGAGAGGATTACATATATTATGTACATATATTATGTACATATATTATGTCACAGAAAGCTTGAAAGTGTCTGACACATAATAAATTCCCACTAAGTGCTAGCTATTTTTATTGCTGTTGCTATTATCATGATCCCATAATTCTATACAACAACAATTAAATCTTTGCTTTGGGAAAGTCAGTTAGGTTCTTTGAACCTGTGTTGCCTCTCCTACAAAATGTAAAACACTAACCATTGATCTCCATATGATTATTTCTAATTTACAGGACCATTTCAAAATATGATGTCATGTGACCCTCACAATCACCTTAGGAGGTAGAAAGGGCAGGTAAAATTATTTTACATTTTATGAGTGAGACAACGGAGGTCCAGAGAGATTAACTGATTTGCCTGAAGTCATTGTATTGCCATGACTTAAATGCAATGTTTGTGGCATAAAGTCCTGTATACTTTCCCCTGTGATTTCTAGAATCTCCCCAAATATGCAGATGCTTATAGGGTTTCAGTCTTCTTAAAGCCGTGAAGTCGGCAGTCCTGCAATAATTCATTAAAGGTCTTTCTTGCTCTCTCTTTCTGTTTCCATATGAGTTGTAGGACTATGCAATAATGTTATTGTGTTAGAATCTGAGCATTATACCTTGATGTATTACTGAGAACATTAAATCCTTGAGATTCTTCTCCTCTGGTTTATGGAGGACCACTTGTTTTTGTACACATGCCAACATGATTATTTTGCCAGTGTCTCTGGTGTCAATTGATCTTGAAGCCAGAGTGTGTCTCAGAGTCACCTGTAACTACTGTGGGACGAAACCAGCTGGAGATCCTTAAGAAATTTGTTCAGCTGGACTTCTATGTCATAGTTCTTAACAGCATGATCTACAATGCCAAAGCCTTTTGCAATGGTTTATTAGCCTGTCAGTGGCATATTTATGAATTATAATGAAATTGAGGAGATAATATCACCTTGTAGCTGAAAAATTATATTGAAGAACTTTTTTCCTGCCCCCAAATTTATTCTATAGCATAAAATCAAATGCAGCAGTAGCACTCTTCCTACCCCCAAGCCTTCTTGCTGCCCTGTATTCCCTTAACGACTCAACACCAGTGTCCAGCAACCAAACAAGCAGTAGCATTAGATTATCACCAATAACATGTTACAAGCAAGGAAGGTTTCCTTTAATTCCCCCAACAGCACAGGTGTGCTCTCTATCAACAGGAATTTTAAGAATAGTGTCACTTACCTTGACAGAACAAGCCCCGATTGACAGGAAGTGTCACACATCGGCTTCTCAAAATTCTGTGAGAGCTTTCATGTATGATTATTCACCTTTAAATAAAATATAGCTAAAGCTGGCACTCAGGTTTGTAGCGGGATAGGCACCACTGATATTTTCTGTATAGAAAGTCAGGCAAGACATTCTCAAAATGCCCAGAGAAGAAGACCCATCATTTTAATGGGAAATAGCCATCATCTAGTATTTACTGGGCATTTACTTGATTCAGCCCTCAGCTAGACACTTGTGTGGGAGCCTTAGAATAAGTAAAGAAAACAGAGTTTGCCCTTTAGAAATTCATGACTTCTCCTGGGAGGTAAACACATATATGGTGAAAATAATTTTAAAATCATAAATGAACAAAGTGCTAAATTGAATATAGGCAACGTGTGTATGTGAATGATGGAGGAAATAAATGTTTGAATGATCAACATAGGAACAGCTATCCTGGAGGAACAAAGTGTGGCCAAGGGAGAACATCAATTCCATCCTGACCACTGAACATACGGAAGGGAAACTGCTAAACATGGTGTTTACATGGGATGAGGAGAGGATTAGGGGGTCATCTTGAGGAATACATAGGTAAATTGAATTAAAGATTCCAATTATTTTTACTTTCTTTTCATTGAATTATACATCTACTTCTTGCCATGGTCTATGGTGGGTGGATGTATCTTCCCTTCACTTTAGTCTTGGCCATCTTACCCCATTTGGCAAGTGAGTTCTTAGTGGATGTCATGTGAGCAAAGCAGGGTGCCTACGTATATAATATATGAAATCAGAATTATATATTAAGATAAATGACTGCAGAACATCAGCCATCCATTTTGTCTGGGAGAAATTGCAGGAAGTAGAAATTTCAGCTTACAGGTTATTGCATTTGTCTGTGATCATTTTAATAAGATTTTAATTTTGTTTTTGGTAGTAAATATAGTAAGAGGAGACAGATATGATAGCCTACCAGGGTCAAATGAAGATGACTTTGGCCCTGTGTAATTAGAATAGAAATTAAGGGAGGAGAGAGGGGTCAGGGATGACTGTGATTTCAAGCATTGGTGATTGGAAGAAGGTAGTGTTATTAACTGGAATAGGAAATAAAATGCATGAGGAGAAGGTTAAGGTTCATTTGGATGGTATTTGAGAGGAGTTGCCCACTAGGCAGTTGGAAATTCAGTAGTCGGAGCCAGAGAGATTGATTTGGCAGCTATCTGCAAAGAAATGAATGACAAAGTTTGGGGGCACATAAGAACAATGAGGGAGGTTTGGGAGGAAAAATGAAGAGAGAAAATGACAGTTTGAGGAAACACTTTGAAGAATTTCTACATCTTGTGAATAGAAAGAATAGTGCCTAGTAAAGGAAACTGAGAAAGCGTAGTGAAAGTCATGGAAAAACTACAAGAAAATTTTAGTGCCTCAAAAGTGAGGAAGAGAGAATTCCAGGAAGGCAGTGATCAACTGCTGAAAGATTAGTTTATTCACACCTCGACAAGCGTTAGAAGTTAACCAGAAACCGATTTGCTTGAACAGATTTAAGAAAAAAAAATCACAAGTAAATGCATTATGATCTCAAGATTATGGAAAACACATATTCTTATGTTTTTAACTGTGTTCTTTATTTGTAGAAAACTTGTAAACATTGCCCACTAACAAGAGGCCCTGACCCATAAAAGTCTCTTGAGTTGAAAAATACCTAGATAATCCAGGAAACTGTGAGGAAGGAATTACAGTTTCCTTTTCCTTGGAGCTTTAGGTGCCTACTTCGGGGCAGAGGTTTCCCTGAAAAGCATTCTTTCAGCCACCAGAGAGAGACAGTGATCTTTTCCCTGGAAAAAAAAAACACTTTCAAAATGCAGTGGCATGTTTTCAACATGACACAGGTTAGGGTTTGTCAAATATTTCTAATGTTAAAAAGAAAAAAAAAAGTGATTCTTAATTTGCTCCTGCTGACTAATGAGAGAACACACAACTCCTCTTCCAAACTTCATAGAGCTCAGAAGTACCACCCACCACCCCCCAACCCAAACATGCAATTTCATTTATTGCATCCTAAACAAAAATAACAACTGAAGAAATATGGCTACTGAATACAAAGGGGAAAAGTATCCAGATTCTTATTTGTATCTAATTATTTTAAAATAATTAATAGAAAAAAAATTAACATGTATTTTGAAAAATATATAATAGAATTGTTCCAATGAAATATCTAGTATTATTTGTCGCTACCTCCCAAAAGTTTTATGAATTGGCATAACACTAATTTATCTGTGTAAATACTTGTGTCAGGGCCTCAGCTTCTTATACCTGGATCTTAATCCTTTCTAGCTTCTTATACCTGGATCTTAATCCTTTCTTTATTTTTGGTCGGGAGAGTTAGAGATCTTAGCAGTTCTGTAACCATTTTTCAGTCAATATTGGAGGGTATTGCCAATATATGAGAATCACTTATTCCTCTCACAGCAGTGGGGTTTGAAAGCACTCCACAGAGGAATGATATTCTTGTGGGCTGTGTTTTTCTCGGGCTCACCAGCCCAGCTGTTCAGATGGGGTTATTTTAACTCAATCTCTGCTGCCCTCCTGGTCCCCATAGGAAATTCAGCTCCTAGACAATTTCACCAGAGTGGATATGTGTTCACAAACCCATTGGTCAGTTGCAGACCCCATGGGGCATCCTTCCTCCCCTGTCAGTAAACTTTCTCCCTAAATGATGCCTGATAATCAGGAGCCCACTGGAACATGACATATTAGTGCCACTGTTTCTACAGTCTACTGAGAGAATGTCAACTCTTCTGTCTAGAAGTTGTCTCCTAATGGTCCTGAACAGCTGGCTCTCAAGGTGCCAGAGGCTGCAAGCTTCCATGCAGCAAGGAGAAAACAACTGTCTTTTCCACAGGCCTTTTAACTTATGTTAGCATATCTCAAGACGAGACCTGAATGTAAATGCTCTCAGCTGTTACCTGCAATTCTTTCCATCACAGGACTCATCAATGAGCTAAAAGTAGGATCAAATACCATGCTGTCACGATTGGCTTGCCATACCCCTCCCAAGTGCCTAGAAATGTCCTCCCTTCTTTTTCAGCCCAAACCAGAGCTTATTATACAAATGCAAAACTATCAGCCTATAAACCTATTTGCCTGTAATGTTTCAATCTCATTTTGGGGGACCAAGATACATATAATAGCAAGATGTGATTAAAGCATGTGAATATAGGGCCGACCCCATGGCTCACTTGGGAGAGTGCGGTGCTGGGAGTGCAGCGGCACTCCCGCCGCGGGTTTGGATCCTATGTAGGGATGGCCGGTGTGCTCACTGGCTGAGCGCGGTGCGGGCAACACCAAGCCAAGGGTTGCGATCCCCTTACCAGTCACACACACACACACACACAAAAAAAGAAGCATGTGAATATATACCTGCATTTATATCTATAAAATGGAGGAATATATTTGAAAACATGAAAAAGAAAAAAAAAAAGTTTGTGCATTAAAAAATGTGATAAAATTGGAAGGCAAATAAAATACCAGTAAAATCAAATTTGCAAAAAATATAAAGGCAAGATAGTACACTAATACATAAAGAGTTCTCACATGAACAACCCCAAAGAAAAATGGTAAGTTTAAATAAAATTTCAAAGAAGAAATGTAATTGTTTGATAAGTATATAAAACTACTTCCAAATATCCCACTAATTCAAATATTCCAAACTCATATACCTAAGTGTTTGTCTCCCATCAAGTATGTAAAATTATATATTTTTATGTATATTGTGGGCAAGGTTACAGTGCAGGAGATCCATCTCATATAACTTTTGGGAATGCAATTGTTACAACTGCCCTGAACATCATCTTAAACAGTTCATACTTTTTCATCTAGGAATTGTATATCAGTGCAAAATTAAAGATGAACACAAATATGTTGTAGTGTTCTTTATAATGTTCGAAATGGAAGCCAATGCAAGTGTTTAATAATACTGTATTAGATTGGCTATTGCATTCGTCTCCTATGTATGCCTTAACAAATTGCCACAAACTTGGTGGCTTGAAACAACAGAAATGTATTCTCTCACAGTCTGGAGGCCAGAAATCTTAAATCAAAGTGTTGTCAGGGCCACATTTCTCTGGAGGCTCTAGGACAGAATCCCTTCCTTGCCTTTTCCAGCTTCTGCTGGCTATAAACATTCCTTGACATGTGCCCACATCATTCTAATCTCTGCCTTCATGGTCACATTGCTGCCTTCTCTTCTATGTCTCTCTCCTTCATGTGCCTCTTACATGGACACCTATCACTGGATTCAGTTAATCTCTTCCTTTCAAGATCCTTAATTTAACTACATCTGTAAAATCCCTTTTTCCAAATAACATAGCATTCACAGGTTCCAGGTATTTGGACATGAAAGTATCTTTTTTGAGAGCCACCATGCAACCCACTACAGCTATTATGTTTTGGGATGTTCATATGTTGAAATATGCAGCCATTAAAATCACGTTTAAGTGGCACAGGAAAATGACCCCCCAAGTGTTAATATAGGAAGTTATAGTTGTCTATACTATACGATTAAAATTTTTTAAAAAGAATTTAAAAAAAAAAGAAAGAATATAAACAAACCATAAACACACACATAAAATATAAGTGGATGAATTTATGTCACAATGTACCACAATACTTTTCCAGCTGCTTCTTTCTGAACAAGAGCATTTTAATTTGCTTTTATTATTTGATTTCAGTGTTGTTTTCTTATAACAAGGAGCATGTGTTTATTTATAGCAAGAAATCTGTTTTATTCTGTATTCAGTTAAGAAGCAGAATACATTAAGCCCAAAGAAGTTTTTAAAAAATTAACCATAATGGAGTACATTAAATAGAACAGATAAGAACAAAAATATATTTGATTAAAATAATCACCAGAAATGAATAAACAAAACACATAGGTTTTCTACATACTTGTAAAATTTAAATATAAACTAATATATTGTACCTACATGGAGAAAAATTTAAAATTCTGAAAATTGGAGACAGGCTTCATTATGTGATGGGGAAATAATATTGTAAAATGACAAATTCCTCAAATTGCATAACAACTTAGCAAACACATGAGGTCCAGAGCAGCATTAGAGCCCAAACAGGGAAAGGGCCATACATAGTCTCCACCATCATAATGAGGTTAAGGAAAAACCTTGATATTATGGATGTGCTGAAATGGTAAAATCCTAATCCCTGGTTGAAGTTACTAACTTCACCCCTTAAACCAATTATTTATTTTAGCTCAGCCAAGATTACTCATCTGTAAAATGGAAATGTTAACAGCCATCTACATTCCAGGCTTATTTTGTGAATCCATCAATGTACTAGACATTGAATAACTTGGTAAAACTGTAAAGAAGTCTGTAAAAGTTACTGCTCTTTCTGCCTATAGTACTTATGTTTAAGTGATTATCGTCTCTGGGAGCTCAGAGGATGTCAACTATAGAGACCTCCCTGAGGATATATTTTGATATATTTTTTATTCTCGTTATTTTAAATTATTTCCATTACCATTTACGAAACCAATTTTTTATTTATTTGATTAGTAGATACAATTATTGTCGGTGATCCAATCATATAATCATCAAATTTTAGAGGTAGAGGAAAACTTTGAGATTACGTAGTACAAATCTCTTATTTTATAGATGAGGAAATAGGCCTCCAAGGTTTAGGAAATTTGCTCAAGTTATCCTAGCTGTTGCTGTTATGGACAGAAATAATGCATCAGAAGTAATGGATAAGTAAACTGTTATAGTGTGGCTCAGAACCTCTTGTCAGAAAACTAATGAGACCTCCACAACCTTAAAATGAGTGAAGTCACCCTGTATATCAACACCATTAAGCAATATCTTGTTGGATAAATGTTGGGCAATATTTCTCTGACTTCTGGTAGTGAATTTTGGTCATCTCGGTTTCCAAAATAAAAGGAACTCTGATGGTATCTGAGTAATAAGATTCTAAAGCAGTTATGAGATCAGATGCTGTAGAAATTTTGCAAAAATTTCAGTTTTAGGGCAATTTAGAAGTAGGTTCACTAGAATTGAGAAAGGGACCAAGTGCCTCAGAGTTGCCCCCTGACCTAAAAGATCAGTTAGGAAAGCATAAAAGATCGGATTTAGCAAATAGTAGGAAAATCAATAGTGCTTAGGATATTAATGAAATTTGAAACTAGAAAGTGTGTGTTATGATGTAGTCTGAGGTTTGCCTTGAGAATTATAAATAGCAAAAATTGAGGATTTCTAGGTTACACTATGCCCCTCAGACAGGACTTTGGAGCCATATGAGTAAATGGACTTAAGCATGAACTTTAGAGGGACTTGTCCATTGCAGTCAGCTCTTGTTTATGGTTCACTAAGACTACCTGGAGTACAAAAAAAAAAATCATAATTCTCACACTCTGAAAGAATTCGGAACTCTCAGAACTGCTCAGCTAACTCATGTATCCTTTCAAGAAATTCTGGTTCTGATAAGTCAGAAGACAAGTTGAATGGAGGTCAAGGCTATGAAAGTACTTCCTTTATATAACAGACTGTTAGGTTATTGCTTATCTCTTTCTACTACATAAGGAAAATTGCATCAGGGAAGAAATAGGTCTTTGCACTGCTTTATTTTCCCAGAATTTCTTGGCTAATGGCAGCTCTAGGCATGGCCTGATAAAACCAGGAGTAGTGTTAGGTATCTATGCAACATGTAGGTATGGCGGTGGCAGGTATCTCCATGAGATGATAGTTATATTTGTTCTTGTTTTAATTTTCCATCTTCAGAGAAATGTTGAGCTGCTGAAGAGTCATTAATCCCTGACACCCCAAATGTTCTTTAAATGGTGCTATAACATTTGTGAAAACCACATTCTCCCCTTGTATTTTAGTATTACATTAAAAATTTAGGAGCAGGGCACATTAAAACGTTAGGTAGATACATGGTAAGGGGTGAGGTTCATTTCTCAATCTGACACTAGTAAGGTTTACAAAGATCATATTTGCATTTTATCAGGAATCTTGAGTCCCTGAGGGTCAGCACTGTGCTTGGGTTTATGCATGCCCTGAAGGAGACATACAATGTCCCTTGGATTGTGAAAGAAACTATTGTCCCTTGCCTCTTCCTCAGAGCAATTTTGGGCTCTTGGCATCTTTATCCAGATCTTACTGATAGCAGTATTAAGAAAATATTGAATGCAACCCTGTCAGATCTAAAATGAGTTAATGTCCCCCACCCTCTTTAGACTGTCCTAATTTTCCACTAATTAAAACAGCAATGTTTATTCTGTGAGATTTTAAAAATTAGCGGATTTGTTGCTGCTGGTTTTTGTTTGTCTGCAGCATTGTTTTTTGTGTGTGTGTGTTTTGTTTTTGCTTAAGGTTTCAATATAACAAGAATCTCGTGCTATTTCTTAAAAAAGAGTGCTCAGCTTCACACTCTTATAATGAAATATACATACAATTAGCCACTGACTACCCAATAGATTCTAATAGAACTATGCTTTTGTTTGGGTAATCTACTCTACTAAGTATGGCCATATTTCTCACTAAGCCAGTCCCAGGAATTTTATCCCTTTATCCCTGTTAATGGTTTGGAATAGGTATACAATATAATTCTAGCCAAAGGCAGGCAAGGGAAAATTTCCTGGGGAGACTTCTGGGAAAGCTTTGCCCTAATTACACTAAGGATGCAAGAAAAAAATTATCCCTCTTCTGTTGGAAATTTTTATGTCTGAAACTTCTATCTAGAATTGTGGAAGCTATTTTGTGATCATGAGGGCAAAGCCAACATGCTGAAAATGGCTAGGAAGAAAAGGAATATTATGTGTGTGATGGTTAACTTTGCATCAATTGACTGGGATAAGAGGTGCCTAGGTATCTGGTAAAATGTTGTTTCTGGGTGTGTCTGTGAGGGCTTTCATGGAAGAGACTAGCACTTAAATTAGTAGACTGAGTACAGAAGATTGCCCTCACTGATGCAGATGGACATCATTCAATCCACTGAGAGCCTGAATAGAACAAAAACACAGAGGAAGGGTGAATTCTCTCTCTCTCTGCATGAGCTGGAACTTCCCATGTGGATCCCATGTGGACAGGGGAGATCCTGGGTCTTGGACCTTTGGACTAGGACTCGGACTTACACCATTGGCTCGCCTGGTTCTCAGGCCTTTGGGTCTATACTGGAGCTACACCACCAGCTTTCCTGCGTCTCCAGCTTGCAGACAAAAGATCATGGGACTTCTCAGCCTCCATAAAAGCGTCAGCTAATCCCTTATAATTAATCTCTTTCTGTATGTCTCTCTATCTATCCTATTGGTTCTGTTTCTCTGGAGAACCCTGACTAATACAATGTGTCCTCTACGTTGTTTTGCTGATGAATGAACCAATTTGGAGCTGCCTTACCCTGAGATTTCTTGCAAGTTATTTTCCTTAATATTAAGAAGATTTTGAGTTACATTTTCTGTTACTCAGGCGAAATATATTCACTGATTATCTGCTTTTCCAGTCTCTTCAAGAAGACACTAGGATGTGCTTCAAGGTCAGTAGGCTAGAATAAGAAGAAAATCTGAAGGGTGGGCATGGGATTATTTCAGCATTGATCCAAAGAATATTCAGCATTTCTAGAGAACTAAAGACAGAGAAGAATATACTGTCACTTCTTTCTGACATATGTAGTTTCTTAGGCCCAATTTTTAAGTGAGGAAGTGTACACAAAAACTCTGAAAACTGAAGTGCAATAGGATCACTAACTGGTATTATTTAAGCCACATCTCAGGGACTGAATCAAGCAGGATCTTAAATGTGAAGCGACTGTCTCAGAGCAGAAGGTTCTGGGCGTAGAGATTTCAGCAATGAGGCTGAAGAAGAATGCATATGCAAGACTCAAAGCAATGACACATACACATTATTAATCATACTGAAGATAGTTTTACCTGAACCAGTAGTGAAAATTAGAAATTGCCTCAAAAGTATGTGCCATTTTAAAGCACCTAAACCAGATGATTGATATATTTACTGGTTAAAATATAATTACAAAGTAACTAGACTCCTGATTAATTTCTAAGTCTTCACTGAGGGGCCAAAAGTATATGTATTCTTAGACATAACATTAGTAGAAAATGCATGTGGAAAGCACCTGCTTCCTCCAGATTTGTGTTGGGAATGCTGAAAAAGAAACCACACATTACAGACCTAGGGCAAGGAAAGGACAAATGAAACACTTTATGGCATTAATGTCAGGTTGTTAGGGAAGAGAACTAAGAGCCTGTCCTTGTATCAGCCTGAAAAATGGTTGTAGGAAACTTGGCATTGTTCATGTTTTTTATTATTATTATTATTATTATTATTATTATTATTATTATTATTATTATTATTATTATTATTATTATTTTAAAATCTGACAGTCCTTACATTGAGGTTCAGAACTCAAATGATAATCAATCTCTTTCCTTTAAAATTTTAGTTAATCCCTTGGTGAGGGAGGGAGTAAAGAAGTCAAATTTGTGACACATGTGTATGTGTGTCTATGTGTGTGTTTGGATGAGCCGCTGCATTTTAGGAAAAAGTGAAGCTCTTTTGGTTTAGGTTAAAGCAGTCCTCTGCTTTGTCTAATGCATCTTGCATTGGGGAGATGTGGTTAGCATATTGGACAGTACAGGTTTAGAGGATATATCAATTAGGATGCTTTTGATGGGGTCACAGAAAAACAAAACAAAACTCCATATGGAAAGGAAATACATGTGTGCATAGTCCTAGGACGGGTTCCATGACACCATTAAAGATTTAGGTTCTTCTCATCATTTGGTTCTGCATTCCTCAGCAAATGAGCTTTGCACTTGTGGGCAATCCATAAAACAACCAGAATTCCACTGAATGTGATTTGATAAGCTCTGAACTAGATGCATTTTCATGTTTCTTTAAGTTTTAAAAGTTTGATTTATTCTATCCAAATATATTGTAGAGAATGGGTCTTAGGCCTTTAAATCTGGTGTCTCCCCAAAATGCCTTCTGGAACAAACTATAGTACTGCAGCTTTTAATTTTCTTCTATGAAGGAAGACGCGTTTGGTGGAAATGGGAGGATAAACATGGATTTAATAGTACATTAGGGTTAGCGAGCAAAGAATTTTTTAAAAAAAACTATAATGAACAAATAAAGTTAATTAAATTCATTTAAATAATTATAAAATAAAATAAATATTAAAAATGAACTTAAGATATCTGCTGCTAAGATTATCATTTGAAAAACTCATCTACATCAGCAAGCTTGAGATTTTATCCTCCCACTAACAGAACGGCCAGAAAATCCTTTCAATTCTATAGTTATAGTCCCCATAGCACATTTTCGAAGGAGACGGTTACAATTCAGTAAACTCACCCATCATTAAAGGTCTGAAATGTGCAGGGTATTATCACCATTTGGCTCATGTGGTAATGAAAACAAATATTATTCTTTTTTGTACTGTGTTTAAAAAATCACTCACTAGCTACAATTAGTATTTTGGTATGGGCTCTAGTGAATTTTAATTCAAGGAAACAAATTTAAAGAGCCTAGAAATATACCATCCACATTTATCACACTGATAAATTTTGATAATCTGTCCCTGGTGGTTGTAAACAGCAAACAGCTCTATTTTCACTGTCTGTGAATGAATAGGTTATGTGTAGTGCCTCATGGTTCCAGTCAATCTAGAAAAGCCTTGAGAACAGCTGCTCCAGCAGAATTTTGGTTCATTGGGCTTCTGTCAAAACTCAGAACTACAGATACTGCTCTGAAGATAGGAGGGGAGGGAAAAAGTGAGAATGATTTTAAAACTCAAAATAGGTCACAGTGACTTTGGCACAAGCGTACCCCCCTCCCCACATTCCTAACTTAAGCCCATTCGGGGTCTTTTGTAAATAGAGTAGACATGGTTTGTGACTCCTATCAAAAAGCACATCATTATCAGGCCTACTGTGTCATTATTCTGTTACTGTGAAGGAGGTGGGAGAGGAAGACCCATATCAGAGGCGGGCAGAGGCAGTGCTAGTATATACAGTGGTTAAGCATTTGGGCTTTAAAATTAGGCTGCAAGTGTTAAATTCCAGTTCTGCTGCTACTGGCAGTGTGATGTTGGGCAGTTAGCTCAATCCCTTGAGTCTTGAAGCAAAGGAAGACTGGTGAGAATGCCACTCCCTAGGGCTGTTACAAAAGTTAAGGAAGTTAATAATACAAAGCGCAGTGCCTGGCACATAGTAAAAACTCACTATCATGAAATGGCTCTGTTAATTTCCTTGTTTGCTAAGAAGTGTCTTTGCTACACAGCTACCTCATATTTTTATCTCTGATTTTTTTTGTTGTTTTTTTTATAGGTGACATTCACTTCTTTAGAACTACTAAAATCGTCAAGGCATGTCTTACCAATCTTGATGATATTTCAGTCTTAAGTGGGATGGAGTCCACAAATGTGGAGAGCTCTCCAGCTTTCTATATCAAGAGATAAACACACTGCTTTGAGAGAGTAGGAAGAGCCAGCTTGCTGTGCTGTATTTTGACAAAAGTTCTTGAAGTGGTTGTGAAGTCTCTGGGTATGAAGCCAACGTGTTCGGGTGATAGACTTTTTAGTCTTTCATCAGAATCATATTAATTTCTAAAGACGTTTGCAGTTCCTGAAAGTTTAACTCATTTTGTATTGGACATAAGAGAATAGCCAGAGAGATTATTACAGCTCCTAATTCTCTTAAATTCTCTGGATATGAAATTCCTCTCAGAAAATATCACTGACCTGGAGTAAGTACTAGGTGATTTCTTAGCACGATAAAACTAGTAAACCGCAGGAGACAGGGTCGCCCTCTGGTGACTGGGATTTATCACAGAACTTTCACTTCAGGACTTTCTTTTATCCAGGGAATAAATTTGATTATTTTAATACTCTTTAAAGATAGAGAATTTGTAGGGCATTTAAGAAATGGAAACTTAGACAGTTTGGCCAACACAAGGTCATATTTCTTTTTTCAACATGGTGCTATCTGAAAAAATGCTCTTATATCGTTGCTTTTGCTTCTTTTCTATTGAGGCAGAAAATAAGTTCACATTTAAAAAAACTTTTTCAATGACAATCATCTCCAAGAAAGATCCTGTTACACAGCTGTTTAGAAATGGGAGATCTTAATTACCTGATTTTTCACAAACTTTGTGACTTCGGCTACAGCTGTTCTCTATTTCAAGAAGATTTTATTAAGTGACCTAAGATGAGTTTCTTAGTCACAGCCCCATGACAAGTAATTAGGTAACGAATCTCAAATTTTTAGGGAGTGCTTTGTATTGAATTAGAGGTGGGAGAAATGACTTAAGCAGGCTCTGCTCAAAGAAAAGTGAAGATGTGTGACAGGGAGATAGCCGTGTAGGCAGAATGACTAATGAATGTACTCTTCTTTTAAATTATAACATCATGTCTGAAATAGGGGTAGAAAAAAACAGTTAGTCGTCTTGTTACATTTTTTATGTTATTGATTTTTTTGTAAGACCTACAGCAATTATTCTCAGATTTTAGTGTTCATAAGAAACTCTCCTGGTGTCTTTGAAAATGGCAAATTTCTTTGTCCACCTCAGACCTACTAAATGAGGAATCTTAATTTTATAAACAATACAGTTTGACATTAGCTGGCATAAAGTATCCTCCACCCCCATTAGTGTCAAGTCATCTCATGTTGCTCTTAATTGGACAACTGGTTGTGTTTTTTACTGTATTGAAGATAAATTCACTTTTTGATATTCAGAAATGCTGGGACCAATAGGAACTTAAGTTCAGGGAAGGTTGGCAAGAGGCTTTTTTTTAGATACACTCACGACAAAGATGACACACAATTGCCATATAAAAGTATCGAGTGATGGAACTTTTGTCCATCAAGTCAGTTTGCCATTAGGGAAGAAGGCAGAATGCTTCCTCCTGTTATGGTAGATAAGAGCTAACCCCCTCTTTCAGTAATCACTCACAGTCTGGTCTCTGAAATAAATATATAAGATTAATGGGTGGTATTTACTGTCATTGGAAATTATGCAATTGGGATAAAGACATCCTGGAATGCATTTGGTGATGTTGCAATAGAGACCTTCCACCAGCACAACCCAAGCTGTGCTTTACAGGAACTTACTATACATAGAGACTACAGACCATGGCGGTTTAGGGACTCAGACTGTGGAGTCACATGCTCTGGGTTCAAACGTGAGCTCAACCATGTTCTTTCTATGTGACCTTTGGTAAATTACCTAATCTCTCTTAGCCTCAGTGTTTTGTTTGTTTCTTTTTTTTTGAAGTGTGGATGATAATATACATACTTCTCAAGAGCAGTGAGAATTAAATGAGGTGATATATACTATGGGTTGAGTTGCGTCCCCCCTAAAAGTACATTGAAACCATAAACCACTTGGCATGTGACACCTTAGAATTTGACATTATTTGGAAATAGGGTCTTTGCGGAGGTAATCAAATTAAAGTGAGTCCATTAGGGTGGACACTATTCCAATATGACAGGTATCCTTATTAAAAAAAAAAAAAAGAAAAGAAATTTGGGCAAAGAGACAGGCACATAGGGAGAAGATGTAAACATGAAAGCAGAGATCTGAGTGATGTATCCACAAACCAAGGAACTCCAAAGATTGCCATCAAACCACCAGAAGCCTGGAGAGAGGCATGAAACAGATTCTCTCACCAGCTCTCAGAAGGAACCAACCCTGCTATCGCATTGATCTTAGACTTCTAGCCTCCAGAACTAGAAATGAGACAGTATGCTCCTGTTGCTTAGCCACTAGTTTGTAGCACTTTGTTATGGCATCCCTAGTAAGCTAGTAAACACACATGAACACTTTGGCACATAGTAAGTTCTCAAAAATGATTAGCCTTTCGTATTGTTGCTGTTAATACTATGTTTTGCTACAGTCCCAGCTTCTTTCTACTCAGACTCTTCCTCATCCAGCCTTGCTCATTTGGTGAGGGGGCAGTGTTCTATGAGGCATAGGCAGGAAAACCATAGGTACGATGCAGTATATGATGCACCAATATCCCACAGCTATATGTATAGGCCAGGGCCATTCGGGAAGCACTGGAACCAGTCCCAGGCAAGGCTGAGATTAGTGACACAACGGAGCAGCAATGAAAAGCAAGGCTTTGGAGATGAACAGATAGGGGTCGACATCTTCAGAAAAAAACAAACTAATGAATGAATAAAGCAAAACAGCAAAACACAAAAACCAAAGAAATTAACGATTTCATGAGGGATGAAGGAGAAGTTGAGCATGTACTGATAAGAAAAAGATCTGCTTAATGATTGCTGTGTATCTTTATTTCTCCCTGAATTAATGTTACCTATTTATTAATGGAATTATATATTAGGACTAGAACTGGAGACAGTTACAAGAAAAAGAATAAAAAGAAAAAAGAAAAAGAAGGAGAAGGGGGAAAAGAAGAGAAGGACGAAGAGAAAGAGTATGTGTGGGAACTGGCCCTGGAGATTCAGGAAGCTCCCCTCACTGCAAATGAAACACTTGAGCAGAATTTTTCGGGAAGGTGTGATAGAACCCTGACCCAGTGCAATTTCCTCTCTATAAGGGGCTCTTGTTTCGAGATTGGTGAGTCTGTTTTCTCTGGGCTTAATGTAACTGGGGTCTGCTGGTGTATCCAACCAATCAGCAAAAGAGAAGGAAGAGAAAATAACTGGGGGTATGTGTGTGCAGTGGGGGGCAGGTGGAGGTAGTGGGGAGGAGTGATAAAAAGAGCAAGAAAGAGGAGAGGCAGAGAGAAAATAAACAAAAATAAAGGAAAATATCATCAAGCATCATGGTTAAGTACAAGCTCCATATACTAGCTCTGTGACCTTGAGCAACCTCTCTTAAGACTCTGCTTCCCTATCTATAAAATGAAGTTAATAATAGCACCTATCTCATTGAATTAATTATGAGGATTAAACTAGCTAATACGTAAAGCACTTAGGTTGTTATTATTCTTGTATTATTACCGTGCTGGGCATCCATCAAGAGGATGCAATTAAATAAATTGTGGTACATCTAAACTATGATGCCTTTAAAAATAATCTGGTAGAGCTTTATGTGCTGAAAAGGCAAAATATTCAACATGAACAATTAAGTATAAAAAACAAGCTATATAAGATAGTGCAGAGTGTCTGCTTATTTGCATAAAAATGATATATTTTATTGCATATTTATTTATATGCAGATTATTTCTGGAAGAATGACCAAGAAATTGATTACAATGGTTCCTCTTTGGAAGTGACCTGGGAGACCATAGATCTGAGTAAGAAGAGTCACATTTTACTGTATTCCTCGTTGTTCTGTTCGAAATGTTATCATTTGCATGTGTTATTTTTTCAATTAAAAATGAAATTTAAAAATGGAAGAAGAAAAACATGAGAGTAAGGATAGCTTATGTCCCATAGTTTGAGAAGATTAGAAGAAATAATATATAAAAGTTGGCATTGTGCCTTCAATTAAAAAGCCCCACAAAACATTGACCATTATTACTGCTGTTATTAATAAAGGAAGTCTTTGGCTTTCAATGTAACTATTGAATTAATTTTAAAAGGAGTGATTATGGAAGGATGGGGCATGGGGATCACCAGTGATGGTGCCTGTGTTGCTTAGCTGCCCTCTTTTGCTGTAAGATTAACCATATTTGGCATGGTGTGGTTTACATGCACAGTGAGTGGTGGATTACCACCACGGCTTACTAATCTTTTAATAAGATGTAGTCTTGCCATACCAACCTTTTTCCTGTTATCAGTCTTTATCAGTCTAGGAAAAGTTTAAAGAATAATCTCCAGGTATTCCTGAGATTCTTCGATAATAGGAGGCTTCCGGACTCCAAGGTTTGCAGGTTGGCTCCTATGGTGAGCTGTGATCCTATTCTGTGCTTGGGTGAAAATTTTCAATTTAAGGAGGAAATCCCAGAAGAGGAATGCACGCTTTGAGGCTAGTGGTGTAGAAGTTCATTTTGGTCCTCCAAACTAGAATAGAAAGAAGAAGATACCATTAAGTCTTGGATTGTTGCTATTAAGCCAACTTCCATCAAAACTAGAGCCACTGTGTGTAGTTTGAAAGTATTTAAATTGTGCACTGGGCAAAGTTACACACACATACAAACACACATACAAGGCGTTTTCATAAAGTTCACAGAAAGATTTATATTAGCTTCTAATTCTGTTTTTCTGCAAATGTTTTGAAGTACCCTCGTGTGTGTGTGTGTGTGTGTGTGTGTGTGTGTGTGTACGCACACTAAATGAAAACATAATAATTAGAGTCTTGAGGGGGCAATTCTTAGCTATGTGGCTCTTTTAAGCCATTCTTCATACCTTGATCATTCATAGACATCCTTTATTCATGGATTTATTCGAGGAGCCACTGTGAACCCATTTGTATCCCACTTAATCTCAGAATACTGGTACAGGGAAACCTGTTTTGTTTTCTTCTGCTACCTGGACTAGTAAGAGGCCATCTTTAATTGGTGATTTGTAGGAAAGCAACTAGACTAGAGCTCATTAGTGGCTGAGCTGGTGATACTGAGGCCACCCACTAGAAACGAGCTGAGAAAGTTGCCCTTCATTGCAAACTTATTCTCACAGCACAAGCTAACATGCCATATGAAAACAAACACTGTGCCAATATCTTGTTTCTTTTAAATGTCTGCACTGTAAATAGTTAAAGGTATTACTGTAGTGTGTGTGCATACATATATTTATATATAATTTCTGTATCTCTTTCTATCTATCTATGAGGGGTCTTCAAAAGTTTACGGAAAGATTCGTATTATCTAATTCTATTTTTCCACAAACTTTTTGAAGTATTTTTATATCGCCATGACATCAATTTCATCTTGATAGTGAAATCTCTATCCATTTTACTTTGCAAGACATCATGCTCCAAGAGCACAATAGGCCTGTGAAGGAGTAATAATTCTAAGTTTCTTTTCTTATTTCATGTGTTCTTTTATTACTCTATAGTTTTTAAGTTATTTAGTTGTATTTTCCAGTCTGTACATTGCATGGCAAATAGAAGACCCATTTAGTGGGAAAAAAAAAAAAAAAAAAATCTGTCAGTTGCTGTTGGTAAAATACTGAAGATATTAGTCACCTTGGAACTAGAGCAAAGAATAATAGGTTTGGCTGTTCCCTTCACTTGCTTTAGGAAATAGATGTGGTGGCAAGATAATTATTGGGTTTCATTTTCTCAAGGTCCTTCAACTCAGGTAATCTGAACTATTTCCCAGATTAAGTCTGTCTGTGTCCTTAAGTGTCAACTAAAAAAATGAAACCTTAGTGCCTAAAATTGCAGCTTCAGGCTTGCTAGTTTCAATGCTCCTTTCAGAACCATTTTTTCATGCACACATGCTTGTTTTGACCAACATCTACTGAACACTTACCATGCTCCAAGTGCTAGTCGAGATGCTAGAAAATTTGAATGAGAGATAATGCAAAATCTTATTTGAAAGAGCTTTGGTTTAGGAAACAAGCATGTAAATAAATGATTCTACCACAGTGTCTCGGGGTGTTCTAGGTACACAGAGAACTGACATAAAAGGTGTTCTTGGAACATAAAGCATGGATACCCAATTTAGATGGGAGTGGGCGGGGGGAGGGTAAGAAAAAGATTCCAGGAAAAGTCGAAAACTGCATTGAGTCTCAAAAGAAAAGTAGATATTGTGCAAGTAAGGAATTGTACAAATTTACTTTTCTGAGGCTTAGAATGATCTCTCCTTATGACGTAAGGACCTGGGGTGAAATTAAAATCTATTGGAAAAATTCATATGGGGAAAAAAAATCTATTTTCATAAAGAAAACATTTAATACTTGGCAGAGGAGAATTTGTAATGAGACTCTGGGTAGAAAGGCAAGATAACAAAGGTGAAAATTCCGAGTTTTAACTTCCCCTTGGGCAGAAGGGTCAAATTTTAGTGACCTCCAGAATCACGTGGCCAGCTTTTTAAAAATAATGATTTCTGAACTCTCTCCTTTGAGATTTCTGATTTAGTACCTGTATGTCTGGAGGGAGGAATATGAATTTGTAACAAGCCACCCAGGTAGGTAAAAGGATTCCCTCTCTGATTTTTATTCCCATCACTGTGCCAGACTCTTTTCTTTTCTTCTACTATTCCCATCACTGTGCCAGATCCACAAGAGACTGGCATTTTTTAAAAACAACCCTTTTAAATACTAAGCAATAATAGAAAGAACATAAAATAAGACAGTCATACAATTAATTAAGCTTATACAAGAGAAGGTCCTGCTACTACATAAGTGCGATGCAGATTTTGGACTTAGAACAGCTTTACAGGGCCATTCTTAAATTTCTCTCCCCTCCAGCAAATGATTTCCCTGTGAGGCTGGGACCTTATTTCCTGCAAATTAGAAGTTCATCAACTGTTTTACCTCTAACTCATTTGAGTGTAAACATTTACTTTTGATTCTACTTCTTACTTGGGGTCCTTCAGTTCCATTTGGGTTTCCTACTCAAAAGATTCTCATTTTTAGCTCATTATAAAGGATGCATTAACATCTGAGATCAGCTGACAATCTATTCACTCTATACAGTGAGGGGTCTATATGTTGAATCCTTCCTAATGATACTGCCACAGGTCAGAAATACCTTAACCATGATAATAGTGCTTAAGACAAAGTACTTGCACACACAACATCCCAGGCATATGCATGGTGCTCAATAGATATTTGTTGAAGGATGGATGGAGAAATACAGTAACTGTGTGTCATTCAGAAGCACCCTGGTCTCAGGATACTGATATCTAGGAACACGAAAGTGATGTATCATTTCAGATCTTCTATTTGACATTAGCAAAAGTGACTTTGCAAAGGCTCGCTAACAAGAACTCATTGAAGTAAGAAGTAATCATCATGCTTACCTATTTCAAGTTGCTAGGTGACCTCTCGTGATCTCTTTAGAGATGGTCTATTAACAAGAAATTATTAGACAATGGTAACTAGGCTGCTCTCTTTCTCCCCAAGAAATCAGAACTGATAAAGTAAAATTGTGGTATAGGTGATTTGAAGATATTTGCTTGACAAATATTTGAGGAGTGTTCTGCCATGATCTTTAGGGATAGAAGAGTAAAGTATTGTTGTCCACTAAGGACTTGTAAGTAGACAAAATTTACATAATATAGTAATGAGTGCACTTGATTTTTTTTTTTTTTTTTTTTTTTTTTAAGGAGACTGCATTTCTACAGCTACATAGCAACTAATAAACCTTTGGACTAAGTCTCCAGCACTGAACTCACTTTCCTCAAAGTGAGTGGGCCTGAAGAAATAATTCAGTGATGTCAAGAGATCTGAATTGGGAATCCAGTTACTAAAGGAAAGTCTGGATTGTGCTGGGAAGTCCCGGGATACCCACATAAAATTAGACACCAGAACAGGGAGATTTATAATTTAAATTTGTGTTCAAAATCTTCAAGACAACACCTACTTTTATTTTTGAAAATCTAGATTTCTGATGTGTACAATATAATAGGGGAGAACACTACATCAGGGTCATGTGCTGCCTCTTCTCTTTTATTTCTCTTTTTGATGTCTCTGAAACTGTATAGTCTAATGACGAATCAGATGGGCTCATTCACCTGAGAGAGCGGCTCAATTAGGGGATACAATAACCTTTGAAAAAGAAAGACGAAATGCTGATGAGCCAACACAAGAATTAACATTTAAAAATTGCCTCTGTAACCAGCTCACAGCATCAGAAACAACAACAGTAATTAGCATTGTTCTTTCAGAAAGTTGTGAGTCTCTGAGTGGGTGTGGAAAGTCAAACCAGAGAATAAACTTATTCTGCTTGATTGACATTTTGGGAGCAATTCTTTTTCACCCTAATCAGCTTAGATTTTTAGAAACAATCTCTCTCAGAAAAATGGCAAGCAAGTTCCAAGAAGATATGAATTCTGTTTAAATAAAATGAAATAAAGGAAAAATCAAAACTAATCCAGAGTATTTCACTATTGAAAAATTATTCTTTCTGGCTCCATAGACACATGGAAAACATATACACACGTTAATTTAAAAAGCAGAAAAAATACAGTGTATAACTTTCGTCAGCATAAAAATTTTTGCATACTCTCAAAAATAATCCAACATGATTTATTGAGGATATTATTGTGTAGACACTGGTAATGGCACTAGGTTGATAAGAATCAGCAAGTCAGACAGGATCCCTACCCTCCTGAAACTCACATTCCATTATCCTCAGATCCCTTCACATCTCCACCTTTAGTTACTCCTAGTCAATCTTATCAGTCCCATGACTTTATCAACTGTAAACTGTTGTCTTCCAAATTATCTTTAGTCTGGACCCATCCCTTGAATTTCACATTTATGTATCCAACTCCTTGATTGACCTTTTCACTGGGATGATTATTTGGCACTTCAAATTAACTGCCTGAAATGGATCTCTTCTCCTCTCTCCACCCATGTGTCTGCCAATCTATTCTTCCCCTTCCCTTCTCCATCTCACAAAATGCTAAATTCATTCTTTTAGTCAATCTGGCTAAAAACCTTAGAGTGATCTATAATATTTTTCTCTCTCCCTCCGCCTACTTCTCTCTCCCTCTCTCTTTCTCTTCCCCACTTAGCTCCCTCTGTCCCTCTCTCCCCAACACTTCACCCTTACCCAAGCCCCCCCCCAATCTATCTCATCCAGTTAGCCATATCCAATCTACAGCAAACTCTGTTAATGATCCTAAAATAAATTCCAAAATCCATGACTTCTAAATATGAGGATACATCAAAAAGTACATGAAAAAAATTATATTATCTTTTAGTTCTATTTTTCCGTAAACTTTTTGAAGTACCATCTTATTATCTCTACTGTTGCCCTGCACTGAGCTACCATGTTTTCTTACCTGGAATATTGTAATCATTTCCAACTGAACCGTAAGCTTCTAACACTGATTCTTTCATTCTATTTTCCACAGAACAGCCAGAAGGAACCTTTAAAAAATGTTAGCTCTTGATACTCCTCTGCTCAAAACACTGCAATGATTTTTCATCTCATTCTAGATTAAAAACAAAACCCCAGTAATAAACTCCAAGACTCTGCATGGTCTGACCACATGAGCTGTGCCTTCCCCTCCCAACTTTATCGTGTCATCTTCTACTTTCCTATTTGCTTCTTTCCACTCCAAGAGCATCATTTTTCTCTCCCAGATTTTGCATTTGTTCTTTGATTAGTGTATTTTCTCCAAAAAACACCTGCATATCTTTTTCTTTCACTTTATTTAAGACTTAAATTTTACTTTTTTAAAAAAATTTATTTTATTTTATCAATGTGCAATGTAGTTGATTTTCGTGTCCCTTACCAATTCCTCTTTCACCCCTCCCTCTCTCCCTCCCCCATCAACATCTGTTCACTTGTCTTAACAAGTTCAAGGAATTGTTGTGATTGTTGTGTCTTCTTCCCATCTCTCCACCCCCACCATTTGTTTGTATATTCATTCATTTATTTATTTATTTTTAGCTCCCACAAATAAGTGAGAACATGCAGTATTTCTCTATCTGTGCTTGACTTATTTCACTTAATATAATTTTTTCTAAGTCCATCCACATTGCTGCAAATGATAGTATTTCATTCTTTTTTTATAGCAGAGTAGTATTCTATTGTGTAGATATACCTACCGCAGTTTCCTTATCCACTCATCTGATGATGGACATTTGGACTGGTTCCAATTCTTGGCTATTGTAAATAGTACTGCAATAAACATGGGAGTACAGGTATCCCTTCCACATGATGATTTCCATTCCTCTAGGTAAATTACCAGCAGTGGAATAGCTGGGTCATATGGTAGATCTATCTGTAACTATTTGAGGAAACTCCATTCCATTTTCCATAAAGGCTGCACCATTATCCATTTTACCAACAGTATATGAGGGTTCCTTTTCCTGAACAACCTCATCAGCATTTATCATTCTCAGTCTTTTGGATATTAGCCATCCTAACTGGAGTGAGATGGTATCTCAGTGTGGTTTTGATTTGCATTTCAGAAATGCTGAGTGATGTTGAACATTTTTTCATGTGTCTGCTGGCCATTTGTATATCTTCCTTTGAGAAATGCCTATTCACTTCCTTTGCCCATTTTTTAATTGGGTTACTTTTTTTTTGCTATAAATTTGAGTTCCTTGTATATTCTGGATGTTAATCCTTTGTTACGTGTATATTTTGCAAATATTTTCTCCCACTCTGTTGGTTGTCTTTTCACTCTGTTAATTGTTTCTTTTGTTGTGCAGAAGCTTTATAGTTTGATATAATACCATCTATTTTTTTTTCTTTGGTTGCCTGTGCTTTTGGGATCACATTCATGAAATCTGTACCCAATCCTACTTCCTGGAGTGTTTGCCCTATGTTTTCTTTAAGGAGTTTTATTGTTTCTGGACATAATTTAATTATTTAATCCATTTTGAGTTGATTTTGGTATATGGTGAGAGGTACAGGTCTAGTTTCATTCTCCTGCTTATGTATATCCAGTTTTCCCAGCACCATTTGGTGAAGAGGCAGTTTCTTCCCCAGTGTATAGACTCGGTGCCTTTGTCAAAGATCAGATGGTTGGAGATGTATGTGTTGATTTCTATATTCTCTGTTCTATTCCATTGATCCATGTGTCTGTTTTTATGCTATTACCATGCTATTTTGGTTATTATAGCTTTGTAGTATAGTTCAAAGTCAGGTAATGTTATACCTCCAGCTTTATTTTTAGTGTTCAAAATTTCTTTGGCTATTTATGGTCCTTTTTCTTATTCCATATAAATGTTAGGATAGCTTTTCCCATTTCAGAGAAAAATGTCATTGGAATTTTGATGGGGATTGCATTGAATCCATAGATCACTTTGGGTAGTATGGACATTTTCACAATGTTAATTCTTCCAATCCAAGACCATGGGTTATCTTTCCATTTTCTTGTGTCCTCTTTAATTTCTCTCAACTTCAGTTTGTAGGTCTTCTTGGACCCATATGTCATTAAGTAGAATGTTGTCTAATTTCCATGTGTTTGTATAGTTTCCAGAGTTTCATTTGCTATTGATTTCTAATTTTAATCCATTGTGATCTGAAAAAATACATGGAATAATTCCATTTTTTTGTATTTGTTTAGAGTTGCTTTGTGACCTAACATGTGGTCTATCCTGGAGAATGTTCCACGTACTGATGAGAAGAATGAATATTCTGGGGTTGTTGGATGGAATGTTCCATAGATATCTGCCAAGTCCAATTGGTCTAAAGTGTTGTTTAGATCTTGTCTTTCTCTGTTGATTTTTTGCCTAAATCATCTGCCCAATATTGACTGTGGGGTGTTCAGGTCCCCTCCTATTATGGTATTAGTGTCTATCTCATTCTTTAGGTCTGCTAGTGTTTGCTTTTTAAATCTGACTGCTCTGATATTGGATGTGTATATATTTATTATTGTTACGTCTTCTTGATAGATAGATCCTTTTATCATTATATAGTGGCCTTCTTTATGTTTTTTTATGGTTTGGGGTTTAAAGTCTATTTTATCTGATATAAGAATAGCTACTCCAGCTCATTTTTCATTTCTATTTGCATAGTATGTCTTTTTCTATCCTTTCACACTTAGTCTATGTGTGTCTTTACAGGTGAGGTGAGTCTCTTGAAGGCAGTTTATAGTTGGGTCCACATTTTTAATCCAGTCAGTAAGTGTGTGTCTTTTGAGTGGGGAATTTAATCCTTTCATATTAAGAGTTGTTATTGAAAGGTCGTGATTTACTCCTAGGATTTTATTGATTTTTGTTTGGATGTCTTAAGTATCTTTTGTCCCTTTCTTTCTGATTTACTGTTTGTCTTCTGTGTTTTTGGTTTCTTGAGGTGGTAAACATTTTTTTCTCTTTATTATTAGCATTTTTATTTTACTTGTGGGTTTTGTTCTTTCTTGAGTGTTTATGGCAGTGATGGTTGTTTTACAGGTACCAAACCCAGTACTCCATTGAGGATATCTCATAAAGCTGGTCATGTTGTAGTGAACTCCTGCAGTTTTTGTTTGTCTGAGAAATATACTATTCATCCTTCATTTCAAAAGGATAGCCTTGCTGGGTAAAGTATTCTTGGCTGGCAATCTTTGTCTTTTAGTATTTTGAATATATCATCCCATTCTTTTCTGGCTTTTAGGGTTTCAGATGAAAAATCTGATGCTAGTCTGATTGGGGCTCCCTTATAGGTGACTTGATGCTTCTCTCTTGCAGCTTTTAAGATTCTCTCTTTGTCTTTGAGTTTTGCCAATTTGACTATAACATGTCTTGGAAAGGACCTTTTTGGGTTGAATATGTTTGGGGATCTTTGAGCCTCCTGAATCTGAACATCTGTGTCTTTCCCTATACCTGGGAAGTTTTCTGCCACTCTTTTGTTGAATATGTATTCAGTGCCATTTCCTTTTTCCTCCCCTTCTGGAATACACGTGATTCGGATTTTTGAGTGCTTAAGGTTGTCTGTTATCTTTCTTAGATTTTCTTCAAATTTTTAAATTCTCTTTTCTTTTTTGTCTGCCTGTGTTATTTCGAACAGCTGTCTTTAAGGTCAGAAATTCTCTCTTCTGCTTGTTCTAACCTGCTGGTTAGACTCTCTGCTGTGTTTTTTATTTCTTTGAATGAATCCTTCAGCTCTGCCTGCTTTACTACATTCTTTTTCAGGGCATTGATTTCTTTGTAGATTTCTTTTTTCAGGTCCTGTATACTTTTTCTCATTTCATTGTGTTGTCTAACTGAATTTTCTTTTATTTCATTCACTTTCCTTAGAATTGTTGTCAGTCATTTCAAGGACATCCTGTTCTATAGGATCTAGAGCTTGAGAGTTATTATTTTCCTTTTGTGGTATCGTACTCTCTTGATTTTTCATATTTCTGGTATCTTTCCTTTGGTGTTTAGTCATTGTGGAAGGAGATTTCACAGTCCACTCCTTCAATCCACGTGTCTGGATCAGATCCTGCAGGGACTGCCAATTCAGCGTGGCTGCCTTGGGGCCTGTGGGCCAGTGGCTTGGGCTTCTCTGGGCAGTGGAGACTGGCCTGGGCTGGGAGTCCCACAGCGCAGTGCTTGCCTGTTCTGGCACACATGGCTCTGAGTCCTGTGGGCCTGGTGGCTCTCAGGCCTCTCTGGGCCACATAGACTGGCCTGGGCTGGGAGTCCCATGGTGGCACCTACCTGTTCTGGCACTGTTGGCTTGGGGCCTGTGGGCCAAGTGGCTGTCAGGCCTCTCTGGGTGGCATGGACTGGCCTGCCTAATTTTACTTTAACAGAGTGTCCTCCCTGGACAAGCCATCTATAATCACCCTCCTTAATCTGCATTTAAATATTTCTTCTTAGTATTTCTCATAATTCTAGTCTTCTGTCATTATGATTGATTCTCATCACTTATGGATTCAATATTTGTGAATTTTTTTTATCTGCTAAAATTTATTTGTAAACCCAAATCAATACTCATGGCTCTTTCATAGTCATTTATAAACAAGTGCAGAGTGGTGAAAAATTAGAGCAGGCTAATGTGGATACTCCCAGATGAGGTCTAACTAGAAGACACTCTACCCTCTTATTTCAGCTCTCATGCTGCAAACAAGTAGGTATTTTGCAGTCTATTTAGTGCCATGTTTTCCTTAATTTTGTACTGTTTGTTGGTGATTTTACTGTTAAAGGGCCCACAAACATGGTGCCTAAGTGCTGTCTAGTGTTCCTAAAGGCAAGAAGACTGTGATATGACTTACATAGAAAATGTGTGTGTTAGATAAACTTTATTCAGGCATGAGTTAAAGTGCTATTGGCCATGAGTTCAATATTAACAATCAACAATATGTACTAAGTAAGATGTCTTTAAACAGAAACACTTTAAAACAAGTTTATGTATTGATTGCTTGATGAAAATGTTGTGAACAGAGCCTTGCAGGAAACTAATCTATGTTTCCCCAAGAGCAAAGGTTCAGTATTCACTTATTTAGTGTTTGCTGTGACTATATAGAACATAACTAATGCAAATAATGAGAATTGGTTGTATCTGATTTTCCTATTTCTTTGTTTTTCTCCAATAGAAGATAAGCTTATGAGAGCAAGGACTTTGTGTTCATGCCTGCATATTTAATGCTTCGAAAAGTGCCTGATATTCCTATAGGTGCTTAATAAATATTTCACGATGTAAAGAAAGAAAAAAAGATAATTTCATTGTGAAAGTACAATAAGTTTGTGAGAGAAATATCATAAGCTAGTAAACAAACCAATTAAAGATGCAAGTTGTGACGCAGTCTCTGAAGGTGATAAGCAGGGTGATGAGGTGGAGTGACAAGTAGGTAGGGCTGATGTCATCTGAGCTGAGACCTAGAGGCGGAAGAGTAAACCATTCCTGAGAGGCAATAAGGAAAGAGTATTCCAGGCAGAGAGAATAAAAACTAAAGACTCACAGCAAACAGAGTGGCAGCAGGAATAAAACAAGAAAACGAAGCCAGTGTGAGCGATGGGAAGACTAGCAAAGACAGAGTGGAAGAATAAACCGATGCTAGACCAGGAAAACATTTTGTATTTTAGATATTCTAAGAGAGCTAAGAATCCATTGAACTATTATAAGCAATGTGAATTGATAAATCTGATTTATACTCCAAGGAAAAGGAAGATAAAGGGGAGACTAGTTAGTCAACTAATAGGCCCAGTTTATAGTTTCTATATGTTCTGTCATTGCTAAATAATTGTTTCTTCTATAAAGGTAACTTAGCTGGTCCAGGCACTTACATAGGCTGCCATGGAGCCTCTAGTTAGATTTCTTGCAAATGAATTTGAAGAAACTTTATGGGAGTTTTAGGTGTATAACAGGTAGCTTTGACCAAAAAATCCTATTCTCTATTTGAGAAGGACCAGTTCTTCAAATAAATGTAAAGATTTGGAAAAAGATACAGAAACAAATTGGGGAGAAAGGGAAAACTTGTAGTCAGAATGGTCTATCAAATGAACCCTGGTGATCTGAAAGTCAGGGAGCTGAAAATACGGCAGACAGAGTCACTCAATTTTATTAGGGATGATAAATTTCAGAAGTCTGGTATAGTGCTCAGCACTTACAATGTGCTGAGCAATTGGTAGTGATCATTTTTATGAATAATGGGTTTAGGAGCCAAGTAGTTTTGAGTATGGCGCATATATAATCGAAAACTTTGGCTTTATAATATATGTTTCTAGATATCCATATAGAAAAAAAAAGGTTATTTAGAAATAAATGAGTTTGAATGTTTGTTTGGCTAAATGGTGGTTGTTACTCTTGATATAAACTCTAGGCCACAAAGAATGTCAGAGATCACATTGCTCATTTCATTGCTGCAAAAAAAGTCACTGGTATTAGGAATTTCCAGTAAGTTTCAGCTCAGAGAGAGAACTGTGATTTCTAGTAGCTTGTCAGATCACTACATTGAGAAGCATGCTGATGCAGAATTTGGGCGGAAAGAGTACTGTGATCAACTATTAATATCTGCTCTAGGATTAGGAGAGGGAAACTGTAATGTGCTGAAATTTGGCCACGCCTAAAGTAAACTATCCTGGAAAAATAACGTCTGATAGAACACCACTGTGTACTGAAAATGAGCACAGGATTAATATCAGACAGAACTGGCTTCAAATCCTTGCTATATCATTTCTAATTATGTGTACTGTAAAAAGTACATCAACATCAGTGATTCTGTACAAGGAGGGTAATGATGTCTAGTGAAAGTGAAGATCAAATAAGAGAACAGATGTAAGCATATAGTTTGAACTTTTTGAACATTAGCTCTCCTTACCTCCTTTTTCCTGAATGCCTCTGGGGAAGACCATTTTGCTTCAGGGGCTCAGTCGCCGTTTTGGCTGTGATGCTCCCTTAATGGACTATCCATAGAATTTAAGGCTTCCCTCAGCTACTGCCTTCCTTCATGGATTAACATTCCATCTCCCCCTGCCTCTCCTCACTTGCTTCACATAATATTTGTTTTTTATTGCTCACCACAACTCGCATTAGTGTTGAAATTGGGAGACATTTGTTTTCAGACACTGCCCTCCACTTTCTGTCAAACCTGCCCCCCTTCATGCAACTCTAGGAGCTCTCCTACTAGGGGACCCTCTATTTTTGTCAAAAGACAGAAATTTGATAAATATAAAGTATAAAGAACTTAATTTTATGTCCCTTTCAGGCACATTTGTACTTTAAAATGTTTTTGGTGTGTGTGCGAGAGAGAGAGAAAAATTATTAATAGAAAGATATAATTATAGAATGGAAGAATTTTAGGTGTTAGGAAAGAAATAATACATACTGTAAATCTGATTTCATATTTCATCATTTAGCAAGTTTTTATTGGATACTTTCCATGTGCCAGGTATGGACTAAGCACTCTGTAGATTCTAGGAAGGAAACTATGCCCTTTATAAGTGATAGGGGAGATTAAAATATGGGCAAGGATCACATTCTGTGCAGTATTTGGCAAGTATTTATCACAGAACTTCAATGTTAAGTATTATGGAAGTATCAAGACCTGAAAGATTACCTTTATCTTGAAATGGTCAAAGAAGGCTTCATGGAGGAGGATGCATTTGAAACTTGCCTTAAGAAATGGAAAGATCTAAATAGAAGTTAAATCACAAAGGAGAAATCTTTACAGATATAGTAGCATCATGCTCAAATGCATAAGCAGGGAATGTTAAAGAATCCGTTATAGCCAGATTTAGGGTACATGTACTCGTATGTATGTATGTAACAGGCTTGGGCCAAATTACAGAGGGTTTTGAATGTTATGCTTTTGTGTTTATGATTGAGAACCATTAATTAATTTTGAAGAAGGAATGGTGTTAATAGAACAGTGTTTTGAGATGAAAAATCTGTCATTTATATACAAGTTATACTGGAGTTGAGAAAGAATAGACTAGAAACATCCCTTAAGGAGCATTTATTAAGATAGTGCAAGTGTATCTATGCTCTGAATTGAGATAGTTAGGGTTGGAACATAAATAGATGTGAGTTATATTGTGGAGGGAGACTCCTACATAAGAGTTTTTGGATTACACTTATTTGCAGAAATAGTTTAGATCAATACTTGCATGTTAAAAAGTAAGTCCTGGAGTAAATGTACATAAGAGTTTTACTTGGATACAGGACAACCACATGGAAATGTATTGCTGTTACTAAGTTAAAGGAAAAAAAAAAGCTTGTTGACATTTAAGATTTTCAATGTGGTTGGATTGTGAATAGAAGACAACTGATTTCCACATCTGAAGAAGTACATTAAATTTGTGTTACAGAGAAGGAGTGAAAAAAGTCATCAGTCAACCATGTAAAATACACATGTCAAGAGAGTGTACACTGGATGCCATTTTTTTCACACCTTTTTTAGGTCAAATGAAATGATTTATCAGTTTGTGCTAAATTGCCAATTCTCAGATAATGTATACCTCCAACTCAGATCATTTGAAAGGATTTATCTCCTGGTTGCAGAACGCTACTTATGAAGTGGCATTGTTTTTCTTCTGTGACTTTGCTTACAGAGGAGACATTCAATACACAAAACTATTGATTTTCTTGTTTCACAAATGTTCTCAAAGCTCTTAACTTGACCTTATCCAACCAAGGGCAATCGTTTTATATTTGTCAGTGACCATATGCAATTTCAGAACATTTTACTCAGGCTGACTCTTTTCTCTTGCCTTTCCTGGGTGTCAGGACTTGAGTGTGGACTGGAGACAAAGAGGATACTGTGGGAAACTTAGTTTCAATCATCTACAACCAATCATTTGTAGATTTCTGCAAGATTTTATAATTGTTATTTTATCTTTTGACCCAATCCCAAATATTGTTGCCTCTTCATTTTTATTTTTTATCAAAATAATTCTACACATATGCTAATATACAAAATAATTTAAAAGTACATACAATAAAAAAGTAAACTTTAACCCATCCAAAGAACTCAGTTTAGAGTTAACATTTTTGTGTACCCTTTCAGAAAGCTTACGTACATATGCGGATATGTGTGTGTGCTATCTTTGTTCTGTGAAACTATTTATTTTATTCTTAATGTAGAATAAAATTTAATTTGAATTAGTGTTAAGTTTTATGGATTTTTAGCATGCACATAGTTTTGTGTGAAGACCGCCACAAGCAGGAAAAAGAACAATTTTTTCACCCCAAATTCCCTTATGCTATCTCTTTGCAGACACATCTTCTCTACATCCCTAATTGCTAGCAACTTCTGATCTGAACATTGCTATAATTTTGTCTTCTCAAGAATGTCATCTAAAGGGAATCATGCAGACTGTAACCTTTTAACATGGTCTTCTTTCACTGTGCGCAACATCTTGAAATTTATCCAAGTTGTTGCATGTATCAACAATTCATTCCTTTTTATTACTGAGCAGTATACCACTGAATGGATATAACAGTTGGTTTATCTAGTCACCCACTGAAGATAAGTTGGCTTATTTTCAGTTCCTAGTTTCAGATAATTATAAACAAAGCTGCTACAAAAATTTATGCAAAGGTTTTTGTGTGAACTTAATACCTAAAAGTGGGACTGCTGGAGTCACATGGCAAATGTATAAATATTTAAGAAACTGGAAAACTGTTTCACCAGTAACATTTGAGAATTCCAGTTGCTTAATATCCTCTTAGCACTTGGTCTTGTCAGTATTTTTTATTTTAGCCATTCTGATAGGTTTGTAGTCATGTTCATTATGGTTTTAATTTTCATTTTCATAATGAATAATTGTACTGATCACCCTTTCTTGTTCTTATTTGCCATCCATATGTTCTCTTTAGTAAAGTGTTTGTTCAAGATTTTTGCCTATTGTTTAATTGGCTTTTTTTTCTTTGAGTAATTTGCAAATATTTTTTATTAATATGTTTGTTATTTCATTCCATTAATAGTATCTTTTTGCAGAGCAAAAGTGTTTAATACTGTTGAAGTGCAATTTATCAACATTTACTCAAATGCATCATGCGTTTGGAGTCACGCCTAAATATTCTTCGCCTAAATCTTGAAAATTGAGAGAGCAAAAGAGGGAAAGCGACAAATTCATAATTGTAGTTGGAGACATCAATACTTTTCTACCAATAATTAATAGAGATAGTAGGTAGAAAATCAGCAGGGATATGGAAAAACTGAGCAACAATTGAATTTAATTTGCATAGATAGAACACTTCAAGCAGAATGCATATATTTTCCAAGTACACATGAAACTTTCACCAAGATAAACCACATTCTAGGCCATAAAATAAAACTTAAGTGTAAAAATCAACACATTTTGAAATTATGCAAAATGTTTTCTGACTGTGATAAAAATTAATCTAGAAATCTATTGCTAAAAGATAACAGAAAATCTGCAAACAGAAATCAAGCAATTTCAAGATAAATTAGAAAATAATTTTAGCTGAATAAATATATAAAATTTTGTGAGATGCTGCTAAGGCAGTGCATGGGGGGATTTTATAGTAAGAAGGTTTATAGTAGAAAAGAAGTTCTCAAATGAAGAATTTAGAATTTATTTTAAATCTATTGTTTCTGATATTAATATGAGTATAGCCACTCTAGCTATCTCCTTGTTTTACACTTTCCCATTGATTTTTTTCATTATTTATTCAACCACGTAAGTATTTATAGTTATGCTATTTTCAGTAAGCTCCACTTCAACTGTTTAGAGACATTGTTTTCATTACTGCAATTAAAATTTTATTTTACTTCTAAAGTCAGAGAAGATTTTTGTTTTTGTTTCCTATCATTTAATATTATGTTTTAATTGCATTGAATATTATTTAGAGAATGTGAGTCCTATTATTTCTATTTTGAAAAATCTATTAACATTTTCTTTTTTGATAAATGTATGGTAAATTTTAGTAAATTTTCTGTAGACATTTGAAATGATATTTTGCCTTATTTTAGGATTTATATTTGACAGAGGTGTGTATTTGTTCATATCTCCCTTCTTTTACAACATAACTTTTTGATAGACTCATGGCTTCTTAGTATAAAGATGCTATATGATGAAATTCTAGTCCGTGAAATATAGTCATGTCGTCTTTCAATTTTTAGAAATTTTCTTGAGAGATAGATGTCAGGCAGTGTTAGTCTGTTTTACTTAGTCTTTCCATTGTACAGCTTGGAATATAAACATGATTGTTGAAACTTCACCCTGGATCTTAAGAATGAACATCACTCATTTATGACATCTGATTGGAAACTCAGAGGAATGTGGATCCCTGAAGTCTTTGTGAAATAAAGTCATACTCCAGGCCTGCTTTTGTTTTGCTTAAAGCACCATTATTTAGTGTAGTTATCTACACAAACCTAAGTTCAATTAAAGTACTGTAACATGTTTTTCTATATCCTTATTTTTAGTATAGTGATATGTCATGGTGATAGACATCACTACCATTAATAACTTTATGAATTTATGTTTGTGATTTTTATTAGGTATCTATAGATAGATATATAGATAGATCTACAGAGCTCTCCTATTTCCTTCACTTACCTATTTACAAATGATGGTATTATGTCTTGCCCATAACAGCTTGCTCTTCATCACATCACTTAAAGTATATATTCTGCGTTTTTCCACTTAGCTCTGCCAGTTCCCTTTCCTATCCGCCCTGTTCTATCTGGGAGTATCTGTTTCCTTGTGTCCTTGTCATCACTGAATATTATCAATTTTGGTTTGTTTAGTATTCTAAATTAGTTTGAACTTGGTTTATTACATTCCTTATCCATAAGGAAGAATAGGAAGAGTTTGCTCAGAGGAAGTACCTTGACTTTGAAGCCAGTCAAATGACCTTGTCTGTCATGTTGCTCCAAATGACTTGTGATAAATCAAGGGCAGACCTTAGAAGGGGTTGTATCCACCATGTTTTAAAGGCCTAGAAGAATGGCTTTGGATGAGTTGCTTTATGACTTTGCAATAAAACATGTGCAACTCATGACCTGTGAATAGTTTCTTCAGAAGGCAATGACGTCAAACTGAGGCCTTCATTTTTCCCCCATCACATCACCTTAAAAATTTTACAAGTATTTTCTTCATTTGTAGTCCACTTCTCTGAAAGTTTCTGGGCTAGGAATTAGAATTGTGCCAATATCTAGTGAGGGAACAAATAGCTAAACTTAGAAATGCCTCACTAATCTTACTTTTCTGTAGTTAGAGTGATTGATTCTGAGCATCAGTAACATTAGCTGGCTCTAGGGAAAGATCTGCCTTCCCAACGCACCCTCTAGATAAATCTACTGATCGTAGATATAACAGTATGACTCTGTATCTCATGAATATTCATAAACAAACAAACAAACAAACAAAACAGACTATGACTCTGAAGGAAATGAAAAGTTATCAGCACAGACAATATCATCTTTGTGCAGCAGAGTTTAGTTAAAAGATAATTTTACCTTTTCTTTTACTTGAACACACAAGGATAAAAAAATAGGGCATTTGTATGTTTAAATATTATTGACCACAGTTTTACATATCTTCTCAGTCAGTGTTATTGTCCTATAGCTGCTGTAACAGATTACCACAAACTGAGTAGCTTAAAAAGCAACAGAAATGTATTTTGCCATGGTTTTGGAGGCCAGAAGTCCAGGATTCAGGTGTAAGCAGGATTAGCTCCTCCTGGAGGCTTTGAGGAAGTGTCTGTTTTACCCACCTCTCCTAGCTGCTGGTGGCCTGCAATCCTTGGCAGTCCTTGGTGTGTAGCAGCATAACTCTAATCTCTGCCTCCATTGTCACATGATTTTTCCCTCTGTGTGTCTCTGTACCTCATATCTTCCTCTGCCTTTCTTTTATAAAGACTTCTATATCAGGATGATGTCATCTCAAGATCCTTAGCTTACTAACATCTGCAAAGATACTTTTTCCAAACAAGTTCATATTCACAAGTTTGGGAAGTTCGGATGTGGGTCTCTCTTTTTTTTGGTGGGGGGAAACACCTATTCAACCTGCTACAAGTGATTTATCTTCCCATTCAGAATCTAAAGAAGATGTCCTAGGACATTAACAGATGTCTCCCATGCAACCGAGAAGAAGAGGTACACGTTGGAGCACTCATGGTAGGGAGAAGATATACTCGGAACACAGATCTCACACTGTGTGTTACCAACCCATGTGTGTATCTCCTCAGAATATTGCCATTCTTCTTGTACAGTGTGAATAGAGGAATTATATTTCACGCCAAGAAATTGCTTTACACAAAATCATTACTTTCAATCTAGGATTTCGATGTAACATAATACTTTCAAAAATAGCTGTTGATTAAAAACAGGTAAGGGTACACTTGGGCAAAATAAGCATGCATGGTCTGAATGATCTACTATCTAAGGTGTTAATGGATTTTGTTGAAAAACTTACTGAACCACTGCTGATGGTTATTTCTAAAAATTTACTGAGAACTGGGAAATGACAGAACTGAACGCCAACATTGTATCAATTTTCCAGGACAGAAAAAAATTCTATTGTGGTAATTATGGTTCAGTGAATGTAACCTGAATCCTTCTGTAATGGGACACCTATTAAAAAGAAGAACCTGTAAAAACCTCTCAAAGGTAACAAAATCATGAGCAATAGATACAATTGGTTTAGATAGAAAAAAATTGTGACAGATGGAATTTAATAGCTTTTTGATAGGATTACCAAATTAATAGACTATGGAAAGTAAGAAGTTGTAATATGTTTTTATTTTATTATGTGTGAAAGTCTCTAGTGAAATTTACATCAGTTCAAATTTCTGGAAAATGAATAGTGCCTCATGGTTTGAAAACTACTTAAGGTCTCAAACAGTAAGCCATCAACAGCAAAGTATATAGTTTGGGGAAGAATAGGCCATTCTGATCCTTCTGGGTTTAAAGTGAAGCTAAATCTCAACAACTCATTTGAGGTCTCAGAGACAATTTTGTTGCTAGATACTTTTATCAGTTTAGAAGAATGAAAAACGTAACACATTAATGCATGCATTAAGCATATTTTCCAAATGTTTTAAAAGACATAAAATTATGGAATACATTCATCAAAATAGAAAAATGCAAAATTTTATATATATCGCATGTGCTCAACAGTTTTAAAAATAATGTGGGAAAAAAGTGAAAGACATGTTAAAATTAAAACAATTGTTATTATTGCATGTTAGGATTTATAAGTGATCTTTATATTGTTATTCAGCATTAATCAACCTCCTGAAAAAATAAAATTTTTATACATACCAATGATGATTCCCTGGGATAGGATACAAAATTGGGAGAGTTAACAATAAGTACTTTGAAAATTTTTACCACATGGACAAAAATGAGATAGGGCTTTAAATACATTATTTTCTTTAATCTTTAAGACAATCATTTGAGATCAATGTCGATTCATTTGTCCCTTTACAACATGGCTTTGGGTTTTTGATAACATATTGCCCAAAATATGGCAAATGAATAAATCAGAGATAGTTTAGAAAAGAGATGAATGGTTAAAGAGCTTCAGGTACTGATTTATGATGCAAGACACAGGTGTATACAGAGTTCTGTGAGGCATAAGTGTGGTCAAAAAGAGACCAAGTAAGGACATAAAATGAAAATTATTTAGAGTATAAAGTGGGTAAAATTGTTGGAAGGAATTGAGTTATCATGCAATAATGGGGTATATCTAGAGAGTGATCTGAATCTAATGAGGGGCCTATAGTTTGAAACCACATATTTGGTATTTAAAAATTAATTCTTGTCAGCAAAGCTATTGCTTTGTAATAGCAAGAGAAACTGAACAAATCCTGAGAACAAGTGAAGAAATAGAGAAGGCAGAATAATTTCTATTGGGGAGAGACATCCCCTTTTAATGGTTACAGGCATTGATTGCTAAATCTATTAGAAGACAAACTGATAGAGACCATTATAAATGATGCATCGGACTCACCACAGCTAAGCCCACTTATTAAGCTTACAGTCACGAAAAGAGAGTCAAGGAGAAATTATGTGTCACTGGATGGGATGCAATAAGTAACATACTAAAGCATCTATGAAATGTTCTTGCCAAAAAATCAAACCTAATTCTGGTCATGCTTCTAGATCTAACTTTCAGTTCCAAGTAATATAGGGGACAGAAAAACATGCGGAGGAAAATCAGAAAAATCCAGAAAGTAGAAAACTCTAGAGAAAAAGGTCAAGTTTCTTTAACATATTAACTGCAAGAAAAGAAAAAGTGAGAAGAGGAACTTTTTGATTAAATGACAATTAAGAAGGAAAATATCAATTGCTGGTGAGAATATGAGGCAACTGGAGCTTTTTTTGCTTCCTTCTTTCCTTCCTACCTTCCTTCCCTCCTTCCTTCCTCTCTCTGTCTTTCTTTAAATTGATGAATAAAAATTATATATATTTATTGTGTACAACATGATGTTTTAAAATACGTACGGGTTAGTTAACATATTCATTATCTCATATACTTATTTTTTGTGGTGAGAACACTTAAAATCAACTCTGAGCTATTTTCAGGAATATGATACATTGTTATTAATTATAGTCACCATTTTGTACAATAGATCTTAATGATATCTTGATCCTAGTCTTCCTACCTAACTGAAATTTTGTGTCCTCTGAACAACATCTCTCCAACCCCCACAATCCCCTGGTGACCACCCTTCTACTCTCTATTTCTGTGAATTAAATTTTTTAGATTTCACATATAAATGGGATCATATGGTATTAGTGTTTCTGTGCCTGCTTATGTCAGTTAACATAATTGGTGGAATTCAAAATATTACATCCATTTTGGAAGATAGTTTGTCACTTTATTCCAAAGCTAAATAAAGTCTTAGTATACCATGTAGTGATTGTGCTCCTAGGTATTTACTCAACTGATCTGAAAACTCATGTGCATGCTATGTTTGAATAACAGCTTTATTCATTCCCTTTATTCATAATATTCCCAAACTGAAAAGAGCCAAAGTGTTCTTCAATAGGTGAATGTGTAAACCAAGTGCGGTACCTCCATACAATGAGTATTGTTCAGTGATAAAAATAAATGAGCTATCAAGTCATGAAATAACATGGATGAATCTTAGATGCATGTTTCTAAGTGAAAGAAGTCAGTCTGGAAAAATTACATTCTATATGTTTCCAATTATAAGACATCCTGGAAAAGTCAAAACTGTGGAGACAGTACAAAGATCAGGGATTGCCATGAATATAAGAGAAGTAGTGTTGAAGAGATGAAACACAGAGGATTTTTTTTTTTTTTAGGGTGGTTAAGCTCTTCTGTATAATACTGTAATTGTGGGTATATGACAGTATGCATTTGTCAAAACTCATTCCACTTTGCAACACAAAGAATGAACTGTCACGTATGCAAACTTAAAAATCAATTAGGAAGTTGGGGGAATCCCATGATACAATGCAAAAATAGAACTGCATAACAAATATGGAAACACTCTCAGAAGGAGATGGGAGGGAAGGGGGTGATATAGTAACTTTGGAAATGAGTGGAGCCTGTAAAAACAAAGCAAAAGAAAATGTGCATAATTACCACGCGCCAGTCAGAAACATTGTTTCCCATAGGGATATGGGTTAACAAATCTGATGCTAATATACATGTACACTGGAATTTAACAATTAAATAAATGGATAGCAGTTGGGTGAGCCAGACTTCTCACTGCTTTAGTGGGAGCTTACAAATAAGCAAGGGGAGGGGACTAGAATGATTCATGTGATAATGAATTAGACGTAGAGATATCACTATAAACTTATGTTTAGCTTAATATAGATATAGTCACATATAAATATGTTTATAGATGTGTAAATGTACATGATTTAATATACATGTATATGTTTCTTTGTTTTCTCATCTAACATGACCTAAAAGAAATGAAACCTCAGTAGCAATGAGTGCAACTAGTGCCTAGATCTTGGTTTTTAAAACCACTCTCCAGTAAAAGTAACCAGGAATACTTGAAGAAAGGGCTGATTCTAGGACTGGGGCAGGAAATACACAAGATGAGGTTGGAGCATCTTGTAGTTACAGAAAGTAAGAAAGTACTCAAGAGCAAAACAAAATACAATGATGAGGATTTGTCAAAGGGACACAAAAGCCTACTAAAAAAGCTCCCAAGGGCTATAGCTGGAACACTACAAACAACAAAATAAAATAGAATTAGATTAAAAATACAAAATAATAGAGTAAACTGGATTATAACCTTAAGTATAAAATAAATATTTATAAGTACATACTGATGTAGATAAGTAACTAAATGAATGCATAAATTAATTTTTATGGAAAAACAATTTTGAATAAGTTTTATAGATACTCTGCCCTCAGAAGGTGAAGTATGATTACCTACTCCTTAAATGTGGACTGCACATAGTGCTTTCTTTCCAAAGAATACAGTATGGAAAAAGGAGGTGTGGGGTGGGGAGAAAGCTGACAAACACAAGCTCAGTGAGCTGCTCAAGGTCAACATTAACAGTAATAAGCCATGTAGCTAATATGTAGCTTTGATATGGGATGAAAACAGCACCTTTCACCCCTTATCTCTGTGGTCTTTTCTCAAAATTCTCTAATCATGTTTAATTATGAGAAAGTATCAGACAATTCCCAGTAGAGGGAATCTCTACAAAAATACGTGACTAGTACTCCTCAAGGCTGTCAAGGTCATCAATAACAAGGAAAATGTGTAAAACTGTCACAGCCATAAGAGACCTAAGGAGATATGATGATGACATATAATGGGGTATTGTGGATGGGATTCTGGGACAGAAAAAGGTCTTTCTAAGAAAATCTGAATAAATGTGGACTCTAGCTAATAATAATGTATCAATATTAGTTTATTAATTATAACAAATGTATCATAGAAGTGAAGATGTTAAGAATAGGGAAAATTATGTAGGGTGTATATGGAAATACTTTGTACTATTTTTCCAAGTTGTATATCCCAAACTGTTCAAAAATAAACCTTACCAAAAAAAGTTAAAGAAAAGACAGTAAGAGATAATTAAACTAAATTTGTGGTGCCTCTTTGGATTGTGATTTAGAGAGACTGTAAAAAAGAAATAATAAAACAAGGAAATTGCAATAGACTGAATATTTAATGATGTTATGGAATTATTTTGAATTGTTTTAGGTTTGGAAATAATAGTATGGTTTTGTTAGTGAAAAATATAGTCCTTATATGTTTAGAGTTTCATACTGAAGTATACATAGAAGAGATGACAGGATACTTACGATTTACTTCAAAATAATTCAGTTGGGATGGAGGAAGGGAAAGTAAGACATTTTCATAAAACAGAGTGGTCATGTGTTAATAGTTGTTGAAGGCAGGAGATAGGTATTGGGAGTTTATTACACTATTCTCTCTAATTCTGTATATATTTTAAATGTTTTAATAACAACAACAAAAATAGTTGTTTGTGTTTTTTTTCTAAGTTTGAGAAACATGTGGAAGAAGATAAAAGTGCAACTGGAAAGCCACTATCATGAATTGCAAGGAGTGTAGTACAAATGTATTCTGAGTTTTATTCTTAAGTCTATCCAGTGTTGAGGAAGTTTACATCCTAAATGGTTTTAGATGTCTAGAAATAAAATTATCGTTCACATTTAGGATGATTTCTGAGGACAAAGGGAAGGTTAGTCTCTGGAATATGTGTGATTTGAATAGTTTTGAACCATTTCATTGGAAATATTTTTGTCTCAAAATCATCCATAGTATTGGTCCACCAACCAAACCGTAATCCATTGGGTAAGTTCATGGAAAGGGATGCAGTAAGAGTTTTTGTGTTATCAATGAACCTTAAGTTATTTCTTTGATAATAGGCATCAATCCTTTTTTATTTCTTTTAACTTTTTCTATTCACTGATACTTAATACCCATGTGTAGAATAAAAGTCCCTTTCTTTGAACATTTTTTACTGTGGTAAGCAATCATTTTAAAAACTGCTTTATGCAATTTTTGAAAGGTATTAGTAACTTCTACTTAAATTCAAAGAAAATCTATAGAAGTTCCTAATGTTATAAAAATGGTTCAGTCTTAATTTGGTGCTAAGTGTGACATGCTATAGTGGAATGTGCTATGACCAATTATGACTAGTTGGTATTATTTTTTTCTTCCTATTTTTTTCTGCACCTGGAAGTGTTTTGAGAGAGAACATGGCCACAGTGAGAACAAAGGCTGAATTTTTGGCATACTACAAATAATCAAGATGTCAACCAGATGATCAGAAATGGATTCTAACAATTCACTTGAAAATAGATATCTTATTACTTTACTATTGGGAGATGGTAAGTTTAATTCACTGAGAAATGTCCAACTATGTTTATCAATGTATGAAAACATGCTGTATGCTATATAATTCTGAAAATATTAAAGACTCAGTTCTCTCTTCCCCTCTCTCTCTCCTGTTCTTGCTCTTGCTCTTGCTTTCTCTCTATCTCTGGAGAAATTCACTCCTTAAGTTGGAAGCAATTTTCTCATGGTCACACTGTTACTAGCAGAACAAGTCTAAAATCCCAGTTATTTTCTACTAAATACTAATGTTTCTATTGAGTTTTGAATATTTTTATTTCATCCTCTTAGATGATCCCTGTTAGAGAATAAGTAACATGTAGAAAGAAATTTTTTTTCACTTCGAATTGAGTCAGTACGTGTTTTTGCATATATGTATTTATACATATGTGTGTATGTATGTCTGTGTATTTGCTTTGCAAAAATATGACAGAGGAGGTAGATGGAAGATGCTAGGAAATAGGCAAAATCTAAACTCTGCATAAATGTCATTTACTCACACAGAATCTATAGATATTTATTCAACCTTTGACTAATACCTCCATCAATAATTGATGACAAAATATTTGTGGTTAGAGCTGTTGTCCAACTTAACTAACATGGGAATGTCTTCAAAACTTTATCTAACGCCATGATGTGTTGACAGTAGGAAAAACACAAAACGCCAAGACTCAATCCTGTCTAGCCTCCATTTTCAGCAACATCTCATACTATTCATCAGCATAAACCATATTTACTATTTCTCAAATATGTCCTAACCTTTTATTCCTCTGTTTATGTCAGTTCTAAAAATATCTCTCCCTACACTCACTTCTTACACTATTAGTTCTAATCCTAGCTACTGTATGGGTATAGAATTCATGAAGTTTGTACTGACTTCACAAGATCCCCATGATTTCTTCCTTTTTCTGAATCCTTCAAGGAATAACTCATAATTACATATGTGCAGCTTTCCTGACTGCTGGCAGTATGTGGACAAGGGCCAAGTATTATACATCTTTGCATGTGTAAGCCCAAAATAGAGGCAATATAAATGTTTGTGAATTTAGTAAACAATGGCTAATTTTCCCCAAACACAATGGTGCATTCTGAACCCCCTGTGGTTAGTAGATAACAAGAAAAAAGAAACAAAATCACCAGCCTGCAGAACTGGTTTCTAAAAGCCTATGGACCATGGATCACCCAAGAAGGCTGGATCATAATCACTTTGAGAAGTTCAAAAAATGATTCAGAACACTACCCCCGAGGGTGGTCTGTGGACGCGCTCACAATTCGCAAGTGTTGTGCAAAAGGGGCAGCGTTTAGGAGGGCATTTGTGTTCATATAAAATGGCTCTTTTCTAGCTTTGGAAAGAGGTTTTCATCTACAACTGTGCATTACAATCACCTGGAATGCTTTCAAGTCAAGCTTATGCCAAGGCCTCTCCTCTAGAGATGCTGTGATAAGTACTTTAGAATAGGCCCTGGTATCAGCATTTTAAAGAGGCTTCCAAGGAGATTCTAATGTGCAGCTAGGATTGAGAGCTACTGTATACACATTTTTTAAAAATTCAATCCATGGAAACTACTAGAAATCTTATTACTCTGGCTTCTAATTCAAGCTCTTTCTCATGCTTTTTCTTTGCCTTCTCTTATCCCACTCCACTTGCCACCCAAGTCAGAAGATACTTTCTTTTTTGCTGGAATGATTTTTGTCCTCACGTAGTTTTTAAGAATTCATATTTTATGAAAATGGCTTTTGGAATGAGTTTACCTCTGAAGTCTGCCAGAGGATGTGGGGGTGGAGGGAAGGGTGGTGAGATGTTTACAACATCATTCCACCTTCCTATTTATCTTTTCAATGAGAAAAGGAGCTTAAAAATTGTCTTTAAAATTGCTTTATATTACCGAGATAACTAACTGCGTGGATTTAAATTGTAGTGGGAATTAACTCTTTGAGCTTGTCTCATATAGGTCATCACAGAAGGTAGTTTCAAGAATTAAAAGGGAAAATAAATACATATGAATTATGTTGCCTGTTTCCTGGCAACTCAAGTTGTCTTTTCCCCTCAATCCACAACTGTCTTTATTCCACCTGTGCTGTACATCCTAATAATTGATTACTTTTGCCAGAATTGAAAGTTGGCTTTGGAAATATTTCAACTCTAGGTCAAAAGCAGCAACAAATTCTTGCTTTTGAATCATTCTATCATCAGTTTGAGACTTGAGCCTAATGCATAATTTATTCTCTCAGAATGAAAGAGAACTAAGCATACATCTTTTTTTTTTTTTTTTTGAGTGAGCCAAGCACCTGAGGGGATTTCTGGACTTTTGCCTCCTTACAGATATACACAGGTGACAAATATGATTGCACTAGTCCCTAGGATATCACAGGTGCCTGTGTTTTCAGTTCCAGATAATTGTAGTTGGGAAAAAAAAAAAAAAAGTAAGAAGAAATTTTCTGTTTTGGCCTTTGAGTAATTAGGTCCTCAAGGCAACAAAGGCTGAGCCTACTAATTTTATAAGCACAAGAAAGTTATGTCCAGAATACAAAGACATAGCGATACACACAAACTCTTTCCATGGGAAACTACAGTATAGCTTGTGGTTGATCTATTTTAAACTGGCTGCCAGCTAGGGGTTGCATTTGTATTTCTATTGCAGGGGCTTTTGATGTGAGGATCATAATATATCCAGTAGAATGTTGGTGAGAGACTTGCTTGCAGAGTTCAGCACCAATTATCTGGTATTATTTCAGTGATACACATGCACACACACAGGAGATATATATATATATATATATATATATATATATATATATGTGAGATATGTAAATATATCCATATAGTGCTATTGCATTGCCATTTCTGAAAAAAGCAAAGCCTGTTAGTTATTAATGAGTCTTGGAAAATGTCTGCCTTATTTTACAGGTAAGCTTTTAAGCATTTAGGCTTTTTATATGAATTCCTGAATGTAGAAATAGCCAAAAAGCAGTGTATTGGAGAGCCCCTAGTTACCTCCAATGATCCCTGCCTTCTGGTGTATGTACCCTTGTGTGATCCCTTCCCCTTGAGAGCAGGAAGGACTTGTGGTTTTCTTCTGAATGCAAATAATAGGATATGACAAAGATATTCTTTGTAAGCTTCATGACGTAAGTGGCTAGTAAGTGGCTATGTTGCAGAAGCCCATGTGGCAAGGAATTACAGTGTCTCTAGGAACTGTGTGTGGCTTCTGGGAGTTGAGAGTGGCCCCCAACTGACGGCCAGCAAAAAGCTTGAGCCCATTAGTCATACAATCACAATGAATTTTCCAACAACCTGAATGAGCTTGGATGTTGACTCTTCACCAGTCAAGCCTCCGGATGAGAATACCACCCATGTGAAGTGTTAATTGTAGCCTTGTGAGATCCAAAGCAGAGGACTGAGCTAAGCCATGTCTAGACTTCTGACCTCCACAAACAGTGAGAAAATTAATGTGTTTTGTTTGAAGCCACTGAATTTTTGGTAATTTTTTATGCAGCAATAAAAACTATTAAAAGCAAATACATCCTGGGGGCTTTTAAAATAACAAATTGCCCTAACTGACATTTGGTTATCTGAAACAGGTAATTAAGAAATGGCAATTTAAATCTGCAAAAGCATCACGGTCTTCTGATGCAACAGTAGAGTTTAATAAAAGGAAGAACTTTCTCTCAATCCCCCAGAAAGCAAACTTCAGAGAAAAAAAGTCAACCTCTCTGTTATGTTCTTACCTGTTCTTAGTATAACACACTGACATTATGCTATTCCTTTTTGCTATCTGTTCTCATAAATTTTCATCATAGGGGAGACAGAATAATCTTCATTTCTCATCAATGAAAGTATTGTTTCCCATTATGCATTTCCCAAGGATCACTTTTGAAGAGTAACAAAGGATTTTATTACAGAAGCTGGGCTTCTGGGGCTTGATAATTTATTCGCCTTGTTATTCACTGTTCAGCTGTTAGAGCTCAAGGAAGGTGCTTCCATCTTTAAAGTAGGACAGTGACATAATATAATTCCAATCAGTGGCTAGAAGGAAGGTTGCATCCCACATAATACAGAATTGAATTAAACACATGGGCTGGTAAAGAAGGTCTGCATTATTTCATACAGATTGCCCAGCTGTTAGAAAGACATCGATCCATTGCTTTCTCTGTCCAGTCATATTTTTCTGTTGTTTTGCCTCTCTTAAAAATGCAAATTAAATAATTTAAAAAATATATTTACAAGGATATTACTAATTTTATTTTCTACAATCATCTGGAAAGTAACTACAGAAAAGCTGATGAACCAGATTTAAAACTGTCAGATGATTCCAAAACAGAAAAAAATATAATTTTACAAATAATGCTATCTGGACCAGCATCTAGGTTGATTTTTACCAAGTGTATAGAAGCAGTTACAACCTCTGGCAGGGCTGCTTTCCTTTCATATAAAATAAGTAATCTCGCAATATAGATGTACTTCTACCCATTCTGGCCATTTCTGGCCATTGCTCCTCAGTTATAGCCTAAATCTTTGTTTCAAAAATTATGATATGTTTTTTAAAACTGGCAATAATACACATTGCTAGAATTTATATGTGAAGGCTAATTCTAGGTGTCAACTTGATTAGATTAAGGAATTCTGAGAAATCTGGTAAAGCTATCTTTTTAGGTGTGTCCATGAGGGTGTTTCCAGAAGATATTAGCATGACAGTCTGAGTGGACTGGGTGGGAAAAATCCACCCTCAGTATGGGTAGGAATCATCCTGTCTGCTGGGAGCCAGGAGAGGAAAAAAAACGGAGGAAAAAAGGCAAAGCTCTCTCTCTATCCAGTGGAGCTCGGATAAACTCTTCTGTCCGTGGACATCAGAGCTCAAGACACTTAAGCCTCCGGGTTTCAGGACTTACACCAAGGACACCATTTCTTTCCCTAGTTTTGAGGACTTGGGACTTCGGCTGGGCCATTTTACTGGCATCCAGTTTGCAGACGGCCTGTTATGAGACTTCTCTTCACAATCGTGTGAGCTAATTTCCCTAATAAATACCCTCTCATATATTTATAATATCCTATTGATTCTGTCTCTTTGGAGAACTCTGACTAATACTGTATATAAGTGGATGTGTGAGAGAATGATTATGTGAATATAATTTATATATAAATCTTTGGGAACAATTTTGTTCCATGGACCTATACATCTTCATTATGCCAGTAGTATGCTATGTAGTTTAGTGTAGCTTTGTAGTAAGTTTTGAAATGGGGAAGAGTGAGTCCATCAACTTTGTTCTTTTTCAGTACTGATTTTTCTATTCTGGGTCCATCACATTTCCAAATGAATCTTAGGATCAGTTAGTCAGTTTCTTCAGAAAAGGTAGCTGGAATTTTCTTAGAGATTGCATTAAATCCGTAGATCAATGTGGGGAGGATTGCCATCTTAACAATATTAAGTCTTCTAATTCATGAAGACACTTATTTAGATTTTCATTACTTTCTTTCAACAATGTTTTGTAGTTATCAGTGTATAAGTCTTGCACTTTCATGATAAATTTCTCCCTAGTATTTTTATCCTTTCTAATGGTACTGCACAGGGGATTGTTTTCTTAGTTTAATTTTCAGATTGTTCATCACAAGTGTGTAGAAATACAATTGAACTATAAACATGTGTCTTGTATCCTTCAACTTGCTAAACTTAATTAACTCTAAAAATGTTCTTACGGATTCCTCAGGATTTTCTATATACAATTTCATGTCATTTGCAAATAGAATTAATTTTCCTGCTTTTTTTCTAATGTGAATAACTTTTACTTCTTTTTCTTGCCTAATTTTCTTGACTAGGGCCTCCACTACAACATTGAATAGAAGTGATGAGAATGAACAGCCATGAGTTGTTACGGATTTGGAGAATTTTCAGCCTATCAGCATTTAATATAAATATTTAATATAAAGATAGCTATGGGTTTCATAGATAACTTTATTATGTTCAGGAAGCTCTCTTCTGTTTCTAGCTTGTTGACTGTTTTTCTCATAAAAGTGTGTCAGCTTTTGTCATTCTGCATCCATTGAGATGTGTCTATTTGTCCTTTTTTTCCATTAATAATGTGTGTTTTGTTCTTTATTCTATTACTGTGGCATATTATATTCATTGATTTCCATATGTTGAATCAACCTTTGATTCCTGAGATAAATTCCACATGGTCATGGTTTATAATATTTTTATATGTTGCTGAATTTAGTTGGTTATCATTTTGTTGAGGATTTTTGTATCAATATTCATGAGGAATATTGGTCTGTAGCTTTTTTTTTCTTTTGAAATCTTTGTCTGATGTTTGTGTCAGGGTAAGAGCGGCTTCCTAGCATGAGCTGGTGTTTTTTCCTTGTCTAATTTTGGCAGACTTTGTGAACAATTTGTGTTAATTCTTCTTTGCACGTATGGTAGAATTCTCCAGTGATTCTGGTCCTGAACTTTGTCTTATGGAAATTTTTAAAAATTACTAATTTAATATCTTGTTGTATGACTATACAAAATTTCAATTTTTAAAAATGAGTTTTTAGCAACTTGTGTATTTATAAGAGTTTGTCCGTTTCATCTATGTTATCTAATTGTTGACATATAATTCTTTATGGTGGTTTCTTGAAATCCTTTTCATTTCTCTAAAGCCAATAGTAATGTTCCCTCTTTCATTCCTGATTTTGTTTTGGTAATTTGATTTTCTTTCTTTCTTTCTTTTTTTTTTTTTTTGTCAGTCTAGCTAAAAGGCTTGTCAATTTTGTTAATATTTTCCAAAAAACACATCCTCTGTTATGTTAATTTTCTCTTGTTTTTCTATTTCTTATTTCATTTATTAACTCTCTAATATTTATTATTTCCTACCTCTGCTTGATTTGGGCTTTCGTGTGTTTGTCTTTTTCTATTTTCTTAAGGTGGAAGAATAGGTTACTAATCTGAGATCTTTCTTCTTTTTTAATATGGTATGTATAAATATAATTTCTTCTTAATGATTGCTTTCACTCGATCCAATAAGTTTTGGTATTTCGCATTTTTGTTTTCATTATATCATTTTAAATTTTATTGTGATTTCTTCTTTAACGTTACTTTTTAAAGAGTGTGTTGTTTAAGTTATACATTTTTGTAAACATCCCAGATTTGCTTCTGTTATTCATTTCTAATTTCATTCTATTATGATCATACATATCTGTTAGGTCTACTTGGTTTATAATTTTCTTAAAGCATGTTTCCTTGATTATCTTCTGTCTTATTATTCAATACACTATTGAAATTTTGTTAGTAAAGTCTCCAACTATTATTATTAAATTGTCCGTTTCTTTCTTCAATTCTGCAAATCTGTCAGTTTTGGGTTCATGTATTGTGGAATTTTTTGAGGCATTTATATATGTTATATCTTCTGAATGGCATGGTAGATTATCATTATAACATTCCTTTCTTTATCTTTTGTAACAAATTTTGTTTTAAAGTCAATTTGTCTAATATTATTATACCCACTGCAATTTGTTTTTGGTACTGTTTCATGGTGTACATTTTTTCATCCTTTTACTTGCAACATATTTGTGTCTTTGAATCTAAAGTGTGCCTGTTGTAGACAGTATATAATTATATCATGTGGTTTCTTTTTTCTTTCTTTCTCTTTATTTTAATTATAATATTTAACCTATTTAAATTTAATGTTATTATTGATAATGTATGAATTAAATTTAATGTAATTATTGATGATCTGCCATTCATTATTTATTTTCTATTTGTCACATGTTCTTATTGGTCTATTTCTCCATTGATACCTTATTTTGTATTAAATGAATATGTGCTGGTGTACCATTTTACTTCTTTTTAAAATCTCTTTTATTATATTATTTTAAAAACTATTTTCTTATTGGTAGCTCTGAGGGTTATAATCAGCATCATGATTTATAACATCCTACTTTGGATTAATACCAACTTAATAGCAATAATATGCCAAAACTTTACTCCTATATAGCCTCATTCCCTCTTCCCTCCTTTGTGCTGTTATTGTCATACAAATTACATGTTTATGTACTATGTGCATACCAATCCAGTTTCATAATTAGTACTTTATGTAGTTGTCTTTTAAGTCAAATAGGAGAAAATGATTATTAAAATCAGAAAATACATTTGTATTTTATATTTACCTACATAATTATCTTCAATGGCGCTCTTTAATTCTTTATGTAACACCCAGTGTACTTTCATTTCAGCCTTAAGGACTCCCTTGGACAAATCTTTATGGCAAATCTGCTATGAAAACATTCTCATGGATGTGTTACACAATGTCTTAATTTTAACATCATATTTAAAAATATAGCTATATTTGATATCGAGAATTCTTGGTTGACAGTCTTTTTATTTTTATTTTATTTTTTGAGTTGTTTGAATATGTCACCCCACTGTTTTCTAGTCTCCATGAGTTTTTATACGAAATCTGTTGTTAATTTTATTGAAAAACATTTGTACATGAATAAACACTTCTTTTTGTTGCTTTCAAGATTCTGTCTTTGTTTTTGTATTTTGACAGTTAGATTATGATGCATCTAAGTGTAAATATCTTTGAGTAGTTTTACTTGGAGTTTGCTGAGCTTCTCAGATGAGTATGTTAATATTATTTATGAGGTGTAAAATTTGGGCCATTTATGTCTTTGAATATTCTCTCTCCCCTTTTCTTTCTCTTCTGTTCTGGAATTCCTCAAAATGTGCAACAAATCACAAGTCTCCAACCTCTTGTTCATTTTTCTTCATTCTTTTTTCTTTCTGTTTTTCAGACTGAGTAATCTCAGTAGACCTGTTTTCCTTTCGCTGATTTTTTCATCTGCTTGTTCAAGTTAGCTGTTGAGCCCCTTAGTAATTTTTTTTTTTTTTTTAATTTCAGTTGTCGTACTTGTAAACTACTCCATCATTGAATGGCACTTATGGGCTCTTTATTCTCAGTTTGTGACAATATCAAAACATCCCTGGTCTGTCTATATCTCAGTAGTTCCTTAAGTTATCTCTGAGAAAAAGTTGATGCAACTCAGCTAAGTGCTTTGAACTAAAATGAAACAAATTTCCATTCTTGTATTTACACACCTGGAAAGTAAAGTGCTAACTGCAAAGGACACCTTGTCTCAGAGCACATCATCAGGGCTCTTTATTGACCCTACTCCTAAAGCAAGGAACTTCTACTTTCCTCCTGTGATCCCTCCGCATTATTTATTTATTAACTATTAACTTAAAATTGAACAAACCAACCTAACGACATTATATTTCTCTTGTAAAATAGTGTTTTAAAACATTATTTTTGTAGGTTAATATATTTTATTAAGTTTAAAATATACAAGTAATAAGTAATTAATGGATAGAAAAATATATAGATACATAAAATGAAAAAAAAGATTAACACCACCTCAGATTCCACCACCCCCAAAACTTTGTTATGTATAATTTTAGATTTTTCCCATGAAAATACATATGCAGATATGTTAAGCATATTAACATGTATATAAAATGTATTTGTTCAAATTCTGTATGCAATAACCCATTATTTATTTCTGTTTGTGAAAAAAATATATTCTGCACAAGACATATTCTTGCAGTTTTAATAGTTGCCTATTTTTCCATTTAGACTCCTAAGGTTTAAAGAATCACGGATTTCGGGTTAACATTTAAAATTTAATCTGTGTAAAATTTACTGAGGCACATAGTGTGAGGTTTAGATGCAATTATATATATATGTATATATTTTAATAGTTAGGCAGTTTCTCTAGTATAAGCAGAATACCTGCCACCCAGAGGAGTCCATGTCATAATCTCCTGGACCTGTGAATATGGTGTCTTACATGCCAAAAGGAAATTTGCAGATGTGATTAAGTTAAGGATCTTGAGATGGGACATTATGCTGGATTATGAGGGTGGACCCAATGTAATCACCGGAGTCCTTATAATAGGAAATTAAGAGGGTCAAAGTCAAAGAAGCTTATACTATGACAGAAGCAGAAGCTGGAGTCATACACTCTGCAGATGAAGGAAAAGGCCATGAGACAAGGAAAGCTGGCAATTTCTAAAAGCTGGCAATTTCTAAAAGCTGGAAAGGCAAGGAACTGGATTCCCAGTGATTCCATAATGAACACTGCCCTAAAACACTTAATTTTAGTCTACCGAGACTGATTGTGGATCTCTGAACTCCAGAACAGTAAGAGCATAAATCTGTGTTGTTTTAAGCAATGAAGTCTGTGGTAATTTTTTATAGAAGCAATAGGACACTAATATTCACCATTTATTGATAATTCATCATTTTATTTATTTAAATAAATAAATAATAATTCAGCATTTATCATGACTGTTCCAGAAATAATATCTAGCAGTTGACAAACTGATGTATTTTAATCTTAAATCGTGTTTTCTTGTAGCTTTCCATCTAAGAGGCCTAACTACCAGGATGTTTGCCCAAAATAAGAAAAATAGGTACTTGACTTCTTTAGCAAGGCAATCAGTTTGACAGTTAAAGAGACTTCCCCCCATTTTTTTCATTTGTAAAGAACAAAGCTGGGACTCAGATTTTTTAATTTCTCATCTGTTAAAGAAAATGTATCCTTTAACTTATTACAGCTAGGACAAAGTCTTGCTGCTAAACACTAGAATAATATGCCACAAAGGCTGTTAAGAGAAGCCAACTCTTTAACCTGGAGTGTATGAAAAAGAGAGACTCTTTTCTCTCTAGCCCTCTACCTAATAATGTAAGACCCAAGCAGAGTTAAATGGGGAGGAGTGTGGCATAGTGAGAAGAAAAAGGACTTAACAGTTTGCACTCACCAGCTTCCCTAGGGAAGCCTCCGTATATCTGAATACAGAGTTGAGAATCCGTAGATCTGCCACAACACTCATCACCGGAATAGTGGCAGTCGAGGCCAGAGGCTAGAAAGAGAAGGTGGAAATCTCCAGAAGGTATTTTTTTTTTAATTGTTAATATTTTTAAAAAGTCTATCTTATTATAAGTTGTCAAATAATAATTGTTATATTTATGGGATAGAATGTGATGTCTTGAAGCGAGATCTAGCAGAGGGACGGCTGCTTGAGCAAGTAGGATCTACTAGGTAAGGAGATCACTCATTCTTCAGCTACCAACTGGTCTAAGCTGCTACATTTCTCACAGGAATCATTACATTAGACTCCTGTTTCCCTGTTTCTACTTTTATCCCTTTACAGTCCATTCTCCCTACAGAAGTCAATATTTGTTAACCCTCTGCTCAAAACTCTGCAATGGTTTTCTATCTCATTGGAAGTAAAAGCCAACATCTTATATGATCTATCCCCTACCATGTGTCCTAGGTCATACCCTACCACTTGCCCTCTCAGTCATTCCTCTTTAGCTCCCCTGGCCTCCTCTGCTTTCCCCCTAACACGCTAGGAACACTCCCACCCAAGAGCCTTTGCATTGGCCTTTTTCAGGCATATTCATGACCCATTTCCTCATTTTCTTCCAATCTCTCCCAAAACATCACCTTAATAGACAGTCATTTGCCCACAACTTTAGATGAAATAGGACCCATGTGATGCCTCACTCTCCATACTCCTTTCCCTGCTTAATTTTTCTTCTTCTCACGTACCACCACCTGACATATGATATATTTGTTTCATTATTTTTGTCTTTTCTTACTAGAATATGGGAAGAACAATGCCTGGGGCCTGGCAAGGACTCAATACACATTTGCTGATTTTAATGAATTAATCAGCCACAGCCAACCGAACTGTACCGTGGTGAGGATGTGTCTGTTCTTTAATATTGAAGAATAAAGTGCAGTCTCTTCGGATGCCTCTATTTTTTAATTAAATTTCTTCATTTTACTTAAAATGAGGGCCACATCTTTATACTTCCAAATTGTGGCCTTGAACTTAATCTTTAGGCAATAGTCTTCAATTAAATACCAGGAAAAGAATGAATTATAAAATCCTAATTTAATGTCAGAAGCTTTTTGTAAAATTTCATTGAGAGGTTATAGAGAAAATAATTGAGGTTATAGAGAAAATAATTCTGTTGCTCTAATAGAGTAGGGGTGTTCATGCCACCTCATTCTTCTTAAAAATCTTCCATAGGTTTTACTCTCTAAAGAGTAATTCATAGCTGATCCTTTATTTTCACAATATCCTTTATTTTGCAACCAGTAGAATTAAGCGCTGTATGAAAATGAATCGGATTGATAAAGTACATTTTTTTCCAGGAGTATTACATCAGTCTGTGACTATTTCTAACGTCACGGTATATCTGATTCCATCCCACCACCCCCAAATATATGCTGACATGTCATACAAAGTGTTAAGCTATTCTTTGGTGTATTGAAAAAATGATTATGACTTGTTTTTTCAATATACAGATGCTATAAGTCATGTAAATAAATGATGTTATAAGGAATGAAGCTACCTGAAATGGGCTATTCCCCTGAGTCCTCAGACTCCCAATTTATTGGCTGGACTTAAAGGATCTTTAAAGAAATCATTTCTAATAATTACGTTTCAACTCTATTCGAATTTAATGACAATATAAAGATTCTGTTTAAGGAGAAATGTCACATGATATTAAGGCAAAGTTACTTAATCTGTTTCTATCTTTGTTTTCCCATGAAAAGTCTCTCTAAACAGCATCATTTCTCAAGACCAGATCAAACTTGAGTTTGGAAGATGTGGAATGGAAGGTTCAGCATGGAACTTTTCATTTCGGTGTAGCTTGAGCTGGAGCACGTGTGCTGGGGTGGAAAACGTCCTGGTCTAAGCATAGGGAATCACACATTCCATCCAACTGGCTGACTAACTAGTTGTGGGCTTCAGACTTTTCATGAGAAAAACAGTGGGGTTGCACAGAGGACACCGAGGGCCCATTTCTGACTCTAGTTTATCAGGATGCTGATTAAATTACCAAAGAAATATACTCAGAAATAGAAAGATCATTTGGCAATTTGACAAAATGAACATAGTAAACATGTTAAAAGAAATCCTTTTGACCCAACCTTATATGAACTCTAAAGTCCATATGAAATCCTCTCATTTATGGAAAGTTATTCCAAATTAAGAAGTAAAAATTCAGCATGACTCCCAAACTTCAACCAATTGGGTCCAAGCATTCAAAATATACTCATCAAATGAAAAATTTTCCCCAAAACAGTATTGTAAAATTATTAGGCAATATTTTTTCTCCTTTTTTATTACTATAGCAAAAATACTAACAAAGAGTCTATTTGCCATTTTTTTTTCCTTTTAAATTTTATCAAGTGACTCATTTTGAGGTCAAGTTTACACTTTGGTTACTGAATATCTCATTAGTTTATACTGTGTAAATTGTACCCTGTAAGATCAGTTTCTTGCTGCTCTTATTCTTATAACAACACTTTACTGCTGTTCCATGAATTAAATTCAACTGTATTTCTGGGAATATGAAGATAAAATGAAAGAATAATGATCATGGACTGATGAATTTATTGGAGATAGTTTGTTCCACTTAGTTTTAGATTGTCAGCATCTACTCTGTTAAAAGCATTGGATTTCTATTTGTAATACATTAGATCTATCTTTAAAACAAATGAACATTAGAGATTCTCGATGTCTTTGATGAATTCCTGCATATTAACCTTTATACCACATTTTGCCTACCGTTTATTTCTTCTCTGAAATATTTAAACAACTTTCGAACTTCAGATAATTCAGATCACGACTTTCTTGAGCCATAAAAGTGTTGGCCCTAGAGTATAATGTACCCCTGCAAATAAGGGAGTCAGGGATGTTCTATAGTGTTCCATATCTAATTCCAGGAAAGAGTCTTTTCAGTTGTCCAGAATGTTATATGGTCTAATAGAATTCAGTGAAGATTATACAATACTTATACATACTTATACAATATTGCTTCAGAACAAGAGTAAATGATACATCTGTGTATGGAAGTTAATTTTTCAAAGGCACACTTCATTCTAATACTAAATTTAAAATGCCCTTTGAGAAGCCCTTTGAGATTGAAAAAATAATAAATCAAAGACTCTCGAGTACTTAAGGTTTATCTAGGTGTTCTGCAAAAATTTTGCCAGCAAGTTAAAGTCATGGTCCTCTAGAAATAGTGTTTCAGAAGACAGCTCTGCAAATCTAGGAGGGATATAAGTTATGAGAAGGTGTGTACAGGAAAGGAACCAGCTGGCTAAAATATGAATAATGGTTATGCATTTTCCTCTTTGTATATAAAGATTGTTTTAGAGGAGGTATTGTCTGAGGAAAGGAGCTCCACATCCTGGCAACTTAGGGATGGCTGAATATATTAAGAGAGCAGGAATATCAGGGCCTTGGTGGTAATAATGATTTTTCTGTTTCTACAATGCCATCTGTACCTGCATTTATCATATCACCACATGAAATGTGAACAGCATTTAGGTACACTTGAAGTTTCTCTGTGGCAGGTGCTGGAAAGAATAACACATCATTTCAAACCTAAAGAAAAAAGAGAGTAACATTATGGTGGGTTTTGAGAAAAAGGTAAATACTCTGCATATCAAATGAAAGCATGATCAGTGGCGATGAGAACTGAAAGTCACTTGAGCATTCTGTTTCTACACAAGTGGTGAAAAATGCTAATTTGTTATGAATGCTCAAAAGAGAAAAATCTACCTAACTTTGGGATTCAATTAGGCATGCTGAACAAATAACTCTAAAGTTTTTCCTAACTCTTCCAATAGGTCACTTACGCCAGGAACCTCTAGGATGTTGATCTGGAATAGACACTGGCCCTATTTAGTTTGTGACATTCAAAAACTTGGGAGGACTGAACAGTTTCCTTGCCCTGGGACAATTTAATTCTTATAGCCAATTAGAATTGCCTCACTGGCCAGACTCCCTAAGGACAAAATACTCTGTGTCTCCCAGTCTCCTAATATACTTCATATATACTCCCATATCCCTGTCCCTGGGAAGTTTAAATATTAGCTAGGGAAAGACTAAGATGGCTTCTCTCTTCTCTGGGTATAGCCATCCGTATAGTCTCATTTTTTCTTCCTAACACATGTGATAATTGTAAATATACTTTTTCAAAAAATGTTTTGTTTAATATCTGCTTTGTCTACTATAAATGAGAGTCTTATTGATAGCTAGCACAACATCTGTCGTGCAATAGATGCTCAATGATTACATCCTGAATAAATATATGAATGAATGAATGAGTGAATGAATGAATGAATGAAGAATCTGTTAGTATTCCTCAGTTTCATGGTAAGAACTCAGCATTGTGGCTTTCCTGTGAGCCAACATGGTTGGTTCCCAGCCTCAAAAAACAGAAAACCTGATTGGAGGATAAATGTAAAATAAATAAAATGAAATTGGTGTTTGAATATATGCAGCTGAATGATATGATCATCAGGAACAAAATATAAAAGAAAAGTTTCTTGAAGCAGGTGGTGCATGGACTGAGCTTGGAAGGACAGATACATTTGGAAAGGGAGTAGATTAGAATTATAGCATAGATAAAGGTGCAGAATTAAGCCAGTCCATTGAACTTAGCAAGGCAACTGCTTTTGTGTTTGTTTCATAAGAATGTCTTCTCTTTATCTGTGAAATTAAGATCCTTTATAAAAGTCATGTGGTTTGCTACATCACCAACACCATCATTACTAAGCAAAAGGCCACTTGTTTTGACTAAATGAACAGCTACTATGTACACAACAGAGAGACACCTTTCTAGGAGTGGAATTGGAGAAAAAGAACCTCAGTTCTTGATGCAGAGGAACTGTGAACTGCTGGATTAAGTAGCACCAAATGGATAAAACTTTTAAAAGCTTTTTGAAATGAAAGTTAGAGGGCAACATTTCACCAAATTAGTTAAGTTGTAGCCTTTCTTATTTGCCTGTGGAAATCCATAAATACACAAAGACAGAAGAAAACCAACCTCATATCAATGCCAATTAGAACATGAAAAAGCTCCAGAGATGTTTTTGCTAGGATTACAAGAGGAAAAAGGAGAAGGCAGATAAGAGGAGCAATGCACCTACCAAAGTGACAAGGGTAGACTAAGCTCCATAAGGGTAGGGTCCATTTAATTCAGCATGATGTCTTATGGCTCAGCAGAATGTTCTACACATAGTAGATGGTTAATAAATATTTAATATGTAAATACATGTATCATACATTTTTACTATAAAATAAACTTTAAATTCCTATCTATATCATTAAACAGTTCCTATGAATTTGCTTCATCCAAGGCACAAATAAGGTTCAAGAGGGAACGATTCAGGCAAGGATAAAAATTGGCAATTCTAAGTAGCCGAGAACTAAGGACTTGACCCCAGACAATGGAAAGAGAAACTTATCTGTGATTCTGGAAAAAAAAAAAAAAAAAAAATTAAGGTTGCAAACCTAACTACATGGAGGTCCAAGCATGAAAAAGAAACAATCTGGGCTTGGAAGCTGAAATTTCACAATAACTCAGGTGCAAGGGATTTGCGGTGATGGGAGCTTCAAAACTATTGGCTTTTTTTTTTTTTTATAGGCGGATTCATGTTTTCTTCCTCTTTTATGTCACCCTGTATAAGTACAAGTGATAATAATTTTATTTATATTTATTTTTGTGGAGAAGAGTATATTTCAGTACATGCATATGATGCATATGATGCATGCAAGATGATTACCATAGGGTAGATAACATAGTTTTGTGTTCATTAGTCCACCATTTCTCTACCTCTACCCCACTGTCCTCCCAGCCTCTAGTAACCATTATTCTATTATCTACCTCTATGAAAAACAACTTTTTATTTTTTATTTTTTTTAGATTCCACATATGAGTGAGACCACACAGTATTTGTCGTTCCATGCCTGACTTACTTCACTTAATGTGATGGTTTTCAGTTCAATCCATGTTGCTGCAAATGATAGGATATTATTTTTTCTTATAGCTGCATAGTAGTCCATTGTGCATATAAACCACAGTTTTGTTTTGTTTTTAATCTATTCATCCATTGATGAGCATTTAGGTTGATTCCATCTCTTGGCTACTATGAATATCATTGTGATAAACATGGGAGTGAAGGTGTTTTTTTTGATATATTGATTTCATTTTCTTGATAGTGGTATCACTGGGTCATAATGTAGATCTATTTTTAGTTCTATGAGGAAACTCCATACTGTTTTCCACAATAGCTGTACCAATTTACATTCCCATCAAAACACAGAGATGCCTAAAATATATAAAAAACTAAAAATATGAAAAAAAACCCAAGAAAATATGACACCACCAGAAGATTACAATAATTCTCAATCACATATTCTCCAAAATGAGAACAACAAATCACTGTTGGAAGAAATTAAAGAGGACACAAAAAGACAGAAAGACATTCCATGTGATTGGATTGGAAGAATTAACATTGTAAAAATGACTATAATACCCAAAGTGATCTACAGATTCAGGGCAATCCCCATCAAAATACTTTTGACATTCTACACAGCAATAGAAAAAATAATTCTAACATTCATTTGGAACCCTCAAAATCCAAAGAAATTGTGAGAAAAAGCAATAAAGCCAGAGGCATAAAACTAGTTGACTTCAAATTATATTACAAAGCTATACTAACCAAAACAGCATGGTTCTGGCATAAAAACAGACAGACCAGTGGAACAGAATAGAGAATCTAGAAATTGACTCACTAACTTACAGCCAATGATCTTTGATGAAGGCAACAAGAATATACTTTGAGGAAAAGACTGCCTCTTCAATAAATGGTGCTGAAAAAACTGAACATCCATATGCAGAAGAATGAAACTAGACCCATATGTCTTGACATATACTGAAATCAACTCAAAATTGTTTAAAGACTTAAATATAACACCTGAAACTGTAAAACTCCCAAAAGAAAACACAGGGGAAACACTTCAAGAAGTAGGAATGGTTAAAGATTTTATGAATAAGATCCCAAAAGCACAGGCTACAAAAGAAAAAAAAAAAGAATTATATCAAATCAAAAAGCTTCTGCTCATCAAAAGGAAAAATCAAGAGAGCAAAAAGACACCTACACCTACAGAATCAGAGAAAATATTTGCAAGCTATGCATCCAACAAGGGATTAATATCCAGAATATACAAGGAACTCAAACAACTTAACAGTAAAAAAAAAAGTGACCAGATTCAAAAATGGGCAAAGGAGCTCAATAAGCATTTCTCAAAGGAAGATAAACAAATGACCAACAGACACATGAAAATTGCTCAACATCACCAAGCATCAGGGAAGTATAAATCAAAACCACAGTGAGATATGATCTTACCCCAGTTAGACTGGCCATTATTAAAAAGACAGAGAATAACAAATGTTGTCAAGGATGCAGAGAAGGGGGAGCACTCCTACACTGCTGGTGGGACTGTGAATTAGTGCAACCATTATGAAGAACAGTGTGGAGATTCCTCAGACAACTACAGAAAGAACTGCCGTACAATACAGCAATCCCACTACTGTATATGTACCCAAAGAGATGGAAATCATATGATTGATGGGATACCTGCATTCCCATATTTATCACAGCTCTACTTACAATAACTAAGAGTAGGAACCAACCTAAACAGTCACTGATGGATGGCTGGGTAAGAATACGTGTTGTATATACACAATGAAATACTATTCTGCCATAAAAAAGGAATGAAATTCTGCCATTCACAGCAACATGGATGAACTTAGTGAAAATTATGCTAAGTGAAATAAGCCAGTCACAGAAAGAGAAATATTATGTCCTAACTCAGAAATGTGAGTTCAAAAATAAACAAATGAATATAAAAAGAGAGAAAGAAATAAACAACAATCACAATAGTACATTGGAGCTTTCAAAAGGAGAGAACAGAACTTAGGCTAGCATAGGTGGGAAAGGTGAAGGGGAAGGAGGAGTTAGCAAGACATTTGTAAAGGGCCACAAAAACTGATTGCATTGTATAGTGTTAAATATACTAATTACCCTGATTTGAGCATTACATAATGCAAACAGGTATTGTTATTCAACTCTGAACCCCACAGATATGTACAATTAATCACATTTCAATAAAATTTTTTTTAAGTTAAAAAATAAATACTTCTGATTTTTGCGTATTGATTTTGTATCCTGCAGATTTACTGAATTTGATTATTAACTCTAAGAGTTTTGGGGTAGAGTCTTTAGGTTTTTCTATACATAGGATCATGTTATCTGCAAACAGGGATGATTTGACATTGCCTTCTCCAGTTTGGATGCACTTTGTTTCTTTCTCCTGCCTGATTGCTCTTAGAAGTACTTCTAATATTATGTTAATCAACAGTGGTGCTGGTGGGCATCTTTTTCTTGCTCTTGCTCTTAAACAAAAGGCTGAAAGCCTTTTCCTTATCATTCAGGGTGATATTGGTGGTGGGTTTGTCATATATGGCTTTTATTGTGTTGAGATACTTTCTTTCTAAACCTAATTTATTAAGTCTTTATTATGAAAGAATGTTGAATTTTGTCAAATGATTTTTCTGAATGTTTTGAGATAATCATATGGTTTTTGTCCTTGATTTTGCTGATGTGGTGTATAACATTTATTGAATTGCATATGTTGAATCATCCTTGCATCCTGGGGGTGAATCTTACTGTATCACAAAGTATAATATTTTGGATGTGCTATATTGTATTCTGTTTGCTAATATTTTGTTGAGGATTTTTGCATCTACATTCATCAAGGATATTGGCCTGTACTTTTCTTTTCGGTTATTTGTCTGCCTGGTTTTTGTATCAGGGTGATGCTGGCCTTATAGAATGAGTTTGGGAGAATGGCCTCTTTTAATTTTTGGATAGTTTGAGGATAATTGGTATTAATTCATCTTCAAAAGTTTAGTAGGATTTAGCATTAAAGCCATCCAGTCCTGGGATTTTCTTTGTTGTGAGGCTGTTGATTACTACTTCAGTTTTGTTGCTCATTACTAGTCTGTTCAGGTTTTCTATTTCTTCTTGGTTCTGTCTTGGTAGTTTGTAGGTGTTCAGAAATTTATACATTGTTTTCAGGATTTCAAATTTGTTGGCCTATAGTTGTTTATAATAGTCTCTAATGATTTTTATTTGTTTTTCTGTGATACCAGTTGTAATGTCTCCTCCTTCATTGTTGATTTTTGCTATTTATATCTTCTCTTATTTTTAGTTAGCCCACCTAATGGTTTGTCTATTTTGTTTATCTTCTTAAAAAAACAACTTTTTGTTTCATTGATCTTTAGTTGTTGTTGTTGTTGTTGTTTTCTTTTTTTGTCTCTATTTCATTTAGTTCTGCTCTGGTTTTACTTATTTCTTCCTGCCTACTAATATTGGGATTGTATTATTCTTCTTTTTCTGATTCTTTGAGGTATAATATTAGTTTGTTTAATTGAAGTCATTCTATTCATTTGATATAAGCATATTTTGCAATATACTTCCCTCTTAGTACTGCTTTTGCAGTAATCTATAGGTTTTGGTAAGATGTGTCTTTAATTTTATTTGTTTCAAGAATTTTTTTGATTTACTTTTTAATTTTTCTTGGTCTCATAAGTCAATCTAGAGCCCATTATTTAATTTTCATGTATTATTATAGTTTCTGATGTTTCACTTGCTATTGGTTTCTAGTTTTATGCATCAAGGTCTGAAAAGATACTAGAAATGATTTCAGTTTTTTAAAATATGTTGAAAATTGATTTGTGATGTGACATGTGGTCTATCCTGGAGAATGTTCCATCTGCTTATAGAAGGATGCATATTTTCTATTTGCTGGATGAAATGTTCTGCAGATGTCTGCCAAGTCCAATTGGTCTAATGTGTAGTTTAAATCTTGTGTTTCTCTGTTGATTTGTTTCCTAGATGATCTGTCTAATGTTGATAGAAGGGTGTTCCCAACTATTACTGATGAGAGGTCCCATACTATTACTGAACTGGGGTCTCTCTCTCTCTTTAGGTCTAATAGATTTTGCTTTACATATTTGTGTGCTCTGATGTTGGGTGTATATATATTTATGAATGTCACAACCTCTTGTTTGATAGATTACTTTATCATTATATAATGACCTTCTTTGACTCTTTTTATAGTTTTTGGGTTAAAGTCTATTTTATCTGGTATAAGAATAGCTCATCCTTATGAATTTTGGTTTCCATTTTTGTGATATATCTTTTTTTAACCTTTCTTTATCAGACAGTGTCAGTCTTTACAGGTGAGTTGAATTCCTTACAGGCAGTATGTAGTTGGGTCTAGTTTTTCTAATCTATTTGGCCAGCTTTTGCATTTTGAGTGAGGAATTTAATTCATTTACATTTACATTTGTTATTGAAAAGTATTGTCTTACTCTTGGCATTTTATTGATTTTTATATGGTTGTTTTAAATATATTTTTCTCCTTTCTTTCTCTTTTATTGTTTGTATTTGGTGTTTGTTGGTTTTTTAAAGTGGTAAGATATAGTTGCTTTCTCTTTGTAGTGTGCATATCTGCTCTACCAAAGGATTTTGTTCTTTCTTGTGTATTCATGGTGGTGATAATGGTTTTTTTGGATTCCAGATGCAGGACTCCCAGATTTCTTGTAGGGCTAGTTGTGTTCCTTTTGTATGGGAAATACACTATTTCTCCTTCGCTTCTGAAGGACAGCCTTGCCAGACATAGTATGGTTAGTTGACAGCTTTCTTTCTTTTAGTACTTTGAATATAGTATCCCATTTTTTCCTGTTCTGTAGAATTTCTGCTGAGAAATCTGCTGTTATTCTGATGGGGACTCCCATATAAGTGACCTGGTGCTTTTCCTTTGCTTTTTTTAGTATTTTCTATTTGTCTTTGACTTTTGATGGTTTGACTGCAATGTGTCTCATAGCGGACCCTTTTGGATTGAATCTGACTGGGGATCTTTGAGCTCCTTGGATCTGGAAGTCCACATTTCTCCCAATACCTGGGAATTTTTCCTCTATTATTTTGTTGAATAGGTTTGCAATGCTTTTTCCTTTCTCCTTCCCTCCTGGAAACCCATTATTTGGACATTTGCATGCTTAAGGTTGTCTGACAGCTTTAGTAGGTTTTTTCCATTTTTTAAATTTATTTATTTATTTATTTTTCTTATCTTCCTGGCTTTGAGATCAGAAATTCTTTCTTCTGCTCGCTCTAGCCTGTTGCTTAATCTCTCAGTTTTACTTTTTATTTTGTTGAATTAATCTTTTAGCTCCAAGAGCTTTGCTACTTTCTTTTTTAAGGTTTCTATCTCTTTATAAAGTTCCTCCTTCATATTTTGGACTTCTCTTTTTTATTTTATTGTGTTGTCTATCTGAATTTTCTTGTATCTAATTGAGTTTCCTTAAGATTGTTGCTAGAAATTCCTTTTTAGTCATTTCATGTTTCCTGTTGTTTAGGGTCAGGTACTACAGAATTATTGTGTTCTTTTATGGGTGCCATATATTCTTGTATTTTTTCATATGTCTAGTATCCCTACATTGATGTCTGGGCATTTGATTGAGCAGCTGTTTCTTTCAATACTCAGGTGCAGCTTTTGAAGAGACTCCCTCCTGCAGATGTGTTTTATATTGACCCTTGGGTAGTGTGTTTTAGTTTTGGTTCTATTTAGGTAGTAAAATGTCTGTGTGGTTATTTTTACTGTATTCAGTGTTGGAGTTGTCTGTGAGTGCCTTTGTGGCCTAGGCATTGGGTCACTCAGTAGTGCCTTACTGAAGGTAGTGACACTGGATTGGGTTGTCAAGGTCATGGGCAAGATCTTGAACTCTTGGGAAAGATGCCTGGGTGCCCTGTTATTCCTCAGATAATGTGGGTGATCCTAAGCAGACTTGCTGGCATCCTGGCTAGTGTCTCTGATAGGTGTGCTGGAATGATCTGAAGGTCCACAGCTTAAATAGATGACCCTGGAAGTCTGGATTAGGATTAGGTCAGGATTAGGACCTTAGGCCTTGAGGGATATAATGGGGTGCACAGTAGCCCCTCAGCTAGATTGGGTTACTCAATATTGTCACTGGTGCTTTGGGCAGAGCCCTTTACCCCAGGGGAGGCATTGAGATACTCTGTAGACTCACTGTTGAAGTAGGGAGAACTGAGTGGGATCACTGGATTTTTGTATGAGGTACTGTACTCTCAGGAGGGACACTGGAATTATCTACAGCACTAGTGTTGAAGTGGAACACTCTGGGAGAGGTATTAGCAGTTTTGGGTGGGATCTTTTGCCCTCAGGAAGTATTCTGGGGCCCTCTATAACTGTTCAGCTGGATTGGCCACTCTAGACAAGACTGTTGTGGTTGTGGGCAGGCTTCTGTAACTCTAAGAGCATTACTGGGACAATCTGGATCATCTCAGCTGCAGTGGGCTACCTTGCACAAGGTTACTGGTGCTGTGAATGAGCTTCTGTGTCCCCAAGAGATATGCCAGACCCTCTGAAGCCCCCTTGCTGGGTCAGACTACCCCGTGTGGCCTCCCTGTTGCTATAGGTGTGTGTCTGTACCTGAGAGAGGCATATGAGTCCTCTACTACGTTTGAATGCTTGCGTGAATTGCAAGGGTGTTTCACCAAAGAAGGTGGAGTTGCTACTAGTGGCTAGAGTCCCTGTTTAGGAGGTTGTCTGCTTCTGTAACATGTGTGCACCAATCCCCTTCATCCTGAGGGTGGCTCCCTTGCTGCACTGGACTGCTTGTTCCCAGGGTACAGGATTCTGTGTGGACACTGATGCAAGCGAATTGGCACAATGATGTGGTCACAGTAGAGTGAAACTTCTGCCAGGGCCAGAGTACAATGGCCTTGGGTGTTGGGGCCAATGTCAAATCTGTGACCACTGCAGCAGCCTGGGGCTTGGGTGTAGGGGTGGTTTTGCATGTGTCACTCCCTGGGTCTATTCAGTCATGTGTGTCACCAGGAGTTCCCAGCACCATGTACTTGGCCTCAGAGGCCACTCCTGTGAAATGTGTATGGGTTCTCCTCTGCCTCCTCTTGGCTATAAGTATTATACTGGCATCCCTGCCAATGTAGGTGGGGTCACTGGCCACAGGTAATGGACCTGAACAGGCTGTGTTGTGGGTCTAGAGGGTGTGCACACTGACCCCCTCTGTACTGAGGATGTCAACCTCACTGCTTCCATTCTAGCTCCCTCCTAATCTTTTTATTCACATTATAGTCAAATTCATCTTTTTAAAATTTAAATTCCATTATGGCAGTGTGTGACTTCTTTGACTAGGTTATAAAATACATGCGGCTTCTGCTTACTCCCTTTTGAGTCACTTACTCTGAAGGAGGCCAGCTATCATATATTGAGGACACTCAAGCAGCTATATAGAGAAGTCCATGTGGTGAGGAACTGAGGACCCCTGCCAGAAACCAGTGCTTACTTTCCAGACCTATGCATGGTCCACCTTGTTAGTGGATCCTCTAGCTCCAGTCAAGCCTTCAGATGCCTGCAGGCTGGATAAGATCTTACAGCTACCTCCTGATATACCTTGAGCTGAACTGTGCTCATAACCCACTCTTGGATTCCTGAACAACAGAAACTGTATAAGTTAATAAATGTTTATTATTCTAAGCTGCTAAGTTTTGAGGGTGATTTGTTATTACATAGAATATAAATAACACACATGATCTATAAAAACTCAAATCATTTCAGTCATACCTGCCCCTCCAGATTCATCTTGTACCACACTCTTCCTGACATGCAGAACTTTAACCACACTGTTCTTTCTTCAAATCCCAGAATCCACGACACTACTTATTAATTCAGAGGCTTTGTATATGTATTTCCATTCTTCCATTACCCACATATCTCCTATTTCTGCTTCATTTCTTTTCAAAGTGACTTATTCAAAACTTTCCCCAACTCCTCCAGCTAAGCAAGGTTCTCCACTACACACCACATATTTCTCTCATAGCATTACTATTCTATTTTAAATATTTAGAAAAATATTATGTATTTTTTGTCTCTCTCACTAGTGCATCAGGTCAGAGACTGTGACTGTTATGTTCAGCATATCTCTAAACCTGGTGTAGAATTTCACAAGCAGATTGCCATTAAATATTTTTTGTTAAAAAATAAAATGAGAAGTAGAGTTAAGCTTACTTGATTTGTGAATATAAGTTACAGTTACGGATACTAATGTATTAAATTATAACAAGCAAAGAGGTCTGTTTTATATATATATATATATATATATATATATATATATATATATATATATATATATATATTTTTTTTTTTTTTTTTTTTGAGAAAGCAAATAATCCAACGAAAAGATGTTCAAGGAAATGAATAGGTAATTCACAAAAGGATTTTACTTTCTAATGATTATTTTGTTTTGGGCCAACTCTCCCACTAAGATAAGTATAAAAGCTAAATAAAATATTAAAAATGAATCTCTTTGAAGGAATAAGAAAGTGATCAAAGGGTTTGATAATTTTCTGGACTAATATCTGGCAGAGAAGGGAATTCTAAAGAAATGAATGCAATGCTTGGGACAGCTTTCCCATTTTTAAGATAACTTCTGAATGTTGGTTATTTTTGTCATTTCTCAAAGTAAAAGTGATAGCAAAGAAACTGAGCAAGTTTTAAGTAATCTTTTAATATTTAGGAGAACCAAACACTCCAGTACATGGCCCACCAATGAGAAAGTGCCCTGACAAGCAATGTAGACTTGGCACTCTGATGTGCTACATTTTAGGAATAAAAGTAAACTGAAAATTGAGAGCCCTCTCAAATACTGAAGCTAATCTTTGAATCATTTCAAACCCCAATTGAATTAAGACAATTGGCCTCTGGCATAGGTGCCCAGATAGAAGCACATTAAATTATCTCATCTAGAGAATGAGATTATGCTTCACATTTTTCATACAAAGTGTTTTGGTCTCGATCAAAAATAATCATATACACAAGAAAACAAGATTTGGCTGAAAATCAAGATAAAAAATAGAAAGTAGAATCAGACACATAGGAGATCCAGGTATTGAATTTTTATGATACTGTCTTCAAAATATCTATAATTAATATTTTTGTGGTATTAAATGACAAGATAGAGAATTAAGGCACAGATCTCGAAACTATTTAAAAATATGGAATGGGTGTTCAAAGAGTAATAAACCAAATAGTCAAAAACCATATGAAAAGTTACTTATTCTCATCAGTAGAAGTTAAAATATAAACTGCAATAACAATCTGCTCACCTATCCAGTGACAAAATAAAGAGTGAAAACTCTTTATTTGGTAGGAGGACAAAGGAGAAAAGTAGTTTCGTATTATTAATAAGAATGTGTATAGTTAATAGCATCTTAGGTTAATAATCTAGTAATACCTTTTGTCCCCCCAAATTATGTCTTTTCACCTAACATTACATCCCAGCAAAAAAATCTCATAGTAAAAATAAAGCATCAGTATTTAAGGTTTTATACCGATATTCTAAACAATGGAAGTAAAGTGTGGTTTAAAATGGGCATACTTTTCAAATGCACAAAAGAGCTAATGGTATATATTTATACTTGAATATTGTGAGACTTAATTGAAGTCTGTGATGTATTCTAAATTGAGATATATACATAGAGAGTGATTAGCATATAGTACTATCCAATTTTGGAAAATGAGCAATGGCATGTATAGCAGACACTTTTAGTGGTTTAACCAATAATCATTCACAAATCCCCCCCAACCCCTTGACAAACAAACAAACAAAGAAACAAACAAACATAAATAAATAAATAAATGAATGAATGAATGAATGAATAATAATTAAAAAAAAAAAAACAATGAAGCCCAGGCTTCTCCTTTCTAAAATAACTTAGATTTAGTTGAGAGATTCACCCACTTCTGCATGGTCATGGAATTAGAAAAAAGTAGTTCCATTTCAAATCTAGAGAATAAATCGTAATTGGTTTAGGCAAATCATAATGATTCCATCCCATCCCTTGAGCCAGTTGTTGGACAAAGGGAAGTAAAGGAATTCTCCTGGGGCCTCTTGGAAAGCGTTTAATCAAGAGAGAGAGAGAGAGAAGTGAGAGAGAATTTCTCTTGCTGCTTGCTGTCATGCATGTGTGTGCCATTTGGAACCACAGGACCATTTTGTGATCTTGAGTGGGATTAAGTTTACACACTGAGGAGAGCAAATGAAAAAAGTGTCGGTTCTGGATTAACCAATTCTGAGACCACCCTACCTCTTGACTTCCATTTTCTGAAACGATTGATTTACTACATTGTTTTGGCTAGCTCATTCAGGATTTTCTTTTTCGTAGCTGAATATATCTTAAGTAATAAACTTAAAACACACACACACACACACACACACACACACACACTTTCCTTTGTGAGAACATGTGTCCAGCCTGAAGACTGGACTAGGTGACCAATCCGAAGATAATTTTTTTCATATTTTTTTTTATGTTGCTGTTTGAGTCAAAGTCTAATTTGGGAGCTATTTATCCAGGAAAATAACTGGGTGGAAAATATGTATCCACAAAAGCACCTTTCTCTAAAGCTTTCTATTTTGAATGTATGCATTATCTATGTCAGAACAGCCATCCTTGTGTTAGGTATAAAATGCCTTTACTGTTTTTCTTCCTCAGAGCAATTAAGCTGTGAGCAGCCACAGAAAATATGTATAATGCTTTGTAAAATGGCGAGCCATGAATTTAAAAAGAAACAATCATAATTTGCTAATTTTTCTAAAATGCATTTAAAAATTCTTTCACATTAATCTCTGTGATTCATAAAGAAGGCAAGCAGGCTGACAAAGTTTAAATGATCGAAAATGATGCCGGTGGCCTTCTGCAAAATCTGATTATGGCTTTGATGATTGATAGCTTGCCATTAGCACAGAGGGGGAAAAACCTAGAAATTGAACTAAGTAAATCAAGCAAAATCTTTCTAGTTCATAGGGAACACTTAGACATGATTCAAAAATGTTTTAAGCAAAATTTAACTTTCTGTAAATATATGTTGCCTTTGAATATGAAGTATTCATCTCAGTGACTTTTCTCTGAACTGCACTTTAATCTTGTCTTCAAGAAAGTTCAGCTTAAATTACCACCTTCCCCAAGCTTCAAGGCTGGTGTGATTTACTTAAGTGACAGTGTGCCACTCTATTTGTATTCTTGCTTTCATTTGGCAGCTCCTAAAAAACGTATGTTGCTGTTGCTGGGGAGATATGGACATTGGAAAAATCAGAGAAGAGTAAAGTTAGAAAACTGTTCTTTGCTTGGAAACTTCCTTGCATTTACTAAATGTCCCATGCCAATTTGAAATATAAAACACATTGCTACAGATCATTAGCTTGAGCTTTTGTGCATTGGTTATATATTCATACTTGTTCATAACATCTAGAACCAGAAAAGACAACTCATCCTACACTGCAACTACATAGGAGTTCTTCCAAAGTATTTAAGCAGGGAATTACTATCATGATGGGATTTACTATTAACTGACATATGACAAAGGCCATGTTGTAACAAATTTATGATAATCTGTCAGATGAGTTAAATATAGTTGTAGAAAAAATGTCTTTACATACCATGTTTGCATATACGTAACAAGCTTAATATTATTTAAAAAGTATTGAATGGCCAACCATGCCTCTATTGGCTAAACATATCTTTGTCAGCAATGCAGGTAAATATTTATTAATATTTACTGTATGCCAACACCATAAGAATTGACTACATGTTATTATTGAGAGCTTACTATGTGCTAACATTGTAGAATCAATATTTACTGAGCACCTACATTGTGTGAGACTGCAAGCTCTTTGAAGATAGTGAGCATGACTGATTGTTTGTCTTTAAAGTTTAATAAAATGCCTAGAACAGAGTAGTTATGTTTCCTGAAAGCAGAGGTTTTTTTCAAATAAATGGACATACTTAGCTGTACAATTCTTGTTTAAGCCTACCACCCTTTTCCCTCCACACACACACATGCACAAAGAATAAAACCATGAAACAGGTGTTTTTATTGGTCCTCTTTTACAGAAATGGACTTTCTATGAATACACAACTGATTAGTGTCTTAAAGAAGTGCTTTCAAGATGATTTGAGGACTTGAGGGGATAGACAGTCCTGGGGAAATTTTAAGAGGAGTAAGGTGGTAAAAAGTAAGGTGTTCTAGGAATTAATTCTAAAAATGGGTCAATGAGCCTCTTTGACCTTCAAGATGCTTTCTATAGTTTGCTATCTTTGAAGTCATTGAGACTATTCTGTGTTAGTTTCCTATGGTGGCAGGAACAAGTTACTACAAGCAGTGGCTTAAAACAGCACAAATTTATCTTACAGCTCTAAGGGTCAGAAGAACAAACTGGGTTTCACTAGATTAAAATCAAAGTATTGGCAGTGCTATGTTTTTTCTGGAGGCTTTAGAAAATAATGTTTCCTTGCCTTTTCCAGCCTCTAGAGGCTGCCCACGTTCTTTTGACCCCCTTTCCATCTTTAAAAATAGCAATGGCTAGTCCAGCCTTTCTCACATAGCATCATTCTGAGTATAGCTGTTGTCATCACATTTTTTTTCTCTAACTCTTCCTCTCTCTTCCATTTATAAGAACTTTCAGAAATGAAAAAGGAGATATTACAACTGATACCACAGAAATACAAACAATCATTAGGAACTATTATGGACAACAATACTCCCCAAAATTTGAAAATCTGGAAGACATGGATAAATTTCCAAACAAATAAAACCTACCAAGACTGAACCAAGAAGATATAGAAAATCTAACAGACTGATAGCAAAAAAGGATATTGAATCAGTAATCAGCAGTCTCCCATCAAAGAGAAAACCATGACTGGACAGCTTCACTGTTGAATTCTGCCAACTTTTTTTTTTTTTTAATTCTGCCAACTTTTAAAGAAAATGTGTACCAATTCTTTTCAAACTACTCCAAAAAATCAAAGTAAAGTCCATTCTCTGAAACTCATTCCATGTGGTTTATATCACATTTATACCCAAATCAGACAAAGACACAACAAATAAAACTACAGGCCAATATCCTTAGTGAACATAGATGCAACAAAATACTAGCAAACAGAATTCAACAACATATGAGAAAGATTATACACCATGATCAAGTGGGATTCTTCCCAGGGATGCAAGGATGGTTCAACATATACAAATCAATAAATGTGATACACCACATCAACAAAATGAAATACAAAACTCTTCTCAACAGACACATAAAAAGCATTGGACAAATTCAACATCTCATCATGGTAAAGACTGTCAACAAATTAGGTATAGAAGGAAAAAAATCTCAACACAATAAAAAGCTATATATGACAAACTGACAGCTAAAGTAATTCTGAATGAGGAAAAACTGCTTTTTCTCTAAGAATAGGAATGAGACAAGGATGCCCACTTTCACCACTCCTATTTAACATAGTGTTGAAAGTTCTAGTGAGAGCAATCAGGCAAGAGAAAGAAATAAAGGCATTCAAACTGGAAAAGACAAAGTCAAATTATCCCTGTTTGCAGATGACAGGATCTTCTATGTAGAAAAACCTAAAGACTCCACCAAAAACCTCTTAGAGCTGGTAAATGAATCAAGTAAAGTTGAATTATACAAAATCAATATATAAAAATCAGTAGCATTTCTATACACATACAATGAACTAGCAAAAAAAGAAATCAAGAAAGCAAGCTCATTTGCAATAGCTGCCAAAAAAATAAAATTAATTAATTAAAGAAAAACACACTCTAGGAATGCACTTAACTAAAGAGGTAAAAAAATTCTGCATTGAAAAGTACAGAACACTGATGAAATAAATTAAAGAAGACACAAAAAGATGAAAGGATTCTCCATGTTTTTGGATTGAAAAAATTAATGTTGTGAAAACACTAATATTATCCAAAGTGATCTACAGATTCAAAGCAATCCCCATCAAATACCGTTCTTCACAGAAATGTAAAACACAATCCTAACATTCATATGGAACAATGACAACAAAAAACCCACAAATAGTCAAAGCAATCCTGAGCAAATAAATAAATAAAGCCAGAAGCATTAAACTACCTGACTTCAAAATATACTACAAAGCTATAACCAAAACAGCATGGTACTGGCATAAAAACAGACATATAAACCAATGGAAAAGAATAGCAAACCCAGAAATTAATCCACATATGTACAGCCAACTGATCTTCAACAAAGACACCAAGAACACACATTGGGGAAAGGATAGCTTCTTCAATAAATGGTGCTGGGAAAACTGGATATCCATGCAGAGAAGAATGAAACTAGATCCATACTTCTTGCCATATACCAAAATCAACTCAAAATAGATTAAAGACTTAAATCCTTAAACTATAAAACTCCTAGAAGAAAATGAAGGGGAAACATTTCCAGATGCAGATCTGGGCAAAGACTTTATGAATAAGACTCCAAAAGCATAGGCAACAGAAGAAAAAATAAACAAATGGGACTATATAAAACTAAAAACTTCTGCACAGTACAGGAAACAATAAAAAGAGCAAAAAGACAACCCGCAGAATTGGAGAAAATATTTGCAAACTATGCATTAGATAGTAATTAACATCCAGAATAATAATGAACTCAACAACTCCATAAAAAAATCAAATAATCCAATTAAAAAATGGGAAAATGAACCGAGTAGACATTTCTCAAAAGAAGACACACAAATGGCCAATAAGTACATAAAAAAATGTTCAACATCGCTAATCGTCAAAGAAATGCAAATCAAAACTGCACTGAGATAAGATCTCACCTCTAGACTGCCTATTATCAAAAACACAGAAAGAAACAAATGCTGGAGAAAATGTGGAGAAAGGGGGACTCTTCTACACTGTTGATGGAATTGTATATTATAGAATATTTACGGCCATTATGGAAAACAGTATGAAAGTTTCTCATACAACTACAGATAAAACTACCATACTACCTAGCAATCCCACTACTGGGTATATTCCCAAAGGAATGGAAATCATCATGTTGAAGGGATAACTGCACTCCCATGTTTATCACAGCCCTATTCACAATAGCTAAGATATGGAACCAACCTAAATTTCTACCAACCAATGACTAGAAAGAGAAAATGTGGTGTATATACATACAACGAAATACTACTCATCCATAAAAAGGAATGAAATTCTGCCATTCTCAGCAGCATGGATGGGCGTTGAGAATATTATGTGAAGTGAAATAAGCCAGGCACAAAATGAGAAATACCACATGTTCTTACTCATAAGTGGGAGCTATAAAACAAACAAACAAACAATAATAATAATAAGTTGAACTTTCAGGAGAGAGCAGAACTGTGATTACTAGAGGCAGGAAAGGGGAAGAGGGTGAGGGGATTGTGAGAGTGTAGTTAATGGGAACAAAACAGCTAGAAAGGAAAAATAAATTATACTGGTGTACCGTCGAGCTAGGCATCTATAATTAACAATTATTTATTATATTTTATCAAATGGCTAGAAGAGAGGAGATCAAATGTCCTCATCACAAAGAAATGATTAAGTTTTGTGATGATGAATTTGCTAATTACCCTGATTTGATGATTGCGCACTGTATGCATGTATTAGAATTCAACTCTGTACCCCACAGATATGTATAATCAATATGTTTCAATAAGAAAAATTGACAATAGGGGGAAAGACATGGATTTTTAGGCAGCACAACTGTTGAATAGTCTGGTGCTCAATAAAATTATTTAAACAAATGAAAAAACAACAAAAAAAGAACTATTGTAATTACATTGGGTCAATCTGGGGAATACAGAATAATCTACTGTCTCAAGATTTTTAGCTTAATCGCATCTATAAATTCCCTTCTGCTATGTAAGGTCACATGTTCACAGGTACCAAGGATTAGGGCATAGATATCTTTGGGGGAACCATTACTCTACCTACTACTACATGGTCCATACAGAGAATAGAAAGAAGTTGAAAACATTTCAGAGGTTTTATCTGGGAGCATTCCTCAAGAGGTAAGCTAAACAACATTAATCTAAAGCAACATAATATGAAGGTTGTTTAGTGAGATATGTTTGAGTCAAATCAAATGCTAATTACTGAGTGCAATTGTGCCTATGTTTGGAATCCTGGACTATAGATACAGATATAAATGACTCGCTTTGTAATTGATCTGAGGAAATCACCATGGAAGAATAGTTTCAAGCGTTTGACTTAACATACAAAAGTGTACAAACTTCTAAAATTGATAGAAGTTAGTAGGGCTCCGTTTCTTCTCTTTTGAAAGGGGGACTCAGAGATATATGCAAACTTGTGGTTAGATCTTCATTGTGGTTCAGACTATCTTGCTTTCTCTAGAAGAATCTTTGAAGTGCATTACACCTAGACTGTAGTTACATCCATTTAATTAACTTGCAGGCAATATTTTAGTCTACCATACCAGACTGATCATTTAAATCAGGTTACTTTTCCTCAATGTAACTTTCATTATGATATTTTCCTGATCAAATTCGTCATTCAATTTGCATTGTATATAGGCTTACTCAGACTTGTATTCAAAATTATTTTTAAGTTGTTCCCAGCTCAACTTTTAAACATTCACTACTTTTTTCAGGAGATTTTGTTTTTCTTTGTTATTTTATTTCAAAAAGTACTAAAGATTTTCTGTAGATGCCCTGGCAAGCTGGTGGGAAGATCCCTGGATCTTCTTCCCCAACTTCAATCAGAGTACTTCAGCCTTATGTGGTTTATGCACTGGGTTTCATTGCAAGATTAAGGTTAATGAAAAGTTTCCACAGGGGAATTCATTAAAACAGCTGTTCCCTGTGAACAGTTTACTTGGCCAAGTGATACCCTTTACTGAGGACCAAACATCTCACACATCTTAGCTTCTTATATTTTGCTTCTGCACTTTCCCTTTTCCTAAATTATTATTCTCTATTCAGATCCTCCATCCTTAAGAGCCACCTCAAGCTTCATCTTCTATAGAAGACTGTCCTTGATCACTTCGGCATAGAGAGATTTCTCCTTTTGGAAGGCTAAATATGGCACTTAGTTATATATTTATTGTCTGGGTGTATATATATATACACATATATATACACACACACATATATATATGACAGGGAGTGGGTAGTGGGTATACATTAATTACATGGTGCATGATGGAAAGAAGGAAGGCAGGAAGGAATTTGATATTCCATGCATTATGTTATGGTGTCACTGAACTTCCGTTTTTTTCTGTTTAACTCTTCATATGTAAACAAAAATCTACCCAAATAGTTTAAAGGGAAGAGAGAAAACAGCAGGTTTAACATTTATTAAATGCTATCTGACATACTAGGTGCATTGTATGATTATCCTCTTTAATTTAATCTTTAGGGTAATCCTATGAAGATTTTCTAGAGAAGGAATTGAAGCTGGGAGAGTTAAGCAGCATTCCCCATGTCACCCAGCACTGGCAGAGCTGGAATTCAAACCCCAGAGTGTGCTGTGCATATTTCCCCAGGCTCTCTGGAAGCTGGTCACTGCCTTCTAAATTTCACAGAATACCTCACAAAAAGTAAATATTCATTTTATGTTTTATAATAAGTAAATGAAATATTGAATGCTTTGTTAAAGAAGGATGACATTAGTGCTTTTTAATATTACTGCCCTTTTACAGTCCTGCTACTACCACCACCATTTCCACTGTCCTAGCTATTAAGAGCCCAGATACTAGAATAGATACTAGAGCCATTTCCTTGATTTTAGTTTTAACTGTACCACAAACCAGCTGTGTATTCCTGGTCCAGTTACCTTGTCTTCTGCACCTCAGTCTTTTTATTTGTTAGAGGAGGAACATAATTGCATTCGGTAGAGTTATTATGAAGACATAATGCATGTAGCCTAGTTCCTAAACCATAATAAACTAACATTTATTGGGCACTGACCACTACCACGACCTCCATCAACAAGTTTTTTTTCATAAGCGATAGACGTTTGTGCTTGCATTCTCACTTTAAACTTTCTAATAGCCCCATAAAGTAGATACTGTTACTGTTCTTCTTTACAGACAGGGAAACTGAAGCTTGGAATAGAAATTACTTGCCCAAGACCCTCGACTAGCAAATGTCAGAGCTGAACTCAAACCCAGGTTTGCCTGATTCCCATAGGTGAAATCACTAAGACCCTACTAAAAATGTTCGTTTCTGTCTGGTCTGCTATGGTTTAGCTTTTTGTGGTATTGCCTCTGTGTACAGCACCTTTTCCAATACAGGTTATGTGTGGCAAGTCTCTTTTGTTATGTTCATGATTGTCCTCATTACTGCTCATTTGGCTATACTCAGTGGATTCCCCTATAACTCATCTACTTTGTTGGAGATTAATGTCAAATCTGGAATGCCACCACATTGGGAAGGCAGTTGAATTTTGTCATGGCCATCTTTGATTCTCATTCCTTTGATTTATACCAGCTAACACACACACACACACACACACACACACACACACACACACACACACAAACACACACACACACACACACACACACACACACAGTCTTTCTCCTCTGTGTTCCCTGAGAACATTACTTGGGATGACATCAGTCAGTGGTAGCATCATGGATTAAGTGTCCCCATGGCTCAGGGGATATCCTTGTCTAAATTAGTGCTCTCATGAGAGAGCCATTTAATTTTCCCTTGTAAAAGCAACTTACAGTAAGCAATGTTAAGTGGGTCTATATAACAAATATGTTCATCTACTGCCCAGAAAATGCTTCAGACTAAACTGGGCTGGTCTCCACTACTCTGGGACACTGTGGTCTCCTTAGGAAGTACCACTGAGCTGGGCACTAAGCAAATTATCTGATTTAGGAGGCTTATTATTTCAGAGCTAAAGCAGTGAACTCTCTTACCTTTCTTAATAACCTCTTTTCTCCAAGGTAAAGAGGTAACCCCCTGACTCTGCTTTGCCAAATCCAAGACAAATGAAGCAGATGATTTGTAGAAGTGCCTACTATGTGCTATTCATTCAACATGTATGTATTTAGCTTTTCCCACAAATACAGTACTAGGAGTTTGGAATACAAATAAAATACAGATTTTCAAGGGGATTGGAATACAGTAATAACAGATACAATACTACATGACTTAGCATAAATGTTCTCACTTAATCCTCATAATAGTCCTGAAAGAAAAAAAAATCATAACAATTTTTACACATGAACAACAGAGGTATAGAGAATTTTACTATCTGGTATTTGAATCAAGGACTATTTGATTTGAAATCCATCCACATTATACTATATTGCTTCCTCTGCCAATAGCCACTGCTGGCATCTCTGGAATCTTTTGTGTAGTGTATTGCTTAAGATTACAACTTTGGCATCAGACATATTTTAGTTCAAGTACCAGCTCTCCCAACTATATCTTTTATGACCTTGTATGTATGCATGTGCACATGTGTGAGCACACACACATACATGATGATAATTTATTTACATTATAGGGTTGCCATGTAAACTAAATGAGATACTGTCTCAAGCCTAGTAAAAACCCAGCACATCACAGATTCTTGTTAAATGGCAGCTAACAATAATATCATTATTAGTAAAGGGAGATTAATGTCCTTCCAGTTTATTGTTCCTTTCACAGGATGATCCTTTTGAAAAGAAAGACAAGGGAAGCATATTCTCATCATTTATGGCTAATTAATATTGGAACTAATTTTTGAATATTCAGTGTCCAATAACAAAATATTGGAAAAGTCTCATTTTAGTGCTACACTTTTATTTGAATGAAATGAGTCAGGAATAACCTGATAGGGAAATGTACAGCTTCCTTTGCCCTTGTGTGACTTTTTGGCTCATTTGCCCAAGGAAAGAGGAGGTGCCATCCCAAAAATACTCTAAAAGAACTTGGATGAACATAGGGGCAATTTCGACCTTTCATTCTAGTGATCCATAATATATTTTCCAGCGTGGAGGGTAGATATGGATTGCATCTATCCGTTCACTGCTTCTTTCAGCAAATATTTATCATGGGCTTCTTTGTGGTCCCTTCCATCACATGGAAATTGTACTCTTGGGCGATCCCTCCTCTCGTGTCCCTCACTCAGCCTAGGTCACATTTGCAGTTGCCTATCATTTGATATATTTGGTTAATATAAAGTTATGTGAAGTATTACTAGAGTTCTGCAAATGAATTTTTTTTAAAAAGATAAAGATGTGAAAAAGACAGCAAAGGACAAACAGAAAGTGGTAACTATTATGTACCGGTGAGGGTATGCGGAATTATTGGTTTGTGTGTTTGTGTGTACTTGTGTATGTGTATGAGCATGTGTGTATCTTCCATCATCTCAACTATTATTAAACCACATGGGTGACAATTTTATCTGTGACTAGACTTCCACAGTCATCTTTGATTGAGCTCTTTTAAGCTCTGCTTTACAAATATGATGTCATTTATCCTTCATAACTCATCATTCTTTATTTTTATTCTACTCTCACTCCCAAGGAGAGTTCATTCAGTCTCATGGCACTTTAAATAGCATGTATTTGCTGATAATTCTCCACTTTAATTTCTAATCGTGGCCTCTCTCTTTAGCTCCACTCATGAAGATCCAGTTGCATTCTTGACCTCTCCTATTGCATGTCTAACAGGCATGTTGACTGTAAAATGCCCCAAGTGGAACTTCTAATACATCCACATTAACAGACCCCACCAATTTCTTATAAAAGTTCCCTTTCTGTACAATTGTAAGCACAACTTTTCAATGAAATGTTCGAATAATAAAACAGTAAGACCTCCTCAATTCTTTTAAAAGTTTTATGTTTTATTTTTAAAACATATCCCCAGTCTGACCACTGCTGTGGTTACTACTTTAATCCAAACTAACATTCTGAACTGGCCAGCTATGCTGATCTCCGATCTGGTGTCCCTCTTTCTTTCCCATCCCTCCTTATGTCAATTCCCTACACAGCAGCCAGGGTGACATTTTAAAAACATAAATCAGATCGTGTCAGTTATTTTCTAAGAACTGTTCAACGATCTCCCATCACGCTCAGAATGAAATCCTTGCATGACTGAACAAGGCTGTCTCTTATTGGTCACATGTTACCTCTTTGACCTCATCTCCTCTGTCCTCTTCTTCGTTCATGTTGTTTCAGTCACACTGGCTTTCCCATGTTTTCCTGTGCACACTAAGCTTGTTTCCAATCAGCAGCATGAAATTTTTCTGCCTGGAACACTATTCCCCTACATCTCCAGATAGCTCATTCCCCTCCTACTTTATTTACCTCTTTTTCAAATGCCACCTTCTCAGAGAATCTAACCACGCTAGAACTTTCACCTCCTCTGCCCACTACCCATTTACTATTTGTTATTCTTTATCTTCTTTATCTTTACATGAAATCATACATGCATACACCCATGTACATAAACACACACATATCCGTATACTAATTTATTATTTGAATTACAATATTTTCTTACATAATTCTCTCTTGCTCTGCAAGGTTATGAACATATTAAGATCTGGGACCATGTCATAGTCTGTAGCTATTGCAGGAATCAGCACATAATAATTACTAAATAAATGTTTGTCAAATTGAATTGAATCAATATAGTGCCCTTGACATTTATTTACTCATTTGCTTGCACAGATTTTAAAACTGACTAAAAGATTAAACAGCCAATCTTTGCAGACTCATACAAAGCATTAAAATAGTTAAAACAGAAATGTACTCTGCTTTCAGTTTCATGCCAATCCTTGTTTGGCAGGTTCACTCTGATAGCTTGCACATGTAGCAACTCTTTGATGTAGACAGAAAGTAAACATTTTTATTCTCAGCTTTGAGTTGAGGAAATTAAAAATCTGCATTGATTTTAATAGCATAAACTGTGAAAGCACAAATAAATATTAGAGATTAACTAGCTAAATCCACTTAGAGACTAATAAACTAAAGCTAAGAAAAAGTAATAAAATTTCCAAAGTTCTTACAGACCCTTGGTGGACTAAAGCCAAAAAATGAAGTATTAGCAATGTTGAAATAAAAAATTCTGTTTTGCTGCTACGTGTTCTGGAGTTTTTCCATGAGTCTCCCTACTCTTTTGCTCTTTTTTGGGAAGGTGGCATGCTGAGCAGTGGGAGGTAATAAAAATACCGTGGATTCTTAAGCACGGCTCTTGGCATCCACGCCGACATCAGAGAACAAGTATCAGTTAATAGCAGATCTTGGCAGTGGAGACAATAACTTTGTCCTTTTTTTCCTTCTGCTCTTCCAGGGTTGCCAGGTTCACCATAATATTTAATTATAATTCAATTTGTAATGTACCTAGATTGATAGAAGTGTGGTTTAAAACAGCATTTTTTCCCATATGTGCTGTTTACCTTGTTTTACCCCACTGAGCATAAGAATCATGTCTAAAGTAGGCAGGTAGGTTGTCAGTTCAGTTGAGTCATTTATCTTTAATAGTATCTGGAAGGCATCTTAGGTTTAGAAATTTATGAAAACAGCAAAAAGATTAATTAAGACTATGGAATAAATATATCCATTTTGCTACATAATTTATATTAGTATGATTAAATACAGCAACTTTAATGTTATACAGAGGGATGTTGCTATGCATTTTTTCTTCCTAATTAGGAGCTGATAAAATCACTTAGCTGAGTACAGCTGAGGAAAGAGGCTCTGTTTTGATAAAACTTCAATTTCTCTCTATTTTCAGAAGATTCATGACATTGCTGATATACGTACTGAAAGTTCACTTCAAGCCTTGGCTATCTCTTCACAAATTACAAAAGCCCACACAACATGCTTTGGCCACAGAACAGAACTTATTATAAGGATATAATATAAGGATATACAGAACCCTAGGTAGGGAGTGAGGTCAAGTCCCAGGGAAGTTTGAAACCTGGGGCTATAAGGCTCTTGAGAATTAAAGCGGGCTTAAAGAAAGGTATCCCTTTCTAGACACAATTCCACCACTGCTTTTTTTTTTTCTTTTGGCATTTCTCCTTAATTCCTCATCTCCTGAATTTACAGATCTGCATCAAATGACCTTCAGAGATTGATCAGCATCAATTAATCTTGATTCAAACAACCAAGGCAAAGGGGATTGAGCAACTTGGATGAGCTATCCATCCCTGCATGAATTAGGACAAACAGGCTGCAGGGGACCATTCCTTAGATTCTCACAAGAGAGAATGTGTGGGTGAGGCAGACACTATAAACGTGCACTGCTGGTACAAGTGTCATCTATCAGTAGAATTGCAAGGTGTCGAACAGCCCTAGCCTCGTTAATTTTGGTGGGCGAGCAAATGGCCCGGGATTCCTCTTTCCCTCCTGTCCCCTTTGGAAGGAGACAGGGGAAGAGAGCCGTGAAGAGAGGTGAGCACAGCCGCCGGCCCCAACCAGCCCAGTTAAAGGACACTCAGACGCAGTGGGGGTTCTGTCGAGCAGTTCCGTTTATTATCACACAAGCACTTGCTTTTAAAGGCAAATGGGGAAGGCAGGTTTTTTACATCCTCCAATCAGCTTAAGAGTTACAAGAGCATGCATCCTGTCTCAATGCCTAGCTATTGCAACCACGCAGTGCTCACGAGCACAGAAGCACGTATTTGGCCAATAAGGGCTAAGGCAAGATTCCCGCAGACACTCCCACCCTACTTCCTCCCAGTGCTGGCGCCCTCTTAGGCTGCCACGTTAATACGCCCTTGTGGGCCCATAATGGCGCAGCTTGTAATGTCACTTAAGGTGACGTTAGTTTTTAAGGCTTGACAGCAAGGAAGCTTTGCTTCTCCAGTGTATTGATAGTTAGCCTTGCATGTTGCTTGTTACTTATTGAGGAAGGCTTTCCTCTATTTGTAGCAGTCCAGCCTCCCAGCTCTCTCTCTGCTCTGAATGTTCAGTGTTCCCTTGTCAATGTCTTTGGCTCTGCATGGTCAATGTTTACAACTTTTGCATCTTTTTTTGAGCAAACATCCCTTGGTTTTTCATGGCTAATATCTGTTACAGTAATAATAGATTTCTCTCAAAATACTACTTTTTTCCTGCTTACAAGAAAATGCCAAAGAATGATGGAGAATAATCAAACACAGTGATTTGGTTTACTTTATGTTTCTCCCCTATCTCAAGTGTAGATAAAATGTTCTGCAGCAATTCTATCATATATGCCAATTACGTGTATTTTCCCATTCTCCAAATGACTGTACACAGCCTTATTTTATCTCTTCAAGCCTCCTCCATTTCAATCACCCCTCATTCTCAGCTATAACTTCCCTCATAGTTTATTGAGCTAATAGGAAAAATCAGCAGGTACTTCCTTATCTTTTGAATGTCATATTTACCAGCCACCATCATTTATGCTGCTATTCTGACTGTCTTCTCCTATAATGGTTGCACGTGGTCTTGCGGCTAGGCAAGGCTGACCCTTGTATTTGGACTTCTGAATCTATCCTCATCTGCTCAAGGACCTCAAGTCTGCTTTATACACACACTCTCAAGAATCACCAGTTTCTTCTCTATTGTATGATTCCCTTATCATTATAAAAGCATCTCCACATATTGCCTGTCTTAAAATACATTTTGATGGCTCTTGTGGACTTCCTCCTGCTAGCATCCTATATTTTATTCTCCTCTGTTATGAGACTCTTTAAAGCAAGGTCTGTGGTGCTGTTTCCACTTTACCATCTTGCATTCTCTTACCAATCCACTATGCTGGTGCTCCATCCCTGCCACTCCTTGAGACCGTTCTTGTGTCAAATCAATGGCATGCATGTTGCTAAAACGTAATTATTTCTCTTAAACTCTTTTAAATCCAGTTCACAAGCACTAACCATGGCTGATTATTCCATAGCTATTACATATATATAGAACAGAGGTTTATTTGCTTATGATTCTGGGACAGCTGCATCTGGAATGGGCCTCAGGCTGCTTCTACTCATGGTGGAAAATGGCAGGGAGCCTGTGGGTACAAGCAGATCACACGGCAAGAGGAAGCAAGAGAGAGAGGGGAGGTGCCAGGGTCTTTTAAACAACCTTATCTTTCTCTCCCTTTACCATATAAGATATACTATCAATTATTATTATTTTTTTTACTCTACTTCCAAAATGTATCAGATATGCACCCACTTCTATCTCCCTTTACTACTGCTGTTTTCATTCAAATCACCATCCTTTCTTACCTGGACTTCTTTAACAAATACTTAGCTTTCAATTTTTTTTCAGTACAACCCTTTGTCCATATACCTTCTATGATAAATCTTTAAGAAACTTGACTGTTTCCACTGAAAATAAAACCCTCCAGTGAAACTTGGATTTTAATCTATCTCCTTACTCTGATTTACAGAGTTCAACATGACCAGGCCTCTGACTAACTCTCTGAACTCTTTCCATACCAGTCTTTCCTGAGTTTATTGTAATCAAGAACAAAATTAAACAACTACACACACACACACACACGTAATGGCTTCTGTTTGTTTCCAACACATGAAGCTTGCTCGTAGTTTTGAGTCTGTCCTAGTCAGCTGGAGCTGCTATAACGAAATACCATGGACTAGGTGGTTTAAACAACAAAACATCTATTTTTCAGAGTTCTGGAGCCTGGAAAGTCCACAATCGAGGTGCTGGCAGATTCAGTCTGGTGAGGGCCCTATTCTTGGTTTTTAGATGTCCACCTTCTTGTATCTTCACATGGCAGAGGGGGGTGGGACAGGCTCTGTGGTTTCTTCTTATAAAGGCCTCAGTCCCGTCAAACGGGCTTCAGTCTCATGACTATCTAACCCTAATTGTCTCCCAAAGGTCTTTTCCCTCCAAACATATCAAAAAGGATTAGGGCTTCAACATATGAATTTTGGAGGGTAGAGTAACATTCAGGGTCTTTGCACTAGTGTTCCATTTCATTCCAGATCACATTGTAGTGTCCTTGCACTTGTGTTCTAAAATGTTCTTCCACTTTATTTTTGCTTGGTTACCTTTCCTGTCATTCAGATTTCAGCTTTGTTACTGTCTTCTGAAAGAAGTCTTACACAACCATCCAGTCCCTTTCCATTATATTGCCCTATTTTCATTACCAGCAGAGCATTTATCTCTTGAGACTGAAACAGTATCTTATGTCTGTACGTGCTCAATAAATATTTGTTGCTGATGCTTTTGTATGATGCCACTGACGTTTTGTAGGGCATGGCTTTGTTTATTTTATTTTGTGTTCTTAAGAAATAAAAGAACAACATCTAACTCCCTTTGAATTATAGTAATTAAGACACAATACGTAAGTGCTATTAAAATAAAGCAAAAAGCAAACTCACCTTAAATTGAATATTTTTTGAGGCAGCATGTAATTAACTAGAGTGGAATGAATCTGCTTTGAGAAAATGGGGGTAGGGATAAAAATCTATAATGATCATAATTCTTAGGATCCTGTTTTTACACTTTATGGAAAAGAAAAAATCTTGTACTGGCTGATTATTCTTACTATTTACTCTTTACAGTTCAAGAATTTCCAAAGCTCTGTTGTATGCCCTTTGTGGGAAGATCGAAACTAAACTGGTACTTTGTCCTTTTATTTCATGTCTGGCCCTAGTAGTAGCCAAGGCAAAAAGACTTTGGGAATTCCAGTCATATTACTGAATGATTTGGGGAAGTCAACAGGCTATATAATGGAGAAACTCAGAGAGTGGATTATGGTTCTCTAAAGAATTGTCCTTAATTTTACACATTGTGTTCATTAATATATCCCTCAGGAACTAAAAATAAATGTGCATAGGTGAGAAAGTAAGAAAATTTCTATATCTACGATTTTAGATATCATCCAACTAGTCATTTTTCAACTATAGCAGAAACATGTGTTGTTTATGTTTCTCAGAAGCTGTTCACCCTCATTCTGATGACAGCAGTTCAGCTTTTCCCCGGGGCATCTACCTTGGTCTCTTACTTTCAGCACCAGGTTTTCTGTGGAGTCAGCTAAGGTGCCAGCTCCAGGGCTGGACGTGTTTCTTACCCTGGTCAATCAGAACATGCCATGACTCTTGCTGTAGTAATTGGCTCAGAAGTAGGCAGATGATCAGAGTCAATAAAGTGGAATGGGACTTTTGTTGGGATTGCTGAGAGAAAGCACTCTTTTCTATTTTTCCTTCCTTTATTATGATAGAATGGAGACAGATCTGCTAAGCCATCATGCTGCCCTGTAGAGAATGGGAGTGCAGTTCAGCAGGCCCAGGGGACAGAGAGCAAACAAGTTATGACAGACAACCCCACACGTGTGGCCCCACTCCCAGCCTTTTTACTTGTGGAAACCAATATGTTTCCATTTTGAGTGTTTTTTGTTATTTAGTGCTGAAAGTGTTTCTAGTGAAATATTCAACTTAGATGTGTGTGTGTGTGTGCGTGTGCAAGTATTTTTTCCTTTCTCTCTGCCTTGCCTTGTAAATTGGATTGAAGGAATACAGATTTACTGTCCTGCTCATTTTGATGCCACAATTTATAATGAGTTGTATTGATTTCCAGGTTGTATTTATGGCTGTCTTTATGGTAGTGTGGCCATGGCACACTATATTTTTGAGAACACTGAACACACAAAAAAGTACTTATTAAACGTGGATTTATTATGGAGAATTATTTTTTCACACTACGTTGTGGATGTCATGGCATTGGTATTGAAGAGAGTAATGAAGAGGTTTAAAAACCAGCTCTTTTGATCCTGAACTTTGGTTCTGGCTTGGAAGACAGGATTGCTTATGTGAAGCAGTTGACTGAGGAAACAGCTTTATATGCTTGTTAAAATGAGGGATACCACTGAATTTGATAGTTCAGAAAACGGATAGATGACTGTGACTTGGGGTTTCCGTAGGAGGATTTATGAGCAACTGAAGGCATCAATTAGACCATAAGGGATAAGCGGGCTATACATAGCTGAAGAGGATTCAAGACCATTTTTTGGTGAGAGGAAACTAGCAAAACCTTGGTGCTTTTGAAAATCAATGTGACCGGAACAGAAGATAATGTTTTTCAATAATACCAGTTATTCTCATTATAATGTGCCAAGTTAGTCATTTTAAGAATGTGGTTTTTTGAAATTAAAACAAACCAATATTAGAAGGTCTTATTTCCAGCTTATGGTCCAGAAAATTGAAGTTTTGTGCAGGCATATAACTTGCCCAAATTACCCAACTGGCAGGCATACAATGATGAGTTAAATGCAACTCATTTCTTACTGCAGAGCTTGTGCTTTTGAAGGTTGCACAGGCAAGTGCAGCCAGTGCACAGAGAGCCTCCAATGATAGGCTGAGGAACCCAGAGAGAATTCTCTGGAGGGGTCTTTAAGGCAATCTTCCAGTTGCTCACATAGTGAGGTTTATAAGTTGAGTTGGGATTTTGGTACAATTTGAAATAACTTAAGTAATGAGAGTCTTCTTTTGGGTCCATGATGCCGTTCTGATAAGGAAGCACTCTCTAATATGGGAAAAGGCTTTCTTTGCTTCATTGCATTTCAGTTTCCCCCAGAGCATTCTCTCCTCATCCCTATATCCATTTCCCAGGTTGCTTCTACAGGTTGAAGTGAAATTGGAATTGGAGCAGGAAAGTTAAAGCTTGTTTTGCATTACAAGTATTTAAAGTCCACTTGTAAATTTTTCTAACAGCTGCAAAGTAGCTTTTTAATGTGTCCAGTAATTGAAATTATTTTGTAATGAAAGTCTTGTCATACATCGTTAAGATCATCCTCCTACCTCTAGGCTGATTTAGGAGTGGCTCAGACGTTTGGACTGCCCTGCTGAGTAAATCTAATTGGTTTATAGCTAGCAGGAATGCAACATGAGGTTCGGTGATTCCAGAGTGACTTCTATATTCAGGTGTTCACAGTCTTACTGGCTTTAAAATTATTTTTCAGAATCTGTCTTTGTTTTGGTTACCAAAGTGTGGAAACACCTCTTATTATTTATTATAGGAGATAATCTTTTTCCCTGAGATCTGTGTCTCTGTCTTTCATCATCACATTTAGAAATTGAGAATTGTTCATTATGTATCCTGTGTTGGTACCAGTGTCTCTGAATTAAAACTCCCTTTCAGTCTTGCTTTGATTTTTCCAGTAGTTTCCAATAATTATCTGTTGCTACTGTCATAGCAGTGCTTTTGCTCTTTGACATTTATAGCAGTATCAAGGAATGAGTAATCTGCAAACACAATGTTTTATTTGTTTAGAACTACTAGCTACAGAAACTCTTATCTGTATAAACATACCAGAATTAAGGCAGAATGCAGAATTCAGTGATATAACAACCATGTCATAAGCCAGAAGCAGACATCAAAATACCCACTTGTAGAAATCCAAAGCTGGAGAGAATCAAGCAGAGGCAGGGGATGGGCAGGTGCCATAACAGGGAAGTAGGAACAAAGCCAAGGTAAAGTCAGAGCTGGGGAGTAAGAGAAACTCAGAAGGAGAAGCTAGAAGGCCAATGTGGGTCAAAACCCAGCATACATCAGATGTTTCATTGGGAGTGAAGAAATGGCACTACGATATAACTCTGTTGGGCTGGGTACTGATGCTGCTGGCTTTTATTTTACTTGTTATTTTAATCTCTTCCAAATTCAGAAGCTCTACTTCCAAAAGTTCTTCAAACATCAAGTGATTTATACCTACTTGATTGAGAACTGATGCATGGTGCTTTGCATATATTATCTCTAATCCTTATAAGAACTCTCAAGGTAAGTATTTTTGCCTATATTTTACTGATGAGGAATTTGAACCTTGGAGTAATTTAGTAAATCTATCTATGGCTGTACAGCTATGATGTGGCAGAGCCAGGATTCATAGCCAGTTGTGTCTGCATCCAAAGCTGGTTTGTTTTTTTCTGAACTCTCTCACCTTGCTTTCCTTTTACCTAACAGAATACCAAGTCAGAATTTCACCTCTCCAGTTGAAATCAAAGCTATCCATGGGCAGATGATAGGAAGCGGAAATAAAATGTGGAGTTCAGGTAGTTTAATCTGTTGTCTTTTCAGATAAGCTCAAAGAAGTTAAATAACTTTCCAAGGTTATTCATACCAGTATTGCCAAAGATAAACTGATACCCAAATCTGTAGATTTCCCCTAGATCTTAGACCCTTGAGACCACTGAGTGTTGAGGCTATGAGAATCTGGAGTTTTGCCATTTACATTCTCTCCTCTGTTTGTTCCTGGCAGCCTGTACACTTTGAATCCATAAATGCATTCACTGACCAAGTGCCTTGACCTTTTAAGGTTTAAGGGAGGTTGCCATCCAAATGAATATCCCTGTAAAAATGATTTCACACTAGAGAGATCACAGGTGAGTGCCTAGTGTCAAAAATGATCCATCATACATGAACAGGCAGCATATGATTACATTTTTTGTTTGTTGTTGATGCTAGGTAATAATAAATTCTTTTAGCCTCAAGGGATTTGTTGCAGCTTGAGTTCTTCATGGAAAATTTCATCAGTCTAGTAGCAATGAAGTACTACTCTAAAAGAGGTGTGCAAATGATTTCTGTTGTTGAGAAAACAACCCACAGATCTAGTCATTTGCATGGAAATTAGATAAAGCCCTGGAGCTTGAGACATGGCTTTGTTTTGGATGTCATAGAAAAAGAGAAACACTTATAAGACACCAAAGACCAAATAACGTTTTCATTGAATCAATTGTAATTTTAAAACCTATGAGAACAACAAAGGTAATATAATCTTCTGTTCTTGCTTGAATCATTTTACCTACCAAACTTCTACCCCAGCGATCACTCTAAAATAGTAGTTTTCGGAGTATGGTTCCTGGACCAGGAGCACCAGCCACTTCAGCATCACCTGGGAACTTGTCAGAAATGAAATTCTCAAGCTGCACCTGGCATTTACTCAATCAGGAACTCTGAGGATGGGGGTCAGCAATCCGTGTTTTACCAAGCCTTCCAGGTGATTCTGTGCCTGCTTAAGGTTGAGAACCAATGCCCTAAAATCTAGACCTATTTATGTCAAACAGGGTATATATATCGGAACTATGCTGTTTGCACGTGCCAGGAACTCAACTCAAACTGGTTTAATCCTGGAGGAATTTTAGTGGCTCTCATGCCTGGGAAGTCAAAAGGGACAGCTCATTACACTAGAACTCAAACATCATGATGACACTGTTTCTCTCCAGCTCTTGGATCTGTTTTTCTCAGGGTTGCTTCTTCATTCCCCAGTTTATCTATATGTGAAGAGGGGCACTGGCACCTCTAGGCTTACATGATTCTCATGGACCTTTATCCTGATTGCTTCAGTGAAAATACAGAGAAGTTCATTATGAAATCCTTCCCCTACAAGATTGTTATGAGTTGAAATGTGCTCCTCCAAGATTTATTTGCTGAAATCCTAACCCTCTGTACCTCAGAATGTGATTATTTGAAAGTAGTGTCATGGCAGATATGAATAATTATATCTGAATAACAATTTTTAAAAAAGGAAACGTGCCCTGTTAGTGGGAATGTAGATTAGTACAGACATTCTGGAAAATAGTGTGGAGGCTGCTCAAAATTGTCAGGAGCTCAGCTGAGCTGGGAGAGGCAGAGTAGAGCTGCCAGGATCAGAGTAGCCAGTTCAAGCAACAAGCCAAAAATGAAAAAGTTAAGACTTTAATCATTAATTGTGATGATAAAAGCAAGAGTCTAAAAACAGATAAAGCACTAACCTCCCTGTTTCATTTTCCCCCATGGAGCAGCTCACTGGTCATGGTCAGATGGATCAGCACAGACATGGGGGTCTTCTTCCATTGAGGGATCCCTGAACTGGGTGGGAAGAGTGTTGAGAGGGAAGGGCTAGGAGTGGAAAAGTTCTGGGTATTGAGTCAGAGTGGGGTAAAGAATCTTCAAGGTTTCTCCATCCTCTCCTCATAAGGAGGTCTGGGCAGAGGTGCCTGAAGAAGACCCTATGCCCAAGGGCTCAGGTAATAACCCAGGAGTGAAGGTGCCAGGGCTAGAGATGAAAACAGGTGTTAGAGTAGGACCGGCCAGAGGGCCTGAGTCCTTGACTGCCATTTGCTTCAGAAACCGCAATGCACTGGCTGTACACCAAGTCTGGGGCGGGGAGGGCAGAGTTCCCCTATGAGGCCTGTCAGGTAAAGCCTTTGTAATTGCACATGGTCAGGCCTGGAAAATCACACATAGGTTTTCAACCAGAAGCTGGACTCCTCAGATGCCGTTAGTACTCAGGCAGAAGAGACAAAAGAAGGGGATAGTGCAATTGGAGTGCACTGCAAGTCATTACCGTTGCAGTGGCCACCTGAGGAAATATCTCCACTCTTAGAACCAGGGCGTGCAGGCAGAGAGCAGGGTGGGGGGAGCAAATCCTCTCACATCCCTCTCCTCCTTCTCTTGCTAAGTCCCCCATTAGCCAAATCCCATGGGAAGGCAGAGGTTAAGAGGGCTGAGATGATGTGTTCTTTGTTGTCAGTCTCCGAGGCATGAATCAGTGCAGAGAATAAGAGGAGGTGTGGAAGCTCAGCATTTTGGCTTTGAAATAGTACCAGTGGTCTTGATTTGCATTTCCTGGATGCTGAATGATGTCGAGCAATTTTTCATGTGTCTGTTGGCCATTCGTATATCTTCCTTTGAGAAATGCCTATTCAGCTCCTTTGCCCATTTTTTAATTGGGTTATTTGCTTTTTTGGCTGTAAAGTTGTTTGAGTTCCTTGTATATTCTGGATATTAATCCTTTGTCACATGAATACTTTGCAAACGTTTTCTCCCACTCTGTTGGTTGTCTTTTCACTCTGCTGATTGTTTCTTTTGCTGTGCAGAAGCTTTTTAGTTTGATACAATCCCATTTGTTTATTTTTCCTTTAGTTGGCTGTGCTTTGGGGGTCATGTTCATGAAGTCTGTACACAATCCTATCTCCTGGAGTGTTTCCCCTATGTTTTCTCTAAGGAGTTTTATTGTTTCAGGGTGTATATTTAATTCTTTAATCCATTTTTAGTTGATTTTTGTATATGGAAATCAAGACCACTTTGAGATACCATCTCATTCCAGTCAGAATGGCTAATATTCAAAACACTGAGAATGATAAGTGCTGGAGAGGTTGCAGAGAAAAAGGAACTCTCCTACACTGTTGGTGGGACTGCAAATGGTGCAGCCTTTGTGGAAAACGGTATGGAGGTTCCTCAAACAATTACAGATAGATCTACCCTAGGACCCAGCTATTTCTCTACTGGGAATATACCCAGAGGAAAGGAAATTATCCTGCCGGAGGGATACCTGTACTCCAGTGTTTATTGCAGCACTATTGCAATAGCCAAGAGTTGGGACCAGCCCAAATGTCCATTGTAAGATGAGTGGATAAAGAAACGGGTATATCTACACAATGGAATACTACTCTGCTACAAAAGAGAATGAAATACTACCGTTTGAAGCAACATGGATGGACTTAGAGAAAATTATATTAAGTGAAACAAGTCAGGCACAGAAAAAGAAATAATTTGTGGGAACTAAAAATAAATAAATAAATAAACACACAAACAAATAAAGGGGAGAGAAGAAGACACAACAATCACAACAATTCCTTGAACTTGTTAAGACAAGTGAACAGATATGATATGGGGTGGGGAGGAGATGAGGGGAGAGGAATAGATAAAGGGTCATGAAAATCAACTACAATGTATATTGAGAAGTTAAAATTTTTTAAAAATCCAAAAATAAAAAAAGAAAAAAGAAAAGAAAATAAAGGGATGAAAAAGCAACTCACAAAAAAAGAAAAAAAGAAAAAAAAATTACCAGTGCTTGGGCTGCAACCCTAGATATTCTGATTTAATTGGTTAGAGGTAGGCTTAAGCATTTTGTGTATTTTTTTTAAATAAAGTTTTTAATTGAAATCTAATCTGCATGAAGAGAAGCTCACAAATTATGAGATTAAGGCTCAATGAATTATCACACACTGAACACACCTCAGGGAGATCAGGAGATGGAACATTTCTGGCATCCTAGGAGCCGCTCTCCATCATCAACTTCTAGTTTTGTCCCAAGGATAATAACCACTGCCCTGATTTCTGGCACCATAGACAGATTAGTGGGCTTTTGTTTTGTTTTTGTTTTTTACTTTATATGTAGTAAAGTTGTGTAGTGTACAGTCTTTTGTGTCCTTCTTTCACCCAAATAGAATGCACAGCATCTAGGTATTTCTAATCCACTACCGATAGAGTAGAACCTGGGGCAATACTGCCATGTGCAATGCTATTTATAATGTTAGTACTTACCAATGGGAGGGTTTTCTTCTGGACTCTTTCAAGAGAAGAGTTATTTTATGTTTGGAATTTAACTAAAAATGGAGTCTCCATTTGGTATTTCTCTAGAAATTAGATTGTTACTGGTCTAATAGAATTAAATAGACATCTCTTGGCAAAGTTGTTACTTACCCCTTCAAGTACAATATGGTGTAGCCTATGTAAGGGATTTGGAGAAGTCAAAGTCAATGTCCTTGAGATAAGACAGAGTGCAATGATGCATGAAAAGCATCTAACTCTATCAAGTGGTATAGTATGTGTGTGACAGGAGAAGTACTGATTGTAGAGGCTATTCAGTTTTGTAAAATCCTTACTTTCAGAAGAGAAGCACGATGTCTTCATCTCTGAGTCAGGAGTTCCAAGGAATTTTCTATATAGTAGTGAAGATAAGTTGTTCAAGTGATTTGAATACAAGATGTTGGTTAATGAATACTAGTTAATGACTCTAGCATGTTTGAAATGAAGTAATAAATGTGACTTTTGAGGGGGAAAAAAGGTGTCATATAAATGCAGAATCGGGACAGCGATTTCTAGTCATACAAGGTAGAAATTTAGACCTTAACAAATTCTAAAATCCAACTGTATATTAAAGTGTGGCAAAGGATACAGACGTCTGTTATAAAGGAAAATGGCTCATTAATGTGCACATACTGAGTACGAAGAATAGAACTGTTATGTATAACTCAATCAAGCCTTATTTAAGTTCAACTGGTGGACAGTAATTTCAAGACTTAAAACCAAATGAGATTTAGTTGACTCTTTTTATCAAGTCAGTGTTGTGTGACTAGGGCCATAATGTCGTGCTCAGTGGCTAAAATCATTTTAGTCCCTTTTTGCAGATAGCAAATATATTTAGAACTTAGCTTGAGGAAAATGATGCATGACAGGGACTTCTCTAGGGAGACTCCCATATTATTTTAGGAGGGAAATATTTATGAAATTGCATCTGCTCTGTCCAAATAACTCTGCATAAAGACCAGCCTTGCAATGACATTAAGATTAGATAAGCTTAGGCAATACCTTTCTCCTGGAGAATGTCTTTAAATGAGCAAGGGATCACTAGACCCTTTCTTTAAATGGCTGTTCATAAGCTACCTTGCTTTAATTACACATAAAGTTGCACTGATAAAGTGAATTTCCAAGTGGATACTCTGACTAAAAAACTAATCCATCTTATACTTTCACTGGGAACAGTGGATTTTGAAAGCCTTACTTTGAATTATGGAATTTGGTATAAATTTTAATGCAAATATTTTCATGTTTATTTTTCCGGTTATTCTTATTTTGACAGCTCTGTGCCATATACTTACATAAAATTTCCTTTTTCTGACTTTAAAACAGTTTTGAGGTTCATTATTCTGGGGAAAGCTCCTAATTTTGTGTAGCTGATATGACATTGACCATTTTAATTCCACGGAAAATGTTCCAATATTGACAAAATTATAATAACCTCTAACCGCAGAAATGGTTGTAACGGACTTGAAGGCATGCTCACTCTCACGAATCTCCCTTGGACACAAAGTCAATGTCCTTGCCTGCCAAAAGTCCTCACTCACATTGAGGACTGTAGAGATAAGCTTTGAAGAGATCTAGAAGACTTGTATTAGGAGGTAAATCTATCAATTCAAGAAATGTTTCAAATACATACAAGGATGGTAGTTGCTTTTAACAATATGTTAATGTCTCCTATATCCGATAGGTCAGGGTATGACAATTTCCAAAATTCTTAAGATGCTTGTTCTAGACAGTATGAGTATGAGGAAGGGAGTGATTTTCCCCAAATACCCATCCTCAGACCGGCGCCAAGTCTCTGGTGCTCCTCTCACTGGTCTGTAACAAAGTGAGAATGCTGTCTCCTTAATGCTATTAATACTTATTTTAAAAGACTGTTCTTTAATATAACATTTCCTCTTTGCTGTGGATTGAATGTCCTCACAAAACATATTGAAGCTGGACCCCCTTTGTAACAGTGCTAAGAGGGTGGGAAATCTAATTATGGTATTTGAAAAGTGGGGCCTTCAAGAGGTGATTAGATTGTGAGGACTGTGCTCTTGAGAATGGATTGTTCCATTCATGAAATAATGGGCTTGGTTCTGATGCCTTTATAAGGAGGGCAAGTGGGAAGGTTGACTCTCTCTTGCTCAGCCCACTCATGCCAGGTGGTACCCTGTGTTGCTCTACAGAGTCAACACCAAGAAGAAGGCCCTCACCAGGTGCATCCCCTGGACTGTGGACTTCCCAACTTCCAAACTGTAAGGAAGAAATTTCATTTTTTTTATATTACCCAGTTCTAGGTATTCTAAGACTCAGAAACATACTAATACATCCTTCCTATTTTTTTTTATTTTAAAATTATTACTTATTTTGTAAAACTTCATCATGGTAATTGGTGGAGGTTATTATTGTTGCTGTTGTTTGCTTATTAATGCTCTTACTGAAGAACATTTTTAAAAGCAGACTTTAGGTTGAGTATCATTAATTTTTTTTTTTAGAAAGTCTGTTCTATGAATGACAAAATATCAGGAACTGCTGTTTTACACTTCCTGAAGACCAGGAATATATAAGTTGATGTGGAGTTCCAGGAAGATCTCCTTTAGCTTCTCACTTGTCCCCATTCCCACCCAGACTAAACAAGGAGAAGTTGCTATGAATTTGTCTGTTTTTTTATGATTGTGATTATTGTGCATGGTTGCAGCTGACTTTCTCTGGCCCTGTGCTCCATGTGACCTGAATGCTAAGAGGAATCACCCCACGAGTGGATCTAACTTTCATTCCCTGTCTCTCTCTTTCTGTTGTTATTTATCCAAGTGTTTACCTGTACTGCAGCTGTATCTGAGATTCACTGGGGGAAGAAAGACTCTTAGTGCAGGTTAGAGTGACACTTGAAATTTGGGGATAATACAATGTACAGTGCTACCATTGTTTATTGTTTTTCTAGCTGTCTTAAGAAAGTTGAGGGTGGGGATGTATTTTGTGATAGAACTTGAGTATTTCTAGATTTTCTGGCTATGGCTCCACCTATATACCAGCAAAATGTCAACTCAGCTCTTCTGCTCTAAGCAGAGGTTTCTATAAAACTCAGAACAAGTTTCTGAGATTATTAATGGCTAGGTTTCTGTTAACTTTTTCTTGGTAAACACTTTCCTTACTCCATTAATCTCTTTATCTCTTTCTTCACCAGACCACCATTTACCTAACAGAATTGATACTCATGGCATATACTTGGATTTTGCTTCATTGTAAAATGTTGATGGAGATTTACGTGTCTCCTAAAAACTGTAAATCCTTGGGTATGAGGGCTGAATTTCACTTATCTTTATGTATCTACCACTTATCACTGTGCTTGGCATGTGATAAACATTCAGTGAAATTTATTCAATGAAGACAGGAAGGAATAAATAAATGATTTAATCTCATCATGTTTGATGCCTATGCAATTGCAAAAATATTTAATTATATCAGAAGATTTAATCACCCTTGTCCTTAATATTCAATTCCCTCCAATCCTAGTTCTGTGAGGTGGCAACGGGGGCTCCATTTTCCAACCCTCATGGGTGTGCAGATTGAGGTTTTCCTGGTTTGAGATTCTCCAGAATAGTTATAAAAGTGCCACTCATTTTTTTGGATGAGGCTAGGAACAATACTTTGTCTTGTCCTTATGATGACATTACATGACTTTTGTTTTTTTGCATTTCAAAGGAGTGTGGCAAACATTGACACAAATAAATTAACACTCTCATCTGATTTGACTTTATTTGAAACTAACAGCAAGTTCTTATGCTACTGAGTAGGTTAATTGACCTATCCAGTAACTCAGAATTGCACAGTGAATTTTCATTTCTATGATAAATATTACAAACACTGAAGTTTTCTTTTTCTCACTTTGTTTTTCTAGCACATCTGTTTACCTTCTAAAGGCATTCTTTATAAGTCTCGTCAGTCCCATGTTGGTCATTTTTCAGAGACAAAACCTCAGCTTACAGAGAAAACTGGTTTCTCTTTTTAGTGTCTATAAATGACTATATTTCAACTATATTGAAAGAATGGGAAAGAAATCTGAAACTTTTACCTGCTTGTCACTAATAATGACAGCTTTATTCATCAGTTCTTTACTGTTTTTGATAATCTGCTTTGTTTGTTTCTACTTTATTTGCCAGTGCTACACTTTATTGAACTTTAAATAATTGCTTAAGATAATCAGTCCTGTGACTTTATATTTACTGTCTTGTAAACACGTAGGTTTGCTACCTTCCTGTAAACCTGTAGGTGAGCTATATAAAGTTACCCCCCCCCCCCCAGCTTCCTTGCCCATGAAATGATGGTTTGGACTAAAATCTTCTCCAACTCTAATATACTATGAATATGTGAGTTCTTGTTTTTTCTATCTATTTCGTTCAACACCTCTTTCAGGTTTATGTCACTGCAAATTTGATCAATACATCCTCTAACACCTTCAGCAAAGTCACAGACTAAAATATTGATGAAGATAGACTGGGGACCAAACCCTGCGGGGAATCAATTCATTAATTGTTACTCTTTGGGTATGGTACTTTAATCAATAATAAATCTACTCAATTTTACTAGTCTCTTAAACTTACTTTCATGCTTTACATACAGGTATCAAGACAGGATTTTTGAATGCTTTACTGCAATTTAGCTATATCATGTGTATGTCAGTCTCACTTAGCCATCTTTCAACTCTACAAAAAATGGAATGTGATTAGTTTAGTATTGCTTGTTTTCAATTATTCATGGTTTTAAGAAACCCATTTCTGCTTCTTAATACTCACAGACCACTCAATTATGGCATTAGTCTAGAAGACTTCCTAGAAATTACATGAGGTTTGCTATTCAGAAGTTTGTAAAATCTGTCTTCTTCATTTTGAGGCTAAAAAAGACATTTGCCCATCTTCAGTTTCTTTGTATCATTCCCATTCTCTCTGATTCTTCTAAAAACCCAAATGTAGCTCAGATAACTTATGTCTCTCAGCATCCCAGTGTGCAGTCCTTCTAAGGCAGAGCCTGGAATTGTTACCATCTCTTTTGAGTTTTCACTCACTTTTGACTTTTGTAATCATTTACCATACTTCATTGCATATCATTTTCTTCATAAGGGAATGCAGAAAATGTAGAAGTTGCATAGTTTGAGTTAATATTTATAAACAAACAGCATTAAAATAATCGACTCTTTCTGGAACTTTCATTTTCATAAGACTTCTTATAAAGTGGCTTTAGTTTTGCTCTTTTTATATATTCCTATATTTCCTCACTCATTCGAGCTCATCATAAATCTTTCACACAAGCACCCTGATTTCCCTTTTCTATCTCACAATTGCATGGGCAACTTACATTTCTTAAGCCTTACAATAATCTTAAGCCATCTTCCTTCCAGTGTGACCTGCCATGGAGTCCCTCCTGTGACATGAATATTTAAAAATTATCCTATCTAGAAATCCACACTAGTTATTTGATAGCCAGCCTCCACATCTTATATACTAGACCTTAGTAAGTAAAATTGTTAATTTTATTCAAAATGAACTGTCAATTAAAAATTTATTAAAAAATTCTCTCACTTTTATTTCACCAATCAATATTCCTTTTTAGGCCAGTCAGTTTTCTTAGATCAGGATTTCTCAACCTCAGCGTTACTGAATTCGGGAGCAGATAAATTTTGTTGTAGGGTGCTATCCTGTATATTACAGGATGTTTAGCAGCATCCATGGGTTCTACTCCTAGACGCCAGTAGCATCTTCCTCCAATTAAGACAATGTCTCCAGACATTGTCAAATGTCCTGTTAGTGACAAAATTATATTGGTTGAAAACCATTGCCTTACTTGATTTCTTTGCTCTTTAGGGGATGAAATTTCCATTTGCTTTACTATTTCTTAAGCATGTCTTCTAACCATTATGTCTCCCTTCTGTGACTAAGGCATGCTATCCAGTAGTAATTCACCGTCCTCGGCCCCTTTTTGTTCAAGTAGCCATCATAAAATATTTTTCCTTTCATCTTTTTTCTATCTATAAATATCTCTTTTTTAATTAGACTTCTGTGAATGAATGTTATAGCAAAAGTATATATTATTTTTTTTCTTTTTTTTTTTTTTTGTCTTTTTCGTGACCGGCACTCAGCCAGTGAGTGCACCGGCCATTCCTATATAGGATCCGAACCCGCGGCAGGAGCGTCGCTGCACTCCCAGCGTGGCACTCTCCCGAGTGCGCCACGGGCTCAGCCCCTAAAGTATATATTATTTAAATACAGAACTACTCTACCTCCCTTCAGGGCATAATTGGTATTTTAAAGTGTGACAGGTTAATATTTGCTTTTGAACAATATATCTTTTGAAGCATTAAACACACACAAAATACTAATAACATAAGCTTATATTTAAATGTGAAATTAATAGTGAATACAATGCTATGAAAGTTGGATAATATATACACAACCTTTGGGGTAACATGAATAAGCTTAATAGAGAAGGTAGGATTTTGTCTGGGCCTCAGGGGAAAAGTAGAATCAAATGCAAGAAAGAGAGAGTGGGAAAATCACATGTGTTAAAACTGTGAACAAAAGCACAAAACTCCAGAAAGCAAAAATATTTGGGGAAGGGGATGTAGTCTGTGAACCAGTTCAGCTGGAAAAAAAACCGTTTCAGAGAAAATGTTGAACATTTGATTGGATGGTATATTAGTTTTCTATTGCTGTCTAAGAAATTATTCCAAACTTAATGGCTTAAAACAACACAAGTTTATGTTCTTACCATTATGTAGGTTAAGTCCTTATTGGGCTAAAATCATTCCATTGGCAGGTCTGTATTTTGTCTTGAAGTCTAGGAGAATCGGTTTCCTTCCTTTTTGCAGCTTCTAAAGGCCAATTATATTCCTTGGCTCCTGCCCCCTTCCTTCATTTTTAAAGCTGAAATCAGCAGGCACAGTCCTTCTTGTGCTGCCATCTCTTGGTTCTCTTTTTCCAGCAAAAGTACTATGATTTTAAGGACCCATGTGATAGATTGGACACATCCAAATAATCCACAAAAGTCACTCTATCTCAAAAGCCTTAACTTAATCACATAAGCAAAGTCACTTTTGCCATATTAAATAACATATTTACAGGTTCTAGGATTATGATGTGAATTTTTTGGGGTGTGGGGGACATTATTCTGGCCAGAGGTTAAGGCAGTGAAATGGATAAAGAAAGCTGAGCAGCCATGACACACTAAAGTGGCAATAGTTGAAAGCTGAGGCAAAGTCTGTCTCAATCAGAAATCCTCTCAGATTCTCCCTCTTGCAGTAAGATCCAATGACTTTCTTCTCCAAACAGAGTCTAAGCTGTCATGATTAGCATTCTCCCTAAGACCTGTAAGACCTGGAACTCTGCTGATAGGTGAATCATAGTGTTGGATGCAAACAATCAGTAGTTTCTAAGCCTACATTATAATCGTCTGGGAAAAATTTTAAAATACTTAGTCCTAGACCCAACCTGCTATATCACAATCTCCAGGGAGAAAGATCGGGAATTGTATTTCCATACAAACTTCTCAAACAGTGTCCCTAAAGAGAGACTGGTGCATTTCAGTGGGCTCACAATGGAAATGATGGTCATGTATCTGTGTTCTCATTTCATACCAAGTGAAATTGGGGTCTAAAGGACTCAAGAGCTCTTTCCTGAAGTCAAACTAGATGTCCTAAGCCTAAATATTTGTAGTCCAATCACCCGGACATGAGAATTTGGAGTCTAGGAAGACACACAGACACATACTTTCTGGCCAATGAAAAGTTTCACACTCAAAACCTCTCTTTTGCCTAAGACAACTTTGGGTTTGGCATTAAAACATGGCGAAAACGAAAATGTATCACTCATAGAGTTGATGTTATCTGCCTGCATAGATTTATACTTTCTATTTGCTCAAAAGCATATATGGACAATTTCCTGCCTCTATCATGAGAAACTTGAAGGCACCTGATCTTAAACCTCTGGCCTCTTGTTTTCCTTCCTAACTCTACCTCCAAGTTGGTCTATTATGCTTGAAATCTTAGGTATTCATGAATTTCCTCAAGCCTGTAATACATTCTCTGAAATCACTCCAGAGAATGGGGATTTGATTAGGGGGATGCATTGGAAATGTCAGAGGTATTTCTATCTTACCTAAAAGAAATGAGAACATTGACATGTGTGCTCAGAGATAATGGGAACTGAAGCAGATCTTCAGAAGCCCTTAAAAACTCCCTCAGTTCTTAAATCTTTCACTTTCTTTTGTGTCCCTTTGGATTAAACAATGTAAGTAATGCAGATAAATACATAAAGAAATACAGTTGTTTTTTTTAAAAAAAACAAACAAACATAAGTTCTAATATGTTTTACTTAATGTCTGTACCTTCCTCCCCTTCCCCAGAGTTTGCATGTAATGGATAGAAAATTTTGTTCCCCATTTTACTTTTCCATTTCAGGACTAATTGGTTAATGGGGAACTACTAATTAACTCAATTTATTCAACAAATATTTACTCTGTCCGTATGTGGCAGACAGACATTAAGATGGTCCCCAGGATTTTCTCATCCTGATTCACGTCCTTATGTGATCTCCTCCCCTGGAGTGTGGGCAGAACCTTTAACATGCTTCTGATCTATAGAATATGACAAAAGTGATGAGATGTACATGATTACATGATTATGTCTCATAAGATGGTAATGTCCATCTTGATGGAATCTCTTTCTTTCTCTAAAGATGGCTGTAAGGAAGCAAGTACCCCTTTTGGGGAATGTCACATGGCAAGAAACTGTAACTCCTAAAACTGAAGGAGACATTCAGCCAACAGTCATCAAGAAACTGAAGCCCTTTTTCTTGCAACTGCAAGGAACTGAATTCTGCCAACAACCTGAGTGAGCTAGAAAGTAGATTCTTCACTAGTATAACTCAGAGGAGAATGTAGCCCTGGCTTACACATTAATTGAAGTCTCATAAAACCCTAAGCAGGTGATCCATCTAAGACTTGTATGAATTCCTAACCCACAGAAACTGTGAGATAATAAATGTGTGCCGTTTCAAGCTCCTAACTGTGTAGTATTATTGTATTACAGCAATAGTTAACTAACATACCCTATCATACAGCAAACATGGTTCTAATTGCCAGGAATACAATAGCGTAAACCACAGATAAAGCTCCCATCTTCATGGAGTTATACTCAGTGGTGGGACAGGTAACACACATACAATTACACTAATTATAGCTTATGGTATTTGCTATATATGGGTGCATATGTGCAGGGAGTGATACTTCAGACAGAGTGGTCTGGGAGGGCCTTTCTGAGAATGTGATATATAAACTCAGATACAAAAAATAACAGACCAGTTATATGAATAGTTGAGGGAAAAGTTTTAGGCATAGAGAACAGTAAGATTCTGAACAAAAGATTCTGAAGCAAGAAACATTTAGGAATTAGTACTTCAGTGTGACTGGAGTATAAAGATTCAGCAGACAGAATGGCAACTATTGAGGTTAAAAACCTTGTAGTGCCCAGTGGATCTTGATAAGAACTTGATTTAATTCTAAGTATATTGGAAAGGAATTAAAGGGTTTTAAATAGAGAGGGATATGATCTCCTACTTCATCTGATTGGCCAGGAAGACAATAAATAATTTGCTTTTAGTGGATGCTTTCTTTCAATTGTATTTCTCTGGGTGTACACTCTGCTTCAGTCAGGCTGTAAGCTCCATGAGGGAAAACCCTGTAGGGCACTGTGCTGCATAATCAATAAATGCTATGCATTTGGTGCACCTTATTAAGCATGCTTATGTTAAACTAGATTACAACATTCACATGAAAATTAGGCTATTCCACAGGAATAGATGAGAAAACTAAGGTCCTGATGGGAAAATATTTCTGGCAAATTTGGAGTAACCACATTCTTCTTATGTCCTCCTTCTTACAATGAAAATAGTTAAGGTTAATAAAACAAGCACGCAGAGGAAGATCCTTTTTAAATTTTTTCTTCATTAAAACATAATTGATTGTACATGTCTGTGGAGTACAGTGTTGATTATCAATACCATTGTGCAATAGCTGATGCTCAAATCAGGATAGTTAGTATATTCAACCTTACACATTGTAATCATTTTTTGTGGCCCTTTACCAGTTTCTAACTAATTCCTCCTTCCCCTCCCCCTTTTCCACTCTTAAAGATGGAAGAAGAAGGTGGACTACCTAAGGAACTCAGAACTTGAAGAATGGCATGGTAGTGAGATCCCTGGGTTTTCTTATTGCCTCCCACAGGTCCCTGACAAGTCACTTCAGAAGGCTTCAACCCAGAACTGCCAACAGGTAGAGATAAAAATAATGCCCCAAGAAAACCTTTTCTCCTCTAGCCTAAGGACCAAAAAATGGGTGGCCAAAAACCAGAAAACCATTTTGGTCATACTCGCCTGTATTAGTCTGTTTCTGTTGCTTGTAACAGAATACCCCAAACTGAGTAATTTATAAGAAAATGAAATTTATTTCATACAGTTTGGGGGCTGAGAAGTCCACAGTCCAGGGAGAGCATCTAGTGAGGAAATTCTTCTTAGTGGAGACTCTCTACAGGGTCCTATGGTGACCAGGATGTCACATGGTGAGGATGGGCTGAGCAAGAGAGCTAACCTCCTCACTTGCTCTCCTTTTAAAGCCATAAGAATCACACCCATTACTCTATGAATGGATCAATACATTCATAAAGGCACAATTCTTACAACCTAATCACCTCTTACAAACCCCACCTTTCAAATATCATGATTGGATTTCCTTTCCTCTTAACACTGTTGCAGTGGGGTCCAAAATTTCAACACATGAACTTTTGGGGGACACATCTGACCCACTGCCTTTTTATGGCTAAATGCCAATAGGAAAATCCCATTCACACTACCATGGTTTCAGTGGGTCTGAGCAGGGAGCTGATCTTCCATCCCCAGCATTAGAAAAGCAGAAGGCACTCTGATTCCCCTGCCAGGGTAGCATTGTCGGGGCTGAGCAGAAGCTGAGCCAAGAGCTATTCTCTCATCTTCCATTCAGTAGAAGTAGGCAGTATTAGTAGACAGTATTTTGATACTCTGATCCCCTCACCAAGGTAGTGTCTGTGGGGTCCAGCAGAAACTTGAAGCTCTGTCACCACCAGGCAGTGAGACTTAATGAAGTTGTGCAAGGTGGGATTGGTCACCTCTAGGCTTTGCTCCTGCACTCTTGATGTCAATGGGGACCACCAGGGAACTGATCCCCTACCCCCACCCCTACCAATGAGACTCAACAAGGAGGGGTGAGTTGGAGCTCTTTGGAACTCCCTATTATTCTCATCCCTGCTGTCCATGGGGCCCAGTGGGGAGCTGAACCTCCCCACCTTCCCAGCTGAATGAGACAGAACAAGGCAGTATAAAGTAGGACTATTTGGTAGTCTACTCCTGCACCACTATGTGAGCAGCACCTAGTGGGGAGTTGAACCTCCACTTCCACCTGGCATTACCAGGTAGAAGGAGATGGTAGAAGGTGGGTTAGTTGCCCCTCTGCTCCCTTCATCCCTTCATCTGGTATCTAGGGGCCACCAGGGAACTGAGCTTCTGCCCCTACTCCGAAGCAACAAAGCAGTGTGAGTCAGCCCTCTGCTTCCTTTCTTGCAGATGTCTGTGGGGCTCATCAGGAAGAGGAAGTATCATCCCCATTCAGAGATAGTGAGATGGTACAAGTTGGAGTCACATTTCTACTGGGAAGGCATAAGCAAAACCTAAGGAGAAGCTGACCCTCCACTCCACCTACCTGCAATGGACTGTGTGAGTCAGCACTAGACTTTTACTAGGGCAATGGCAGTAGGACCCAACTGGAACTTAAATATACATATCTACTCAGTGCTCACACTACATCTCAACAAGGGGACTGCCTGCTAAGTAATAATATTAGATAAAATCCATAATCTCATAATATAATATCCAATATGTCCAGGATACAATTAAAATCACTCATTAAACAAGAACCAGGAAAGTAAAAATCTGAATAAGAAATGACAGTCAACAGATGCCAACACTGAGATAAATTAGATATTGAAATTATGTAACAAATACTTTAAAGCAGTCATCATAAAATTGCTTCAGCAATTTTACAAATTCTTTTGAGCCAGGTGAGAAAATATAAAACCTCAGAAAAGAAATAGAAGTTATAAAATGGAAATTATAGAAGTAGAAATATTATAATAACTGAAATTTTAAAAAATTGCTGGATGAGCTCAATAGTAGAGTGAGATGACAAAGGACAGGATCGGTGGACCTGAAGATATATCAACAGAATTTACACCGTCCAAAGAACAGAGAGAAAATAGATTGAAAAAAAAACAACAACCACTGATTCTCAGGGACCAAGAGGACAATTGCAATAGAGCTTTCATTTGTATTATCTCCCCAAAGCAGACATGAGGGAGTGGGACTGGGAAAATAATTGAATAAACAAAAGCTGAAAACTTCCCAAATTTGGTGAAAGACATAAACCTACAGATTCAAGAATTGAAATTAACTCCCAAACAGGATAAACCTGAAGAAGTGCATCAGAAGAGAGTATGATTAAACTTTTGAAAACTAGACAAATAAAAAATCTTGAAAGCAGCTGGAGAGAAATGACACATTACTTCTAGGTATAGACCAATTCAAATGACAGTCTGAATGGAGGCAGGAGGAAGTGGTACAGAATTTTTCAAGTACTGAGAGAAAAGAATTATCAACCATGAATTCTATCCTTCAGCAGTAAAGGGGAAGTAATGACATTCACAAAAAAAAAATCGATGAAAATTTATTGCTAGAAAATTTATCATTACAGAATGGCTGTAGGAAGTATTATAAAAAGAAAGGAAAGAATAATAACAGAAGTCGTCTTGGGGATAAAAGAACATCAAATGGGTAAAAATAAAAATAAATCCTAATAGATTTTCCTTCTCATAAGTTTTTAAAAATCATACTTAATAGTCAAAGCAAAAATTATAACCTTATCTGATGTGGTATTCAACGTATTGTAAAAGAAACATTTAAGACAACATACATCTCAACAGGGAGAAGGCCTGCTAAGTAAATATTGTTAAATAGAATTCATTGTCTCATAATATAACATCCAATGCACATCTATGTGTCCTCCAATTATTTTAGTTGCATAGTTTATATTTAGTATTTTTAATCCATCTTTATGTATGTATTATGGTGTGAAGTAGAAAATACAATTTTATTTTTTTCAAATTAACAAATTGTGCTAGAAACAATGAGTACAAACAAGCTTCCTTCCCCTACTTTTAAAAATAACATCTTTCCATGCTAATTTCATCTCTGGGAAATCTAAAATCTCTTCCACTGATGTTTTTAACAGCAGTATTATTATTTTTCACAATTGATCAGTATTACTATTTTTTTACATGATTATTCACAATTGTTTGACTAGAGTCTTATGAATTCTTTTAATTTGCACAAAGCCAAACTTTTTATATTCACCTGAATTTTCCTTATTGTCCAAATTTCTGCTATTGGAGATAGATGGAGAGCTGATGTGCATTTTACTGTCAGCCCAATGATCTAGAGGCTCAGTGGTTAAAGATGAAGAGAAGTCTGGAATTAAAGGTACTCACATCAAGAGATCACACCAAACCCTGAGTTTGGTGCACTCGATATATCTAGTGCCTGTTCTTTGCATGCCATGTGATTCTGTCCAATCTCTTTCACCAGATATTTTAGACAAGATTCCTGCTTGATCAGAATACATCTGCCACCTGCTGGCTTTTTGCTGGATGCAACCTCCATAACCCTGCATCCTTCCAGTGCAGGTGACTTTATGCAATGTTGATCAGTCAGTGTAAGTGGCCTTCTACATATGAGTCCCTTGTCCATCTGTAGCTACCCTCTTACTTTTTCCCTTATAAATTAGAATGTATTGGTGGGGTTTTGTCTGGCTCTCTTGCATTTATATTACCAACCCTGGACCACTTTCCAGAAAGACTAGTCTTTAATATCTTTCTTTGATCTCATTCCAACTCTACTTGAAGAAATTCTTCAATTTCTTCTAAGTTAGTTACATGGGGAATGGTTATATAGACACCTATGCAAAAATTTTGCATCTAATCTTTACTTAGGGAAAGTCCTATTTCTTTTATTTTTCTGATAGATTAAATAAGCATCCCATATCTCCAACATTTTGCCCTGATACTCCCACAAATAGGCTAATATTTGGCATATTATGTTGACCTGGAAAATGTGTTTGCTATACTCTTTCTCTTCATTTAGCTGTGCATTGGTTACTTTCCCTTGAGCTATTGTTATCAGCATTATCACCACTGCTACAACAATTGCTATATGTTGGATATAATACAGTATTTCTCAACCTTTATTTTTGTTACTGCCTCCCTGTAAGGAGCATTTTTAGACATTTTTTCCTTATCATTACCCCAACATGATATTTTAATATCATGGATATACTGTATATCTAATTATGTACTCTGACTCTTTGGAAGGCCAGAACCCATTGTAGCAACCCATTTCTACATTTTTTTTCCATCTCCCAAGAACCAATTTTCATGCCCCTGGAGATAATACTGCCCACATAGAGAACACAGAGTAATCTATGTGCCAGGCATTCATTGCATATTTTATATTCATATTTATAATATCTTGTTATTAATCAATTAATTATTTCTGAAGATATGACTGGCCATTTCTCTAGTTATAGATGAACACAGAACTCTTTACTTATATAAAGTAGCTTATAAATTCAGCCTTCCAAATGTCTAAACAACAAATACTGACCCTTTGGCCCATCTTTTGCTTTATTTCCCCTGCCAACTCCTTCACCACACACACTACTACATACCTAAACCATGAGAAATGACTAATGTCAGAATACTGAAGGGCCGACACTACATTATACTATGCGGCAAGAGCAGTGTCTGCAATTGCAATGGGATTTTCAGATGTTAATCACTTTTTATTTTTCTTATTGACTATATAATACCTCTGGAACCAGACTCAAGGAGATTCAAAGCTGCTTGTCTCTTTTGGAGTGGGGTGGGGTGGGAACACTATCTGTCCTAATGTTGTCTATAGAAATCATGTCTGCTGTGTGCAATCATGGAGTAGTTCTACCCGTACAGCACATTTCCTAAACAAAGAACACTACCAGTATACTTTGTATTACTGGTATCCTCTGGAGGCATAATGCAAATTATGATTTTAGAATACAATTTTATTTATTAACAAATTAGTGATCATTATATCCAGACTTATTTTCATTCTACACATGTGTGTTTTGAAAATTGCTTTTTAAAAAATAATTGCATGCAGTGGACCTATTTATAACACATGATTTTGTCCTCAGTGGCTACTGTTGATTGGAACATGGATGAACACCTGACTCAGTACTGACATTCATTGATGAGTTGGATAATTCAATTGCCTACTGAAAATTTGAGCTAAAAGTAAAGACCAGAGTCAGGCAATAGTTACCGGATATGAAACCAAAAAATTATATAAGGTGGGGCTAGAATTAGCTTTATATGAAAAACAAAACCACAAGCATATTGACATTAGGGTATAACAAAAACTGAGAACCTCACAGCAGAGAGATCATTTTAAAAACATATGATGGAATAGAGAAAAGCAGGAACTAAGACTGTGCAGTCCCAGAGAATGTAGACAGGATGATTTTCTGATATTCTGGTCTTGAAGTTGGATTTGTGGATGTCTTTGTTCCATTTCAATGAGCCTGTTTTTAACTTGAACTTCTTTGATTGTAACCAAAAAGACTTGACAAGGCAAGAGTTTTTTGTTTGTTTGTTTTTGTTTTTCAAAAAACAATTCAGTGGGAAACTATATCCCGTAAGAATATAAGTGCCATGAGATGTGTCTGTTATATTGACCATTATTATCTGGTGCTTAGAGTAACATCTATGCCATAGCATGTGCTCCACAGAAATCATTGGATTAATACAAAGAAGTCTTCATGATTAGCATGCACATGCATTACAGCATCTGGAATGCCTTTCAGATGCTGAAATGAAGACCTGGATGAGGGGTTGTATGGAGGAATATCCTGAAGATGAAGAAACTCACTTTATTTGAACGTCTTTATTTTGGTATGAGGTTTGCTTTGTTTTTTTGTTTTTGTTTTTGTTTTTTTTGCTTTTTATTTCTTTATAGATTTCAAGTAAGAAACTGAATTTAGGGTGCCAAATGCTACTGCCCACTATTGCTAGCAGAAAGTACTGTAAAAGATCTTGATGATTTGACATGCTAACAACATTTTTAAAGGGAAATGTCCCACACATTCTCTGTGTAATACATATAAAAGCAGTTCTTAATGATACAGTGCACTTCCTTATATTTTTGGATTTCACAGACTGTTAAAATTTTGCAGGAAATTTTGAGAAGCAATAAGATTTGCATGTTTACATTTGTCCAAGTAAAAGCATTCATCACAACATAAGAAACAAGAAAGATTTGCTATCAAGAAACAAGAAAGATTTGCTATCAACATTATTAAATATTGAAAAAATGACGTTAACAGAAATTAAGTGGAAAGAACATAATCTCAGAATAAAGGATTTTAAAATGAACGTGCTTGTTATAATAAAAAATTCACTGCGTTGTTTAATTTTCCTTACTTCATAATTTTCTGATGAAAAATTCAACACTCACAAGAGTAAGCTCTTCACAACCTTTGGTTCAAGATTATTATTAAGGGTTGATGGACTCAACTCAAATATTTCAAAATCTGAGATACAGACAGTTGAAAGACCAATTCTTTTGTTCTTGCCTTGTCTGGACTTAATCAATTTACTATAGTACGCAGTGGTGATTTTCATGCAGATAAGCCATGTTGATTAGCAATTACATATGCTTTTGTAATAAACAATAGTCATTTTAAGAATCACTTAATAAATGCCATTTAGTTGATTGACACAATCTTTCATAACATGGAGCTCATGAGGGCAATTACTGTCATTTTTTTTTTCTATTACTAAAAAAACTATTTGGCAAACTGCATTGGCAGTTAAGTCAATGCTGATGGTACTTAAATGGTAAATTCAACCTCATTTGTCTTTATTTTCTTGACCATCTCAATACTTTAGGTGTGACCCAGCCATATTACGAAAAGATGCCACTAGAAAAAAGTGTCCAGTCCAAGACCAGTAAATAACTCTGCAACATTATCCATATCCATTATCCATTATCCATATCCATATCCACATTCCTATGGCCTTATATTAAATGTGTTTTCAGCTGCTGAGGTGTCAGGCATTACTATGCATATAAAAAGGGAAACTTATGGCCAATTATGATATATACCTCTCAAGATACTTAAATTATAATAACCTATAAAAAGTACAACTTATAAAAATTTGTTTTGATATTAATGTTAACTGAGTTCTTGCCCAGAGTCTCTCTCCTTCTAAGGGTCAAACACAGTGGAACTTGAGATTTGACCTAACCGCTTTTTAAAAAATTTTAATCAAGCATTACCTCCACAGGCAACAGATGGAGGAAAAGCCATTTGATATCAGTTCAGTAGCAATGTGCCCAACACACTATATGAAGCACAGATGTTTATCTGGAATGACCGTGAAGTTGGAAAATGAAAACTTGGAAGAAAGCTATTGAGTTCCAAAACCTCTCCAATGCCATATTGTAAACAGGCAGGACAGCCTCTAAGGGGTAGTATTAATACCTGATTCTTTTACAATCTTCTTAATACAGTCTGAATAAAAGTGCTTCGGCTTGGCACTAAAACTTCAAGTCAGGGATGTCTTTTTTTTTTTTTTTAATCTTCTGAGCAATATTTTTAGTTAATATGTTTTTGTGAGAAATTTCCTTTCCTTTCTTTTTCCCCAGTGTCTCTTGAGTTTTACATTCAACATTTTATTGTATCTCTCATGTATTATATGATGAGTACAAACTGGTTCTCACACATCCTTTCACTCCCTTTAAAAATGTAGTTTAAAACCTTTAAGTATCCCAGGTATCTTTTGTACAATGACCCTTCAGGGAACTTTTTTTTTTTCTTTTCTGAAATGGTTGTAAAGTTTTTTCATTTGTTTTCTTTTATTGATGAGGTAGCATTTTGTGTTCTGACTCCTCTGGAGGCTGTTTGCCACTCAGCAAAGAAGGAAAGTATTTGAGTGGGTTGTCACATGACACCACGGGCATGAATAAAATGATTTCTATTTTCTATATGTGAACAAGCCCAACTCTAACATTTGCAGGGCCTGGGGAGAGAAAACAAGTAGAGAATCCTCAGCTTCATGTCCACCTCTCTCCAATTCCCTTCCCTGGTTCTAGCCGGCACTGCAGAGAGCCAGGATCATGTTTGTGGACACCTTAAACCATAAGTCCCAGCTCTGATACCCAATGCCTTCTTGAAAAGAGCTTCCCCTTGAACGACTCTCAGCATGTAAGGGTATGCTCATGACAATGACATGCTCTGCCCTTGGGAGAACAGTCTGGGGAAAAGGGCTTCAGTCTACTGGAAGCAGGCTGGGGTTATTTGGGCAGGGAGTTCTGCAGACTTACACACCCAGAGGAAAACATAAAAGTAAAGGTATTTGAGCTCGTCCTAGTCAGTTTGGGCTGCTATAATGAAATACCATAGACTGAGTGGCTTAACAGACATTTCTCATGAGTCCAGAAGTTGGAAGTCTGAGATCAGGATGCTGGAATGGTTGGGTTCTTGGTGAAACACACACACACACACACACACACACACACACACACACACACACACACACACACACACACACAAAGAGAGAGAGAGAGAAAGAGAGATCACTTGTTTCTTCCTCTCTTTATAAGAACATTAATCCCACCATGAATGTCTCACCCTCATGACCCAAGCTAACCCTAAAATTAACTCCCAAAGGCTTCGCTTCCAAATAACATCACTTTGGGTACCAGCGCCTTAACACATAAATTTGGAGGGACACAAACATTCAATCCAGAGAAAGTCTCCAGTTGGGTTATTTCCTTGGCCTCAAAGAGCTTTATTCCTATCTGGAGGGATTCAGATGCAAGAGTGCTACAGCAGAGGTCTCTACAACACAAGGCCCAGGACAGCAGTCCAGTTGCCTAAGTCTAAGGTTGATCCTGTGTGTAAATTTTTTTCCTATGTAAACACAATGAAAAAGAAATTGAATTATAATAATCCACACTTGGACAAAGACAAATGCCCAATTTTTGCTCATTGATGAATATCAGAGCAGCCAGATCATTCCATTTATATTTTTTCCATTTGTGGTGAATATACCATAAGGCAACCAACCTCCATTGATCCATTCCCTTGAATACTCTCCTCTTCTTGAGTATGCATGGTATCTATATCTTACTTCTAATCAATAGACTACTGCAAAGGTGATTGGATTCACTCTCTTGATCAGGTTATGTTATATGGCAAAGGCGATACAATGTTTACATAGTATTCAATCTTAGGAAGCTGGAAAGAGAAACTCTCCCTGCTGTTCTTGAAGAAGCAAGCTCCTATGTTGTGAGCAGTCTATGGAGAGGGGCACATGGCAAGGCCTCATTCCTGTCACCCACAAGGAACTTTGTGCCAACAACCACGTAAGCTTGGAAGATGATGCCCATCTCCAGAAAAGATCACAGGCTGACACCCCTTGATTGCAGTTCAGTAAGATTCTGGGTAAAGAACCCTTTTTTGCTGTTCCCAGACTCCTAACACTATGAGATAATAATTGTGGGTTGTTTGAAGCTGCTAGGTTTGTATTAACTTGTTACACAGCATTAAAAAAAAAAGAGTATACCAGTTCTTTGGAGACTGGGCATTTATTCTTTCCTGTCTTATCTTTCCTGTACTTAGTCTTTCCCCAGCTTTTGCGGTCTGGTAGTAATTCTATTCCTGTACATAGACCATTGCTCTGTTATGAACAACCTTTGGGAATGCCAAATTCCCTGAATTGTTTGAGTAAAGTCTTTAGGAAAAAAAACTTATTTGATGTACTGTAACTGAGTAAAGACAATCATGATCAGAGACATCCCAGATTTTCCATTCCTTTCTAATCTATTCTTTAAACACATACTTATTCCTCTAACATCTTTCTGATTTCTTATTTTACCCCTTGACAGAGGCAGAAGTATTTTTTCTTCTTCCTTTGATAATAAACCACTCCCTTCCATAATCTCCTTTTAGGATTTTTTTTCCACTTAGTCCCTTAGTAATTTTATGTGAGCTCTTCCTTTCTGAATTAATTTATGTTTTTCTGAGGTGGATGAAGAGGCAGGAGAAGAGATAAAATCTCTTATGATTTTATAGCCCGTTCTCGAATCCAATAGTCCATGGCCAGGGCAAGCTGTCTTTAGCTACTTGCATGTATAAATGAAAGTGATGTTGTTGAACTGCACAGTTTTCAGCCCATACGTTCCTCAGGAAGATAATCAACTTACATTTTTTGAAATCTAGCAGATGATAAATGTCTTCTTAAGGCTCAAGTCAGCTTTTCCATCTTGAAACTGACATCTTCTTATTGATAGACTTGGGAATTTTGATTCAGCAAATCCTCACTTGCTTGGAAATTTGGGTGCCATTAAAAATATAGCAGTCTTAGAGGGCAGTTAAAGTGATTGATATGGCTTGATCTATAATACACGTATCAAAAATGCCTACAGGTATTTTTTAGAAGGACAAATAGAGATTGAAATCAAGTAAGAAAGTGATTAGCTCATGTTTCTGCTCCAGTTCTCTCAGCTGGCAAGAGCCAAATGCCACCTCCTTTGGGTTTTTGTCATTCTTAGTGGATGTCCTGAAGGTTGGCAGACTGTCCCCATAGGCAAAGTAAAAGGAAGAGCTGAGACCATAATCGGGGTAATTTAGGCAGTGTACGTACTAATAAAAAAAAACAGGTGCTTGGGGCTTGGTTGACCCAGCATGGAGTGAATACCCTGGATAAAAGGCCTTCACGCTGCTTTCTGTTGCATGACTGGAGGCAGCTTGAAATCTCTTCTATTAATGCTCCTGAAAATAAAGCCCATCTTCTTATGAAAATGTTGGGGTTGCTCCAAAGTTCAACCCGCTGACAAAGAGATTATAAAACTCAGCCATATTTGCAAATTCTCTTATTAAAATGCAGGCATTCAGTTCAAATAATATTGATAATCTAAGATTTGAATAATTACAGGAGAAATGATTTGAGGACTCAAATGGCTTGTCACAGTAGAGAAAACTTAGCAGAGATGCTTTGTGTAGAGAAAATAATCTTACAATCAATTTGACTTCAAGTTTTAAGAGTCTTCTTTCCTTGAATTAAGTGTACCATTAATGTTTGGGCATGGGGGGCTGGGAGTGTGTTTTGCTCTAGTTTTCTGTGCAGAAGAAATAGAGTAGCTGACTGCACATACCACTGACTCCTTTTATTTTTATTTATTTATTTATTTATTTATTTATTTATTTTGCCAGATAAACATAGTTTGCTTTATTTTTATTTTGACAAAGTAATTTATGAACATATTTTTAAAAGTCAAGTAACACAGGCTTATATTTAATAACAAGAGTGTCCTGACACACCTGACACACCAACTCAAATTCTCCTCCTGCAAGGTAATCATTTTAAACTTCCTAGGCAATTCATTTTGGTATATGACTATATATTTAAAAATAATATCTTTGTACTACTATTTGTTGATTTGCCACTGACTCCTTTTAAATAGCAGATGTGTTGACGCTTTGTAATACTGATTGCAACATCCACCCTGGGGTTAATATGCATAGTTTAACCAAGCTTTCTCTGCACAAGTTGCTTTGAAGTTAAAGGAGGTATCCAAAAGGGGCCACATGATATCCTCATTTGATTTTAACGCACATTTGCTTAAGTCTGGTCAACAAGACAACATGTGATAGCAGAGACCATGGAGGTCACTCATAGATCCAGAAAATGGAAAACTTCTTGGCTAAAGTAGAAGGAAGGAAGAAATTACCCAAGATCTACTTGCAATCAGAAATTATTGATCGTAACAGAATTCCAAAAGATTAACTCCAAGTCTAGATTGGCATAAAATAACAATGCATAAATCATGCAGACCCATCTCTGAATCACTGTAAATTTCTTTCTCCCCTTGATTTTGAATATAATTGTTGTTTGAATTTAAGACTGTAGTACACAATTTTTTATTTTAATTTTTAAATTTTCCTTTAAAGCAAGAATTGATTCTCTTTGGTTATCTAATTTCCATGTGGACTGCCTCCAAGATTTAGTTTCTAGGAAATTTCTTTTATTCCTTAAAAAAAGAATTTGTTTACTATATATGCTACTTCTTTGCAATTAAAAAAAACCTGTGAAGCAATGTAAAGAATTTAACAATATTCACCCTCCAATTTCAACAATTCTTTCTTTAGAAATAACTTTAATTTGTTCGTATGAATCTATCCATCCCTTTCACTATGACCATATTAATATTTGGGTATATATAGAAATATCACCCCCCAAACTCTCTTTAAAGCCATGAAATTGTCATACATATTATCATCTTTCTATAAAGAGCTAATTCATTCTGATACCGAGACCCCAAAGGTCTGCTTGCTCACCATTCAATAGTCAATAATTGAGAAACAAGAGCTGTTGTAAGGAAAAGTAGCCTTTAATCAGGAAGCCAGCAGCCCGGGGAAACGGTGCTTATGTCTCAAAGATCATCTCCACCTCTCCCAGATTTTCCAAAGGGTTTTACAGGGGTCTGTGGTGGAAAGTTGACTCATGGTGACCAAGTGGGGATGTGCAGACATGCTTGAGTGTTTCAGGCAATCAATCATTAAGGAACTTCCCAGGTGTTGACCAGTGTCATATTTTGTTCTCCATAGGTTCAGTGCCTGCTATTCTCAAATAAGATCAGGTTAGTAAGCTAGTAAAGAATGACTATCTGGGTTAATAATTTTTCTTTAATCATTTTGTGTACAATGTGAGAGCAAGAGTCATTGTGTTCTGGCAATTAGCTGTAGGCTATGTGGTTTGGGTTACAAGAGAGAACAAGTATTTAACTTCAAAGGTTTAATAAAATGTAGTTACTTCTATTCAGTCTGTTGTAAATTATTTAGTAATTTTACACATTCCATAGTTTGGACATACCATCTTTTATTTAAACATTTTTCTACTGATAAACACTTCTTATTATAGTTTTGTTTTGATTTTATAGCAATGCTCAACAATTATCCACATACACGTATGTTCTTATTTTGGGGGGGGAGGGTGACTGATTCTTAAAATAGAAACTTGTAGGGCCCAATGTTTTGTATGTATAAATAATTTCAGTGGACCCCTAGGGAACTTTAAAATAAGTACTTGCAAGCTACAGAAGACAGAAGATTGGGCTCTACTTGTCTGTGATAAAAAAAATAAAGCTAAAAGCCTTCACTTCTTCTAGAAGCTTAATACCAATATCTACTTTGAAAATAAGACAAGAAAAAGAAAAGGAGCAAACCTTTTCTACGTTACCATTATTTTATTCTCAAAGGCTCAATTATGTTCTTATAACCTTTAAATAAAAAAAAATGCATCTTATTAATTTTACCTATCGAAAATGGATTATGATTTTCTTATAGAGGTACACAGAACAGTCAATGAGTTAAAGGGAGGCAAACAACAGAGATTGAATTAGGAGATTGGAAGTGGAGGTTTCTGTGTAAAAACACTGCTAATCATTTTTGGTTGATTGTTTCATGTTTGAACATATTTATTCAGCATCTACTTCATCAAAAGCATGGTGTCACGTAATATATAACAGCATGCATGATTAGACTTGGCTGGTCCCTGCTCCACTGGCTTCTGGTCTACTGGATTGAAAATCACTCATCAAATAATAATTATATTTTTAATGAGTATATAACTATTAACTGAGTTAAATTACATGAAGAAAAGAAACACCACTCTTCAACAAGGTGCTTACAAAATAATTTGGCTTTACTAAGGAAAGAATTCTTATACTATTAGTGTAAATGATTAATGGATAAAGAAGTGAGTAATGGAAGCACTGAGAGCAGCCAGAGTATGAGACGCTAACAGAAGTATTGTGTGTGTGAGATAAGAGTCCGGGAGAAAGCCTTGGAAAGAGGGAGCAGAAATCAGATTACACTGCCTTGCAGGCCATGTGAAGGATTTTGGACTTTGTTTTCTCCGCAATAGAATGCATTGAAGGATTTTAAGAAGACATCTCCATCGTTAGATCTAAACTTTGTCAGGTAAACTTGGAGAAGAAAACTCCAATAGATATTACAGAATCTGCTTTTGAGTTCTGGCCACTTATTTACCAGAGACACTGCTTACTTTAATACCCAGTAAGTGCATGTGCTGTTGCACAAAATTTGTAAAGGCAAAAATTGAGTGAGTTTACACTTTATAAGAGGTGTTGCAAGAGAACTACAACAAATTATTAATTCCTCAATTTTCTTTTAGATACTGTGTCAACCTATATCTAGAATTTTTATGCTTTTTAGTTTTCTTTTTTCTTCACTTCAGGTTATAACAACATTTGACAGGGACTAAATATTTACATAACAATTTCTAGTTTTGTATTGAATTGGTGAACCTAATACTCCTTATTAGCAACATCAGCACATTTTCAACTTTTTAACCTTTTTATAAGAAAATACAATGAATTACTAATATATAGCATAAGTTGGTAGTGATTATGGCAGATAGACTTTTAAGGTAGCTTAGAAAATCTCTGCTTCCTGGTGTTCATACTGGTAGGCTATCCCCTACCCCTGAGTGTGGGTGACATCTGTGACTTTCTTCTAATCAATGGAATGTAACAAAAGTGACAGGCTATACATGATTACTTGTACATGATTACATTACATAAGACTCTAGTGCTTGTCTTGCTGGATTCTCTCTCACGCTCACTCACCTTGAGGAAGCAAGTGGACATATTGGGGAACTGCACCTTGCAAGGAGCTGAGGATGACCTCTAGGGGCTGAGAGTGGCCTCCAGGCAACAGTCAGGAAGAAACTGAAGCTTTCATGACTACAACTGCCAGAGACTGAATTCTGTCAACTACATGAGTGGCTTGGAAAGCAGAAATTTCCACGTGAGCCTCAGATAAGAATGACACCTAGACAAACCATCCTATACTGCAGTTTTGTGAGACACTAAACAGAGGAATAGCTTAGCCATGTTTCAGATGTCTGAGCCACAGACACTGTGAGATAACGAATATGTGTTGCTTTAAGCAGCTAAACTAGTGGTAATGTTGTAATGCAACAATACATAACCAATACAATTGTAAATGGCAGAAAGTAGCACCGCTCAGTAGATAAAATGTTACTGAACAGTCAAACTTATGGAAAACGGACTTCAGCCTGGGAACTTGGTTTAGGAATATCTATTCATTTCTCTGAAAAAAATTTGTTCTCAAAAAGTCAACTGTATAAACGTAGAATAGTTGCTTGTTATCTTGGGCAAATCAAAACTTCCCGGGTGTTAATTGTTTCTCATCTCCAGAGAAGTGATATATGTCCTTCATACATGAAGGATTGTTATAAGATTAAATTGAGATCATGTTAATTCAACAGTCAATTTACACATGTACCAGGTTTCACATATTATACATGGAAGCCAAAGCCAACTTGGAATGTTAGCTATTCAAGTTGAAGTGTAATATAGCGCTAATGAGTTCCCCACTCTGTGGCCCACTGTTAACTATACATCCAACTCGGACAGAGTCGTCAGTCAGAGTTCTTGATTTTCTCTCTATGTTTGAGTTAAGAAGAGATGGTCATTAATATCTTTATTAATAGTTAAACACCCATAGTGTTTATTGAAAAACTATATTAACATTGTTAGTATCTTTATTAAACACCCACAGTGGCCTTCGATTTTACCAGTAACAGGTGTATTATTCCAAGGCTAAGTTATAGGAATTCATGTAAATAAGTTATCTTCTTTACCCTTATATGCTGTTACTGGGTGCAGTCATATTTAGAATTCTCTTTTGCAAAATTCAGTGCTTTCCATTTGTTCATGCCTTGCCATTAATATTTGCCTTCACATTTGCAAGCTTGTCACAAAATATGAATTTATTTTCAATCCTTTACCATTTGTGCAAATGTTGTTGTCACCGAAGGGTGAAGATATAGAAGGAATTTAAATGCATAATATCACAAATGTTTTTTATACCTTTTTACTAATGCAGTTCACAGCACAATTAACATAAATAATATTGTTTTTAGTCCACTGCTTTCCAAAAGCATTAAGATGCAAAAGCAGATCATGGAGGGAAAGGATTCTCAATGTGGTTAGAAAAAATTGTCAGTGACTGGGTGCAAAATTGGTTCAGCTGCTCCTGTAAAGTTTACAGTAATAATAATAAAAAAGATCTGAATTATAAGAGACCTTTCCATTGTTGCTGTGTGTTTCCCTATTGGCTGATTTTTTAGCTTGTAAAGTATTTTTGCTGTCTGGGTAAACCATCTGTTATAGCTCCATTTTGGCTGATTTTGTATGTGCGTGCGTGCGTGCGTGCGTGCGTGCGTGCGTGTGTGTGTGTATGTCAATGACCAGCCCAAGTGGGAAGAACTAAACATATTCAAGTGTTCAGTTTGGTGGGTATTATCATTTCTTTAAATCAAGGAGACTTGGAAGGCATTTTATTTAAATTAAGAAGTATCCCTGAAAATTGTGGTCCTCAGGAAATCAGTTAAGGTTTTATATTCACTGAATACAAAATGTATCATCAGTGTAGCCAGACAAGAGGAAGAAAGAACAGAATCACACAACAACTGGTTGAAACATCTGAACTATATTTTCCAGGTTTAGCTGTCCCAATAAATGAGAATAAATGACAAAGGAAATATATATTTATTTGATGTACATATCTTGTTTTCTCAAAGGTTTATCAAAACAACACAATTCGTATAGTTATGGGGAAGTGGCTACTTACTATGTGCTGGTTTATATTATGTGTCTCTACATAGATTACACAGTTAATTTCTTACAACTAATTCCATTAAGGGTGTATTATTATTATTATTATTATTGTTATTGTTAGAGTGAGCAGGACTGAAGCCATGTTGGGACCTAAAACTGTATAGGCTGTAGGCAAATTTTAAAAAGACAGAGGTTTTTTTTGTTTTTTGTTTTTTTTCCCCCCCCTTAGCATGCATTTCTCTGTGTTCCTTCTTTTCTCATGGTTATTTGATATTTTGGACCCTGGTCATGGAGCAAGATGATATTATTTACATGAATGTAAGTTGTTTTCCAGCCAGCCTGGAGCTTTAGTCTTGCATGTACTATTTAGACACTGGGAAACCAAGAAAGACGTCAGTAAAGATATGCTGATTCCACCCTTCCAGCAGGACCTTGAGATACAAGGATGGGAGCAGAAACCAGATGAGGCTTGGCAAGACTGCCTCTGGCCCCTTGTATGCCTCCCTCCCTCCTGCTTTTCATTTTCCCATGTTCTATTCCCTCAACCCCCTCTTTAAAACCCCTGAGTAAACCTGAGTTTTTGAGATGGCTTTATCCTGGCCATTCTCCTTGAGGTTTACTGGAGAGATGGGTTAATAATAAAAGCTGACTTCTATTTTCACCAACATTTGACTTTTGTTTGATTTCTGTCTCAAGGCAGGCAGCCAGACCTGTGAGTTCCATATTAATGTTGGAGAGCCTCAGCTGGAGCTGAGTGTGCCCTGTAACAATTTTGGCAAGCCATCCAGGAGCTGTGTGTGCTCTGTAACAATATCATCTCCACTTTACAGATGAGGAATGTGAGACAATGAGATGTTAGGCAGTTTAGCCAAGGGCCAGGTAGTCGGTATCCAAACCCAGGTAGTGAAGGAGCTGGGAGTCGAATCCTTTCAGGTAAATTACAAGTGAGCCAACCATGATCTTTAGTGTAGTGGAAATAGGGAACATTTTATAACCAGCAAGAGAACAGGAACTGAGACCTGACTCTGCCACTCAGTAAAGGTCTGACCTTAGTCCCTTCTCAGTGAGTGATACATTTCAAAATAAGGCAATCTAGAAACCAGGAATTATACAAACATGGCTCAAGTTCTTTCCTTGCATTTTGGAGCATCATGAGAGAAAAACTTTGTTCAACACAACAATAATTTTCTAAGGTCCTTTCCAGGAGTCTCCTGTCTTCTTCTCTAACTCCATTCTTGAAATGCAAGAGATAGGGGGAGGGAGAAGGATATTGAGAGAGCCAAGCCAAAATTATTCTTAGTGTGAAAAGAGAACACTATAGCCTGTAGCACTCATATATTACTAGCTTTTATTTGGGTACAACATCATTATTATTACACATTTAGAGGCAACTGTGTTATATATCGGGGAGACTTCAAAATTTGAAAATGTTACATGTTAGAGCTTGGTCAGCTGGTGTGAGAAACAAAAGTATGCAGACCCATAATACCCTTATGTGGGTTTCATGTCACACAATACTTTCAAGTTGAACTCACATCAATAGACAGGGACGAAGTTAAGTAAGAGTAAGATTTCTCATAAATTAAATTGGAGCTTGTCTGATCAACTATTGAGATGTGTTAGTTTAAACAGTAAAGTCTACACCAGTGTTCTGAGATTTAGATATAGATAAGAAGATCTGTGTGATAAATATTGATTGCTAATACCATCTTACTGGTAATAACAGTGCTTCAGTAAGTTTGGAATTAAGGTACTATTCCATCTTTACTCTTAAGTGACTCCAATGAACATCTCATAAGCAAGCATTTTCATGTGATCTGTAGGCCTCATGACATCATGACTTTTAAGCTTCATATATTGAGGAGGGGTAGCCAGCAGCCAACGTAAAGGAGATTGCTTAACCTTGGGCTTTATATAGAAAGAGTTCAACTTCCCGTCAGTCTCCCACCCTCATCAACAAGCAATTTATATTTGGCCAAATCCAGTCGAGACTTAAACAACTTGAGAAGCCCGGCTTTCAAATCTTAAGTTACCATTTTTTTATATTATCTGCTTATCCTATTAGGTAATTGACTTCTGTAGATCATAAAATGTGCTCACGAAGACAGAAGAAAACCAACTTTTACTTCTTAAGTTTAATTTCTGACATCCTCCAGGGCATTACATTAAAATCCAGAAGGTAGACTCTTCATATATGTTAGTTTGTTTAATCTTCACAGCAGTTTTATTGATAAGGGAGCATCTTCATTTTGATGATAAGAAACTGAATTCTTCTCTATCACATACAAAGAAGGGCTAGAACAAGATTCAAATTCAGACCTAAACACCTGGGTTATATTTTTAGTAAACTTTAGTTTTACGAAGAGTTTCAGATTTACAGAAAAACCGTAAAGGTATTATGAAGATTTTCCTTATACTCCACATCCATATTCCCTTATTATTAACATCTTGCATTAGTATGGTGTATTTGTCACTATTAAAGAACCAATATTGAAACACATCACTACACACAGCTCATACTTAAGAGGTAGAGTGTTATTCTCCACCTCTTTAAGGGCAGAGTATTTAGATAAATTCTTTAGAATTCATTTACAAGATTTGGCTCTTTTCTTCTATTTGTTCTCTGCATTTATTTATTTCTATTATTAGTATGGACTCACAGATACTTATTTTATTTATTTATTTATTTATTTATTTATTTTTTAAATTTTATTTTATTTCATTTATTTATTTATTTATTTATTTTTAAGTTTTATTTTGTCGATATACATTGTGGCTGATTATTGCTCCCCATCACCAAAACCTCCCTCCCTTCTCCCTCCCCCCCTCCCACCCAACAATGTCCTTTCTGTTTGCTTGTCATATCAACTTCAGGTAGTTGTGGTTGTTATATCTTCTTCCCCACCCCCACCCCCGGTTTTTGTGTGTGTGTGTGTGTGTGTGTGTGTGTGAATTTATATATTAATTTTTAGCTCCCACCAATAAGTGAGAACATGTGGTATTTCTCTTTCTGTGCCTGACTTGTTTCACTTAATATAATTCTCTCAAGGTCCATCCATGTTGTTGCAAATGGCAGTATTTCATTGTTTTTATAGCTGAGTAGTATTCCATTGTGTAGATGTACCACATCTTCCGTATCCACTCATCCGATGATGGACATTTGGGCTGGTTCCAACTCTTGGCTATTGTAAAGAGTGCTGCGATGAACATTGGGGAACAGGTATACCTTTGACTTGATGATTTCCATTCCTCTGGGTATATTCCCAACAGTGGGATGGCTGGGTCGTATGGTAGATCTATCTGCAATTGTTTGAGGAACCTCCATACCATTTTCCATAGAGGCTGCACCATTTTGCAGTCCCACCACCAGTGTATGAGAGTTCCTTTTTCTCTGCAACCTCGCCAGCATTTATCGTTCAGAGTCTTTTGGATTTTAGCCATCCTAACTGGGGTTAGATGGTATCTCAATGTGGTTTTGATTTGCATTTCCCGGATGCTGAGTGATGTTGAGCATTTTTTCATATGTCTGTTGGCCATTTGGATATCTTCCTTAGAGAAATGCCTACTTAGCTCTTTTGCCCATTTTTTAATTGGGTTGCTTGTTTTCTTCTTGTAAAGTTGTTTGAGTTCCTTATATATTCTGGATATTAATACTTTGTCAGATGTATATTTTGCAAATATTTTCTCCCACTCTGTTGGTTGTCTTTTAACTCTGTTAATTGTTTCTTTTGCTGTGCAGAAGCTTTTTAGTTTGATATAATCCCATTTGTTTATTTTTCCTTTGGTTGCCCGTGCTTTTGGGGTCGTATTCATGAAGTCTGTGCCCAGTCCTATTTCCTGAAGTGTTTCTCCTATGTTTTCTTTAAGAAGTTTTATTTTTTCAGGGTGTATATTTAAATCCTTAATCCATTTTGAGTTGATTTTAGTATACGGTCAGAGGTATGGATCTAGTTTCATTCTCCTGCATATGGATATCCAGTTATCCCAGCACCATTTGCTGAAGAGGCAGTCCCTTCCCCAGTGAATAGGCTTGGTGCCTTTGTCAAAGATGAGATGGCAGTAAGTGTGTGGGTTGATTTCTGGATTCTCTATTCTATTCCATTGGTCAGTGTGTCTGTTTTTATGCCAGTACCATACTGTTTTGGTTATTATAGCTTTGTAGTATAGCTTAAAGTCAGGTAGTGTTATGCCTCCAGCTTTATTTTTTTTGCTCAGCATTGTTTTGGCTATGCGTGGTCTTTTATTGTTCCATATAAATGTCTGGATAGTTTTTTCCATTTCTGAGAAAATGTCTTTGGAATTTTGATGGGGATTGCATTGAATTTGTATATCACTTTGGGTAGTATGGACATTTTCACTATGTTGATTCTTCCAAACCAAGAGCATGGGATATCTTTCCATCTTCTTGTATCCTCTCTAATTTCTCTCAGCAGTGGTTTGTAGTTCTCATTAAAGAGATTTTTCACCTCCTTGGTTAACTTAATTCCTAAGTATTTTATTTTTTTGGTGGCTATTGTAAATGGGCAGGCTTTCTTGATTTCTCGTTCTGCATGTTCACTATTGGAGAAAAGAAATGCTACTGATTTTTGTGTGTTGATTTTGTATCCTGCTACTGTGCTGAAATCATTTATCAATTCCAACAGTTTTTTTGTAGAGGTTTTAGGCTGCTCGATATATAGGATCATGTCATCTGCAAACAGGGACAGTTTGACTTCATCTTTTCCAATCTGGATGCCCTTTATTTCCTTCTCTTCTCTGATTGCTCTGGCTAGTACTTCCAACACTATGTTGAATAGGAGTGGTGAGAGTGGGCATCCTTGTCTAGTTCCTGTTCTTAAAGGAAAAGCTTTCAGCTTTTCCCCATTCAGGATGATACTGGCAGTGGGTTAGGCATATATGGCTTTAATTATGTTGAGATATTTTCCCTGTATACCTAACTTATAGAGGGTCTTTGTCAAGAATGAGTGCTGAACTTTATCAAATGCTTTTTCAGCATCTATAGAGATGATCATATGGTCCTTGTGTTTGAGTTTATTAATATGGTGTATCCCATTTATTGATTTGCGTATGTTGAACCAACCTTGCATCCCTGGGATGAATCCCACTAGATCGTGATGAATAATTTTACGTACATGTTGCTGTATTCTGTTTGCTAGTATTTTAGTGAGGATTTTTGCATCTATATTCATCAAGGATATCGGCCTGTAGTTTTCTTTTTTGGTTATATCTTTACCTGGTTTTGGTATCAGGATGATATTTGCTTCATAGAATGAGTTTGGGAGATTTGCGTCCGTTTCAATCTTTTGGAATAGTTTGTAAAGAATCGGTGTCAATTCCTCTTTGAATGTTTGGTAAAATTCTGCTGTGAATCCATCTGGTCCTGGGCTTTTCTTTGTTGGGAGCCTTCTGGTAACAGCTTCAATCTCCTTTATTGTTATTGGTCTGTTCAAATTTTCTACGTCTTCATGGTTCAGTTTTGGGAGCTTGTGTGTGTCCAGAAATTTATCCATTTCCTCCAGATTTTCAAATTTGTTGGCGTATAGTTGTCTCAAATGATTCCTTGTATTTCAGATGAATCAGTTGTAATATCGCCTTTTTCATTTCTAATTTTTGTTATTTGAGTCTTCTCTCTTCTTTTTTTTCTTAGCCATGCTAATGGTTTGTCAATTTTATTTATCTTTTCAAAAAACCAACTTTTTGATTCGTTGATCTTTTGAATTGTTTTTTGGTTTTCAATTTCATTCAGTTCTGCTCTGATCTTAATGATTTCTTCCGTCTGCTAACTTTAGGTTTGGATTGTTCTTGTTTTTCTAGTTCTTTAAGGTGAAGTGTTAGGTTGTTCACTTGCCATCTTTCTATTCTTCTGAAGTGAGCGTTTAATGTGATAATTTTTCCCCTCGATACTGCTTTTGCGGTATCCCACAGGTTTTGGTATGATGTATCATCGTTTTCATTAGTTTCAATAATTTTTTTGATTTCCTGCTTGATTTCTTCTTGGACCCATATGTCATTAAGTAGAATGCTGTTTAATTTCCATGTGTTTGTATAGTTTCCAGAGTTTCGTTTGTTATTAATTTCTAGTTTTAATCCATTGTGGTCTGAGAAGATACATGGGATAATTCCAATTTTTTTGAATTTATTGAGACTTGATTTGTGACCTAATATGTGATCTATCCTGGAGAATGATCCATGTGCTGATGAGAAGAATGAATATTCTGAGGTTGTTGGGTGAAATGTTCTGTAGATATCTGCCAGTTCCAATTGGTCTAGAGTCTTGTTTAGATCTTGTGTTTCTCTACTGATTCTTTGCCTAGATGATCTGTCTAATATTGACAGTGGGTTGTTCAGGTCCCCTGCTATTATGGTATTAGTGTCTATTTCCTTCTTTAGGTCTAATAGCATTTGTTTTATAAATCTGGCTGCTCCAACACTGGGTGCGTACATATTTATGATTGTTATGTCTTCTTGATGGATCAGTCCTTTTATCATTAAGTAGTGTCCCTCATTGTCTCTTTTTATGGTTTTTAGTTTAAAGTCTATTTTGTCAGATATAAGAATAGCTACTCCAGCTCATTTTTCTTTTCTGTTTGCATGGTAAATTTTTTCCATCCTTTCACTCTTAGTCTGTGTGAATCTGTATGGGTGAGGTGGGTCTCTTGTAGGCAGCATATAGTTGGGTCCTCCTTTTTGATCCAGTCAGCCAGTCTGTGTCTTTTGATTGGGGAATTTAAGCCTTTTACATTAAGAGTTGTTATTGAAAGGTGTTGATTTATTCCTAGCATTTTATTGGTTGTTTGGTTGTCTTGGGTGTCTTTTGTTCCTTGCTTTCTGATTTACTGTTTGGTTTCTGTGTTTGTTGGTTCCTTAGGTTGTAGATAGTGTTTTTGTTTGCTTGTTTTCTCTTCATGGATGCCATTTTTATTATACTAGTGGGTATTGATTTTTCTTAGGTTTCTATGGCAGTGGTAGTTATTTTTCAGGAACCAAACCCAGTACTCCCTTGAGGATTTCTTGTAAGGGTGGTCATGTGGTAGTGTACTCCCGCAGATTTTGTTTGTCTGAGAAATATACTATTTGCCCTTCATTTCGGAAGGATAGCCTTGCAGGGTAGAGTATTCTTGGCTGGCAATCTTTGTCTTTTAGTATTTTGAAAATATCATCCCATTCCTTTCTAGCTTTTAGGGTTTGTGATGAGAAGTCTGATGTTAGCTCCCTTATAGGTGATTTGATGCTTCTCTCTTGCAGCTTTTAAGATTCTCTCTTTGTCTCTGAGTTTTGCCAATTTGACTACGACATGTCTTGGAGAAGGCCTTTTGGGTTGAATACGTTTGGAGATCATTGAGCTTACTGGATCTGAAGATCTGTGATTTTTCCTATACCTGGGAAGTTTTCTGCCACTACTTTGTTGAATATGTTTTCAATGGAATCTCCATTTTCCTCCCCTTCTGGAATACCCATGACTCGGATATTTGAGCGCTTGAGGTTGTCTGATATCTCTCTCAGATTTTCTTCCATGTCCTTGATTCTTTTTTCTTTCTTTTTGTCTGCTTGTGTTATTTCAAACAGCCCATCTTCAAGTTCAGAGGTTCTCTCTTCAACTTCGACAAGCCTGCTGGTTAATCTCCCATTGTGTTTTTTATTTCGCTGAATAACTTCTTCAGTTCAGCAAGTTCTGCTACATTTTTTTTCAGGACATTGATTTCCTTGTACATTTCCTCTTTCAGATCCTGTATACTTTTCCTCATTTCATCATGATGTCTAGCTGAGTTTTCTTGTATCTCATTCAGTTTCCTTAGAATTATCACTCGAAATTCCTTGTCAGTTATTTCAGTGGCTTCTTGTTCTATCGGATCTAGAGTTTGAAATTTATTAACTTTTGGTGCTGTACTTTCTTGATTTTTTGTATTTCTGGTATCTTTTTTTGGGTGTTTATTCATTGTGGCAGGGGGTTTCACAGACCACTGGTTTGAGACTAATGACTAACTAGGATGTTGCTGTGGTTGCCAATTTCATATGGCTCCCTCCGTGACTGCTCAGTTGGCCTCTAGTGCCTTGTGTGTGTGGTTGCCTCGGGTCTTGGGCTTCTCCGGGGAGCCACCTTTCTGGTCAGCTTGGATTCTGCTGGTCTGGTGGATCACGTACCACAGGGTATGTGAACTCTGTGGAGCTTTCACTTCCTGTACAGGACTTCTCCCTGTTCCGTGTGCTCTGGCCCAGGCTGTTGGGTCGTGCAGTAGCGACCCCACCGGGTGTGTGGTTTCTGTTGAGTCTCCGCCTCCCAGGTCGCACGTCTCCCCACTCTGTGCGCACTGTGCTGGGCTGGGGCGTGTCTTCTGCACCCCTCTTCTATCAGCTGGGCCTTCAAGACCCTGCTTGGCACCGCCTTGCCCAGGAAGTCTACCAGGTTTCTGCTAGGCACAGACGACCGGTCTCTTTGGGTGCTTTTGTAGCACTGTGTAGATCTTTCTCGGGTCTTATTCACCTTTGTATCTCCCCAGCATAGACCGAATCTAGTGCCCACCTGCAGCCTGCTCTCAGGCAGGTTCAAGTGGACCTGGGAACTCTCCTACCACACTATTCCCAACCAGAAATTGGTTAGGCTTTTTTCCGAACTGGTGGCCACAGAGATGGTAACTGCCTCCCAGTAACAGGAAGTTTACTGGGGGCCGGAATCCAGGGTGTGGTGGAGTGACATTCGGCCCGCCCGTACTTCCTTGCCCTCCCGACACTGGCCGGGGACGCCCCCCGCCACCAGCCCCGCCAGAGAACCGCAGAGGGAGTGGGAGGGGAGGCTGGCCCGCAGGCTCCGGAAAGCCCCGTGCCGGGCCAAGCAAGTGGGAAGGCTCAGTGATGGCCGAGCCGGGTGGAGCTGCCCGCACCTGGGAAAATGGAGGCAGCCCCTGGGCGGTGAGTGGCCTGGTGATGCAGGCGGGAGCCGGGTGGGCGTAATCCCCCCGAACAGAGCTGGGCCAGGGGTCACTCACAGGGTTGTGCCAGGTTGGGTGTTCATTCTCTGTCTCTGGTTTGTCGCCTTCCCTGTTCTCAGCCGCTGCTGCCTCGGGCTGTTCAGTCGCGGTGAGGCTCGGGTGCTCCCAGGAATCTTCTTTAATGCCGGCCTGAAGCCTCGAATCCTGAATAGGGCAGCTGGCCGCCTTCAGCGCGGCCCCGGCCTCCGGGATCCTGGCTGCATCCACAGCAGCCCTGGCGCCATGTTCCCTGTTTCGAGACTCACTTTTGCAGCTAAGAAACAGTTCTTTTCCTGCTCCACACTTCAAAGCTGTTGCCTGTAAATGAGGCAGCCTCTCCTGCTGGGGGCAAAGTGGCGGTCACCCCCCACGACTGGCCACCAGCAGCGGTCCTCCCTTAAGGAATGGCAAGAGGAAGGTCCACAAGTTTCCCGGCTGCCTGAGGCCCAGTGGCTGCCTTTTCCACCTCAGCTACTCCGTGCCAACCGTCACAGCCACCGCCATCTTGAAACTCGACAGATACTTATTTTATACTTACGATTATAATCCAATACTAATTTATTTATTTTGTCGCTCAATTATTTCCAACTTTGGCTTTTGGGAGCTCTTTCTGTTGGCTGCTGTATCTTTTAATATACCTTCATCATTCTTCTCTTTTGTTTTTTGTTTCATTTTGTTTCAGTTCTCCTTTAATTTCTGATGCCACAAAATCCACCAGACTCTGTTTGTAAATGTCTTGCACCGTCCTAGAATCATCCATTTCTCTCTGAAGCACTGGTTCCTTCAGAGGAAAGTGGTACTACTAGAAACAAAGATCTGGGTTCTAGGTGTGTTTGATGCTACTGTCATTGCTTCTAGCCCTCTCAGACCACAGAACAAGGAAATATATGTGTATTTACTAACCCATGTAAAACCATATGTATAAATAGATCCATATGTATCTACATATAGATCTATGTCTATGCACAGATTTATATCTATATCTATACTAAGCTAAGACATTGTTGACTCTAACTCTAATTGATTACCATGTTACATGGATCATTCTAGCTTATTTCTCATACTTTTCTGTAATTTCCCAATCCTGGAGTGAGAAACCTGGCTACCATAATCTGCTTAATTGTTCACATCCAACTGGATGGTTTAAAACAACAGAAACGTATTGTCTCACAGTTCTGGAAAATTCGAGCCTGAAATCCATGTGTTGGCAAGGCCACGATCCTGCTAAAGCTTCTAGAAGATACCTCCTTGCTTCTTCCAGCTTCTGGTAGCCCCAGACATTCCTTGGCTTGTGACAGTACAACTTCAATCTTTATCTCCATCTTCATGTGGCTGTCTTCCCTCTGTGTGTCTGTATGTCTGTTTCTCCCCTCTTTTTATAAAGATCCTAGTCATACTGGATTATAGACCACCCTAACGACCTCATCCTAATTTGATTACATCTGCAAAGACCCTTTTTCCAAATAAGGTCACATTCACAGGTACTGGCTGTTAGAACTGCAACACCCTGTATCTTTTTCTGGAGGGACATAATTCAATCCATATAAACACATGTAGTGGTTTAAGATTGATAACCTGTATCAACTTGTTCAAAAAGAGTATAGTTCTTTGTATGGTTTCTTAGGTCAGCACTTTCCCTTCACCCCCTTCAGTGAAGATGGTTCACACATTTTTAATACAGTTAGAGTACTTTTTCACATTCTTTATTCCATGTTTGGATTCTCCAACTTTCTAAATGACTTTTTAAAAACTTGCATACATTTGGGTTCATTCTTTGTGCTGTAAAGTTGTATAGGTCTTGTCGAATGCATAATGTCATGTATTCATCATTACAGTATCATACAGAATAATTTCACTGCCTTAAAAAATACCATGTGCCCCACCTCTTTAAACATCCATCCAACTGCTGTCATCCACTGATGTGTTTACTATCTCTATTGTTTTGCCTTTCCCAGAATGTCATCTAAATAGATTCATCCAGTAAGTAGTTGTTAGACAGGCTACTTTTATTTAGCAATATGCGTTTCAGATTCATTCATGTCTTCAGTGGCTTGATAGCTTATTTCTTTTTTATCGATGAATACTATTCTATTGGTGGGTATTCCACGGAGTAGTACTTTACTGGATAGTATTCCAGTTTGTTTATCCAGGCACCTATTGAAGGACATCTTGGTTGCTTCCAGGTTTTAGTGATTTTGAATAGAGCTGCTATAGAAATGAATGTGCAGGTTTGTGAGTGGACATGAGTTTTCAAACTACTTGGCTAAATACTTAGTCATTCAATGGCTCAATCATAGGAAAAAACTAGGTTTAATTTTGAAGAAACCACAGAACTGTCTTCCAAAGTGAATGTACCATTTTGTATTCCCCCCAGCAATGAATGAGCCTTCCTACTGCTCTGTATGCTCACCAGCAGTTGCTACTGTCAGCCTTTTGGATTCGAGCCACTCTAATAGGTATGCAGTGATATCTCATTGTTGTTTTAATTTGCATTTCCCTAATTACAAGTTTTGAGCAACTTCTCATTTATTTACCATCTGTTTATCTTCTTTGATAAAATGTCTATTTAGATCTTTCACCCATTTAAAAAATAAGGTTGCTTGTGTTCTGATTTTTGAGTGAACATCTGTTTTTAATGTATAATTTCAAAATATGGATAAAGGTAGGAAGGACGATCTATATGGGCCAGGCACTCTGACATGCATCATCTCATTTCAGCCTCAACCTTTTACTAAGAGGCAAGTATCATGTTTCTCTGTTGACACATGAGAAGTCTGAGATTAAGGGATGTAACCCAACTTTCAGAGGCCACACAACCAGTAAGAGGTAAGATGGCCCCTTTCTAATAGAATCTGAAAGGTGATTTTCAGCCCTATCAGGCCTAACAGCCCCCTTTTTGTTACAAATATCTTTATATCCCATTTATTATCACAAGATGATATTCATAATATAATCTAATTAAATACATAACCAAACAAAACAACATAAGACTGTGCATGTAATCTGGAGGAAAAATAAGAAGGAGAAATAAGGAAAATAGTAAAATATCATGTGCTTATATAGGAGAATACTTGTGCATGATTATATTAGATTACAATAATAGCACCTACTTATGGTAAAATACATTTGTATGTAAAAGATCAGAAGACTTTCCATAGAAAATTCTCAGGAAATAAAAAGAAAATTTATATGAGAAAATGCTAAAATAAAATCGAATATCAGATTAATTGTTAGCCAACTAGACTTATTTGAGTATAATACAAAAAGAAAAGATAATGCTATATGAAATAGGAAGATCATTGCTAGAATAAACTATAAAATCTAGAAGTGGAGAAATGAGAGAGCATGAAGTCTTTGCAAGCAAGAGGTATTCAAAAGTCATGAAGGATGTGGGAAAGTCTTTGCTGGGTAAAATTCTCGCCTGCATTGTGAGACGTTTACCATCGCTCATGCCCAACTACTAGATTCTAGTCATATCCCCCATCGATTGTGACAACACAAAACATATTCCAAATTATCTTAACGCTCCCTTATTCTAAAGCCATACATTAACTATTCTAATTTGCAATATATAATTTGTGGGTTATTGTGGTTTGCCCCATTTTAAAATTTAGAAACATTTCAGAATATTTAAGATATTTTATTTAATTTTTTGTTTGTTTGCTACTATACCTTTTTTCTCAATTTTTTTCACATTTTAAAAACCAACATAAGAGATTTTAATTGATAGCAATAGATATGTTAAAAATCAGTGAAGTGCAGAGCTTCAATTTGTCCGGTTCATCTTCTTGAATCAAATGGGTCTTATCTTCAGTTCCAAAGGAGCTTTATGAAAATTAGCAAAATGCATCAGTTGCAATAGAGTAGATACTTCAGACTAAGGTCAAAACTAGCCAAAAATTCTTAAAATTGTCTCCCTGGTTCTGCCTCATGGGCTACACAGCTGCAGATTCTCTCTAACAATACCACTGAAGGATGGACTATGAAATAGCACCACTTCTGTTTTAATGAATATCCATTTATTATTTTTCTAGTTACTAAGAATTATTGTAGGTAGTCATAGGGAATACCCATATAATCAACTTTTTAACTTCCTTGACTCTAATCTCAAAGATTAAGGGCATATGATAATTACAATCTTAATAAACCCATATAGCTCTGTCATCATCAAATTCATCTGGGTTTTTGGGGGGGGCATCAATTTATATTTTCATCCTTGGCCACCTCTTATGGTCATGAATTTTAGAAATTTATTCTCTGTTCAATCAAACAAGGTTTGTGTTTATTCAACCTCAATTTTACTTTCAGAAGTCAAGCTATAGAATTGGAGTATAAGATGCTCTAGGGATTTTGAGGCTGATCAAGAAAAAAGATATGACCACAAGGTGGCAGTAAAACATATAAGCTTTATTAGGGTGACACTTGGACCCAAGTTTGTACATGAGAAAGTCTTTCACAGTGTGAGATTATCCAGAGGCTCAGGGGAGGATGCCACCCAGAAGGAGAGGAGGGCAAGGAACTCCTGGGAGAAAGGGAGATCAAAAAGGGAGAATGTCTCTACGTGATGTCACTCAGTAGTATGGTGGGAGTCTCCGGGTCAAAGAGCTGCAAAAGGCAGCAGGGACCTCGGGGATCTACACTGCAGGGCTAGCAGATGTTGGGTACAGTTTCATAAGGTATAAGTAAGCAGGCTCTAAATGGCTAAAGATCTGTTTATTATGGTTATGTTTAAGACAATTGGATATGTAAAAATTTGAGTTCGGCACCAGAGACCTTTTGAGCCTTTGGGTTTCAGCCCGCTGTGAAGAAAGAAACAACCTAGGGGCCAATGTACAGAGGCCAGCCTTGTCCCTTCTATATTACAGAGAGGCTCTGTGGCATGGAGAAAAGAAGGTGGATTTGGAATATGAGAATCAGAATTTAAAGTCCTTATTTTATCTCTTAATAGCTGTGTGACCTCTGTAAATTGCACTACCTTTATTTAGGAACCTCAGATATCGCATGGGGAGCAAAAGGATCACAACAGCCAACATACAACTGGGATGAAGATAAAATGAGACAGCGCATGCTGAACACCAAATACAAAGCATATGTTCAATAACTATTAGCTGCTTTCATGATTCTCTCCCATACTTTGGGGTATGTCTTAATCTGAGTACCCCTTGGATAATTTGAGTCTTGGATCATAGAGCTTCACCCAAGATCTTGCACGCAGGTAGTTTATTTTGGGAATGATCTCAGGGGATCATACTTTGGGAATGATCCTATTGGAGTGGGGAGCTGGAGAGAGGGAATCAAGGAAAGAGGGAACGTTCATGTGTAGATGTGTTCTATGATCTGTTTTTACAGTGGTCAACTGTGGTCTGAGGAGCATATCAAATACACCTCAGGATTATCCCCTGGAGGAACAGAGAAAAGGAGAATTACCTGTGGGCACTTTCCTCCACCCTGCCTAACTTATCAAGGAGTACTCTTTGGGATATGAACTCCCTCTCACTTCTAGTTTGCACATGTGTGAGTACTGGATGGTTTCCAGCAGCTGTCCAACAACACTACCACTGCAAAACCAGAGAGGCACAAGGACAGAAAGTCACAGTAGTGGTGTCACTGGAGTGAGATTCTCTCTAATTACACCTGCATGAAGTTAATTGTTGCAGCGATGGTTGGAATACAAGGTGGGACAAGAGGTTGGTGAAGGGAAAACACTCGGTGTGTTGAATAGAGAATTCTAAGATAAACAGAAAAGAGAAAACTACTCAATAATGGACAAAACTCATCTTGGGAAGAATGAGTTACTTTTAATAAAACTATGAGCTAGCTCGCTGATTTTTCAGCTCTGAAGTATAACATTTTGGTAGGCTGCGCGCTCTACAATTCTCCTTGATGATTTTTGAACAGAGCTAATTTTAGATCTTTCTGATTGTCTGTTTCTCTCTGTAAGCAGATAAAGTGATAAAGAATGTGATTTTCTCATTCTATTTAGATTTTTGGGTTGCAAGAGACGAATGCTTTCTTATTTTACTTAAAACATCAGTAATTATTTAAGAGGATGCCCTTGTGCAAGAATTCAGATCACATCCCGAGATAGGCATAGTTAATCTATGCAAATTACATTTTACTGGCTTGTTTTTGAGAAGAGAGGAATGGAACATTTAAAATATGTGAGACATTCCTGTGACTATTCCACTCAATTAGCATGTTCCCAGGAGTAAGCATGATCTGGAAGATGGGAATTTGCTGTTTCCTTGGACATTCTCTCTCCTAGTAAAAACATCCCAAAAAATTTTGAGAGATTACAGTGTTTAAAGAAGCATATTTTTCACACAAAATTTCTTCTGAAAGCAAGACAGCCACTTCATCTAGTACTCAATGAAAGCAACCATGAATTGATTCAGTTAGAAGGGGAAAAAACAATATTTCAGTGTCTATAGTGCCATTCTCCCAAAGGATTTTTAAGAAAAGTGATAACTATGTTCAATTTTGCCTCATGCACTCACTGCAGACTCTGAATTCTGAAGTAAAATGTGATGCAGCCGATAAGCCAGTCCAACAGAAGGGAAGGACTTCCAGAAACACCAGTGCCATTGAAACATTCCAGCTCTCTCCTCTCTTGTTATTTTATCCTTTCTGTACTGGTGGCCTTTCTTTTCCTTGGTGCTGCTTCTTTCACATAACTTTGGTTTACTCATAGCTCTGATATATTAGGACCTGTCATGGATCAAATTCTGTTTCAAGACATCCTTTGATTATCTCTCCTCCTGGTAATGGCCTAATTTTCTGGAGTATTTTTTTTTAAGCTTGAGTTTCTGAGACTCTATTTGACCAGCCCATAATTTTTCTTTTCTTTTTTCTTTTCTCTTTTTTTCAGGCTGTAGGACCTCTGTTGCTGACCAACTTGAAAATGTACTTTTTGGGAGTTCATTGTCTCAGCAAATCTCATCATCCTTGGGGATAGGGCAGGGGCATTGGATGTGCATAGGGTTTTGCAAACAAAAAACAGGGACTGTGAGTGAGACCATTTTATGCAGCTGTGGCTCTGGAAGGCAATCTGGGAATTGGTCTATTTCCCATCAATTTTTTTAGTATAAATTGTGTTCTCCACAGCACAAGAGTCAGCTAATATCCTGTATATCATTCACATAAAACCACAGTTGGAATTTAAGCTTCTTTAGCAAGAATTTTGTAGCTAAGGCTCCTTGCATTTGTCTTTTTCTCTCCTTGTTTTTGAACTTTTCCAATTATCCTCAACATAAAAGACCCATGATTTTTATTCTCTGACATTCTCAATTAAGTTTCTCTTGATTATTAAATAAACAAACAACAAAATTCTTATTCTAAACTTCCTTGAGGACCAGTGGAGAAAGAACAACATAAAACTTGCAGGTATGACAAAGTTCTTTTTGACACTTTGAGATTATCCTAAACTGAAGAAGACAAGGGGTTAGCCTCAGTGAAGGGCAGGGAGGTGACATGGCCATCGAAATCTGCTTGAAACCTAGCCACTGTGGACAATATTTGGTTGGCTGTAGTTAAAACATATTTGTTCTATTAGAGCAAAGCTTAAAACATTCTCTCTTTAAAATACTCTTCCAAAATAGTGAGAAAAAGAATTTTATTTATTATTATATATTAGACAATTTCTTGAGGAATTTCAGTATATTTAAAGTGTGCTGAACAGAAAGAAAGAAGTAAGTGTGTTGGGTTCCTGGAATGCCAAGCTCAGGAGTTTTGGTCATTTTCTTTGTTCTACAGATGGAGAATAAATAGGTTGCAAGATGTTTCAGCAATTAATTTGCTACACAAAGACATGGAAGACCTCTGAATCCTGAGTCTGCATAAAATGATTCAGCTACTTACTCAATTACGTCTTAAAAACAAACAAAAATTTTGCTCTATGCATCTGAAATTGCCTTTGAGAGGGGCAATGAAGAGCCAAAGATGGAAAAGATGAGCTATTCTAAACTGTCACATTTTTAAATGTTCATTTTTCTTCACAAATTAGCTGAAATAGAAGTCTTTTCTTATTATTTGATACAATGAATTACTGCAGAGCAAGACCGTACTTCATCCCCTGTTATGTCAGGCTCATCTGAGAGGAGCATCTCAGTGAAGCTTAGAAATTGTTGGATTTTCAGGTCTTGGTTCTCAGAAAAACAGAGGTGGGCAGGAGCAGGGAAAAAAGATGGTTGCTATATGAGCTGGGCAAACATCTCCACCTGCTTGATATGACTGCCATTAGTTAGGAGACATGGTATCATTAACAGGCTACATAACTAATTCTCTGGGCTCCCTAAGAAAGAAGTATAGATGAAAAAATGCAAAGAATATTAGAAGCTTTAATTAAAGAAAATTAAGTACATTCAGATTTGCATATTGAAAGTTTATGAAACTAGATGGGTTTTGAATAGCTTTGGTAAGAAAAAACAGAAAACAATGCCATCAGTGAAAGGGACAGTTTGCAAGTCAAATGCAGCATACAGAACTCTGGACTCAAGGAGGTAATCAATAAATATTCATTGATGATGGGAATTATAAGATGGTTTAAAACTCATGAAATCAGGCATATATGTTCTTATTATTGGAATTTTTTTCTAGATCTAGACAGTTCCAGCCATTGCTTTCAGGTTCACATGGAAAAGGAAAATATACTATTCTCTCTGGACCTCAGTTTTCTCACCTGTGAAATGAAAAGTCTAGAAAGGGGTCAGAAAACTGCAGCCCAAAAAGACAAACCTGGTCTGTTGCCAATCTTTGCAAATAAAGTTTTATTAAATATAGTCATGTTTATTCAATTATGTATTGTTCATGGCCATTTTGGGGCTAACATGGCAGTTATGTTGTTGCAACAGAGACTACATGGTCCACAAAGCCAAAGATACTTATTGCCTTGCTCTCATAGAAAGGGTTTGCTGCCCTCTGGGCTGGATGAGTCCTTCAGTCAGTTACAACAATCCACAAGTCTAGGAGTAGATTCTGATGTTAATCAGGGATGTGGTCTTCTATACAATTCATAAGTAGAAAACTTCTGGAATACGACATATTTGTATTCCTGACAAATACTGGGTTTTGTGTATTTTGTATATGTACATGCACAGTTAATTATCAAGTACCTTGAAAGCCACAGCCTCCTCTTCTAAAACAAAACAGAGTCCAAATAACCATTCCTCTCTCACACCGGGACTGCTCAGTTATTGCTGTGTTTAACTTGATTAGCTCAGACTTCACTCACTTGAAGTTTGGTTTAAGTCAGGCGGACTGGACTGCAATGTACACCATCATTACTTTTTTTTAAAAGGATTTGTTGAAGATATATATAATGGAAAAAAAATGTTTATAAGGAGATATTCTACCTCACAAACTAAACTCCCTTAAAATATAAACTATTGTTGATTACAAAGTTTTGCTCAACATTTTCGGTTCATTGTTGAAGCAGATCCTAAAGAATATCCCCCATGAAAAACCTTAATTTGCTCTTTGAACTAGACCCTTAATAGCCTGTCCTTCGGATTCAGAAGACATAGGTTCCAATTCTAGGTTTGAAACTTTGGTAGGGTCCTTAATCTCTGTAAGTCTCATAGCCTCCAAATTCATTGATTCTTCTTCCATCCAGTGGGAATTATTAAATAGAGTCATATATCTTCCTTTTAAGTCTGGGTGGCTTGTGACTCTTTGATCAATAGAGTATGACAGATTTCACTTAGCATATTGTCCTCCAGGTTCATCCATGTTGTCATAAATGGCAGAATTTCCTTACTTTTTATTACTAATGTTGATTAATTTGATTGTGGTAATCATTACAACATGTGTATGTATATCAGATCATCACATTGCATGCCTTGAATATACATATATATATATATATTTTGTTGTTGTTGTTGTTGTTAATTTTACCTTTAAAAAGTTGCTGAAAAAATAGAGTATGGTAGAAGTAGCTTGTTCATAAAGGATGATGAGGTTTCTACCTTGATGTTTGGAACACTTGCACTTGGAGCCCTGAGCCAGCAGGTAAGAAGTCTGACCACACTGCGGTGGGCATGCTATGAGGAAGACAAGCCACTTTGCAGTCTTGGTTCTCAAGTTATTTCTGCCCTGGAGCCTGACTTGAGAGTGATGGAGGCCCCTGGTGATTCCATTCTCCATTCCTTGAGTTATCTGGCCTTCAAGTTTTCCAGATGAGTTTCCAGGCATCCTCAAGCCAAGAAGATTCACCCCCATAAACAATAAAATATTAATTAAATAATAAAATGATTGTAGCTTTAAGCCACTAAATTTCAGGGTAGTTTGTTTAGCAACAACAATAATCAAACTGTTCTACCATCTGCAAAATAGAAACAATATTAATAAATGTGGTGTAGCTGGGTTGCCTGATCTATAATAAGCAGTAAATTATAGTTGTTAATGCATGTTTCCTGAAAATGATTATTTAATTCTGATTTTTGTTCATGGTGACTAGGTTCTTTATTCCACTACTGTGTAGCACCCACACACCCAGCCTCACTACCACACAAATAGAAACTGTGGATTTAAAAATATTAAGGTTGGACATTCAATAAAGCTGACTGTTAATAAGACATATTATGTACTACTCAGAGGACTAAAATCAATATTATAATATTAATTATTTGTTTAATTACCCATTTATTCAAATAAACATTTCTCAAACACCTATAATATGTCAGACCCTCTGATACAACCCGTGAAAAACAGCTATGGGAACAATTCCTGCTTTGCCTTTGGCCCAGTTTTACGGCAGTTCCTGATTTAGTAATGTCGTCCTTTCTAGCAAGGAGTTTGTGATCCATCTTGCATCTTCTCAGATCAGACACTGCAAAGCAATAAACAATCTTCAAATTTGAAGATTTCCTTCCACTGAGGAGTAACATCTAAGTATTTCCTGGGAGCTTATCCCACTCTTTTGGCTTGTCAGTAAACAAAAAATAGTAGAGTTTGTGTGGCAGAGACTGTGATAGAGCAATGTGAGATTTAAATGTATGATGAATTGAAGTGACTTTTTTTATCCAAAGCAATTCCATTCAAAGCTGCATCATTTGAGAAGGGCACCAGTTCTGAAAACAACTATACATTGAGACCATTCTGTGTAGGCAAATGGTCCTGCATTAAAATCTACAACAAGCACTCTGGTGAACAATTATCGGCTTCGGGATCATAACTCATCTTGCTATTTGTTCCTGTTGTAGACATTCATACCAGGTTTGTTAAATTAGGCAGTAATTCTTTGATTATGTGGTGCCATTCTAATGGTTATAATCTTTTGCAGAACTCTTAACAGATTACAGTGGGATGGGAGTGCAGAGATGTATTAGAGACTCAAGAGAAGGTGGAATTAAGCAGCAACTTGTTGGCCAAGGAGCCTCCACTTTATTCATCCAGCAGATATTAGTGGAGATAAAAGAGAATGTTAAATAGGGGGAGGAGAGGGGATTAATGGTGGTGTGGGGCCAACTAAGTCTCAAGCATTGTTATAGGCACTCCATGTACATTTTCCCATTTAATCCTCATGATAACCGGGGAAGGGAAATATGCATATTTGTCTTTCATGATCCAGAAGGGGAAAGTGAGGCATAAATTAAGTAACTCCCTCAATGTCATATAATTTATGGTTTTTTGAAGTATGAAAGTGTTGCTGTTTCTCAAGAGGAGCTGTTTAAGCCAATAAATCAAGTGGTTAAATAGTAGGCAGAACTCTCTCTACTGTATTCTTTTAGAGTATTTACAGGTGGTTTTAAATAACCCTTAAATTATAAAAGTAGTGCATGTTCATTTAGAAAATTTGGAAAACAGTAACTGATAAAGAATTAAACTACATTACCTTTAATTTACCACCTAGAAATAACCATTGTTAAAATTTGGATGGACTATGTTTCCTTACAATCGTTTCTGCTATGTTTTTATTGACTTACAAGTCTCCCCACTTATAGTAGAAGCAATGCATGTTTATTTATGAAAGGCAGAAATTTATAAGAAAGAAAGAAAGAAAGAAAGAAAGAAAGAAAGAAAGAAAGAAAGAAAGAAAGAAAGAAAGAAAGAAAGAAAGAAAGAGAAAGAAAGAAAAAGAAACAAACAAACAAATAATTCCACAATCTAGATATTTTAACATTTGGAGAAATTTTCATACAAAACATACATATATATTTATATGGCATGTATCGATAAGTACATAATTTATATTTTTTAATATATATTTTATACCAAATTGCATCATACCCTATACACAATTTTGTATGCTTATAAAGTCATTATTATTGTTTTGCTACAGAAATCATCTATTTACATCAGATTCATTAGAAGAGGGAAAAAATAAGGGAGGAGGTAGAAAAGGAAAGAGAGGGGTAGAGAAGGCAGGAGAGGAAGGGAGGGAGGAATGAGAGAAAGAGAGAGAGAGAGAGAGACTAGTTATATTAATCCCATGACTACTTCTGTATTTATCAGCCTTAAGTATAACTGCAATAATTCATCTTCATCTGTAAGTTTTACTACTTTAGTTTCTATGGCACATCATTATAAAAGATTATGTTGCACTTTAAATATTACAAATTTGTTGCCCTTAACAACACAGAGGACAAGTTATAAGCCCTGTAACCACAAGACATATGCCAGTGTCATCATTATCATCACCACTATTGCTAGCTCATCATCACCATCACCATCACCATTATGTAGCACTTGCTGAGTGCTTTACCCTGCATCCTCACTACCCTCTAAGGTAGGGACAATATTTAGCTTCATTTTACAGATGAGGGATCTGAGATCCAGACTCTCAGGTAAATTTCTCAAAGTCTTACAACTAGGAAATGGTGCTGATTTTAAATCAAGCTTTTCTGACTCCTAAGGCCATGACTACAGTTCTGGAAATTTGATTATATGGATTGGTTTGACCAAAAGTTGAGACTGTAGCTTAGGTGTTTGCTATGTAGATTGACAAGAACATCACAGTCCACAGAAACATAGAACTATCACATTTTAGAAATGGAAAGAGTCTTGGTTGATAGCCCAAGGTCTTAATATTAAACATGAAGAAAATGGAAGCCAGAAAAGTGAAATGATGTGTACAAGATCACTCAGCAGGTTGTAGACTTACACCACATGACTTCCAGGCCAGTATCCTTTAAACTTGAAAACAACCCATAACATAGAATGGCAGGAAGGACAGTGCTCTGATCTAATGACACCGATTCCATTTCCAGGTCCAACTCTGTCATGGACTTGTCATGTGGCTTTAGTCAATGTATTTAAAACTGAGGTCTCAGAACCTCAGTTTATTTTTTATTGTTGTTTATTTTTTTTCTTTTCCTTTTTTCCCCCCTCCTTGTGGAAAGAATGGGGGTTAGAATAAGTGATACTCAGAGGTGAAAGCTAAAATACAGGCATTTGAACCTAACTGTGCAGTGCAATTCCAGCAGTTATGGATAAATCTTCTTTCCTTGTAGGTCCCTTGGCCTCTCCAACCCACATTTATCCTATCCTTAAAATAGTGATGAGTCCTTACTCGGGGGTCTATGTGAGGATAAAATGAGATAATCTAAACAAAATGCCTGGTTCATCATATGCACTCAATAAATGATAGTTATCTAAAGTCCCTTCAGGTTCTAAAGTTAAGTCCGGCAAATCAAGAAATACTGAATATCTACTATGTCCTCAAGGTCACCTGCCAGTACCAACTCTGAAATACACATTGCTTATAGAAACTTTTCATTTCAACTTCACTGAATGTTAGGTCTTTAATTTGAGAAAGTAATTTTTAGTTCATGTTTTCGTAGATTCATGGAGAAAAACACAAGATGAGCAAACACAAACACACACACACAGACCATTTTAGCATATGCCTTTCACAAGGTTAAATCTCTTAATTGTCTACTAGCTCTTTTCTCTCTTAGAATTTGTGTTTGAAACACTCATCCTTATAAGTGCTGTATTCAGATTTATGGATTGCTTTATTTTCCTGGATCTCTTCTAATTCAACTCTCACTTTTTCAAGGTAAAAAGAAAACAGGTGTACAATTGTCTACATCACTAGTACCAGGAAGTAAGAGCTACAATGTGGTGCTCTTAACTGATGCTATTACAATGCTCTGTAGTTTGGATACATTTTATAGTACAGTTCTGCCGTCAAATGGCATTGTCTTGCTTTTCCCAGTTACATAAACTATTGGCATATATTGCTGTATTGATCATAACTAATTATTGCTTTCAGATTTGTCCACAAATATTGAAGGAAAAGAAAAAACAATGCAACAGTCATTTCCAAGCACAACTTTATAATACCAATCAGTACTTAAGTCTTGAGTTTTGAGTTTTCTTAAGTCTTTCATTTTCTCTCAAAATATTCCTTGGTGATTCAGACTTATTGGAAGTGTAGCAGGTACATGAGGTTGGATTGCTTCCTCAAACAAGTCATACTTCTAAATATTAAAAATTTATGAAGATAAATCCATCTGCCTCTATTAAACCAAAGTGATTAATATGTTCAGTAAACAAGGCTAGAGGACAGATAGCTGAGACAATGTCACACTATTCCCTCTGTCCATATGAAAAGTTTCCACTATATAAGATCAAATATACAAAATGCCAAATGTGTAGTCTCCAATTCTAGAGTTAGGCTCCTGTAGGTGGTGAGGACAGAGATTGACTAGGGGATAAAGTTAATTTTGAGGTACAAAAAGAAGTCAGGATGCTCAGGAAGCCACCCCAGTAATTCCAGTGATTTCTTACAGAGAAATGAGAGTTCAAACATGAAAATTCATCCAGAAAATCTCTGTTGTCCAAAGGCAACTGCAACAATGTGTCATTGTCATCACTCAATTTTCTTTGCCTCTGTGCTACCTAGTCTGCTTGTATAGCATTTCCTAATACTAGTTTTATTAATACTCCCCTTGTACCAGCTGTGCCATGCACTTTATGTGCATCTGTGCAATCTTGACTTCAAATTTTCTAAGATGGAGTTTCTGATGAACTTTATTAACTTCATTAGGGCAAAAATGGAAAAAATGTAGCTACTATTATTGGTAGTACTAGCGTTATTAGCACAATTGCTGACAGTAAGGATTCTATCAATCATTTTCCCTTATATTAAAAACTTTCTCCTTCATGGAGATGAACTTACTGACACACATTTATGTCACTATACCTTTTTTTTTTTTTTTAAATTTTATTTTGTCAATATACATTGTGGTTGATTATTGCTCCCCATCACCAAAACCTCCCTCCCTTCGCCCTCCCCCCCTCCCCTCCAACAATGTCCTTTCTGTTTGCTTGTCGTATCAACTTCAAGTAATTGTGGTTGTTATATATATGTCACTATACCTTTATAGGAAACATCTAAGGGGAAAATGTATGCTTGCTTTATACACAAAACTAGAAAGTTTGGGGTTTTAGGAGCTTCTCTGGGGTTTACTGTAGATAACCTGTCCTAATTTGGGGAAAACAAAAGAGAGTGGTGGCTAAAACTGCACCTGAATATAAAATGTTAGTGGGAACAGATACAAGTAGTGCCGGGGCTTTTATTTTGAAATTGGTTCACTCAAGTTTAGCATAAAAATTCTTCCTTCTGAAAAAAAGAAAAAAAGTGTGAGTGCTTTTTTCAATATGTAGAATTCTCTTTCTTATTTTTTTATTTCTTGAAAGCTTCTATTAATTTGGTTGTCAAATGCATCTAATTAGTGTAAGTTGATGTGTAAATCTTATTCAGTTTCTTAAGACAAGAGGGGAAAAGTCTTATTTGCGTGATATTTAGAGTTTCAAATTTTAAAGCACAGTTAAAAAATAAATTATACATCTTAATTAAACTAAGACGTTTATTTGTAGAACGACAGATAAAATTGAGGGTTTTTGCTGTTTGTTTTTTGTTTTTGTGTTTTAAATACAACTATCTGTGCAATGTAATGGAATGTATGTTTGAATACAAGTCAGGGTATCTGAATGCTGGTTCAAACTCTGCCACTATTTCTATAATAGTGGGCAAATTTTGATTTAAATTTCCTTATCTGCAAAATGATGTATTTTGAATAAATGACTTCTCTTTTTTCCAAAAAGATTTGGAGATGAGTACTATCATATACATATGATATCTTTAAATCAATTTTCCTCTCCTCTTACTATCACAAAAATACATAAAAAATCATTATAAAATATTCAACAAGCTTATATTCCTAATCAGGAATACTGAACTTACAATATGATTATATATATTCAGGCATTCATAGGGAATTGGGGAAACATTCAGACTCTGATAGGTGTTAGTATCTTTCTGGTCCTTTCACATATTTTTTCTAGTGGGCCTGCTTTAAATACTAGGCCATCTAACTGAATTTTGGAATAAGGAGACCCTTCAGCCCACTAAATCTAGGAATAATGATACCAGTTCCATCCCGAGTTTATTTGGGACTTTTTTACCTTCACTCCTCTGTACTCCTTCTGCTTGCACAACACAAACATACAGGAGGATTCACAGCCACATCGAATGCTGAAGATCAGCCCTCACAGGACAAAGTTGCAAACATTTTGCAAATTCTATCCAGAAGGAAAAAAAACAAAAACTTTAGCAATTGCTGTGATCCCTTAGGGATGAACATGACAGCTGTTCTAACAGCTGGAAAGTCACATCTCCTGACAGCTCAGCAAAAGAGCTGTAGACTGCTGAATATATAAGGAAGAAAGTGTGCATGAGAAAACTGTCTCAGAACTTCTGTAAGACAAATTGATCTAACAGCTTTGCCCCCCTAAATAGTTTATAACCATAAGCTGTCAGCAGGTTGGATCGAAGACCTGGGAATGTTTCCAGCTCTCAATTATTTTGAAGTCCCTCCTAGGGTCTCAGATTAGAAAGGCTTTAAGGAGAATAAAACCTTCTAATTGATAATTAACATTACTGAACTTAAAAAAAAAAATGATACTCAGTCAATTGGATTTAATGAAAGCTCACTGAAATACTATATGGGCAAGGGGAGAGGAAAGCACTCTTTTAAGGCTTTATAGAAAAAGTTATAGACTAGGAAGCAAGGATGTACATGCAGTTAACCATTGATAAGACTAATATCAGTGGTTTTGCCCCATTTCCATCACTGGAGCATAACGGCATAATATATTTTCAACAAATGCCTAAATATAACTTCCAGAATATCATTCATTCATTCACTCATTTATGCTTTCCATGTAATTATTGAACAATGATTACCTCAGTCATCTACTGTATGTTAACCCTGGGGTAGGTGCTGAAATATATGTTATCTGCTCTCATGGAGCCTGATGAGGAGACAATTATTAACCAAAGAATTCCAGGCAAAGTGAATAGTATGTGTTAATGTGCTTAAGCAAAACGAACATGAGGAAGTGAAAGAAAGAAGAGTAGTGGCGCTGAAGTGTACAGGCTAGTGCAAGCCAAGGCTTAACAACTTTAGACTTTATCCTAAACATAGTCAGAAGCTTTGGAAGACTTCAAGAAAAAGAGAAAGAGACATGATTGGATTTTCATTTATAACAGATCTTCTGGAAAGTGAATGGAGATTTAGAGGAACATGATAGCAAATTGACGTCAGGATAGGAGTTAGGAAGCTATTGGTGTGATGAAGAAAGGAAGTGATGCTGGTGATATGAGCAGTTGTAAGGCTAGAGAGGAGTGAACAATTCAAAAGACTGAGGAAGTAGAATGTATGGGACTTGGCTATCCACTTGGTCATTGTGCATAAGGAACAATCTAAATTATTAAATTTCTCAAATCCGAAATAATTTTAAAGCAATACTTTTATTGAGAGTTAGTATAAATGGCTACAAAGTAGTACTAATTCCTTTGACACCTGCTTTCATATATGTATATATTTCTATACATATTTAATTGTACAGCAAGTAAATTTCTATATTTGTAAAAAAATTATATATATTATATAAAAAGCATATATTGATTAAATTATATATCTAATTCAAGCTTCATGAACATATATATGTATGTATAAATGTGTTTATATATATATGTTTATATATATATGTATACATATATATATGTATATATAATTATTTGTGGCCCTTCATGAAGCTTAAATAAAAGCTGATGGTTTCAATATAATGATGAAAAATTTTTTTTAAAACACATATTTAATATCAACTGCCTCTTACTTCGTTATAGGTCAATAAATTGAACCATGGACCAAATTTAGCTCAAAGCTTGTTTTTGTAAGTAAGGTTTCATTAGAAAACAGATGCACCCCTTTCCCTTAAAATATTGGTTTTGGCTCCTTTTAAGTTATAAACAGCAGTGTTGAGTAGTTGTGATAGAGAATATATGGCATACCTGTTTCAAATATTTATTATCTGGTCCTTTATAGAAAAACTTTGCCTATCACTGCTCTTTTAGTACATAAACAGATCTTATAATATTCGTTTACTCAGTTGATTAAAACACTTTTTACTGAATATTTTACAGCATTGAAAATGAACCACTTTGTGTAATTATGAGTGTTTTTATGTTCATCAAAATTCTCATTGCATGAGATGACTTAAAAGATGTGTTTACCAGTGAGAAATAGTTTCTACAAAGGAAAGAAGAATTACATTAGCCAAGTTTAAAAAATACAGTTCCCTTCAAAAATCTAAAGTGGAGAATTTGTATAGAATTTGATGTTACTTTTAGATGTCAAATTCTGTAAAGGGGTCCATCCATCTCATAATTAAGAGTTTCAAAGACTGTCTTCTTAACTGTGGCAAATTAAAATGTTAAAATATTTGCAAAATAGATAAATTAAGTCAAATGAATGTTTGCAAGTGTTATGCACGTGCAGCAGTGTGATCACTAGGTACCTAAATTATACTATTACAGTCAAATAAAGTCTCTCCTACTCCCACTTAGCTGAGATTGAGTTATATATTTTTGCTATAAATTGAAAGCTGCTAAAGTATTTTTGATGCTACCTAGATATCACAGACCAAAAAAGAGGTGCTTTTAAAATTTTCCCTAAAGGGCTTTCATCTTGATTGCTTGTTATAAAACCATTAGCCAATGTCAAATCGATTTGATTGGATTCTTACAAAAATAAAGTTTGGGTTTGAACTAACTTTTCACCAAATGGTTTTCACAAAGCATGAAATTATCTCAGTGCTGAGAATCACCAATTGAATTTACACCCTTGTCAAAATGTTTTTAATTAGTCATTACTCATGGCTACTGGCTCTTTTTTATTTTCCTTTGCACAACTGGAGCTATTTGCATTGGGAGAGGTTGATGCTTCTACTAATCAGTTGTTAGTGGAAATTGGCCCTGTGAAAATACTTCTCTTGCAGCTGAGAAATTTCTTGTGGGCTGTATGGAACTTATCCTTGACAATGACAGAAATGATAGCCACGTTGTTCTTGTCAGTAAGCACCATGACAGAATCATTAGAAAGCTCTGGCAACATGTGTTCGACAGACTACATTCTATATATCAGTGGCCCCATTTATAATTAAAAGACAATTGTCCTCACAGAGGAGAGAGGGTCTGAGCATTCCCTGTGCCTTTTATATTCTTGATGTTTTCCTTCAGTATCCTTTGTGACCTAATGCAAATATATATATTTGTGTGAGGGACAGGATACATCAAGACCAAAACATGGCTTTTAAATGCTGAATGAAAAGTGTAAAAAATTAGATACAATACTTTGTATGTATTCTTCAGTGGAGGTAGGTAGATTCCTTCTTCAAACTTAAAGGTCGATTTTCTCCTACCCTATAAGATATTAATTTTATTTGCTATGTTCTCACTGAAATTGAAGAGAAAATAGTCCATAATGTATCAAAAGTTTTGTTAAGTAGAAAGATGGTCTCCTTATCTTTATTTTTTTCTTCAGTCATCAAATACCTGATATAAGCCAGCCCTGAGGATGTAAAAGTGAATTCATTTTCAGACTCCAAGAGCAATGATTAACAATTAGCAAGGTGAAAATGGTAGAGGGAGAGTGGGTCAGGCAGATGGGACCATATATGCAAAAGTTTCAGGTGAAAAGAGAACACAGTGCATTTTATTTATGACTTGAATAAAACCAGACCCTTAATAGGGGCCTACAAAGTCTTGTGTCATTGAGACCCTCCCTCCCTCCAGACATGGTATTCTGTTTCTGGGTACGATAGAGTACTTTTCATCTCATGACCTTTGCATTAACAGTTTCCTAAGCCTGGAAAGATTTTTCCAGGCTTTTGGCAGAGCAAGTTTCTTCGTTAACTTCAGATCTCTGCTTAAATATGACTTCCTCAGTAAGCCCTGTGCCCTCCCCTGGACTAACTTTCACTTCATTATTCTTACCACACCTTCTTTATTTATTTCATCACACCTACTATATATGCCATAATTTTATTTGGTTATTAATTAACTTAATATCTTTCTCACCCGCTAGACTTAAATTGGCATTGTTGTAGTGGATATGTCTCTGATTTATAGCTGCATTGCCAAGGCTTAGCACAATGCCTATTCATGGTAGAAGCATAATAAATACTTTTTAAATACATATTCTATAAATCTAGTGGATAATGTCCGATGATAATGCTGAACAGTTCATTAGAAATAAAATTATGTAGATCATGAAAAGTGTTAGTAACTTTGAAGTTTATCTTAAGAGTGATAGGGAGCTATGGATGGTTTTAAGTTAAATTATTGAAATTCATGGACCATCCTTTTTTCTCTTTTTCAAGTTGTACTTATGCTTTTTTTGTAATCCCATAGTACCTTCCTGCTGTTAAAGTCTTCCATGGAAAGCAAAAATCAACTGCTTTCCTGTGTGTGCCTCTACTAAAACAGTTTTCTATTGCTACACTTATTTATTTTCCTTAGATATATGTACTATAAGAATTTGAGCAGCAAGAGAGTAAAGATAATTATATTTCCTGGGTTTCACATAGAGTCTGCTTGAGAGTTGGTTTACAAGATACATTTTCAAAAATATGATAGAATATAAATGCGAATATTTGGATACTTTATCCTACTGGAGTGGATAGGTGTGAGGATTACAAGTTTTGGGTGGGTTCCCTTGGAGAGTAGATCTTAGAACCTTTGATCTTTGGTCATGGCATAATTTTTACCCTTGTACACTACTAATTGATGAGACTTAGCTCAAGGGACAAGTTTATTGCTAAGGAAGTCAAGGATTTGTAGTGAAGGAAAATACCATTTTATTAGTGCATACACAGGTGGATGTCATTTTTTAAATACTCCATTTACTTTATAATTCTTGTACCAATAATTCTGTCAATAACTGAGAACCAACATGAGCTGATAGTTCCAAAATCTTTGTATGAGGTAGAGCTGGTTCACCCTAATCTACTGCTGGTATTTTAGATTCTGGTTTCTCATCTCTGTATTTAAGAGGACAAAGACCTCCTTGTTTTCACAGGTATCTGTAACTTAGCTTATTTGTGTGCTACAACAGCATGACCAAAAGCCAGTCCAATTTTGAGTCTGTCAGTTGCTCAGACTCATAATATTGGTCTCATTAGGTAAACACTGGGAACCGGTAGGCTCTTTGGCTAGCTCAGAAGAGCGTGTAGTTTCTATCATATTGTCTGACTGTGGCACAAAGGACAAGCTTTATTGCTGATGGTTTATGATACATATATACTTGCATAAAGCCTTGGCCCAAAGAAATCATTTGTCTTGGGTTAATTCTTAAATACCACAGAAAACACATTAGAAAATAAATATATCAATTCTCTTTCCCCGATTTAAATTTTAAAATTAAATGAACTATTTTTTTTAATACTTTAATTTTATTTAAATAAAAAAGCATCAGAAGATTTTCATATTTCTTTTTAGCAGAAGTCCTTCCAATTAGCTATTCTGTTGAGCAATCCAAAGAGGAATGTAATTTTTAAAAATAATGGCTCCCCCCTAGTCAGAAGACATAATCATTTAAGGAGAGAAGCTAATTTTATTTCCTCTTTTGTTTTATAGACTGCATTTACTACATTCAGCCCCAGGGTAATTACAGTCATGCAAGCCTTAAAAACAATTTCAGGATGACTTTTAAGGACAAATTCTACCCACTTTCATTATACAAATGTAACAGTGTTCTTCCACCTTTAAATTGCTCTCGGAAACAAACAAACAAACAAAAACCATATTTCTATGGTAAGTTTTGTGAAATAATTTGCAAAATGTTGGCATTCTGGACTGAGGAAATTATTATTTCTTGTCTTTAATTATGTTAAAGTAATCTCTGTGAAACTATTCTTGGGTCCATAGCTATTAGAATGGTGAAATAGCTTTTTTTTTTAATCTAAAGATTTTAATTCATTAAAGCTACCTTTCCCCTAAATAAATGCAGGATTTCTAATTTTAAAGGTGAAAAATAATCAAACTATTTTTAAAAAACACATTTATTGAATGCCTTTGGTCACAAAGCATCAGGCTTTGATGTGTGGATGATGCAAAGATAAAGGAAAGATGGTTTCTGCCATGCAGGAGATGTATCAGGTTGGAAACAAACAGCAAAGACATAATTCTGAAATAAAGCTTGAGCTAATCAGGGCTTCAACAGAGGGGCAAACCTGCATCTGTGTATTCTAACGAGGCAGAGAGAGTGTAATGCTACCTATACAGCTTATGACATAAAGACTTTAAAAAGTGAAACAAATTTCTTTCCTTCGTCAAAAACCTCATAAGAAAAAGTAGAAATGAGTTCCTCAGAACACAGGGCTTCATCACCTACTCAAAAAAGGTAATAAGTGTGATTCAAATACCTGTCTGCATATCTGGGCATCATGAGAGTTCTCTGCCCACTGAAACAATAGATTGTGTCATGCTTTTTTCTGGTTCAGTGGCCACAGAAGCTTGACAAATTCCTGACACCCTCTTTTTCCCTCAACAGCATGGGTAGAATCTTCTGTAGTATCTCAGATAATGCCCTAGGAGCTTTGGGGTAGAGGCAATTTTCTTCTTGACCTTTAGAACTTTATTACTCATAGGACTATGTAACGGCAAGGGAGAAAAAGATACATAAAGATGCTTATTTGTGTGAATTAAGTTATTTCATAGTCAGTGGTAATTATCTGGCAAATTTTCTTCTCACCCATAATTGGCAGGGATTTTGGAGTTTGCAAATTGCATTTCTAGTTAGAAAATGAAGCAAAGTTACCGAAAGCTAAAATGTACTGTACTACAAAATGTTTTAAAGGACCATTATCTTCATATAAAAATTTGAACTAAGCTTTCTTTTCTGAAATTTGGTTTTCTTTAAAAGAATACTCTCTGAAAAAGGTAAAATTGTGCTTATATTAGTTAAAGTTGAAACTTGCTTAAAAATACAATCTCCTTAGCCAAGTCCTAAAACAATTCATCCAGCAGAAGGATAACATATCATTAATGATCTTTGCAGCACCTGAGAATACATCAATAATACTCATGGATGATGATAAGTGAGAGAAGGTATCCAAAGCTACTTTTCAGGTACTTTATGGTGATAAATCCATCATTTTGTTACCATGAGAATTTAAAATCTTCTTTCTTATACTATACTAAGTGTAGGGTGCTGGTCTGTTCCAAAAGAACATTTCCTATCCTGACTCAATCTAATTGAATTAACTCAATGGTAACTCAATCCACCTGGAATTGAGCAGGATTTTATAGAGCAATTAAAAAAAAAACAAAAACTTTGGAAAGTTATCAAATGTCCTATTGGATATCTAAAACCCTTACTAGCATAATGTATGACAATATAAAAATAACAAACACTTGTAGAACATTTACTCTGTGCCAGGCAATTTTGTAAATGCTTTATGTGTTAACTATTAATATCTAATTTATACAACAACCTCATTAGGTAAGTACAACACTCCCGTTTTACAGATTAACGAAGATTAGAGGTATTTTTTAATTTTCTCAAAGCCCAAAATTGTGGCACAGCTAGAATTCAATCAAAGACAGTTTGGCTTCAAAACTTATGCTCTTAACTACTATGGTATACTGCTTATGACAGAATGATGTGGTCCCTGATTGTCAGTGAGAAGCAATTATGTGGGATACCTGAATGGCCTCTTCTGTAATTTACTTAAAATACACATTCCATACTTCTTATTTCTTCTTAGCAAAGCTGTTTGTTGAGTTTTGTAGTTAAGGAGGGCTTGTCTTTTTTAAAGTAAAAAATTATTTTGACACTTGTTAAAATGATAAGGAAGATTTTATTCAAGACTATTGCAGCAGGGGAGAGAGATTGGATTCATTTCTGAATATAGTAAAGACAGCTGGGGATTTACAGCCAAGGAGCAAGGAGCAGGCAGGGGATGGGGTGTGATGCAGGGGTTAGCGGATGGAAAATTTCTAAGAAGAGACTTTAAAGATTGAGGGATTCTTGTTACCTTGTTAACCTGACCTAACAAGATTCTTGCTAAAGGCAGGCTAAGGACTTAGATATCAAAGGTAGGGGATGAGGAACTTGATCAGATATCAAGGGTGGTGTGATTCTTACTAAACTGACTTATCAGGTTTCTTCCTAAGACTAGGCTAGACAGGCAGAAGACAGGACAGAGGCTAAGGTCAAAGACTAGTCAAGGAGAGAGCACAGAAGAGCCTGACTAAAGTTTGGCTAAGGAAAGAGTGGTTTGTCAGTCTCTCTTCTTGTTCAAGAGACGTTCATTTTTCCTCCAAAAAATATAAGTCCATTTTTCATTTGGTCATCTTTTGTTCATTAAGGAATGGCTGAATCATCTGCTGAGACCTGATAGTAGAGGGACTACTATCAGGGACTACTATCAGCAGACTATAAACTCAGTTTCCAACTTTGGAAGGCAGAAAATCAAGACATTTTGAAATTTGGGCTTTAAGTGGTAGAATCAAGACAGCAGTGGCAACTTGACACATTTCCTGGTTTGACATTTGAATGTCTTTGGTGATATCATAGACATCAGTGACAGAGTGATGGTTATTTCCTAGAGCAAAGCATGGAAGATGCAGGTGGTTGGTAAACTTCTTGAATAGCCCACACAGCAGCAGGCACAATTTGCCCCATCTGTTGCGGTGATGAGTTCTTTGAAGTTTATATGAAATCAGCCAGCTTTGTCTTCAAAGGTGTCTTTAGATCTTGGGAGGACTGTCAGCTACAAGGCAATCTCAAGTTTCATTAAAGATCCAGGCAGTTAGGTTTTGGTTCTCAGTGATGCAAAGTTAGAAGGGTGGGACACAAATTGGAAATGTTAATTTGGAGTGTTGTAGCCAGATATTAAAGGAAACTGTAAGAATTGAGAATTTGGTAATGACTGACAAAATGTGCATGACAGCAGGACTTGGTCTGATTTACAAGTAGATAACAAAGTAAAAAGTAAAATGTAACTTACCTAAGAGGTAAAAAAATAGCTCAAAGACAATGAATAAGACTACATATAATAACCCACAAAGTTGTGCTATAGTTTTCTGTTGAAACATAACATTTCTCAACTCCCCTTTTTGATTAAAGATATCTATGTAAGATTATTTTTATTTACAAGATAAATCTGGTCTTATTACATTTGGCATAATTATTTACATAAAGTGCAGCAAGAATGTTAATTGGCCACATAGACTTTTTAAAGTTTCATTTGCTGGAATGTTTCATAAGGAATCTTAGAGTAGAGTTTTAAAAGTCTCTCAAGGCTAGGAAGCCAAGCTCACAACTTACTTCTAGACTTCATCTAAAGTACAAGGCTGGTTTTCCCAATAAGAAATGCATTTGTAAGCATTGGCTTCATAAAGTCAACCTTAGTTCTTTAAAACTGGTCACATCTGATTCTATGCATCATAACTTTCAAATATGATATTCTAGTCAAATACTTGGTTACATAACCAATTTTTCCAATTATGTCTCATTATAAGGAGGACAGATTCCTACTGAACTTATGCAAGTAATTGCAGTGCCATGAAAACACTCAGTAAGTGTTTCTGAATTCTGGAGGCATCAGTCAGGGAGAAAAAAAAAAAGTTTCATTTCTATTTACAAAAGTATAATGTACTAATTACTGTGAATTATAGATAGCTTAGGAGAAAAGAGAGGGTATATCTTGAAAATAGAACATTAAAGAACCAGCAATACTCCCGCAAAAAAAGCCATAAAAGATGATAATCATTCTTTATCAGTTCATTTAGTCTCATGTAATTAATTCTAGTTCTGCTTGATCTTGGTTTAGCAATTTCAGGAAGTCATCGGTTTTTTCACTAGAGTTCTGAACATCCTTACTTCAGTCTCATAGTATAGTTTCACCGTTATTTAGCAATTCCATCAGAAGTCTGTACCCTCAGAGTACTCGTCATTGTGTTATTAAACACAGTATTAAACTAGTCTTATTTGTCAAGATTTACTCAAATTATATAAGCTTAAAAAGCATTTGGATTAGTTTTCATATTCGGGGGAGTTTTAGAAATATTTAATTTATTTAAAACCTATTTGTCTTGAAACCAATCAGAATAGAACTTCCTTATAGGATTTTATGAATTAATTTGGTAATACCATTGGGAGGTGGAAAAATATCACATATACATAAGATACACACATACATAAGCATAGACAGAAAGAAACAGAGATCTTACAGCATTCATTCTAAAATTTTAGCCTTGAGTAAGTTAAACACAATAATAGAAAACTCACTGGTTTATATAAAATGATTGACTCTCATCTTTGTCCCACTCCCATTTTTATCTGAATTGTGTTTCTGACAGATGGGACAAGTTAAGGTTACCTGGTCAATGTTAAGGCTAAAGCTTTCTATTAGTATTCGTGAAGGAGACTTAAGATGTTTTTTGTCCTGCTATGTAGTTGCTTCTGGGGGGCCCTGAGTTCCTTGAGAGCCCCCAATGGGGCAGGGGCCTACAGTTCAAGCGACTGTAGGGAGTTCGGGAACTGAAGTGGGAAGGGAAAGGCCTGGCCGAGGATGAACAGAGGATCGGAAGAAATATAGGTTTCAAGGGGAACAGATTAAAGGATGCAAGAGAACTTGAGGAAAGAGTAAAGATGGTTAGATGGCAGAAGGAGGAAGGAGAACAGAAACAATGGGAGGGAGAGGTTTAGAGGAGCCAGTTTCGGGAAGATATTCAAATTCCAAATTATCCTTAGTGAAATCATGCCAGCAAGAAAGGAAGCAGACAGAGTGAGTGCCATAGTGCAGAGCATATAGTCAGCAGGACCTTGGGAAGGGGTGGGGTGGGGGTGGTGGGGAAGGGGTGGGGTGGGGGTGGAGTTCAGTCAATTGAGAAGCTCCCATGTTCTTCACCAAACATACCTCAAAAGCAGAGAAGTCAGGGACCTAACCCAGTCTGAATATCTTTTGAACAAAGGAGTCTTAGACTCTAAACCAGCCTCTGTTCTTTACAAAGTAACCTGGTACTCTAACTTAGTCTCTAGTGTAAACTCAGAATCAGAAGAATCAAAATAGGTCCTTACTGTGATCTTTGACATGCAGATAAGTAAATCCAATCTGAGCTAGACTAAATAAAATATGGTAATTTTTTGGCTCATGTACTCAAGAAGTCCTGGAATTGCCTTGACTTTAGATATGACTGAATTCGTGTCTTTACTTCTTTTATCTTTTTTTGTCTTAATTCAAAGATAGGTTCTGTCCGTGTAACTGCTCAGATGGCTACCAGTAGCTCCAGGCTGAACTACACAATATGAAACAAGTAATGTATATGAAAAGAAAGATTGTGTTCAATTATGGACATATTGAATTTTAGGTATCTGGAACTTCCCAGTGAAGATGCACAGTTGACATATGGTTACACAGGTCCTTTAAAAAGAAAGTAGAAGTTGATGTTAAAAGCTTTGGAAAATTTTGGATTACTTTTCTGAGCTTCAGTTTCTTCATCTGTAAAAGATTATTAAGAATTATTAATTAAGAATTATTAAGACTTTACAGGAATGTTGGAAGGATTTAATAAGATAATATATATAAATAATTTAATAGAATAGCTCACATATAGTAAGCATTCAATAACCCTTTAACCTTCATCATTAACATCCTTATCACGACCTTTAAGTAATAAATTAGTGCTACTCCACATGTGATGCTCAGATGGGTGTCAGTCTGCAAACTGTTACTAGTCCATAATAAGTTTTGAAATTGAGAATAAGCATTTCTATAATTCTAAAGCAATTTGCCAGAGTAATTTTTATGACAATTGAATCTAATAATAAAATAGGGCTCCCATTTTATATGCCTTTGGTTTTTCTGTTTGTTTGTTTTGTTTTGATTCTTAGTAATCCATATTTATTCTGCTTTACAAAAATATCTAACTGTGGTAGATTTAAGAGAGATCAAAAAGGACGAACTGTACTTTACCATAAATAGTTTGAGAAATGCTGGTCTACACTAGAGATAGAAACAAGAGATCCATCTTAACGAATGTGGTGGTCTAAGCTTAACAACCACAACAACTCAGCTAAAATCCAGCCTCTTCTTACCCATCATAGGTTTCTCTTCTCTATTTACATTGTTTATCTTTATGTAGAATGTCTATATACACCCAGGGTAGACCAAAAGCAGAGCTCCCTATTTATTTTTTATTTCATCAAAAACTTTAAGGAGTTTTCCCTGCACACTCACATTCAATATAATAATGATCATCATAATCACGGACTATTTGAGGAAGTATTAGGCGATATCTTTTACTGTCGACTTGGCTCACACTGTAAAATATTTTGCTAACTTAAACTTGTTTGGGGGAGTGCATTTGTGGCAAAGAAATTACAGCTTTCTGTATCTTAAGCAAATGAGTGTACATAATTGAGAAATGACTTAAACTCTACCTACACAATCACTGAAAATGAAATTCTGAATGAATGTACTGTTATTTCTTCTCGAGTACTAATAGTGAGTTTGCCTTTTTTTCCCCTTTTACTTAATCAACCCGTAGTTAGGGCATTCTGCATGCAGTCTTAATTAACTTGTTCATAGAAATAAGTAATCAGAACTGCATATTGATTAGATTTCAATTATAATAAAACAAGATTTTAAAAAATCCAAAAGGAGGGTACTCTGAATCAAGCCAATTAAGGTTTTTATTGAACTTAGTAGAATTATAATATTCTGCCATGCTTCTTTTCTCCTGAGTGATTGATATGACCTATAATTTAAAAGAGAAACAAGGAAACAAGCTTTTTCAAGGTGCAGTAAACTACAATTTTACTTGTACTAAATTATTTCCTTCAAAAAAGGTTTTGTTTTTTGTAGTTTAAAAAAAAATTTTTTTTATTTTCTCCCTGCCGTGAGCTTATGATTTTTCCTGTGCAGTACTTTATTGTCTTTACAGTTTGCATTTTCTTACCAGATCTTTTCTGACACAAACTTGCAAATACCTTTTGATTTCAGATTTATAATTATCTATTGAAGCTTCTTAATCTCTTTTCACAGCAATAGCAGTTTCTTGCATGAAACAGTAAAGAGTGATATATTTATCAGAAAGATTCAAAGTCCTTGAAGAAGTTAGTGTGATCTTAGGTATTTAACAAAGCCTTTGTGTTTGAATGTCCTTTTATGCCATTTGGGAATAATATTGGTTCTATTGATTTCACGACTGGCTTTGTGTGAAGATCACATGAGATAATGCATATAAAATCAGTTTGAACATGCATTAAATGTATTCAAAATGCAGAATATTATTAACATTTTCTCATGAGAGACTCTAGGGAGGTACTTTTTGTTTTTTCCTTGTAAAGACTATGTGGATTAATGCTGAGCAAGCAATGAAGGTTTTGATGACCTTGTAGCCTATAAGCAATACATTAATAAGGAGGTGATGTTCAAAAGATTGAGTCTTTGCTTTCATTACACTTTTACAACCTCTCAAAGCTTCTGCCGTCCTTTGCTTCAATCCTTGTTCCACGGCTGTAATCTGGGCCTTTTTTCAAAATCAACCTCCCACCCCCACCCCAAAGACATCTGGGCACATAAGGATGGATTATTATTTATTATAAAAATTCAGCAAACCTGCAGGGCAAAATCTCATATAGGGATACACAGTTACTTAAACTGTACTTACATTAGCCTAGGTGAGTGCCAATTTCTACTCCCTTCTTGAGAGTGTTAGTGGTTAACCTGTGATGTAACTACAACAGAAGTTCAGAAAATTGTAGTGGAAGCTCTAGAGCTGAGATGACCTTTCAGAGTCGTTCCAAATTGGGGCAGGAGGCCTGGAACTTTGTACTATACTACTGCATTGACCAGTCATTAGATAAGAACTGCCTCTGGGAAGGGAGCATGAGCTTGGATGAGACAACTTCCTTCAGCAATGGGCAATTACTGGAAAGAGACTCACCTGTAATTATTGGCAACCAATACTCAGCAGCTAGGGAACAAGTATCCTTTCACTGCAGAGGATATCCAAGTGACACCTCATAGCATTCACTACAAGGAGGTATTAGGGATTTTCAAGCAAAATGTTGAAAATATCTTACTTGTCTCATAAGCATCTTTCGTGCTTCTGTATGAGTGTATAGAATATTAAGAATAGAAATAGGGGGACCCCTTTAGAGACCATTTTAATATTAAAGACAAGAGAGATGGTGGTGACGAACATAGTGGTAATAGAGGTGGTGAGAAATGGTAAGGACCTGTTGATATTTTGTAGTGGATCCAGTAGAATTTGGAGATAACTAGATAGTAGGGCAAACAAACAAAAATGTCATGGGTGACTCCAAGGTTTATGAAGAAACTAGAAAGATGGAATTATTATCTGAGAGTGGGGAGACTGCATGAGTAGCATATTTCAGAAGGAAGTTAAAGAATATTTAGAGTTGAAGATCCAAGTGGAGATGTAAAGATATACAGCTTTATATGTTAGTATGAGAAATATGTCAGGGCCAATTGTCGTATTTTTTTTCATAGCAAATGAGGCCTTTTTGCTGCTAAGATGAAGAAAGTGAGGTCTTTACTGTGCTGCTCCATGATTTAAAAACTTGCAATGACTCCCCGCTAAGGGGTTCAAGTCAAATATTTTACGCTAGAAATTCTTAATAGTATGACTCAACTATTTAAATAATTTTAGTGAATTATCTTAAATACTCATGTAAGAAAAAATGTGGAGACATACTAACACCTGTGTCTGCCATCAAATTTTAACCTTTTATTTGCCGTTTTAAATTTAGCTTGTATTTTTGCTTTTATTCTTGCTCTCTTTTGAGCTTCATGTAGTTCTGCCTTTGATGTTTTCAAGTTTCATTCTTTTTTTTTTCTCCAAAGGTAACCACTATTCTGGATATGTTGTTTATCATCCTCATATATATATTTTTCTTATTGGTTATGAATATTCACGAGATACAAAGCTGATTGTCATCCCTCGTGCCCAAGATGTGAAGGCCAGATTCATACTGGCAGCATGCCTATTACCACAAATTGCGTTTCTACACCATGTCCCCCACCCAATTATCCCCAACCTCCCTCCCCTTCCCCTCTCCCCCCCAACTCCACTGTGTAGCCCAAGGTGTATTCTCTCCCTCTCCCAGTCCAATACACAACTGTGGTCTTTCTTTCCTTCCTTCTTTCTTTCTTAGCTCCCACTTATGAGTGAGTACATGTGGTATTTATCCCTCTGTGCTTTGCTTATGATATATATGCTACTTTAAAATATATATATGTATATTACATAAAATATATTATATTGTAATGTAATATTCTCCATGTTATTACATTTTATATGAATAATATCACAACATATTTTTAATATGCAACTGTATTTAACATTAGTTTTTGAGATTTATTTTGGCCAATAGGTAATGATATAGGTATACATATGAATATAGTTCTAGATCATTTACATTTCTGCTTTATGGCAATCTGTTGCATGGCTTTACCACATTATATTTATTCATTATCCTGTAATGGATATTAGCATGTTTCTAATTTTTCACCATTGCAAATCATGATGTGAAAGACATTCCTTTATATGTCTTCTTGCTTACTCCTCTGAGTTTTCTAGGAGTACATACTTAAGAATTGCTTGATGAAAGGAAGTTTTACATCTTTTGCTCTACAAGGTATTACCAAAATACTTCTTGATAATAATTATACCAATTTACACTGCCCACAGTAAAATATGAGAATTCCAGTTCCTCTATATTCTTGCCAACACTAGGCATTTTCAAACAACAAAAAAAGACATATGGGAATGATGTGATATATTATTGTTTATATTTCCATTGCTCAGATTTCTAGTGAAATTGAGTAATGTTCAAATATGTTTATTTTTTCATTGGTTATTTGTGTTTTATCTTCTGTGAATTGTCTATTCATACTTTCTTCATTTATTTTATTTATTTCTTATTGATTTATAGGCTATAGTGGAGAAAGAGATTTAAATTTTCTGAACACAAAACATTGTCAGTTTTTTGCATTGCTGTTATCACCACTTTTAATATCACTTGTAGTCTGTTATTTAATTATCCATTTATTTATCATATAAATTTCATAATGATTTTTAATGTGCCAGTCTTTTTCCTTATACTTTATATTTTTTCCTGTCTTTCTAATTCTTTTTCAATGTTCTGGTCATTAAACATGTTCTTTTGAAATGTTTTAAAAAGTTTGCTTTTTACAATTAGATGTTTAATATGTCTGTAAAATTTTTTTGTGTGTACTCTATAAAGTACAGATACATATAAATTACCAATTATATCAGCATTATTTATTGAATAATCTCACTTCCAGTATATTGTCAAGTTTTCAAATATTTATGAGTCCTTTTCTATGTGTTTACCAGTCTGATCACCACTGGTCAATTTGCCTATATCTGTGCCAACACCATACCATTTTTTTTTTTTTTGTCATTTTTTGTCATTTTTTCGTGACCGGCACTCAGCCAGTGAGTGCACCGGTCAGTCCTATATAGGATCCGAACCCGCGGCGGGAGTGTCGCCGTGCTGCCAGCGCAGCACTCTACCAAGTGCGCCACGGGCTCGGCCCCAACACCATACCATTTTAATTATGATGATGTTATAAATTTTTATATATATTAGGGTAAGTTTTCTCCCTCTACTCTTATTCTTTAAAATTTTCTACACCATTCTTAGTCATGTGGTGATAGATACATAGAGACTTAGATAAAGAGATACATAGGCACGTAAATGCATAGGTAGACACCTGGATGGATAGACATATGGTTGATAAGATAGATGTTCATGAAGTTTAATGAAAAATCCTATTGGGATTTTAATATAATTTCCATTGGTTTAGTTCAATATTTTAATTAGGAAAACATCACTAACTTTTCATGAAATAATGTGAAAATCTTCTCATCTATGATTCCATGATTGCACTATATCTTTGCATTCATTCATGTCTTTTTAATATCCATCAAAACTATTTTGTAATCTCTATAAAAGCTTGTACATTTTTTGATCAGTTCATTTCTGGGCACCTTCATTTCATTGTTTTTAATGTCATTGTAAATGTGATTTTTTTAAAAATTTGAAACCATAACCATAGCTCTAGACAACAGTCAGTTAATAATTGCATTTACAATAATATTTCTTACACTATAACTAGATGTTTACAAGTCTGTCTTCTAGTAGATTATAAACTGTGGATTCCATACAGGTAGTAGGTCTTCGATAAATATCAGATGGTTGGATGAATGACTGAATGACTATATTTCAATTACTCTTCCTATATGTTATCAAGAATTCCTTTGTGGTCCATTTCTCTCTGCTGTTACCTAATCTATCAAGTGAGGTTGGTGAGAAATTAAAGCTCTCAGGATCTATGACGGGCTATAGATTCTCTTGCCTCCTCAGCATGTACTTGACTGCCTGAACTAGAGAGTAGTATATGGGTCTCTTCCCCCACACTTAGAATTTACTGCTTTAACCTGTGTCAGGTCTGCAGTTCTACAGTATTAAAAGTAACTGCTGCCTTGATGGATTACTTATACTGACTTATCCTTTCTTAAGATGAACATGTTTAGAGGCGGCCACACTGTAGAACAATCAAGGGCAAGCCGTGAAACAGAAATGATCTGATCTTGCACATGCAAACGCTAAATCTTTAGATGTTTCTCCAAATCTTCTCCCCAAATGGATTATTTCCAGATTTATTTTGCACTGGCTCTGTTACAAGTAGCCTCTGGGGAGATCTGTCTACTTGTCACGAGGAGCTTTTTGACTCATGAATTCTCTTTTTGGAACAAGGATAACTATGACAAACAGGGAAAAAATACTAGTGAAGAGGGATTTGAATTTGCAATTTAAATAAAATTGCAAGAACAGTCATTGATTTATTCTGAGGGTCCTTTCAAGGTTAGACAAAGACCTTCTCAAGCTTGAGGACTTTTGATTTTTATGGGGCCTTTCTATGATGAATAAAATACGCTTTGTTGTGCTAGCAATAATGCACTAAGTTGGAAAGAGACTACTTATCAAGATCTCACAGCACTTTTCTTTCCTTTTTTTTTTTTCAAAGCCTTTTGTTTTTCTTCTCAATGTTCCCTGTCTCAGGAAGGTCAAGTTGCCACCCACATTTACGTAGTCTGTATTACCTAGACTGAGTAATTTTCACTGATCCTGTTCCGGATGATTTTGATCTGTAAATTCTTCATTTTATTTTTCCATTTCACTGCAAGAGGTAATTAGAAGTGCTCTGATGCAGATAAGGAAATGCAATCATAGCATAGAAATTCCCTTTCCAAATATGAATATTCTATTTTTTAACCAAGAATGAAAGGGGAAAATATTATGGTGTGTGAGCCTCAAGCTAAGGATGTCTATATTTTCCTTTCAATAGTCCGAGATAGTTATCCCAGGGAGCATAATAAAATTCTTATGGAAAATAATAAATAATTTTTAACAACAACATTATTAATCCTATTATCACAGCACTATAATAATAAGTAATATTGGCCACATATTCCAGCAATTATTTCTACATTATCTCACTTAATTCTCACAAATCTTTTATTTATTTATTTATGGCTGTGGATAAATAATTTAAAGCTTAAATTTTATTTATTTACTTATTTATTTTTAATGTTTTGGGGTTTTTTTGTTGGTTATGAATATTTACGGGGTACAAAGCAAATTGGCACCACTCATGCCTAAGATGTGATGGCCAGATCCATACTGGCAGCATGTCCATTACCACAAATTGTGATTATGCCGTGTGTCCCCCACCCAATTATCCCCTCAACTGTCCCTGACCTCTCTCCTCATCCCCTTTACTCCCCCACTCCACTTCATATCCCTAGGTATGTTCTCTCCCTCCACAAGTCCAATGCACCACTGTGGTATTTCTTTCCTTTCTTCTTTCTCTTAGTCCCCACTTATGAGAGAGTACACATGGTATTTACCCCTCTGTACTTTGCTTATTTCAAACAACATAAGTTTCTCCAAGCTCATCCATGTTGTTGCAAATGGCAGAATTTCATTCTTTTTTATGGCAGAGTAGTATTCCATGGTGTATATATACCACATTTTCCTTATCCAATCATCCTTTGTTGGACACTTAAGTTGGTTCCATATCTTGGATATTGTGAATAGAGCTGTGAGAACATGGGAGTGCAGGTATCCCTTCAACATGATGATTTCCATTCCTTTGGGTATATACTCAGATGTGGGATTGCTGGATCATATGGAGAATCTATCTGCAGTTGTTTGAGAAACCTCCATACTGTTTTCCATAGTAATTGTACTAATTTACAGTCCCACCAACAGTGCAGGAGCATTCCCTTCTCTCCACATCCTCGCCAGCATTTGTTATTCTCATTCTTTTTTATTACAGCCAGTCTAGCTGGGGTGAGATGATATCTCAGTATGGTTTTAATTTGTATTTCCCTAATGAATAGTGATGTTGAGCATTTTTTCATGTACCTATGGCTATTTGTATGTCTTCCTTTGAAAAATGTCTATTCAGTTCCTTTGCCCATTTTTTAATTGGGTTATTTGCTCTTTTACTGTATATTGCTTGAGTTCCTTGTTCAGTAACATTGCAGGATGCAAAACAAATGCCCCCAAATCAGTTGCATTTATATTCCCCAATAATGAGCTAACATAATGAGAAATCAAGAAAGTAAGCCCATTTACAACAGTCACAAAATGATAAAATACCTAGGAATCAGTTTAACCAAGGAGGTGAAAGATCTCTACAATGAGAACTACAAAACACTATTCAAAGAAATTAAAGATGCAAAATGATGGAAAGACATTCCATGCTCTTGGATTGGGAGAATTAACATGGTGAAAATGTCTATACTTCCCAAAGTGATCAACAGATTCAATGCAATCCCCATCGAAATACAATGACATTCTTCACAGAAATGGAAAAAACAATCTCAACATTCATATGGAACAACAAAAGCCCTCAAATAGCCAAAGCAATCCTGAGCAAAAAAACATAAAGCCAGAGGCATAACACTACCTGACTTCAAATTATACTACAAGCTATAGTAACCAAAGCAGCATGGTACTGGCATAAAAATAGATACTCAGACAAGTGGAGCAGAATAGAGAATCCAGAAATCACCCCTCAGGCTTACAGCCATCTGATATTTGACAAAAGGAACAAAAATGTGCATTGGGGGAAAGACTGCCTCTTCAATAAATGCTGCTGGGAAAGTTGGATATGCATATGCAGAAGAATGAAACTAGACATGCACCTCTCACCATACACTAAAATCAACTCAAAGTGGACTAAAGACTTAAGTAAAAGACCTGAAACTGTAAAATTACTAAGGGAAAATATAGGAGAAACACTTCAGGTACTACGTCTGGGCACAGACTTTATGAACATGACCCTGAAAGCACGAGCAACAAAAGAAAAAATAAACAAATAGGACTATATCAAACTAAAAAGTTTCTGCACAGCAAAGGAAACAATCAACAGAGTGAAACGACAACCTACAGACTGTGGGAACATTTTTGCTAACTATGTATCCAACCAGAGATCGCAAATATCTTTTTGATAGACATTTTTATCATCATTTTACAGATGAGAAATTAAGACATAAAAAAGCCAAATTGCCTTCCTAAGATCACATAGCTAGAAATAGATGATTTGGGAATTAAACTGATGCCCTTCTGACTTTCAGGCCACTACTTTTAATTAGTACACTACATTTCCTTTCCCCTTTCCAACAGTGTTAAGACTACATAGAAAAAGAACACAAAGATATTACTATATATTTGACATCATGGATGATGTCATGTAAGCCATACTTTTTTTCTGTAAAATAATTAGAACAATTTGGACTTTAACATTTGTCTTTTTCAGGTACTGAGATCCAATTACATATTCCATACAGGATAAAATACATTTGGATGTTGTTATGGCCAGGTTGCAATTTTCCATTAAGGGTCTCCTGATGCACACTGAAAAGGGGCATTCTGTGTGTTAATCACAAAGATCATTTGCGATTTTTTTTGACCGGTGTACCTTTTTCAGGATTCACCTGCATTTTCTTTTCTTTTCTCCTCCTCCTCTTCCTCCTTTTCCTTCTTCACAACCAAGGATTTTGTAGATGTATCTTTCAAATGATGGTTATTCTGGACATTAAGTCTGTGCTGTAAAAATATGCGATTCTACTCTTGATTTACTAGAGGCACATTCTTTATGATGTCCAAAATTGAGCACTTAATGTCCTCCTGCTTGTCTCTTTCTGTGTTGATTATTTATACAGCATTTCATGCTTGCTATTTACAAGTTTTTCATCTACTAAGCTGGCTGGGCTGTATACTGAGCTAGATGCCTGCATTATCCCGGCTCCTCTAGAGGGTTTAAAATAAAGTACACAGTCAAAAGCAGCCATGCAAGAAGGATCAGTGTGTCTGGAGTGCAGGAACTATTTGCTAAGAACTTTCTCTTTCTTTTTCTCTCTGTCTTCCCTCTCCCTGGAAAGATTGTTTACTGTAGCTGAGAGGTATGCTGCAGGGAGAGAAACTTGATTTAATGAAAAGGTTTAACACAAATCTTCCCTTTGGTAGGATTAGTTGCACTTGTAACACTGGCAGAAAAGTCACCCTGAAATAACTATACTATTGGTAGAGGTGCACAGACAAGGGAAGAAAACTCAATTTTTCAACTATTTGAAAAAGATACCTCCAGTTATAAATCATGCCTAGAAGAATTTTCAAGACAAGCAAATAATTTTAGCAAGTGTTTTAAGGTAGAAATTGGTTGCTAACTCCAGTTATAACCTTGATCTTTGAGAAGCTGATAACTCAAAGCTTTCTTTCTCTCTTCATTTGGCTTCAGTTGCTTTGCTAAATACCATTCTCAGAAATTAACACAATAAACACATCCAATGTTCAATATTAACAGGAAATAGTGAATAGTGAACTGTGTATATATATATATACTTTGTAGCTAGAACTTTTATGAGTTATTACTAGCTTAATGCAAGTTCTTAATTTCTGCATTCAAATTGCGGTGCTTTTGGGGACCAGCCTGTCTTTTAGCATTAAGCAAAAATTTATAATATTGCCTTTTACTTTTAAGTTTAGACCAAATTCTCGTTCTGTAACTTTGTTTTGTTCAAACAATAGAGAAACTATTTTTATATCAAATCCTCAATTTATTAGAACATTTATTAAAGGATGATCAATTCCACTTTTTAGGCTCCAATATATTAAGTATATGATTAAAAACAAAATGAAAGATATTTTTAAAGTCCCAATAATTAAAAAACAAAATCATTGTCTTCTGAAAATGGCATGTCAGAATTAAAAAAATAAAAATGAAAACTGGGACACTGATTCATAAGGTGCTAGAAATGAAAAACTACATGATAGGAAGGAGTGTGACAATTTCTCCAAACGTTTCTTTCATTGCCTCAATTTGAAAATACCCTTGCCTGATTAAAAAAGAATTCTAAAAGTGCTACTTCACCCCCCCCAAAAATCATTATTCATTTACAAATAGTATGATATCTTTTGGGATTGATTTATAATCATTTGGCCTCATGATTCTGGCTTCAGGAGGTTGTGCCTCTGTGGGGTCCTTTAACCTGACAGAAAAGGCAGAGGGATTTAGCTTCTTCCCCTTTCCCCACAAGTCTTTGGGTGAGAAGTTTGCATGACCACCACAGTCTGCTATTTTCCCTTTCACTCTGAGTTCTTGACCTTCTTTGGCTAATAGATCTTTAATTTCTAATATGATAGCAAAAGAAGTTCTATCAACATTAATGGCAACCTGCTTTAACATCTAATATTCCTTCTTCTCTAAGAGCTTGCTGATATTTACTCTGTTTTTTTTTCCTTTTGTATACTCATATACCTCTTTTCTTTTTCTTACAGAATATTTAACAGAACTTACAAATGCTTAAAACCTGTGCATATAATTGATAAGAATACTAACAAGGTCTTGGGCATCTAGATTACATTAGTTTTATCAAGATTTTTTTTACTTTCAAAAACATCAGCAGTTATTTAATCTTTGCAGAATTCACAATGATGAGCTGTTAAAACATTCCTCATTTTTGCACCGCAAATGATTCTTCTTTAGAAGATCAGTGAATTTTAATCATATACATATATATAGGATATGTATGTATACATAAATACACACACACACACAGGGCACAAAACAAATAAAAGCATCTGTGTCACAATCCATGTTAGTCTTTAATTTTCTTCTTACAACAGAAATAATAGCCCAAATGAATTTTTTAACAGTTATTGGCATTGAGCACTGAACAGTTAAATTATTTACAGTTTTCTAGATTACTTATATGATTAGCAAATATGCATTTTTAATTATTTTGCAAAAAGTTTATTAAATTTGAAAGAAGTGGCCAGCTTGACATACAGCATGCAGTTTATTTCAGCTTCATTACTGGACTATTAGATTATAAGTAAAGAATATTTAAATACCTATTTGTTATCTAATTGCTAAAGAAGCCTGATAAATTTAAGTTGCTGGCTCACTGAAAAAATAAGATAAATTGAGAAGTAACTAAATGATTGATTCATCTCCTCCAGGGGAAAAAAATAAAACATAAATGTGACAAATCCAGTTATAGAGAATTGATGTTTTATGTAACTCCTTTTGAAGTAGAAATTAAGTTTCCTTAAAAGGTTATATTAAAAAGGAGATGGGATGGAACCATGAACCAACATACCATTACTCTAATAAATCAGGGGGAAAATACATTTTGAAACTTTTTTGAAGTGTGATATTAAATTGATTTATTCAGTCCTAAGCAGTAATTATGGAATGTGCTTATCTAGAAACCCTCTGCTTCTATTGATCCTCATGTCTTCTGATGAGAAGTTCATAATTCATTACATTCTTGAAGTTTAGAATTGTTAGAATTATTTATGATCTATGGTCCTGGGTGCTGGAAACTCACTGGTACTAGCACACTGGCTGTTTCCCTGAGCCAGGTGAGCAGCTGATGGATGCAGGCAGTATAGACACAAAAGATATAGGTGTCCTGTGGGAGTTTGGAGAGCCATTATAGTGTCTAAAATATAAGGAATCTATAAGAATGTCAGATTTTTTCTGGTCCAGTTTCCTTTTGCAGTGTTTTATTGGTTAAGAAGGAATAGCCCTCACTTGTATCTACTTACCTAAATTTGCAAAATACCCTGAACATTTAAACCTCAGGAATTATACTTCCATATATTTCTATTCCTATGTGCCCGAGGCAGACATATCTCAAAGCAGTATAATGAAGAGGTCATTGAAGTGTTACAGCACTTACGAAGTCAAATTCATGTTTTCAGTGGCCCTACACTGTGACTTAAATCTAGACTAGCTGTTGCTCTTCATTTTAGCATTAATATTGCATTTTGCAATCATCCTCAAATCTGTTCCTCCTTCACCATTTTCTATTTTTGTTGATGGCACCTAAGTCTTTCCAGTTACCTAGCACTAAACCATGGACTTTTTTGACTTTTTCTACTCTCTCATTTCTTCTATTCAGTCAGTCACAGTGACCCATCAAGTCTGATTCCACATGTGTCTCCTATCTGTTCTGTTCTTTCTATTCTCATGGTCACTCCTCTATTTGAGGACTCCATTACATCTCATTTGGACAACAGCAGTCTTCTAAATGGTCTCCCTGCTTTCAGTCTCTTCTTTAACCAATCCTTCTTGCTGTCAAATTAATCTTCCTGAAGCTCAACTCTAATTATGTCATTCTCTAGCTCAAAAACTTTTAATGGCTCTCCTTTGACTCATAAATTCAATTTAGATTCTTACACTTAGTAATTATGATTTGGGGCAATTTAAACACACCAACTTCACTTTTGGACTTTTCCAAGCATTATTCCATCATTTGGTCTTGCCAACCAGACCAGTAGTTTCTAGATTTGGGGGGGTTTATTATTACTATTATTTTAATTTAGGGATTTGGACATAACCTTAATTAATAAGATTAATAAAAATCATACAAAAATGCCACCTGCTATAATCATGTCATCATTATTTTATAAGATAGACATTTTTAACTTAAAAAAATACAATGATTGCAAATTTGAAAAAAAAATTGTTTTTAAAATGAGCCAATTGTCTTTACAGAACACTAACAACTCTGTATTATTATTATTATTTTTTGTATTGCCAAGAACCTGTGAATATCTACCATAATAGTATAGAAATCACAGAACCAGATTACCTAGCAAGCACATACTTTGCTTTCCACACCTTAGGTGATGTTTTTCTATATGCTGGAAGTTTTTTGAGGGCAAGGACTGTGCTTTTTTCTTCTTTGGATTATCAAAGCCCTATGAACTTGAAAGAACCTTTATAACTTGCTCAGCACAGCTGTTGCCCATGCTAGGTATGCAGTTACTAAATAAACTTAATTACATGTGTTACTTAAGAATGTTTTACTATAAACGATCCCCTGGTTACTCAGTGCCTAATAAATATGGGTAAAAATCTGGACTCTTCACTGGGCTGGGAATGAGAAACAAGAACTGGGAGAACAATAAATTCCTGTTCCAAGTGTCTATTTCATGCCATGGACTTGATTATTTCAAGAGTCAAATCATCTTATATTATTCAGATGGAGATTCATAGAGAGTCCATGTTTTCAAATGATTAGGACACATGTATTCACAATAGAAGATAGTATTTGAAATTGGTGTTGTTCCAGAAAATCAGAATTGTTATAAGCTGAGGATCCACAAACTTTTTCTGTAAAGGGCCAGATAATAAACATTTTAGGCACTGTGGGTTATACATTCTTCCTTATAACCACTCAGCTCAGCTCTGTGTAGGATGAAAGAGATAATACTAATTAATGAACATGGCTGTGTTCCAATAAAACTTTATTTAGGGACACTAAAATTTGAATTTTTATGTAATTTTTACATGTTGTGAAATATTCTTCTTTTGAATGTTTTTCAACATTTAAAAATGTAAAAAACATTCTTAGCTTATGAGTCATATAAAGGCACTCAGCAGGCCAGATTTGGCCTGTGGGTCATAGACTGACAAAACCAGTTACAGATGTATCACTAGCTTAGTGGCTAAATACAGTGATGTCTATGAAAAATGCTTAAATAAGGATTATGTTAGTTTCAAAATAATCAGTTTATAATGAGTGGGTTTTCCTTGCTCTTAGATACCAGGATTGTAATTGGATCTTTATCTGTAATCATTTCTGAAATGGTTCATAAATATAAGAACTCCATTCAGGAATTTACAATCTACAGGGTAGGACAGAGGAAAATTGATTTTTCTCCTTGTGAATAAGTATTTAGATACCTAATTTGGATTTTGTGGATTAGGGAATTAAGAGAAGCTAGAGACCTGGGAAGACCAACTTGAAAGTAGGGGAAGACTTTGTGTGGAACTATACTTGGGCTTTGTCTGGTTCTGCATATATTCAAAGACTCTGAATGAATTGAAAGTCTATTTCCAAAAGGAATATACTGTATCCAAATTTTAAATATTCATCACAGGCAGAAGGGGCTTGGAAAGGAATTTCTATTACCTTCTTCAGGAAAAAGTCAGCAATGTTTTCCTCTCTAGTTGAAGTTTTCCATACTTTTTAAGGGTATATTTACAGGCAATATTTTGTCTTCTTATATACCCTTCTCTTGACAATGTTTTCCTTAGGGTCCTCCATTCCATCTTAGGTGTGCAGATCTAATTCAGCCTTGAATTATTAATTACAGTCTCTGGTGAAAGGATAAACTCTTATACCTTAAGGATATCTGCAAGAATACATGCCCCAAATGTGAACCTCTCACTGCTTCCAAATTCTTAGAAGCTAAAAGGACCCTTTTCTTTGGTTTTAAATTATGGCTTAGGTTAACAATTCTCTATCGTTAAAAGTTTAAATTTTCAGGCTACTGAAAGACTTTTGTGAACTATTTCATATTGTAGAACACATACGTTTAATAAAACAAACAGCAGGTTGCATAAGGAAAAGAAACTATCTCACTCGTATTTTCTCTTTTTTCCTCCAATACTTTTTCTTTTAGTACAACCTGTCTGTAAATCTTTCTTTTTGTCTAAACTCTTGTATGTGGAGCAGCCATATCACTTCTGCCCCTTCAAGGACCATTTAGAACCCAACTTCTTAAAGTACACCCTAACTTGATATTGGGGGGAAAAATTCAAATGTAATCAAACTCAGGAACATTCCTTTACCTGAATATTCTAACTTGTACACTAATACTTCATATTTAAATAGCACTTACCCTTTTGCCTGTCTATTTTAAAATAAATTTTGGAGGATATGGGGTATGAAATACATTGGCATGACACTTGATTAGCACTTCGGATTGCTAGATTATTAATCTGTTTATTCACTGAACAAACATGTATTAAACACATGATATGAGCCAGTCATTTTCCAGGATCTAAATAATACAAAAATAAATGGGAAGAAAGCTCTGCCTCCAAAAGTGTGTGATTTGGGGAATCAGAGAGTTCAAGGCAAGAGGACTGGCTCTGGACTAATTTGAGTTTGAATTCCATGTTCAACCAGTTACTAGCTGTGTAATCTTGAGGGTATCACGTAACTTCCCAACATTTCCATTTTCTCATCTGTAAACTGATGAAAACACCACTTTTATAGAGTGCTTTGAGGACTCTGATAAGATGATAGATGAAATGTGCTTATTATAGAGCTAATCATAGAGTAAGTCCTGAAACATTAATTCCTTTCATTTCTGTTATAATTTTTATTACTATCATTGTTGTTGTTATTAAGAATGAATAGTAACAACAGAAACACCTAACCTCGTTTTCAGCTTGGGGGTAGAAGGTATTTGGGAGAGTTGATGCCTTGGTTGGGTCCTAATTTATAGAACTTCAGACATGGCACTTAATCCAGTTTTTCACCTGTAAAGATAGGGCTAATGAGTCTCATCTTGCCATCTATTGTACAGGTCAGTACTCATTTCCCTCTCTCCTCTTTGTCTTGATACTCACAACAATTTACAGAGTATGGCCCATGTGTGCACAGATGTGATTTTTCCATGATGTCTACCTTTCTGGTTAGATTCTAAAAGTGGTTTCCTTAAGCTTCCTGTGAAGACATTTAGAATGCAGGATTGAAATGACATTGTCAAAACAAACTGGAAATGAAACTTATATAAACAATAGCCTTTTTTCAAGTTTAAATACTGTTCAGAAATTATAAGGTCTCATGAAGATTAATAGCCTAGGGAGGCAAAGGTGTAGTTTCTGGTAAAGGACAGAATGCAGGTCATAACAAGTCATGATAGCAAGCAGCATGCATTTTACCCAAAGGACATTTCTGAAATCAAATATTCACGATGAAGTTTTTCATCAGTTTTAGATGAGGTACAAGGTCCTTGGATGTCCATCAATGACAGAAATTGCGTAAGTAATTGAACATGCTTGATTCCTCATTTGTATTGGCAAATGTTATTTTTATCTGCTGAAAATGATAGAAGGATACTTCTCACTGGGAGAGGTGAGATGAGTCTAAATGAAACCTATAATTCATATTATTATATCCACTGCAAATGAAAGAATCTGATTTGCTAGGAAAGCTAATAATAGGCAAGACCATGGGGGCAAAATAGCAATCAGAGTTTAGTCAAACATTTTCTACATTTATGGGGAAAAATCTGTGTTTCTTTTATTTCTGCTCAAAGTCATGCAGAGAAGTTAATGTTTCCACTCAATCTGTAATGCCCATCGCCCATCCTCAGACATATATTTGCATAGATATAGTTCTCATTTCTGAAGGCTGATTGTGTTCATGATTCTGACAAAGTTACTTTCTATTCTCAGCTTCATTTTTGATTCAGATTTGTGTTCTTTAACTTGATTAGCTGCTTTTTGCTACTTTCTCTTTTTTTCCTGAGCACCATATGAGAGGACAAATGACCTTTTTGGGCTTTGGTGGCCTCAACCATAAAACACAGGTGCCCAAGATCCCTTTCAAACTAACATCCTATGGTTCTTTTCTGCAATTCGCAAAGCAGCATTGAACGTGGATTTCATTTTTTACACTGAAAGGCAACTGGTTCCAAAAACCGAAAAAGCCAAAGATTATTTTATCCTCAATTAAACATTTTTTTTTCTATAATAGAACAGTTAATATAAGGGCACACATAGGTTCTCAATATAATAATATGTTTAATGTGAGGCAGAAGAACCTATTTTTGGAGAACCAATTTTAAATATTTGTATTGAGATTTAACAACAATAATAATAATAATAATATATTACTTTTCATTATTAATCACTTGTAAAGAAAGCTTAATGAAATCCCACAAGTTCTTTTAGTTTTGGAGTAGCTTGGAAAAGAATCCAGAAATTTAGGTAAATATTTGCTATTGTTGTAAATCATAGGTCATTTTTTAATGTTTGATAAACACTCTTTTATTTTTAGCTTTCCCATTTATTCTTTTTCTGCTTTTCTTCTTTTCTCCCCCCTTTATAAAAATTAAATTGTTTAGTTTCCATTTCTGTTTCTTCTGTCTTCTAATTTCTATTGCAGTTCTCCTAGCCATAGAGTTTCCTTTCTCTCTCTCTAAGACTCATCATAGATAGAATCTTTCTAAAATGTATAGTGTTTAGCATAAGGCTTTAAGAAAGCTTTTATTTTGTTCTTTTCCCTGGAATTAAACAAACAAACAAACAAACAAACAAATAAACAAAAAGCAGCAGAACCAACAAAAAATGCTATCATTGCTTTATCCAGCTAAAGTTTATCTCATCATCTTCATTCATTAGCATTTTTTGTCCAAATAGGTTTTTTTCCAACCAGTTGAAGTATTTTTAGTCTTCAAGAATTATTTAAGACAACCAGGCAAGCAGTAGAGCCACTGGGGTCCTGAGACAGGAGCTGAGGACCAGCCCTGCCCCGCCCTCCCTGCCAACAACATCTTAGAATATACTCATTAGCCACTTGTGTTCCTTGGGGTGTATGACTTATTTGCTCATGTCCTTCACCAAATTTCTGTTTAGATTTTCCTAATTCATTTTTAAGAGTTCTTTTTGCATTAAGGATGTTAATTTTGAGTGTTAATTTTGTTCCTTATCGATTGACTTTAAATTAAAAGAATAAATAAAATAGGATAATCAGAAAAAAAAAGAGTTGTTTAAGATATAATATTAGGAAACACACTATGAAGCTGCTGGTTTGTGTCAGCCTTCTTCTAGATGGACAATGTTACCTTCATTATCAAGTGTATGATTAAATTTTTTGAGCTAGGCATTATCTTCATTTTACAGGAGAACAATAAGATGATATAAGTTTGAGTGCTATGCCCAGGGTACAGGCACTAGTGAGCTTGTAGTGGTTGGAATAGTGTAGAGGTGTAATTTTAAACCCAGGTGTAGAGAATCCCAAAGCACATCCTCTGTCTTGGCACCGTTGATACTACAAACCCAGGTATATTAACACTAGCAGCAAAGGATTTCTTAAATTCTACAGCAAAACATTTACAGTCACTAAAATCACTTTTTGACAGTCTAAAAACTGCCTTCAGCCTTTTTTTCTTATCAGAGGTGATTCGTTTTGGGGACAAAGAACTGTCAATCAATTAATTAGAACATCTCAAGGAGATGGTGGCATAGGTGATACCCTGAATGTGATTTTGATTTAATGGTAGGGCCTGGGGGCTATATTTTCACAAGACAAACATTTGTACTTTCTTGAGGCATGCACATTTATTATTGGATTACTAAACTGCTAGCAAAAATCCTACTTTCTCTCTTTACCTTCTAACAAGATTATTTCACTAATCCAATTGTAACTCAACCCTACCAAGAACTTTTCCTTCCTCCAGACTGCAACATAGTCACTCACCATCTAATAGAAAACAACTAAAATTCTGCCTCTCCCCCAGCTGCACAGATTTTGTTAAATTTTATTTTTCTGTAATTTATAAAACAAACACCACTGTTATTTTTTTTAATATAGAGATGATATTACATTTTCATGTTTCATTATTTACCTTTTAAAACTCTATCCCTTAATCCCTCCAGAAGCAAAGAAAACAATTGTTACACTTGAGCGCATGGACCCAAAATGTCTGAGAAAATACATAGGATTTTTGATAGCGAGGACTATGGGGAGAAAACATTAGGGGAAGCAGTGTGAAAACTCTATGGAAGGTATTTAAAATGTTGTTGGTAGGCAAGCCACGATGATGATCTGTGGTTTCTTCTTGGAAGCATTAATGCCTTCTCCTCATACATTGGTGAAATGAAAATAAAAGTATGATTGTGTTACTGGGTCTGACTTTGCTAAGAGCAGAAATCTGTAGCCATGTACATTAAGTAGACTCTAAGTTAATGCCTGCATACGTAAACAGCATGAAAAATTGGGTGAGGCTCTTTCACAAGGTTTTAGTAGTGTCTGTTATCTGTTTAGTGTAGGTTCTTTAACTTCTCCCCCAAGACTCAGTTCAAGATTATAGATACCTTTGAAATAAAAGTCATCATAAATATCTGAATGTTTGCTTTGGGGAGTTTATCCAATCCTCCACTTCTTCCAGCCCTTGCTTTCCAACTGTCTGCTCCTTACCTTCAAGCACATCTTCAGTTACCTTCATTGTCATACCCTCCTGGCTTCACCTTTAGGCTCCTTCCCCCAACCCTACACTAATTTTGACAATTGGTTACTCACATCCAGATTATTACAGAATAGGAACCCACGCAGGCTAATGAGGGAGCAGACATTTTTATCTCATTTCACTTACTGACCATGGTACATGTTGACCCTGGATCAGTGATGCAATAAAATTATAAAATGCTCCATAGGAGGATTAGGTCAGAATCACGCCACAGCCTCATGTGCATGCAAATAATGAATATTTTGTTTATTTTGCAGCGAACAGTGGTCCCACAAAACTTCAAAAAGGAAACTTCAACTCTAGCTGAATAAAAAAAAAGGGTAGCTCAGTTGCTAACAGAGGATATTGGCCAATGTAAAGTAGAGAATTATCATACGTTTGTGCAATCTCTTTTCAGTAGAAAAGTGTCTACAAAAACAAAAAAATTCTCAAATTTTTCTTAACTGAAAGAGAAATACTCCCCAGATTGTAAGAGAGATAATTTTGTTAGAGTCATACTGCCAGATAATCAGATGAAGAATAAACCAACGTTTTATTTTCTGTAAATAATATGAGATGTGCTTGGAATTTTCAAATTTTGATCTCAGAATAAAAAACATATACATAGTTTGTTGAAACATATAGCTTCTTAGATAGACATATACACACAGAAACATACATATCTCAAGAAATTATATGTGCATTTGATATTCTTATAAAATGCATTGATTTATAGATATAAGTAAACTAGGACTTAGAGAAATAAAGCAATATACCTCTATTTTGTAGTTAAAAATATGAAGAATTCAACTACTTTAAAATTATAATCAGAATTTGAATTCAGGTCTCCAAAACTCCAAAGGCTATGTAGGATGTATCCACTATGCTATGGCTTCCTAAGACAATAGTTTTGATGGATAGTCTGTCAGAATTTTCTCGACAGTTAAGACATTTGTTAAAAAACACAGGGGAGCAAATACTGGCTATAACAATTACTTCCAAAAATAAGAAAAGATTTATCTTCAATGAGCCAACTAAACGGCTTCCAAAAGTACTGGTATACTTCATAGAGAAGGAAAGTTCAAAATGGCAGTAGCAAAGTATATTTGGGATCCTCTAAACCAGATGAGTAACTTCAGATGCTTAAACTATTTTACCCAAATTGAAATGCAGCCAGATTTGCTCTCCCTTGAAATTAAATGTTCTTAATTGGTATTCCTTTACATTATTTATTTTCCTGCTATTAAAATTAATAATAATGATGATAATAATAATGCTTTGGCCCTCTATGCACCAGGGTGAAAAGAAATATGTAAGCTGGTCCAGAATGGTTTGAAATCATTGGATTTGGGGCACAGAAGCAATCTCCAATACACCCTAGGAACAGATGGTAATAATAAAATCAGTTTTTTGAATTGGTTGCATATAATTTCAGATCAGAAATCATTACTGTTCTGAGGGCCATAGGAAAGGTATTTTGTAAGTTTCGCTTATTAAACTTAAAAGTCAGTACTGCAAACTTCTTCATTGTTCCACCTCACCAACACTAATGGATAATCTGTATAAAACTGGCTCATTTTGCTCTCATCATAGATATGGCCTGGTCTCAGCACAGTGATACAAACAAAGGACCACATAACAACTTCACAACTTTTAAAAAATCATGTCTATCTTTACTGAAGATTTTCTTAAGGGGGCATCTAAGGAAAATTACACCACACAGCACAAGGCAAAAAGTTCTGAAAATACTCTCTATGCAGTAATCTCCCCAAGGTTATGTTCATCATGAAACAGCTGTCTTGCAAGGCACAATTCTGTTAACTAAAGTTCCCAATCTGCACACAAGGATCTACTTATCATACCTTTTAAAAATGGCAGGTACCTTAATCTTTTCAATGTTGCATGAAAATATAGCACGAATTAACTATGGATGAGCCATAGGAAGATCTTTCTCATTGCATACCCTTTTAAATTTTATGATTGTGTACTTATTAATTCCTTTTTAAGGAATAGATTACCAGACTGCACAATATTTCCCATGTTATTTTTTGTGTGTGACTCTATCCACTCATTCTCTACCTTGCTTAATATCCTAACATCTCAGACCATTAACTTGATCACTTGAGACATGCGTTTATAACCATGAACTCTTAACACTGCAACACAGGCAATCTGGTTGTGTTAATGATATCCTCAGCAAGGAGAAACTCATTTAATGACCTGTGTGGCAATCATACATTCAATCAGATGGACATTCTAGGCAATAAAAGTTGAAGGTTGTATCTAAGTGGGTTAAGAAAAGATATATGGAGTTTCAGGTATCCCTATATGTACCTGAAGCCATTGTACTGTGCAATACAAGGCCAGCTGCACAAAAGTAAGACCTGGTAAGTGGTCCCATTCCTAGATATCATTGGCTGTATTCCTAGCCAGACACCAAACAGCATGTATGAGTATGTGTGTTTGCATATATATACACACATGTGTATATATGCATATATATGTATACATGTGTATATATATGCATATATATGTATGTATGTATATCACATAATATATATATATGTTTTTAACTTGCTTCAATAATGGGTAGGATTTCAAGAAAAGGTAATAAACATATGTATGAAGTTATTAACAGATTATGTCATTACCATTGCTACATTTACTGCTAGAGATGTAGAACTCTCACTGGTCACAGAGCAATACTGAAAACTCGGTTGCTTACATTTTGCTTTCCCTTCTCTTTTCTCCAAAACACTTTTTTTGTTTGTGTTTGTTTTAGGATAGGTACATAATAGAGAGAAAAGAAGCTATAAACCTACAGATGTAGAGCTGAGGAGGACTTTTGAGAAGCTCCCAACCTCTTCAAATAATAGAAAAGACAGGTAAAGTTAAGAAAAGTGACATGACTTATTCATGGTCAAACAAAGGGGGCAAGGACTTTGCCTTTTTCTCTTGCTGCCACAGCACAGATATCCAGCATATGCCAGTAACAGGAACTCTGTAAATGTTAATTTACTGAATAAACTGATCAATGAATTTGTGAAAGCTATAGGTGTTGCCAAAACTCAGAATCTCTAATTCCTTGTATTTTTCTCTGTTCCACTTGACTGTAACAAAGTTTCATTTATGTTATGGTCCTCTTTCCACCCTCCCTGGTAATCAAGGCATTGGTAATGGGTGTGAGGTGAAGGGCAGAAGATGGTCAGTTTGTAATATTGGGCTAACTGATGGACTCTAAGCCACAAGAGTAGGAAAACTGTGATCAAGATGAATGATCAGAAACTATTTGAGATTCACAGACTTGCTAGACAAGAAACTAAGGTTCTCCTTAGTTTTAAAAAATGGTGAATATGTGACACAGCAACAAGCAATGACAGGCATTTCTACTTCAGTATTTTGCCCAAATCAAAAGGCCAACTTCAAATGTGTAGTGATGTATGTGAGCTTCATGCAGGTATGTGCCTAAGGTGTTAATGTTTGAAATCAGAGCATGAGTGAAATGCAAAATATCAGCTTATCTAAAATCCTTTGGAACCTGTGAATATGCATTCACTGTTTTATTTTTATGAGTGTTTTCATTACACATAAAAAATATTCATTTTTATAATTTAGATCACTTGAAATTCATGAACATATTAAAAGAACCACTAGAAATGCTACCATCTAGATAAAACTGTTAACATTGTTGTGTATATACAATCAAATTCTTCCTATGCAAATATATACATCTGTGTGTTTTCCTTTTTGAAGATCAAAATGATAAATATTAAATGTTATTTTACCCTCTCTTGCTTGTGGTACTTTCTTCCCTTTCTCTAATGTCTCTGGTACACAAACTTGTTTTGATAACAGTCAATTGGTGTGGGAATATTCATGCAGCTTATCCTAAAAAATGCCCACGTATTTCTGAACTAAGAAATGCAAATCACAGCCGTTCTATATTTTTATTTCCAATTAAATGCTTCTAATGAGGTAGATATTAAAATGTCTTTTGCAAGTTCAACAAATTAAGAAGAAAGTCAAGATTAAGAGTGAGTTTAGAATTAAACATTCCCCCCAGAATATCTATCTAGTGAAAAATTTAGAGCTGAACAAGGTAGAATGTTCCTGACAAAGTAAGACCTCTTGTTCCTAAAGTGCTCAGTGACTTGGCTCCAAGCAGCTTTCAAATAAAGAAACTAATTCACTAGTAAGTGATATCAGACCTTAAAATAGTGGTTCATTGGGACTTGGGGAATAACTGGATGAGACTTTCCTTGTCTTTGGAGGTAAAGGAGGCAAAATGAATACTTAAAATATTCAGGAGACCATGTCAAATGTTCTAGAGCAGAGCTGTCCAATATGATAACTATCAGGCACATAAGCCTATTTAGACTTGAGTTATTTAAAAAATATATTTTTAATTGAACCATAATTGATTGTACACTTTCATGGGGTACAGAATTGACTATCAGTATGTGTACAATATGTGATGATCAAATCAGGAGAGATGGCATATTCATTATTAGAATATACTCAAACTTACTCAAACTTCGTGTCCATTAGCCAATTTCTCCCTAATCCCTCTCCCACTCTGCCCTTCTCTCCTATAATAACCACAGCCCTGTTCTCTTTCTCTGAAAGTTCAATGTATTATTGTGTTCTTTCCTATTTATTTTTTTATTTATTTGCTCCCACTTATGAGAAATACCACTTATGTGGTATTTCTCTTTCTTTCTGTGCTTGGTTTATTTCACTTAGCATAATTTTCTCCAAGTTCATCCATTTTGCTGCAAATGGCAGAATTTCATTCTATTTATGGCTGAGTAGTATTCCATTGTATATATATATACCACATTTTCTTTATCCAGTCATCTGTCAGTGGACATTTACGTTTGTTCCATATCTTGACTATTGTAAATAGGGCTGCAGTAAAAATGGGAGTGCAAGTTTTCCTTCAACGTGATGATTTCCATTCCTTTGGGTATACCCAGTAGTGGGATTGCTGGATCATGTGGTAGCTCTATCTGCAGTTATTTAAGAATCCTCCATACTGTTTTCCATAAAGACTGTAATAATTTATAGTCCCACCCACAGTATAGGAGGGTTGTCCTTTCTTCACATCCATGCCAGCATTTGTCATTCTTGAATTTTTTCTAGTAGCCAGTCTAAATGGGTGAGATGATATCTCAGTGTGGTTGTGATTTGCATTTCCCTGATGCTGAGTGATGTGGAGCATTATTTCATGTGTCTATTGGCCATTTGTATACCTTCTTTTCAGAAATGTCTATTTATCTCCTTTACCCATTTCTTAATTGAATTATTGTTTTTTACTCTTAAGTTGTTTGAGTTCCTTGTATATTACAGATATTAATCCCTTGTCTGATGCATAGTTTGCAAATATTTTATACAAATCTGTAGGTTGTCTCTTCACTCTGTTGATGGTTTCTTTCGTTGTGTAGAAGCTTTTTATTTTGATATAATCCCATTGGTTTATTTTTTCTTTTGTTGCCTGTGCTTTTAGGGTGTTATTCATAAAGTTTTTGCCCAGTCCTACATCCTGAAGTGTTTCCCCGATGTTTTCTTCTAGGAGTTTTATAGTTTCTGGTCTTATATTTAAGTCCTTAATCCATTTTGAGTTGATTTTGGTATATGGTGAGAGGTACAGGTGCAGTTTCATTCTTCTACATATGGATGTCCAGTTTTCCCAGGGCTGTTTATTGAATAGGCTGTCCTTTCCCCAATGTGTGTTCTTGGTGCCTTTGTCAAAGATACAGCATGTGATTTGATTTCTGTGTTCCGTATTCTGTTCTATTGGTCTGTGTGTTTGTTTTTATGCCAGTACCATGTTGTTTTGTTTACTATAACTTTTTAATATAATTTGGAGTAAAGAATTGTTATGTCTCCAGATTTGTTTTTTTCCACAGGATTCTTTGGCTACTCAGGGTCTTTTGTTCCATATGAATGCTAGGACTTTTTAAAAAAATTTCTATTTATATTAAGAATGACCTTTCTCTCTTCTCTGTTACCCTCCTGGGTTTTTGATCTCTACAGCTATCTCACCAGTCTCCTGTTGTACTCCCACACCCTCCCACTGATGCTCCCATGAGTATTTAGCTGTCAGTTGTTTCAGTCTTTTTCCATGAGAAGAATGTGCCCTGGGCACCTGTAGCCTGCCACCTTCCTCTAATTATTTAAAAATAAATAAACCAAAAATTCAGTTGCTCAATTGCACTAGTCATTTTTCAAGTGCTTGACAGCCACCTATGGCCAAAGGCTACCATATAAGACAATGAGGATTTAAAACATTCCCTTCATTGCAGAAAATTCTACTGGTCAGAAAGTTTTCTACTGAAGAACACAAATCTTTTATTCTCCACATCTGGAGATCAAATACTCAAGGTTAAATAACAGAAGAAGAGCTATCATGAGGTTATGCATATTTAATTGCCAAAGGAATGAGAATAATAGTTATTGCTGTAAGTTCAGCTCAGATATCATGAACAAGATGACACTTGAAGTGGGCATCAAAGAAAACTTATATATGGAATGGGAGAGAATAAGGTAATTTTTTTCTTTAGACTTCAGGTCTGAGGATAAAAGAGGTAACAGTTTCTTTGGAAAGAATCTGGGTGTGACCCAATAGCCTACTAGCCTAGGGATCATTTCGTAATTCATTGATTATTCAACTCTTGCTTGTGTTACATGCTGTGTTAGGTTTGGGGATATCATAACATAAAAGATTTTTCCTTTGCCCTTGAAGTTCCAGCTGTAATTATGAATTTCCAACTGTGTGCCAAGCTTTATACTTAGGAAGTCACAATTTCTTCTCATACGAATATGAAACACCGTTACCTGTAGCTTCACCTGATGCTTTTCTGTGTGCTTGATATTTTATCCAGTTGCTCGGAGCAGTGTGATCTACTTCAAGCTGTCTACCACATTTACAGACAGAGATTAAAAGTTAACTTATTTCCCCTTTTATAATAGTCATATTGCTATTTTTATTTTAAGAGTGGAACTGAGCAATAAAAGAAAAAAGATGGTGGTTTTTCAGTGTGACACATTCTTAGGAATTAGGGGCTGGAGGAACTGCAAGGCTGACTTGACAAATGTATCTGTTCAGGAGTTTCACAGTTTATAAACAAACGGAACTAACTCGATACCCTTTCTGAAATAAATACCTGTGTTTATGTGAGATCATGGGCAATCACAGATTCAGGAATTTGAAATATGATAGTTGAAAACAGAAGGAATGTCCTAATATAGATAGATGAGAAGCAAATAGTGGCATGATTTCAGAGGGAAAGTGAGAATTAGATTTGTAGATCCCAGCCTTGAAATGAAAAAGGAAATTCAGGGTTAGAAATACAGAAAGAAAGAATTGGCTCTTTCTTCCTTTTATTTCAATGATACAGCAGAGATTTTTTTTCCCTCTCCCTAAAGCGGCTTTTTGAATGCACTGGCACCACTATGTGAAATATGTCTGCATATTCTGACTTATTAGCATATCAAGGGGCCATTGTGGGTACTCAATCAAAAGTCCTGTTAGCATGGATCTACATTTTTCAAAGGAAGCACCTTTCAAACCGATATTAGAATTTCTCTCTGATGCAGAGGTCAAAACCTGAAGAGCCATCAAGAGTTCATTCCTAGAAGGACCCCTTGAAATTGAAGATGGCCTGTCAGGGCTACAGGACATTTAGTGGATATTTCTTGGATGGTATTATGGTTCTCTGCATTTCTTACAATGTTTAATCTAATCTCCCTGTTATTTTTTCTTTTGTCAAGCACATGTGATCTCTCTCAGGCAAGACTCAGTTTCTTGCCTTGGATGCAGACAGAGCTGTGTTTGATTATATATCTTGTCCTTGCCACATAGATACAAGTTTATTCTTTGTATAGATTTAACAATAGAGACATAAACGTCTCTGGCTTTGTAGAATCTGTCCAGTCATCTATTCTGAGTTTCTTTCCCTGTCAAAATGAAGGAGTTGAACTAAGTCAGTGGTTCTCATCCCCAGATGAAGATTAGAATGACTTTTAAAACTATTTATGCCTGGGACCATCTCAAGCCAAGTAAGTAAAAAAAAAAAAAAAAAAAAAAATCTGATGAGATAGAGCCTTGACATTTTATTTTAAAGTTCTTTTAGTCATGTTAATATATTGTCACAATTTGAGGCTAGGGCTCAGAACCATTACATTAGATTATATTAAACACCCCATGCAATTGAAAACATTCTGTGATAGCACTGCCAGATTTACCCAATGAAAACATGGAACACAAAGTTAAATTTGAATTTCAGAAATAATAAATAATATTTTTAACATATAGTACTCATATGTCCCAAATATTGCATAGGCATACACTAAAAACAAAAACAAACACAAACAAACAAAATCTCCCAACCTTGGTGTTTATCAGAAATTTCAACTTTAACTGAATATTCTGTATTTTATTTGGGCAACCTAGAGATAGTTATTAATTCAATAAAAAGTTATTGAGTACCTGCTAGGATTCATTACCTGTCCTAGGTCCTGAGAATACAGCTGTAAACAAGACAGATGTAGTTTGTGGACCCATGAAGCTTACATTTTAATAAAGATGATTCTAGATTTTCAGCCCTACTTGCCAATCATAAATTTTTTCTCAAAATTTTTGTTAGTAATTTTCCACCTTCTCTGATGTTAACTATTAATTTTTGTAAACTTATACAAAGTTTATTCTTTAAAGCAATTGACATAAATCCAGTAAATTTGTTTTGAGCATTTTTAAGTCTGTTAGACAAATATTTTTCACTTTCTAAAAAAGAATGCAGAAGTGAGATGACCTTTACCAGTGAAATAAATCAGTTTTAGCAACAGAATTATAAAGCAATAAAAATATTTCTAAACATTCATGTTCAAAATGGTATCCCAATGGAATACTTTTAGAACAATTATATCTTGTATTTTTAATAATCATCTTTACTATTTTTGAAATTATATTATTAAAATATAATTTCCGAAATCATCTGCAAGTTCAAATGACACTTATTCTATGTACTAGCTCTTGAAGGTCTGCTTGTGCTTATATTATATTTTTTTAATTCACAGTGCCTCTGTGAATTTTTCAAGCCATACAGACATTTTGTGAAAGTTAGTAAAACTGGTTAATATTTTCTATCAATTGTCTTAACTGGACACACATACATATATTAATGAAGTAACAGAGAGTTGAAAATAAATAAGAATTTTAGAGTGTTCTCATTAAACCCTTTTTAAAAATTAACTTGGCTTTTTTTAATTGAAAATATTTTTACCGTTGAAAAAACTTTCAATTGTTAGAAATTGTATGTAAGCACATAATTTACAATATGTTTGTTTAAAACTATGTGGGTAACAGTTTTGGTTAAGAAAATATTTGAAATTTTATAATCTTATTTGTGTAGTCAATACATGTGTGATTTTCTTTTATGTTTGAGCCACTAGTTTATAATTCATGATGATCCAATAATATATTCACTAATGCTCCCATGAGACCTCCAAACTTATTATTTTATATCACTATTATTGTGGTAAGAACCCTTAATATGAGCTCAGCATTCTTAATTATTTTAGGTGTATAATACAGTATAGGCACCATGTTGTACAGCAGATCTCTAGAATTAATCATCTTGTGTAATCAATTATTAAACCCTTTGACTTTTAAAGTTGCCTATTGCATCAGGACATCTCTTATTAAATATGATAAATAACTACAACAAAAATAACCACAACAGCCACCACAGAAGCAACATAAATATTAGTAAAACGTACCCATTTTTTAGATAAGATAAATACAAATATATTAGTTCTAATATTTCCTTCCTTTATCCCAGTGAATAATATTGTGCAACCCTGGTTGAAGACCAGTGCTAGAGAGATAAAATTGGGCCATTGCCCCATGTGTAAATCAGATAATCACTTTCTGCATAAAATAGTGCATGCCATCTACACCACAGTGAGACTTAATTACTCCCTAAGATATTAAGAAAAGCTGACATTGAATTGGCTTTCCTAAGAGCTCAGAAAAGCAAATGGAACATAGGATGAAATTATTGCACGTGATACCTTTCTTTCAAGAGAACCAATGACTATAATTGAAACATCTCATAATATTTGATTTGCTTTTGCCCTATAACCAAATGATTCAATTAAACTCATTTGTATTAGCATGGATGAGATCATTTCCAACACTTTATCTAAATTACCATAGGCATCAGCCTGGAATATCAAACTAGACTTTAGAGGACATAGGCCAGGCTCTGGGCAGCCTGTGCACTGAATGTAACAGGTATCTTTATCATTACCATATGGGAGTTCTCATTAGTGACTATAAGCATTTTTTTTTTCTTATACTTGAAACAAAAATTCTTCCACAGAGAGCTAATCAGCATCCACAGCCAGCAAATGGGATTCCAAAGCAGTTTTTCTATTTAAAGACGTGTCTGCTTTCACACATGGTAATGGAAGATGAAAATACTCTTTCTACTTGTATTGTCGATCTATTCAATATATTGAAATGTTTTAGAAGCACAGATAAAGTTGAAGGTCAGCTCTCCCTTGAGACCCCTTCTCTATGCTTCCCCTAAAAAATAATGAGGATTAAGTTCTGATGTATTTGTCCAGTTATTCTGAGATCAGGAATTTTATTCATTAACACCAATTAAAATTTAAGCACCTATGAATATTGTGGAACACAAAAAGGTCCTAAAGTGTGTCTAAACTGTGAAGGAACAGTCTACCTCCCACAATCAGTTCTCATTGGGGAAGTAGTTCAGTGGAGCATTGTCACCTGAATATTGGCTGATCCTCATTGTCCATGGGCACCATAAATCACAGACATTTAGAATTCAAAGAATGCAAAAATACAATCTTTTCACCTCTAGCTAACAGTTTCAGGCTGAGGGAAGAGGAGTGGCTTGGCCCAAGGTCACATAGCTCTTCTGGGATGGATCCAAGACTAGATTCAAGATTCGGGGATCCCAATGTTGTACTCTGTCTTAGTGATTCCACTGGCTGAAAAGTAGTGATTTTCTCCACCTATAACTCAATTTAATGCAAATAATTTGAATACAAAACAATTTTTAACATGAATTAATTTTTACCTTTACACAGGTTAAAAATGAAGTTTGAAATGTTCATATGTGTATTCTCCAAACAATCAAAATCTTTCTGAGGTCAGCTATTGTGTCTTTAATTTCATATAATTCTTCCCATGTGGTACAAGTCTTTCCTCATTATAAGGGCTTAGCCACTGCTGGTTAGTGAGAAAAAGAATCAGTTTATGAAGACTGTGGCATCTACCACACTCTGCTATACCCCTGCCCATAAGATAATGTGAAAGAAATTTTGGTACTTGGCATAGAATATCTGAGCAGTTGATTATAAATCTACTCTTGAAAGGATGTTTTTGAAATTGTTTCTCTCTTTTTTTCCTCTTCCCACCCCTGCTAGGAAATGTCAGAGAGGACTTTGAAGCTTGTACACATCTTTAGTTCTCTGAAAGGGGGAAGGGATTGAGGACCTAACCTTCTTCTTCCATGCTACAGAACCAACCGTGCAAAGATCAATATTGTCTTTTAGGTTTATAAGTATTTTTTGTCTGAGCCAGAACCTTTTGTCTTCAGTAAGTAATAGATCTGAGGGACAGCAAAGTCCTTAGCTGTGTAGAGCTAGTTTCCTAATTGGAAATTACCTCAGGGAGATTTTGTTGATTTTTTAGATTGGATGGGATCCAACCTCGCCTCTGTCTTAGTAAATTATAATTTTGCTAACTGTTGCTGATTAATTACTCTCCAGTTTCAGGGAGTGTTTGATAATTGTCATCATCAAACAGGAGTGATCATTGGAAAGAAGAGAAACAGAAAGGTGGAAGATTCTTGAAACATCATTTTCAGCAGCCCCAACAAGATAGAAAGATGGTTACTTCCTAAGTGTAAAGAGAAGCCAAAATCTAAGAAAACAAGAAAAGCTGTTATTAAAATAAACAAAACAAACCAACACTATATAAGTCATGTTTTCCCCCATGGTCTCTGTGTAATCATTAGTCAACTCATACAATGTCAAGTCATGGCTGACCATTAGAATAAATTTAATCACCAAAGATAAGCAAAAGATGTGTCCAAAAAAACTTAAATTGGGAGGCCAATAGACTGAGTCCACGACAGTGAGCTTGGATTCCTATGTAAGCAAACAGAAGCCTAATGTTAACAGTAAAACAAAACTTCAGCATAACCAATCAGAAACCACCAAATAACCTTGAACTAGGGACTTCCCGCTGTAACCAATTGAACATACTTTGTCTTGTTTCTGCAAACACCTTGTAGAAGTTTACTCTTTAGCTCCTCAGCACCCCCCACCTCTCACCCCCGTGGAGGGCTGAACCTCTTCAGTTCTGGTGCTACTCAATTCAGAAATCACAAGATGCTCAAATTAACTCTTTAAAAGTTTAGTTTGCCAATGTTTATGTTTTAAGAGATTCAAACTGAAAGTTGTCAAATGTGATAAGAAAAAAAATGTTAGCTAAAATAATCTTAGGTCATGATAAAACATAAAAGGAGGAGATTTTAAAGAGTATCTCTAATCTCTATATTGGTGCTATACATTAAGTAAATACACACTTTTTTCCCCTGCCCTGTTTGGAATAGCTTTAACGTTAAAACTAACTCCATCAAGCCCATGAAATCCAAGCTACATCAGGGTTTATGAATGTAATTACCCAGCCCAAAACTAACATTACAAGAATGTTTCCAAAAGCAGAAGTAATTAGTTGGCTTGATAAGAAACCTCTGTTTCCCAAAATCTGAGAACATGGCAGTGGTCAGCATATTAGTCTTCCTTGCAAATCAAATGATTTACTTGTGAAGCAAAACACTATGCAGAATTGGTGAGACATAGCAGTAGTAACTCTATTTGTAGTTTTGCATGAATAGATGTTAATGGGAGGGGGGAGAGACTCAGCTGCTGGTTTTTAGGATTCATATTTTCCAAAAGTGTATGAAAATGTAAGGCATTCTGGCCATGTTTGCCAGAAAGTACAAAATTCGTAGGAAGCTGAAGTACAAAATTGAGAACAAAAAATTTTCTCTAAGGCTTTTTTGATTTTTGATATTCAGACATTATTACTACATTTGTACAAACTGCTGTGGAGAACAAAACAAAGAAACAAAACTCTATGAACATAGTGGATAAAAAACTAATTAACCCTCATATCTACACAACACTCTTTTCCATCTGTCGTCTCATCTGATGTTTTGTATTATACAGAAAGTCAGCAATACCTACCACCAGTTTATAGATGGGAAGCTGAGATCTTGGAGAGGTTAAGGCCATTTAGTGTACAAATGTTGTAGACAGAGGCAAGAATGTAAATATCTTAACATCAAAAATTCTCTTTCAGTCTGATGCAACCCAATACCAACCTTCCTAATTTGAATTTAAATTGAATTTCAGTTCATTCACTGTCAAATTCCATCAAGCAACATTTATTGGGAGTCTCCTATTAGCTGGTACAACCTTAGGGACTAGAAATGAAGTGAGATACAGCTCTGTCTTCAATGATCATACAGTTTAGTAGTGGAGATAGGCAAGAAAAGCAACTATTGAAAAACATAAGAATATACCTTTTGTCCCATTTTTTCTGGGACAGTTCTGGTTAATTATTGTTAGCACCTAATTTCATCCTGGAAAGCATCCTGTTTGGGATTATAAACTATATGACTACCTTATACAACCTTTACCAGGAGATGAGAAAAAGCTTTTTGGACAAAGATGTCCTAAACTAATTATCTCTCATATAGTTTTCCAACTAATTACTCAAACTCTCATCTAACCCGCTTCTAGTTTATTATCCATATAGCCACTGAGTGATCTTTCTGAGACTGAAATCTAGCAATTTCCTACTCCAGCTTAAAAAAAACTTCAATAGTCCATCATCTGTAGGATAAATTCCAAACTCTTTGGTACAATATATAAGGAGCTCCATGTCCTGGGCTCCACCTATCTGTTCATATTCATTAGAAACAGACCAAAAAAACCATGCCTTTTAGTTCTTCAGCCATTGTGAACTACTTGGAGTTCTCAAACGTGCCCTGTGATTTCAGGCCTCTCTGTGCTTTGACACATGCTGTACCCTGTGACTGCAATGCCTTTCCTCCAACACTGATGTGATTGGTAGATATTCAGTCCTTTCTTCTAAAAAGCCTCCCCTGAGCCTCACATGCTGGAATTTTCCCCCTCATCCCACCATTGTACCATCTCCAGATTGATATCCATTGTACCACTTTACATGTCTCGTTGACATGTCTATCTCCCTGACTTAGCTGCAGATTCTTCAAGGGGTGCAGCTAGTTCTCATCTATGCCTCAGCATGTGTGTGCCTATTCAACAAATGCTTGTTGAGCTGGATTCATTAAAAGTTTGGTGAGCACAAAAAGGGATGGGTTAGGAAAAGTTTTCCAAAGAAGATAGAATTTGCAAAGGCACAGATGTTCAGGAATATCAGTCTGTCTCTGGGAACTGCAAATCATGTAATGTGTCCGGGTCATGGAATAACTAGGACTGATGAGAATAGAGAAGGCAAATTTCTCTATGTCATTTTAATGTAGAAACATACATTATATGGATTATGGATTTTGTAAGAAAGTATATTTAAAAAGGGGAAAACAGGCTAAAATGTCATTCATGTACTTCCTTAATGGGTAGTGATTAAGTATCATGTAGTAGGCATTGTGGGAGGCAGCACTCTGTACTCTGGTTGTAAGTGCACCCATTAACATTGGCTCCCCATGAGAGCATATCTCAGTGTTATGTTTAGAGAATCTCAGTAGTAGGAATGTCTCAATTAGGAATGGTCTCAATTTGGAGACCAATATTTAGTGAGCATCTACTCTGTGCACCCCTTCATTCCACACAAAAGAAAACCAAGGATAAGGTCCCAGAAGATATCAGTGGCAGAACCAGCACAACTTGGAATGCTCTCAGGCATGACCCTGGTCCTAGAGGGTCCTGGGCTTCAACTTGCCTGGAAAACAATAGAAGAAGCAACTTAACTGGCTACTGAAAAGCACCCATTGACTTTTGCATGAGTATTCAAATGTCTGCCTAGTCTCCAGCACTGATGGGATTTTAGTGAATGTGAGAAAGAAATTAAAGAATCAAGAAAGTGTTGAAAAAAAAAAGAATCAAGCAAACAAAGAAAACTCCTGATGAACTCTCCTGCACAAATTTCAAACACAGTGAACTTGAAATGATCCACTACCTGTTCGCCATAGGGCGATTCACGGCATTAGGTTCTTTACATTCCTGGAGCCATTATGGACCATAAGGTATAGAATTCAAAAAGTTGTTGTTATCGTTGTTGTTGTTCTTGTTGTTGGTGGTGGTAGTAGTGGTGGATTGGCCCTGTAATTAAAGAAGTCTGCAATTTAGGAGATTTTTTTCTGTCTGACTTCCCTGAAAAATTTACTAGGACTTTGGTGAGAAATGCGGGATTAAATTAAAACATTTTCAAGTTACCTCAGAAGTTGCAAAAGAGATCTCTACAGATGAATTCTGTGAAATACAGTACAATAAGTTTGAAGACTATTCTAACTAGTAATTCTGTAAAACTCCAATGTGAGATTTAGGCTGCCATCTTGCCTACTTTCTTGGTGGTAAAGTTCTAATCTTCCTTTCTTAGAAGGTTCACCACAATTAATCCCATATGGTCTTTTCCATTTCATCCTCCCACAGGGTTCGCAATGTAGGGCAGATCATGTTTGCCTGAGGTGAGGCATGGCATGGTAGATCTTGCTTCTCTTCCACAATGAGCTTGTAAGAACATTTTGTAGTAGTGCAAGGACAAAAAGCAATACACACATTCATATATATATATATATATATATACACATATATATCAGATTTAGAGTGTTATGAAAAGCTTTTTAAAAGCTACTTACTTTCGGGCCCGCCCCGTGGCGCACTAGGGAGAGTGCAGCGCTTGGAAGTGCAGCGCCGCGGGCTCGGATCCTATATAGGAATGGCCGGTGTGCTCACTGTCAGGGCGCGGTGTGGGCGACACCACCCCAAGGGTTGCGATCCCCTTACCGGTCACAAAAAGACAAAAAGTAAAAAAAATTTTTAAAAAGCTACTTACTTTTCTAATTAAGATGCATAGAATCTGGGGTTATAAAAATATGCTAATATTATATCTTATCATGGCAGATAATTCTAAAACAATATAGCTTAGGTAAAGCTCTGATAGGGAAGCAATGCTTCTAAACAAAGCAATTATCTTGCTTAGATGGTGAAACTGCTTTGAATGTTTCAGGAATTCATCAACCATCGTTGCCCAGTCTATAGAAGATTATATTCAGTAGCCAGTCTTATATACCTTGGGAACTCATATCCTCATTGCTAAGGTCAATAAGTAACTTATACAATATAAGGGCCAATAAGTAACTTATACAATTTGAGAACGTCTGAGATAGATGGTTCTTTTTTTTTATCAGAGGTCATGTTTCAAAAAGCCCAGTACACATAGACACATATTTTTTCAGTTGTGTTCAGTGGTAATTGCAGCATAAAACTATAAGCATTTCAAGGGTCACATCACGCCTAGTGGAGCAAGCAGTTACTTCATGTGTACATAGATTTACTAAGGTATGTTTCAAGTTTTATTCTAATTCAAAGGCTGCCACATGTGTGTTGCCATCTTTTGCACAGAAGTAATCATGTCTGTTAACATTCATAACTGGTGTGCACAATGACCCCTAACTCTGACATCCCAAAAGTACTTAGCACAGCATTACTGTGGTTTCCACGAGCTTATATATTTTTGCCTTGCCCAACCTCATTTTACTATTTCTTCCAACTCCCTCTGCTCCAGCCATATTGGTTTGTGTTTACACCTCCAACGGAACCTGTTTCTTCCTGTCTTAGGGCCTGTTACACTTGACATTCTTACCTACCCCCCATATTTTTCACATGTCTGGTTCCTTCTCAATATTTAAATCTCAACTCATGTTTCACCACCTTGGAGAGATTTTGCATTATTAGCCATGTTAGGTATCCCTCCCTCCCACACACACCAGCACTCTTTATCACATTTCCCAGTTTTATTTTCCATAACATTTGTCAGTATTTAAAATTCTTAGTCTTTAATTTTCTTGTTTATCACCTATCTCCACCTGCTAGAACTTAAGATCTATTAGAACAGAGATCAGTGTGTCTCATTTATTGTCATACCCCAGAACTCAATATAGTGCCTGGCCTGTCGTGGATGATCAAAGTTTGAATTATTTTATGTCTAGTTAAATAAACTATAGTATCACTGACACAAGTGACCTAAATTAGGAATTTTTGCATTTGCTCTACCTGGGAATAGCTAGTGCTGTCATTAAGGCACTATATTTTCTCCGTAATCTCATCCTTTATTCCATACCCTTTGACGACATAATCAAACATATCCAGGTTTGGGAAAGAGCCGAACTTAGTGGGATGCAGTCATAAAAGCAAATCTGTTCTTACTTTTTCCCACTGTATTGCCTTGTGCATCCACCTTTATACAGCACCTGGATTAATCTCAGGCAGGTCCCTAGACTTTCCCAGTAATTTTTAGATAATAAAAAAGAACCTTGTTTACATTCAAGCATTAAAGATGATATAATAACTCTTAAATCATTCAAAGTTAAAACTCTTCCCTTCCCCAAGATTGAGCCTCCTTCTAGGTTAAAAGACAAGTAGGAAAAGGGTTCTTGGTTGGCTTCTTTCCTCTTTCTCATTCCTCACCTCTCCCATTAGCCAGCTGATTAATTGGATCCCTCCAGGGTTGGATTTGGGGGAAAAGGGATTAGAAGGAAAAGGGCTTAGCTTTACATGGCTAGTACAGGAGCAATCTGGTATCAGTGCTCAATGCATGAATTGACCAAAGATGACTCTTTTTCAGGAATATTTTTGCAGATCCCTCAAATATCTTCTGTTACACACCTCTAGGCTGCAGTTCTTTTATTCCTGGCTGGACACTATGACTCACCCTTCACTTGCTATATTGGAGCCTCTTTATCCCTTCTTGTGGTCATCTTCTTTGAATCAGTCCCTTTAAAGCCTGTCTGGTTGGATGCTGGGTGACAGAAAAACCTACCAACCCTCTTCTTTATGGAGGGAGAGCTCAGACAGCACATTAACAGCTTTTTTCAAAAACTGTCCTTTTTCTTTCTAGTCTTCTCACCTAAACCCTTTTATACTCCTGAGGAGGTTAGGTTAAGGCAGTCTAGACAATTTTACAGTCTCTTTGCCTGTAATGACTAGCAGAGCTAGCACCTTATTTCTTCTACACATTAGAATGATTAACATTTATTGCATTAGTCTAGGTCTTTGGGTAATCAGCTAAAGATAAGACAGTCTCATTTTAAATTCCTTTGCCTTAATGATTATGTTATTTAATAATATTAAGTCAGTAGTACTCTCTGCCGTGCTGCAATATTTCTGCTTTTGTGAGAGTTTGCATATTGACTAAGGACTCAAGAGACTTTATGTGGAACAAGCAGTGCCTAACCAGAAGTGGACCTGCTTTTAGAGGAGAGAAAGGAACCATCGTTAACTATAGTGGTCCCTCTCTACCCATGGTTTTGTTTTCTGCATTTTAGTTACCCGTGGTCAACTGTCATCTGAAAATAGGTGAGTACAGTCCAGTCTAATAACATATTTTGAGAGAGAGAGACTACATTCACATAACTTTTATTATAGTATATTTTTATAATTGTCATATTTTATTATTAGTTATAGTCAATCTCTTGCTAAGCCTAATTTATAAATTAAAATTTGTCATAGGTGTGTATGTATAGGAAAAAATATCATATATATGTAGGGTTGAGTGCTATCCAAAGTTATAGGTATCCACTGGGGGTTTTAGAATGTATCTCCCATAAATAAGGTGGGACTACTGCAGTAGATATCATATAAAGACATTAGATTTAGGAAACCTATGCAGATAAACAAGACCTAGTAGAAAATGGAACAAAATAGGGAGGAATGTAAATGTTTTACATTCTTTGATCACAGGAGTCACACGGAATAGAGTTTGACCAAGTAAAACAAAAATTCTTAGCAGAAAGTGAGCCTTACATTTACTCCTTTTAGTTGCCCTGTCAGTGGGACACCTTGATTTCTTTGGATTTAATTTAAAACACAACAGCAGCAACTTAGCACTCCAGTGCTTTGGAAGTTTTCTCTTCATTTGAAATCGTGGTGCTCATTATCCGTGCCTCTCATTAGGCACTGATCATTTAGTTCCATGAATCATCATCTTTTATATAATCCATGCATGTATGACTGGTTTCCACAATTATTCTCCACTCAGTGTCAAGGAATATGTCTTTGTACTTTCTTGTATTGTCCTTAACTGCAAGCTTACAAGTATGTGCTCAATCAGAGACTGTTGATTTGATAACTAGCTTACCTTTATTTGTTTATTTATTAAGTTCTTGTTTTAGTCTGTGCATCCTGTTATAATGAAATACTGCAAATTTGGGTGGTTTGTACAGGAATTTATTTCTTGTGGTTCTGTAAACTGAGGAAGTCCAAGATCAAGTGTCAGCAGACTCAGTGTCTGGGGAGGGTACACTTTCTGGTTCATAGATGGCCCCATCTCACACTGTTCTTACATGGTGGAAGGGGTGAATGGGCTACATTGGGCCTATTTTATAAGGCACTCATTGCATTCATAATGGTTCTACCCTCATGAACTAATCACCTCACTAAAAGCCCATCTCCTAATGCCATCCTCTTAGGGGTTAGTATCTCAACATACAAATTAATGGAGTGGGGCAGGGCACAGACATTCAGACCACACTTTGAAAAACTACTATTAGGGATCTTGTCATACTAAACGGCACGAGTTAAGTCACAATCACCCAGAAGTCAACTTACAGTTTATAAAAAGAAAAAAATTGTCTATCATTAAAGAATAGTAGGAACCAGTTCACTATTTTGAAAAACACTAATCAAAGGGAAAGAGTCAAGTATTTATTCTGCTTTTTCTATATCAATTGTGTCATTGAGTAATCAAGTACTACATGAGATGTAATAAACAGAGAAGAACTGATAATGTTAAAATACTATCATTTTCAATCTCTACTGAAGAAATGAATCTAGGCATTCAGCAACAAAGGCTGCCTACATCATAAAAAGAGACACAACTCAATATTTTTTGCCTCCTGATCGAAAAACACATCTCTTATGAAATAGACTTGAAAATGAAAATCCGACCTGAATCTGATCAAGCTTCTACATCTAATTTCTAATTTATAGGTAATAGAGAGGACAGAAGAGCATGTTAAATTATACCACGGGGATGCAATCAACAAAATATCGATTTTACAATACTCCACAAGACCCAGTTTATTTGACTAATAAATTGCAGGATAAGGACAGAGGAAAGGGAGAGAGAGATCATGTAAATTAAAAGAGACTTAAAACATTCATCACCTAATCTCAGTATATGGGTGGTATTTGAATACTAATTCAAAAACATATTAAATATAAAGACCTTTGTCAGACATTCGGAAATTGGAACATGAGTTGCAAATTTGATTATATTTAGAAATATTTTTAAAATTATTTTTGATGTGACAATGGTATTGGTTTTATGTCTTAAAAACATCATTGTCTTTTAGAGATTCATACTGATTTATGAAGGAAATTACATGGTGGATGAAATTTGCTTCAAAATAGCACAGGAGAGAAATAGTGAATGGGGCATAGATTCAGTGTAATTCACCATGAGATCATAATTGTTGAAGCTGGGTGTTGAATATATAGGAGTTTGTACATACTTGTGTATCTATTTTTGTATATTCCATATTCCAAATAAAAATAATTTAAAATCTGGGAGGGAAAGATAATATACTAATTAATGGAGATCTTCTTTCACAAAACCTAATATCAATATGTTAATTTCTGGAGAAATAAATCTGTGCATTTCATTTTGAATATTTGCCTTTTTCTTTTCTTTTTTTTTTTTGTGTGTGGAAGATATGCCCTACAGAGTAGCAATATAAGGATTTTTAACCTAGTGGATGGGTCTAAGAGTGATTTAGGAAGTGCATAATTGACCAGAACTACATGCAAAATTTATTTTGGATGTTTGCATTTTTGCATTTTGTAGGTCAAAGAACTCTATAAAACAAACAAAAACAATGTAAAAACAAACAACTTGTAGACATTATTACTTTTTAAAAGAGACTGCAGTGAAATTTTGACTTTCTTAGTATGATCTGGCAACAAATGAAAAAAGTACTTTTCCAAAATAATGTAACAAGTCAATGAAAAAATGTTCCCATTTTGTCAAATCCAGTCATATACCAATGTATAATTTGAGCTCATATTGTTCTTTGATCAAAAATAGTAATATATCCTGTGTACATGAAGTTTGTATACCCATGTGTCATTTGGAAGTTTATATCATCCGGATGTGCTTTGTCCAAATTCTTTCACTGAAAACCACCTACTCTTTAGACCACTGTATTTAGTCTGTTTTTGTGTTGCTATAATTGAACACCTGGGGCTGGATAATTTATAAAGAAAAAAGGTTTATTTGGCTCACGATTCTGGTACAGCTGCTTCTACTCATGGTGGAAAATGGCAGGGCAGCCAGCAGGTGCAAGGAGATCACATAGGGAGAAGAAGCAAGAGAGAGAGGGAGGGAAGGTGCTAGGATCCTTTTAGCAAGCAATAGCCCTCATGGGAACCAATAGAGTAAGAACTCACTCTCTACCTCCCCTCTCCCCGCCAAGGGCATTAATCTATTCATGAGGGATCTGCCTCCATGACCCAAATACCTGCCAACATTCTCACGTTAGGGATTGGATTTCAACATGAGCTTTGGAGGGATAAATATATCCAAACTATATCAGTCACTTCTCTTTGCTCATTTAAGGCCATCTCCCTTCTAGATCATGGCCTTCCTCAATTTACCTTGAGCCATGTTGAACTTATAGAACTCTGTGAGCAACTTTTATATTTCTATATGTCCTATTTAATACATGTTCTCTCTGCATGTGCAGGATGAGTTCTCTACCAGTATAGACCCTGTTTTTGCTGTCAGTATATTCTGCCAGTAGTGTGAATCTGGTGAGTAAGAAAACATCATTATTCATTTGTTTCTACTTCTCATTCCATTTTGCCCTGGATCTAAAAGTAAAAGTGCCTGAATTATAAATTGTAGAGGAAACCAGGTAAATACCATGTTTGAAGCAATTATTTATATAATCTTTATTTCTTTGATTCACTAAGTTTACTCATTTACTTTTATTCTAGTTGAACTTAAAAAATCAGACACACATGGAGATATTCAATGACATAACTGGAAGGCAAAATTTTTAACAGTTTTTAAAAATTGTTCTTCTTTCATTCTAATAATTGTGCATTTTAAAGACTAAAGGTTAAATTCTAAGATAAAATTATGAAAAAAATAAGCAAACAAACAAAAACTTTCCCTTATGTAAGTTGTCTTGTAATGTCATTTTATATATGATCTTTTTCTTTTCACAGTTTCACTTACAGTTCTTTTTTAAAGTACGTAAGTTTGCAGCTTTACTAAGTTATCACTATCTCTTATTCTCACACTTAAAACTGATTTTGGGAAAATATAATATCTAGGAAGATTCTTATGAGTTTTCCTATGAGCAGTGTTACCTATTCTTCTGCAATGTAACAGTTTTGAAACACAAAGGCATTTGAAATAGGCATTCTTGATACAAACTGCAGATTATTTTCTCACTACTCTTGGCTGTGTACTCCCAAATCGATAGAAATTCATGGGATCTGAAAATTAAATCTTACAGTGCATTTTTTT